>NW_026623176.1:1499503-2999006 GCF_028827545.1 Penicillium diatomitis | reverse complement strand
TAAAGCTATAGAGGACTAGCCTCTAATATAATATTAGGAAGTTAGAGTTCGAATAGACTTCGGTAAAGTATCTTAGGTTTATTATTCGCGTAGGAGAAGGCCTATATATAGATCTAAAAAAGGTTAAAGCTATTCGAGTATAGGAGATACCGAAGAACGTAAAAGATATACGAAGTTTCCTAGGATTTACTAACTTTTACTAATTATTTATACTATATTTCGCTATTATCTCGGTATCTCTCTCGAATCTAATAAGAAAGAAAGTAGAATTTTAATAGACCTAGAACTACTAGGAAGCCTTTATAGAATTAAAGGAACTATTTATTACGGCTCCTATATTTATCTACTTCGAAGAGGACCGCGAGATCGTTATAGAAATAGACTTATTAGGATATACTACTAGAGTAGTACTATCTTAGTAATAAGATAATAGTTAATTAATACTATATATCTATATCTCCTAAAAACTATCGCTAGTAGAGTTAAACTATAAGATCTATAATAAGAAATTACTAGCGATTATATATATATTACGTAAATAGTATCTAGAGCTAAAGATAGTCCTCTAGTTTACTATTATAATAGACTATAAGAACCTATATTACTTTAATAAGATTTATTAGCTCTCTTAATAGTAGATATAATAGGTACTTTTATTATTAGAATTCGACTTTAATCTATAGTACCGACCGGATAGATAAGATAGTTACCTAGATATACTCTTATAGTATATATAGGATATACTAAAGGATTATATAGATAAAAGACTAATAAATCGCCTATATAAGATATTCGAAAAGATAGTAATTTATATAGGATAACTAAGGATAGCTATAGATAAGAAAGCGGAACTAGACTTTACGATCCTAGTATCTCTATTCGAAGAAGAAGAGCTCTAGTAGGAACAGGAACGCGCGAGATCGACGGACTTAATATACTAAGTATACTTAGAAGCGCTAAAGATAGGTAAAAGATAGATCGCGACCGAAATAGGTATAAAGACTAGTCTTTTAGAGTACTAGCTAGGCGATTAAGGACTACTTTAATTCCGCTAATAGATCTAGATCCCTAATAGTAAACTACTATATACTAGGATTATTTAGAAGATTTATAACTCTTATATTATAGGCTATCTAGGGCGAGACGCTATATATTCGATACTATCTCTATAGTTCTTTTAGCCTAGAGCTATAAAAGATATAAGAAAGTTCTTACGAAACTATATAATCTATAGTAGAAGTATAGTATAGTATAATATAAAATATAGCCTATTAAAACCGCTACTAATTCCTTAGCGAATCTAGGCCGAAATCTCTATAGACTTTATTACTAACTTATCTCTATTAAAAGAGAATTAAGCGACGAACCTCCTAGTAATTACCGATAGATTAACGAAAGGGATTATTTTAGTCGGAATAGTTAAAATAATAGCTAAATAGATAGCTAAAGCCTTCTTAATATATTTCTATATATACTATAGCCTACTACTAGTAATTACTAGTAACTATAGATTATAATTCGTTAGTAGATTTTAGGAAGTTATATATAAGAAGCTATCGATTCGACGCTAACTCTCTATCGCTTTCTATCTATAGATAGATAGATCTACTAAGCGTACGAACTAAGAAGTTAAAAGGATCTTAAGAGTATTTATATCTTATATATAAGATAATTAGTTAGAACTATTACTAGTTATAGTAATAGCGATTAATAACTAAGATACTATATCTATAGGAATATTACTATTCTTCTTTACGTATAGCTATTACATCGATCCTATCGGTATTAAGAAAGATAATCTATCTATACTTAATAGAACTAGCCCTTAATAAGCAGGCGAAGCGTTTATAAAACGCCTCTAGGATATAACTAACTAGGTATAAGCTACTATTATAACTATATAGGATAAGTAAGAAGAGAACGCTAATTAGTCCTGCTAGATAGTATTAGTCTATTAGGTAGGAGATAAAGTATAGTTAAACCTTAAGAATATTCGATCTTAATAGTACTTAAAGAAGCTTAACTAGTTATATAGGAGATATACTATATAGGAAGTACTATCGCTATATACTATTCGGCTTAATATACTAACTAGTATATATCTAGTATTCTATATAGATCTTATATATCCTACTATATCAGACCTATTATTATCGTAAATTATTAATAATTTATAATCTCCTTCTTTAGTAATTAATAGTAAATTAGAGTACTAGGTTAAAGAGATATTAGACTATAGGATATATAGGATAGGAAGAGGGACTAGAATAGAGGTATTAGTAAAGTAGATAGGCTATATAGAGACTATATAGGAACCCCTAGATTCCGTTAAGGACTATAAGGTACTTAATAAGTATAAAGAGTATTTCGGGCCTATCTTACCTATAAATCGGCTTCTAGTCGATAGGAATATCTGTGACGTATAGGTAATAAGTCAATAGTTAACTAGCTAGTCGGTTAACTAGTTCGTGAACAGACTTAGAGTATAGAGTTGGTTAGATAAGTTAACTAGTTAGTTACTATAAACTAGTAAGTTTACTAACTAGTTAGTCAGCCGACTAGCGAGTTAGTATTAACTAGTAGATTAGTTAGCTAGTTAATAGATATAGACTTAGGGAGTTAAGGAGGGGATTATATAATCGATATTTACGTTTATAAGATTAGATATTTACCTACGCGTTATTAATAGAAGCCTTACGCGTATATATACGCTAGAGCCTAAGGATTATTTACCTTTCGGTTTACTTCTATAGAGGAACCTTCTATCCGGGACTTTCTATAAGGATTCTACCGCCTTACTATAGCCCCGCCTATAATAGGTATTTAAGATAGTACTTTACCTTCCTTATTTCTTCCTTTCCTTTTTCCCCTTCGTCTTAGTTTTCTTCGTTATATAGGATATAGTTACTTTACCTTCCTTCGTCTATACATAGGTTATCGTAGCTATACTACCTAGAAGTTATATAAAAACTAAGACCCTTAATATTCTTTTTACCTTTATACGACAGACCGGCGCTTATTACGAGTTATTAAGTCTTTATATATTATCTTTTCTTATTTTTCTCTTTCCCCTTTAAACGATCGATATAGTAGTATCTATTAATATAGTACGCCTAGGTATTAATAAAGAACCCGGTTAGGGAGAGTCGCGTAGTATATATCGATAGAGCTCCTTAGCTAGACCTAATAATCTTCCCCGTAAAGACTATAATATATATTTTATTTAGGTTACGCCTTAGCTAGATAATCTACTCGAGTATTTACGCGATAGAAAACTTAGCTATAAGAATTTTATCGACTTAGTACGCGACGAACCTAGGTTTATATTCGACTTAATACGGGATATATAGCGAGCGACGGTCGACTACTTATATTATCTCGATAACGAAGTAAAGGAATAACGCGGATAGCTCGCTATAGCTACCGCTAAGGTAGTTAAACTAATAAACTAGAAGATAACGAACGATAAGCTTCTCTATAAGTCCGAGAAATATACTAATCTTAATACTACTACTATTAAGCTTTTATAGATAATCCTTTAGTAGATCTATATCTCTACCGATCGAATCGAAATAAGCCGTCTCGTACCTCCTACTAACTAATATAAGTAGCGTAAAGCTACTATAGATACTACTATAATAGGCTACTCCGATTCTATATACGCTATATATAAATTTAAGATCCCCGATCTATCCCTACTTACCGATAGAAAGGAAATAACTTAGGAAAACTAGAAGATCGCGATAGAGCGTAAGCTATATAGTATAGGGCTAGACCTTACCGATCCCTTAGCTTTAGACTACGCTTACTCTCGATACGGAGGTATAGCCGAACGGAATATTAATTAATATATAATAGATATAGCCTCTAAGCGATACTAGAACTATAATAACCTCTTTAAGTATCTTAGATCTATCTTTAGCGACTATAATAAAGCTATATACTCTAAATAGGATTTCTAAAACTTAGAGATATAGGGTAGCTAGTTATTTAGCGATTTCCTATCTTAGTTCTCTTACCTCTTCGATACCGGCGAACTTATTATAGGCGAGCGCTAGAAGAAGTATATCCTCTAGAACTACTTAACTCCCCGATTTTAGGAGATTATCGATATCGACTTAATCGATAAGCCCCTTATATCCTTTACCGAGTTTAGCTATAAGATTAGAAAGAAGTACGATACTCTTTACCTAAGTAGCTAGATCTTCGCTTAGCGACGTAGCTAGACTACTAATAATAAAAGTACCGATCTATCTAGAGCGTCGAAGGCGTGTTTCTCTAAGAAGTCTAACGATAAAACTACTACTATAACTTCGGTATCGTCTAGTACTATATCTTACGAGATAAAGGTAATCCTAGTACCTAACGCTAAGAGTCTAGATAGGAAGACCTATATCCGTTATATAAAGAAAGGACGATATTTTAGATATAGATAGACCGGATATATATCTTCTAAGTATCCTAGTAAGAAACGCGCTACTTTAGTAGCTAAGGTATTAGTATCTAACCCTAGTTATATAGAAGAGATCTCTAAATCCTCTGAGGCGGGAAAAGCCTAAGTCTAGAATAAGTCTCCCTTCTAGGTATAAGTATTATAAAAGTAGTTATATCTTTAGATTTATATATAGTATTAGGAAATAACGAATAATTTACTTTTCTAATTATACTTATATCTAATAGTTAGTTAACCTATATAACTACTTTACTCGATACTAGAGTAATATCCTATACGGCTATCGATAAAGGATTAGCCTATACTATCCGAGATATTTAGAATATTCTATAGATACCTTTACTCTAGCTAGTAAAGGTAGAGGGATATAATAGGAAAGGTAGAAACGCTATTACCTATATAATTATTCTAACTCTCTAGATCGACGGATAATAGTTTTATTAGATACCGTTCTTTATTACCGGTTTAGGTTATTACTATATAATTATCGGATAAGTCTAGTTCGCGTATTATTAAGTATTATTAGATTATATAAATTACCGAATCTAGTAGCCTACTAAAGTTACTATAGTAGATAAGATAGCTAGGAAACTAACTTTAGAGATCTCCCTACCGGTATTAATATATCCGCGGATTATAAATCAGAAATATTAGGTATATACTAAAGCCTATAACCGGGAAATAGAGCGACTAATCGAGTAGGAGCAGATCGATAGATCTCGGGTTACTTTAACTATATATAATACCGAATATCGACTTCCTAAAGAGTTCTTAAGTAATTATATATAAGCCTATAAGATATTTAGCTATATAATAGCTAGGGATAGAGAACCGGTAGTCCTAGCTTCTTAACCGTCTTATATAGAATTAAATACTATATTTCTAAGTCCCGCTCGAGCTTTTATTAGTCGAGTAGGGTTTAAATACTATATATAGACTAAGGATACCGAAGTATTTATTACTACTCTTAATAAGATCGACGTAGTAATTACGGAACTAGCTCCTAGGAACGAAGTAGTTATAGAGAAGGAGTCTATTTAATAGTAAATTCCTAAGATATACTATAATCTATAGAAGTTCTTCTTATAATATAAGTCCGACGTTCTACTACTATATCGGGGTCTATTCGACTATAAGATCCTTCTTAACGGAGAGTAGAGACTAGGCTATTATCCCCTCTATAAGATAAACTAGGAGGAGCTTAAAGTAGTTCGAAAGTACCTTTTCGAGAACTTATAAAAGGGCTTTATTATTCTATTAAGATACCCCTTCGCTTCTCTAATCCTAATAGCGAAGAAGGTAGATAGCGGACTACGCTTCTATATAGACTACCGACGACTAAATATAGTTATAGAAAAAGATATCTACCTATTACTACTTATTAATAAGATAATAGACTAGTTAGCCCGCGTAAGATACTTTACTAAACTTAATATATAGTAGGGATTCTATCGACTTAGAATAGCGGCGGACTTAGAGGATCTAATAATATTTATAACTCGATATAGGACCTTTAAGTATAAGATTATATCGTTTAGGTTATATAGTAGACCTACCTCCTTCTAATAGTATATTAACTAGGTACTTAGGGATCTCTTAGATATAGTTACTATCGTATTCGTAGATAATATCCTAATCTTTAGCGAGGATCCCGAGAAGTATATTAAATACGTTCGGGCTATAATCTAACGATTATAAGCTATAGGACTTTAGATAGTAATCTATAAATATAAGTTCGACCGAACCGAGACTAAGTTCTTAGGTTTTATTATAGGAGTAGATAGAGTAAGGACTAACCCTAAGAAGATTAAGACTATTTATAAGTAGTAAACTCCTATAATAGTTAAAGGAGTTTAGTCCTTTCTTAGGTTCTATAACTTCTATCGTTATTTTATTACCGCCTATAGTTATATTACGAAGCTACTCTACTAACTTATAAAAAAGGACTATATATTTATATAGAGCGAGGACTATATAAATATCTTCTAGTAACTAAAAATAGCTCTTTCTTCGGCGCCTATCTTAGTATACTACTATCCGGAGAGGGAGATAAGACTAGAAACAGACGTCTCGAAGGATATTATTATAGGAGTACTATCCTAGAAGTAGGATAGATTATAGTATCCTATTAGATTCTTCTCTAAGACTATATTACCTAGAAAGCGGAAGTAGAATATCTACGACTAGGAGATACTAGCGATTATAGAGAGTATAGATAATTAATAGGCTAAGCTATCGGGACTATAACGTAAAGAAAGATTCGAGATCCTAACGGATTACCGGGCGTTAGAGTACTTTATATTATTAAAACTTCTAAACGCTTATTAAGCTTACTAGGATTTAAAACTTTCCTAGTACTATTTCGTTATCCGCTACCGACTAGGATAATAAAATACTCTTACGGATATATTATCCCGCTTCTAGGTTAAATAATAAGAGGAATCGGAGAGCTAGATATTACTACCAGAATCCTACTTAGACTCCTAGATTATAAACGAGCGTAAGACTATTCGAATTAACTAACTCTATATTAGTAGCGACTTAATTAAATAGTTACTCTTAGTAAACTAGGATAACCTAGAGCTAGAAGTATAGCGTTAGGAAGCCGAATAGGAGAACTCCTTAAGTAGATTCGACTTACGAGAAGAGGTACTAATCTATAATAAGAAGCTCGTAGTCCTAGTATATAGATAGCTACGAATCTAGTTAATCTCCGAAGCCTATAATTAACTATCTTTAGCCTACCCGAGCGCTAAGAAGCTTTAGAAGTTCCTAGTAAGCTATTTTTAGTAGAAGACTCTCCGCTAGGATATTATTCGGTTTTCGGATAACTATATAATATATAAGCATACTAAAACCTAGCGAATAAAGACTCCGGGACTCCTAAACCTATTACCGGTACCGGATAGATCCTAGTAGTATATCTCTATAGACTTTATATACCTACTAAAAGACTAATATAGATATAATAACGCCTTAATAGTAGTCTATAGATTAATAAAGCGGATAGTTTACGTACCCTTATTTAAGGATACTATAGCTAGAGATCTAGTAAAGTTATAGTTAATATACTATTATAGATAGATAGGACTTCCGGACTTAATTATATCGGATAGAGGATTATAGTTTATTATATTATTCTAGAAGATCCTATATAAGTTAATAGGGATTAAGCGGAAGTTATCTACTCTATATTACCCTTAAACGGATAGGTAGTCGGAAAATATAATCTAGTTACTATCTTAACGACTATACGTCTTCGTAGATAAGTTCGCCGATAACTAGTCTAGCCTACTACTAATAATAGACTTTACTTAGGCGATTTTGCCTTATAAGTCGACTAGGGTCTTACTATACTATACCGAACGCGGGTATAAGCTAAGAATAATAGTTAATTAGTAACTTAGTAGTAGCGGATAGGATCTCTATAGGCTAGACCGGGAGATAGCTCGAGACTAGATAGATAAAATTCGCTAAGTTTATAAGTTCGTATAGGATAATATAGCTAAAGTATAGGAACGTTAGTATACCTAGGCGAATCGATATCGTAGAGAGCTAAACTTCGACGTTAGGGACCTTATTATAATTATAATAAAGGATAATCGGTAGATCGTAGAAGGGCTATTAGGTAAACTCCGTCTAAAAGTAGAGGGGCCTTTCCGGATTATCGAGAAGATAGGATACGCTTTTCGACTATAACTACTAGAAGGGTTATTATAATATAATATCTTTAACCCGGAGAAGTTACGCTATATAATAAGTATAGATCTACTTCTAGGATAGCCTATCCCTAAACCGGCGATATAGGTTATACTAGAGCCGGAGTACGATATAGAGATAATCCTTACTTCGCGAATTAACCGGTCGAAGCTTTAGTATCGAGTAAAGTAGGTAGGATTCGAGAATAATATAATATAGTATAATACTAGTAATTTCCGGACTACGGCTTCGAAACTCCGGGAATATTATAAAACCTATCTGTCCTACCCTAGATCTCCGGTAAACCTTAACCGTTAGTTAGAGTACGAGGCTCTTAATAAGAAGCTACTAGTATACCCGGATAATAATATACCGTAACGTTACTACGCCTAAGGATAGTCGCGAGTCTGAACAGGAGGTAATATAATATATAGGTAATAAGTTAATAGTTAACTAGCTAGTCGGTTAACTAGTTCGTGAATAGACTTAGAGTATAGAGTTAGTTAGATAAGTTAACTAGTTAGTTACCGTAAACTAGTAAATTTACTAACTAGTTAGTTAGCCGACTAGCGAGTTAGTATTAACTAGTAGGTTAGTTAGCTAGTTAATAGATATAGACTTAGGGAGTTAAGGAGGGGATTATATAATCGATATTTACGTTTATAAGATTAGATATTTACCTATACGTTATTAATAGAAGCCTTACGCGTATATATATACTAGAGCCTAAGGATTATTTACCTTTCGGTTTACTTCTGTAGAGGAACCTTCTATCCGGGACTTTCTATAAGGATTCTGCTACCTTACTATAGCCCTACCTACGATAGGTATTTAAGGCAGTACTTCATCTTCCTTATTTCTTCCTTTCCTTTTTCCCCTTCGTCTTAGTTTTCTTCGTTATATAGGATATAGTTACTTCACCTTCCTTCGTCTATACGTAGGTTATCGTAGCTATACTGCCTAGGAGTCATAATATCGATATCGCTATAACCGCTCTTAGGGTAAGGAGGAGGGTACTATAACAGGCTAGAGCCTAGTAGTAAACTATTAGCTATAGCCTTCCGGATTATATTAGGAGTTAATAGCGAAAGACCGTCTTAGTATTCTTCTATAGAAGAATACTAGATTAGAAGGATAGATACTATCTTTAGTAGAAAGGCCCCTATATTATTTACTACTAAAGAGGGACTATTTCTTTCCCTCCTTAAGATTATTATAAATAGTATATTAGTCTAGTATAATTAAGTTAATTCTACTATAGCCCTTTATACTAATACTCTTTATCTATATAGTAGTATACCGCTATAGTAGATATACCTATATAGCGGTACTTCGCTATAGTAGGCTTACTATATAATATACCTTTATTATAGTAGACCTTATAGCTTCCGGCTCTTACGCTATTTAGAGCTTTTAAGCTCTATGTTATCTATATAGTAGTATTTCGTTATAGTAGGATTAATATATTTATATATATTTAATATAGTTTCCGATCTCGAGGCTTATAAGGCGGCTAAAACCTTCGCCGAATTAGTTCTTACGCTTAAGGGAAGAGCTAACTTCGAGAAATAGAAATAGGCGCTTTAATTTATTATAGATAGCCTAGACGAAGACCTATAGTCTATTATTATAGATAAACTAATATATCCTATTTAAGAGTCTTATAATAATCCTATAGAGGAAGCTATTTAAAACGTCCTTTTTGCTTAACTTAGATAAGAATCTACCGAAGAGGAATTTAATAAGTAGATTAATAAGAATATAACTTAACTAAATAACCGATTTTACTAGTTTCGCCGGAAATATACGCTTACAAAATACCTTATCTATTATATACTTAGCGATTTAGCTCGTAGCTTTATACACGATTATAAAGATTCTTATAAAATCTTTCTTCGTATTAGTAATATATATAGTACTAGTAACTATACTACTTTAAGCTATAGGCTATTATCTTTAATTAAGCTTATATATACTAGTAGTAATCTATATAATTTTGTTACTAAATAGTAAGCTACTCTAGACCTTATAAATTTAGCTATTCTAAATACCCTATTACTACCTAAATAGGCTCTAGCTTATTTTAAGTTTATAATTAATAGCTACTAAAGTATAAAAGGTTTCTTAAATATATATAAACCTCTAACTAATCCGGATAGTATACTTAATTATATTTTCGGTAAATTTATTAAATATAAGTCGAATAAAAAGTCTGTAAATATAGTAATCGTAGCCGTTTCTACCTTAAAAGATACGAAATCTATATAAAATAACGATCGAGGTAGAGATAGAGGTAGAGACTGAGGAGATAGAGGCTACGGTAGAGGCTCCGGACGAGGTTGTAGCTAAAGTTAAAATAACTAGGTTAATAATAATTAGCTATCGTATTATTATATCTACTATAAGTATTTAATAGCTTATCCTAGTAAGTAGTACTTCTTTAACCCTAAATCTAAGGGTACCTCTTAAGGCGGAGTTAATATAGCTATAGCTAGTACTTCTAATTTAAAAAGGACTTAAAATCGAAAGAGAAATCTAAGAAGATTTTAACGAGCTTCGCCGAAATAAGCTTAGTAGCCGTTAATATTATGGCTATATTAATAGATAACGATAAATAGTATACTTAGATAATAGACTCTAGTATATTAGTATATATAATACCTTATCGTATAAATTTTATTAATTTTACGCCTCTTATTACCGATATAAAGCTTCTAGACGGTTATTAAGTATAGACTAAAGGATATAGTAATATTATTCTAAACTTTTTAAATAGAAATAATATTTCTAAGCTTAAGCTACTTAGAGTCTAGTATATTCCTTCTTTTAATATAAACCTTATTTCCTTATAGTAACTTACGAAGGATTCTAGTATTAAGACTTAATTTAATAAGATATACGGCTTCCTATATAAGGGGGAAGAGCTTATTATTATAGTAAAGTAGAAGAACGGTTAATATTAGGTTTATATCTATAATAGTAATAGCCTTATTAATATACTTAGAGCTCTATTAGTTTAACTATCCTACGTATTTAGTAATAGCTATATATCTACTATAGATTCGGCTATAGCTTCTTAAATCGGTAAGATTTAACCTATTTTAATAGATCTAGCTTATCGTAGAGCCTATTATAGAGGCGAGTAGAAGGTAAAGTATATACCTAAATATACTGAAGGAATTAATATTAAAAAGGGATCTAGTATTAAGTACTCTTATCCTTCTTATATTCTTAGTAAAGGTTATACCTTATCTTTTAGATAAAGTAAGCGTATCTAGGCTATACCGGCGTAGAAGCTTTATATTAATATTTAGGGTCCTATCTCTATCGTAGGCGTTAGAGGTAATCGTTGTTTTATAACTATTACCGATAATATAATACGTTTCTATTAGGTCTTTCTATTAAAGGCTAAGAGTTAAATTACTAATAAGATTCGTATATTATTAACCTACTTTTTAATATAATTTAACTATAAAGTTAAGGTAATTTTAGGCGATAATACGTAAGAATATATTAAAATTACTACTTTTTATAAAGAAAACGGTATTATTTAGGACCCTATTCCCCCCTATATATCTTAGCTTAATACTATTACGGAGATTAGGAATTATTAGCTTATTAAGCCGCTAGTCGCTATATTAGCTAAAAATTAGCTTCCTAAATATCTATAGGATAAGCGACTTTTAGGTATTAATTATATTATAAACCGTCTCTAGTAGTCTACTATTAATATAACTCTATATAAAGCTTTCTACGGTAAAAAGCTAGATATTTTAAATCTACGTATCCTTAGCTACTAAGCTTAGTATCTAATTCTAAAGGAACGTAGGATAGATAAGCTTTCTCTATATATAGCCGAAGTAAGGCTAGTAGACTATAGTACTAATAGATATCGACTCTATAATATTTATTTAAAGAAGATCGTAGTCTCTTATAATATAGTCTTTAATAAGAATATAATAAAGGATCTACCTAAGCTTATATACGATCTCGATATAGAGCTAAAGTTAGTTTCTACGTAATCTACGGCTTATTAACGCTATTATATACTATCGGATTTCCTACCGGCTAATAGCGATTAACTAATTTAGCTAGATTTAGCTAATAGCCCTAATAAGCTAGTATAGCTAGTAATCCTATCTCCTTATATTCTAATATAAGATCTACTATTATCTAAATAGTCTAATATACTACTTTTATTATTTAAACGCGAAGCCTAACTTAAAAAGCTTCGTAAATAGATTAAGCAGAGATTCGCCTATAAATAGAATAAATATATCGACGATAGCCCTTAAACTATAGAGGATAGTTCCGAAACTATCGAGGCTAGATCTAAAACTATCGAGGATAGTTCTTAAACTATACCTAAGATAAGTCTTCGGCGTTTCTTACGAGTCTATAAGAAGACTTAGGTAGCTATAGAGTTAGAGGAATATTTATATTCTCTTAAGCGTTTATATATAGCTCTAGCTAATTATATTAAATACACTACTTTTTTAATTTATAGTATAGCTATAGACTTATAGCTACTTCTAAAGCTTTTATATTAAGCTTTAGCTTAATTAATACTATATAAACTAGATAGCTAGTAGGATATAATATAAAATTATAGTAAGGATAAATAGACTAAATAGATTAAAGCTGTAGATAAGGAAATATAGAAGTAGCTAAAAAACGGTACTTAGTATATATATAATCTTCCTACTAAAGGCGCTAAAAAGACGCTTCTTCCGCTTTAATAGGTCTTTTATATTAAGGATAATAGGATCTATAAAATATATCTTATTATAAAAGGGTTTAAGTAATATAAAGGAATCGATTATCTTAATATTTATATAAGTATAGCTAAAGCTTTAAGCTTTAAAATATTCTACGTAATTACTATATATTTCGGCTAGTAGATATATTATATTAACTTCGTTATAGCGTTCCTTAATATAGAGCTTCTTAAAGAAATCTATATTTAACTTTATAATAGTTTTAAAGAGCCTAGAAAATATAGCCTTCTTTTAAAGACTTTATACAGTCTAAAACAGAGCCCTCGTGAATAGTATAATACCGTTTATAGGGCTCTTATAGCTCTTAGGTTTAGTCGTTTATAAGCTAATTATTCGGTCTTTATATATATAAAGCGTAATCTTTACCTTCTTATATATATTAATAATATACTAATTATTACGCCTTCGGACGTATCTCTTATATAGCTTAAGGACTATATTCGTAAATCCTTCGATATTACTAATAATAGTACTATTACGCGATTTCTTACGATTAATATTATTTAATCTATAGATAGTAAAGTTATACTTTCTTAGCTTACCTATATTCGTAAAGTCCTCGCTAAATTTAATCTATAAGATATATATATAGTTCCTATACTATTTTACGATAAGAAGATCCTATAACCGCGTAAGGATACTACGACTCCGGCGGAAGTTAAAGCTTACCGTAAGATGGTAGACTTACTTATTTAGCTAATAGTTAATATATAACTAGATATTATATTTATAGTTATAAAGCTTATAAGATATATATATAACCCCTCCGCGAAGTATATAACTATATTAAAGTATATCTTTCGGTATCTTAAGGGTTCCAAAACGCTTACTATCGTATATTCCTACTTACTAGATCCCCTTTTTAGATTTACTAATATAGATTAGGCCGGTAAATATATAGATAGTAGTATATTAATATCCGGCTTCCTTTTTAAGCTTACGAATAGTATAATTACTTAGGCTTATAAAAAGTAAATATATATTACTCTTTCCTCTATAGAAAGTAAGTATATACCTATATCTTTAGCTATCTAAGAGGTATTATAGCTATAGCTTTTCCTTAAGGAACTTAATATAGAGTCCCTTTTATAACTTTCTACTATAATCTACGAGGATAAATAAGGCGCTATTTATCTTACTAAAAGCTATAATTTATACTAACGAACGAAGTATATTAATATTAAATACTATTATACTAGAGACTAAGTCTCTAGGGGGGTATATAAATTCGTTAAAATCTCTACTGTAGAGTAGGCCGTAGATAGCTTTACTAAGCCGCTATAGCGAGTCTAATTCGAGAGGTTTCTATACCTTTTAGGTATAAAAAAGCTCTGATTTAATAGCTATTTAACGGCTTTTTAATAGCCTTTATAGCGTACTTAATTCTAAGGGTTTAAATACCTTTTTGAGCTTAAAGAGCTATATTAAGGTATTGTTAATATATTTATATAATTACTTTTTATATTTTCTATATTTTAAGTAAGATTGGTAGATCGAGGTCTAGGGGGGTATTAAGATAGCTTAGTGGTTAGGCGTGTTACCAGCGTGGTACGCGCCTACGTATACTACCTTCGTAGCTTAGATAGGCACCTCTTACTAGTTATAATCTCACTATTCCTTTCTCCCCTCTTTTAGGTCTACTACATTTCCCAGTAGCCTCCAATAAGTCTTGAGCTACTTCTCGGTCTACACTATAGAGATCCTATTCGCTACTACTAAGTTATTAATGAACTATCGTTCTTAGCTTATATCCTTACTCGGTATAGTATAGTAAAACCCTAGTCGACTTATAAGATAGAATCGCTTAGGTAAAGTCTATTATTAGTAGTAGACTAGACTAGTTATTAGCGAACTTATCTATAAAGGCCTAGTTATTAGGATAATAACTAGATCGTATTTTCCGACTATCTATCTATCTAAGAGTAATATAGGATAGATAACTTCTACTAAATCTCTATTAATTTATATAGGATTTTCTAGAATACTATAATAAACTATAGTCCTCTATCTAATATAATAAAGTCTAGAAGTCCTTTCTACTAATAATAGTATATTAACTATAGCTTTACTAGATCTTCTACTATAGTATTCTTAAAGGAAGATATATAAACTATCTACTTTATTAATCTATAGACTACTATTAAGATATTATTATATCTATACTAGTCCTTTAGTAAGTATATAAAGTCTATAGAGATATACTATATACTAGGACTATAAGTTTTTTATTATAGATTAGTATCCTGTCTCGTAAGTCGAAGTTACTCGAGAAGTTCTCTTATTCCGTCTTCTAATACTATATCTCTAGCTTTAGATTATCCTAGTTTACTAGAAGTAACTATTTAACTAAGTTACTACTAATATAAAGTCGGTTAATTTAAATAGCTTTCTTATACTTATTTATATTCTAGGAATCTAAATATAATTTAGGAAGTAGTATTTAGCTCTCTAGTTCTCTTTATTACTTAATCTAGAAGTAAGTTAATATATCTATAAAAGTATTCTATTAATCTAGTCGGTAGTAGATTATAAAATAGTACTAAGAAAGCTTTAGTTCCTAGTATACTTAATAGATATTTAGGAGTTTTAATAATATAAAGTATTCTAATACCTAATAATCTATTAGGATCTTAAATCTTTCTTTATATTATAGTCCTAATAGCATAGTCTACTAGTTATCTATACTCTCTATAATCGCTAGTATTCCCTAGTTATAGATATCCTACCTCCGCTTTCTAGGTAATATAATCTTCGAGAAAAATCTAATAGGATACTATCTTCTATTCTACTTCTAGAATAGTACTCCTATAATAATATCCTTTAAGAGATCTATTTCTAGTCTTATTTCCTACTCTAGATAGTAGTATAATAGGATAAGCGGTAAAGAGATAGTAGTCTTAAGTTACTAGAAAGCCCTTATATAATCCTTATTCTATATAAATAGATAATCCTTTCTTATAAGCTAGTATAGTAGCTTTATAATATAACTATAAGCTATAATAAATATTAGTAGAAGTTATAGAAAACTAAGGAAAGATTAAATCTGTTTAACTATGATTATAGTTTACTATTTATAAATAGCCTTAATCTTCTCTAGATCGGTCCTTACTCTATCTATTCCTATAATATAACCTAAGAACTTAGTCTCGGTTCGGTTAAACTTATATTTATAGATAGCTACTTAAAGACTAGTAGCTTATAACTATTAGATTATAGTATAAATATATTTAATATACTTCTCGGGATCCTTACTAAAGATTAAGATATTATCTATAAATATAATAGTAATAATATCTAAGAGATCCCTAAGTACCTAATTAATATACTACTAGAAGGAGATAGGACTACTATATAACCTAAATAGTATAATCTTATACTTAAAAGTCCTATATTAGGTTATAAATATTATTAAATCTTCTAAGTCTACTACTATTCTTGTTAAGGGGTCTGTATCGCAGGACAGAGAGCCTGTTGGCTAGGCAGAGAGTCCAAGTCTATGGGGTCTGATTTCAAAGACTGAATCTTGGAGTCCGGGTAGACTTCACTAGTTACCATAATATATACATGGGGTTCCCGTGTACCGAGTCCCCATAACCCCACATGATGTCTCGAGGGTTATTACCCTAAGGCGACGCGGGGTTGATTTGATCGTGAATCGTCTTGAGTCACCGTATGTGACTCGCGCCGTGATAACGACCCTGTCTAGGGATCGCGTTAGAATACGAATACGCGGGAGGTTAAGAGATTTAACAAGCTTTCTATTTACTATTATATAGCTTTAGTAGCCTTAGTTGACTAGGGCTTTTGTAAACTAAATTCTATTTACTCTAACGTCTAGGAGAAACGGTAGTGATTCGTTCTCTAAAAGTCTCTTAACCTCCTTCTGCTCCTATTCGCGATTAAGAATAGGAGCTACTCGTTTTCCGACTTGCTCGATATAGATAGGTCTTTATCTGAGGGTCCTATATTCTCCTCTTCGCTTTCTATTACTAGTTATACTTTCTTAATCTTATTACGCTTTACCTTCGAATTAGTAACGTTTCGATCCTTCTTTAGCGTACTCTTTACTATATAGCTAGTACTTAGCCGATTAGCTAGGAGGTAAAGGTATCTTAGAATATAATAACCCTCCTACCCGTAATAAATATATAGGTCTTTATTCCTATATTATTAGATTTCTTCCGAGCTTATCTATCTCGCCTTCTTCCGGTTATCTCTATTTTACTAGTATTTCTAGTATAATTCGGTATAGTTCGCGATAACTATAGGAGTCTAGTCTATTATATCCGGATCTTTCTACCGACGATTAAAAGGCTTACTTTTACTATTTCTATTTAAGTTTAAGATATCTATATCGGTATTAATCTTATATAGGCGACTTACTAGTCCTAAGTAGGTAGCTAGAATCCTATAATTTATTAGCGTAGCGCTTATCTTTTTATTTAAAGTACTTAGTAGGATCTATCTTCTAGCTTTATTAGGCTAATTAATAGCTCCTATATCTATAAATTCCTTTTCGAGTTTCGGTAAGAAATAAGTAAAAGGCTAGCTATCTATCTATTTAATTTAGTAGAGTCTTCTTACGGCCTATAACTATATATTCGGGTCTCTATATATATCTTCGAGATATATAAGTATATCCTCCGGACTAGTAATATCTCGTAAGTATTTTATATATATTCCGGTATTCTTCTATATTAGCTTCTCTAAGCGTAAGAAGATATATATAAACTAATCTTATTTATAGCTAATTACTTTACTATTAATAGCGAGCTTATTTTCTATTATAATCTACTAAGTTAACTAATTATTAACGCTTCCTATAAAGAGCGGTAGATCTAGGAGTCGAGGCCTCGGCCTACGTATAATAGTAGATATCGATTCGGCGGGGGTTAGCGTAGATTCTACTATCGTTTCGGTACTATTTCCTTCGGTTAATAAGCTAGCTATCTATCGCGCTAATATATCTTTAAGCTAGCGAATTCTTTTATCTTAGACGGTAGCGCGCTACTACTCTAAATACTAGCTTACTTCTATCTATTATATTAAGGCCTACGCCTAGGTAGACGGGGCCTATTATCGATTCTAGGGGTCTATAATACCTAGGTATTTCGTATACTAACCGGTAGCGATTCGGTAGTATTACGATATTCCGATATTCTAATATACCTAGAAATTAGTATTTCCTAGGGCTTTCCGATAACTAATAATACTTCTGAATAATATAGAAGGAAGATTATTATATATAAAGGGCTATAGTAGAATTAACTTAATTATACTAGGCTAATATACTATTTATAATAATCTTAAGGAGGGAAAGAAACGGTCCCTCTTCGGTAGTAAATAATATAGGGGCCTTTCTGCTAAAGGCGGTATCTATCCTTCTGATCTAGTATTCTTCTACAGAAGAACACTAAGACGGTCTTTCGCCGTTAACTACTAATATAATCCGGAAGGCTATAGCTAATAGTTTACTACCGGGCTCTAGCCCGTTACAATAAGTCCTATATAGGTTTTCCTATATATCGAATTCTATGGGGAGAGATTCGTATACTTCGGTATTCTATAAGTAGATAAGGATTATAGTTTATTTAAATAAGGAAGCTTTCGTTTCTAATCGGATATCTCTCTTCTAATTTTACTTCTAGTTATTTAACTACTAGTAGATTAGATCTCTTCTAGAAGGATATCCTATATACTAACTACAGTAGAGTAGAGTTTTTTAGGGTTCGGGCCCTCTCTTATACTATCGTATAATTTTTAAGATTTTTAGTATAGTAAAGAGAGGATTACTTAGTACTACGAGTAGTCGGTAATTTAAGCTAGATCTTTAGGGATCGTTTAGTCTCGAGAGCTTAGTAAATATAGTTCTAAGTAAGCTTTTGCTCTTAAGTAGTTAAGTATAGAGAATTAGCTAATATAAGGGTTTACTACTAGATAAGATCTAGAGGGTAGATAGGATATAGTTCTTCTAAGTATAGCTATAGGCGTGACTATATATATATAGAGGACTAAGGGTCCGTACGTGACCGACCGGAGCTATACGGTAAGGTTATAGCTTATCTAGCTCTACTTATCGCGAAAAGGAAGGGTTAGGATACCTAAAGTAGCTATAGGCCCGTGATTATAGTTATAAGAGGACTCTCTTTATTAAAGTATCCTATTAGGTAATCTATAGTCTAGTAATTATTAGGTAACCTATAACCTACGATCTAGGTCTAACTATATAATAGTTAGAAGTAAGGCCCTCCCGTAGCTTCTAGGAAGCTAGGCTCCTAGGCCCCCCTACCTAGCCTCGGACCCCCCTATTATCCTATATATTCTAACCCGAAGGATCGTAACCTCTATAGTAGCTCTTTCCTACCTCTTTAGGTAGCCGATCGATTAATCGATCGATAGAAGAGGGAGTTAAGAGTAATCCCCTCGAGAGTATAGTGAGGGAGGACTATAAGATAGGCACCAGGGAAGGGACCGGTAGGGATCCCTAAGAATTAGTCTTTATACTAATCTAACTACTACGAGCTATCTCTTCCCTAATGATTAAGTCTAGCTACCTTACCAAAGTAGCTACCTTAATAGGTAGCTACGGGCCCGGGATCATACTCCCTCGAAATAGTACTCTTAAGTAATTTCCCATTTCCGGCCTCTCTTAGATACCCGCCTAGACTCTACCCTTAACCTAAGGAGCCTAGGCTACTAATACTAATAAGACGAAATAGGTTTATATATATATATAACTAAGAGAGCCCCTACGCCGGTTACTAATACGAGGCGAAAGCCTCTTAATTCGGCTAACATAAAATAAAAGCTATACTCCACTTTATAATAGAACTACAAACCATTCAACTTAACGTACTTAGAATAGTAATTTGAAACCAGAAAATAGAATTAATTAATTAATTAAATAGAAAGTCAAGATCGTAAGTAGGAAGGTCCAGAGCGTTATCGCTACGTGGTCTGACAATCGTATGACTGTCAGCTGATCTGCTACGTCAGGTGGACTTTATACCCTACTCCCTAAATCACGTGGTAAGTGTTAGTGTTACATCAATGACAGATCCACATGGGCTGAACGGGCCAGCCGCCATGATACGACTCTCCCCAAACAAAACAACCATCCCAAGTTCGATCCCAGTGCGTCCCTCCAAAACCTGAGAGATCTCTGTCCTTGTCTCGGTCCCCAAAAGTAAGTACCGATCACTGTTTGCTGCCCCAATTCCCCGCGTGAATACCCCAATTCGGCCTCGTCTTCCCTCGAAGGCCAAACCCCCCCCCCCCCCCCCCGCAATATTATCTCCGGAACGAGGCTCCTCAGCGCACTACCACCCCGTTACGGCGACGTATTGGCGCTTGAGTGATTGCCTCATTCTGCGCCGACAAAGTCTATCATACCCGTGCGCGTGAAACTCATTAACCGCTATCGTGACAGAATCGCCTTAGTTCAAGCAAGCCACCAGAGCAAACGCAATGGCTGTCGAGGCTGCTCCCGTTCCTGTGAGTTGAGGCTCTATTCGCATGTCGCGAAGATCCTTTGAACAGCCATGTCTGACGGACCTCTTTCTCCGACATCCTCAATGCTGACTCTGTTGCTACCTAGCCTGTTCCTATCACAGAGCTGACCAAGATCACCTCCGACGTACGTGCTGCTCACCTCATGGCTTTTAAGCCCTCTCTGCGCCAATCCCTCGCCTGAATACCATTTGGTATGCACACCAACGGCCGAGAAAATATGCTTACAGAGATACCTTCCGCATAGGCTTGTGATGTCGCCCTGAAAGATGCCACCGAGTACGAGCACAGCCTTGTCGGCGCCTGGAACTCTCAGATTATCGTGAGTCTTACTCCCCCGTGTGTTGTACACCAGTCTCATGAAATCTCCTGAAATACTTATCGATGAATGTTCGAACCCACAGAACACTATCCTCAAGGCTCTCATCACCGCCACTACCCCATCCGAAGCCAACAAGCCTGCGCCTTACCGTTTCACGGTAAACAGCACAATCGTCCAACAGGGCCTAATTGACAAGACGGCCGCAGCTGACGGCGCGCAAAGCAATGCCGGCAAGCGCGGCATGCACTCCGCTTCTGGTGCATTCTGGGATGTCAACCGTGATGGCATGTGGACCTTCAAGTACCCCGGTGCTGAGGAGCGAGGTCTTGACGTCGTGGTCAGTGTGACGTGGTTCGCCGTCAACTAGGGGAATCGACTCTCCCCTGTCCCTCGACCTTTACAAGGCCATGTCACGGCGCTACCTCGATGATTTGCAACAGAAGCACAGCGTCCACAAGTGTCGACCGATCTTATGCCACTGAGGACGGATGTCGTCATTGTGTCAACTCAACTTAGCATCCTGTCTTGTTTCTTGTGTGATTTGCTCCCAATTCGCTGTATTATGAGACCCCTTTGACCGACGCACTATTGGAATATCCAGGCGAAATTCGATTGTTCATATAAATTATCACACAAAGTGGTGGTGCTGCACGTTGGAATTCAGCGATTGCAACGCAATGAAGCTAAACCCGTAAAAGCCCGTGACTTGAGTTTCGAACATTGGTCCATGACGCCAAACTGGTCTCGACGGCAACGACCGACTTGCTCCAGTTCAATTTGGTTCCATGACCAGCAAGCCAGAGCGAACACCAAGCAGTTATCACATTGAGGGATTCTTTCTCGGGGCGCAAGAAGGGGTCAGATTACAGACAGGACATGAACCGGCAAATTACGCAAGATTGAATATTTCCCATTCGCGCCCACATTCGTAAACAGCGACGGGCCTGCAACCTCAATATGCATACAACCCGTCCAACGCCGCGCTATGTTCCATTGACTCCCCTCCCCTCCAAATCAAAAATAAGTCAGATGCGCATATTTGATAATAACAAATTGAAAAAGCCTAGGGACATGAAGGACAAAAAGGGAGTGCGAGCTGCTCTCAGCGAGGTTCTGAGTAGTCATTCAGCGCCACACACACTGCACCGCGATGGTGACCGCTGTACTGCCGAATGATAGTGCCTGTACTCAGCTCCCACAGTCGAGCGTAGTGATCGCTTGACACAGTCACCAAATAGGCCGAGTCGGCTGAGAATGCGCAGTCCCACACCCATCGTTGGTGCCCCGCGAGAGTAGTCTCGAGGAACAGGGTCTTGTTGGCGGGGTCCATGGGCGGGCCGTCAGGCTGCGCGGGGAACTTTTGCTGGGGCGTTTCCTCTCGAGGATCTTTACCAATCAGGCGCAACAAGTGGCGGTCCTGGTCGAAGATGCGCAGGAGGTCGTGCCCTTGACTCTTAGCTTCCAGGGAATCGACCTCATTCGTCTTCTCCGTCGGGTCGACCTGGGCCTGTTGGTCCTGTTTTTCCTTCCACTCTTTCAACGCGATCTTAGCCGGGGGATAGTCTGGGTCGAGGTTCCAGACCTTGGCAGTATGATCGGCGGAGCATGTGGCCAAGTGCTTAACGTCGGGCGAGAGGAGAACGCGATTCAGGTAGTCATGGTGGGCCGAGAAAGTAGCGACGGGAATGATGAGACCCTTGTCCTCAGTCTGTACCATCCGCCAGAGGTAGACATTGCCCTAGCGATTAAAATTGAAGTGAGCTTGAGGCGCAAGCAAACGCATGGTCAATAAACGCCGAGTACAGACCTTTTTGGTTCCAGCGCACAGCAAGGTCGCATCGCTGGCTACGCTGACGCTTGTCACTGAGCTGTTTTCCTCGGGCTCCAGCTCGTGAATGCACTTGCTCTCGCCCAGATCCCATATGCGAACCATGCCACCACGGTCACCACTGATCAGTTCCGCCTGATTGGGGTGGATGACCACATCATTGACCGGGAAGTCATGTCGGTAGTCGCGTTGGAGGCTACCGCTGCGGACGTCCCACACCTTGATCGAGCAGTCCTCAGAACTTGTCACCATCCACTTGCCTTCACAATGAAATGCGACCCCAGTCACATTGTTGGTGTGACCCTCAAAGGTCATCAGAGGCTGGGGATTACTCGACTTGGCATCGAAGAGCTTCACATTGTGGTGACCTGCGACAGCCAAGTATCTCTTGTCGGGGGTGATACACAGTCGGTTGACTTGCGAATCAGGGTGTTGAATGGTCCTGGAACAGATTCCGGAGAGGGCCTCCCAGAAGCTGAAATTCCCCTAGTCAGCTTTGACCCAAGACTAGTAGCTTGTGCATTCGACACAGGTCAGACTGGCGAGCAGCCGCGGTTCATATGTACTTACCGGATGGTATGGTCATACCCCGCTGTCAAGACGTTTGATTAGCGATCAGATTTTAAAAAGATGCAACGAGTGGTAGCCAGCTCATCAAGTGTACCATCACCTACCAGTACAGAGAATGACGCTCATCGCTGAGCAAAATGTGATGAAACGCTAGACAGTTTGACCAGTATCCCAGAGTCTGGGACTTTCCCCAAGAGTAGCGCGGTTGGCCTACTCTAAATGGCTGTGGTTTGGAGACACAGAAAGCTCAGTGAAATGGGGAGATCAATTCAAGGCGAATTGGGGTGTCCAAAGCTTGAGATTCGTGAATACGGAAGTGATCGATTCAATCGGCCGTCTCCAAGAACCCCAAAATCGAATGAAGCAGGCGATAACAGAGAACAGAGTCGTGATGGAGGGGTTGTTCCAATATGAAACCTCACGTAGCGGCTGTTTTAGGGTAGCTGGCTGAGCTGCAGCTTTGGGATTGTCAATTGGCGCGGGAGAGAGACACTCGGAACGGCGGGCTGAGGAACACACTGTGGGGATTCGAATAATGGGGAGGAGAGCTGGGTTCGAGCAAGATGATTCCAGCTGGATCCACAGCAGCGACGAAACTCCTCTATTTGCCAAGCTGCCAGTCAGGCACGACTTCGAGGAGAGAGTGGACTGCGGGACAACAAAGGACCGAAGGGCGGTAGCGTAAGCGGTGACGTAAAGAGAGCTGGGATCGTCGCACGTGAGGAATGGGGCTCCAAGGCGGTGACAGAGAGGCACCTGAGTAGATAGTGGTGCTACTATTACAATTGATGTACCGGAGTAGATGGTGAACTGGTGTGGGTCACTATGGGGTCATTGACGGGTTTGAGGCGGGCAAAATAAAGCTGATAAGGAACCACGATAACCTACGTAGGAACTTGGATAAGTCAATTGAATTTGATGTGAAACATTCAAGATCCTGAAGTTTGACTAGCATCACCGATTAAACATAGCCCAAGATCTGCTTATATTGACGAGCGAAAAATTTAGGGTGAAATGCTATAAGGTCCCCTCTCTCTACGACAGGGCTGGCGGGGTACAATCTAGGCTTAGCACTTGTGACACTGACAAGGCTAGCGGGCAGAAGGCGGTCATGGATTCTGCCTGAAGAATGCTGCACTGTAGCAATCGCCTAAATAAAAAAAACGTCGCAAACATTCACCAGGCTATCTTTGATAACATCACGCTTCCTCACTCCTACAGCTTTTACGCGTTATGCACTTTCTTTCCTCCTCACACCCTTCGGTCTTTCCCCATCCCTTCTTTACGGTCTTCCTTCCCAACTCCATAAACGACTTTGATCTGTTCAAAATTATCCTCCACTAATCACCTTCCCGTCTCCTTGTCTACCTTTGATTCGTTACAAGGATCAGTTGTCCACAAGAAGACTTCCTGATCTAGTCATTATCATCCCTCACTCTACACTTCTGCATCTTCAAAATAAAAACCTTCACCCTACTATTCCTCTTCTAGCTCGCTCTCGATCTTTTGTCGTCCACGTCGACAAAGCTCTTCAAAACAAAGCTTTCGAGCTCTTCACCTTCTTGTTAGACACCACGTCTTACCGGCATAATCAACGCCAGCGCTCACCCCATATGGAACCCCGTGAGTCTCGTCCCATGGATCCCATCAGCACACCAGTTAATGATCTGGGGCTTACACTTTCCCCTGGATCTCAGCCTGCCCAGCTGGATCCTTCTCACCCAAACAAGGAAGATGACCTCGCCTCCCTGTTCGACGGAGAGGATTCTGGATTGTTCACCGACTTTGCCGAGAGTTCCTCGCAACCTTCAGAGGGAAACGATTTCAGCTCTCTATTTAGCCAGAATGCCTCTGATACTACCCCTGACTCCAGCAAGAATGCTACAGAGTTAAATGACCTGGCTGCGTTTTTCGGCCTGGAAGATGACTTCGATCCATTCACCGACTTCTCAAAGCTTGCCGCCCCGCCTTCATCCAATCGAGCTGATCAGGCCCACCCGAGTACGAAGAAACGTACCAGCGAACAAGCATTTGGGACTGATCATGAGAAGTCATCGACCAAGCGAGTGAATTGTAACTTGTCCAATGTCTCACCACTAGGATATGACACCGCCTCTTCACCTTACAAGCAACTTGCCACTCAAGCTTCACCAGGATCGACTAGTAGCTCTAGAAAGCGCAGCCATGATCAGGTACAAACAGGTCTCGGAGGCAATTTTAAGAAGGGATGTCGGCGCGAAAGCCGGGGACTCACTTCGCAGGGAGAGATGCTTGGAGTGTCAAGAGCGTCAAGTCATATCCGCTCCACGGCGCCCATCTCGGTTGGATCTTCACCCACTCCAGCGAATGATGAGACACTCTCCGCTCACTTCACCTTCAGCTCCGATATTCAGAGCAGATTCGGTCTCACCCAAGAAAGCTCAGACCGATTGTCAGCCGTTGAGGCGTTCTGTCATGGTTCTTCGACGTCGAAGCATATCTCCCCTTATGCCCCAGTCGACAAATCCCTGTCGACTGCAAGTCTTCAATCTGAGTCTGGCTCCCAAACAGATCTGATTGAAGACCTTCGGCGCCGCCTTGACAGTTCCCGTCGACGCCTCGACACGGTCACTACTGAGCGAGATGAGGCCCGCGCTGCACTCAGTACTTATGAGCACGTGAACCCTCACACGAGTCAGCTCAGAATCCACGAGCTGGAAGCAGAGGTGCAGAAATTGCGCCAGACGGCCTCCAATCACCGGCGTCGAATGGACAAGGCGAATACAGAATTGGGCGAGTGGAGACGGCAATACACCAACCTGGCCACTACCTATAATTCCCTTTTGCGGGACTACCATCATCTTCAAGCAATGATGGTCTCGCGTCCCCCTCACTCAGGTAGTGCCATGGAAGCAACGGTGACTGCGGCATTAAACGTCCCCCGGGATTCCACGTCCAGCTTACTGGTCACCACCTCTGCCGCCTCTTCTCCCGTCTCTCCGCCTTCGATCACCTCACCTTCACGGATCTCTCAACACGATATCAGGTCTGAGAGATTACCTTCCCATGCGTGCGGGTCTCCATTCGAAGGCCGTAGTTTGGGACTTCCACCACCTCCTCCCGGGCATCCCTCACCTGACCTCATCACTCCCTCCTCCACTCTTTCCGCCCACCGCGGTCAGGGCTCTGCGACCTCCCTTGAGCAGCCGGACCCCCTGCTCCCTGGTGCCACATGCACCACGCCAGCCTCGCCTTCCCTTGCTGCCCGCCACGCAGCCGACTCTTCAACGACCGCTACCATTGCCGACGCGGTCGTTGGCCCCGAAAAGCGACGACCTGTCGCAGCTCCAACTGTGCCTCCCAAGGACGTTCCGGTCATCGATCTGACCGTGGACTCAGACACAGAAGTGAGCCCCCAAGGACCAAACTCTCTTTTCCGACCCGCGCTGACCCAGGACCCTAGCCCGCTTACCAGATTTCGTCGCAGCTTGCGCGCCAAGAGCTTCGACTGGCTGCGTAATAGCAACAGTCTTGAGAACGACAGTGTTCTTGCAGGCCGTATGTGCAAGAGCCTGAACTCCGCGCAGCGTCAGGCGGAGCTCGGTGACAAATTCGTGCACGTGAATTTGAACGAGTGCTACCGGCTCGTTCAGTCACAGCAGGTAGATTCCACACTCTCATGATATAGTTGTGGGCTCGCTTTACTAATATACCCCATTCCCGTCTTTTTAGCATGTGCGCCGAGCTTTGGGTGGTCCGCTAGCACCCCTTCCTGGTGGTCATCCTTCTGATGTCGCCCAAAGCGCTGTTGCAGCAACGGTGACCACCGGCAATACCTGCGCGGCCGCGCCTGCGCCTCGAGCCGTCGCCGAGTCCAATACAGTCACCAACGGCGATACTCCTGCCTCCCCGTACCATGTCACTGACGACGAGTTCGCTCTGATGTTGGAGGAGTCCCTCGCCCGCGGCAAGACGCCGGAGTAGGTGACGGTCTGGAGATTGGACGGGACGAGCTCGACAGGCACAAGGGGTTGCAGTAGGTCCAGGTCCTGTCAAGAATGTGGGCTGGAAGAGAGATGGGGATTCAAGAAACTGGGGAGGAGGGAATGGTGCCGTGCTTGGCGCAAATTCAGATGTACATAGTTTGCGTTCGTTTGCTCGTCGGTGAAAACCCGACCCATGTGTATTAGCTATATGATACCCATATTGTTATGAATTCAACCTGGCGTCATGATCATCTAGATCATGCTTTAACAAACCTTGCGAAGACCCATTGCTGAACATTTCACCGTTCAAATTGCGCATCATTGACAGCTATGAATGTGAACAACAGTACTAAATTTATGTAATACTCATCGAAGCGTTCGATATCGACAACTCAATGGGCAGTACCAACGCAAACTTCAGTAGTAGAGTCAATGAGGTGATCGACAAGCGCATAAATCGTTTGTCATATTTTATTTACCGACTACTGACAAATTTTGAATGGCTTTTACTCCCCGTTCCCAGAATAGAACGTTGATGGATCTTTCTCCATATAGAAAGCAAAAACTGAATGTGGCTACTGGCTCCTGGCTACAGGATACTACTGCAATGATGCGCACGGTTGAATAGCACCAACCCCTCATGGCCCACACCTCAAAGTCACATGACCTTAATGTCACGCGGTCATCGCGATGTCCGCCAACACATTCGTTCACATTGCCCAACTCCCAAGCCAGTCCCAGGTCCAATCCCCTCTGGGCACTCAATCAACTCGTTTATCCTACATATATTCGTCGAAAGACCGGTCCACGACCCACAAGCCTCCAAAATGGTCGACATTGTCCCTCTCTCATCGTACCCCTCCTACATCGACCTTCTTCCCTCAATGCAAACCTGCAATATCACCAACCTTCCCGAGAACTACTTCTTGAAGTACTACCTTTACCACGCCCTGACATGGCCCCAGCTGAGCTTTGTGGCTGTTGTCCGTCCCAAGAATGGATATAAATCAGGCTCTGGGCCTGGTATGGCGGGCGACATCTCCGGCCAGTATCCCAAAGTGGTGGGGTACGTTTTGGCAAAGATGGAGGAAGAGCCTAGTGATGGTGTGCAACACGGCCATATCACGAGTTTGAGTGTGAGGGGCACGCATCGTAGACTGGGCATTGCGGAGCGCTTGATGCGCATGAGTCGTGAGTTCTACCCGTGCCGTAAATTTCCTCATGCGTTGTGATCGCATGGTCATGACTCGGAGCTAATTGGAGCTTTCGGGTCGCCGAGTTTCGATTCAATTTTTCCCCTACCATGCAATTCGTTTGTCTTTCGGATGAATTCAAATGACTAATGTTGGTCAAACAGAACGTGCGATGGCCGAGTCGCACCGTGCCCACTACGTCTCCCTGCACGTCCGCATGTCCAATACTGCCGCTCTTCGTCTTTATCGCGATACCTTGGGATTTGAAGTCGAGAAGGTTGAGAGCAGATACTACGCCGACGGCGAGGATGCCTACGCCATGAAATTGGATCTGCAGAAGCAATGGCTGGATTGGAAGGCCATCGAGAAGCGGGACCGCGAGAATGAAAAGGCTGACGGTGATGAGAACGCAGACGAGGGAGATGAAGTCGGTGACTTGGGCAAGAAGGGAGACGGCAAGGAAGGCGAGAAATTGGTCAAGGTGAAGGTTGGTCGCGGTCTGGGTGTTGGTGACCTCGTCGAGAGGAATGAGAGCCAACAGTCATAATCAGTAGCCTAGAGTCATGTTTGTTGCGTGTGAGAAAATACCCCATGATGTCAAATTTGCGTTAAGTGCGGGTTTCTATTTTGCATTGACGCTTTGACCCTCAATCGGGGGTTCGAGTCGAAGACCAATTGCATGGATGTTATTTCATTGGGAGGTGAATAGTCGGATTCTCCGAATCAAAAACTCTCGGTATTCTTACTTTGTGATCAGTCGACCTGGGCGATGATGTCAGAAGGCATGGCAAGCGCTGGATATCTTCGCGGCAAAAATGCGCAACGCAAAATAAAGACAATATGGACTCGAGCATTATGTGGTATCTCCGTCCCTATTTGGTTCCTTGGCTTTCTTTGAGTGTTTGTCTTGTGGCTGCTTTTTGGATCCCAACGGTCTTAGAATCTCTTTGAGTCGGCCATGAGTTCGACTCTTCTTCTCCTCTCTTTGAGTGTCTTCCTTACGTATATCGTTGTTGTCGATTGACTTGGAAGGCGCGGTTTCGGATACAGAACCCACACTGGGCTCTGTGACTTCGCTGGGCAAAGTTGACACGCTGCGGCTCGACATGGAAGAGGAAACAGCTCGAGAATTGGCATATGCTGTCGTTGCAGATTGAGAGCTTCCTAAAGACAGACTTGCCATACACCCTTCAAGTGGTTTAGTATGTTCAACAGCTGGCCCTGCATTTGACGAAGTCTGCCTTTGGCGGTTCTGTCGAGCCAACCTTCTATTGCGCTTCTCATTTCGCGCATGTAGAACCAAATCTCGGAAAGCCTGTTGAGTGTGTCGGACCTCGTCCTTCATGGCACGGCGCTCGGCCACTTGACGTGCTTGTTGCTCTGGCGAGTCCCAGCAGCCCCAGTCACTGCTGTCCGTACCATTACCCGGGAAATGACCGAGTCTTCGACGCCAGTTCTGCACAACTGATACCTTCGCTTCACGTCTTGACTCTTGGAGCGTGTACAACTGCTGTCGAAGATCAAGCGCTGCGTCATACTTGGTACGATCGTTGCCGTTATTCAGGTCTTGCAGTTGTAGGCGAACAGCGGCAAGATCAGCAGGAGTCAGATCGGATGTCGTTGAAATCGAGTCAATAGAATCCAGGGAGGATTCAGACGAGATTGAGTCAAACGAGGTACGATGAAGGACCTGCACAATGTCGTCCGTTTTCTCGGGCCTGGTCCCATCGTTGACCTGACTATGATCGCGCCCCGCGATCTCTTCTTGAGAATTTGGGGTCCCGGCTTGAGCGTCGGGGTTCTCGGTAATGGGCTGGGACGGACTTTCAACGCCACTCGAGGTGGAGGCTGTGTTTTGGGGAGCCCCCGATATTTGCCCGGAACTTGGATAGGGTTGCTGTATGGCGTATGGTGCAGGAGGATATGCGCCCTGCTTGCGACCATGAAGCCGAGCCTGCTCTTCAATCCACCGCCCATGCGCAAGGGCTTGATCCTCCACCCGTCGGCCATAGTGCATAGCCTGCGTACTAATCTGATCACCGTAATGCTGGGCTTGCTCAGCAAATCGCTCTCCATACTTCTGAGCTTGAGATGTAAGAGAAGAGATCCAGCCAAAGGTTCCGCTGCTTTTCTCGGGGCGCTGCGCTGCATATTGTTGCTGGTTGTAAGGCCAATTGTTCCATTGCCACTGCTGCATGCCCGGAGGATATAGATTAGGTGGGATGTATTGGGGAGACAGGTGGTTGGGTGGGGGGCCACCAGAGAACGGAAAGGCAGGTATCATACCATACGAGCCATAAGGTGCTTGCTGCGGGTACGGAAATTGAATTTGGTTTATAGGAGTGGACCAGCCATTGAACGGATGAGCCGGATAGCCTGCCGCAAGAGGCCCATGATGAGAGCTGGGGGTCTGTTGCCCATCACTTCCAGGTTGATGATTTGCTCTTGTAGCAGCTGGATAGCATCGGGGACACAGCGCGGAAGACGGCGCTGTCTCAGACTCCCCAATGTAGACGAAACTGATGCGAGTCGCCCGCGGCTCGAAGAAGCATTGGTTCCATTCATCCACCACCGCCGCAATACGTGCTTGGCGCTGCTCATCTGTTTCTTGCGGGCGATCTTTACGATCACGTTGAATCTCTGCGCGCAGTTGTCGCGGCAGATGTTGCGAGGCAGCGGCCGGGCCCAATTGTGGTGGGAAAAGGTGCCGCAAGAACATGTCCCAGTCCTGCTGGGCCACCTCTTCCACTCGCGCGCTCCAGCAGCGAGGTCGTCGAGGAAAGTCCTTGATTGAGCTGCGAGGGTATATTGTCATCGAATGATGCAACAGGTCTCGACTGTTATCGACGGTCGTGGGTCGGCGCTCCACGAAATAGGCGGCTGCAGATGTGAAGTGGGTAGGACCTATCGCCGACCACGCAGCTGTAGTAGATCGACTCGCGTGCGAGCTCGTTGCAGAATTCGTACTTGACATCGATCCCCGCACCGGTTGCCCATCTTGCGAATCCCCATTGCGACTGTGATCTGTAGAGGTCAAAGGGTCATCGGCCGAATAAGGCGGCGGAGCCTCCTCCTCATCCATTTCCGCCTGTGATGCAGGACTATTACTGATCAAAATGACAGCGAGAACTGACCAGAGGACTTCAGCGAGAATTGCTGGTGGATCTGACGGTCAGCGTGCACCGTCATTCCGATAGTCCAGTCAAAGCGGCGGAGACTTAGCCAAGAGTAGTCTGATCGAACGATAAGATAAGGCACGAGAGAGAAGCGGAAGACAAGGCAGCAGAATTCCCACCCGCTTGGCACCTCTCCGCCTTTCCGTGGGCTAGTTATCAGGGTTAGGGTCTACTGCAGTAGATCCTCAAGGATTTACCTTCGTCGATTATCATGTTGAAGGATATAAAGTCGGAAATTGGAAATTGGCACAGCCCTTCGCGCCGAGTAAAAGAAACAGTGACCTGTCCAGACTACGCGGTCGTTCTCACATGATCAAAAGTTTGGCTAGCACCCTTTCCGTCAACCAGGGTAGAAGTACTGTTCTTTCGCGTCAATTGCAAATCATGTTGTGAAATAATACAAAAGCATCAAAAGCAGTTTGTGGAAAAGGGTCTCATAATTGACAGAAATGGTCGGTCCGATTCCATTGAATGTGTAAGGAGTGATTCCAGAGTGGGAAGTTACATGGTGAGCCCGAATTTTCCTGGCCTGAAGCTCCATGTCGGTCGAGTTTGGACATGGATGGCGACACATCACCGAAGACAATCAAAGATGATTCCAGAGATAAGTCTCAGCCTCGGTACATGAGTGTTTCATTGCAGCTAGCTCTCGCGGCTTTCAGTTGCAGCCGCAGTCGGACGCGTCCGTCCCAGCAGATGAGTTAGAGTCAGCACTCGCGTGGGCGCTGGCATTGGCGCTGGCACTCGCATCGGCGCTGGCATCGGTATCAGCAGATGAGGAGCCGCCAGCAGAGCCGCTAACGGAGCCAGTAGCGCCGGGCCAAGAGAAGCTGATGCTAGTGCTCCAAGTCAAGGGAGCAGTACCGGTACCAGAGGAAACACCGGCGCTCTCGCCAGTAGGGCTGATACCAGTGGGGACAGGAGCAGGGGTGTCTGCAGATCCTGAGCCGGAGCCGGAAGCTTGACCAGAGGCTTCACCTGAAGCACCGCCAGAAACACCACCGGAGGCACCACCAGAAACGTCACCGGAAGCGTCACCAGAAACTCCACCAGAGGCACCACCTGAAGCACCTCCGGAAGTACCTCCAGAAACGCCAGCACCGCCTGAGAGACCCCCAGAAGCACCGCCAGAGACACCACCGGAGGCTTCACCAGAGGCACCACCTGAAGCACCTCCGGAAGTACCGCCAGAAACGCCGGCACCGCCTGAGAGACCCCCAGGAGCACCGCCTGAGACACCTCCGGAGGCTTCATCAGAGGCACCACCTGAAGCACTAGCCGACGCACCGCCAAAAACACCACCTGAAGGGCTACCGGAGCCACCACCGGAGGCTTCACCAGAGGCACCACCTGAAGCACCTCCGGAAGTACCGCCAGAAACGCCAGCACCGCCTGAGAGACCCCCAGAAGCACCGCCAGAAACACCGCCTGAAGCACCTCCGGAAGTACCGCCAGAAACGCCAGCACCGCCTGAGAGACCCCCAGAAGCACCGCCAGAAACACCACCTGAAGCACCTCCGGAAGTACCGCCAGAAACGCCAGCACCGCCTGAGAGACCCCCAGAAGCACCGCCAGAGACACCACCGGAGGCTTCACCAGAGGCACCACCTGAAGCACCTCCGGAAGTACCTCCAGAAACGCCAGCACCGCCTGAGAGACCCCCAGAAGCACCGCCCGAAAGACCACCGGAGGCTTCACCAGAACCTTCACCAGAAGCACCAGCATCGCCACCAATGCCAGCACCCAAGCCAGCGCCCGCGCCTAGGCCAGCACCACCGTGAAGACCAGCGCCAGCACCTAGTCCGGCACCAGCACCCAGACCCGCGCCGGCACCAAGGTCAGCGCCACCGTGGAGACCGGCACCAGCACCTAGACCAGCGCCAGCTCCTAGGCCTGCACCGAGACCAGCGCCCAAGCCAGCTCCTAGGCCAGCAATACCATGGAGACCAGCATCAGCTCCCAGGCCAGCGCCAGCACCGAGGCCGACACCAAGTCCGGCACCTGCACCAAGTCCGGCACCACCGTGAACACCGGCACTTAAATCAGCGCCACCGCCAATGCCAGCGCCTAAAAAGGTGGGCTTGCGTGCCTGCAGGACTTTGTTGTTGTTATTAACAGGCATGGCAATAGCAGTGCCTGCCAGCATGAGAAGGACAGTGTTCTTCATTTTGGTTGCAGTTTGGAGATGGAACTTGAGGGGAGGAAATGAGGCGAGTTCAGGACCAGTCCTGAGATTATGTGATGAGCACGAGTGAGGAAAATTCGGATAGAGTTGTGAAGAAGATTGCGATGTTGAACCGGCCAACGAGATCGCAAAGAGAAGAAGGAGAAGACGATGAAAGGAGGACTGGTGATGAAGGTGAGGATGATGAGAATGAGGATGATCATTGACCGGGGAAGACTTCTCGACTTTATACACTCGAAATCGACCCGACGGCCAGACAGATAGAGTGATCAGTCTCATTCTCCGAACATCCAGACAAAGTTGATGAAACTGATTCCCGTTATGTCGTGACAGCGTCGTGAAACACCGTCGACGCTGTCTGGTGGGCTGATTCCTCCTTCCGATGGTCTGTGCTTGCCTCGCAACTGCAGTCGCTTGGGGTCGTGGTCCATGAAATGGACTATGTTCCCATGAGTGACCTCTTCACTGATCAAGACTGCCGACTGAAGTTTCTTCGGTCTGCTGTCGATTCAAGTTCAGCAGAGGTTCAGAGACCTTTTGTGTTGGTCAACAACCATTGAACAATCGGCAGAGGCCATTGCTGCCCACAAAAGCTTGACTGGAAATGGTGCCTCCGAAAAGCACGACACGTCGTGACGGCCGAGATTGAATGTTCCTCCCCACATATAAGTGGTAGATATCAAATCAGCGAGACTTCGAGGGAGGTTGGGATGGATGTGTTGAAACCAGTCATCGACAGAGACATTTCGGCATGTCGGGCCCCAGCAGTGGATCCGGACGATAGACCTGTTCATGGACACGGTGGGGGGTTTGGACTTGCAGCCGACCAAAATCCATGAGTTGAAGTGGTGGAAGATGGATCAGGGTCCAGCTACTTGTCACATGGTTGAAAGGACAAGCGGTATGGTGAGGGAAAGCATTCTTTCTCCGCGTTCATGAAACGTCTTAAAAATGGGACCGCGCCGGAACATTGATCGGCCTCGCAAATGGTTTGTCGATCTTTGCTTGGCAATGTAATTGTGTATCTGGGAACCACTACTATGTCTGCCCGCTTTCTATGAATAGGTAGAACACGAACTCGTTCCGGTTCCCGAATGTGTAGTTTGAAGCCATCTCTGAAACTCGGATTGCCGCAGCCGAAGGCTCTCCACCTCGATATTTCTCCGATGCAAGCCTATGTGGGCTTTCTTCCGCTTCCAAGACGATAAAATGAGGTATCATGCCCTTGTCAAAGAGAGCTGATGGCCTCGAAAGCTAAAAGTGCTCCTGAAACCTTCACCTTGCGAGTCCCCTGGAACGTGCCTTCGGATCGAAAGACCTGAGCCTGTGAGTTGCGACGACCGTGAGAGAGACGTCGAGAGTAATTCTTCGAGCCTGGCCGTAAACGATGCCAAGGGCCATTCTTTATTCAAGCAAGAATGTACCCTGGGATGAGACATTGTCAAAGCGACGATGAGCAGGAAGTATGTGGAAAGAGGCTTTCAGACCAGACTCGGTGAATCTCCAAGTACGAGAAAATGAGACGCATAGTGTCGAAAGGTGTTCATGAATCGACTCCACAGTGGCCACGATACCTTTGTCGCGCTGTCTACCGGTGAACAGCAGGGAGGAGTCGCGCATAGACTCAGATAGTGAAGACCGAACAGTGACCACATCGGGCTTGAGGTTTGTTTACCCCAAGTTGACACGATCTCGAACTCCTGTGGAGACCATCGCGACGGGGTTTCCGAGCAGTCATTGGCCACTATTTATTCTTGCGGCACGGCCCAGCGAACTTGAACGGGGTCCCACTTGATCAAGTTTCGAGGATCTCACAAGCAGGGGTCAGTCGAAGACTTGCACCACTTCAAAGCAGCGACTGACTGCTTACTGCTTTTCAAGAAGATGGCGCGACCGGCGTAGCAGCCCGTCTACACTCTACAGTGACCGCCAATCTCAAGCTTGTCCGATCTGCAGCTGAGTATGATGATGCATCGGGCCATCGTTTGTTCGTCACATGGATGGGTTCTATACCTCTCTTGACCGACATCGCACCGAAGTTGGCCTCACTGCAGAGACTCGTGAGTAGGGTTATTGCAGAACCTAGTTCTGCGCGAAGGGTTTTCTTCCACAGGGCTGGAACTGCTTAGAGCCCATCAGGTGAGCGCACGTGATGCATACTCGACGGAAGTCATCCCAACAACCGTCACAGCTGGGAAGAAGAAAAGTCTGGTTTCAGAATAAGGCTTGGGATCTTTACATTCATCGTACTTAGTTAGGTACAGGTAGATAGTGGAGACATGGAGGTAAAGAGTCTCGACAAGCTCTACCTATGTACGTGTCTAGGCACCTAGGCAAATTTTCTACGCAACGACCTAGGTCAAACCCTCGCAAATATATATGTTCCAGTTCCCGAGTAGATCCATATTCCATCCCGATAGGTCTGATGCAGACAAGAGTACACTCTGAAGGAGGTTGTTCAAAATGTCAAAAACGTCCTGGACCTGCACCTGCATTTCCTACGTAGTTCACCAACTGATGGCACACCCTCACGGTATAATTTAAGATGAGAGGTCAAGTTGCTGGATCAGATTGGCTGAATTTGTTCTAATCCCTCCATGCTGGTCGATTCAGATCGAGATGATGAGCTTCCGTCTGGAACCCCTGCATCCATTCAATGCTCCCTACGTAAGATCGAGGGCGGTAGTCCCCGGTGAACCGTGCGGCTCAATTTCAATGGAACATCCGACAAATGTGCAAGATCTTCTGAAAGAGTCATTACAACCTTTAAAATCTACCTTCAACGCAATCTCAGCCTGGCGATCGCCTGAAATACACTGCCGCGATGCACAGAAATCCCCTTTCTACAGAGATCGATCTCGGAGAGCAGGCGGGTCCAGACCTGGGGCTTCGAACTGCAGTGACATTCAGTAACCTTACCTAAAAGGATCTTCCCAAGGTTTATCTCCGATCTCAAGTACGGATGGATCCGCAGATCTGAGATCGGTCGATGAAACCTTGTAATTAGATTTGTACTACGTCATGTTCGTTTCGGTCGCATAACAACAGCTCTCCAGCCAAGTCAGACAAGTCTCGAATCTCTCATTTCACCCTGCGCAACTAATGATCTCAACACTTTCCTACACTCAACAATGGCTGCAGCTGCACAAGGGTTCGCACTGGTTACGCCCGCATCGCGAGGCATCGGCTTTGCACTAGCCCAGCAGCTCCTCACGCAGACGGGCCTTCCCGTCGTAGCCACCGCGCGGAAAAATCACGATGAACTTCGTGAGAAGCTCCTCACTAGTGAGGGTGTGCCATCGAATGCCGAAAAAAGATTACATCTATTAGACGTCGATGTGAACGGTACGTCGACCCATCTTCAGCCCGACGTCAAAGCATCGCTATCGTGTTTCAAAAAAAAAAAAAAAACACTGACATTGCTCTCATAGACGAATCCACAATATCGTCCATGGCCGCCACCATCCGTAAAGACCTCCCCGACACGCCTCTCCGTCTTGCCTTTACAGTCCCTGGCATCTTACATGTGGAAAAATCCCCCACTCAAATCGACGCCGACAAAGCACTAGACAGTTTCAAAGTCAATTCGCTGGGGCCCCTTCTTCTCATGAAGCACCTGTCCCCTTTACTCCCCAACAAATCCGCGTCCGGGTTTCCCAACTCGGAGGGCTCACTGAAACTACCCGCTCATGCGATCTATGCGATGATGGCAGCTCGGGTGGGTTCAATATCCGACAATGCCTCTGGGGGTTGGTACTCGTACCGTGCGAGCAAGTCTGCTGTTTTCCAGACAGCCAAGACGTTTGATTTGTATTTGCGGGGTCGATGTGCGGAGAGGGCGATTGCGGTGGCGCTTCATCCTGGGACGGTGAAGACGGACTTCACGAAGGAGTTTTGGAAGGGGAGGGAGATGCTGGAGCCGTTGGAGTCCGCGGACAGGTTGTTGAAGGTGGTGACTGGGTTAGGTGCAGGACCGGAGGATGGAAGGGGCAAGTGCTGGGATTACAAGGGCAAGGAAGTGGTTCCGTGATTGGAGACACGAGAGTTTGAAGATGGAAGATGGAAGATGGAAGATGGAAGATGGCCTTGAGGACCCGTAGGAAGGTGGCTTTCTTGACTCATTGTAAGATTGTTACGAAATTCTCGAGATGTACATTTGAGCTCGCGTCTCGTGATTGTGATGGTGAATATAGGTCTGTGTGCTCTTATCTATGCAGCAACCATGAATCATGAAAGTGGGATGTTGTGCGTGGCCTCAAAGCTTGATCCACCTGCCCATCCACGTCTTGACAATTAACTTTGCCTCATCTACAAGACCAAGATCAAGCAACAGCTGAGTTGTCCCTCGAACTGCAGAGTCAAGAGCCGAAAAGATCCACGCATGAGTATAGCTGGTGTGTTCTCCAACATAGATCGTCTTGAACTCAGTCTGCTAATAGGCCGGCAAATAAAGCTCCTGTTGACCGACCAGCGGACTCGCCCACGCTCCAGCCTGATGCTGATCGAATTCCCAACATTGGCGGTCATACACGCCGGTGCATTGTTCGGCGGCAACCTCACCATGCACTTGGATCATCGCTCGCTGGACCAGCGCGACATGTTCCTCAACACTCAAGGCGGCAGTGGATCGTGCAAGAGTCCCGGAGATGTACGACGCTAAGATAACGCCGGGTCCAGTACCGTTGATGTTGTATGATGGGTAGCAGACACTTCCGATACCCGGGATATCCACTGAGCCGCATCCGCCGCGGATGGGCTCCGCTTGATGTTCCCAGAAGCGCGTCTTGTAGTGCAGAGCCATTTTGCAGGCAGGAGAGTAGTTCAACGAGGCGATGGCCCGAGACAGGAGCGATGAATATCGCGGAAGGTCCCAGAGACGGACTTCACTGAAGGGGGCGGCGACAACGGCATAGTCGAATTCTCTTGTCTGAGGAGTCATCTGCAAAGGATCCTCGCGCCATGCAACCGAGATCTTCTCTGTCGCTTCTTTGTAAACGAGACCCTGAACAGTGCTGTTGAAGGTCACTCGATCTGCGACGTGGGGGAAGGATGCTCGTGGCAAGGACTCCAGGCCTTGGTCAATTGTGCGCCACTCTATTGCAGCAAAGTAGGTGTCGTCGTAAAAGTCACCCCCAGAGGCGTGTTGCCGGTGCCGGCCACATAGTCGGTGATGTTGGCATCGTATCCAAGCGCGTAGCGTAAGTAGCCAGCCTCAGACCAGTGGAACATACCATCTTCCACGGCTTTCATGTGAGCAGCGTACATGTTGGTTGTAATGGCTTGAATAGTCGCGTGCTTATCCAGCTGGGTGTAAGAGACATAGGCTGATTTTGCATCAGCGGCAGCCGTTGCATTGAACGATGCTGGAGTGTAGACAAGCGACGAATTGGCAGCCGTCTCAGCAGCAGTCGGAATACGACCATCGGCAAGACGCACCCCACCTGAAGAAGCAGGGACGTTGGGGTTACTCTGGATCCAAGGAATGAAATTGACTCGCAAGTCGGGTCGATCAGTGTTCATTTGATTCAAAACATCCGCAATCTGAGAGAGCATGCGATGGTCCATAATTTGAAGGGCTTCGTTGCTGCCTGGGTACGTTATGCTCACAGGGAAGCGCATGAGACCCATTTCCTGATATTGGTATTGACCGGGACGGGTGCGGTTCAGATACTTGGTGCGAATGCGTCCACCTACTTGCTGAGATGACTCGAAGATGTGCCAGTTGTGGATACCAACAGACTCGAGGAGGTGACTTGTTATTAGACCCGACATACCTCTGCCGACGATGGCCACCGAGTTATTCTTGGCCTTGGAGACGAACGCTTCGCTATTGTGCTTTGACTTCATATAGGTAACGCCATCAAACCAGGGTCCCATCATGTCAGCCACATCGGCGATGCTCTCCCTCTTGGTGAGTGGAGAAGCAATGGCAACGGGTGACGAACAACCCAGCAAGTTGGACCCGGAGAAGGCGTGGAGGCATTGATTGTGCATGGTGTCTGCGGGGGTCACCCAGACTAGTCTGTCTGGTTTCACGTCCCGTCGGACGAAGACGCTAGCGACTTCATGATGGCCATCCACAGAAGACTGTAGATTGCAATTGCCATAGACTAGCTTAACATGATCTTCAAAGGACTGATCAAGAATCTCCACGTGAATGTTATGCAGTGAGTCTGCCGTCACATCGGGAGGATTATAAATTCAAAGGATGCCAAGATCACGAGTCAAAGCCGCAGACAAAGTAGATCCGGACAGGGCCAGGCCCGCAACGAGATAGTTCAGGTACATATGAGTTGTGGGATACGGTCAGAAGACGTCAATGGAAATTCAAATTGTGAGATTGAGCTGTCCGTTATCGAACGTGTGTATAGCTGTCCATGGAGATATCTCCTCACTCGACCGAGGTCAGTTCCTGCGTGGGGATCTGATTGCCAATTCAAGTCAAATCTCACAACAAGCACGGGAATGTAGCAATCTCTGGCTTATCAGGACTCTTCGTCAGTCGGCTGTAAGCGCCAACAAGATGCTTGAACAGGTTGACAGCACAAGCGCCGATACGTTTTCCGAGAGTTGCGATAACAGTTGACGTGGAGTGCCGACACAACGCAGCTCGGCAGTTAATAATCTCTGGGCGCAGTCTCTCGTCTCCCGTCTCCCCTCATCTTTGGCGGTCCATGAATCATGCAAGAGACGGGATTAAGAATGGGCTGAAGCAAATCACCCCCTTTCAAACGATTCACGACACTTACAACAATCGGAGAAACGGAGGTGCTGAGATAATGACCCCACCAAGTTGCCGGTCAAATTAAATTGCTTACGATGTACTTTGCCATCGGCCGCCTTTCGCGAAATTTGCGTCTTCACGAGTCAAGAAAAGGGCGGTCCAATATAGAAGAATTGGTATTCCGTAACGGCCCTTGGGTCCACAGAAGCAACACGACACGGAGCAGATGATGCGGAGAAGATAGTCAAGGCCGGTTATGCCGGTCGAGTAGGTTGGGAACCTTTCGAGTCACCTTGATCTCCGTCAAGCGATAGTTGCTGGCTTTGGCTCCTCGAGGCACGTTGCTTAAACTGGCGTAATGCCGGTCATTTGAGTCACACCGGACCTGGAAACAGAGAATTACCTGTATCTCATCAGAAGAGCCCGTCCTCTACACGAGCGACCTTGAGATAATGATGGCCTTGGCGGGCGTTCGTTGCCTGATCCACCTGATCTTCTGCCGCTCGTGTCGAGGGTGCTTTGCACCCATGCTACAACATCGACTCAGAAAGACCAGCAATATCGCATAGATTACGGATCACCGTGCTACAGTAGGTTGGGGAATGAACCGCGAAAACAATTCTCGAATCACCCACGTGGTTGTGATGATGTGGGGATTTTCCTGCAGCAGATATTCAATTATGGGAGTTGAGTAGGTATGTTGGGGCTGATCGGCGTATACAGGCAAATATCCCAATTTAACGTCTCTCCATTCGCCCGGGCTCCACGCAAACCATCGAAATTGGCGTATATTGGGAGTGACCAATACGCATGACACGGCGCCGCTGTCAAGGCAGCACGATTGATGCTCATTCTGGATCGTGTCGTGCATTTCGCCAAACTTTACCACAGTTCTCCCATGCTTGGACATCACGAACTCAATCCGAAATTCACTCCCCTTTAGAAGTCAGATGTGAGCCCCGGCTTTGCCCGTAGATGATGATGGCCTGAGCGGATCGGATGTCAGGGAAAAAATAGACGACAACCAAGGTGCATGTGGGATAAAAATAATCATGAATAATGTGTTGGCAATGACATACGGTATACCCAGTTCCAGGCCCTGGCTGCCTGGGCATGACATGACGCGGTACCGGAGTGCGGGCATGAGTTTGTCCGAATTGCGGGTTGGTCTCATCAACCCCAGATCTTGGAGACTAGTGCCTTGACTGCCTTCGGCGGCGCAAAGAAGGGGTCTGCCCGGAGGCTGGAGACATGTAGTTCTGTCATGCCCTCAGTCGGTGTCCAGACACCTTTGATTACCAAAAGCCCGTCCTCCCCATCCAGAGTTTTGAAGGCGACATGAGCTGGAGACAGCACACTTGGAGACATGTTCATATACTGTTATTCCTTATCACTGATTGCGGGTGCGACGCCAACGGTTGATGTTGTTGGAGAACGCCAATTTGTGGGGTAAAAGACTGGGGCAATAAAGGTTGCGTGGCGTCACCGACCGTCCTCCGTCCGGCCACATGGATTGTAGAATGATGACGGGCACTCCAACCCCTTTTCAACATGATCACTTGAAGCCGCAATAGGAAGCGTTGCCAACCGACCGTGGTTTCAGCGCCACCAAGACCGTGAAGGTTGGGGCTGGCTCTTTCCAAGCTGCGATTTGAGTAACCAAGCCTGTGCCATGGCCGCCCGCCCAGAACCCTAAATGCAACTAACACAGTACCTCCGCCTGGGCCGAGGTAGCTGCCGTAGACTCATAGTAGTACGCTGGGCCCCAGCCAACCCGACTTGCCTCCGACGTTGGAATGAAAAGCAGAACTCACCGATTCATACCCTCGGCTCCTGCCTCGCGCCGGTGGGGCTCAAGTTGAGACAGGCTGGTGTCGCAAGTTTGGCAAATCTGGACGATCCCCAGCGTTCAGCAGGCCTCCCCATCGCTCCAATTCTTTCCCCACGTTCTGCGTTTTTCTCCGCTGAAAAAGATGGATCCGGGGTCCGCTTGCCTGCGGAGGCGCGATGAGTTACAGTGGATGCTTGTTGGTCGAGAGTCTTTCGAGTGGCACTGGTTTATCGCGAGGACCAATGAACGCAGATTGTCAAGGCGTGTTCTTGCCTAGCGTACGTTCTGCAAGATGCCCGGGGATTGGAGAGAATGGCTCTAGATCTTGTTTTAATCTTCGGCGTTGAGACCCCTTCTGGGGGTATTCCGGGGGAGAAGTGAAGGACGGTGGAGCAGACGCTTGGTGTTGATTTCTTCGATCCATACTGACCTACCTAAAATGGCAGTTCTGTGGGTGGAAATTTCTCGATCTGGGGTCCGCGGATCGTGATTTTCGCGGGGTTGATACAACAGTGGACTTGAAATCATTTTGTAGATGTTGCTCGCAACTGGCATCTGTACCGCATGTCTAGGCTCGCAAGTTGCCTAAAAGTAGTTTAAAATAGGTAAGACCTGTACCTATTTAATCACGTCAATGCCCATCCCCAGGACGATCTCGGAGGGTTGCCTTTCTACTTTCTTCTCTGTGTTAATATTAACCTTTTTCTCCGTGTCTATTACACGGTACACTCTTCTCCATTTCAACCTAGACGGTCGATTGATTTCTTCCCCATGCCCACTATGTCCTCAGACGAGAATATCAGTAATGACAAGCAAGACGCGGCCACCATTGAGATGCTGCGCCGCTATCAGACTGCCGACAGCGTCTTGCTTCCAATTTCCAGGGATGCCTTTGAAAAGCTTTACCTGAGCCCCAAGACCCCGACGGCAGGAAACTTGCGTCGCACGTTTGGTAATCCCACACCTATCTCGCTGATGGGCTTCTTGCTGGCTGCGACACCGGCGGCTATGTTGACGATGGGATGGGGCGGTTCTGGTGGGAATGGTGGCGCTATTTTGTGAGTTCAGGATAAACGCTGAGTGGACTGTTCATTGGACTGGATCAAATGACTGATACATTGAGTCTTTCGCAACGTTAGACCCGTGTATATCTTCTTTGGAGGCATTGTGCAGCTCTTCGGCGCTGTGGGCGAATGGATCATTGGAAACACATTCTCCTGCGCGCTGTTCTTCACATACGGTAAGGGACCCCCAGGGAATGAATCAAGAGAAGATGGTGGCTAATGTGTATATAGGAACATTCTGGATCGTCCAGGGAACCTCAATGATCCCCTGGTTCGCAGTGGGAACCAACTACTCGCCCACGGGTAATTCTCTCGAGGGCATGCAGACGCCCGAGTTTGCTGCTACTACCGGTTAGTCTCCATGATACTTCAAGATCCGATATACGCTGCCCCCTTCATGATCTAACTCTCGCGCAACTCCCAGGCCTCTATTTCGCCACCCTCTCTGTCCTGACTTTCGTATACCTGCTGTGCTCCATCCGTACCAACGTCTGCCTCTTCCTCGCGCTTTTCCTGCTGGTCATCACCTTTGCCTTGTTCTCTGCCACATACTTCCAACTCTCTTTCGGTAATGCTGCGCACGCAGCTAAGCTCCAGTCGGTATGTTGTGTCACACTGCCTTGTCTCTAACTCGATCCTCCAAGCCATCAACTAACGTTCTCGATATCAGGTTGCTGGTGGTTTCAATTTCGCTTTGTGCTTGCCCATCTGGTGGATCTTCATGGCCCAGATCTTTGAGGCGGTCGATTTTCCCTTCTCAATCCCCGTCGGCGATCTGAGTACGGTGATTTTGGGCCGAACTCAGAAGCAGCGAAAACGCGAGGCTGAGGTTCAGTAGGAGGGTTGCTGTCCTAAAAAGAACGGTCCTGATTGAAAATAATTAGAAACATGAAGCCGGCATGCTGACAGTGGACAGTGAAATACATATTTCGTAAAACTACAATATAGTTTCTTTTTGAGTCTTGATGTCTGCCTTTCCATCGTAAATCTTGGCACAAGATTAGTATCAAGCTTTCGATCCTCGATCACAATAGATGTTGTGACTTTGAATTTAGTGAATGAGGAGGCCAAAAAGGTAGGTTTGGGGCCTTCTAGACCCAGAATATACAGTTGGTAGTTTGTTCTCAATCACCGCCACCCCCCAACTCTCCCCTCGTCCCATCGCGCCTTTGCTTCTTTCCTCGCCGCCAATTTCGAAGCCTCGGCTCTCACGCGACGTATCCAGTCAGCAACTTCCTTCTCCGTTGCACGACCATGATGGTCCTCATCCAAGAAACTCTCTTCCACCGCATGGCAGACCGCCTCTTGCTCTGCAATTGCGGCGCTCAGACGCTGATACAAGGCTTTGGGAGACCACGGTGCCAGCGCTGTATCCATCTCAGCCTGCTTCTTGCGCCAAGAAACCTCGAGCGATTGATGTGTCAAGAGCATCTTCTCCGTTTGACTGCGAAGCTCGGAGACTTGCCTTTGTAGTTCAAGGAGGCGGGCCGCGAGATCCTGGTTGACGTGGAGCAGGGATTCGAGGTTCTGTTGTCGGGCGGCATGTGATGGGTGTTGAGTGGAAAGGGCAGAGATGAGTGTTGGGTCTTGAAGGATTGTCTGCAGGTCTTTGGTCCTGTAGATTTGGCAGTGTCAGGTTGAGTGCAGCATGATTTATATGTAGGAAGTTGGAGTTTTGACTCACGATTTGTCTTTGAGGACTTCGGGTATCCATCCTTCTGCAGCCGTGGGAGGTGCTGGCAGAGGTGCTGAGGATAAGACATCATGTGTATGGGCTTGCTCAACCTGAGAGAGTTGGGAGTCTGGTCGATAATTGCTTTGGGGTTGCTGCGGCATGGGCAATGAGGTCATATTCTGAGGGGTTCCTCGCCGGCTGGCCTCATGGCTGTTCGGCTTCGGGGGCGGGGGTGGAGGGGTCTCCGCATTTAAGGGAGAGTTCATAGTAGGCGGTGTTGTAGAAGAGTAGGGGTGCGCAGAAATTTGAAATGGCGGCTGAGACATCCATGTATTAGAGGCCTCTCGGTCACTAGATTTCTAGGACGAAATGGAGCTTGGGATGCGCAGGAAGAGTGTGGGGTCTGGCGGGAATTGGAGATGCGGGCGGGTGACAATTGTTTCTGGAGTTCGGCGTCGCAGGCTTATCGATAAGCGCAGTACCTGACTGCAATCTGCATAGATCTCATCAATCTACCAGTAGCTCCAGATCCAAAGTTACATCATGGGGTCATGGGTATGTTGACAAACACCCAATTTGGAGTTTTCGCGGACTTCATCCTTTCCAGACCCACCAAATTTCATCGACAGGCATACTGTCACGATGTGCTCTTCCACTACTCAAAATACTGAAACTCGAAAAAACACTGCTGAACTGTCAGAGGATCAAAGAGCATCTATCATAGGCGATCTGAAGACCAGTCAATCCGTAACCAAAATCGCAGCCGAAGACAACGTCTCCCGCGCGACCATCTATGACACACGCAACCGATGGCAGAGCCTGCATACCTTAAAATCCAGACCATGGTCTGTTAGAAAGCCCAACTTCAGTAATCATACAAGGCTTTATATCCATCGGCTCGCTCAAAAGGACCCGTCCTTATCTTATAAGGCTCTTATCAGCAATTCGAACGAGAAGATCAGCAAGTCAACAGTTGAGCGAATCCTGCGTGACTAAGACGCTCGAAAAGGAGCATCAAAGACCGAAACTCGACTGACGGATGATTATAAACCGAAGAAGTCATGATCCTCGCGCAAAGGAACATGTCAAATTACTCGGATGAAGACGTTACTTTCTGTGATGGAGCCGGCTTCGACGCGGTTCGGTTCCAGCCCAACAAGGATTCGATCCTCTTTCGTGCTATTAACATTGCATGATTCGCATTGATTAGATCTGGGTATGATCAAAGCCTCGACTGGAAGAGCCCCGGCTGTCTCGTTGGTGTTCGCGCTTTTATGGCTGTAATATCAAACGAAAGAGCAGTCTTTGCTTTTCAGCGATACCAACGCATACGAGAATGCTAGCGAGAAGGAGCCTTGGATGATCCAGTGGTCAATTGTCATGATTATGATAAAATCCGAGGATACAACAATGTGTTCGAGGGTGTCAATGTTTGGATGACCCTTGTCTGTATTGACGGTTGGGTAAACTACGGCAAGAGTAGTTCCACGGGATAGTCGAACAAAAAGTCATGTATTTCGATATATTCTTGCCACCCACATCACTTGTCTCAGAGATGATGGCGGGGATTTCAGGTTTGACGTTCTGCGTCGGATGGTCATGCGTGTCCTGAGCCAAGCTTATCTTACGCATGCCGGCACGGAGAATATGTTCTGAATATTGAACAGCTTTGACTGGCCAGGTCATGAACCGGTCGCCGCGCTTTCATCATTTGAAAGCAGTCAACCAAAGAAGAGGTCTGGACGAGTAGGGCAGAGAGATGCACGAGTCTGATTGGGGGTATAGGAGGATTGCGACGATGGACCAACATTTTATTCTGTCCTTCGCCGTGTCTCACGGTCGGCAGTCTCGATGCTCGATCCGGAAATAGCGTCCATAACCAAGGCGCGCAACTCATCTTGCGTGGCTTGGCTGTTGAAGTCCTCACGGGCCGCAAGCTCATCGATCCGACGCTTGAATTCTGGATCAACTTCCATTCCACCGGCGTTGGCTTCCTGCTCTGACATGGTACCAATGTTCACCTTCATATTCTCAGGGATTGGCGGGGGCGCATTCAATGGTCCCTCGGCACTGTCAGTCGATGGAGCTGGTGCGCCAACGACGTCCCGAAGGTAGGCAACTACCTGCGGAAACTCATCATCTGCTTCCATCTTCTCGTGGGCCTTGTAGCCATCATCGTTTGTTTTATTGCAGTTCACGCCTAATTCTTCGACCAAGCAGCGGGCAACTTTCGGGGTCTCGGCGACAAACAGGCATGTTTCACCATCTTCGTCGAGCAGGTTCACGTCTACACCGAATTCCTGAACCAGTGCACGCAGGAGATCGGTATGACCATAGGATGCAGCGGCGTGCAGGAGGGAGTATCCATGCTCGTCCTGGGTGGACGCAATGGCAGGGTTCGCGCGGAGGAGCTCAAGGAGCCCCGAGGGATTGTCGCAAGCGAGAAGGTATGGATTGGGTTGGGCCATGGTGTCGCAACGCGGATGAGTCACTGTGAACAATTTGAGTCAATGAATCTGACGACGTATGAATGAAAATGCGTCAGAGACTGGACAAATTTGCTGTCTTGAAAACGAAGAGTAACGCGGAATCCGAATGGAGATTTTTGGCGGAGGAGAGAAAATATCCCGCCGATAAGGCTGAAGCCGCCTTGCCGTTTTGGCTCCCCGCAGCACACTAATGGCCCTGACTCTTCGTCGATGACTCTTCCTACGGTTCGAGCTCATTTCAGAAGGAGCGACACGTAACCGCCTAGATCGTACCTTACGTTTCCTGCGGTATGTCATTTTCTTTAAGACTAAACATTTCCCGCCTTCAGCTGCTGAGAAGTCTCAGAAAGGTTCCAACCCGCTTTGGCCTGTCAATCATCGCCCCCCTCCATCGCGATCTCCACTCCAACGATATCTTTTCCATACCACGCGTGATATCCACCACTCGGCATTTTCCCACACGAGGCAAGACCACCATGGCGATGGCGACGCAGAATCCGTCCGAGATCAGGAAGCTCGTGCAAGAGCTAGAGGAAGCTCGAAAGATGAGTAAGGGTGCCAGAAAACAATGCTTCACGTGCAAAAAGTCCACTTTCGCAGTCGCAGGCACTGCGGGGGTCACAGTGGACTCATGGAAGTTCATGGACTGGGATTACAAAATGCCAAACCTACCGATCTACGCTCGTGGTCTGTTCACAACCGAAAGGAAGGACAAAACTCCGGAAATTGCCGTGCGTGGCTACGACAAGTTCTTCAACATCGGCGAAGTCAAGGATACCGAGTGGCGCAACATTGAGAACAAGACGAAAGGCCCTTATGAGCTGAGCGTGAAAGAGAATGGATGCATCGTCTTTATCTCCGGCTTGGAGGACGACAAGTTGCTGGTCTGCAGCAAGCACTCGACGGGACACCGGAGTGACAGCGCCAAAAGTCACGCGCAGGTTGGCGAGGAATGGGTGGAAAGATGTGTGTCGGGCCTGGGGAAAACAACAAAGGACCTAGCTCGCACTCTGCGTCAGATGAATGTCACCGCTGTCGGCGAGCTATGCGACGACAGCTTCGAGGAGCATGTCTTAGCTTACGATCAGACTGCCGCCGGCATTTACCTTCATGGGTTGAATTACAACCAGACCGAATTTGCAACCATGTCGGGGGACAAAGTTCATGAATTCGCAGATGCTTGGGGGTTCAAGAAAGCGAAGTATGTCGTGTACGATGACATTACCGCCGTGAGACAGTTCCTAGAGAGCTGCGCAGAGACTGGTACCTGGGATGGGCGCGAAACAGAAGGGTTCGTGGTCCGGTGCCAGATCAGCGATCGAGATAGCGGATATCGCGATTGGTTCTTCAAATACAAATTTGAAGAGCCCTACTTGATGTACCGTCAGTGGCGCGAGTGCACCAAGGCAGTGATTTCCGGAAAACTCCCAAAAATCAAGAAACACCGCGGGATCACAGAAGAATATCTCAACTTTGCGCGTAGGGAGTTCATGAAGAATCCCCAACTAACGGAGGAGTACCAACACAACCACGGCATTATCTCTTTGCGAGAGAAATTCCTCCAGGAACGAGGCCTCAAGGGATCTGAAATCATTGCTATGGAAGAGGAGAGTAACATGGCCAAAGAAGCCACCAAAAATGTCATTCTTGCCCCCATTGCATCTCTCGGCTGTGGAAAGACGACCGTTGCCCTCGCTCTTGTTTATCTGTTTGGTTGGGGCCATCTCCAGAACGACAACATTCCGAAGCAGAAGGGAAAGCCTCAGAAGTTTGCGTTCGAGATCACCAAAGCTTTGGCGACTCATCCTGTGGTCATTGCTGACCGCAACAATCACCAGCGTCGGGAGCGACAGCAATTGATGGATGATACCTTCCCTGTTGTCCCCGACGCCCAGTTTGTCGCCCTCCACTACGTCCACGAGCCCAAGTCCGAATTTCTTCCAGCTATCAAGGAAGTGACTCGCAAGCGAGTGCTTGAGCGAGGTGACAACCACCAGACCATTCGAGCTGGCAGCAAGAATCAGCAGGAAATCGTGGGCATCATGGATGGATTTCTGACTCGTTTCGAAGGAGTCCACGCCGACCGGGCTCCAGATATGAATTTCCAGCATGTCATTGACCTCGATGTCTGCTCATCCTCTCGTGAGAATCTTGAGACTGTCGTTAGAGCATTGCACAGTGCATATCCACGTCTGGTCCCAAATATGCCTTCTGCCGAGGAGCTCGACAAGGCGATTGAAGCTGCGCTGACAGACTATCACGTCCAGGAGGACTTGAGCAAAGGCTACAGTGCACCAAAGACAAAGAAACAGAAGAACTCCATTGTACCCGTCATGTCACAGAAAGGAGTCCAGCCGAAAAGCCCTGAGGCTCTGGTCCAGAAATCGGAATACTTTGGGGTTTCGGTCCCTAGCTCAACGATCACTGCCACGCTTCAATCTCTCTTCAACAACAAATCACCAGAGCTCGCCCGTTTCTACCATTATCTCCGCGAATCACGCCGTCTTCAACCTGCATTCCACGTCACTCTGATCCATCGTGCCTCTTCCCGAGATCGCGCCGAGATCTGGGACCGCTACACGAAACAGTTCATTCGCTTCTTGAAGTCGAATCCAGATCACGATCTCGCCATCAGCCCTCCCCAGCTCGGCCGCGCCCAGGTGCGCCTCGAGCGCCTGATTTGGGATGACAAGTTGATGGCCTTCGTGGTACGCCTGCTGCCTATTGAAGGGGAAACAGGTGAAGGCGTTGCGAACGCGGATGAAGGTCTACCGTGCGCGAACCGGGTCCCTCATATCACGGTGGGCACTGCTTCACAGGCTGTGAAACCAAAGGAGAGTAACGACCTGCTCCAGCGATGGCTTCAGGTGGGATCGGGTGGTGATACGGGCATCCACGAGCTGGAGGTTCCTAATGTGCTGGTCGTGGAAGGAACGATTCACCCTGTTATGATGCGTGGGAAGTAATGAGAGATGAGAGCTGTCAGGTCTGTCGAGTGTGTTGAAGTACGGAGCTGTTGACTTGAGAAGGGCGGTGTGTGATGCGTGATGACGTGAGGTTGTCAGCGATTACTTTCTTTACAAAGCAACCACTTTTACTATTCACTTTCGAAGTGAAAAGCGTATGAGAGCCTGTGTATTAATAGCGCAAACATAACTACTCCGTTCAAATGATACAATCAGAATTCGTGTTTTGACGCCTTATTCCAGCCCAAAAGAGGAACAAGATATGTTACTCAACGTACGCAGAATTCATCGTCCATGGTATATACTGTACAGGAAAACATCTACCAACGCAATAACGCTAGGGAAAGTCCTCGCGCCACCATGCATCGCTGGTCACTGGCCGCGACAGCTTAGGATCTGCCTACTTACTCGAACGGGGAAACCTCTACCCACTCACCCATGCAGACACTCTCGAGATACCGAATCGACCCACATACTGAAGTCCAGTGCTGCCCATGGGGAAGTAGCTGACAAGATACCAGACCAGAGCGGCAAGTTGGAAAATCGAGGAGATGAGGGTAAGGAGGAGGTTTTGACGCTAAAGGCAAGATGGATGTCAGCAAGGGGTTGATTCTGCTGTGAGAATGTGGCAGCGCTTGGTTTGAGAAAGATGATTCAAGGGCGACAGCTTAGACACTAGGCTTGCAAGAGCTTGCTCAAAGTCTCCCAGTCTCCGCAACGTGGAGGCAACGAGATTTCGTCTTGGAAAACCATAGCTGCGGTCTGTGCAGTGGCGAAAGGGGCAACGATGCGAGATGGACCAGATGACTCAAATGGAATGAGACAGGTAGTCAAATGATCAGTGCAAAGAGGACAAGCTCATATGGACGGAGTGAGAAGCCGACCAGCAAGCAGGCATCTTGAAGAGGGGAAAAGCGATTTTCTTTGCATGGGGCAAGAGAACAGAAAAGAATCACGTACACCGATCGCAAAGTATAAAGTCAAGGCAATAGAGCCGAAGTAAGCGGCCGTAAAAGGGAGACGTGACCCCGAAACCAAATGTCTCGCGTAAGACCAGGGTCCCATGAGAACGGCCCATGACAGCAAAAACAGGGCTGAACCAACCGACCATCTGCAAGTGGGAACAGATCAAAAGTTAGTGAATATGTTTCCATGAGAGATTTTGCTTGGCGAGGACGCGTGCAAATTGCGCGGAACCTGAGGCTTAGTATGCGGCGCAGGGAAGCGGTATAGCTCCAAGTGGGCGACGAATGAGATGTATCAGATGCAAAGCCCGCATCTTCATATGCTCCAGCCTTGAGGGAGGGGGCAAGTGACCACCATCACTCTGTCCAGCAATCAGACTGACCGGGGGGCAGTAAAGTGTGGCTATGCAAATACATCTTGAGGTAGAGAGACCGGTTGTGGCTGGAGAATGTGGGAAGGGGTGATCACGACAGAGCAAATGACTGGGGACTGCAGCTTAGATTCGGAGAGGACGGATCAAAAGTGGTTGCTGCACTAAGGGTAAGGCAGAGGAGAGTGTAGTGGAAAGAGGCGTGGCAAAGTTCAACGTGACTGGTACAGACACTTACAAGACGGCAAATTTCCGAGGTTTGAGCGTCAGCACGGGGAAGAGGAAGAAGCAAATCAAGAAGCAGACGGCGGCGCCCAGGTTACAGGCACCGAAAATGAGCATTCGATCCCATCGACTCACTAATAGCCAAATCTTGTTAGTCTGCAGCTTTGAATCACATGGGTAACATCAGGCCTGGACATGGTGGAAAATCCGAATGCAAAGAATGCAGGTGAAAGAACCAAGGTATGAAGGCTTTTTTTTTTTGATTTGGTTGCAATCCAAACGAAGGAAAGTGTTATGATAGCCACCCTGGGTGCAGAGGACTAGCATTTCCCACTGTCCAGGTGCCGCATGCTAGGTTGGCCCCAGGTTCCGAGCCATTTGGAGCGTTCTTTTATAGATGAAGGAACGAAGACGGCAAACAACTCGAGCATGCAGAAAGGGTAAACTTACAGGCAAAGAACCCCTCCTCCTCTTCCCGTCGACTTGGCGCAGGCAGTGGCGCACCGGGCGCTTCATTGTGTGTGGGAAGCTGAACATATCCACCTTGGCCAAAGGGATTGTAGGCCTGCAAGCGCGACAGGAAGGGTGCCTGAGAACCGCCGTTGTTGGTCTGTACAGGATAATCTGGGTCTCTGCGCGACCAGCCTAACGAGTTCACTGAGTCTCGGAACGAAGTGTTTGCCATGATACTGAAAACGTCCGCCCGGGTGGGGGGAGGGTCCTAGAATCGCAAGAGGCGAGGACAGCAGTGATTTGGTGACCAACTCGTCAAGGGCAGGTAGCGACTAGCTGGGTCAATGGTGCACGGGCTCGGCTTATCGGCAAGTGAGGCGCCTGGCTAGAAAAGCAGAACCCCAAAAAATAGTATCGTCACGGTTGCGCGGGTCAGGCAATGGTCGCCAACTTGAAGCCCGAGTAACCGAGAGTTCTGATGGCAGGGGGTATGCACGATAGAGTGCAAGATGATCTGCGTGTGATACGGAGGGGCGATCACGCCGGCAAGCTAGGCCTGATAGGGCGGCCCCAGTTCGGAGATGGGCGAGAGGTAGATGAAAGTGGCGTTGCTAACTCGGCGACAAAGGCGGGACGTGCGATGGCTCGGATCAAGAGCTGATATCAGTAGTACAAGTAGCAGACCAGACCAGATCCGTCGAGGAAGATACAGGGCCAATAGGGGCACCTGAGGATATCACGGAAGCGCACTGGGACCCTCCTTCAGAAGCGCAAATGCGGGAAATCCAAAATGGGCAGGGCACTCGTCGTGCGGATGTTGCGTAGAGCAAGCTTACTCGCTTGTACCGCAATGGTCTCCCTGCGTACTGCTGGATGCACTTTTATTCGGCTGTATCTTCCGATTCGGCCAGACGGGGCCTCGTATGAGGGCGCGAGGTGGCGAATGCGCTGAAGCTTCAAATGCCGTCTCGATACTGAGGCGCGGGACGCGACACACAAATCGAACACACGAACAGAGCGGGGATGAGCTGGGTGGAGAAAGTATTCCGGCAGGTGCCAAAGCTCCGTTGAAGAGAGTCGAGGCGGTCAACTCGGAGACAAGGCAACACAGGGACACTGATCGGCTCCCAATGGCGATGAGCCGGTCCTGAAGGTCGAGGCGATGGAGACGGGCTGAAGACTGCTCCTAGTCGGCGGTAATTGGATCCGCAAGCGCTAATCGAAGGAGAGGAGGGACCTGGGACGACGAGGCGGAGGGAGAGTGAGACCCGAGCGGGCGGAGGAGGAGATGACGTGAAGCTGTTTTCGATATGACCAGAGATCCTGAAAGTTCAGTGCGGGCGAGGCCCCGGGGTCAGATGATCAAGGCCCAAAGAGGCCAAGCGTGGGGACTGCGTATGGATGGGCAAACGGGTGCAGTCACCAGGTTTGGGCTGAGGGATGGGATCGGTTGCGGAGAGAGTTGGAGGCGAAGGTGGTGAGAGCACAGGCCCAAGATGGTAAAGGAGGGATCGCAACCTCCGAGTGTGGGCCCTCCCGAAGCTGCAGGTAATCGGGTCCTCTCACTGGCCCTGCGGAGTGGGGTAAACAGTGCACGGGCCATCGACTGATCGAGCAGGTGTCCGTACGGACAATAGAACACTTTGGTATCAAGATTCAAGCCATGCGACAGCTGCCTGGACCTATCCGTGCTCGTTGTGTCTCATACACGATTGTTGCTTCTTTGCCTTGCCTTTATTGTATTGTAGGTTGACAACTCCCAAAGGACTGTTGTTAGGTGCCACCGCAATCCTGGAAGGCTGGGAGAGCACTTAATTCGAGTAAATACTCCATGATCCATAGTAAACATCTAATGTTGTATACTGTGTACTACAGCAGACTAAATGGATAGAGAGACGGCCACAGCATGGATACAGCCCGTATGGCACTTCCACCTCGAGGTGCCTCGTTTCAACTCCCTAATGACTCCTCAAACAAGGGATGAAGAGGTTGGCTGGATGGGATGAACCTGAACATGGATCCGATTCCATGCTATCTCAAATCCAGATGAATTGGTCGAGTAGGTCAACTCCCAGCCTCGTCTCAAACACCGAGTCTTCGTTTCAGATCTATGTCGACAGCACAACACATCTCAGGGAGGTACACATCCACCTCTAGATCGGGTGACAATGATCCGGTTCAACCACGTCCCCAATCCCGATCCAAGACTACAGACGTGATTTCGACACCTCACACCTCAGAGTTCTGTTGATTATTATTTGCCCAGAAAAGGCTGATTTCCAGCACAGTGCCATGACTCAAGGCCGGTGGCGATCCACGCCTGCGTGCAATCTGCATCCACCCGAGATGGAGTGAGCTTCCGGCTAGTCTGCAGAAACTCATCTGACGGGAGAATCGCCAAGAGCAAAGGCAAAGTGCCACGACCAGGTCGAGTATGGGCTCGTTTGGGACTGCCGAACGGCGGTCCCAACCCCACCCTGGGATCTCATCGACGTACCGTATTGTTTCCCTGGTCATCAGCTCGGATGACAGCTCCCAAATGGCAGCAGTATTCTGTCAGCCATGCATCTTTCCCCGGGATTTGCGAATCTTCCACTCTTCCACGGATGACACCACCTCGACCAGGATCCGACTGGGGGTTCCCGACGAGGACTGAAGAGTCCCATCGAGGCTCACGCCGCCAAGAAGGGGAAAGTCCGGCGTCTGGAGGATACTGTCCCACCTTTTCCGGGACTTTACCTCTTGGGGCCAGTCCACCGCTTCGAGCCGCCCTGGGGTGACATTTAAACAGATCACACCAAGAGGGCGACATGGATGGTTTGGGAGGCAGATGATACAGCGTCTACGGCTCTGCTGCCTAGCAAACTGCAATCTCAGCAGTCTCTGTTAAAGCGTACCACAGACTCGCAAGAATGAATGCCGTTGACTTGTGGCATGGGGCTGCTGCCATTGTCAAAAAACAGAGCACGGGGGCATATATCAATCTTGAAACGGTGCGAGGCAGACCCGGGACCATCAACGTTCCAACTAGAGTGGGATCGCACCTGCCTGACATCACACCCGCCGTTGCGAATTCCTCAACTGAGGTTGGGTTACATCGGCTCTAAGACAGTGAGCATTTTATCCATGGGTCTTTTGGTCCGGTCGACTGTGCAGATTTCGAAATGTCCGATTTGGGAGCAAGTCCAAACGGAGTGATTGCGCTTGTCGCCTCGGGATCGGTGCGAATCACCGCGAGTGTACCATGTCGACTCCATTCAACCGCATTGCGCTGACGTTCAACCAGTGTGACTGCAGTGGATATCAAAGCCCACCCACTCACCCACTCTGCCCATGTCTCGCCCACGGTCGAGCAGTCGAGCCGCCCCGCGCACCTCCTTGCTTTCATTCCCATGGAATTCTCGGTGTCATCTTCTCCGAACCTTGACGGGACGGGACGTCAGCGAGCCATGGCCGCTGCGGAGTGCAGTGTTTATTGCCAGTGGGCGTGTACAGCAGCACTACTGTGAGTAGTAGTAGTAGTAGTAGTAGTAGTAGTAGTAGTAGTAGTAGTAGTAGTAGTAGTAGTAGTAGTCGTAGTAGTCGTAGTAGTCGTAGTAGTCGTAGTAGTCGTAGTAGTCGTAGTAGTCGTAGTAGTCGTAATAGTAGTAGTAGTTAGCAGTACTTGTTGCTCTTGTTGTTATTCGACCACTTCTTCTACCATGACTCTACTCCATCCCCTTCGTTTCCATGTTCCTCGACAACCGTCGGACATTCTTCGGACTTGTATGAACTCGTCATGAGACCGTCCTGCCTCCTGCACTACACCGCCGTCCCCGCACTGGAAGGGCAGACGGAAAGACTTCCGCATAGGTTCACTCGAAACAAAGACTCATCCTTGTCTAGCGACGGAGCTTCGTCAGTTCACCTGGTCGGTACTCATCCACATGGAATATCAAAGATTCGTTGTATAGATATGAAGAAGTACTCTCGGCTATCAAGCTTCGGGATTCAGGGAGAACCACAAACGGTAGTCCGAGACTCATGGTACCCATGCTATGTGGTATGTATGTAGTTGGCATGTAGTGTGTACTTTGCACTGTGTAGGATATCATATGCACTACTGCCAGGCTCCAGCGATGCTTGATTCAGGCAACTCCGCCAAGCATCAGTGCGGTGGTGAGTCCCGGGACAATCCCTCGAAAGGTATGATTCGAGCGTGAATGGGATCTCATTTTTCCCGACTCGGATCAAATCATCATCTGTGGCTGAGTCGGGGACTCGCTCAGCCGGTTTTGGGATCGAGGAGCAAGGGCCAAGATGGGAAGATGGGCGGAAAAGGTGTGGGTGATATTTCCACCTATTGGTCGCTCCTCTCAGACACATTCCATCTTTGCTCCTCCACCCTGCCTCGTCATCTGGTTCTCCGACAGAGTCCCTTTTTCAGTATGCACACCGCCACATGCCCTCGAGAGACGGTGCATCCGAAGGATGTCGTTCTCCTTGCCCAGATCCCGAGTCGAGCAGAGCATGAAGGCCCTTGGAGGCACGACCATTACCCCTCATCGATTGTAATGTGAGCAGTCCTGAAAGCGTTGCCGTCATTTTGGCTCTGCGATCATCCCGCGAGGCCCACCGACGGGAGACGGCAGTAGTCGGGCGGCGACGAGTGAATCGTATGGATCCGCCTTGCAGCCGTCGTTGAAGTCTGCAGGCTACAGGCTGCAGGCCACGGACCACCTGCGCTCCCTTTCTCTCATGCAGCCGTCGGGGGGATCCAAAAGTCAGATGTGGAGCCGGCCGGAAGGGGACTGAGCAGATTGATATACTGATTATTGAATGACTATCACCATGTCACCACTGCGCAAGTGCCGAGTGCAGCAGACTTAGAGCACCCTCCTCTATCTCTCGGGCCTCTAGCTCTCCTCCACACCCGTTTCCCCCTCCTTGCTCTCCGTCTTCACATCCTGTCTGGAAACACGCGGGCCAAAGCGATATCCCTCCACAGGGCTCTCGGAGTACATTCCCGGAAAATGGGGGAAATGGCCGCAAACCTAAAAGCTCACGGTCATCTGCGCTGAAGGGTGGGCCGCCTGAACTAGTATACTCGTTGAGACGACATGTAGAGGCCCAAGCTCTCGTCGATCGTCCCCGAGGATGATCGCCCCCGGGTCCTGGGGCAATATCCACGCACCAGAGCGCGCGCCATCCATCCGCACGACATTGTAGAGCGGGCTTGCGCATTGCCAGCCACAGACACAAAATACAGGGTGCTATCGGCAGGAACTTCCGTAAAGCTCTCAACGTTTCGTTATTTGTCGGCTTCCTTTTCTGTACTTGGCCGCTTGTATCATTTCCCGCTTCCTACGATGCGTGGTGGTCAAATTCCTGAAGTATACAAGGCTTCTGGGATGTCTGATGCTTGATAATCTCCAATTCTTGGTAGACGTACGATGGACCACGGTCACGCAGACGCGCAGTAACTTTTGGCCGATGGGCTAAATCCCTAGACAAGGGACCTCTCTTTGAATCAATTTTGGACAGATGGGTCAGGCTTAGATCGGGTGCTACATACTCTCGGTACGATTGATGCTGATCGATTTTCACATTCCCAAAAGGTGAGCTCACATCGGAAGTCATGCCTCCAGCACTCAAATCTCGTCTCTGTCTCGTTCTCGGTCTTTTCAACCAAGAGGCATCATCTTCTCTGCCCTGTATGGCCGTTGCCTAGTACCCCTGACGTCCATACTCATCGAGCGTCTTCATTTGCCCAGCAGGACCTCTTACTCCTCTTTTGCGACCACGGCTCTGGAGCATGTCACGGCACGGATTCGTCTTTGACATACTCTCTCAGACGATCATTCCTTTCTCGCCTGTGATCTGACATTCCCTGGCTACTTTATTGGTCGAGTATTGACGACTCTTGGCTTGATCGCAAAGCTCGTCTACTACTCCATCCTCCATGATCCAACCCATGACACCTCCGTCCGAGCTCTGCCCATGTCGGGGTTTGTATACTTGATTGGCCGTCTCGGGAATCTCACTCATGCGACTCAACTCAGGAAGAAGGATAGTAGGGTTTCATTTCCGCAGAATCTCCTCGGAGCGTTGAAAATGGCTTTCACCCGACTGGAGCGGGAGGAAGTCGTCGCAGACACTGGACTATACTCAAGAGTCCGATAACAACTTCTGGAGTCTCGTATGCTACAAGCTGCGGTACGCACCGGGTTTTCTGACAAGACCTCGCAGGCACATTCAGCATACAGATCAGCGCGGTAGAAGTACTCATCGCAAGCTGCTCAACTCAGAGAGGCTTTCCCGAGAAAGAAGAAAGGACCACGTAGTAGAAAACAGGAGCAATCTTCCACTTGGGTACATCTGTGGAACTCCCAGCTCCCCCTCCTCCCATCTGATACATTCTTGAGGCCAGTGCTGCCTTAACTTTTCCCCCATGTAGATTGAACTTTGAGTCATGACTCGCGCACAGGTGACAGATCTGGGCGGCTACTGGTATCATGGGATCCATTTCGTTAGAGATGATTTCCTAATCCGGTCGTGTCACTCTTTCGCCTCTGGCGCGGCTTGGATCTTCGTCAGTCTGATCAGTCGGCCTCTCGTCGAGGGTCACTCCCCGAATGACCATTTCATCCGAGAGGACCTAGCTTTTGATGTTCAATTTTAATTCTGCTTCCTATTTTTAACTCTTCATGGCGCAGCCCTGGACCAAGCCTAAAGCGGTTGAAGATCGTTGCGCATGCGATTTCCGATGGACAATGACATGTGACAGTAGATTTCCTCATTATCTGTTTTTTTTTCTGATCATCGCCATGGTATTCCTCAGGCTTAGATTGATTTCCACATATGTTCAAATCTTTGCACCCCGTCTTCGACCCTCAATCCTGTTTTTTCTTTCTCCCTGCGCTCCTCTCACTTGTCAGGAGGGGAACGGGGAGGAACACTCGGAGTGAAGTTCATCCCCCCCCCCCCCCCCATTCCATGTGTTCTTTTCACCCTGTGTGTACAGTCAGGAGAATCGCGCCATGTTGCAGTAGACTGTGATCCTGGGGACAGGGACCTGCTTTCTCCTCACCTTCAATAGGAATAGCAGGGATAGCTCTGGCTTTCCATATCACATATGAAGTTTCTTGGATGGAGATGTCATGACCAGTTCGGCAAGTCTCGTGTCGAGCATTCCCTGAATGATTACCAGATCAAGCAAGATAAGATCATCTTCGACCAAGATTCCCCCACCCACCACCCGCTCATGCCCGCATGGTCTCTATCTTTCCCCTGATTCCATACCACGGATGATGAAAACTTGAAAAGGACACAGCTCGTGAACGGGTACATGGCTGCATGACCTGCCCATCTAGCAGGGAATTACCTAAGGAGGCAAAAAGAATAAACACCATAAATCCCAGATCGTGGACTTTCTTGTAGCCAAGAGCCATAGCCAGACGAGTCATCCCCCACCCTTGCGTTCAACTCGCCCACACCCACACCCACCCCTTCAAGACATGTGTGAGGGTGGGTGTCGTGCTGCTCTCGATTGAGACAAGCGTCGAGGAAAAAGCGTGTGTCGTATTTTTCCGATGCCGAAGAAACCGGCAAGCCTTATCGATTTTCACCGATCGACGAGCTGCATGACCGATGGTGTAATATATCAATAATACATCAAATGAGAGATGCAGAAATCCCACCGGATGCCCGTCTTATTAAAGTCCCCTTGCCCTCTCCCCGTTCTTGCCATCTGCAAGTGATACTTCTGTAACCTTCCTTTCCCCTCCCCGCCCATCTGCTCCCGTCGAGTCCTCTCTGCAGGCTTTTGCAAACGGTTGTTGTGTTGGCACTGCATCACTGGCTGCTTGCGCTATCTAGTCTCCTTTGAGAAATCATCCAGAACTTTTTTTTCTTCTCCCTCGAGTTCATCCGTGGGCAGACTCGACTTGGTGTCGTCATCCTTAGACTGATATAGTATTGATTCTTCGGAGATCCATCGCTTACCCATCATCCAACGTCTGCCGAGATCTATACAGTCATCCAACACTGCTCTCTCTGCGACGGGACTGTCGGTATCAGAGAATCTTCTCAGCCACTATATCAATCTTCGACTCGCGCCTCATGCTTCGTATAGCCTGGCTTGTGGATCTTGCAGGTTGTCTTCCATCTTGAAACTCTCACTATTCGACCTTTTGGATCGTGGTACGTATGAGCATCTTTCTGTGCCGTCCTGCAGCTGTCATCACACACTTCCCTTCCGTCTTCATGGTGCTCCGGTTCCTGCATGTATGGATGCTGCCTACCTATCTCCACACTAGCTACCACGTGTTGGGGCTCTGTGCGGAAGACGACGAGTGTCTGCACCATCGATTGATTGATGTCTGTTTCTGCGGTTGTTCTTTCTCTGAGTCGACTCTCTGCAGCTGGCTCTAAGGGAAGCACATCCGGCCTTCCATTACAAGAGACACTTCCTGCAGCACTGTTAACGATTTTTCGTGTGATGATTCTGCCATCACACCATGATCTCATCACATCGTTCTGACACCTTCACAGTCGCTCAAACTTTCTTGCTGATTGCATTCGGATTTGCTCGGACCTCCGTCAGCACGATCAGTCGTGATCTAAAGCCAACAATACTTGGTAAGCGGTTCATTTCTGCTCTCACACATTGCCCTTGCACCCAATTCTCTTCACTCATGCATTTACAATGGCCATTTTTTCCTTGGACCCACACTGGACTGCTTCACACTTTATCTGCTTTTATTTTTCTGCTGTTGATCTTGTTTCACTCGAGTCCGGGTCAACATGGAGCAGAAGGCAACCCGGGTTCAGGCGTCAGCAACCCAACAACAATCAATCCATGAGTGGACACAGGCTCGTGTTGGCAGCACCAGATGAACTGCGGGGCCGCTGCACGGTGACTCTTTAGGCGCTGTCTTGCCAAACCAGGCGCACGGGGCCGTTCAGACTCAGAGAGGCTGAACACGCAGGGTCAAGGCGTCCTTGACCGGCGTCAACGGACCGGTTCGGCCGATGAGCAGAAAGTGAAACTATGCCTCGGACATGCCTCTGATCAAGAACCAACCTTTCTTGGCAACTACCCCGGGTGCATTCCATGGAGCACCTCCAATCTCTCGGCAAAGAAGTCCGACTGGATTCTGGTGCTCAGTGCTCAGCGCTCAATTCTCTCTATATCCACCCGCCCGGTATACTTCCCCAGAGGAGCCAAATTGCCTCACGGGCCAACGAGCGATCGCCACTGCTTCACCGCCCGCGTGGCCTCTCTTGCGCTCCACCGCTTGTTTTCTCTCCCCGCCTCTCCACTCTGGATCGGCTGGATCGTCGTATTCATCTTGTTCAAGGCTTCAACGCCGGATGTTCGTGAGCACGTTCCTGAGCCAGAAACTCTTGATCCAGAGAATGACCACTGCTTCTGCTCCTCTGTAACATTCTGTTGCTGTTACAGCTTCTGCAGTCTACCTTTCCGGAGCGTCTCTCTTTACACATCTGCTGTCTTTGCTCTGCTGGACTCCGGGTTCCTGACGGGCCTTTTCTCCCTTGTGGATTCGATTGCCCTGGAGAGCGAAGCCCGCGCTTATCTGCTGCATCCGCCCTGTTCCCCCTCTCTTTCCCCTTCTTTTTTTTTTTGGGACACGCCACGTCTCCGTTCCCTTTTGGTCTTCTTTGACGAGCAGTGGAGAGTTACTCACAATTGAAGATCTTTGGATCATTTCTAGCTTTTACTGTCTAAGAACACTTGACTCTCTCTTACTCTCTCTCTTTGCTCGACGCACCAACGGCAGCGTGTGCGTCGTCCACCTGACAAATCTCGGGCATTCTTGGTCGCCGAGAACGTCGACTCATCCCACCAAGCCTTCACTACCTTGCAATACCGTTGTTCAGCCTGCGCGGATACATCCGACCGACTACACCAACGCCGTGAGTATTTTCATCCTTTGGGTCCTCAAAGGTGAGCATCTACTTGAATGCTGGATAGCTGCAGCATAGATCGGGATTTATCTACCCCTCAGTCCGTGCTGGCTAGCCCCCCTCGGTTGCCCTCGGGTTCAAGCAGGGCTGCTCATTCTTTCAGTCCACTCCTTGATACCGCACTGGCTTGCCCTTACTCTTACACTTGCGATCATTTACTGCATGGTCGAACCCGCTGACATGGCCCACCCCACCTCTATACAGAATACAGCGAACCTCGCTCTCTCCAGGCTCCCCTAGTCTGTCCCAGATCCAAGGTCCTTTCCTCTACGGCTGCCTGACTACATCACGCTCAACTTCGAGAACCAGGGTCAGTAATACCGACAGATCTTCGCCTTTTGTCCTCATCCTCCTCGCCACCACCTCTCAGCTCGTCTGCTTTCTCTCTCCAAGTTATTTCCGACACAATTCAACCTCTCACCATGGCCGAAGCAGCCCTCTTTATCAAACATAAATCTAACTGTCACAGCAACCCTTTCATCATGTCGCACAACGGCTACCTCAACAACCACTTTGGAAACTCCAATGATGGGATCGATCCGTCAGACTTGACCATGCAGCAGAATGGCTTCATGCCGTTCTCGTACGGATCGCAACAGAATATGTCATCAAGCTTCAACTTTGGCAACTCGGGCATCGATACCGATGAGCTTCTGGACCTGGAAATCAGTGGACAGAACAACGGCGTGCAACGCGACAACAACATCAACTATCTCCAGGACCAGTCCGGCGGCATCGCGATGAGTCACCAAAGCCAAATGTCGCACATGTACTCGAATACACCCGACAATGCTCCGATGGCCAGTCCCTTTGTGAACAACAGTTTCAACTACGAGCAATTCCGAATGAATCAGCAGAATCACCACCTGCACCATGCAAACTCATTCGACCAGAACTACCTGAATGCGAAATCCCGTCCCAGCTTGCAGGCCATGGACCGAACCTCGTCCGACACTCGAAGTCCCATGACCCCCAAGACACCCGCATTGGGCTCGTTGACTCTGGGAACGCCAGATTCCGGCAGCTTCCCAGGTCAGCCAATTCGCAATTCTGGAATCCATCATCGCCACCAGAAGAGCCTCTCCAATCAATGGGACGGCACACCCGGCAGCGCCCAGTCATACATTGACTCTCCCATCGGCTCGCCCAACATGCACACTCACCAATTGGGTATCTCTGAGATCATCCAGTCCGGCAAACATGCATCCCTGCCCGCCAAGGTCGACAATGGCCACCCTCCCGGAAGCGCCCAGGATTTAGAGTCGCAGGAAGCCAAGCGTCGGAGACGCCGCGCTTCGCACAATCTTGTTGAACGTCGCCGCCGTGACAACATCAATGAGCGCATCCAAGACCTTTCACACCTGGTGCCTCAACACCGTCTTGAGGATGACAAGGTGCGCAAGCAGCTCGTCAACAGCACCGCGCTCTCCATGGCGGGCGCCAGCAGCAATGCTGCGACCTCCCTCCTTGCTGGTGGCAACGGCCGTCGTGCCACCCCTGGCAACATCACCATGGGCCTTCCCCTCGACGAGAAAGAGAAAGGACCCAACAAGGGAGATATTCTGAATGGTGCAGTCAGCTGGACGCGAGATCTGATGTGGGCATTGCATGTCAAGTATCAGCAGGAAGCTGAGCTCGCAGAGCTGATCAGTAGCCTTGGTGGTACCTGGCCCTTTGAGCCCACCGAGGATGAGAAGCGCATGCGGAGTGAGATTCTCGATGCGCTGGAGAAGAACGACCCCTCCTCGTTCAGTTACACCCGCGGTCCGGGTAGTGGTCTCCGTGTTCCCAAGCATACCAATTTGGCGGGTGACCCTGTCGGCAGCGATGGTCTGACACCACCGGGACTGAGCCCTGGGTTCCACAGCGGGGGCAGCAGCTCCAACGGTGGAGGTCCACAGCAGTACTGGAGCAGCGCGAGTCATGCTCCTCTGAGTTTCAAGGAGGAGGATGAGTACGGTATGGAGATGAACTAGACCAGTCCTTCGGAAGAGAATGTCCATCTACGTGGACAGTCCTGTCCTGCTCTACATCGTGGGACGAGCTTGATTCTATGTGCATATCCGGCGTCGGCTTTTTCGAGGGGAATGAGGGCGAGGTGCATTTGGAATGAGATTGGCGTTGTCTCTTGTCATGTCTGTGGACGGCTTCACTTTCGTCTGACTTTCATTCGACTTCTCAGTGCGGTCTCTTGCATATTCCGTGATCTAGTTGTTGTCTCGTTCTTTACTTTGCCTTGTTGTTTCCTGGCTGCTTTCGATACACGGGGCCGCTTCGAGATTAATGCTCGCGTTTCTCTGGCACCCTGCCGATTTCGAAATGAGCTTTCCATTCTCGTTCAGGTGTTGTGCGTCGCTTCTGTCTTGACCTTTTTTTTTTCTTGTGCTTCTTTTCTTCGTCAATCATCGATACCCGGCTCCTCATGTTTGACTTGTGGTCAACCTGTTTGTTTACGTGTTTTAAGAATTCACTGTTGGTTTCTACTCTCTCTTCTCTGATATGGCATGGGGGCATTTCCTTGGGTGGGCATCGCACTGACTGCTTACCCGCATGGGTAGCTATTCATGATCCGATGATTTCCCTAAATTTATACACAAATGTCCCTGAGCTCTTTTTTCTTTGCTGTCTTTCACTTCATGACTTTACCCAATTCAGCTTGGATGATGCCTGAAGTGGCAACTCTTTGATCTAGAGTGCCGCTTCATGCTTTTGCCCTCATCTGTTATCTTTTTTTTTTGTGACTTTTGTTTCCCTTCGATGCTTCTGCTGGTTTTGACGCTATGACTGGATGTTTTGACTCACTAATACCCCCTCTGCTTTACCATGACTTTTAGTGACAATCTTGTGAAATGACAATTTGGAATGACATGGGCATATGACAAGCCAATGATACTTGTTTATGCCAATTCAAATCTATTCAAAAGTCCCACAGTAACAATAGTACCTCTTGATACAAGCCTATGATAAACCGGACCCAAGGCAGGAGGTCAGCCCGTAAGTCGTATATGTAATTGTAGTCATCTTCCCATTCCGTCACAAACACCCATGATACACTTCTAGATACGGACATCCACAACCACACTCTTTCGCACCGGATTGAAAAAGGAGCGAGACACGTCTAGCACAGCCAAACGAGAACCAGAAAGAACAAGACCAAGCCAACCACGAAATGGAAATACAGGGTCCATCAGTATCTCAAATCTCAGCCTAATATAACCACACTAAATCAACCCCGCCATCACCACCATCATCATCGTCGTGATGATAACTCCCCGGTTCACCTGCAATCCAGAGGCCCCATTACCACTACCAGTTGGCTGCTCCTTTGCCACCGTCGTCGCTGCCCCCGTACCACCGGCACCAGCCGTAGCACCAGCCGTAGCACTACACATACTCTTGCCACAAACATACCCCGTCGGACAGCAATCTCCACCATCAGACGCTGCACACTGGAACCATCCACCGGGGCATTTACGCTGGCCCTGACCAGCAGAGGGTGTGGAAGATCCCGTGGCTGTCGCAGTCGCCACCGGGATAACGATTGTTCGACCGTCCGAGGTAAAGGTCGTAGATGGGATGGTGGGACAAGAGAATGTGTCGCAGTTGCGGTCGACTTGGCAGCAGCCGCCGTGGTAGACGGCGGAGCAGGCGTAGAAGCCGGTGGGGCAGAGGGAGAGGGTGCTTGTGGTGGTGGAGCTGGTCAGGCTTGAGATGCTGGTGCCGCGGGCTGGGGGGATGAGGTTTTCGGTGGTTGTGGTGGTTGTAGTTGGGCGGGCGGGTGAAGTACTGCTGGTGGTGGAGGCGGAGGTAGAGGTGGAGGATGAGCTTGAAGTCGAGTGTTCAGAGGGTGAAGAAGATGTTGACGTTGTTGACGTTGATGTTGTTGTTGATGATGTGATCATACTCGTTTGCTGAGATGCAGAGTGCGTGACTGTCGAGAGAGTCACCGTTGCACCCACAGTCACGGTGACAATCGAAACGTAAGCACCTATCATCAACGGAAGGGAGAAAGAGAAAGATCTCGTTAGCCCAATCTGATCCAAACTTGATCTCTAAGATTCCATCAAGGGTCAACAGGGGGACAAACTCACATCCACCCTCGACACAATCATACCCCGAAATACAGCATCCTCCTCCAAGCGCCTTCGAACAAGTCGTATACCCACTCTGGCACGATCCAACAGTCCCGGAACAAGTCTGACCATTTGGACAACACCCCACGTCACCAGCTCCTGTGTCTGGAACAATCTCACAAACACTGCCCGCATTGCAACATCGCTCTGGTCGATTAATGGAAGTGCATGCGTATGTATTTGATGGACATTTGAAGTCTCTCGCGTCGAGGATCCGACTGCTTTTCAATCCAAGACTAAACTCGGGTTCAACAGACGGGCTGTAGGCGAAAGATCGGGGCGTGAACACACCACCTGGAGATGATGAAGATCCAACTATACCTCCATCCTTATCCACCTGTCCGGCGGTGGCATTCGGAAAAGCAAGATCTGTCTCGGAGAGACCGTCCTGCTGTCTGGAGTCTTCGAAATGCCAGTACTCGAGGAAGAACTTCTCGCCGGGGTCGGTGCTCATTTTTCGAACGCCGTAGAGATGTTCGTTCGCAAGACGGGCTTCAATCTGTGCATTGCGACGCAGGATCTGGTGCTCCGACTCGGACTCCTCCTTGGGACCCTTTTCATGCGTGTCCTGAATTGAGGCGGACGTGATCGAGGCAAGAAGGCAGATCCCAAGCCCTGCTAGCACCCGCATGGTTGTGTTTGTTTTGAACCGGACTTGATCAATCCGTTTCTGGAGAGATAGTCCCGCTAAGCTGTTCAAGCTGAGATGATTAAAGTTGCCTTTCCGAGCGGAGCAAGTAGTCTGGTTCCGTTGATGTTAGTACTCGAGCAGTTGGGGGGAAATCCTTTGGAGGGAAAAAAAAAAAAAAAAAGAAAGTTCTCTAAGCCTTACATCTGAAGCTCACTGCCAGCGCTGTTCTTGCAGCCCAGGGCACTCAAGTAAACACAGGTCTCGGGCCTCCGCGGGAAGAGCAAGTCAGCACGCCAGGTATCACTTGATCTCAAGCTGAACAGAGTACTCGAGAAAAGAAAAACGGCAACAACCCTCAAAGAATTGAGTAACCCCCACAAACGTATCGATCTCGAAATGATTCTGTCGATTTGAGGTGACAGGAACGGGGCCTGCAAAAGAGGCGGTCAATGTCAACTAAATGCGATGGCTGGGGGACACAGATAAAGTGGTTGTCTAGTGCGACACACTGCCCCTCAGAGAAACCCCAGATCTTGATTCCACTCCATTAATGACCTTTCCAATCATGTACTGGTTAAATCTGCATATAGATTTTGACACACTCACAACACGTGAGTCTACAAGAAGCTATATAGCAAGATATACTGCAGGTACACTGTTGAAACTTGGGAATGGAAAAAATCATATCTACTAAACCGCACTCAAGTAAAACTCCGCGCTACATGCCTGGACGGACGATCGAATGGCATGAATGACACATCAAGAACGCGAAAAAAAATAATCACCGCAGTGAGTATGGTAGGGTATCGATGATAGATATAATAAGAAAAACATTGCTTGAGGCGGCAATGAATGGGAACAAATATCGAACCGGGAAAATGCAAGAGGATACACGGACTATGCATTACGAATGCAGAGGTGTCGTATGGCTCGAATGTCCCGCCTGCGCAGAAATGCACGACATAAGAAAATGAGCCGTAAAAGGAAGATTGGTAGCACGACTGGGACAATTATAAAGGGGAAAAGCCGACTGGTGAGGAACATTACACCCCGATCAGGCTAATCCAAGGGCCTCCAATTTAGCTGGGAGCATCCGGAGAGATGGCTCTGTTCTCATGGCTCTCTGCAGGCGTCATCTCATTTCCCTCTGTCTCAACATCATGAGATGGAGCTACAGTAGCGTCTTCTGCAGCAGGTGTGGCATCGACTTGACCCTCTGCTTCCATGGCAACTTCTGCTGCATCGCCGGCATCTTCAGCGTCTTCGGGGGTGGCGGCAGCAGCAGCAGCAGCGGCGGCGGCCGCGGCCTCAGCCTCCGCTCTCTCCATCTCTGCATTGCGCGCTTGCTGGCGCTCCCATACTTCCTTGCGGATGCGATCGTCCTTGGCGTTACGCAGCCGTTCCGCCTCCTCAACGCCGCCGCTCTTCTTCAATTTGCCCTCCTGGACAAACGTGCCAAGCTCCTTCTGGAACAAGCCAATCCGGCGTGTTTCGAGTTCCTTCTTGCGATTCTTCTCCGCGCGCTCGATGGCTTCCAGACGGCTTTCGTGGTTAGGCTGAAGGGCGCGCACTTCTCCAAGAAGATCGTCTTTGGCTTTCATCGGGTCAACAGTGGGGTCGATCCCCAGAGTGCGCGAGGTGGCTCGTAAAGTGACACCACTATTAGCAGCCTTTTCCAGAGCCTGTTCCTTGGTCGCTTGCTCAACCAGGGCAAAAGTCTGAGCAGCTTTCTCCAAGTCGTCCTGCAGATCAGCGGCAAGGTCCTCTTGCATCGTGAGTTGATCGCGCTCTTCACAAACTTGCTGCAGCTCCTTCTCCCAGATCTTAGTCCAGATGGGCTTCTCCCGGCCGAGGAAATCTTGCATCTTCTTGATCTCCTTCAAAGCCGTGCTGATGTCACGGTTGACACCTTCAAGCTGGCGCGGCAGAGGTCGCACTCCTCGCTGAACCACGTCCTTGCGAAGATCCTCCACCAAATCTTGTAGGTCATCCACACGGGAGACCAGGCGCTCTGACTCGTCAGCGAGCTCCTTCTTTCCTTTGTTGACACGAGCGCGGCCGGCATCTCCCTCGTACGTCGCGTTCGCAGCACTCTCCGCGGCAGACACGACGTTGGTGGCCTTTGATCGAACAGCAGCCATCGAACTAGTAATGTCTGATGTGAAGTTGGAATAGGTCTGTCGCAGAACAGCAAGATCCCGCCGTAGACTTTGGATTTCGGCCACTTGCGTACGGTTTCCGGTAAGCGCTGGTTTGACCGTGCCGCTGGGGCTAGCTGACCGAGCAACAGGGGTCAACGGCAACGAAGCCAACCGAGCCATTTCCTTTGCGGCTTCAAGTTGACGATCCGAGACCCGCTGAATCGCAGTTCCCTGACTCTCTAGCACATCCTTGACGCCTTCAACCAAGCTACGCACACCGCCAAAGCTATCGTCAAAGTGCTTCTTGACCTCGTCCAAAGTATCAACATTCAGGACCAGGACGGAGCGGTCTTTCACATCACCCAGATCCTCCAACTCGTGCCGAATTCCCGAAATGGAATCTTGGATGTAGATTTCCGGCAAGTCCACGCCATTGTTGTGCGTGTTCCAGGCGAATTTCTCAATAAAGGCCAATTGCAGCCGTCCGATGGTCAGTTCAGCCGCTCCTCCAGGAAGTACGTACTTTTTGATCTTGCTCTTGTATTGCAGGAAAAGAGTCAACTCCTTGCCTGGAGAAGGCTGATCCACGGAAAATTGAGCTACAGAAGGCGGCGTAGCGATATTGGGAGGCGTCAAGCGATTACCATTTGGTGTCCCAGGCGCTGGAGCCGGAGACTCTGATGCAGCCTTTTCCGGGTCGAAGGCATCATCGAGTGATGGGCGGCTAGGAGGTTGTGGGAAAACAGCCGCGGGCTCGATGGCAGCTGGACCATCGGGAAGGGGCTTCTCAGAGGGTGGGGGCGGCTGGTCAGTCACAGGAGCTGCCGGTGCAGGAGGAGTCTCGGCACCTCCTGCTTCGCCCGTAAGGGGAGCTGTGGCCTTTTCCTCCTCGACTGCCTTTGGCACATGCGCTGCGGCTTGACTCTGAGCGGTCCTCGCGGTTTCCTGAAGTCGGTTCGACGAGCGCTGCCTGGAATGAGCGTACGAGCCACGGAGGCGTACAGCATTGAGCGACTCTCGCACGTCTCGTCCGCGGTTCGGGATGGGAGAGTTTTGCGTGGGAAGTACTGGGACTCCGCTGGTAGAAGTGCCGAGATGCTTTTGTATTTGGTATGCTGAGAACCGACGAGAAGCCCTCCGTTCCAGCTCACCACTCCGCTGGAGAGCACCTAGAGCATCTTCCTCCTTGGGGGGAGGTGGTGGAGCTGGGAAATGTGTTGGGGCCGTGGAAGGTGGTGCGGGTGGCGGAGGCGGTCTCGGCGTGGTTTCATTATCTTGAGATGGCTGGGAGAGAATTTGCTGGGTCTCTCGTCGCGAGGCTTCCCGGTCCGAATAGCTCGATCCCCGGGTTTCCCCATGGGATGGCGAGGCGCGCTGACCCGAGGAAGTGTCTTCCATAGACCCACTACTGCCAAACCTCCGAGTTGGCCGTTTGGGAGAGGAGGTCGTACTCTGGGGCATTGTCGACGCGGCGGCTTCATCGTACAGCTGGCCTATGTTGCTGGAAGGACCCGTTGGGATGCTGCCCGCGCTCGCTTGCCGACCAGACATGTTGGCACGGCCATCTTCCCGCTGCTGCCGCGATCGTAGTCGGGCCTGTTTCTTTTTTAAGCCATGTAGGAGGTTGATGATGATGTCGCGAATCTGGGGCAGGTAGCGGTCGAGACTTTGAGAGGATGCATCTTGACTGAGAGTATCTTCGAGGATACTGCGCAGAACATCGGGCACCGGACCGAGATCTGAGGTTTCCACTCCGATAGCGTTGAAAGCGCGACAGGCTAGATTGAACTCGTATCCCAGTCGCACATAGACATCGGATACGTCCGTCTCGGTGGCTTGTTTGCGGGACCACTGAGTCAAGGTCTCGAGAAGTTGTTTTGTGGCGACCAGAAGATGTGTGACACTTTTTTCGATTTGTGAGATCTGTTTGTCGGGCTAGAGAAGGCATGAGGTTAGCGACACACGCCCCTACTCTTGAGTGTCTAGGCTGGCTCAGGCTTTTGCTTGCCGCCCTGCACTCGGAATCCGTCGATCCACAATCATTGACCCTCAACTTACCACACTCTTGGCTGACTGCGACCGTCCAGCGGTAGCCGACGAACTGCGACCGGACGTGGACGTGGACGTGGAAGCGGACGCCATTGGTGCGCTATCACGGTCTGTCGATCTGGTGGGAGAGACAGCGGGGGGACCTCCAGGAGGGAGCGTGAGTGAGTAGATAAGTTGGCGCGGCCAAAACCCGCATGAAAGTTGGGTGGGTAAGCGAAAGTGCTGGGGGAGGGGAGAAGGTGCCAGGCAGACAAACGGGATGACACCCCAGCCTCCCGGGCGTGTTCAATGGATGATTTGGCGCCTTTGTGGTGAACCACTTGCCGGACTGTGGAGGGGATGGGCCAGCTGACGAAGGGCAGTGACCTGACCGCCTGACCAGCGATTAGCACTACAAAGCTATACTACTGCTACTACTGTAGTAGTACTGGTAGCTGCCGGTGATAGCCTGGTACATCTCAACAGTGCAAACACCTAAGTTCTGTAATTTGTGCGGCTTCAAGAGAAGACCCGTGGATGGAGTATACATGCCTAATACTAGAAATCCAGTAATCATCCCGTACCATATACTTCTGAGCGTACTACCATACTATCGGTCAGATCAGGACAATAGCGTGAAACAGACAGCCCTTGCTTTACAAAGGGTGTACCAGTGCACCGTAAACCTGCAAGCCAGCTATGAAGCTGTAATCAGATCGATCGGCCTGCACTGATGCACTCTACAGCCAGCAATCACGTGGCCAAAGTACACACGGTAGCTGTACCGGTACAGATTGATGAGTTCACCCCAGCACTGAGCACTGCGACTTTCAGCCTCCCAGCCTCAGGCATTGGGAGTTTTAAGCTTTCAGGCGGCCCAATGTTCGAGATTGGGCAGGAATCTTGTCAAGCTTCACACTAGTGCACGACTATCGTGCTCAGTATTGTCTCTGAAATTCTGAATGACTCCTTTCTCAAGACCCTAAGTATGTATGTCCGCAATCCGGTACTTTGACGGACTCCTAAGTAGAAGCCAGTTAGATGATGGAGACAAGGACAGTAGTCGTGACTCGTCAGACTCCGGGTTTAGCTGAGCTTGGCCCGTTCCAGCACAGACATCCAAGCATGAAAAGTATTTGTCACTTGTTTTTCAGGTGCTCGCACGCAGTAGTCTGATGACCCTTTCTCAAGCAATGAGATGTGAGCATTCGTTGTCCGATCTATAAGTCGCTAAGTAATACTTAGTAAGTATACTTCGGAAGGCCTGACTGGAGTACAGCAAAGTCCGTGTCATAATGATGGTATCCTTCAAGGAGTCAGCCGACCTGGTCGGACTGTATCTCGACTAGCGAGCCCCCTTCTCGGCTCTACCCGCCTCCACTTCCATATTGCTTCCAGTTCCACAATTCACCACCAAGTTTGTGGTTTCAAGACTGCAATAGTCCGTGGATCCTTCCTCCCTGCATACATGCTTTGAACTTAGCAAGCCCCCTCTTGAACCACCCCCTTCAAGAGTACGATCTTGATGCCTTGTCATATCTGCAAGTTGAGAACATGAGACACATACATCGCTCACCGAGGCACCAACCGAGCTTGACAGCCGGTTTGGAATGTAAGGATTCCTGGCAGCGTCGATCGCCCGTCTTCAACCTTGGATGCTAAATCATGATCCCGGGGAAGACCGTTCCGATAGTATATCAATTTACTTCCACTGTTGAGGACCTCAGACTAGATGGGTACCCGCTCACAGCTACACTATAGATTTGTGGGTAGATTCCTTCGTTGCGAAAATGTGCGAGTCATGCAGATTCAATCGGTCACAAGTTCCGGCTCTCATTCTTGCCAATGTTCGTCAACCTTAAAACGACTGTGGAGTTGCAGGATCAACAAAGCCGTGGCTCCTCCCACATGTTCCCAGGGTGGTACACAAACCTAAATAAGAACGCAGTCAGTCTTGCTATTTTGACAGATCAAATATTCATGTGCGAGGTATTATACGTGACTAGCCATCATTGATCATCCATCAATTCCAACTAATTTATAATGTATTTGAATACCGAATCCTTGATGTACAAGGCCTGTGTTCCATCAACTAACTCCAAGAAAGGTGCTTATGCACTCATCAGGCTGGAGACCATCATACTCCTTCCTTTGCACGAAGAGCGACCAGGTAGATGGAAGGCAACCAATTTACCTCAGTAATTCAGTGACTAGAACCTGTACCTACCAGGTAGGTAGTAGGTAACTACTTGCAAAGGCAATAGACTTTGTGGAGTCCTGCTTGGTGAGCTGAAATAAAATCGCATGTGGTGTTCAATAATATGCGGGAGTGCCCGGTAGGGTGGGAGATACCGATTACTAATACCTCTGCTAGCCAACATTGCAAACGTCTCTTGTGTCACTGTCCACCATAGATAGCTGGAGGAGTATGACGGCAATTCCCACTTATCTAGTCCAACACTAGGTAAGTGTACCTGTTCCTTCGACGCCCGATATTGGGAGCAATCGCAACAGATTGTCCGTGTCCACAAAGGAAATATCTCCCATCCCTACCTTGGAGTGAATTTGGCACTATGCCAGCCTGCTAGGTACCTAACCAGTCCAGTCTGTACCCAGAAGAATAGAACATCCCGAGTCAAAGGCCAGTCCGGCTTCGCCATACAAGGCGTGAGAATGGATATTCGAGCAATAATCAGGGCAATCAAGGTTGTTTTAACCAACTAGGCAACCATCCTATAATCGACAGATGATTTAGCCACGACCTACTATCTTGATGATACAGTAAGACCTTGCATGATCTGATTTTGGGTCACGGGAAGTACTAGGCCCACTTTTCAAATGGGAGATCTTCATTCAAGCGGATGAACAGCTTAGATAGCGAAGTGATGCTTCCATAAGGTATGTCCATCAAGGCACAGTTACGATGTTGAGCAGTAATAATTTAATACACCTCTCGTCGCTGGCGAACTGGATCACCATTCAAGGTCTAGAAACACTCCATGTATCACCCACGATTTTAGCTTAGTCGTCGGCGGTGGAAGCTGCTGGCAAGCCTGACAATGGCTTCTTGGTGATAATGTTACAGTAATGTAACACAATACTGTAATTATGGCTTGCGTCTGATGATTGATCCAGTAGTAGTGATCCACGGCCTCTTCAGTACTGATGGTGTATTGTACTGTACCGTAGTGCTTGTCTGCTTGATGGTGCTCCACGGCTCCACACCACCTTTTAACACTTTCCCCAAAATAAACCCACCCCAGCATTGACGGCTTTTCTTCTTTCAGAACCATCCACACGTCTTCGAGATCCATGGTCTCGTTCTGTTCCTGCAGACTTTCATCTCACAAGCAAATTCTGTTTTTCGCTTGATCTGGGCGTGAACTGCCTCCTTTCCTTCTTCACGACTTCTTTCGTTCTTCTTCCTGGTTTCCAGAGACTTGATCCCCGCTAAATCCCCTCTTGGGTCTAACCTCGATCCTTTTTGCGTAGGCGGTGTACAGTGGGAGAGCCACCCTCACGGCTGTCCGCCGAGCTCAGTTCCACGACACCAGTCTGCCATCACGCACGACACCGGAGGCACCTAATGGCTTCCACATTGAATTCGGTGCCGGCTGCGAACAGCACTTCTGGCAACAATGCCAACAATGCCTCGCAGACCTCCACCAGACCCTCGCTGAGGTCGAGTGGCAACACCAAGGGAGATGGTCGTCGCCAGTCTGGGAGTCCTGTGGACGGTGGTCAACGGTATGTATTGACAATAATTACTCCGCCTCATACTCCATTTGGATGTTATCAATGTCGCCGTGCCCTGGTGGCAGATGGTATTTCAATGGAGTGTGCCCTTTGGCTGCCATCTTTGCTGGCATTGCTCTGTGACTTGGGGTGATATAAACCGACCAGCTTGCCAGCTTTGTCGCAATAGCGTGTGGAAACTTTGATTTCAGGATCGCTCGCTCATCCCCTGTTGTCATGAACACAACTTCAAGCTTGGTTGAGCATCAACTGACAGCTCTCATTCTTGAAAAATCTCAGACGCACAAACTCTCATAAAGCCTGGACCCAGGGGACTAATCCAATTACGCAACGCTCCTCCTATGCCTCTTCCAATGGCACTGCAACCCGACAGACTGGCTCTCCTCGCCCAGGCCAAAAGGAATCCAATACACCGGATAGCCATGCACACGACCGGCTACTGTTCTTGTTCGCCAGCTTTATCGTAAGATGAATTCCCAGTCCACTATCCTTGATGTTGTTTGACTAACAACGTCATCTCCTCAATGTGCAGGGCCTAAATGCGACTATCACCACGAAGAGCGGAGACAAATTTGCTGGCATTTTCTCTTCCTCCCACCTAGAGGCAAGCAGCTCGTCTTTTGTGCTGAAGATGGCTCACCGACTCTCCGAGACTTCAAACAAATCGAATGGCGTGCACGATGCGTCAGTCTTTTTTGTTGGTGCAGCTCCGGAACATAGCATGGCCTTTGATGTCAAGGACGTAGTCGACATCTCTGTGCCCAAAGTGGTTCCAGCCGAGGTCTCCATGAAAGAACCGAATGGCAAGTCACTCACTTTTGCACTAAGAAATGGCTTGGTGGTCGTCGCTGACAGATTGCTCTAGGCTCAAACACAGGCGGTTTTAGAACGGATGCTGACATTTCTGGTAATCTGGCGATGCGAGAGCGTACCCTCAAGCGTTGGGAACCATCTGAGCATGATGTCGATATGTCTCTAGAGAGCACCACTGGGGACTCGAAGAACTGGGATCAGTTTGAGACGAATGAGCGTCTCTTTGGCGCGAAGACGAGCTATGATGAGAATATCTACACAACACGCATTGACCGCAGTGATCCCAATTTCCGCCAGAGACAGGCCGAGGCTGCACGAATCGCGGCCGAGATTGAAGGCACGGACGTGGACAATGTGCATATGCGAGAGGAGCGCGGACTTGCAGTGCCAGACACTGGCGACCAAGATGAGGAAGACAAGTACAGTGGCGTGCAGCGGGAGAATAAGGTCTTTCCGCCGCTTGTCTCTGGGCAGCCAAACAAGTACATGCCACCTGGTCGTCGACAGGCTGCAGCTCAGCCTGCGCTCCCAGTTAAGCCATCGACGGCAAACTCGCCTGCCCCTGCACTGCAGTCTCCGGAACCGGCTCAAGAGGCATCTTCAGCAGATAATCCCCAGCTTGCGCAAACTCCCAAAGAGCCTACACAGCCTGAACAGAAAGCAGATTCCTCAAAGCTTGCGCCAGCGGTTGCCGTTCCTCCTCCAGCTAAGCAGCAACGCCCAGCTCCTGAAAACGCTACTGCCAATGTGGAGACGGAGGTGCTTGACCATTTCCGTCAATTCGCCAACAGCGAGAAGTTGAAGATGCAGGAACGGCGTCGTAACCAGGCATCCTACGACCGCACCGTGAAGCTGAATGAGCTGATGAAGTTCTCTAAGAACTTTAAGCTAAATACCCCTGTGCCGAAGGACCTCGTCCCGATCCTTGCGAAGGATCCTCATAAACAAGAGGCAATCATTAGCCGAGCAAAGAACTCAGAAGACTCACCTTCTCCCCAACCTCCCGCGCAAGTAGTTGAGCAGAAGCCCGCGCTGCGTGCAACTGGACCCACGGGTGCAATGCCCCCAACGGCCCCTGCAGACCGACACAACTATCCTCGCGGTCGCCAGGGCTACCCACCAACCGGTCCGCTGGGCAGTGGAGGACACCCAAGATACCCTCAGCAGGCTTTACAGTCTAATCGTCCTCCAACTGGAATGCTCAGTCACCGTCTTGCTGACAACCTTCAGCAGCGAAAGGGGGCTGCCCTGGGCGCTGTTCCAGCGCCTCTGCCCGTTCAAGATGCTCGAGTGCCATCCACCGGCCCGGCCAGTGAACAGGCTCGTGTGACAAGCCCTCCGAAGAGCCAGGCCTCGGTCATGGCCAACGCTGCATCGAAATTCAATGTGCGGGCCATGGAGTTCAAGCCCAATCCAGCAGCAAGCACATTCACCCCCGGCGGTCCCACCACCCCCGCCCCCGCTGCTGCACCCAGCGCCGTCAGTGTCGCTAGTCCGTCTCGCAACCCTTCTGTGTCTCGCGCAGCGACGCCGTCGTCCTTCTTTGGTGCCAGGAAACCGCAGAGCGTTTCTGAGAGACCCTCAATTGATGATGATTTCAACCCCATCAAGCGCATGAAGAAAGAGAGCGCTGCATCCGGTGAAGGCAGGGGCTCCTCCTCTCATGGGGGCATCCCTCCTCCGTATAGGACTGGCCCAACCTGGGATGTTCCCGCAGGCAATGAGGATAAGGACTTTGAAGCAATGTTCAAGCAACCAACCGGAGTATCCTCGGTGCCGTCACAGGGGCGCTCCATTTCCAATAACCCCAGCCTGCCCCAGCAGCATCAGATGCCTTTCCACTTTCCGCCAGCCAACGCTGGCGGACACCCCTCCTCTGGCCCTCCGAATGGACCTCACGTGCATCCTGGCGGTCACGGACCTGGCCCTCATTTGGAAGACCATCACCGCATGCAGTTGTCTGCCTCCTCATCACAAGTCTTTTCCTCGCCCCGTATGGGTCAGAGTCACGTAGGTTACCCTTCGCCAATGGCTCCCCACGCCCAGTTGGCATATGGACAGCCGATGCCGCAATTCTACGGGGGACCACAGCCAGGACACTTGAGACACTATCAAAACGGTCCCCAATTCTCTGGGCCACAAACTGGAATGGGGGCTCCTATGATGGTCCAAAATCCATCCAGCGGACCTTACATGGGCATGCCTCAGGGCATGGCGCCATACAATCCGCAGATGCAGATGTATTCCCCATCTCCTAGCCATGCTTATCCCCATGTACCTCCACCGCAACCACACAGTGGATATCCTAGCCCCAGTCGTGGTGCACCGATGATGATGCACCAAAACTCGCAATCCGGCCAGCCCCCACAGCCTATGATGTTCATGTCGCCAGGCCAACCGGGTCAGCCTGGATTTGTTAATCAACCAACCCACAGTAGGTGTTCTATGACAGTGGTATTTGCAGGAACAATACTGACCCCATTCCACTAGTGTCCAATGGTCGTGGTGCCTACCCTCAGCAGCAGCCTCAATTCTCATCCAGCCCTCACCAGGGTCACCATTTCCCGCCTAACCATCGGAACACGGCCAACAACTTCAACCAGGCCTCCCAAATTCCTCACCAGGCGCCATCTGCCCATTCTCCCGCCAATGCAGGGACTACTCCCCACACCGCGGAGCCTGCTGATGACAGCAAATGAGCCATGAAAGCCTCGCTACAGGAGGTTGAGGCTGGTCTCATTATCTTTATAGTTTAGGTCACCATCCCGCGGGGGGTCCTCCGACTACCCTCTCCTCAACACCAATTATTTGTGGAGGATGAGATATGCATCAGCTATTTCTCGTCGAGTGAGCGAGTATTCCAATCCTTGTCTGTCCCTTGTGACAGAGAACCTTGACCCATTGTTACTCAGAGACCCAAACATCGGGAATCGTGTCGACAGGTAAGATGAACCCCTTTTGTCCTGTCTGGGTCTGGCCTCTTTATTTACGTGTTCTGTAGCAGTCCGAGCACGTTTCACTCCGGTTACGTGCTGCCCATCACCCCGATGATCTGGGTTCATGACGATCAAGTTTGTGCGTAGAAGCACGGTTTATCAAGATCTCGGCGACGTTGTCTCTCCCGCGAGCTATGTCATCACTACAACGTTCACATGAGCCTTGCTTTCCAGGGGACCAATACCCCTGCCTTTGTGGAGGTGTTCTAGTTGCAGAATATTGCGGTCGTCAAAGGTCCTCTACTGGACGCTAAGCTCCTGTGACGTCGCATTTCCTGCCCTTTTCTTTTTTGCTCTCGTCCTTGTTTGTCGCTTAGGGGAACAGTCACATTGCTCTATATCTCTATATCTTCTCAAAGGCATGAGATTAAAAATGTTGCTTGTTCATCGTATCTGAATAAGGTAGAATGAAGAATGAGCAAACGTACCCATGGCCGTGATCTACGATTAAGGGCAGCCTCAAGGTCACGTACCCGAAAAAGTTACGGTCTCGTTCTCGAAAGGGGTTTGTATGATTCTTTGATAGAATTTGCTGGGCAGCCAGCGGATTCAAAAAGGGTGTACATTTCGTATTCTGTGAGGACAATCACTTGATGCAGCAGCCAAACAGGTTTGAAACAGAACATGCCTGACATGATTGTTATCGTTTCACCACGGGCAGGACTGAGGTTTCGGTTCCAATTTGAAGACACAACACCCGACATACCCGGGTTCTAAATAATTGCTGTCGTGATAAATTTCGTCGTCTTTGGTACACACCTGTTTTAGCTTGCGCGAAAGCACTCCTCGAAAGTTCTTCCATGTGAAAGAGTCAATGTACGGCGCGTCGACGGAGGCCTTGTCGTACACCTGGGGCCGCGAATGCTGCGAAGACACGTTCGCGACCTTGAGACGGTGAGATGACATCTGCAATCTCAACACGTGTTTATGGTTAGCGTCGGGTCCAATGAGGTTGAAAAGCAGCGTAATGACTGTCAACACGAGCTCAGCATTTTTCCTCAGGTCTTTTCAGTTTCTTTTTCGATCTTCATTCAGCTCCCGAGATGCCCGTCTGCCACTTGCTCAACCGCGGTGCTACTCGTCGAGGAAATAGTCCATTGCCATCAAGCACAGCCAACACAGTCAAGAGCCTCAAAGTCCATGCCGTCTCCAAGTTCCCTCGCCGTCCACACCCAACAGCCCCAGGCCACTCATGGTATTCTCAACAAGTCTCAGCCTCGCCTCGGCCAAGCAATCATCCCTGTTTCATGGCAGCTAGACTCAACAAACGGCGCCTCTGTCAACCACAGCCATTAGTTCCGCTTGGGCCCTCATGGAAGCAGAGCGGGCCCAGGAACCCCAGAAGGCGGCTGCACAAGTCCTCAGTGAGCGCTGGGCTCACCATGGTACTCGTGATAATTTGCACACGGGCAAGTCCCAGAAACCCTGAGGTCTCCGTTCCTTGCTCGCCCAAGATCGTCACAATTATCAATTTCTTCGAGGAAAATGAACCTTGTGCCCTGAGTCAGGGAGGCCATGGACTCTGGCCTAGACCTTCGTGCCTTGGTCGTGTGTCTGCATGAAACAGAGAAGAAGCGCGTCCGAGTGATAACGAGGGTGACCCCCATAACTCGTTGAGACAGAGATGACAGGGCGCTGAGTGCTCCGCACAAGTCGCGCGGAGGCCAGGATAGGACCTGTGACATGGAAAGGCTTGAGAAAGCTGGAGGGCGGCATTTATTTGAGAATGTGCCTCGGAGGGCCTCAAGACCGTGTGCAGTGTAGCTGGTGCTGTCTTGCGACAAGTTTCCATCCTTCCAGAGTCGAGTACCATCGGCATTTTTGGCAAGGCATTCTGGGCTCATAGGGTTATGCAGTCTGACCTTTTACCAGGTTCGCATCATAGGAGAAGTAGCGTTCTCTGCCGGTCGGAAGGGGTAGATAGGAAAAGTTAAATATGCTGACACTTACCTGTTGACCTATCGAAAATTACAGCATCGAAGAGCGTCAGAGATGCCTACAGGCACTCTCGGTGCCGGTTGACGTTCAAACCGGCCGACACCGAGAGTGAGTGCGGACTGTGGAGAGGAGAGAAAGAAGGAAGGAGCACGTGCGGAGGGTGACGGTCCCAAACAAACGTGGTGGATCCTGGATCCTCCCGTGTGACCCCTCGTTGCCTGAGGCAGCACTTCGCTGTCCTCTGATAAGGTGGGGGGAGCTGCCGTATCGATAATCAAATAAGACAATTCCTCGTCAATAAGCCACGGCTGCCCTCGAAAATATCCTTGCAAACCTGATTGACAGTGTGTGCATTCCATCTGGAACCGCTGAATTTGTATCTGTCTTTGCGGTCATTTTGAATTCGTTTCATTTTATTCCAATACGTCATTGAATTTCGTGGACCGCTTCTCACCGTATCCACCCAACTGAAAGTGGCCAGCGCATCGCTTTGATGGACTTTCTCAAGTCAGCTGTCGCGTCTGCGATCGCAAAGGGAAGCTCGTTCCCAGTGTCGCTGGGTGATCGCGTGGATATTGGCGACTCTATTTGGGCACTTCACAACGGAACAAGAAGGGTTTGTTAATAATACCATCACATTTCTCGATCAATTGATTGATTCGAGATCTACCCCACACGATGAAGTCAAAGTTCAAGTTTCTAATAGTTCATGTGTCTGTACAGGAAGACGGTTCCAATTGCAGCGTATTTACATTTGATATTGGGGCGAACAAGTCTCGACTCCCTATCGCGAAAAATGCAGTGCGCAAATATAGAACGCTGAGACACCCCGGTGTAATCAAGGTTTTGGACACAATTGAGGTACGAAAGAGAAGGCGAGCGATGGACAGGAATCCTCTGGTGCTGAAATGACCATGGCTGATACCCATCAGAACGAGACGAATCTGTACATCATAACAGAACGAGTTGTTCCGCTTCAGTGGCACGTAAAGCGACGCAGCATAAGCGAGGAGACTGCCAAATGGGGTATATACGCGATTTCTGTAAGTCAAGTCTGAAATGGATGCGACGGGACTTGTTTCTGACGGGCCACGACACGATCAGTCAACCCTCAAATTTATTAACGAGGATGCGTCTTCTGTACACGGTGCGGTTCGTGCATCCTCGATCTATACAAGTGAAAGTGGAGAATGGAAGCTTGGCGGGTTCGATATCTTAAGCTCAATGAAGGAGGATGATGCTATCATCTATGTGAGTCGTCCTTTGGCCGGAGGTCTCTGCGAGCTCAACGTGCTGACGCTCATTTAGACTTATGGAAGCCTGGTCCCTGATGCAGCACGCTTCACTCCTCCGGAGGTCGTAAAGGGTGGTTGGGAGGCCATCAAGCGTCATCCACTGGCTGCAGTGGATGCGTACGGACTCGGTATCTTGATATTTGAGGTGTATAATGGCAACTGCTCTGGCGGAGACCAGGTTGGGAAGACAACGAATATTCCTCCAACAATGCAACAGAGCTACAAGCGGCTTTGTGCCGCCAACCCCAAACTGCGCCTCAGCCCGGCACACTTTGTGGAGCAGGGGAAGAAACAGGGTGGCTTCTTTCAGACGCCATTGATCCGATTGACAGAGGACATGGAGAGCTTAGGGCTCAAGACGGATGCTGAACGTGAGGAGTTCATCAAGTCAGTGTCTGAACTTCAAACATCGCCATGTACTCTGAAAGCTAATACGAGCCATAGTGAACTCGATAATTTGTCAGATGATTTTCCTGAGGATTTCTTCAAGATGAAAGTCCTGCCTGAGCTGCTCAAGTCTGTTGAGTTTGGCGGCGGTGGGCCTAAAGTGCTGAACGCTATCTTAAAGATTGGATCGAAACTGTCAGCAGATGAATTCAACCTCAAACTGACACCAGCAATCGTTCGTCTGTTCGGGAATCCTGATCGTGCTATACGGGTGTGTCTATTAGACAGTTTACCCCTGATGATCGATAATTTGCCACAAAAGGTTGTCAACGACAAGATTTTCCCACAAATAGTAAGTGCCATGGCTTCAAGAAGCACGAGTGGCTTTGGCTAATGAGATCGTCGCAGACATCTGGCTTTACGGATGTTGCACCTGTGGTTCGTGAGCAGACTGTCAAAGCAGTTCTGCCGATCATCAATAAGCTCAGTGACAGAGTCATCAACGGAGACTTGCTCAAATTTCTCGCGCGCACAGCCAACGATGAACAGCCCGGTATCCGTACAAATACCACTATTTGTTTGGGTAAAATTGCCAAGAATCTGGGTCAAAGTGTGCGTACAATCATTCTAGCAGAAGAAAGAGATTCCTGGAAACACATTTGTACTCACACCAGAACAGACCCGTTCCAAAGTTCTTATTGCTGCTTTCGGAAGATCCATACGGGATCCTTTCGTACATGCCCGAAACGCTGCACTTCTCGCTCTTGCTGCCACGATAGACTCTTTTACAGAAGACGATTGCGCGAACAAAATCCTGCCAGCGATCTGCCCTGCGCTTCTGGACAGGGAGAAGTACGTTTGATCAAGACTTCGATGTGGAGTGCTGCCTTCTAACATCTGTCTCAGACTTGTCCGCGACCAAGCAAACAAAACTCTCGATCTGTACGTTCAGAGAGTCCGGAAATTTGCCAGTACCATGCCCGAAACGGCCATTCAAGCGCCTACAGTATCAGCCAATGAGCCTCCCAAATCAGATGCTCGCATCGGTAACTCAAGTGACAAGTCCTGGGCTGGTTGGGCCATTTCCTCTTTCACCAATAAACTTGCCGCCGCAGACGGTCAGATTGCAACCGCGGCGACGGCTGTCAGCCAGGCAGAAGAAATTCCTCGATCGGCCTCTGTTCCGCAACCCGCAAGTCTCTCACAAACACACCCCGTCGAGCCCTTCAACAAACCACTTCGGAAACTTGCGCATCCTCTAGCCAGGTCACAGTCCGATAGACCGGCGCCGGTAGTTCAGGAACAGGATGACTGGCACGAAGCCGACGATGGAGAGGATGTATTCGATGCCTGGGGGGCTATCGACGGGGACGAAGAGGACGGTGCGGATGCTTTTACTGACGCCGTGTCCTCTCCTCGGCCGTCCCTTTCAAATTCTACATCGAAAGCCTCTGCAGCCCCCTATGACGACGGAGGCGAACCTGACTTCGCTGGCTGGTTGGCAGCGAAGAATCAGTCAAAGACCAAAAATGCGCTACCCAAAGGGCTGTCCAAGTCTTCGACCACACCAAAGCCAACTGTGAAACCTAAAGCTGTCGCACCGCCCAAGAAGATTGATACAAAACCAAAGGACGAAGACATTGACGATGGATGGGGCGATGCTTGGGATTGAAAAATGGAGACGTGAGATGACATGATTATCGTCTGACTTTGTTATGACGAGTCATGGTTGCACAACTAGAGCTCGCACTTTGTTTATAGTTCCAATGACACATTTGATGATACTCTATCGTTGCATCCGGTGCCTCGAGGCTTGACCCTGACATGACTATAGTCTATGTGGACAGCGCAGACTCAACTATAAGTCGCCTGTCAGAGACTGCAAACTGGAGGGGCCAAGATAGAGCCAGGAAGCATTGAGCGAGGAGACCTGCTGTGCATGAGCTCCAGGCATCTACTTGCCGTCGAGGTCGGTGAAGAATTCCTTTCCAAAGTCTTCACTGCTATCGTTGAAACGAAGCTTTCTGTCAAGTTGTTGAATTTTCTCCATGTCTCGCGGTCCCAAACGGAAATCGCCCTTGAAGTTGCTCTGGATCCGTGCGGGTGTCTTTGACTTGGGAAGCACAGAATGACCCTGGGTGATTCCCCATGCTGAGGTCGATGGCTGAGATTAGCAATGCCTTTGTTGTCTTAGGGTGAGGATGGGCAAAGAGTACGGCTGAACATACCTAGAGTTACTTGAGGGGCACTCTTATCATACTGCTTGCCAATGTCGGCAAGAACAGGCTCCTCAATCAACTTACCTACCGAACCTTTGGATTGATAAAGCTGGTTCTGATTTCCAAGCGGTGAATAGTGGGTGATATGGATGCACTTCGATCGATGCCAGGCGACGAAAGAGCGCTGCTGCAACCATGGATGACACTCCATTTGATGTACAGCCGGGGTGACAGAGACTTCCTCCAGTAAGTGTTCCATTTCAGCTTTGGAAAAGTTGGACACGCCGATCGCTTTGACCTTGCCCGTATCTAGAAGCTTTTCCATGGCTTTATAGGTCTAGAATTACTGTCAGCATTGGGGGAGGGGTTTCTCCACTTCAACTCGAGAGATCTGAAGATTGGTTTCTCACATCAACAAAGTCAATGTCCTCGAGAAGCATCTTGCCATCTTTCTTGGGGAACATATCTGTGCCCCGTTTCCACGCGACAGGCCAATGAATCAGATACAAGTCGACATACTGCATATCGAGATCATCGAGCGATTGCTGAAGTGCTGTCGGGACATCATCCGGATGATGCTGGTGATTCCACAATTTGGTTGTGACGAACAGCTCATGGCGTGGGATGCCACTTTTCTTAATGGCTTTGCCAACGGCCTTTTCAGTAAGATATCTGGATGTCCAGAACTCGATATTAGTCGGACTCTAGTCGGACTCGACGATGATTACGAAATAACCGAAAAACAAGGAAAGGTCTTACACCCTCGCGGTGTCGATGTGTCGATAGCCCGCTTTGAGTGCCTCTAACACAGCATCCTCCTGGGCCTGCTCATCTTGCCAAGTTCCAAAACCGATGGCGGGAATTTCTGCGCCGGTGTTGAGCTTGAAATGTGTCGGCATGGCGTATATTGACTTTTGGATTTTGCCAAATTGATGCGTAGACTTCCCGGTCGATTCGGAAAATTCCAGCGGCTACATAACTGAGCGCATTCAAAGATTGTAGGTGAGGACGTCAGATTGACGCGGCGGGAGTTGTGCATGGAAGTTGATTCCGTGGCACTTTGAGCGATTCAAGCCGCCTTGCCTCCTTATGAATCGTCCTCTTTACTTTTTGAATTCAGATTGGGCGGCGGGATTCCGGGTCCGGTGACATTCAATGGCTAAAACAACCGCTGACTGCATGATGAAGCGAAGACGTCGTGATCGAATGTCCCTGGCCGGCAAATGTAGATTGGAAGATCCTTTGCTCGCCTCGTAATCAGTAGATTTCGGGTAGGAACCCAGACGAGCACAGAGAGATCGAAGCATCGATGTCCAGCATAGAGTTGCCGGCCCGCAATTGGAAAGAAAAGTTAACAAAAAAGGAAAGAAAACAAAGCCTGGAGGCACAGGGTTGGCCATCACCTCACGAGCTGCGATCGCGAGGGACAGATCATCCTCGATCGTTCCAAAGATCGCAGCTTCGTCATCACCAATCAAAGGTCATGCTCATATTGTTCACGCACTGGGGGGATCGCCCGATTAGCTCTTATTCTGCTGCCTGTGCGGTGTTGTCAACGCCACCCTCAGCGAGATCTTCGCGTATTGAGCTCTGGCCGTTCCTTGTCAGAGATGGGTCGGCGCGACCTTTTTGAGTTGCTTTATGCTGATGTGTAATAGGCAACGTTTCATTGGTGGCTCATTTTATGCTTGCGGCTGCTTGGTAAAGCTTATGTTCTTTCTGAGGGCTCAAGTGGAGTCGACGAGGTCCAGGTCAGTCCCAAGTCCCAACTTATGCAGCATATTCAACCCTCGAGATCCAGGCTATAAACAGGATGATTGCAAATAGGTCTGAGCTGATTGGCGGGGCAAGATTTATACTTGACAGTCCAGTTGAATCATGCAAGCATGAGGCATTGCCTCCAGGGCCAGGCAATGGTTTTTTTGGATTGAGGCTGCAATATTTAAATACTCAGGCTTCAGGATGTCGAATCTCTCCATGAGCAGTGGATCGACTTTTGAAATCCAGCAATAATTGCAAAAAGAAAAAATACCTCCGACAGCTCTGTCTCTCTCTCTCTCTCTCTCTCTCTCTCTCTCTCTCTCTCTGTCTGTCGTTGCGAACGGCAATTCATACAATGTCTCTTCCTCGCACGGAACCCCGAATCGAGCTCCCACGTGTAACACACGCCGCATCCGAACGACATTCCGATCTGGGAGACATTATTCGAGACATCACCATCGGGTTTGCCGATGGACTGACCGTTCCGTTTGCCCTAACCGCGGGACTTTCCAGTCTCGGGTCGTCCAAGATTGTCATCGTCGGTGGACTCGCCGAACTGTTCAGTGGAGCCATCTCGATGGGCTTGGGGGCCTACCTTGCTGCCGTGACCGACCGAGACCATTACTCCAGTGAAGAGGCTCGTGAACGGGAAGAAGTGTTGACGAAGCCCGGGGCTGAGCAGGAAGAGTGTCTGGAGATTCTGGATGGGTATGGAATCTCCAGAGAGGCTAGTCAGTCGGTAGTGGATTGTTTAACACGGGATCCTGAGCAATGGATTCGGGTATGTCTTTCTTCGTGTCATGAACGAGGTTCTTTCCAACGCAAGGGTGGAATTCGGCATTCTGCACATTGCTAATCATTCTTTCTCAGTTTATGATGGACTTTGAATTAAAGCTTGAAAAGCCAAATGTATCGCGGGCTTGGATCTCAGCTGCTACAATGGGACTCTCATACTTCATCGGTACGTTGTGCGATACGCCGACACCTTACAGTCTCTTGAAGGAAAGACCAGAACGAGAATCAAAAAGGCTAATTGTAGAAAATCTTCACTCCTAGGTGGCCTTCTTCCCATGATACCCTATTTTGCCATGAAGAATACTACGCATGCGCTTTTCATCTCGATTGGAATCACTATTGTCGTCTGCATTCTGTTTGGATTTCTCAAAAACTTTGCTATCATCAAGACCAAACGGGCCGGTTTTTATGGCGCTGCACAAACACTCATCGTTGGAGCCATTGCGGCTGGGACAAGTTATGGAATTGTGTACGGGGTTGATCACAGTAATATTGGGAATTGATTACAAATTTTTGTCATTGAGACTAGATATACCCATCTGCAGAACAGAATTCGGGGCTACCTTAAGGTAACCTCTTATTAAAACATATATTCAAACGCCGACTCAAGCTTTCTCATGGAGAACCTTCACAGTGCATGAAAAGTAGGTCGGTTATCCACAATCATGGAACATTCTTGTTGATCTCTGAACGTCCAGCAGTAGCAAAAAAAAACAATAGAAGACCAGGCCATGTCTTACACTCGGGAATGCTATAATCCCTAGTTACCTACTGAGGTGCACAGCCGGGCCTCCCTTGTGATTCTGACTCAAACCCGAATTCAGCCACTGGGAAATCAGGACTCGTCATTCATGTTTATGCACTATGTGCAATCTGTCTCTGTCGAATTCCAACAGTCTCTCACTGTTATCATCCGTTCAAACGACAAGTGGAGCCCGACGCAAGGTGAAGCATCGGACATCCATAATGGATGGTGTCCAGTGAGATGCACACGGTACGAATGCGAAGAAGGCCCGGCCATGGGCTTGAAACGAAATGGTCCCCGTACGCATGTGCGAGTTCCGAATCGAGAAACTCCGTCCGAGGGTGCTTGTATACTGCAGGGCCGGCGATCCTCGTCCCTTTAGGCAAAAGCAGTTTATTGTAATACATGATTTATGTGCTTCATAAAACGATAGGGTTTCTTCACGTTGGCCTGGATTTTGTTTTTTTTTTTTCTGTCTTTTTGTGTCCCCCTTTTTTGGGCTCTTTCTTAGGGTTGTTACTCATACTCATGCATCTTCGTTGAAATTCTACTTCAGCCGGCTTCTTTTGTGATCTAGGAAATTTCATCAGAAGTAAATCCACTGGAAAATCCAGTCCAAGCTCTAATCATACTGCTAAGTTCCTTCAAATCATGCGACATCTCGAGCACAAAGGAAGCGAGAACGCAAAAGTTGTCGTCATAGAAAGTGATTGGGTTTCCCTCTTCTCGGATGTCATTCTGCAGAAATGGGGAGCATGATCTCGTCTGAGTCTCACGGGCTTGGGAAGTTCCGAGTCAGACACGAGGCATGATGATTTCAATCCCAAAAGGAGGGAAAAAAGAGAACTCTTGCTATGGCTTACCAGGTAAGCTTCGGTATTGACACCACCGGATAATTCCAGTACAAGCAACTGCAATCAAGAACAGGCTTAGCACATCTCCAGTCCTCCTCTTCTCCGGCGGGCTGCGGCCAAGTTGGATTGACGTTGCACCCTTTTAAGGTTTAGGGCAAGCAAGTGCCCCACTCCACCGGGTCCACGCCCTTCCCACCAATGGCACTCCACCTAATGGTCAGCAACTTACTCACGACATGACTAGACAGTAGACTCACTACTCACTGGATCACAACGACGACTCGGCGCCATGGGACTGGGATAATTAGAATAATTGGAAATGTCACCAATGAAAAGAAACACATATCGGAAGTTGGGTCATGCACGCCTTTTTGGGTCAGATGTGTGAGCAACTTTGAACTGTGAGCCTCTAGGCCCTGGTGACCATTTTAGGCAGTGGACAGCGAGACAGCCGCCACTATCTGCTCCTCAGGCCCTGTTCGATGCGCGATAATGAAACTGGTAGATTAGCAGGAAGGGGGGGGGGGGAATACCATGGAGAAATGAGGACACGTGGGATTTGGTGACTCAAGAAATACTTGAAAAGAAACATTACAAGAAGAGCATACGTTTCTCCCGACAATGGAGTATTCATATTGCATTGTATTGACGCTCTTAGTGGAAGACAAGCAACCATTGTTTACTTTCTTGCCCAACATAGCAATGTTGTAGCTCGTGACTACTGCCCTCTTGAAAGTCCCGAGCAGTAAGACAGCAAGATCTCGCCCACTTCGGGAGTGACTAGGGTGTGAAGAGATTCTCATACTCCGTCTTCGATTCGAGATGGATGCGCATGAGTCTTGTCGCCGGAGGAGGTTCCGCAATGGCGACTTGATTGCAGGGTGTAGCCTTGACTATGCCGAAGGATCTGAAGAGGCGAGAAGAAGTGGTGGACCACAGTGGCACATTGTAAGCCCGGGGGAGGTCCACGTTTCAAAACATCTGCAGAGAAGACGGGCATTTGTCGACCCAAGAAGGCCTCTTTTCCCGTCTCGAGCACACTTCAATAGTCACATCTCCCAACATCCTATCACTTGCAGGATGCGGAGCCAACAGCGTATAATCTTGGCGATTTGACCATAGAAATCCCCAGGTGGCTCCCATGACAGGTCCAGGGTCCGACCCACGTGATCAAGGCAATTCGGTGCATGGCCTCGTCCAGAATCCAAGCCCGTCCTTGGATCCCAATCTGAAAGACCGCACTGCCCCAGAAGGAGACTGTTGTGTGGCGGCCGTGCGATATACACATCCTATCCAAATCCTGCGCACATTGCAACCTCGGAGTTTCTTTCTCAAAGGCTTGGCCGCTACAAAAAAGCAGTAATGTCAATTGAGAGTTTTCGAGGACAAAAAGGGACAGCCACATGGATCCAGGGTGTCGTTTCTTCTCACTTACCGAAGGCACTGTACCTGTCCCAGGAATACTCGCCCCCTTCTGAGCTTGTTGCGTATGCTTAGAGAAAGGCGTTGTGTGACCGAGTCGTACATGTGAAACCAAATTTAATAGATTCAGAATTTCGGTCTTTCGCCTGGATGGTATCTTTACTTCCTCGGGATTTGGCGCGTTCACTCTGATGCAAAGAACTCGGCTGTCAGACACACTCTCCAACGATGGATTTGTCTTTTTCCCTGGCGTGTTCACATAGAAAAAACCAAGTTTCAAACATTCGTTGCCTGTTCTTCCACCATTCTCTCCATCACCATATATTTGTCTGTCTGCATTTAATCGGGCGGTGCCATTGCTCTCGCGCTCGCGACTATGCAATCACCTGCAATGGACCCCAGGTCCGCTCCCTGCGATGTTGGGAGCTACCTCGACGCCCACCAGTCACTCAGCCCAGTCCATTGGGCGACTCTGTGCCTTGGTCGGAGAATCACAATCGTGCATCTCTGCCTCAAGCACAAGGGCACAAAAGCCTTGGCAGATAGTATGGGGCCCGCTTTGAGCTGTCCGACGTTAGAGCGGCCTGAGCGTCGAAAATCTGTGAGGAATAGGATAGACTGCTCGCAGTGAGAGACTAGAGTACACTCTACAGGAGTACAACAGTACTACAGCAAGTTGTTCATGGACTCTTGGCCCGGCGCTAGTACTACCAGGTCAGACCTGAACGATTAGTGTGAAATGTGGACTGCTTGTATATCTCAGTATTTACAGAAGCGAAGTACAGTAGGGGCCTTTCATTCGTTACTCAATCAGGAAAAGCTTTCCACGTGTAGATAAACCGGACGAGTCCGGTCAGCATTCAGTGACACCACTTCGCGGCGCACCTCCACCGACAAGCTCAAGGGCCCACACACGCCAACTGCACTCTCTCCTGTTGTCTCGCCCAGGACCCCGTGCAGGAAGCTCTTCCACGGTGGACGTCCTGAGTCCATGTTGAGTCCAGAAATATCAGGAGATGATTTTGACCGGCCCCCCTTTTCATCCGACCCCGTGATCGTCCCCTGAGGTCCAATCACGGGACTGTTGGTCAATGTCGTCTCCTGGCTGTCTGCTTGGGTGACGTAGACTTGCAAGTCGAAGACAATCTGCGCTTTCTCCAGGTCGACAGCGGCCTTGCGCAGTTCCTCAGAGATCCACTCGACCCAAACTGACTTGCGGATCAGCCAGACGAAGATGACTTTGCGAACTGGGGATGTCCTCTTCCCAGACTCGACCTCACTGGCCACTCGGTGGGCGAGATCCAACAGTACAGCAATCGTGAATGTCACACCGGTCGCACCAGCAACAAGTACGACAGTCTCGAACGAGGTAAAGTCCGCGTGCGATGCGCCGTAGGGACCATTGATCAGCGCCATATACCTGGCCAGCTTGTTTCCGGGCTGTTGCTCTCGATGTGAAATGTCCATCGTTTCGTCTCCTCCAAGCCCATGCTGCTGGTCATGAATGCGCCGGGTGAACCCTTTGTAAGCTCGCAACAACAAGACCATATCTCCGTTGTGCGAGCTAGGAATCGACAAGATTGTCGCGGGATGAGATTGGATCAGACCGAAGCGAGGGATCCCAATCAGAACGTGCGATCCTGGAGTCCATGCCTTGATGCGACGATTGGCCACATACATCTTGGTGACATTGCCTTCCAGCGGCTCCAGCACGACCTTGCTCGATCCGAAGTTTGTGAACGCAAAGCGAGCGAAGTACACCAGCCGCTCAATCAAGTACAAAGCAACGGCAACATATACGTAGACAAGAGCATAACTGGCGCTGCCCGGGATGTGCATCGCAATGGCGATGATCAACCCCATCCAAGTCACAATGTGTTGGAGGACGAAAAAGTCCCACGACAAATGCCGCAAGGGTGCCACTGTGGACAGATTCATCCAGATAACGATGACATAGGCCGCAACACCAGTCCGGTATGCCTCATCTGTCGCCCACTCTAAGGATTGCAGTCCTGGATAGCGACTCCATCCCCAAGCGAGAAGGGCAAAATGAAGAGTGGCCAGAAGAAACATGCCTCGAGCAACCCATCGATGCAAGACGTTGAGCCTCTCGTACGACACGCCCGTCAAGAGCCCGACAAGACTGTGCTTGCCAACAAGCAGAACAATCAACGGCAGCTGAGCCACAGCAAGCCAGGCTGCGCGAACTCCCACCAGAGTCCACCATGTCGGGCCCGATACATTGTCATCTTCCACGAATTCTAGAAGAAGAATGAACAAAGCGTAGGCCAATATCAGGTAGACGATACCTAGTGGAGGAACCTTGAACCAAGATGCGCTTTGTATGGGGGTCACTTGAAGGTAAGTCGCCCGCCGCACCAGCTGAGTGACAGTCGTAGCGCAACGGGTCAGTAGCCCGAAAGGTTGATCTTTGTGGGAGCGCCTTCTGTTTATTCGATCAGCGAAACACTTCCAAGGTAATGTTGAGTAGGAAAGCCAGGGGGGAGAAAGGATCCCACCTTTGTCGCAGGTTCACACGCCAAGCGAGATTGAAGATAGCTATGACTCCAATAAGAGCGGAAATACCGTACCAAAAATATCTCGCCCGAGCATTGCCGTCAATTTGAAAGACGCTATCATCCAAGAGGTCGCCCAAGAAATTTGAAGCGTCAGTGGTGTTAGAAAAGTCGACACCTTCAGGAGAAGCCATCTCGGTTTGAAGGAGCTTGTAGAAAAACAGTTGAAGCTTGAGAACTCGTTGCGAATGATAATCGCGTTCACGGTCTGTGGGCAAGACAGAAATCTAGCTGGATTGACTGAAGAACTTATAGCCGTCAGTTCTGTCTGGCCAGTCACTGGTGGAAATCTCATTTTGTGCAACATTGCTTGAAGTGCGATGCTGGAATTGTCGGGTTTCAGAGGTTTAGCTTCGGGCTGCAAGTCAGCAGCAGCACGCTGGCTTCAGCAAATCCGCACCCATTCTGCCTCTAAACCAGACGACGCCTCTGTATAGAACTCGGACGGATCTCCCAAAACAGAAAGTGCCATCGACCGTCTGACTCGTTGGCTGACAAGACTGAGTCCGCTCATTTGTCGCACGCATTCAGGGATCTTCGGAGTCCACACGGAGTAATTATGATCTTGATGTGGTAACTCATTAGCATCAATGGAGCTTTGCCGATCTGCTGTAGATCACTGAGCACAAGATCCACCAGCCGGGCCCTCACAAGGAAAGTTCGTGTCGAAGGTTTCTTCCGGCTGCAGCACGTGCAGCCACTGATAACGGCGATGTCACCAACGTTCTGTCCATTGTGTGGAGATACCAGCCGTCTTTGACAGTCAAAGCCTCGTGTCAAAGGTGTGGATGAATAGAAAGAGTGACTCCGGTGCAATACCGACGTAGTCCGGCGTGGACCCCAGTCATGTCCCGATACGCTGGCCAAACGTTGTTCGGAAACGGGAAAGCATTAGGCACTTGAGTGGATACTGAGTAGGTACTCAGGCTGATGCAGGTTTCAACATGCCCACCTGCCGAGTTCTGCAGAACTCTGAAGGTTTTTCAGGGACTAATACATCGTCTTGGTGGCGCTTTCTCTCGGTGGTGCGCCACCAGAGTCTGGTCCTTCGAGACTAAGGCTTGGCCTGCAGTGTCCTATCGCTCTGTCTGCTCCAATCAAGTGGCCATGGTCCTGCAGAAGGCATGTATCATTACCTTACTGTTGCATGCTCAGACTCGCAGGATAAGCTTTGCCAAGTCTGGCAAGAGAGCGCATTGGCAGACTCGTCGGGGCTTTGTCCATATACGAACTAAGTATGTGATAGCTGTTACAGTAGCCCTGCGTCTTTGGGATCGAAGAGATTCTGTCTCTGAAAGAACTGGGCTAGACTATTGGTATAAGTAGAAGTTACTAGTGCTGTAACGTTCTTCTTTTCTTATCTCGTCCATGTTGCAGAAGACATCTATGTAATTATTCACTTTTCGTCTCTATCTGGCGCGGAGTGTAGGAAAACTACAAATTTCATATTGAAATACTCTGTGATATGTGCAGATACTCAGTTTTCTCTATCAAAAGAACACACTTTTTAAGATTGGACCTTACCTTTCTATGCAGTATACAATTATGCATCCACATTTCTTCGCTATGGGCTAAGTATTTCAAGTCCGCTGAAGCTGAGCTACGTCCGTGCGTGTAAAAACGACAAGAAATGCTCAAATTCTTCTGCTTTTTGTGTTCATTGTTTGAATAGCAGAACTTCCTCGTTCTGATCAACATACAGGAAGCTGGATGATCATGATGTTTAAAAAAGCACGAAAGGATGATTCACAATGAGCATAAACATCCGTAAGCCAGGTTCCCTGTCATATTACGATTGGAGGCAGATGAACCTGACGGACATCAATTTATCCGTGATGCTGACAGTACTTTAGCAGGCGTTGGGGGTATGGCATTAATGGTCCATTCGTGACGTTGCGATTTGTTCCATTCGTGCCAGGCTGAAATAATCAACCTTCAGTTCCAATTCGACTCAAGCTCTCAACATCTGCGAATCGATCGACACTATAGAGTAAGATTGTGAGAGGAGCTCATCACTTCAAGTTCTTCCGTATACGCTTGGAATTACTCTGGTTGATCCCGCGCGCCACCCGAAACTTTGCAGTTGGATCAAGAAATTTCTCTAGTCCTTTGATCTCGAGTCGCCTTGTCGCACCGTTTGAAAGGGAAAGGGGTAGCTTTTCCAAGTCACTCTCACACCCTGAATTAAAGTATGCAAGATAAAGATAGTACCCAAGTGGTTAAATTGTCAGGAAGTTTCTAATTCGCACATCGTACAATCTTACAGACTTGGTCGGCTTGGCTGAGGCACTACAAAACGGAACCAGGCAATCAACACGTGAAGCTTCTAGATGGGTGAGGTGGGTCTGTTGTTTGCTAGTCAGACAAACTACGCTATGAGCTTATCGCGTCTACCGTATCCGGAGACTTCGTTTATAATCCGCGCTCCACTCACAAAAAATTTTCTTCTCTGATCATTCGCAACACCATTTCGGTGACTGCGACATTGCGATTAGCCCTGATTTTTTCTACTTGTTCTGCTCAGCAATGGAGACGGCAATGTGAATCTTCAGATGGCTTGTGTTTTTGAAGGTCTCACCGGACACTGCAATTCTTGATGTTACATTGTTGCGCCGGTGTTGATTCTCTCCTCTAATCAAAAGGTAAGCACATGGCTTCTAGGTCCAGGACCTTGCTCAGCTCTCACACCCTCCCCTTTGGATGATGACTCCTACGACATGCAAAGGCATTCCTCAATCTTAAGTTATCATGTGGAATCTGTCATTTACTAAGTTTCAGCCTTGTCTGACTACACCCAAATCATTATTGTCATTGATCGCAGCATCTTGTCTTGTGAATCCAAATTAACTCGATGTTGCTAGGTAAATCCAAGTCTCCCACCGGCTCTCCTCCCCTTCTGCGACTCCATGCCTTGTATGAAGAAATCTTGAACGAACGGGCGGACAAAACGTATCCATGTCCCTGCACCCTACAAACCCAGAGCGTACAAACTCTGTGGGTGTATGGGAGGTGGAATACTTGTTGAGAATTCGTCACCTGACAATCTGCCCATTGTCACGCTTGATATTCGAATTTTTCAAAAACTTGAATCACGCACTGACATCAATTTTGAACCAGGTAATAATAATTCCTATGCACTCACGTGCTTGCATCATCCCATCACATGGCCATATCTATTATGATGAATGTGTTATTCACACTGTTTGAGCTGGGTGCTTCGGTATCCCGGCAATGAACATTTATACAAAAATCTGATTTAATGAGGTACGTTGCTCTGTCTCATGACTCTACCGTGTGGACCTCGCGCTGACTTTCCAAAGCCTGACATAGTTGCCATGTCTTTAACTTGATCATCACGCTTGCATCTTTTTGTGAATGCCGCCGCTGACTTGATTGATACAAGACTAGAATATGGGAACCGTCTTTCAGTGGATGATTCGATACTAACGGTACGTAAGCATTGAATTGTTTCTTCCCACTACACATTTCCTGATGAGCACCAATTATTCGCTGTGTTCTTTCTGAATACACATTGAAGATAAAAAATTATATTCACCTTGGAGAACTGACCTTTACCTCCATCTACCAACTGACTCATGGCATGTCGTTGTGATCACCTGCTGACTCGCAACTCAGATCTACGCCTCTGAATATAGCCCAAATGAATAAAGTTTGCACCTCAAACCTCTCTATTCTTGTAAAGTGAACCCTGTGCCATCGCTAGTATTTGAAAGATGGATTCGCATTATCTTGAGCTATTGTAAATGATTCCCTGTCACCATGCGTTGTACTGATTCTATTGAGTGGATGCTTGGTTCCAACTTCCCATGGCGGAGGTCAATTACTGTCCGTATCTCGGCGCTCACTCGACAAAGTATCCATGCTTCTTGTGCCACTCTTCCAGGCTGTCCTTGCCGTAAAGAGAGTGGGTGCTTTTGGTCCCCTCGGGCCACCGCATCCACTTCGGCTTCGAATCCTCCATGATACAAACCATCTCAGCTGGCTCTGGCAACTCAGTATCAATAGCTGAAGCAAATGGGTGAATGAGTTCTGGCCAGTGGTGGTCCCATAGCCAGAGCATAGAACTACAGTTCGAGCAAAAACTGCGTTCGGAACTGCAAAGCTCCTCATCGGGTGTTCCACGGTCTTTGATGGCGTGGTATTTCCTAGATAGAAAACTATCAGCCCTAATCATTGCGAACGACAGAAGCTCGTATCCATAAGTTACGAAGAGATGCGTATGTCGCAATTGGTTCTGATGGTATCTGGAATGGGGAGAAAGGTCATACTTGATCAATTCTTGTCCCTTCACCACTTGAAGGCTTTCAGCTATGCCGCCAATATTCACGCATCCAACATATCCCCCGATCTTGCGGCAGATACTGCAGGCGCACAGCTGGTAGGGAACGGGTGTATTGGACTGAAGGTTGAATTCAACCCCTCCACACTGACAGCTTCCCTCAAGTTTCCTGATTGTCGACATTCATTGTTAGGCTATGTCATGTCGCCGATGGAGACTGGGGCGCGTCTCGGCCGGCTACCTGGTACTTGAGCACGAGAACGAGTTGCACTTACATTGGCATTGTGTGCGTCTCTGTCGCTCTTTGCGGACATTTGGATATTGCGGGCTTTGTCGAATGTGTAAACGCCACGGAACGAGCAGTGTCTTCCTTATTGGCGTCTGGCAGTGGGTGGGGTGGAGCTTTCAGGGAGGCTCAGCGGCGGATGGTTTTGTAGTTGGGTTGGACTGTTAGTCCTGACACGGAGTCTACGGGGGTTCAACATGTCTATATATGTGTCGACATGCGAGGATTATACTACTCGAAGATGACGGATTGAACAGATCATCATTGGTGGGACTTATCAATCTACTCCAATGCAAACAACTCGATACTTTTAGCTGCATGATCCTCAGTTGTCTTTCCCGATTATCCTCAGTCATCCACTCAGCTGCACTTTTGTACTCAAGAAGTCTTGTTTTCCGTGCAGTGATTTACATCATCGGTGGCACCTATTCGTGCACCGGCGTTTGCTGGTCGGCCCGCCCGAGGTGTTTGTCTGGTTTGTCCTGTTTGTCTTTGGATTTTGGCATCTGCCCCGAAGCATGACATCCAGGTCGAGGCAATCATTGCCACCGACAAGATCATTGCGACCCGTTTCGCGCTTACTGAGACGGACATAATCAGTCAATTATTGACCTTCGTCTCGAGGCCATTTCCAGAATGAGTTTCGGAGCACCCGGAGGTGGTTCGGTCAATTACAAGCCCACCCCGTGAGTATAGACTGGGCGTCGACCTCATGCGATTCTCTACATTCTGCAGACTGAAGATCCTTGCGCGACTCGCTTGTGGACTTCATTGCTGACACTCTGTCCAACTGCATACAGACCGGAACGCGGAAGTTTCCCGCTTGATCACGAAGGTACGAAAGTCACTCGCTCCGTCCGGTTTCCGAAATTCCAGCTATGGGAAGGACAGCAGCTGAATATACTCGCACAGGAGAATGCAAGCATATTATTTCTGGCTACTTGAAATGCATCAAACTCAATCGTGGTACCAATGACGAGGCTTGTCGCAAGCTTGCGAAACAATATCTCGCCTGCCGCATGGACAAGTATGTTGTGACTGGCCTATTCTGCTCATCGCCTGCGGGCAGCTATTTTCGATCTGTCGCAGACGAGAATCGGTAGTCGCTTGTGGTAGGGTGTCCACTGACGCTTTTTCATTTTTGCGTGCTCCTAGGAACTTGATGGCCCCAGACAATTTTCAGAATCTCGGGCTGATATTCAAAGACGACCCGGTAGAAGGTAGCGAATCCTCAAGAAATCCAGCACAGCCACAAGATCACGCAAAGAAAGATCAAGTATAAGCATTGGAGGTTTCGGAGGTCACACATCAGGGCCGATAGACCATGTACGATAAAGACAAGAAATTGGAGGAGTAGACCACGGGGTTCGTCATTGGCGTTCAAAAAGGGCATTGCATACACAAAGATTTTCGCCATCCCAAAATTCTCTTCTTCGTATACTGTAGGACTTGGGAGGAACATATTCAGATGGAGAAACTAATTCCGAGTCATGCAACACTTCTGCACGCAACAACGGCTGCACCCAGCTCGAGGTCTAAAATATGCGGGGAAAGCGGTACCGCCTTCACATGTAATCAGTCCTAATACTCTGTGGTCGCAACGATTCCCAAAGTAACCAAGCTTATCGCCTTTGCGACGGAGCTGGTCCGCAGCTTCCTCACTCAATGTCGTCGATCGCGCGCCCTCCTGACCCATGTTTAGTTGCGATTATTCTCATTGTCCGATCACGGACCGGTCCACGTCTAGTCTTCAATTACCCCCGAACCCGCTGAGCGAGAACCGCCTCCGCACAACGACCAAAGGTGGTCGCCGCGTCTCTCGCACCCGTAGCCGGCAGGGCTCCAAGAACACCGATTCGAGCTCGAGTTCAGACACTGGGCTGAGCTCAGACGAGGATGAAGATGAGCGGGAAACGCCCCTGGCTGGAAGCGTGAACGTGGGCGCAAACCTGGCTTCGAATCTGAGCGTGAATTTGTCCGCCGGATTAGGGCGACGACCCAGCAACTTTGGCGTTGACCCTCTCGTGCTCGCCCCCGAAGGCGCACCCTCCAGTGTTGCGGAATCCCAAAGGAACGGGTCCATTGGCTCTGCTAGACCGTCCTCATTACGAAGGAGAGGAGGTGCAAGCTCGGATCTCGAAGACGATGCGGGGTCGGATTGGCATGAGGACGGGGCAACGGCAGGGTCTTCGCGAGCTCCTTGGGAGTCACTTCTTGGTCTTCCAGGGAGTGTATGGGAAAAGCTGTTGAGTCCGTCACGCTCGTGGCACAAGAGGCGTTTCGAGGTCGGAATCAACGACCTGGCGCTGATCGGCTGGCCCGTCTTCGTGCGCGAAGATGGTACATGGCGGAAGCAACGCCGCAAAAAGAAAAAGAATAAGCCTCGACCGGAGTGGGATGGTGGTGAATTGGGACACAATGACACTTCGGAAGATGGTCAGGGCGAGGATGATCAGACGGCTACCCCTGACATGAGTGGAAGTGTCGCTACCATCACTGAGCTATCGTTGACGGCTTCCCCCACCGACTATAAGCGGACCTCAGCAGCGAGCAGTAGGCTTGGAAGACACCCGGAAGATGGCCTTGATGCTGAGGACAAGGATCAAATGACCATGTTCAATGTAGTCTTTGTTATGGATCCCCCGTTGTTGGAGTACTCGACCAGGGTGAAGGACATCTACGAGAACGTGATCAAAAAGTTTGCCAAAGCTTTGAAGTGGGAGCAATCTCGAAACGACTATGTTTGGAAGGAATCGCAGCATATTCTGCAAGTGAGAAGAAGGGCCCGCGAGAATAGTGAGATTTGCACTTTTCCTTCGTCAGTGGCATGAGCTCGACTAACTGTATCTGTTGGCAGAAACCTCTGTCCATAACCTCTACTCAGAATTGATTACTCAGTCAAGCCTGGCCAGAGCCATCTATACCGTCTACAGCAGCATCTCTGCCTCCAAAATCGCATCCGTCACGCTCAGCCCTGACGTCTCCATCTCTCTTCAGATCCCACCCTTAACGTCCACACCTTATCTGGCTGGGCCTACCGACAAAGCCTATCCAGGGCTTTGGCTGACCACAGCAGACAGCGCGAATTCCATCGATGATCATCACAATGATGACAACAACAACAACTCTCACCAAGTACTGGCCAAACATTTCGCCCTGCTTCTCCTCGATAGCGAAGCCGCAATTATCAAAGATGTCGAGGCCTCTGGAGGTGCACTCGCGCCTGCTCTTGCCCATTACATTCGGTCCTCGAAGCCTACAAAGTCCTTTGCGCAAATATCAGCTTCGTCGGGCATTCCGCTCTCTACCATTCAGATGCTGGCGAGTCATTTGGTCTACTGGCGTCGTGCACGGGCTATTCCTCCAATTCACCAACGAGACACCTATATTGTGTCACCCAATTGCGATCTCAGCAAGCTGGAACTTGCCACCATCGCATACCAGGCCGCGTTCCCGACATTGCCAAGTCTTCCAAAGATGCTTTCCGCGTTGAGCGGTACGCCCCGACCATACGGCAGCTTCATACCCAGCAAAGATCACAAGGAGACGTATTTCTCAATACTGGCGTGGCTGCTACGCGGCGGCTGGGTCACACAGCTCCGAAGCTTCGCGCGCATCAAAGTGTCCCCCGAAATCAAACTGGCGGTTGAAACAGCCCTTCGCAAAGAGGAAGTCGACCGATATCTCGCCAAAAGCAACGGCAAATCAGCCAGCGATGATGAAGGCTCATCGCCACTCGACGAAGCGGACGCCACTTCCTCCTCCTCATCTTCTCTGGCCAGCCACGGGAGCGGCGAGGACACGCCGATGCCAGGTGCTCAACTCAACCCCCACGCTCGCCTACAGCTCTCTCATCGGTTACTGGATCAGTCGACCGCTCTCCGTCTCTCTTCTCTTATTCTTGCTCCCCAGCGTGCATCTCCACTTGAGTCTCGTTGGCTCGATGAGATTCTGTCAAGATTCCCCACTCAACCGAGCACGCTGAGAGAGCTGAATGTGTCGGGTCATGAACTTGCGCCTCACGAACAGCATGGCGTGTTGAGACAACATTGGCCGTTACTGGTGAAGTACTTCAATGGGTTCGATGCGCTAGAAAAGATCACGGTTCGCGAGAACTTGAAGCGCAAGCTGGTCGCTCAGGTTCTGATGCGCTTGGGCTTTCTCACGGGTCCAGTGAACTATGTCGAGACCGACCCACGGGAGCAGGTGCTTGTGGGAGTGCGTCACTGGTAGAGGAGATGGTAAATCTTGGATCTATCATGGACCTGGACTGGACCTGGACTGGACCTGCTCATGATGACTGTGATTACGGCTGTACGGCGTGTCGTAGGGAGGGGGTGGGGATAGCCTCAGGGGCGCGCACAAATGTATGATCCAAGTTAGTCATGTACTAGTGCTGGGGTATTGTGGCCATGAAGATGCCATCCCTCCGGCTTGGGATTCAAATGACGAGACACGAAACACGAAACCTGAAAAATTGAATGGATTCGATACAAGAAAAGGGTCGTGCTGATCGACACAATGTACCATTTTTTTTAGTATGCTCACGGAAAAAGTGTGAGCACTCGGGGCTGCCTGTTATCACCATCCATAGACTGGCCAAGCATGGCATTGTACCTGAGATGTTGTCATGTGATTGCAAGGATGCTCAGCCATCGTAAGAGCCCAGTGCAATCACCAAGTTTCGCATGTGCATCATTCCTCTAGTACCGTACCTATAGTCCCACCACTAGTTAGTAGTTGACAGTTCTACTTGTCGACCAACAACAACCCGCCTTTTCCTACCTTCTCGGTCGAAAAGTTTAGTGGTGAGACTGTATTCGTTCCTCTGCTGCGGTCGATTTCTCTTCGCAAAGGAGGGTTTCGAGTCCCGCGGGACTACTGCCCCAGTCTCTATGACTCGGCCGGCTGGTTGCACTCAATCCCTGCATAGACACGCCTGTGTCGCCAGGACCAATTCCAATGATCTGGCATGGTCCTCGCGTCCGGTGGATCCCGCAATCTGGATGTCCATTCCAGTTGTGCGGTGGAGGTGCACAGCACTAACCTCAGAGCTGTACCCCAAGACGGTCCGGATGGCTAGATGGACTCGGAAGTCGGAACTACTAAGATGGTACCTTACTTATGTAGGTACGGAGTGGTAGGCTACAAGACTAGGAGTATCTTGGTTACTGCCAGTCCCTGGCCATCAGCGCAGTGAATGGCGGGCGATTTCCAGCTTCAATACAAGGGGTCTCTGCTGTATTTAGGGCTGGTGTTGGGAGATTTCGATGGCAGCATGAATCTTTCGATGTCAATCCCCATGTCATAAGTGAGTATATCATCAGTGACCAGGCTTTTCGAGGTGCTATTGGATACGTGGTAGATCATCATCGATGCCATCATTTCACCGAACTGGACAAAGTACAAACAACCCAGAGGACGAGAGGAGACCGGTGCATTGCGCGCAAAACTTTCGCTAAGGACCACGGGAGTACGAGACCAGTCGTAGCCTGATACCCTATTTGTGCGTTGCGCACTGGCTGCCCATGCCCACTTCATGACCAGCGGGACGGGCTTCCACAAATTTTTTTTTTTTTTTTTTTTTCACTTTTTCACGTTCACCTGCACTTCCGCCAAGGTTGCTCGGGCAGGCGGGACGGGTGGGATTCCCTCGGTCAGACTAGGTCCTGCACGATTCTGGCTTCAGACGTGGGTGACTGGAGCGGATAGACCCGGAGAGGGTGGTGAGAGCAGCCATTTGAGGACATGTGTGTAATTGTGTGTAAATAAGGGTACTAGAAGTAGGTAGTACATAACCATGTACATATGTACTAATGTAGTGATGTACTCTGGTGCTGAATAGTAATACAGAGGAGGTGTTCTTCAGTTGTCCACCGCCAGCTACCTGAGTTGGTAGAGACAGGATACTGTATGAACTCGGCATCCCCCTTATAGACGTGCATTGGAGCTTGAAGTGACTTGTGCCCATATTCCGTCAACGGCATGTCACAGGCAATGAATGGGCTTCGACCGACAGGAGTTCCATTTCCCTCGCTTGCTCTTTGGAAGGCAGCATCTGTCGAATGGAGGTTTAAAGTACCGTCAGCAGTAGTACACTCAACACTGGCAGCCCATGAGGCAGTACACCCCCCACACCACCTGGAATATCACAGTATCTAGCTCTGTCGGGCAGACAATGACAATCACCGATGGTAAAAGGTGAGGATTTTCTGGTGCCAAGCATCAGACTTCATTCATGACCTGGGTCAGATCAATGGCCAGCCTTTCCAGCTCATGCGGTAGCCTCGCAGTCCTAAGTCCATATAGGCATCTTCCTGCATAGGTCGCCGATCAACATGGAAGGGTTGGGTAGAAGGATATGACCTTTTCGGGGAGACGCTCGCTATTGAGGGTCATAATGTCCGTAGTCGTAGGAAAAGTGAACCATCGAGGATGACTGTGGTTGGCATCCGCCATCTGTCTTGTAGAGAGAGGCTCCTCAAGAGTCAAGACACCTACCGCAAGTGCTTGCCGGTCTCTCATATTGGACCTCACTCTAGAGGCGGTCATCCCTATACGAGCAGACCTCAGGCTGGCGATTCACGACTCCGAATGGTAATTGCTTGTCATACCAAAGGGTCCTTATAGCTCCACTCGCTATTGGGTGCTGTCGAAACCCTCCTCGGCTGCTTCCAACTAAGCCAGAAGAAGAGAGCACGGCAGTCGCTCCAACGGCGCGCATTCCGGAATTGTCTTACCTCCATGAGCCACGGGCCTTGGGGAGCAGGATGGGGTTGTGTGACTACTAAATAGCCACTACTGACTAGGACGACTGACTCACGGAGTCCTGCACTGGCACAATGCTACTGTTCAGCACTCACTGTCTGGTCGTGCCACTTGTGTGTGAAGGGAACTGAAGGCCCCAAATCTTTCCGTGGGGGCATACGGCTACGGCTACGGCACCGAGGGATTCCACAAGGTCTCCATAGTTCAGAATTTTTTAATATTTTTTTTTCTCCGTGAAATTGCTGATCACCTGCATCGCCTACACCTCCTCAGCTGTGAGAGGGGGACTGTCGAGATTCTGCCCATAGCAAAAAAGGATCAGGTCAGTAATATCGATGCAGTGCGTGGAAGAGGTAGTGCGTGGTTGATTTGTTTGTCACAAGTAACGCGCGCTTGCGGGACAATGCGTGGTCCTCTTTCTGAGTCTGTCGTGCTGGGCTCTGCACGGGCAGATACACCCCGCTACCACAACTGACGGCCCTGATTACCCAAATCATAATTTTGCGTTTTCCGTCCCTCTTCCTCCTCCAACTCCTACCTTCCTTCATATCTCCCCTCCCTCATACCTCCATCCCCTCGAAGCCTTTCCTGTGCGTCATCTCTCTGATAAGTCTTTGTGGGGGTTTATTTGAATGCTTCCTGGCTTTACTTTTCTTTTCCTTTTTTTTTCTTTTCTTACAAAAAACCCGTTTCTGTGTTCTGACCTTGGCCAAGCGGACCACAGTGCCCATCTCCGTCGTCTAAGAAATCCGTCCGTGATTTTACGTCGATCGATTTAACGCTCCGCGCAAATACGCCAACCCCGGTGCACAACGCATACATCGCCCAATCTGCACAAGTCGGCGCTACGTCTCCCACCAGAGATTTGGACGCCATTATCTTGTTCGTGTCGCCCACTAAAGCATATCCCTTCGAGCCATCCGCTCTCATCCGTTACGCTTGGCTCGCGCGACCTCGTCATTTAGACTCTCCGAAAGGATCCTAAGCGAGATTCCAGTCACTTGGACATAGAGACGATCTTCATACGTCCCGCCCTCCGCTGCCGGAGGCTGTTGGACTTCTCGAGAGTCTCTTGTTCATTTGTCTGACCCAAGTCGTCCGGATTGTGACCCGGACACAAGCCGCACAGTACGCAACACTTGAGCTGACATTGGCGCGTTAGGTTTAGGATCTGTGTGTTCGCCTGTTCATTAATTTGTCGCTTCGTCCCCGATCAAGCCACTTCGGTCCAGAAACTCGACATAGCCCTTTCAGCCTTGTCAGTGGTCCCCAGCTTCGTTCGACCCGACGTATTAGTTGCTGGATCATATCCTTTGATCACGCGACCTCATCTCTGAGCCAACACAGATCACCAACAATATCGGCTGGCTCTCTCGTCCTCCCTCCACGTCCGTGTTCTTCAATCTTGAGTGAACAGACAACATCGACCTGCGTGAAACCTGCCGTGGAGCAGTGTCGTATTCTGATTGCGAGACACGGCTCGAGTGCCACCTGGTGCTTGACTTTGAATCACGCGTTCAGCGTGTGAAGAGACTCTTGTCTCCCCATCAATCCTCTGATCTGTAATAGATCAATCCTTCGCAGGAAAAAAAAAACATCACATAAAAGCTCCCTCGTCGCTGCACTCATCCAAAATGAGCGCCACTTTTTCTTACGCGCAAGCCGCCAAAGGCGCTGCCGGAAATCCAGTGTCCAGCAAGCCTGCTTCAACTGAACCCGAGAAAGCTGAGCAGAAGGTTGAGGAACAGACTGAGAGCATTGCAGCTCAAACCGAGTCTGTGACCACGGCCTCCGAGACAGAAACCCCGCAAGAGATGGAGACCTCTACGACAAGTGTTGACAACGATGCCGAATTCACCACGGTGACCAGCAAGCACGTCCAGCGATCAAAGGCGAACAACTCCCGCACTGCATCTCCGAGTGTTCGTTCAAATGCCACTCAGTCAAAGGATACCGATTCCTCCAATACCACGAATGGAAGTGCCGCCCCATCTGAGAAGCAGGCACAATCGGAGGCCAAGGCTGGGAAGTCCGACAGTAGCTCTGAGAAGTCCAAGGACAAAGCTGAGAAGTCTGAGAAGTCTGAAAAATCGGACAAGGGGGAGAAGTCGGAGAAGCCTGCTCCACCAAAGGAGTTGAAAGCTGCCCCTCTTCCATCTGTCAACATCTGGCAGCAACGAAAGGAAGCTCAGGAGGCCAAGGCCAAGACCGTGCCAGTAGTTCCCATGGCAAAGCCCAAATCCGAAGAGTCCACGCAAGATCCTGCCAAGGCTGGCACGAAGAAGAAGGGTGCCGATAGCACAGTGGATGGAACCAAGGGTAAGAAGTCTGATGGCAAGGGACGTGATGAAGGCATCCCGCCCGTCGCAGATGCGTCTTCGTGGCCGACTCCCCAGACTGCTCTGGGCGAGGATAAGAAGAAGGCCCAGGAGAAGGGTGATAAGCCGGAGCGAACCGACAAGAGCCCCGTCGCTCGCTCCCATGGAAAGGAGAAATGGATGCCGGTCAACTATGTCCCCACGGCTGTGTTCAACACCCCACTCCCCACGACGTCCGGCCGTGGTGGTCGCAGAACCACTCGAGGAGGACGCGATGGTGGTCGCGGTGGTCCTCACGGAAGCAGCGCCGCATCCACCGAGAAGACTGGCTCTGGTCAGCCTGGTGCAACTGCTGCTGGAAAGCAGGGGCCTGGAGAGCGCGGCCGCCATGACAATGGAGCTGCTCGTGCCGCCTCCCTCCCTGCGCAAGGCCGGCGCTCTGCCAGCGCTGATGTCAGCAACCCGGATGCACGCAAGGCTCAACATGTGGACCGTGGCCGTGCTCCCCGTGGTCCAGAGGACAGTGCTGTCAATGGCCAAAAATTGAACGGTGGTGAGCAGGCACCCCGCCCCATGCGTGACGGGAAGCAGTTCTTCAAGAACCAGGAAGGCCGAGCCGGTGACCGTGGTGCCAAGGGTGCCCATCTGGCCATCGATGCTCAAGCTACTGCTCGTGCCACTGATCGCCGCGTCGAGTCCGGCTCCAAGTCCGCAGACCCCAGTCGTGATGCTGCGGGCTTCCACGACTTTAATCGCGAGCGTGGGGATAACCGTGCGGACCGTGGAGGTCGCCACCCCAACCGTGCTCCTCGCCCGTTCACGAACTACAACCAGCACAACCAGTTCGGCATGGGCAACACCTTTGTGCCCGGTAAGTTCGGCTTCAACGACCGCCAACGGTCTCAACAGCACACGGTCCAAAACAACCAACAGCAAGGCAACCGTATGCCCATGCGATCACCATCATTGCCCGCTTCCGGCGGCATGTACAACCCTGTGTACACGTACCCCGCTGAGATCAACACGATGTACCCCTCATACTCTAACGTGGCCCCCGGTCCAATGAGCGCTGTTCCCTATCAGCAGTACATGGAGCCTTTCGCCTTCATGAACATGCTGTCTATGCAGCTCGAATACTACTTCTCGGTTGACAACATGTGCAAGGACATGTTCCTGCGCCGACACATGGATTCCCAAGGATTCGTCCCACTGGCCGTTGTCGCTGGCTTCAAGCGCATGAGAACTTTGACCGAAGACTTCGAGATGCTTCGTCACGTATCACGCGGTCTTCGAAATGTGGAGTACCAAATGGGCGAGGACGGCGTGGACCGTCTTCGACCGAGGGAAAAGTGGGCTCAGTGGGTACTCCCTGTTGAGCAGCGGGAGCCCTGTGCCCAGCACGAAGGTGCTCCGATGGCTCAGGTCACCGTGAAGCACGACGAACCAAACACCACATCAAACCACGCCGACGCCACCTCGAACGGCTCCATGCACCCCGGATCTCGCCCCTTTGTCCCCAATGGCACTGCAAACGGTGTTCCGGAGTCTCGAATTTCTCTTTCGTCGGCCGCCGCTGAGTTCCAGCCATCCCAGAATGAGATCAGCAACGTAGGCATTCCCCTGACCCGTCCTGGATCCAAACCCAGCCCCCAAGTCCGAGGCTCCCACTTCATTCCCATGGATATTTCGGATATTAACGCGTCCCTAGCGTGCGGATTAAACCCACAGAACAGCCAGTCGATCCACTCTTCCTCTGAGACGCAGTGGTGCCAGCCAAGGTTTGTCTCATCGCACATACGATGTCTGAAGCCATGTACTGACGATCAGGTTCTCTTCATTTATCAGTCACTTTACTCACGAACGGTACACGACCCAACTGTCTCCGTCGGGTTCTAATCTGAATTCCACAATTCGATTCTTAAAACGGCAGGACCGGTTGTCCAACCGCGAATGGCCCTCTCTCAAAAGTTTCCCCCCTTCTCGTCGTTCGGCCAGCACTCCTCATACCAAGGTTCCGTGGGCCTACCCAACAATCAACCATGCTGCCGAAGACGGTGTTCATTATCGTTCCTGGATGCTTTCCCTTCTTCAAAATTTCGATTCTCGCCTCTACAATAAATTCAGACGGGCTGCACTCGATGACCTCCTCACCCGAAACGCTGATTCTGGATATTTCGCACTCTTGGGCTTTTATCAAGTCTGCCTACTCAACCCCACTCCTTGTCCCGAAGAAGTGTTGACTGACATGGTTTATCTGAGCGGACATCAGACAATGCGCCTTCAGACTGCGATCGCTGATGTTCTGACTTCGGCCATGACCTGTGGTCTGGTGGTAGAAGCCAATCGTCGCGTCATCGACACTCTCTACAATAGAGTCCGTGAGGCGTGAGCACAGCACGGGGTATCGGCAGACTTTTGCCCCGTGAGAACATCTTGCTCTTCATTTTGAGTCCAAAAACTCTCCCTGTCTTTGGATTTTTGTTGTTTTTTTTTGGCTGTCTGATCATCTATTCCTCTGTTCAACTCACTTTTGTCTACCTGTCTCGACCAGCATCCTTGTGCTTGGGAAACCTACATGCATTTCCGCTTTTCTGGTTATTCTTCAGCGCCACATGATTTTATTCTAGGGTCTTCTGATGTGCCACGGACCCCTCGGAGTTTTGTTTTCACCTTTCAACATTGTCATCTTTCTGTTACTCCTCTCCACTTCCATGTCGTCTTCTTTCTCGGACTCACGGCTTCCCAGTCCCTTTATTCTTCCTTGGAACGATACCTGGACTCGGGTTTGATATCCACGAACAAAACATTCGCCGTTTCCTTTTGCCTGATACCAAAAGTCCGCCCTTTGGGCTTTGAACGTTTCCGCTTATTTCACGGGTCATAGAGTATTATTGTTTTCAGGTTATCTGTCTTGTCCCCTGACTTTGAGTGTGCGTGTGCCGTTGGCCCTTATCAACCCGTGACGATTCGGTCATTTTGCCTCGACACTTGCAATGTGGTTTAACGAATTTGTTGGCATATGGGCATGCTTCTGCAGCAGAAGGCAGTGTACGGTTTCCAAATTCAAATATGTGTGTTTATTGTCAGACTGCTTCTTCTTCAAAAGGAAATTTCGTATTGGTCGCGTATCTTATGCATTGCATGATAGTCATACTGTCATAGCACGATGCCTGAGGAATCGAGGGTTGGGGCTCTGAAGGAAGAATTGCATTGACATCCTACATGAAGCCATGGCTGCCGGTACGGGCATGACATTGTTGTGGAAACTGCGTCCTGAGCTGCGAGGTATTACAGAGGTCCAGACGAGCACTGATCTTGAGTGACACGTTGAGAGGTTATGGATTAGCGTTGTGTACCGCATTGCTCTGGACCAGTTGGGTGAACATACAGTACATGACTGTATAGCACATGTGGCGCTCGATGGAGACGCTTCTACTTCGGTGCGGACTGCGGAGAAGGGCTGAGTCTTTGGTGGCCTTGAGGCCTCAGGCCACTTAAACGGAGCATCAGCGAGACAGCTCAGCTTACCCGGATGTATCGCCTGGTCCTGCCCATTCTTCCCTACCTCACGCCACCATCCCCTCGCATTAATTCCTGCATTCAAGATGGAGGGTATGACCCGCCAGGCATCGAGACTTGCCCAGTCTCGCAGTGCGAATGTCCTCACCCATTCGCGTCGTCTGCCCAGACCGGCGTCCACGCATGTCGTAACCACGACACAAGCTCGCTCGGTCTCAAACTCTCCGCGGAGTCTTGCCCCGGAATCCATCTTCAGCAATTTTGCGGCTGCGGGCGGTTCCCAAGGAGGAGGCTTTCCTTCAACTTACTTCACAAATCGGCAGGCTCTCCCAGCCAACACAGTCATTCGCTTCGTTCCACAGCAGACTGCGTGGATCGTTGAGCGCATGGGAAAGTTTCATCGCATTCTGGAACCCGGATTGGCCATTCTCATGCCATTTATCGATCGCATTGCGTACGTCAAGAGCTTGAAGGAGTCTGCGATCGAGATCCCCAGTCAAAATGCTATCACCGCGGACAACGTCACATTGGAGTTGGATGGTGTGTTGTACACAAGGGTGTTTGATGCGTACAAGGCGAGGTAAGTGCAAGATAGCGGGACTCCATTCTCGAACTTGATATGAGGCACATTGACGCTAATCGACAATACATCAAAATAGTTACGGAGTGGAAGATGCCGAATACGCCATTTCCCAGCTAGCCCAGACTACTATGCGATCCGAGATCGGACAATTGACCTTGGACCATGTTCTCAAGGAACGTGCGACACTGAACACCAACATCACACAAGCAATCAATGAGGCTGCACAGGACTGGGGTGTTGTCTGCCTGCGATATGAGATCAGAGACATTCATGCACCTGATGGCGTTGTAGCAGCCATGCACCGCCAGGTCACCGCTGAGCGCTCTAAGCGCGCCGAGATTCTGGACTCTGAGGGTCAACGGCAAAGTGCTATCAACATTGCCGAAGGTCGCAAGCAATCCGTGATTCTTGCCTCTGAGGCTTTGCGGTCGGAGCAGATCAATCGCGCTGCTGGTGAGGCTGAGGCTATCAAGCTGAAGGCAGAGGCTACCGCTCGCGGAATTGAGGCGGTGGCTCGTGCTATTCAGGAAGGTCAGGAGTCTGCGCAGGGTGCACTCAGTCTTCGCGTGGCCGAGCAATATGTTGATGCCTTCTCTAAGCTTGCTCGCGAGGGCACGGCTGTTGTTGTGCCCGGCAATGTTGGGGATATGGGAGGCATGATTGCATCTGCCATGTCTGTGTATGGCAAGATCAACGAAACCCAGGCGAAGAGCATGGCTGCTAAGGCGCTCGGCCAGCAGGATCCTGCCTCCAGCCAGAAGGCAGGTCACTCCCAGCAGGTCGACAGCGAGGTGGACTCAGCACTTTCTGAAGAGGTGTCGCAAAATAGCGTTGCCCAGAATGTGTTGGACAGTTTCGAGGAGGCTAGTCAAAAGAAATGAACTTCGCCCAGTGAATAGCAGTAATCGACATCGTCCTTCCAGCCACACATCCTCCTTCCGACCTACCCCCACCTCAATTCCTCCTGGGTGTCCTCTTAATCGTGCTCGCTCGTTTCAGTTACCATCGGCCTCCGCTGTGATCTCACTCTTTTCGCTCGAGGCTTCCGCATGGTACGCAGCCTTCTTGGCCCGTATACATTCCACACCTTCCGGATGAAATGACATGCTGGTTCGTTCTAGGTGCCGCTGCGAGCACACGTTGTATTATTACTCATTATGTAGACAAAGACATTTCATCCCCCTTCTTGCGAGTCGAAGAGCTAGGAAGACAAGTAGATTAAATGATTCCGTATCGAATCATTAATAGTTCTTTCTGTCAAGTTACTTACGTCCTGGTCGTCATGTTAGGGAAGGACGGGATGGGGTAGTTGCCTGCGTGCTTTATTCAGCCTCATGGTACCTACGTAGGTAGGCCAGTAACTTAGCCCAGGTTACCCAATTCAGTCGTTGGTGGAAATGCCAGGTAGGCTTAATGCCGGGTAGGTAGGAGGCACCGACTTTTATTCATCCATACAGCAAGATTAGGGGCTAAGGTACTATACGTGATCTTTTGGGAACTACCTATAGCTTATTAGCTACAGCAGACCTCTCATGGACGCAGGTGGGCGTGAGTCTAATCTTTAGGTAGTCAGGCGATGAAGTATAGTAACCTTATTGGGTTGAATGGTCTTTTTGATAGGTCTTTTTGGATGGTCGTTCTAATGATGCTTTTTTTAGACCATTCTTAGAAAACTCCTCATACCTCGCTAACGTATATTGTAGTCTCCTCAGATCTGGCTTGTGGCCTCCTATTCCTCTTGATAATGCGCACATTTCCAAGTTGCTCTCCCTGTTAAATACGGAGAGGCAACCTTAGGCTCGGTGCACGGATATATTTTGAATAAGGTTGCACGCGCAGTTCACCCCATCATCTTTCGAGAATCTTCAATGTGGCCAACGCAACATCTATGTCAAGTAGGTTGGAGAATGTCAATTTTTAGTAGTATGTGTACGTAGCATGTTGATCAACATCTTCGCGATTTTGCAACAAAAATTGATCGAAAATAGCGAACGACAGGGTTGATCGGACATCCTGATATTCCCCGAGCTTTTGACCAGATCCAAGACCCATTTAAAGTAAGAACGCGAAATGGAGCTCGGGCCACCAGCGACGACTAAGCTGGAGATCGCCCGCGACTTTTTGAGCGGGCGCGCCTGATAACCAAAACCTAAGCATCCATTCCCCTCTCGACGCAACACAGCGCTATCGATTATCATTCCTCGAAGTCATATCGCCTGAGGTTACTTCTCTACGTCTCCGATTGTTGCTTTCTTGACTGGCGCTGCTCTGCCGGTCTGCGATGTCGAGCAGGTCCCCTGTGGCCATCGCATAGAGCACCAGCTCGATTTCGTTCCGAATCTCCAGGCGCAAAGAGCCTTTGAGCTCCCAGTCAAAATGCACATCATCAAGCCCGTGTGGCTGACTCATGGAGGTATTTTCAGACTGACTCTGACTCCCTACACCATGGACCATCGAGACGCTCTAATCAAATGATCTCCATAGGTGAACGGAAGGATTTCGAGGTTTACAGTTGCGATGTCTCGCCCGACGGGAAGCGACTCGTGACCGCTGCTGGAGGTGGGTTTTCCTGAAGCGACGAGGGCCAAAAGAATTCTCCTCTTGCTGGCCGCATGAAGGACCAGTCAATCAAAATGGAGGCGCTCATACTGATGGTTTCGCTTGGTAGATGGATACGTTCGCATCTGGTCTATCGAGGCCATTCACAACACCGACAACCCAGAATTTGCGAGTAAACCCAAGCAGCTCGCGTCCATGAGCAACCACTCAGGTACCATTCATACGGTTCGATTCTCGCCAAACGGAAAATACTTGGCGTCAGGCGCGGACGATAAGATTGTTTGCGTCTACACGCTTGATTCGAATCCCCCAACACACTCCACCTTTGGTAAGCTGGCTATGCTTTTCAAGTCTCAGCGGAGGAGACTAACGTACCTGGACACACAGGCTCGGATGAGGCACCCCCGGTCGAAAATTGGCGAACGATTCGCCGCTTAATTGGTCACGATAATGATGTGCAAGATTTGGGATGGTCGCATGATTCTTCAATTCTTGTGTCGGTTGGACTTGACTCTAAAATTGTTGTATGGTCGGGGCATACGTTTGAAAAACTGAAGACGATAGTGGTGCACCAAAGCCATGTCAAGGGCATCACATTTGATCCAGCCAACAAATATTTTGCCACAGCGAGCGATGATCGGACTGTGCGCGTTTTCCGATTCACCTCACCTACCCCCAACTCTACCTCCCATGACCAAATGAACAATTTCATGTTAGAACACACAATTACAGCGCCCTTCGCCAACTCTCCCTTGACAGCCTACTTCCGCCGGTGTTCGTGGTCCCCGGATGGGATGCACATCGCCGCTGCAAACGCCGTGAATGGACCGGTGAGCTCAGTTGCCATCATTAACCGTGGATCGTGGGATGGAGACATCAACCTCATTGGACACGAGGCGCCTGTAGAGGTGTGCTCGTTCTCCCCTCGTCTTTACTCAAGAGAACCCATCAAGAAAAACCAAACCGATAACCACGCTCCCCAACATCATATCACAGTCATTGCGTGCGCCGGTGCAGATAAGTCTCTGAGTGTCTGGATTACGAGCAATGCCCGCCCAATTGTTGTCGCGCAGGAAATGGCGGCCAAGTCGATCTCAGATCTCGCGTGGAGCCCTGATGGCAAGTGTCTGTACGCAACTGCTCTCGATGGGACGATCCTGGCACTGCGCTTCGAGGACGGAGAGCTGGGCTGGGCCACTGAAATGGAAGAAAACGAGAAATCTCTCACGAAATTCGGCACCAACCGCAAGGGAGCCGGAATCACCGAGACTACAGATGGGCTGCTGCTCGAGGAGCAGAGCAAGGCTGATGAACTCAGAGGTGTCGAAGGCCGTATGGGAGCTCTGATGGGCGATGGACATGCCCAGCCTGCCAACACCAATGGAACCGCGGCGGCATCAGCGGCTACAGCCCCATCAAGTGGTACAACGCCTGCCAGAGTTCCATCTCCTGCACCGGACTCAACAAATCCCCAGCCCAATGGAACATCCACGCCAGCAACCGAGGCACCTAAACCAGATCCATACATGGCTAAATTGGAGAGACTGAAGTCGCGTCCTACGTACACCAAAGATGGTAGAAAGCGCATCGCACCATTGCTTGTTTCCGGTGCTGGAGCCGGCGAGTCCTCCTTACCTCAGACCCGGCTCATGGCGTCTGTGAGTAACCAAGCCGTGGGGGATGCCCTCACGTCTATGGTTGACCTTTCTAAGCCATTTGACGGCCTACCGAAAGGGGGATTGACTGCGTTGCTGTTTGGGAACAAGCGTACCCTGGCACAGATGGAGGGCGAAGAAGAGGGGCAGGTCGAGAAGCGTATTGCTGCTGCCAGCCAAAATGGAGCCACTCCGATCTTGACCAACACCCTTGATGGCCTTCTACCGGCCATCGTGCAGCCTCCCACCCGTGGTCAACAGCCAACCCCCGAGTTCATTCGTCCTGCGGTCACCAATCCGTGCATGTCGATCAGCCAGACAAGATTGGCGGTGCCCAAGATTCGAAGTTTCATCTTACGTGCTCTTGACCCTAACGGAAAGCCGACTGAGCCTCCTGCTCAGGCGGGGGAATCTAATGTGAAAGAAAAAGGCCGTATTGACGTGGTCTTTGAGGCGAGAAACCCCTCTGCCGCCAGTCTTACGGGACGGGCTGGCGATCGTGAGCCAGTGCGTCTTACTCTGTTCCGCGGTGAGCAGCCCCTGTGGCAGGACTTCTTGCCCAAGTGCGTGCTTCTAGTTTGCGGAAACCAGAATCTATGGGCGGTGGCATGTGAAGACGGATCAGTCTATCTTTGGACACCTGCCGGTCGTCGCTTGGTCAGCGCCTTAGTTTTGGAGGCGCAGCCGGTGATCCTAGAGTGCAATGGCCCTTGGGTTCTTTGCATCACTTCAGTGGGAATGTGCTACGTTTGGAACGTGAAGCATCTTTCTTCCCCTCATCCACCTATTTCTCTGCAGCCTGTTCTGGACGCTGCGATCCATACTCTCGCGGGCAACCCTACCTCAACACCCGCTGTCACGGATGCTCGTATCAATTCAGAAGGCAGAATCGTCGTGTCGCTGACCAATGGAGAGGGATATTCTTACAATCCAGCTATGTACACGTGGCAACGTGTCTCCGAAGCGTGGTGGGCCGTCGGCAGTCAATACTGGAATTCTACCGATGCTCCTGTGGGTAATCTTCAGGCCCGGGAAGGCAGCCAGGAGACCAAGGAATCCAAAGCTGCCGTCTCAGCTGGTATCATTCCATTTTTGGAGCGCAACACCACGAACGAAGCCCTCCTCCGCGGACGAGCATATTTCCTCCAGCGACTTATCAAGGTCTTGCTGTCGCGGGAGGGCTATGAGACGTTCGAGTCTAGCGTCTCAATTGCCCACCTTGAAAACCGTATGGCCGCAGCTCTATCACTAGGGGCTAAAGAGGAGTTCCGCCTTTATCTGAACATGTATGCTAAGCGCATCGGCGCAGAAGGATTGAAGGGCAAGGTCGAAGAGCTATTGAAGGGTCTCATTGGTGGACTCTATGACGATGATGATGACGCTGTGACTGTCTCCAAGCTCCAGGCCAACGAACATGAGGACCGCAACTGGCGTGAAGGACAGGAGGAACTTTGTGGATGGCCTCGTGAGACTCTACTCAAGGAAGTGATTCTTGCACTCGGTACGTCTTCTCTCCAGGAAATCAAGGCAGCAGAAGGCGCGGGGCTGCCTATGCATTTCCGTCATGCTAACGGATTATTTTAGGGAAATATCGTGAACTTCAACGGGTTACCGTCCCTTACGCCAAACTCCTGGACATGGTAGACACAGTCTCCGAAGCAGGTGACGCGATGGATCTTTGAATTTCCCCTTCAGTTTTTATTACTTTGAGATAATATCCCCCACAATCTTTGGCGTTGGTGGATTGGGGCCTTCATGGCGGCCCTGGCGTCATACGAATTAGGAGCATGATGCCCTAGCATAGCTCTGTGCTGCTCGGTCTTCGAAAGTCAAGCGCTATCTCTGATCATGCGTTGATGTCTGCCTTTCCCAAATCTGTAATTTTACTACACCTCTGTTGAAGTCTATTGCCGACGGTGCTACCCTAATGGTTGATTTGGGGGAGACGGACTCCTCTGATCGATTATCGTCTCATATGCGAAGCAATGTAGCATTATAAGTCGATTGATGATTTGACATCAGGTTGAATCCTTCTTCGTATGCTTTGGGCCTACAGTCATTCTAGCCGTTGACTGTAGTTACATGTCCATGTCCTTGCGCACCCTGCAATTGCGGCATGACGTCAAGGAGAACAGGGCAAGGGGTTCACGTGAGCGGTCAGCGTCCAAAATGACCGGCAGAAAACTTCTAAAGCCTCGCGTTCCAAGGGGATTGTTGACCTCTTTTCGCTCAATTCAATTGCAATTACTCGCTCTTGTACAGTCTCTAAGACCTTGAAACATCACCTCGAGAACGTCTGTCCACATATCCGGTGGGCACCCGTCATCACGTCTCTTCCATCGTCTTCCGTTTTTTTCCTTCGCATCGTTGACCGATCCGCAGCTGGACCTGCTTTTGCCGCGCGCCCTCCTTGTGCCCGCTTCCGCCTTCGCTCCTCTTCCTCATTCCCCCACCTCCCACCTCTTCTCTGTCGCTTCTACTCCAGCAAGAAGAAAAAATCCAGTAAAATGCCTCCCAAGAAGGCTCAAGTGCAAGAGAAGGTCCTGCTGGGCCGTCCTGGCAACAACTTGAAGAGCGGTATCGTATGTGAGCAACGACCCCACCCTGGCCTTGCGTTGTCTGCGAGGGGTTTTTTTTTCGAATTTTCATTTTATTTGATTATTCCCGTTTCTGCCCTTTCGCACACCACAGTCCACTTTTAGTTCCACGAAAACTATTTAATCCCTCTTCCGCCCTCATCCCTTTTCCTTCTCCTTCTTCTCCTCTTAACACAGTTTCCGCGTTCTTCAATTGGAGTGTTTTCTCCGTGCGCATCACTCACCATGTGATCTTTTAGGTTGGTCTTGCCAACGTCGGCAAGTCGACGCTCTTCCAATCCATCACCAAGTCCTCTCTGGGTAACCCGGCCAACTTCCCGTATGCCACCATTGACCCCGAAGAGGCCCGCGTCATTGTTCCCGATGAGCGGTTCGACTGGTTGTGTGACCACTACAAGCCCAAGTCTCAGGTGCCCGCCAACTTGACCGTGTATGATATCGCCGGTCTCACTCGCGGCGCTTCCACCGGTGCTGGTCTGGGCAACTCGTTCTTGTCCCACATCCGGGCTGTCGATGCTATCTTCCAGGTCGTCCGTTGCTTCGACGATGCTGAGATTATCCACGTCGAGGGTGACGTTGACCCTGTCCGTGACTTGACCATCATCAGCGAGGAGCTGCGCATCAAGGATATCGAGTTCGTCGAGAAGGCTCTCGAGGCTCTTTCCAAGCAGACTCGCCGTGGCGGCCAGTCTCTGGAGATGAAGAAGCTGAAGGAGGAGGAGGCCACCACTGCCAAGGTGCTTCAATGGCTTCAGGATGGCAAGGACATCCGTGAGGGTGAATGGGGTCCTAAGGAGGTATGTACTGCACATCGCTCGCATTCCCTTTGCATGCTACACCCGCCACCCGCCCGCACAAATGAAGGCTCCCGTGTTTTCATGATGAATAAGCGCTTGCGCGAATATAACCCAGCTCGTTGAATCCCTCATTTTTATATCACGTTAGAGGGCATCTTGAAATTAAAGCACTGCACTGAAAAGAAAACACTGGAGACCTTTTGGGCCTTACGTCTACTGTCCAAGCTCTTTGTGTTCATGGAGTTGTGCTGACTTGAAATTGTCATCCAGGTCGAAGTTATCAACCCTCTGTTCCTTCTCACTGCCAAGCCTGTTGTCTACCTGGTCAACCTGAGCGAGAAGGACTTCATTCGCAAAAAGAACAAGTACTTGCCCAAGCTCTTTGAGTGGGTCAAGGAGAAGTCTCCCAACTCTCCTATTCTGCCCATCTCTGCTCAGTTCGAGGAGCGTCTCACACAGTTGGGTGACGAAGCTGCCGCCGAGGAGTGCAAGAAACTGGGCACCGCCTCTGGTCTTCCCAAGGTTATCACCACCATGCGTCAGGCTCTTAACTTGGCCAGCTTCTTCACCACCGGTGCGGATGAGGTTCGCCAGTGGACTATCCGTAAGGGTATCAAGGCCCCCAGCGCTGCCGGTGTCATTCACACCGATTTCGAGAAGACCTTCATCCAAGCCATTGTGTACAACTACAGTGTCCTCCGGGAGCTCGGTGATGAAGCCGCGGTCAAGGCTGCCGGTAAAATCATGACCAAGGGCAAGGACTACGTTGTTGAAGATGGCGACATCATGCTCATCAAGGCTGGTGCTGCCAAGTCTTAAGCAGATTATCAAAATAATGATATAGCAAGCTCAATTGATGATACAAACCTTCACATCTATTTCTGGAATACAAATTCACAAGTCGACTGTAGTCATGTGTAATACCTAGCGTAGGTCGCATGTTGTATGTGCACCAAATTCCGGAAAGACTATTGCAAGTGCCAAGTGGTAGTTGATGTGCCTCGTGCGGTGTCGTGTCTGTCGTCCATACTCTCAGCTTGATACACATTGGAACACGTGCTTGTAAAAATTGCTTCGTTCGGGGTCTATCTTATGCCATTCTGCTGTCCAGCACGCAAAGACTTGGTATCTGTGGAGGTAACAAGTCGCGTTGGAGCTTTGGACTTTGCGACAGGCCAGCAGCTACATTATTGTAAATCCTCACGTGATACTCCCCGCGGCATCCCACTTTGCCCGTCATCATTTGTATCAAGTTTATTCAAGCAACCAACATCATGTTTAAGAAAGAGTAAGTGCTATATGATCATCGATCTCACCTTCTCTGAACTACGGCGACGTTGGAAAGCTCTTTGAAGTGGTTGGTTGGTTGATACCGCGAGAAGAGTCAACGAGCCCTTCTCGTTGAGAAACAAACCCCGCGGAGGGAGAAATGTCGCCCAAGGCTATATCCGCGATATCGACAATTCCACCCTTGACGATACTGCCTGTTATGTTTTCTTTGAAATCAAGACAACTTGGATTGACATCCGGCTTCTCCTTCTAGTATCCCACCTACCAACCGCTCAAAGGTCAAGTCCTCAGCGGCTCGTGCCTTGCGGCAAAAGCTCCTGGATACTTATCCCGGATTCGAGCCTTACATCGAAGAGATCATGCCCAAGAAAGCTTCATTGGAAGCAGTCAAGCTGTACGTCTCGATGCAATTCATACTTCTCTTTCTCTCGATACTCGGAGCAAGGATTTCGACAACTTGAATATGTCCACGGGCCAATTCAAATTGGAAAACTAAAATCTCACCCCACTAGCCCCGAACGCGCAACTCTCTACACGATAGACTCCAACCCTCTCTTCTTCCAGCGCTTCGACGACCCCCCCGTCCCCCACCTCCGTCTCATTCATGCCTTTCCTAGCGCTCTACCTACCGTCCAGATTGACCGCGGCGCGATTCGCTTCGTCCTCTCCGGCGCAACCTTGATGGCTCCCGGCTTGACATCTCCCGGCGGTCGTCTACCGGACGCCGAACACGCGCTGGAAGCTGGACAGGTTGTGGCTGTAAAGGCAGAGGGGAAGGAAGAGGTTTGTCTTGTCGGTGCGTTGAAGGTTGGCACCGAGGAGATCAAGAGTAAAGGGAAAGGCGTGGTTATTGATGAGGGTCATTATTTGGGAGATGGGCTGTGGAAGCTGCACTTGGATTAAGATCGGGATTTTCTGAGGGCCTTGAGAGTCTAGATCATGAAATGGTAATGATGGTATTGATTTTTCAGCTCTTCGTTCTTCCGTTTATGGATGCTGTTCCGGTGGTGGGTGGTTGATTGCAGTGATGCCCCGATGGTGGTGGTGGTTATGGTGGTGATGATGATGGTACAGTATCGTGCAAAGTAAAGAGGAGAAAGAAGCCTTGGGGTAGAATATCGATTAAGATAAACTCCATATGGTCAAAGCGTTACTTTTCTTTATTTGGGAGGCGTTGGGGTATGGTTTTGTTCAGAGGAGCTCATGCTGCGAGACCTGGAGCTCTAGCTTAAGCTGTTAAAAATGAGCATACTGATACCAGAGGACAACATCATATGGGAAGTGAAAGGCCGAGGAGTTAATTACTAGTCACATTCTCGTATGTACACATCGCGTGAGATATGGACAGATAGAAGGGCTGCCTGTTCCTCCAACCTCGGGTACCTTTCGCAGCCCTCGACAGGATAAGTTCAATTGTCAGAGACCTCCGCCTCTCCATTGTTTTGCCGTGGGGAGAGAGATCGAGTCGGGGATAGAGATGACCAAGAAGGCGTACGAATCGGGAGGGCAAGCCCAAGTCCTCTCATACTAGCTGCCGAACCCGTCCTTGATCCAAGTCCGGGGCGCGCTGGATGGCCACCATTTACCGACGAGCGAGAACTCGAGCGTAAGCCGACTCGGCCGACAGCACGCTTGAGCATCTCGCCTGATGAATCGAGTGCTATTAAGAAGCGAGCAAGTTCCGCGCAAAGCTCCCAGTCCCCTTTCTGCGACGCCAGGCCAATGAGCCGCACAACATATTCTTCAACGTGTCCATCGTGACCAAGTTCTTCTTCGTCTTCGAATGCCTGAAGCACGAGCAGATAACCCACAGCAGTCTTGAGTGCATCAAGCCTGAGAGCTTTTTCGAAGAGATCCTTTGGCGAGGGAAGATACATGAAAAGCGTGCGCCAAAAGCGAAGTTCAGTCTTCCGCGTGCACTGGACCACGACCTCTAGATACTCCCGTGTGGGTATTGATGCTTGAAGGAAGGCTATGACTGTAGGAAGAAGGGGTTCCTCTTGGATTGCTGATTCATCGGACTGATGTCTGCGATGATCATTGTCAACTGCGTCATCAAGAACATGATGCAGCAAAACCTCAAGACCGTGGGGGAAGTAGGAAAGATGCGAGAAATGTCGACTCAATGAGACTGCAGCTGGCATGCCCAGATGGACAAGACAGTATCGCAAGAAGTAAGGAAGAAAAAGATGTGTCTAGGTTGATCTGATAAGAAAAGTGAAGATGAAAACGAGGAGCCAGGCAGAACTTACTCGGATGGCAAATTTGAGACTAGTGAAGGTGACGTCTCGTCGTTGGGTCATCTCGGATTCAACGCCAAGCACAACACCCTTGTTCAAGATGACCGAAAGGGGATAGAAATCCAAAGGAATGTTGATCGGCACTGGCACCGTTTCTTGCTGTAGAATGTCCTGTATGTCATCCCAAGCGAGGAGATCCTTGCCTCGGAACATCCATAAAGAGTCTCGGAGAGACAGGCTGCTGTACGCTGGCTCTAGTGCCATGTCCACGGAAGGGCTGGAGGGTATGGCTTCATCGACTTGGGATGAGAAATTGAAGGAAAGCTGATCCCGCATCAAGATATAGTACTCAACATCATGAGAGATGACCCGCATGTCATATTTGAGATCACCTGTATCTGTGACCGTTGGTTGAAGCAGGACAAGATTGCCATCAACGAGAAGGAGCACAGAGGCCACTCTGACGTCCTGAGACGGATCGCCGTTACCTGTTCAAGCAATTGTCAGTCCGAACGCTCTTACATTGAAATGCGCGGTTCTTCTGTCCTACTCACGCATCTGCTCTTCGGGTAGAACCCAGCTGATTGCTCGAACTCGCGTGGGCGCTCTAACGATGCCATTGAAAGCAATCTGTCCAACAGGGACTAAACTGATTTTGTTCCTCGTGGAGTTGATGATGTAGTGGTAGAGGATGTTGTCGTAAGTGTAAACCAGTAGAGAGTCCTCTCCAGATGGACCAATGAATACCACAGGTGAAGGAAGGTATTCAATATGCATGATAAAACTCTTGGACAACTTGTCCTCGCGCGAATAGAGTCGAAGCTATGGGTTCACGTTAGCCCCTAAGTATCGGCATCTCTGTAGAGCGTTCTGTGTCCACACACCTCATATGAGCCATCGCTTTCGACGGCCGCAATTAGAATATGGCCGTACCAGCACATACCTCCCCGCACGGCAAAGGAATTTTCCGCAATGGAGTCTTCAAAGACCTTCCACCGGCCGCTGTTGACACTATAATGTGCCAGGCCACGTCTACCTGCGATCGCGACATATCGACCATCCTGGGAGACCACACAAGAGCGAATGGGCCATTGTGAATGAAGATATGCCGGGGGATACTGAGCATGATGCCAAAGGGAGTCTTTGCCGGATATTGTCATCAAATCGGGCAAGTCGTGGCCTCGATACAAGATGAACTCGGTCCCAGTTTGTAGCAAGCCTCGTGCCAGGTTCGCCGCAGAGAAGCATCCAGTCAAGGCACTCCGGGCCGTCTCTAATATCCAGAGGCGTCGGTCATGCTTCGCCGACAAAATGATATCAGAGCCACCTCCAATCCAACATCCATTAGTAGCGCCTGTGAGCCATTCTTCATCGTTGGACTTCGCCAAGGTAGGATCGACGGAGAAGCTATTACCGCCAGGTTTCCCGAACACACTCCAGGTCGTCCAACCATTCTCGTAGCCCGCAAAAAGACAATATCCATCAGGAGAGTAGCTCATGAAGGTCATAGCTCCCGTTGTGGTGGAAGATGCCGGAAGCAATAATTCTTGCGAAAGAGGAACATTGCCCGTATAGTCTTTTGCAGTATAGACAAGAACTTTGCCATTCGCGCAGCTCACTGTCAGCAGAGAGAAGCGGGCGTTCACCGCCACCTTGACAGCCTCTTCGCCTTCACCTTTCGGATCGTGAAAGCAGTGACCGTGGAAGAGTTTTTGTGGCCCACTCGATTGCTCCTGGCTATCGGGTACTCGCTGGACAGCATATGCCTGACCATTGCTCGTGAGCCAAATGAGAAGATTCATAGCCCGGTCGTAAATCATGTCAACTATCGTGACCGTTTTGGCAACATGAAGTATTCGACTCAGCATTTCGGACCTGGTCTGCGTCCCACTGGCCTCTGAGGCCCAACGGATGCACTGGATAGCGGCGGGCTTGACAGTAGCAACAATAAGTTCTTGCTCCAGTGCCAGAGCTCTGACAATGCCCGATTCTATCTTGATTGCCATTCGAAAACTAACGTTGACGTCGCCTACAACGTTTGCATCTTCGACCGCCGCAAAATGTGCCAATTGCTGCCGGCGCGGGTGCGTAGAATGATCGAAGACTTGATGGTAAACGCGCGTCGCGGGGTCAAAGGCAAGCGAATAGGTGAGAAGATACCCATTGGAAGTTTGCAAGATCAATATAGTCGAGTCTGGATGCATGAGTACCGAGACATTGGTGCCATATGTTTGCAGAGAGGATGCGGATCGAGCTATCGCGGCAACAACTACCGTCGGCTTCAACGCACTTTAGCATACATCATCCATGGCCAAAAGATAGAAAGAATTGCGTGAATTGATGCGACGAAAACCGTACCCTTGTTTGCCAGAGAGAGACCGAGGAATCAGTCATTGTCGCAAAGAGATGGCCTGACCGTGAAACGCAAAGGCCATTGATTGCTTCCTCCTGCCATTGCGAGACATTCCCGTTGGTCGAAGACGCTGCCGGACTAGGATGCGGAGTTTGTTGCTTTCGATGCTCAGCGGCTAGTTCAGGATCATGAGCCGATTCTCCGGCAGGTAGCTCGCGCGACAGTCTCTCCGGTAAATTGTTGTTGTCATGAGTGTCTACGACGTCCGCGACTGGGGCAATTTTGGGCCCATTGACCGCATAGACCCGGGGTACACCATTAGGCCAGTACATGGCTCGGGTCGCTGCTGAGAGGGATGCTAAGACGAACCCTGAAGCTCATAGAGAGTCATTACGCTTCAAGGAATGGCCCAATATTAACCACGCTCCACCACCGGGGTGTCGTTCAAAGTAAGTAACCTTTGACCGCAGCACAACAGCCAAACAGTCTGGTCACCTACGGGGACGATTGGCCTTATCACGTGCGGAAGCTTCCTCCCCGCATCATCCATTTTCTCCCCTGAGCTATCCGCAGCCCCTCCTGTTTGATCGAGCCACGACTCCAAGCATCAGAACACAATGGTACAATCCCCCCTCGCCTCTTGGACATATGAATTTTTCTAACGCTAGTCTTTCGTGTCTCTCGTTTCGCAGGCTCCCACAGAAAGCAAAAAGCGTTTGGCTCTGGCCATTATCGACTTCCTCGGCTCCAGTCTGAAGGACGGCACCCTTACCGCGGACGATGCCGAATCTATTGAGATTGCTCAGTCATGTATCGCCGATACCTTCAAGGTCGACCCCACTGATGAAGCTGCTGTGAAGGACGCCGTTGGTGGTCAATCTCTGGCGAGTATTTACAGCGTCTACGAGAAACTCCGCAGCAAGTCTACCCCCGCGTCAGCTACCACTGCCCCTCAGGAATCGCAAGAGCAGAAACCCCAGGCCGGTGCTCCCACTGCCGAGTCGGACAAGATGAAATCAGAGGGTAACGCTCTGATGGCCAAGAAGGACTATGCCGGAGCAATCGAAGCGTACACCAAGGCACTGGAAATTGCGCCTTCCAATCCAATCTATCTTTCCAACCGTGCTGCCGCCTATTCCGCGTCCGGTCAACATAGCAAGGCCGCTGACGACGCCGAGATTGCCGTCGCTGTCGATCCTAAGTACTCCAAGGCCTGGAGCCGTCTGGGTCTTGCTCGATTTGATATGGGTAACTACCACGCTGCGAAGGAGGCCTACGAGAAGGGTATTGAGGCGGAGGGTAACGGTGGCAGCGAAGCCATGAAGCGCGGTCTTGAGACCTGCAAGAAGAAGATTGAGGAGGGCAGTCGCTCGACTGAGCCCCCCGCGGAGGATCTGGACACCGCTCCTGGCGCATCCCGTGGCGCCGGTGGTATGCCCGACCTCTCTTCGCTGGCTAGCATGCTTGGAGGCGGTGGTGGTGGCGGCGGCGGTATGCCTGACTTGTCCTCCATCATGAATAACCCCATGTTTGCTAGCATGGCCCAAAATCTCATGAGCAACCCTGACATGCTCGGCAACTTGATGAGCAACCCCCGACTGCGTCAAATGGCCGAGAACTTCGGTCAAGGTGGTGGTGGCGGTGGTGGCATGCCGGATATGTCCAGTCTGATGAGCGACCCAAGCATCGCCGAGATGTGAGTTTTTCTTACATCATGAGAAATTTTGTGTGCAGTGTGCTGACTAGCTTTATATCTAGGGCCCGTAACATGATGGGTGGTGGTGGCGCTGGAGGTGCTGGCCGAGGCCAGTAACTCACTGTGCAGACGAAGTAATGAGACTTTGAAGTTGAGAACCGCGTCATCTTTTTGTATGCCATCCATGGGAGTTGATGTCCAAAACTTGTCAGCGCTGTCCTAGAAATGAATCTTGATCCCAATTTCTTGAATTCAACCCTAGTGGTTGCTACCTTGCCGTTCTTGGGATATTCCACAAAACATCGTATGTTGAGAGCCGCGGGAAGAGCGAGCTTTTCTGTAAGAATGACTGGTATGTACTACACCCCGTGAAGCCTTCCGTCCACTGGTTCTACAATGCGCCATTTAGTATAACTGGGCCGAACAAAACCTACCTAGTAATGCGGGACTCGCGGCTTGTATATTGATATGGAGCAAGCCTCATCTCCAGCGAAAATGCAAATATTTCTCGTATGTACTGTGTAGTCAGTCATCCAAGTTGGATAGAAGAAAGGGAATAAATCCAAGATTGCCTTGGGGAGATTGACTTAAATATACCTAAAAAGCTAAATTGTCTTCCGATTTTACCCTTCCACGGAGACGCGAGAAACCTAGGGACATACTACGGCATCAAATCTTGCAAAACGAAAGCTACTCATCGATAATACACGTGCCGATTGGCATGAAGCCCGATGCATTTGAGCAGTTCGATGAGGTCATACCCACTGACAGCTATATTCACAAACACCATGATGCACCTTTTCCATTCGGTCCTTGCTCGTGCGAGTAGGAGGAAAAACAGGCGAGTCCCTGCTATTCGCATTCAACACTTGATGCGAGGAGCCTTCCGGGCAAAAACAATACAACGTCGAGGGGAGAGGAAGGAAAAGAGAGGAAAATCGTAAAACACCAAGGACGCCTTCACAACAGATGCCAACCAGATGAGCTGGATTGAGGACGTGGCCAGATCGGAGTCTATCAAAGTAAGAAGCGCAATCGCGACAACAACTGCAGGTAAGACGCGCCAAAAAGGATCATGGAACGAAGCAGAGAACAGCCAAGAGAGGATAAGCATTAATACATGGGTGTAACGAAGAAAAGCAGGCACGGGAGAGCCAGCTAAAACCTGGGAAGTTCGAGAGTGAAAGACCGAGCTCGAGCATTTTGTCCTGTGCAAGGCCACCAGGCAATAATATTGTACATTGGAGAAATCGGTTGGGAGGTGTGATTTGGATGGAAATGGACGGTATGAATGAGAGGCGAGAGAAATGTCGAGATCGATAGAGGATGTTCCCTCAAGGCATTGTCCCACTATCCTCATCGCGGAAAGATGATCGTCAATATCTCTAGATATAATCACGGGCAGCCTTTTGCAGCTCGATCAGTCTCCAGCCTCGAGTTTCGGGGTTGTTGACCTCTTCAGGAATGCGTGTCATGCCGATGGCATATGTGACCAACTGAACCTTGTCTTCCATACCGGCAGCAAGCTCATTCGATTTGACGTTGCGATAAACGTGTACTTCTTGAGCACGGCAGGTAATGACGAACACGGGAATCTCTCCCGGCTCCAATAGACGAGCGTTGGAAACATCCACGCCACGAATGTCAAGAATACGCCCATCCGATCGAAGGCCAGCAGTGGTGTATTGCTTGGCAAGGGCAGCGTAGACGGAGAATTGCGCATCTGAGAGCCAGAGCTTCAGGGTCTCAACATCACCCTTTACGTAGGCATCGAGAACTTCCGGAAGAATGTATTCACGAAGCTCGCGCAGGAATTCTTCCATTTGGAAGTTGGGATCAATTTCGCGGAATTTCTTAACCACCATTGCTGTTTCATTCTCGGCAAAAAATCCTCCAATGCGATCCGTGATGCTGCGAGCGGTACTGATAAGGGGGTTCTCCGATTCCTCGTAGACGTCTCTCATAGCGAACAATTTTTGCATCATAGGGTTAGAGTCCCGGAAGTTGTTCCATGACTCCTTCCAAGCTGCGTCCTTGTGCAGAGTCACGTTGGTCCCGGCGCTAGCAATCGCTTATTAGTCTTCCTCGAGTGCCTCACATGAGCATGGATATTGGAAACTTACTTGGGGTCCTCTTCCATCGGTTGCATTGGGCGCTTGCCAGACTTGGCCTCCATCTCCTCACGAAGTTGTCGCTGCTTACGACGCTCTTCCTTCTCAATCCAACCTCCGTAGCGTGAGCTACTGCCATCGTCAATGGCCTCCTTCACACTCTTGTAAGCCTCTGTCTCACGGACAGGGCGCGTCGCCTTCTCAAGACCGGCACCGGTGACACTGACACCCTTTCTGACACCCTTGACAACAGGAGTGTTCCATGTCCAAGCAGCACCTTTACCGATCGCTTGACCTGTAGTCTTGAGGGCGGACGATGTGCGGCTAGACGCGGCTCCCGAAGCCGCTTGATAAGCAGCACGAGCGCGCTTGATGTTCTCATTCTCGGAGAATTCGTGAGCAGAGGACGCCAGGGCTTTAGTAGATTCATTCCATTCTTTGGAAGCCTTGAATTCGGTCTGGAGGGTTTCACGGAAGACTTGCCACGGAGACTTGTCACCGTGGGGTGGGGGAGGCGCTTCGTCCTTCTTCTCTTCCTTGGACTCTTCCTTCCCCGAGCTCTCATGTTCCTTGTTCTGTTCAGACTCTGAGTCTTCACCCTTCTGCTCGTTTTTCGGTTTTTGTTGTTGCTGCTGCTGCTGTTGCAGGACAGGAGATGTGGCGTGGAATGATCGAGTCACAGATAGCGCGGCGAACGGAGAGACCAGTTGGGAGGGCACGGAATTTGCCTGCAAGATACTCTTGTTGGCGTTTAGGCTGCTGACTCGAATTGGCAATGATGAACTTGACAGAGTCCGGGATTGCGTGAGAGCTCTCAAGGTTGGGACTTGGGAGCGCGCGGTCGCCGCACGCGCGGACATGGTCAACCTCGCAGGAATCATACTTGATAGATTCACAATGACTTGGAGGCGAATCGAACGTTAAATGAGATGGCTCCAACTGGGGCCGTTCGGCGGGCGAGTATGTTGACAATATGATAAATGGTGAGTCCGACGGGTAAGGGAAAAAGTCGGGGAGCGCCAAGACTTTCGAAAAACTTCCAGCGCATCCTTTCCGCCTCTCCTCGGCCCGGCCACGGCTTTCTCGATAACCCGACGTTAAACAATCTTCCACAACAAAAACAGGGCTTGGATCACCAACAAGGCATTGCGATTCGACAAGGCAGCCTTCAGGTCCAGAGCGCCATTACCACGCCGCTGCTCTTGCCCCATACCTTTCTTGCTGCGGCATCGGCCCTATCGCCGCCATGAACACCTTCTCGATGAAAGCCCTGGCGAAGACCCTTCCGTCAGTATGCCAGCAGTATCAGTCATCTCTTGTGAGGTTGGGCGCGTTGCGTCACTTTTCTTCCACTCCTAAGGACTCCTCGAGCCTTAAGGACAAAACACGAAATATTGAGAACCAGATCCTGGACCGTCAGCCCGAGTCTGCAGACACTTCATCACCGCTCTCCGCCATCTCTAAAATGATGACTGGTGGAAGACCATCTGCGCCCTCGCGCGTCAATGCCGACTACGCTCGTCTGGCTGAAAGCCTGGAAGCCGATATGATTAGAAACCCCTACGCCGATCGCGCGCCTCCCCACCATCTCCACGTCTTCGCGCACAAGCACAACACTATTCTCACGCTCACCCGACCCAATGGTAATCCCATTCTGTCTATGGGAACTGGCCAAATTGGGTTCCGCAAGGGTGGCCGAGCTGGATTCGACCCTGCCTATCAACTATCATCCCACGTCCTTTCACAAATCCAAGAGCGCGGGTTATTGATGGAGATCAAGAGGCTGGAGATCGTCTTCCGAGGCTTTGGCAAAGGTCGCGAAGGCTTCACAAAGGTTCTCCTTGGTAACGAAGGACGTAAGATCCGAGGCCTTGTGAGCCGGGTAACAGACTCAACGCGCATCAAGTTCGGAGGTACCCGCAGCCGCAAGGTTCGCAGACTGGGTTAAACCCGGCTGTCTTGTTCGAATAGGCCGATTGCCCAGAGAAAGAAGAGAGCGTTTCGATTCCACCTCTTACTACATCAGAGACCCAAGATGCGGGCACGGCTTCTGCTACTTTCGAGATCACTCTGTTGCATTTCAGGTCCATCTATCATCTGACGTTAAGCATGTCTTTGTATACTAGCCCAAATATTGCCATACACCTTGATATCAACTAGTATGACTCTTTGACGAGGCTCCATTTGTATTTCTACTTGTTGCCTGGATCTTGCGTATGTGGATCTGGGCACACAACTTTCACGGATTGAGCGAGGCATACAACATCAGACTACTTACCAATGAGGTGCATCCCTCGGGCATACGGCAGCTCTTTATATTAATGGTTGTCAAGCCTGATTGGGTGAATAGATCGCTTTTCTCCGAAACTGACAGATGTTTTGACTTGCTGGTGATGGGAAATGTGCAGAAGCTGTGATTGATTCAAATCGCAGGCTACTAGGTAAGTTACTCGTAGACATGTGAAAAGTCGGGCGATAGAACCTCAACCTAGTGGCTGAAGAATTTCATCTTCTGATGTCTTGCAAGACCCAGGTGCAATTGAAGCAAAAATGAATTCGATACATTCATTCATCTTTACAAAAATTCTCTATGCATGTTCAAATTCGAAATTTATCCAGTCCTCGAACACGTTCACGGGCAACAGACAGCTCTGATGCCTGATAACTAGCTGTTATCGCCCGCTGGGAGTATTCCCAAAAATAGAATAGCGTCACTGGGCGGCCGCAGCGATCACGTTCTCGAACTCCTTCATGAACCCGATTCGCATAGTCTCATTTGAATCGTTGACCTTCATTTCACTGGATCGTATTACGTATTTTCGCCCGGGCTACAATTACGCCCCATCTCCAAGCATCAATATTCGTTTCGCCCTCGCTTTCTGCTGATTATTATTAACTTCCAAGCTCGGACAGCCGCCAGGGAATGCGACAGAGTCATTCCCCGCAAAACATCGTCTTTGCAGACTAAGATCCCGCGGCGGCTCCAGTTTGATGATTTAGCCTTGATGGTTCTTGCAGTCTACCTTCTGGGCCGTCCATAACCGTTTGGATGCACCCTCTCAACCCTTTCCTTCGTGCCTTCTTTAGAAGCACCGTTCCCGGACAGTGTGTGCCTGTGGAGAACCATGTACGTCTAGCTATGTGTTTTATTGTTGCCAATCGGCCGCAATCACTGATGTTTGTACGACTCTGGACTTCTAGGTGTTGCTAGTTCCCACAAGTGACTGTCTCGTCGGCCCACGAGACCGCGAGTCCGGGTTGCTCTACTCAGACCTTGTCGCGTCGGAAGAGTTCCTAGGCAGCCATGTGCTGCGCGTACCTGTCAATCAAGGTCATCCAAATGGCAAGGAAGACTCAAATATGCGGGATAGCAGAGGCAAGGCGAAGCAGGTGACAACTTTCAACGGGAGGACTGTCATCATCAAGGAGAATTCGGTTTACAGCAACAAGGGTATGGCAAGGTGGCACATCTTTGGCAGGTCTGACCTTGATGCTAATCTCTTCGTGTGTCTTTAGGGTTCAAGTCTCTTACGCAAGCCCAGCTGCTTTCCGATGCACTCTACTACGCTCCCTCAAGCGATTCCCGCCCATGGCTCATTTACTACATATCACGACCTTTGGTTGGATCCTTCGACCCGGCGAAAGTCATACCTGCTGCCGTACCGGGCACAAGCAGGAATATCATTGAAAGCCATGCGGCGGATATGAAAAGCTCAAATGCAGAATCCGTCACCCCGCCAAAGCAGGAAATCCGGACCTTTGCAGAGCTACTAGCCAATTTCCCAATGATCGCCAGACAGATGCAGCCTGGGCTGGAAAGACTGTTCCGAGAGTTTGGCAAGGAGTTGGGGAGGCCATTGCCTCCGCCACCATCTCGCTCACCATCTACAACGCAGATTGACAGTGGGAGTTCTCTGTCCCGTGTCCGGTCCTCTCAGGACGAGAGCTCCTCCATCCGCAGCTGGTCATCTCGCCGAGGACGGCTACCATTCAATTCGGAAGAATACTTCGAGGACGATGAAGATCTTATGCGTCGTAGCCTCGAGACAGCTGTGACAGCCGCAATAGACTTGTTTCGCCTTGTGGATAAGCAATTGCTCTCACTACTAGGAGCAACCACAGATCTCACGGGGCCCTTGATAGAGCGTCTGATTGAGCGATACGTGGCGGAACAAGTGCATGAAAAGCTGCTTTTTCCCCGAATTTGCGCTTTCCGGCAACCGGAGGATTCGGAGCTGGACTCAAGAATTCGCCACATGGAAAGCATTGACGTGACACAAGTTGGCATTTCTATAGACGGCGGCCGTGATGGCAAACGCGAGGTCATCTGCCGTGTCAATCGCGGCGTGGAGGAGTTTCGCAAGATGAATGATTCAAGAAGTCCTCACGAAATGTTGAATACGTTGCTGGAAACTGTCAAAGTGATCTCTTATCCTGGCAGTTATGACAATGTCGACGGACCGGCGTTGGAGAAGGGCCGGTCGCCACTTACAATTAATGCTGATGTGCTTGTCTCGTTGCTGTTGATTGTTGTCATTCGATCTCAAATCCGCCACCTCCAAGCAAGGCTGCTTTACATGCAACATTTCATTTACATCGACGATGTTGACAGCGGGGAGATGGGCTATGCATTGAGCACGTTCGAAGCAGTGCTCATGTACCTTGTCACTGACTCTGCTGGTTTACGCCGTGCAAGTCAAAGAAACAGAAAACTATGGCAAGCGACCAAAGCCGGCCGAATCGCAGACATGCGAAGCATCCTCGAGCCCAACGAAGATCATCAGGCGACTGACGAATCCACACCCTGTGTTCCAGAGCGAAAAGCTGTCCTTTTCAAAACAGAGGCGTCATCTGAGTTGGAAGAGTCATCACTTGAGCCTACATCTATGTACAGCAGCTCGGTCTTCACAAATGGTCATTCAGGCCCTGACGATGCAGTTGAACCAGACGAGCCTCCTCTTGCGCATGTGTTTCCCTTCCAGAAATGGAGTGACATAGCGGCGGCTCAAGAGGATCAACGGCCTATCAAACGGGTTTCTATGAATGTTCGTAGTATGTCCATGTCTTCGTGCGTGTCTTTCGTCTCCAGGACCCCCACTATTGGATCGATGGCGAGCAATATTGAGGGGGATTCCTCATTAGAGACATTGACCAAAACACAAGATCCAGCAGGCGATTCAATACCTATGATGGCTGTAGAGAGTCGTCAGATTGAGTCTCTGAAATACCTCCTAAGCCTCGAAGAATTCTATCCCCTTGAGGATATCTTAGAAGACACTAACGCGAATGGCACCACCCTTCTCAGCGCAGCCGTGCAGCTGGCTCATCCCGAGATCGTTGAGGTATTGCTCGATTTTCTATCCCGCAGGTCAGACAGTCGGGTAGTGGCGCGGTATCTCACCAAGTCCGATATACATGGTCGAACAGTAGGCCATTACTTGTTCAGCACCCCATCTCTGCTGAGTCGGCTGGGAAGTATGGTCCCTTGGCGACAACGTGACAAACACGGACAGACTCCGCTTTTTGCACTCTGTCGGTCCTATGATCATGCGCAATATAAAGGGATGGTTCTAGAGGCTTTGACAGCAGCCCAGAAAGCCCAAGGTAATACGATGCCGCTGCAGCTCGACGATCATGTGGATGCGAAAGGAAATACTCTTTTGCATATTGTGGGCGATCCCGATATCACGACGAGGCTTCTTAAAGAGAGTGACTGTGATCCAAATGCCACAAACGACAAAAGATTCACGCCGTTGATGATGGCTAGCAAGTACGGAAGGGTTGATCAAGTTCGGGTCTTGTTTTTGGACCCGAGAGTCGACGTGCATGTCAAAGAAGCTCGGGGATTGACTGCAGTCGAGCTCGCCAAAGATGATGATGTACGGAATCGTATCGACGACCTCATTTTGCTCTCTCAACCACCTTCAGCGGTTGGCGATCCCTCTGGGCGTGTCACTACCGTTGTTCGATCTTTCTTTGTTGAAGACGCAACCGTGCGCTTCATCCTCAAATCTGGCGCTCCTTACTCTGCCTCTGAAAAAGTCGAACAATCTCACCCTGGCTCAACCACGTACACAGTCACCACGTGTCGACGCAGTTTCAGTGATTTTGAGAATTTGGCAAAATGGCTCGCTATAGAACACCCTGCGTCCTACGTGCCCTCTCTTTCCGATTTCCGCAACCCATTCCAAATTCACTCGAAGCCGTCCCGTTCGGTTCTACACGATCTTCAAGAGAAGCTTGATCGTTTCTTGAAGACTTTACTCAGTCATCCCACGTTCTCGACCCACGAAATGCTGTGGGAGTTCTTCTTGGTCCCTGAGCTACATCCTGAAATGATGGCAGATCGGTCGCGACGCAAGGCAGCCGTCTTGAACGAAACTATTGCCGACGAGTACTCTCCAATTACCCTCGAGGGAATGCGGGATACAGAACAGTTCGTGTCCCACGCGCAGGACATGGTACGCGGCATTCACGTCAACACTCGAAGCTTGCTTCGTCGCGGCCACTCCCTGCACAACAGTAGTTCGGATCTAGCGGATGCTGTGATACTTTGCTCCGGTCTTCTGTCCACACTGAAACATCCCACGAGCGCGCTCCCCATCACCCACATCGAGGCTTTCGCACGCTACGGTACTTGCCTCTCAACTTCGACCTCTGATTCATCCCCTCTGCTCCAATTTATCGCTGCTCTAACCTCAATGGATAACACCACCGCCGCCATCCTGACCTCCCTCTCCCGCCCACTGACATTGATGTCCACATTGACAGCCACCAATCGTGGAATCTCCCGCTCCCGATCATCCCTTCTCTCCAGCTCACTACCACGTAAATTCAACCTCAATCTCCCCGGCTTTGAAGAATCAAGGCAAAAGTCTGTTCGGGACCTCGAGCAGAAGATCCGAGAAGGCGAATACCAATCGTCCCGTCTCGCGAAAGAAATCACCTGGAACAAAGACGTGGTCGTCAGTGAACTTGCTGGTTGGTCCACATGGCGAGAACAAGTCGGTCGTGATGCGATCCGCGCCTTCGTTAAGGACACGTTGATTCGAGAGAAAGAGCGGGGCAAACGGATTGAAAGATGCCTGCGCATTGTCCGTGAGATGAAGTCATCAGACCATGTCTTTGAGGGGCTGTGATGAGATTGCTGGGGATTTCTTTGCTCTTTATTCCCCTACTTTTGTCTTTGGATAAGGATGTGGCGGGGTAGATCTTCAATCAACATTTCTTTCACATCCTTGGAATCGTTGCTTGATCTTGACTTGAACCTTGGACTTGATCGGCAGTAGGCGCGTTCGCTAAATGTCATGAGACGAGATGTTTTTTTTAGCTACGGAGACAGTATCAGTCTTATCGCCTCATCTCTGCTATCAAGCTTCATCTGTCCAGGCACATCGGTGGATTGCGGACCTGGGTCTTGTAGAGGGTTACGCCTTCCAGAGCCGATGTGAGCGTTCTCTGCCTGCAAGATGATGATCGTTTTGGAAGCAGGATTGGATCATTCTTCAATTTCTGAATCTCTAATGCCGACAAGCATACTCGAGGCTATACACATAAGTTTTGAAGCAGTTCCTCCGCCAGTGTTGAAGATGCGGTCTCTTTTGGCAGGTTCCGTAAGAATAGAAGACAAGAGAAAGTCAGGCTAACACAATCCACGATCAGGGGACAAATTTTCTCCAGCAGCTGAAGCTTGTTCAATCTTGCTTTGACGGTTCAGGGTTCGAGTTGACTTCGACGGAGAAAGAGCCTGGGCCGAGGATTGATTTGGCGGGGGAGGCAGAGCTTGATTTTGCAGGATGGGGTGGGCTAATGTGAATGACTGTGTTTTGAGACACAGTTCTCGGGGTAGACACATTGGTCGTTTCCACGGTTGGCTGGCTTTTGCTCAGGTGGATGCCCAGAGGAACCTCTTTGTGCACCGTCGCTGGACTTGAAGCGCGAGAAGCACTGGGTACCCGCAGCTGTGGCGCTCTGTTCGTGGGAGGGGTCGTTGGCGTTCGGATTGAGATGGATTGCAATGATCTGGGCCTATACGGCAAGGATCGAGGCGTAGTCAAGGCGCCGAATGGTTTCTTGGATGGGGAAGTGTCCACGTCTTCTGCGAAGTCCTCATCATCTGCCGACATGCTTGAAGAAAGGGGACTGCGTCGTGGAGTCCAGGTGATTTTGCGAGTCGGAGTGACCTGTGCACCCGAACAGGACGCTGTTTCGCCGCGGCCGTCTTGAATTTGGTCATTCCCTTCGAAGGACTCGGCCCCATCCATGCCACCTATGAAGGGAGGTGACGGGCTGCGGCTGAGCATAAGCGTGTTTCGTTCAGGATACACATCTTTCATGAGGAATGTGTCCAGTGTGCGGCTGGTGTCCTCGGCCAAACTGACATCGGATTGAGCAAAGTGATCGAACCCAACCCGACGTTTTCGTCGTTTGCATTTGGAACCCTCTCGGAGAGACCACGCCGCCATGAAGACAATTGCGCACACAGCGATTACAACCAGCAAAGTGATTGCAACGACTGATGAGCTTCCGTCGAAGACCCGGGAGAATCCATTTCGAGCGACTAGAGTCGAAGTTGCAGAATGTGGTCGGCTCATCGATGGGACGGAGATCAGCTCATGGACTTCATTCACTGGGCTTGCCAAGGCGATCATCTTGGGTGCGTACTCGACATCTGGTTTTCCAATGTCGCTGATTCCATAAGTTGGACCGGTGCGCTGTTGTATTTGTGGAACCAGTGTCAGTTCCCGAACTTATGATCAACAACCATGTGCCTACGCCCATGCACTTACGGTTCCCAGAGACCTCTCGACCAAGCCATGCACGGTTGTATGTGTCTCTTGTCCAAGGAAAGACTCCGAGACGGAAATTGATACGAACATGACCCCTTTCCTGAATGGTCCCATTCACGAGACCATGACAGGATTCAAGATAGATCAACATGGAGGGTCTAAAAGAGAAGGGGAATACAATCCATTCGAAGCGGAAGGAAAGAATTCTGTCGCAATGGATGTTGATGGGGATGGGAAGCACCTTCCCTTGTAGGCTGACTCCATAGTCGCCGAGTTCATGTCGCGCCTTCCTTCGACACGAGGAGCGGCACCTGGCGTATGATCAATTGAGAGCTGCAATGCACCGGTAGCGCAGACACAGACCGCTGGAATATGGCAAGAACGACCTAGTCGATGGTGAGGTCTTGAAGCTCGAGTACTGAGTGCATCAACGAGAGATGCCATCCATACTGGAAGATTATGACTGGTAAAAGCTTGCACGTCTACGCTTTCCTGCATGTACGCATCTCGACGATAAGATCAAGACTTCGCTGATATCCGCTTCCGGGCTCGGATGGATCAGGGACCGGACTATCCCTGGACAAGCAGATGAGCATGGGGAAGTCAAGGACATCGTCACCACCAGTTCTTTTTCAAACAGAAATCGTTCCGGGTATCTCGAGTATCGTGTGGCGTTCAGACGATCGCCGGTCAAGTGAGATCGGGCCAGCCAACCCGTTTATCGGAATGGATACTTCAGTGACTTTTTCGTCAACCTGAGGCGATGCTATCCGCCGAGACCTACGTCATTGCTTGTTTGAGGCTTATATAGATGCGGGGATGAGCCACACGTCTTCTGGTCATCCTGGATTTATCTCTCCAACATCCAACACTGTTGATTTGTACCATCTTCGTTTGCAGACTATCTTCATTGTCATCATCATCATGCCTCTCGTTGTGCCAGGAGTCAACTCCGATATGGGCGACAAGTCCGAGTGGGTGAACAAGCTCATGGGTAAGAAGATTAGTGACAGCACTAGCGACGAGGTGGTACGTTCAAACCGAGTGTCTTGTTTTGAGCATGTGAAGAGTCTATCATCTGCAGTAGATTCTCTTACTCTCTTTGTGAATTCTGGGCTAACGCTCAATCTTGCCATGGCCAGTCTTTCGCCAAGAAAGATCTCCCCCAGTCTCACCGTGTCCTTAAGCCTGATGACATGAAGAGCATGGATCACAACCCTGACAGGTAATTCAGAGCCTCTGCTCCTGCATGCCCATCCTCTCTGATATATCACACTCATATGCTGATATGTCGAGTCTCAATAAGATTGAACGTCCACGTTGACCACGACGGCACCGTTCGGAATGTCACTTACGGTTAGAATGATGAGGCCACTGTTGAGAAGCCTCATGTGGACGAATTACTTCATGATGACACGAGAAGCTATCTTTACATATTGATGCCGTTTCCTAATTCAAACCGGTTTAATACTGTTCGGACGCTCTATATTGCGCATTCTTTAATTCCTTCCCCAACGGTAAAAGTTCTGTCGCAAAAAACGCATCATCGGTCGTCCATGTTGCTCCGCTTCATGCCAGGCAGGTTCTTCCGCCCAAGGCCCTGCTATATCTCTTATAGCAGTCATCGGCCCGAAAGGAAAGAAAAAGGTAGGTCTGTGGCACATGCCCTCCTCTATTCGGCCTTCCACCGCATCAGAGTCATCGAGTGTTTCGGGAACTCATAGTGATCACCGCCATCCCACTTGGACTCCCGAATACTCACTTCTTCCTGGCCCTTCATGTTGTTTGACTGCACACCCTCCCCCGTGACCGTGTACACATCCACAGAGCCCCTGACCCCCTCCATCTTGGTTTCGAACCCTCTCTTCTCGTGGATATTCACCACCACCAGACTCACAAACCCATCCTCTCCTATCGAGGCACTCACATCCAACCAAGGGGTATCCATAGCGCTGCGCAGCCACCCGGGCGCCGTCTCGCCCTCGTACACACCGCACGAGACATGGGCACTCACCGTCCATCCGCGCATAAACCGTGAAAACAGATACAAGGGCCACCAAGTCGTCTGCTTGATGATGCCCTCCTTGGTAGTCATCAGCGGAGAGATGACATTCACGGTCTGAGCAATGCACGCCATGCCCACATCGCGACTCTTGCGGATGAACACGTTCAACCAGATCGCCACCGCCAGAGCATCGGAGAGAGTGTAGCTTTCTTCGGCGCCGAGGCTGCCCTCGGCACGAATGGGGTCCCAGACATTCCACTCGTCGAAACAGATGGTTGGACGGGGCTGCGAGGGAGGAACCTTGTTCTCGACGCGCGCCAGATCAATCAGTGCGGAGGTGATTTCGATCGCGCGCTCAGCCGCCAGAGGAGCAGTTGCGTTGGGGAGATGCTCGTTGGAGCTGGTATACATGTGGATGCTGTGCATGTCAATAAGAGGCACGGCGCTGGTGGACAGAGCTGAGTGGGCAGGAACGAGGCACTGCTTCAGAGTGTAGTAATCCCAGCTGGCGGTGCCGTCTTGCCCACAGAGGATCAGAACGAGGCTTGGATCGAGAAGTTTAAGTGCTGCGCAAATGAAATTTGTTAGAAAGCTGCTCGTTCTCCTCACAGGTTGCTAAAGTCTTATCGACAGAGGCCTTTGGTTCCCTCACCTTTGGCCCATTGCAAAGCCTTGTGCGCATAGGCTTCCTTGGTCATCTGTTCTACCTGCCAGGGACCCCAAACCTCATTTCCGAGAGCCCAGTATTTGACCTGAGGGGAAGAATTGTCAACTTGGAATTCCCTCAAACAGGCTAAAATCACAGAGCCGGCGTTTGCATACCTTGTAGGGCTCTTCGCGGCCATTCTTACGTCGCATGTTGGCGTAATACGTGTTCCCAGTGCCGTTGCAGTACTCGACCCAAGCAAGTGCTGGCATATATCTCATCAGTCAAGGCTTCAAAGCCAGGCACTCCCTAAAGTCTTCATTGGAGAAGCCCCCTTGATGTTGTTTCCATGCGCATACCTTCATCGAGTGTGCCTGTGCCAAAGTTGAAGCACAAATAGGGCTCCGTGCCCACAGTTTCGCACCATTTCATAAACTCATCCGTTCCGAATTGATTCGTCTCGGTACCCAGCCATGCGAGCTCGGGACTAAAGAAAGCAGCGCCGTCAGCCTTGAAATTGCGCTTCTTGTGATTTCTTTTCGCAATCCGAGGGAGAGGGACCGGCGAGGAATCTCCTACCGCGAAGGCCGTTGATCCTTAGGACCAACACCATCCAGCCAGTGGTATGTGGCGCAAAAGTTTCCGCCAGGATATCGAACGGTGGGAATATTGAGCTCCTTCAATGCGTCTACCACGTCCTTGCGGAAGCCATTTTCATCGGACAGCGGATTCCCTGGGTCGTAGATACCGCCGTAAATGCATCGCCCCATATGTCTGGTAGCACGAAAGACTGGTGAGTCATGTCCATTTTGGATTTATAGGACGAGGTCCCAAGACTGAGTCTTACTCGGTAAAGCCTGCATAGATGTTGGGGTTGATTTGCGAAACCTTGCGGGTGGGATGCACCGCAATTGTCGGGGTCTCATCGTCGGCAAGTTTTGTAAAAGAAGTCATGATGTTTGTGACAAGGTCTACGTTGCGATATTTCCCCGGAAGTCGAAGATCTGGTTGCCACTTGCAAACTGGCTGTCTGTGAAGTGTCTTCACGTCCACGCCTCTGATTCGCAATCCGTTGGTCAATGGGAGGGCAAAAACAAAGTGATCCGATTCTATGTACAAGTGACGGTGGTGGCCACCTAACCTTCACTTAAAAGAGCTACACAATTCCACAGGTCGCAATGGAGGGGTAACGCGCGCCTTGTGTCGCCAAATCCTGGAAGATCTTCGGTAGATTGAAGCAAAGCCAAGACCGCGCTGCAAACAGCCGATCGCTTGCTCGGTTAAATTCCCATCGCGATGGCACTTAGCCACCTCGACCGACACGGGCGCTATTGAGCCCCGATTTTCCGCTGTTGCTTCTGGGATCTATGTAAGACTGGGAAGCTGAAGGGATGTCTAAGCGCGTACTTGAGATCGCCTGGAACTTGAAGTCGGACTGAGACGATAGGAAGCGACCAGAGTCCCGATGGCATCTGAAGTACTCCACTTGACTTGCATAGCTAAACTGACTTTCCATGTGGATCTTCGATTTTGGGTACTCAAACCAGCATATATCCGGTGGAGGTCTCAGTCCTTTGACATCGACCCCTCTCCAGAGTCTACATTTCTACAGTAGTCAACCTGGAAACCACGTCTAAACACAGTCCGTGATTCTTGCCCACCCATCGTTGCCTGTATTGGTCTAACCGAGGTAACTGAACGTCAATATACTCGAGCTCTGCCGAGATTCCAGATGTTTGATGTAATGGAAACCTCTGCACCAGAACCGACTCATTCCGCTGATTGATTCTGTGAGCACTAAGAGTAAGTCGTAGTACTACTACTGAGTCCTTTCTTGCGACAAACCACACCATCTACTTTGCGACAGAAGTGACCCAGTTCCCTAGCCAAGATTCACTTGGCAAGTCAACCTTGAACCTATACTTTTCAACAGAGCCAAGGCAGGCTTCGGACCAGAGCAAATGATTTGATCGTGCCAGCTCGTGGTTACAACGGAGTTCTTTTTCCCTTCAATCACGATGCTCCGACCCCTCCATCCTCATCACTTACTACTGCAGCTTTCCAGCAACTGTAACCTAATTGATCGGTGGGTCCAGCAAAAGCACTGTCTCTACGAAAACCAATCTTAGTGCACGCGCCGGAGGCGGATCCAAGTGGTACTGGGCACTGGGCACAACGCTCGGTCTCCTCTCGCAACGATGTCAAAACCCTAAGCTGCACGTCCGAGCGAGCCTTGAAGCTCCATGTAGTCATGTACTGTGACCTGGTACATTCTCGGCTGCAAGTTGAGAATCGCTTCACATGATCACTTGTCGAACCCTAATCCTGGAGCTGCAACTTTGGAAACACCGTCCAAGGGCAACGGTTAGTTCATGACTGGTGGACAAGCACGAGGCTCCACGAGCTGACGCCGATCATCCTGAATCGGCAACAAAATTGGAAGACTCCCGAACCGCATGAGTCCTGGGCTGAAAGACACTCTTGTTCGAGCCAGAGCTCGGCCCTCGCATAGATGTTGAACCGAAGATCCCCCGTTATTGATAACCGACTCACTCATCTCGCCCGCGGAAAAAGAGAGTATATGTAGACGGACTGGGTCCCGCCTTTTGTGTGGGACTTCAGATGCTTGCCCAGTCTCTGTAGGGATCCCCAGATTGTTGTTCGACCCGGAAACGACCCCCTCGTCAATAACATTGTGTCTGTGCTTTGCGCTTCGTGGGTCTTCTCTCGTGCTGGAGCTGCTGATTGTTGACATCGTCTATCATGCGTCTCTCACCGTCATGGTACCAGGTATGGATGGATTGACTGCCACCTTTCCAAGTTCTGATCTTGTGTTGTGGTCGAATGCATAGGCGGATGTCTAATAGTGGTGATGTATAGTTCCTGGTCGGTTTGTTCGCGTCGCTGGGATCGTTCCTATACGGATGTGAGTGATGTGCCTGTAAGAGGCCAAAACCAATATTCGGCACCCGGTTAATGGTGAAAGAAGATGATCTTGGTGTGATCGCCGAGGTGATTGCATCGCAATCATTCGTTTCCAAGTTTGAGGTAAACTCTACACAGACGTCAGTTCTACGACTCCATCTTGGGCCATCTTGGAGACCTTCTTCCAATGTACTGAACGACGCGAAACAGTGGTCTAGTTGTATCCATGTTCACATGCGGTGCCTTCTTCGGCGCAGTCCTTGCTGGCCTCAGCGGTGACCATCTGGGTCGTCGCAGGACCATTTCCCTCGGCTGTCTGTTGTTTTGTTTGGGAGGTGCCCTGCAGACCGGTGCTCAGTCTCTGGCTTATCTGTGGAGTGGTCGATTCTTTGCCGGATTCGGGTGAGTTTTGCTTTTGTACTCAAGATACCAGCAAGTGTGCATCTAGCACGAAGCCTGCATTGTCCCACAACTTGACATTCGTCGCTGATGACCAAACTCAATAGGGTTGGCTTCTTGACCATGATCATTCCTCTGTATCAGGCTGAGATCTGCCATCCCAAGATCCGTGGCCGAGTCACAGCATTACAGCAATTCATGCTTGGAGTCGGTGCATTATGCGCGGCTTGGATCTCGTATGGCACTTACATTGGCTTCGCGCCGACCAACAACGCGCAGTGGCAGGTTCCACTTGGTCTGCAGATGATCCCTGCAGTGTGTCTGGGTTTACTTATTGTCGTCTTCCCCGAGGTTCGTACTTTGAAAGCTCCCTGCGGAGGGCAAGCGGCAGACTGGCACTGTAGTTTGCTAATTGTTCAATTACTAGTCTCCTCGTTGGCTCATCGATCACAACCGGCCTGAGGAAGGGCTCAGGACTCTGGCCAAACTTCATGCGAATGGAGATGAAAGCGATCCCTGGGTCCAGGCCGAGTTTGCACAGATCCAGGAATCGATCACCTTTGAGCATGAGCACGAAGCCAAGTCGTATGCCGAGCTCTTTACCAACCGCTCCTCTTTCCGACGACTCTTCCTCTGCTGTGCACTGCAAGCTTCGGTGCAGATGACCGGTGTCTCTGCTATTCAGTAAGCCTTCCAGCTCTCTCAACACCGTCATCCCCCTTTCACAACCCATTTTTACCCCGTATAGAACAAATCGCTAACAGTCGGAAAGATACTACTCCGTTGACATTTACAAACAAATCGGCATATCCGGAGAAGCCACGCTCCGCTACCAAGCCATCAACTCCATCATAGCACTCATCGCCCAGTTCCTCTGTATCCTCTTCATCGACCGCTTCGGTCGTCGCTGGACCCTCATCGGCGGCAACCTCGGCAACTGCCTCACCTTCATCATCGCCACCATCCTCCTCGCCAAATTCCCGCCCACCACCAGCAACAGCGGCGCCCACTGGGGCTTCATCATCATGACCTGGCTCTACAACTTTTCCTTCTCCGCGACCTGCGGGCCCCTGTCGTGGATCATTCCCGCCGAAGTCTTTGACACGCGCACCCGGTCCAAGGGCGTCTCTATCGCCACGGGTCTTTCCTTTGCCTTCAATACCATGATCGGCCAAGTCACGCCCATTGCTATGGATACCATCAAATATCGGTTCTATTATCTCTTTGTGATTTGCAACTTTACGAACGCGGTGTTCTTCTACATGCTGCTTCCGGAAACGAAGCAGGTGCCGTTGGAGGAGATGAACTATATGTTTTCGAATGCGCCGTGGATTGTGCCGGGGATCAAGAAGGAGGATTATCTGCCTCATGATTTGGAGAGGAAAGTGGAGGAGCGGGAGATGAAGCAGAGTGCGGAGCATGTGGAGTAGGTGAAAGTTCCCCTTGACAGGTTGCTGCTATACTGTGACAATGATCTCCCGTCTCTTCTAGAGCCGGGGGGTCTGAGACGGCAGTGGGTGGATAAGATGGGTTGTGTCTGGATATCGCTACCTAAAGTCTGTTTGTTACCTACGCCGAGCGATTCCGCATGAGATATTGCACATTAAATACTTGATCGTTTCGTTGGTATTCCACATCTGCCATGATTGACATTCAATGGACGATTGGCGGCATTCAATCCGTCGATAGTAATGAGCTAGTGCAAAACACATCAGCTATATGAATGGAAGTCTTGCCTCGCCACTCGTCCAATGGCTCAGTTGAAAGTCTTGCTGTCATTAGCACTCGTCCTCTGGCCATTTGTCGGTCAAAACGTCCCATTAAAGCTTCAGGTATCTGATATAAGACGTTGCAAATGCAATTTTGGAATGAGCCATATGATTTGATCGGCGTGTTCAGCTGGGAGATACCCAGTCGAACGTGGTAGATTCTAGCCTTGGACGACCAAATGGGAAAGATGCCCGCTCTAGGAACGAAAATTGATCATCATTACTTGACCAGGGAAATTAATTGTTGGATATGTTCAGAAGATCATTTGCGACAATGACAAGGTCGATTTATTAGGTTCAGTCAGAGTCAGAGTCAGATCCATACCCTACCAGGCCCAGCGCAGGGGGTGATGCTTGACTCGGCTTCGGGGGCTCCTTCTTAGGCAGTCCCGGCCCAGCCGTTGAAGGAGCCGCAGGTTCAGCAGGTTTGCGCGCTGGTGTGTCCTTTTTCGCCACAGCAATGGCCGGAGAAGATTTGTCCTTGCCCTGGGGTTTCTGTGACTGCGGCGTCGGTGATTCGACTTCATCTACGGCGGAAGATTTCCGTCTCTTCCCGGGCAAGAGTGAGTCTTTGCCTTTATCACGCCGTCTCTTCTTGGACGAAATGGCCCAATCCTCCTCTTCGGCAGCTGCTGGCGTGACCTCTGACGAAGTATGTCCCATTGCAGCCTTTTCCGCCTCCTCTCGCTGCTTTCGGAAGGCTTCCAGTTGATCTGCTGTCTCCTTTTTCACGGCTTCCTCCTGCGCCCGGGTCGACTCGAGGACCGAATCGAGGAATTCCACCTCATCTTCATCGAGTGCGCGGAATTGGTTCTTCAATCGCATTTTCTCTTCATGTTCTTCTTGTTTGGCCACTTTTTATCGTAATGGGAGGAGAGAGTCACCCTGACATGTCAGCCGCAAATTCCCTAGAGAACATTGAGCATTTCCAGCCTCAAGCCTCAAGCCATACGAAGGACCAAAAGTCCCATGGGATTTCCAGACCAAGCCGCATGTTGCATGCCTCTTGTACTGAAAAGGCAACAGATCTGTACGTCTGGCGCGGTTCGAAGAAGGAGGAGAGGAATTCCTGAGCTCACTTTTATTCTGTTGCAGCACCTCGTACAAACTTTTCCCATCTTTCTGCTGGCCAATTTCTGCCTTGCGCCTGCGCTCTTCTTCGAGCTCCTTTTGCACCCTCACCCAAGCGTCGTCGCGCTCCACGGGCTCCTCGTTCGTCCCTGCTGAAACAAAGCCTGATGACATCTTGGTAGATGCAGGAAGGAAGGGCTGAGGCTGCTTGGTAGATTATATATGATGGCGTGAAATGAGGGGACAGCGGACGGGCGTGGTAGATATCGTTTTTGTGGCAGATGGAAGATTGACCGCGGAGCGTTGATTACAGAGCGGAGATAGGACGGGATCGGCAGCTTGGGCTAGCAGAGGACTCGCGATGGTACTCGGGTAATTGACTTGCGGATGAGGGTTGAATTGTAGAATGGCATGTGCTTGAGATCATCCAGCCGCTGAACTTGAAAATATACCTACACTAGCAGGTCTAGGTCATTCGGCTCAAGAAGATGCCCCGTGGAGTTGGGGGGCGTGTTGAAGAATAGGAAAACCAGCACGGTTGTCAGCAGTCGACATCTTGATAAGATAATGATAAGACGGTTAGTGGAGCGGGTTCCCGGGTTATCATCTGGACAGATGAGCCTGGCTGAGCAGAAGAGTCAGCGTGGTCTACCTGGGTAGCTCCAGATTAGAAGGAAGAATGATATGAAAGACAGTCAATTCAGCGTCTGCATGTGCCGAAGATAACCACTCAATTGCCATCGGCATTCTTGTCAGCAGGCCGACTGTATATCGAGCGGGAACCTATAGTCACGTGACACCTCAAAGATCATCATCCATTGTGCTGGGGTTGAATATGTCTTTTGATAGGGGATTGCTGGCAGGGTTTGTTCATGTGTGATGATGTTCATTACCGCCAATGTTTGACAGAAGACAAAACGACAACAACCTATCATCGGAGACAATATAGGCAAAGTGTAAGTAGGCCCTTTGAATGAAACACGGTAACTACGTACTTTCCGCAGGTTACTTTTTTTGGGGTTCGGTACCTTCAAGGGCTTGTCTCGGGCAATGGAGTACAGAGCGGAACCATATCTCCGATACTCTGTGGAAGCCACGTTATTTCGAGCGCCCGACTACTATGATCATTGTGACTTCCTTGACTAACGGTAGTCTAGCTAGTAGGGACCTAAATGACTGCTTGTTGTTTAGAAACAGGAAACAAACAAGATGTGGTAGGCGTAATAACGAAGAATCACGCGTGTGAGGACCTACTAGAAATAGGGCCTAGAAATGAAGCAATAATTCATTGATCTAATAGACACTTTCTCACCAGACTGGATATATGAGAACGCTCTGTGCTCTTATCTCACTTCTTCCAACTTTTAAATACGGTCCCGTCGGAGAACAATGACCCTCTTCTAGCTATACAGATGCACGGCGGCCATTGTCAAATGAGCCGAATGAAGAGGAACACACAAGCCAGATGAGTTTCTTCTCTAAGCACCGCCGGACCATCGCATACACGTCCAGCTCGATCCATGAACTGATTCAACAACAAACTTGAATACGATCCCTAGTCCCTACTAATAGAGCCAGATCAAATCCGCTTTATTGACAGCAGCGCTAAACCATTACATTCAATCCTGGGAGCAACTTGAGTAATCGCGCATTAAATATCTCAGGGACGACCAAACTCGTGGCTTGTGCAGATTGTCTTACAAGTGCACGACATAGCGTTCCGATAATTCCCAGTAATACGTGCAGGGAAAAAAAACGTAAACAGGCAGCTAGATGGGAGGTGTATAAAGTCATGAGCACCCTGTTCGAAAACTTTCCGACTTTGAACTTCATCATTCTCCTAAGATCTCGGATGCCCAACTGGAAACGATCAATCTATTTGAAAAAAAAAGATTCTTGCTTGGGCAATTCGATACTCTATCCGATCACCTCTGCCTCCCATCATGTACGGGGATCAGGATATCTCGACGTATGTACCCAGGACTCTTCATCTCCACAAAGTCATCACATCTTCCATCCCTTCCTCCGTTTTTTTAAACCCAGTGAGATGTGGAGACGGCTAATACTCCGGACCTGATCGTTCATCCCAGAAAATCCTTTCCCCTCAACACTGGCGACACAATCCCGGCAATCGGCCTGGGAACATGGAAATCCACAGGCCTCGTGGCCCGTGAAGCCGTCAAAAACGCCCTGCTTGCCGGATATCGCCACATCGACACGGCCATGGCATATGGCAACGAGGCCCAGGTTGGAGCCGGCATTCGTGACTCTGGTGTTCCGCGGGAGAAGATTTGGATCACTACCAAACTGCGGAACAACTGGCATCACTGTGTAGAACGGGGTCTTGATGCTTCTCTGCGGGAGCTCGGGGTGGAGTATGTGGATTTGTTTCTGATGCATTGGCCTGTTGCGAGGGATCCGATGAATCCCGGTCAGGCACTGAAGGATTGGAGTTTTGTGAAGACTTGGTGAGTTGTTGAGTCGCTGTCATCGATTCTTTCTCGGTATTTGGTTATCCTCTTTGCGGGTTGGTGGGTTTGGATCGGCTGCATCTCTGATCCCGGAACATACGGCCCCAATGAGTTGGAAAAGCCGACGTGGCCCTGGAGACGGAATTGATGTTTCTGACTCAATTGATCCAATTGATGAGATCAAAGACCCCGCTGACATGCCCTCCTTTTCTCTCATTCATGACCAGGCACGAGATGCAAAAACTCCTCTCCACCAACAGAGTCCGCAACATCGGCGTCTCCAACTTTGGCATCCACAACCTCGAGATCCTCCTCCACGACCCGCTCACTACCGTCATCCCCGCCGTGAACCAAATCGAGCTGCATCCATACAACCCGTCCCCCAAACTCGTCGCGTACAACACATTCAAAGGCATTCATACCACGGGCTACTCATGTCTGGGCTCCGGATCATCGGGAGTCTGTGAGGACCCCGTTCTGAAAAGGCTGGCCGAGAAAAAGGAAAAGACCCCGCAGCAGATCCTGCTGATGTGGGGGATTCAAAAGGGTTGGAGTGTGATTCCCAGATCGACGAAGCAGAGTCAGATCGAATCGAATTTTGATCTTGATGGGTGGTGTTTGACACGGACCGAAATTCGCCAGGTGGATCGGGTGCAGTGTCGGTGCAAGATTGTTGGAGACGGATTCTTGCCAATGAAGGTGTTTTTTGGAGATGATGAGTAGGGTTGAGGGACCTTCGGAGGGACGTCTGCAGTCCGGCTGGTGATTTCCAGAAGAGTAGTTTCGGTCTCAAGGCGCACCAAGTAGAATAATGACTGATGACCAAAATAATTGGAAGGCCTGTCAGAATCGAGACTCTCCATCCATTGAAATGTAAGGTACATTGTCTGGTTATGGTTATTCGGCGAGAAAGTGTACCGACCTTACTATCTAGTACTTGAAAGCGGACGACCTGAGCCAATGAGGCAACGTAGGTTTCTGGCAAATTAGTTCTGTAATTGAATCAATCTCCTCTCAAGCGAGGTCATCGTAATGCAGAAAGTCTCCAGGTCTAAACATTGCGTCATGGTCATCGTGAAAGAATGGCCCCAATCTCAATCTTGGAGTCAAATTGACAAGTGCACAGACAGAACCCGGCCTCCATCACCTCCCTCCTACGCGATAATGTCCTCTCGGCCACCCACGCCGAGGCGGCGTGGGGGGAACCAGCATCTTTTGATACAAGGTCGAATCATGATTCGGGGCAAGAAACGAGGTGCTTTGGCGAGCTTCTCTTTTACCCAGGGATGTTTTTCATCATACAAAAAGTGCATCGTGTCCGAAAGATGGAACCACATGCTGTACTTGCTGTACGTTTCCGGGGCCATCGGATTGAACGGCTTCTCGTCGACCCCTGGGGATCGTGGGCCGAGCCAGATACGCTCGGGATGTGGAATTCCCACAAAGCTGGTTTGCTTGGCCTGCAGCCATTCCTGGTAGATCCACCGTATCAGGGTCTCACGAGCCCAGTTGTGGATCTTGTATTGAGAAGTAGAAGTATGGAGTTGTTCGAAAAATTCCAACGTCTCGGGAAGTTGCTGACTGGAGGTCAATGCCAGATTGTGAAACTTCTTCAGACGCGAGACATCAGTCGGATCAACGAGTTGAATGAACTCCTCTCCCAATCGGCCGAACAATCCTGAGAGGAGCAGTTCCTTGCGCGTCAGATGAATCATCACTGGGTTCTCCAGACACACATAGCAATGTTGCAATTGGGACAAGGTCGACCAATCTGCGCTAGGGGTCGGTGAGCGCAGCGCGCGACTCAGCCGCGCCTCGGCGATCAAGGTGCCCCGATACCGAGGCGCGTAGTGAAAGAGATAGGTGTCCGGCTCATCATGCGGCCAGAACATGACGCTCTCGAGGCCCGGACACCAATATTGAGCCACGATGTCGGTTGTGGCGTCTGACCAGACGCTGTCGATGTAGTCGGGCACATTGGGATCGTCACCGTAGAAGAGGACTCGACCCGTTTCATGGGCCACGGCACGAGACTCCCGACATACTCGGGTGATGATCGGCGGTCTCCAACTTTGACGAGACGACCAGCGGGTGCCGCGACATCGAGACTTTTCATAGACAAGGCAGGGGAGCATTGTGTCAAAGACACGCGATTTGGGAAGACATTCTTTCCAGATCATGCGACGCAGTTCGAATGGAAGCTCCAGAAATAGATGGAACACCTCGGTCATCGTGAGAGGTTTGAGAGCGAAGATCGACGCCCAGCAGCGCTGACCAGCGAAACGGACCTCCTGAGTCCTGTCTCCGAAGATGTCTTCCTGATAGTTCCTCACGGCATTGGCCGTGGCGGCGCAATTGGCTATATAACAGTTCTTGCCCTATGGTCTGAGAAAGTTGGAACGAGCGAGTGAAAACGGACTGTCAGGGCTTAGGGAATCCGGACTCTAGGACTTCTCCTGCCCAAGTATCAAGTGCGGAGCTTGCCACCTGCACTCGTGACCTCAAATTGCATTCTAGCTCTGCCATGATCGGGCGCACTTCCTTGGAAATTAGTCTTGTTTGCGGTGGTCATCCACCATCCCGGTGTTGAGAATAGCATCATTGTTGAGCTTGTGCGGGAGGAAAGCGCAGGGACGGGGGACGGGTGGCGAAAATGCCCGGTCGTGGGCACGCATGCTCGGCCCAGACTACTGAGACTGCTTGTTTGCTTCGGTCGGGGGGAAAGGCTAGACTGTTCAGGTTGACAGAGGTGAAAGAACCAGAGAGTTCGGCTCATGAGCGGGTGAGACTCGGGGGAAGTGCAGACGGTCGCAAAGACCGAGCGCTAGTCGAACGGAAGTGAGCGCCGACCACACTCTTACAAGTCTTGGACGATGTCGTGGATTCGGTCCGCTCAACAAACACGTCCAAGCAACAAGCAACCAGCAACAAGTAACGAAGATGGATCGTTCGGTGCTCGTTGGGATTTGTGCGGATTTGGCCGTGGACGCGGGAACAAGTCTCGAGGTTTGACCTGCACCGATTTTGGGGAATCCTCGTGGCTCTGCGTCCATGGCATGGATGAGCATCCCCATGATTTCAAATTCATTGTTTCATCAAATTCCGAGTTATCTTGTACTTCGCTTCAGTGGTCTTGTCCAGTCTAACCAGGATGTCTCTTGTTTCTTCTCTGGTGGCCTTTGGATTCAATGAGAGGAGGCTCTATCGAGCATGTCATAGTTCTCTGGAAATTTGGACCTAAACCCGGGTCTGCTTAATCAACTGGGCGGCACCGACTCAACGAGTCGTTTCTAGGCAGCATGAAGTTTACTGTCCAGGGGTGTGCCTGACTGTCAATTGCGAGATATCAAATGCCGACCCTCACGGCAGTGATACTGTACTGTCTGGGCCACGATCGACCATTGGGTTATTAATAGCGGCAGTGTTTTGCAAGTCAAGACCTGTTCATCCTTTAGCCTGGCTCAAGCCACTCTCAAAACGTGACAATTCCGGGCATTGAAAAAGCAGCAGGAATCAATTGTCATACCATGATCGTCAATCAGATCGGGCCTTACATTCCAATACCGCGCTACCATCTCGCTCGTCCAGGCTCAAATTCGGTCGGAAAGTGGACCTCCAATGCACGGAAAGAGGCGCAGTGCGCAGAGTAGTCCCTCCGCCCGCTTTTTCCACGACGCGCCAAAGGCTGAGATGGAGATGATCCAAATTTTAGATCACCTGATAGACAGTACATCCAGTGATCCTTTTTCTAAGGGGGTTTTTTTTCTTCCCTAACAACTTGAGGACGCGGTGATTGAGTTTGGCAGCACTTCCGGCACCCTGCCCTGTCCTGTTCGGCTCCGGCGGTCCTCAACTCTCGGTTTTCTCAACTCACCTCGGCCGAGTCTTTCCATAACCCGTAGTCTGGCACCTGCATGTCCTCAAAGACAGTGACAGAGAATCGTGATAGTTTAATCGTCTTACCTCTCGAGTCCGAAAAATAACGAGGTGAGGTAGGCAGTGAGTACTGAGTAGTGAGTAGTGAGTAGTGAGTACTGAGTAGTGAGTACTGAGTGGGAGACTGAGTACAGCATCATCCATACATAGGAAGTAGGTACCTGGAGATACTAATCGAGTTCAATGCTTGCTGACCGACCGTCAACATCATGCGGTAATGCACTACACAATCCGAATTCTTCATGCCGTCTTCTGCCAAGCAGTACACCTTACCTGCACAATCCAATCAACTCACACTGAAGCAACAGCAATAAAGGACTGACGATCCAGCAGGCTCACCTCCGTGGCAAATGTGCTCATGCAGACACACTCAGCATGTGGTGGGGAGTCGGAGTCGGAACTCGGGACTAGAACTCAGCCTCCGGATCGAGGATCGAGGGGTCTACCAGTGGTCCAGTACGGACTCACGGAGTACCTTGCGCCAGTCCCAGTCTCGGTCTGAGGAGCTGGAGCCCGTGTCTTTTCTGGACCCTCCAACATGAAGATCATTCCCGGGTCGATTGTAGTCATGCTGCTCACGTGCGATTCCAGGGACATTGCACTTAACCACTTACTCTACTTGGTACCACTACCTGATATGAAGTTAATAAGATAGACACTGGAAGTCGATTGTCCAATCTGATGTGTACTTGTGTATAGCGTTAATGGTAGGTACCTGGGTGGAGAATGCCAACATCCCACATCTGATTCCATGGTTTCTGTTTCTCCTCTACGGAAGTCCTTCAGACCAGTAGTGGTTTGAAACATCACGTGTCGACTGGACACTTTGAAAGTGCCGAGAATCGCAAACGGGACGGACGCACAGGACTATAAAGCTGACTCTGAGCCTAAACTGCCCATGGCTACACATGACCTCACAACCCGTTCAGGTGTCACCCTTACTGGGATATCATCGAGATTTTACCAATCGAGACCCGGATGTCAACTTCCATTTCCAGAAAGGGGAGGCGCCAGAACCAGCTCCTTTGTATCAGGGGCACACGAGCATGGGCGATTTTCCCTCTTGGACCCCAGACTTTGGTGGTCTCGAGGGAGCAGGAGAAGTCCACAGGGCTGGATCAGTGGGTCGCTGGATAACATCATAATAGAGAGCTTGTGGCCAGACATGCTTTACAAGATGAGGGGGGAAATGAGGAGAGAGAAAAAGAGTGCAGGAAAGAATCGCGGAGCCAGGTCCATGACCGAGTCCGGGGGTGAATGAGATTTGCTCGGGGCCGGGGTAAAAAACAAAACTAAATCAACCGTGAGACAGATGCAGGTAGACGCACAACAAGATGGGAATGATGCCATGAAGACAGACATGAAACAGTCATGATCGTGAGTCAATCAGCTTGCCCTAGCCAGTAATACCTTGTGTGCTATCAGTATCGAGAGCATCTTCGAACAATTCTTGGCTGGTGAGGAGGGTTTGGAGACATGCCAGTTGCGATGTAGGTACATCGCACTCGCAGAATTGTACGGTCGGAGGAGCACGAAAGTCATAGCATTCTCTACGGAAAACCAGCCTGATACCCAGCAACAATGGATATAACCCCACTCACAATGACATTATCCTGCGTTGTGATTCGAAGAGCTCCATGACTCTGACAGGACCCCTCTGTCCTCTCCCCTGTATCAACTCAATCAGGTAGTTGGCCCTACTGGACCACCCCTGTTACTTAAGCCCAAGTTGGCAGCTGGTTAGACTTCGCAGCGGCGCTAAAAGGCTAATCAGGCCTTAGCGAGGGACGCTAAAAGCCCAAGGGCGCCAAAAGGATCGGTGCGCACGTCCAGTATTTACCGTCTCGGCTAAGTCTGCTTAGTCTGCCCCTCTGCCTAGAGCGAGCATTGCGCGTTTTCCATGCATAGGACCCGTCCGGGACGCCCTCGACAGGGTCTCGCGGGGGAGTGGGGAAAGGGAACGGACTGTGGTGATCGATAGAGAGAGGTCGAGGTCGGGGATGGAGTTCATCACACGATTGCTGGACCGAGTAGAGAGACGGAGAGAGAGAGAGAGAGAGAGAGAGAGAGAGAGAGAGAGAGACCCACCAGAACACACTCCCGTACAGTGCCGACCTGCACGCATGGACGGCGGGCGACTGCAGTATCAATCACTCGGTCGCGATTGTAATCCTCCTCGGAAGTCATAGACCACTGTGTTGACTCTGTCGAGTCCATGAAGGTGCTCACATGATCTGTCATGGCCACCAGTCTTACAGCTTCCCGGTTCGGTTGATCTGTTCGATCCGTGGTTCATGAGCCAGCCCAAGTCCCTCGTGGCAGGATAGTTTTCAGGCAGTCGTGATTCGATCTGGATCTCCGTTGTTCGCCCACAAAATGCCAAATGCGCTCTCGGATTTCGGCGGGGAGTCTTTTGACTTTGGGAACTCAAAATCCCCCGATGTCTAAATCGGATCAACGTCCGTTCTCTTCGTCTCGCTTGGCCAGTGACCACTGATCAGCAGTGGACGCGATGCTCGGCTGACAGGAGAGAGCGGGGTTACACGGTGCATCCTGGATGGGAATGGCATGGATGTCCCCGAAAGACCAAAGTTTTAACTCTCAGTCATGGGCAAGCGAGCAGATGTGACAGCCGAGGGATCTGAGAGTTCCGTCCATAGATGAATAGCTGTCCTCCGAGAAAGACAGGAAAGTAAAGTGATTGGTTCGTGAGCTTCAAAAATTTGCCATTTCATTTGGAATACGAGCGCGTACAAAGGCGAGCAAGTGCCATGTCAGTCGGCGGCTGCTCGAATCCAGGAGGCGAGCTAGTGTAGTGCTCATGCTGTGTGTGTATCGTTGCCAGATTGATTGCGGTGAAATTCTGCTCCGGCACGGCATTTGTCAGTTGGCGCAAAGAAAATGGAGGTGGGAACAATAATAATAACAATAATGACACAAGCAGAGGGAATTCCAGGTACCGACGAAAGACAACGGGCGCAGACAAGACGCCAATCTCATCATTTCCATTGAATTGGAAAACCACTTGGAGAGAAAAAGTCCCCGAAAAGGTGACAATAAGCGTTTCCAGGCACATGGCACGATGGCAACATTCCAAGTTTCACATGACAAATTCCTCTCAGCGAGTCAGCACCACCTCACCGACTAACCTCTATGGCCGCACACTGACGTCGCTTCTGGATGGCACTGAAATGTACTATGTAGACCGTACCTTCATCCGCTCCTACGGACAGTTCAGTTGACTGCATGAATCTTGGACGTCGCCTACTGTGACTAGACTATAATTAATGGATACGGTCGAAGAATACTTTGTATCGTCCGTGTCATCAATGATCAATCTTAGATAAAGTGGAGTGGATTTTACCTTTTCTTCTTGATTATCCTTTTCACGTCGACTCGAACCCAGTGATTCGTACGAGGTGTACCCCGTCTCGTCCTCTCTTCCTCTCTCTCTCTCCTTCTCTCCTGATTTTCCCCACACACATCCCTCTGTTTCTTTGACTCTTTTCCTGAACCGGACACTAGCCAACGGTTAGACTCAGACCCCAGTGCCGTAGTGACTCGACTGTCTCCATAGTAGTCAGTGATCCACTTCGGGTTCTCGATCCACCGGCCTCGGTCCAATCTCCACTGCTGCTCCAGTCTCCAGTCTCCAGATCCCAAAGAGGTCCGGGGTCTCCTCGTCTCGGAATGGCTCGAAAGCCGGTCGCTAACAAAGAGCCGTGAGCTTGCCACAGCTGGGATATGATCGTATCCACCCTTCACATTATTGATTAGTCCCCGTAACGAACAACGGACGGCTTGGTTCAAGCAGAGCCTCTCCGATTCGCACAGTCAGTGGCATCGACCGGTCATTCGTTTCTGGATCCTGTGATTCCCGTTTTTCTCTCTCGCGCGCTCTCTCTTTTGCTCATCCGTTGAATAGACCGGAACTCTAACTTGCCCTTGGCCCCGACTTTCTGAGTTCGTGACATCGCAGGCGTTTAGCGTCCTTTTTCGTCGCGCTGCCCACTCCGGTCGGTTCTGACTCTGGGCCTCGCTTTTGCTTTGGCTTTTGCTTTTTTTACCTCTTCCTCCCCCCGGAGTTCCGAGCTGCTTCGCGCGAATTCAGCCCACCATTTCTGGTCATCCCGAGTACCCTTGGCCTTGTGTGTGTTTGTGTGTGTGTGTGCATCTCTCTCTCTCTCTCTCTCTCTCTCTCTCTCTCTCTCTCTCTCTCTCTCTCTCTCTCTCTCTCTCTCTCTCTCTCTCTCTCTCCCTCCCTCTCTCTCTCCCTCCCCTCTCTCTCTCCCTCTCTCTCTCCCTCCCCCCTCAACACACACACAGCTTCTCACTCCTACCTTTCTTCATTCCTCTTCCGCCGCTTCCTTATCCCCCATCTCCAGCGTCTCTGGTCGCATCTCATGTACGCTCCCGGACTGGCAGTCGGCGTTGATCGGATCCGATCGTCCACACTGGCTCTTCGCCATGCCCGGCACCGCTCCACCTCCCGATGAGACGGGCGTCTATTCGGGGCAAAATCTGGTGCTGATCATCAGCATCGTAACTTTACTGAGTCTGGCCATCTACAACTCCATTGAACTCGTCGTACTCATCCTCTGCACCTTTCGGCACTACCGGGGCCTCTATTTCTGGAGCTTGCTGCTCTGTGGTCTCCTCGGCGTGGTCCCCCAGGCCGTCAGTTTCATCCTCAAGGATCTCGACCTCGCACCCTTGACCTTCTCTCTCACCCTCTCGACGATCGGCTGGTATTTCATGGTCACCGGCCAAGCCGTCGTCTTGTATTCTCGACTCGGTCTGCTGGTCAACGATCCTCGCGTCCTGCGCCGCGTCTTGATTATGATCATCACCAATGCCATCATCTTCCATGTCCCCACAACCATCCTCACCTACGGCTCGAATTTCTCCAAATCCCACAACGCCGTCTGGACCAAAGCTTACGCCGTCATGGAGCGCATCGAACTCGTTGGTTTCTCCATCCAGGAAATGATCATCTCCTACCTCTATGTCGTGCAAGTCATCCGCAACCTCCGCCTCGTCCCGCTCAACTCTCGCATTCATAAAGTCCACCGCAAGACCCTCCACTACGTCCTCGCCATCAATGTATTTCTCATCCTGCTCGACATTATCCTGCTCGTTATGGAATTTACCAATCGCTACACTATCCAGACCGCGTTGAAGTCACTGGTGTACAGCATCAAGCTGAAGCTGGAATTCGCCGTCCTCAACCGACTGATCTGCCTGGTCCGCCCTGATCAGATGGGCTCCGACGATTACTGGCAGCCCTCACCCAGCCCCAGTCCACGCACGCCAAATACACTGGGTCATGAGCTCACCGACTTTGGAGGGTTCTCGCGGGTAGAGTCCTGCGACACGGCGGCGATGCGAAGACCGTCAACACATGTGGTGAAGATCAAACAAGTGTTCAAATCATGATTTTACGAAATCCTCTTCGGACGACCGATGTGAAACAAATAATGTTACGACTTAATGCCGTTCCATGTGGAGGAAGCCTTCGATGGACTGTACCATACGACCTGTGATACCAATTTTTCTAGCTACTTTTTTGGATATACCCCTTTCAAGTCATTTGAATCAATGCTTTTCTGACAGTGCCCACACGACATCCATGGATGCTTTTCCCAAGTCCACTAGCTGCTTGCTTAATTCAAGCTCTGTACAGTACACTCGTAGCGAAAGATCGCGGGCACGATCCGCATCTTCAGAAATGACCCTTGACGTGCGAAATCCACTTTGAAAATCGACATCGTGGCCAGCCGGAACTCAATGACCGCATAATCAATCGAGTCGACGGCATCAAAGAATGTGTCTCCTCCATTCACGAGATGTCATATCTGATGCTCGGAATTCTTCCCTGTACATTTCATACTGCCGATCACAAAGTGGGGTAGCTCACCAGCCACTCTGCCAATCATGGAAGTTGTGGGCCCCTGCGGGGTCACATGCGTGGCAAACACCGCCACTGGGGTATCATGCCTGAGGTATTCAAAAGACATGACATCTCCTCTTCGTCCTTCTCTTCCGTCAACTATCACCGCACGTTTTATCCAGTGCGCCCAGTTTTTTTCACAGCTTTCAACATGGCGCCTGCCAATGGGCACCTGTTGCTTCCCAAGATATGGCGAGCAGCAAGGTTAGTAATGCTCACCCAGTCGAAGATTTCAAATTAGTTGCATGAGTCATCTGTTAACGCTGCGTTGCCACAGGTTTGCTTATGAAAGGGCATCCAAGGCCATCAGAGCCAAAATCCCAGAGTCTACCACATACTCGCATTTGCGGTACCAACCTGTCTATGCTCGCATTAATGGGTCCCAACCTATCAATCGGGCTGCCGCCATTCGACAGGCCCGAAGCCGTTACTTCTCCACTCGCGCAGCCGGTGCCTTCGTGTCGGCCATTCGGTCAGGAGTCTCAGCGGAGGCCCACGCATACCGAACTACTAGAGTGGCCTCGAATATCAGCAAGCTCACCAGCCGCGCTCCGTTCGCTTCTACCCTTCGGCCGAATTTAACGGGCGGTACGCTCGGTCGCACCGCGGGAGGTTACACTCTCGGTGCAGGTCGATTCGGAGGAGCCCGATACTTCTCTCATGGCCCGGCGGCTCCTGCCCAGGTGATTCACAATGTTTCACAGGGCATTAGGGTCTTCTTTCTGTCGGGCCAGAAGGTCCGTTTCGACGGAGTTGATCCCCGAACGGGTGAGAAGCGCTACAAGGCGGTCAGTGGCCTGCAGGATCAGGCTGGTCGCAAGATGACCGCTGTGCCTCGGAAGGCGACGGGGTCGAGCCTTGACTTCCAAGTCTCTCCCACCATGGCCGCCTTTGGGGCCTTTAGCGCCCTGAGCAAGCAGTCCGACGCCGAGGCCGTCAATACTTTGAACTCTGATGGCGTCATGGACGTGCTTTCTGTCGACTTCGCTCGAGCCTTGAAGGAGTATGCCGTAGTCTTGAATGATTTGAAGCGGTTGTCCACACTGGGGGATCTACCAGTCACACTGCATGATCGCTCAACAATTCGTGTCAGGTTCCCCGGCTGCGACGCCGACACTGTGGAACACCTATGTGATGAGGTTGGTGTGCAGCGTGGTCGCATCACTCAGGACGAAGACTTTGAAATTCGCACAGGTGCCGACCTAGCTCTCCTGTTCCCTTTCGCTCCCAGCGTGGCGTCTTCGGAAACAGAGTATCTTTTCGAGAACTCTTCACTCCCAAAGACCCACATTTCCAACGACATTGATTGGCACGGCATGATCACACCTGAGATCGGCAGTCCTTTCGCTGGCGACTCGGGCGTTGAATCTGGCAAGGCGATCAGCTTTGAAGACAAAGAACTCTTTGGCAGTAACCCGTGGACGTCACCGCGCTCTGCTTATTCAAGTATCAATATCAGTGAACTTGGCGACCAGCCATTCTTCCCAGAGTCGAACGCTGAGCAGATGGAATTCACATCCGATGACGATGCCGATGGGATCCACAGGTTCATAGCTGAGTGCGACCGCGCACGTCGTTGAGTCTTGCCAGTGGCATCAACTCTTTTTCCTTGCGTCTAATAAGTGCGCTGATGCTGGCGTCTGCATATTCGATTCTCTTTTCCTCTCGTCAATTGTTTTCATGCCGTCTTGAATCATTTATGGCCGGACCAGTTTGATGACTCGTGGGATCCCACTCCACTCACTTTGATATTTTTAACTCCTACGAAGTGTGTGCCATTGAGGCGCACATGATATATCCATACTACATACATAGCCCGATCGAATTTAGTAAACAGCTTGAACCTCCCACTCCCACACCGGTGTAGTTACCTCCCGTCTGCTCACACCGTGCTGACTCCTTTATAAGACAGATAGGATGAGATTAGAGGTGTTGCCAAGTCTCGTAACCACCGTACCATATGAATTTCCATCAATTAAGGGCACTTAATCCAGGCCACATACCTACTTGGCTTTATTCGATCAGGGAATCCTCAACCAGGAGCTGGCAGTCCAAAATATATCATCATTCATCCCACCCAATTAGACCGGATGACCTCTCAATTCCTAGGCGTATCTGAACCACTAAAACACCATCGCCGCTACCTATCCGTGGAGACCCTGGACTCTTCACCGATAGTCTTTACAACACTTTGAGCTGCCGAGACAGCCGTCCATCTTTCATCATCTCTACCTTAACTAATTCAAGTAATCAAACCCGACGCGGTGATGATGAAAACCCACCTGCTCGTCCTGCAAGGCATGATCAAGCACAGACCTCTTCTCCAAGATCTACCACGCGTGGTGGCCCTTGCCGATCAGTTCTCGATTTCTCGTTTCCTTGTCGATCAGGGCATATTGTATTGAACTGCAGTGACATGGACATTCAAGAAAGGGGTCCACTTGCAGTTTTCATGGTGCGCTGGACCTTGATCGGATCGACATCATTGATTGAGGGCCGTGGCTAGGATACACTAGGTAAGACGCTGGGTAGTCAGGGCTTCGTCCAGCTTGAGACAATGGGTGACTGGGCGCTTGCTCATCATCCCTTGTTGCTACGCTCTCTTTTTCGAAGCAAAATGCCTCGTGTCAGGGTTCTTGGATACCGTGTTCACCGGCTTTTGGAAGAGCTCTGAGCTCAGGTCCCTCATGGTTGACGTTCTCGTGCGTCCTTGGGGGAGTGTCCCTTGCGGCAGGCGCCTTAACCTCGCAGCTACATGGCGGTGCGTCTCTGCGTATTCGCGATGTTGAGGGACTTTCGTGTACAACGGACGGATGGGATGATGACGAGACATTCTTTCCATCTTGGAAATCAGTTCCATGTTCACCGAGACTTCGCTGCTCGACAAGTATAAGTATGAGGCAAGAACTCGCCAGGACGTTGTTTTTCTTCTTCACCCAACCAGCAATTCCAAACATTCTGCTTCATCCAATAATCAGAATCCCGATCAACGAGCACATCCTCCCTTGAATCATCTTCCAAATCCCATAAAGTCTCAAACCATCAAAAATGCGTTCCACCATGATCAGCAGCATCTTCTTGGTCGCCCTCTCGCCCATCATGGCCCTCGCCCTCCCCATTGACCCCAACGACCAAGGTGGCCAGTGGGATCCCAGCGGCCAGTACCGCAAAGGCCACTATGATGCACAGGGAAATTTCATTCCTGATCAGGGCTCCAACTTGTCCCCCAACCAAGTCGGATGGTACCAGAAGGGCCAGTATCCCGGTCATGAGGTGTACAACCACGACCAGCACAACAAGGGTCCGTGGAGCAATCAGCAGGGTCAAGGCAACAACGACCAGTACAAGAACGGTCAACAGCATGGCGCCGGTCAGATCTGGCCCGCTGGCAAGACCGGCCAGACCGGCCAGACCGGCCAGACCTCGTCTGGATGGACGGATGCCAACGGTGTCTGGCACTCGACCGATTACAGTCAGGGTTGGACTGATGCTAATGGTGTGTGGCATGCCAATCCTACCACTGCGGCCGCTACCAAGACTGTTGTCCAAGGTGGTGCTGGTCAGGATGGCAAGTACAACGCCATGACGGGTGATGCGGAGGCCAGGAAGGGCGAGGCAGGCAAGCCCAATGCCAGGGAGAACGACGAGTGCAACGGCAAGGAGTGGAACCAGCGTACTGGCCAGCCTTGTCGTCAAGCTGCCGCCCCAGTTGCTTCCAAGGGCGCTGTACCCAAGAACAAGTAACTTGGGGTCTGTTGATGTTGTGGACTTGAACATTGTCTGGTGTGAGAAATGTTTTGAGCTGCCTGTGACAGACTTTTGACGGACATGAGTGGAATGATTGGACGTGATCTCTATGACTTTATGATAGTTGAGGAGTTGATGAACCCCGCCCGCGAGAGGTGCAGATAGGCAGAGAGACTATGAACTGCAATCAAATGAAAATGGTGAATTGAAATGGCCCATCCGTTGAACAAGGTAACCTTTTGTCCGAGAGTGATACCGCCGGCAAAAATCAGTAAAAGTTCAGAAACGTATGCAGAAACAGCACCATGTCAAAGGTCTGTGCTGGCATTGCGGCTCAAGTTGTTGGTTTGTCAACGGTGATGGAATCCCTACAGTGCTGAGTGAACACGCCAGTTAATACCCACAAAGCCTCTGACCCCTGACCATCTCCACATATTCGAATATTGACTAGTAGGACTAGGTAGTTGTACTGGAGCGATCGTGTCGGCGATGTCAAGCCGTAATCGATAAGGCATTGGCAGGACCCTTCCTGACCGACTGTGGCCGCTGTGGAATGTGGTACCTTGCCCCACGTGCGCATCGCAGTGTGTCTGCGGGACATGACGCTTCATCCACAAGGTCCTCACTTTTAGACTGCATCTGCGCTCCGAAGGTCCTCACGAGGTTTCGACCAGCTTAGCGCGGGCGCAAGCAAAGAGAATAAGAGGAATCACCTCGTTGATCTTGAGAATTCTAACAGCACCAATGCGACCGCGCCGCCGTCTTTATACCAATCGCACCTTCGACTGCAAAGTTTGAGCCCGTGTCTCGCAAGGTCCTCGAACAACCCCGGAAAAGTGTGCCGCATACCGCCGATCGTGCACCGGATCTCGCAAGTCCACTGATCATTCCCTATCGACATTGTGATTGCACACTGCCACGACTGCTGAAACGCAATACCGAGCTCTTTCAGTCTAGGCTCATTCGCTTCCATTGCGTAGCTGGTTCGGCCTTCGTTATCAGACCGCAGCTAAAACCCAACCGGCCCCGAGACTTTTTCTTCCATATGATCGAACCGGCGCGAGCCTCCATCTCCGACTCGCAACTTGATATTCACGAAAAAAGCCTTGAGCACAAGACAATATGGTTTCTCAGGCCCCGCCCAATGATCCCTGCCTAGAATGTCGATGGGAAGGCTTCCACATCGACCCAAAAACGGAGAAGGCGCCATCGCTTCACCCGCCCGAGGCTCAATGGAGCTGTTCTGATGTCGAGCATCACGCTTCGCTCGCTGAATGCGGGACAGATGAAGTTTGTTGCGAGGCAGACAACTGTACGGATGACTGCGATAGGGACTGTGACTCGGTCTGCGATGGTTACGTGGATTGCGGTGCTTCGACAACATGTTCTGTAGCAGATTGTGACGAAACCCACTGCGAAAATGCAGAGCCTGTCTGCTTCGACAATCACTGTTGCGAAGACGAAGTCGATCCAAACTGCACCTTTGAATCTATTCTCGGCATCCCCCCGTCCATGTTTGACCCCACACATTTCTTACCGACTGCAACAACCATGCATTGCAATGCCGGTGAATTAGGAAAACCTGTTGCCGAGACCTTGCCGATCAACATTGACCAATGTTCGCAATTTGAATTTTTGTCGTCGTATCAGGCCCATGCTACGCAATGCGAACAACATGTCCAAAATCACCTCGGCTGCCAAGACTTTCAGAAGGATTGGCAAGGGATGTTCAATCATCAAACACAACCTTTGCCCCAACAACTACACATTGATCCCACCGACCTTTATCAAATACTGGGTGGGAGCCATGACTTTGGAGTCTGTCATAGCTCTCATCTCGACATCACTCATCATGAACATCCCATTCCGGACACATTCGGGCATTTCAACCACGAGCCTCTTGCCTGTCCAGGACATGAACACCATCACTTATCAGCTGAATTCAAAAATCCGAACCATTTTGATCTGCATGTTCACGGTCCCCATCGCACTCAGCATCGCTGCCGCAGCCACCACCATCACCAGGCTCATCCATACTCGCCTTATTCTCGACATTCACGATCCGGTGTCAGCTCGCATTTTATGTCGAGCCCCAGAGACACGCCTCCACCCCTGGAAAAAGATCGATCCTCGGTCCTCACGACACCCGAGGAATCTGCGGAAGACAAAACCATCCATCAATGCAAATGGATGACCTCGATCAATGGGGTCGAAGTGCCGTGCGGGGCTGTTTTCGCCGACTCTGGCGCGCTTCAAGATCATTTGGTCGCCGAGCATACGAATACTATCGCTGGTGCCAGGGGCAAAGGCTACTACTGCCGCTGGCAAGGGTGTTATCGGCCCGATGAAGCTTTCTCGCAAAAGTCCAAGTTGCAGGGCCATTTTTTGACGCACAGTAATCGTGAGTACACCGGTGCAATGCAAGAGGCTCGACCAGGTCATACTGACTTTACTCGATGCAGATAAAAGTTTCAAGTGCTCTGTCTGCGGGAAGACCTTTGCCAGACAAGCAACGCTAGACCGCCATGAGCGAAGTCATCGTGGCGACAAACCATATAGGTGCAAGACTTGCGGGAAAACATTTACTGATAGCAGTGAATTGAGTAAGTCCTTTCTGCAGGTTCACATGTGGCCCATGTCTCTATTGCTAATGATTGTAGAAACACATTCACGGATCCATACCGGAGAGAAGCCATTCAAATGTACATTTCCCGGGTGCAATTTCGAGACTGGTGATGTGAGTGAATTTGCTGTGATTTTTTTCCGCGTCTTGAGTAGAGACTGATAGTCGCCCAGTCGTCGAACATGTCGAGCCACAGACTCACTCATGGCGAACGCAAACATAAGTGCACATACCCTGGATGCACCAAGAGCTTCACAAGACCTGGTACGATCAATTGTCATGGAATTCATGTCCAATTACCGGCTGACCAATTCTGCACGGGTAGATCAACTCAAGCGGCATCAGCGAACAACCCACGAGCGGGAGCCCTCATCCTCACAAAAAACCTCACCCACTCTGGCCCAACTACCCTCAAATTCATTGCTTGTCTCATGAGAAGCCTTCCTGCAGCGATTGAATCCCTCATAATAAAAAGCAGCATAACAGGTCTGGTAATTGTGCGATGGACCCATCAAATGGGACACCACAAGTGAACAGCAATGCGGACTGGAGCAGTCATCGAATCGGACGTGATGAAGACTACCCCAGAATTCGGATATGAGAATGTTAGTAGCTATACTTCCGGCCCGGAATAGCACGTCTCAGCGATGGAAGCCTTGCTCTCGCCCGTGGATACTTGCCAGGTACAGCCAACCCTTGTTTGCAGCACTGTCTACGACTTGTCCTCCTGCAGAACTACCACCAGCTACCTAATGATACCATCATTGAACCAATTTCAAAGTGTCTGAAAAAAATGCTTTGTTTGAGTGCCGAATTTTCTCAGGTACTCCATGCATCTGATTCCGAAGAGTGGAACACAGAACAATATCAGACAGGGCCTTATATATCCTTTCTGCACAAAAGTAACATTCGAGAGCCTGGTCACTTCGAAAATTCTTCGAATATTGTCTCGCTACCTGAGTAACTTGCACCTGGCATCCAACTACCCATCCAACCCTTCACCTTCTCTTTTTCATTACAGCTGCTACACCGAGGGCAATCTCGAGCAAAACATGCTGGAGAGTTGAGAATTTGAATCAAGACACGGAAAAGATTGTTAATTTAAATGGTAGGAAAGAAGGCGTCTGGGACTTCCCAGCAGCAAGCCGGTAGACTCCCACCTCCGAATATGAAGTACCGTACTATACACCAGGTTTCCCACAATTTTACACTAGTCCGTCTGCCTTCAATGTACCATTCAAGGTCTCCTGGACACTCCATTGTCGATTTGCATCAAGTTTACTCTGCGTGCGCCCTCTCCTCTAACAACTCGACTGCATTGCGCAGCTCCCGCACCCGCTGCCCGACTCGTTTCCGCACTTCATCACGCACCTCACTGCTCACATCTTCCGGATTGAAATTGGTCTCGACGACAGCATCTCCGATACTCCCCGCATCCCCTTCAAGCTCAGACCCCGTATTTCGCACCCCACTGTCGACGTCCTCGCCCGGTCGAGCCGTGTACAGGTGATAGACGGCGCAAAGCTGATTCAACGCATCCCGTGCCGACTCCCTGTCAGACGGCGCATAGATAGTGGACCCATCTGTGCTTTCTGTGGCAATTTCAAACTCGTCTTTGGCGGTCTCGTACAGATCTTGAAGCTCCTCGATGAGTAGGTCTGCTGTTGGCTTGGCAGGGGTGTTACTTGAGAATTCTTGGAGGCGGAAGCACGCAGGTGGACTGCATCCAATTGCTTGTGGGCGCCATGAACGGGGGTAAGCGGCTGCCGTCGAGATATTTGGCCTTTCGACAGTTATGCTGCGATTGAGTCTGCTCACGACGTGGTGGATAGTACGGCACTGTTTGAATAGGCAGCACGTTCGCGCATGGACTGCCTGAGTGTGCAGGCGGGGTGCTCTAAAGCGCATTGACAAGGGAATCATTCTGAAAATTGTAAAACAGGGTCGTCGGAAACTAGGGCAATGAGAAATTTGCACTCATCAGATTGCGTTTGCGAAGATAAAGAAGATCGAGGTCCTCAGGCGTAAGAGGGACCTCGGCTGCGAGCGGATGACGTCGAGTCACGTGGTGATAAATGATTTATCTTATCGATCGATCAATATGTCTCTTTCAAGTCCTCGAAGCACTGGACCTACTTGCCTATGTAATGATTACTTGCCCTATATAATTGCCACAGAGTTACTGAGAATTTTTGCAAACTCTCAAAGGACAGTTCTATAGGTAGTTGAAGGAGGCGATATTTATAATTGGGCTTGTGGTGAGGAGAGTGACATCCGGCCTAGCTGGACCTTGGTCAGATAAGGTTGTGGTCAGGCTTGTATTAAGTCTGGAGACATAAGTGTCACGTACAGAAAGCGTCGGAGGCGACCCGAACCTAGTCATAGTCATGTCTTCTATATCATCCAGATCTCTCCTATATATAAAAAGATTATCTTCTCTGGAACGGCCTCTCTGTGCCGGTCATTCGTGGCTTTACAAATCACTCATTCCATAGTTCGGTTCAATGTGTCAAGGTGGGAATCTTGTCGCAAAAGGCATCATGCCCTTCGAGCCTGAAAAATCTTGTCGATCAAATTCGCCTTTCTAGGTGTATCATTTGTGAGTATGGAGCTGTGAGCAAACAGAATTTCAGATTGATAGCTACAAATCTGAGTTCCGCTTGACTTTTTGATCAAATGGTTGGCTGCCCAGGCTAAGTACCATATCAATGATCAATAGCCATGCGCCTGTGACGTGCCTGTAACCACAAGTGAACATTGACCTCTCATCGCAACCGAAGATCAATCAGTCAAGAGAAGCGCGTCAGCTGATCGAAAATCTCCCATCCTCAAACAAGTGCGTCTCCCACATTCTGAACTTTCCTTCCTTTATGCATCATCCCCCCACGGTCAGCTTCGCCTTGCATTCGGTGTTCTACCACGGTCTTCGTCTCACTGCTCACGGGAATACTCGCCCATCATGGACCTAGTGGACAATCCTGACCACTCCGTACTCGCAATGCTCGCCCTCTGTCTGCCCTTGGTATGTGGCCTCTCGTCTCCAACTCATCTGTGAATGCAGATTTATGCTGCCAATGAGAAATTTTCTCGATCACTACGCTACAATATTGAACAGCCCTTTGATTCTACAGATGATCAAGATAATCACTTTGCTGCACTCGCCAAGATCATATCTCCCGGATGATACCCGTATCAGCTTTGAGGATGTACAAAATCAGCTACAAGAGCTGCACTGCAAATTGGACGAGGCTCAAAAAAGTTACATGGAGCTACTGGGTGGTAAGTTACTTCCATGCTCCATAGGGTCTCTGTTCACTTAACGCCGATCGACTGTATACTGACATGGTGTGAATAGAGGAGGCGGCGGTTACCCATTGGATCAGAGCGGTATTTGCCCTGCAAATCCTACTAGTCATCTGGCGAGCGGTCCGTTGGTTCCTTGATCGTCAAGAGCGACATGCTCAAAGGCAATATGATTCTGATTGAGGTTGGCTCCAACACTGCCTGGGATCAGATTGTGCACGGGACATCTACATTTGATAATGAAAGGGTACCTTCAGAAACTTCCCAGCTTTTACTTTACAGTTCATTTCCAGATTATATATGACCTGCAATGTGCCAAAAGTGCTTCTTATTTTGGCGTGCTCATGGTGTTTGCGTTGCTCCGTAATATTGTGTGTGTGGTGATGATCAGATAAGATGTTAGATCATTCCGGCCCGGGAAATCTGGTCTGCCGTTTACTTGATGTGGCCGCTATTTCCCAGCAGAATGGCGCCATTCTTGTAAGACTGTAAGACTCACTGACGTTTCGGGTTTAGCTCAAGTGGGTTAGTGCCAGACTGCCCGTTGCTGTGTTGCTGACGTAACTCCACATGTTCCCCGGATAAGAAGGCTGCTATCAACGATTTCTCCGCTTTGTATCGCGACAGGGCGCCAGTCATTGCGATCCTGTCTTTAGTATCTGTTGCGCTGTACTCCAACCATTACTTCCAATCAATACGGTCTTACTAGACTCTCAATTCACCGTCTCTCTTCCATAGTAGCGCCCAGTACCGATCACCGCTCACTGGTCACTGGCCACTCAAATACTGTGTTCCTCTTGTCACCTTTTTCCTTTTTCTCCGCTTCCCCCACTCACCAACCGAAACATGGGCAACATCTGCTCTCGCTCTTCAAATAAGCCCGAGGGCTTTACGGGCCCCGGTCGAGTCGTCGGCGCTCCTGCCTCAAGTCAATCACCTGCGCCCCGTGCATCTATGCCCACGAACCAAAATTGGCAAAGCAGTCCTGGGCGAACGCTCGGCGAAAGCTCCCCGCAACCAGGGGGCAGTGACGAGGCGCGGTCCAATGCCGCGATAGCAGCCCAGGTAAGTTGTATTACGCGCATTTTTATGCCGTGATATCGTTTAGTTCGCGAGCTCTTCGCGCTGCAAATCAGACACTGACTGGTATATCTTTTCTTACTTGCGATCAGAAACGAGCTGAAGCAGCTTCTGCGGCCAACAAGGGGAAGCTGAGTAGCAAATTGGCTGAGCAGAGGGCAAAGACTCAGACACAGACGTTGAACGAGGCGAGCCAGACAGAGCGAGCGGTACGCAATGCAGATGAGGCGGAGACGGCACGACAGTGGAACTAGAGGGGTGCAACACCGAGGTTGTTCCGGGGTTATGTTCTGGGGTGGTCATCTGATATTGATTATTTTTGCATTTGGCGTTTGGCATCTTACATTTCTCGTCGCAAGGCTACCACAGCGAGCTTCTGCGAATTCTTACCTTGAGCGATCACATTAGGCCCCACTTTACCAATTACCATTGCCCTCGCCGGATCTGGCAATTAAGGGTTACTTGAAATCCGCGATTTCTTTATTTTACATTCCAGTACTAGAGGACCATTTTTTCATTGAAGAATCTGAGGGCCTTTCACATATCAGGCTTGAGACCATGTATAATTCGCGACCGGGCTAGTCAAAATCCAGATAAAGATGCTAAACCACACTATAACGACCGCTGGCTGGCTGGCGCGCATCGCTGTCAGCAGCAGCGACAGTACCCTCTTTCAGCAAACGCATAAGCTCGCGCATGGCATTGGTAACGGAGATTTCGGTCTCTCCCTCAACCAGGATATAAAGTTTGGGATTCTCGTTCGGCCCAGGCACTTTCCCAGTGGGATAGAAGCTACCCTTGGTCGTGATGGAGGTCCCTGTAGCTTCCAAAATTTTGGCGACATTCGTGCGGTTGGTGACCGCCCAACGAGCTTTTTCTGTTGATTCAAGAACGTGATTAGTCAATCTCCCTATTTAAGAGCATGTCGAGCGGGTAAAGACGCGAAACTTACGGGGAAAGTCGTTGATCTCCAAAGTAGCATGGAATGCGCCTGCATCTGGGCCCCGATTATCGATGGGCACACCTGATCTCATCACACCGGCGCGGCTGAGACGAGCATGAATATCCGCAACAGCAGAGCCAACCTTGTCCAAAGCATTCTTGGTGCCAGCATTGGGATCCTTCTCGGTCCTGTGGACTGTGATCTTCCCGTCAAGGTCAATACCTTTGGGTACACCAGCCAGCGGTGCCGGTGCGGGCGCGGTAGCGGCAGACTGCACTGCAGAGAGAGCTTTGGCGAAGCGGTCTTCGTCGCCCTTCTTGTCCTTCTTGTCATCTTTGTCCTCTTCCTCCTCTCCCTCTTCACCAGTCTTGTACGTTCGACGTTCACGATTGCGCGCGGTCTCACGCTCCTGGTCTAGTCGCTCCAGACCTTTGCCACCAAAGCCGGATCCACTGGCCTTTTCTTTACCAGCCTTGACTTTGTCGAGAAAATTATTCACCATCTTCTGCACTGGCTCGGGAACCTCTTGCCCACTCTGCTTCAGAGCCTTGGCAATGTCCACCGAATATCGTTCTTGAGTGTCCATCAGGAATGTAACAGCAGTACCGGTATTGCCGGCGCGACCAGTTCGACCAGCACGATGCACATAATCTTCCAAGTGGTTGGGTGCATCGTAGTTGATGACGAGCTTCAACTGCTTCACATCCAAGCCACGAGCCGCGACTGAAGTGGCAATCAGAACTGGGAATATACCGGCCTTGAAGTCCTCAATGGTAGAATCGCGATCAATTTGATCTTTGCCACCATGAATTGACATGCATGGATAACCCTTCCGCATCAGTTCTTTCAGTAGAGTATCGGCAGCTTCTTGACGGTCGACGAAGATCAGCGCCCGCGCATCCTCGTTCGAATCATCTGAATAAAGATTGCCGAGTAGCTCGAGAAGACGCACGAATTTCTGGTCTTCGTTGCGTACCTCCACGATCTGGGTAATTTCGGGGGCGACCACACTTCGGCCACCAACAACAATCTCAATGGGCCTCTTGAGTGTTTTTCGTGCCAATGCTTCCATATTTCGAGGGAAGGTGGCGGAGAACAGCACTGTCTGCCGATCGGGCCTAACGTTGGCCAAGATCTTCATGACTTGAGGCTCGAATCCCATATCAAACATACGATCTGCCTCGTCAAGCACAACGTAAGTCACGCGATGGAGATTAGTGACTCGACCAGCGTTGGCAGCGAGGAGATCGATCATACGTCCTGGTGTGCAAACAACGACCTCGGCTCCACGCTTCAGCTCCGCAATTTGATCTTTGATAGGGGCACCGCCATATGCACATACAGCACGCAGACCGAGTGCCTTCAAGAACGGTTTGCAGTCCTTATGAATTTGAGTGGCCAACTCACGGGTTGGTGTCATGATCAAGCTGATTGGCCCTTCCATGTTGCTGAGCGGTCGCTGATCTTTGATGTGTCGGAACATTGGAACCAAGAATGCCATGGTCTTTCCAGAGCCAGTCTTAGCAACGCCGATCACATCGCGACCTGACATGATGCAAGGTATGGCTTGCGCTTGAACTGAGGTGAGGCCATCGAAACCCAAACGCTCAATAACATCCAATGTCTGCACACCCAAACCACACTGAGCCCATTTCTGGACTGGCTTAGGTATATCTTGACCACGAACTTTGATGCCGTCTAGTTCAAGTCGTAAGTTTGCCACTTCCTCCTCGGTCATTTCGGCGAGGTGGGAAGGTTCATTATAAAAGTTTTTGCGGAATGGCTCATAGTCGACCTTGGCGTGATCAATAGTCGGGATTTCCTTTTTCTTCTTCTTAGTGGCCATTGCGAGAACATCATCCGCGTCTTCACCACCAACAGCCGTAAGATCCACATCGTCCTCATCCCCGAACAAAGCCTGTGGTTGTTGCGGGCCAGTCTTCTTTGCGAAAGAGACACCGGACTTCTTTTTTGGAGGAGCAGTGTCTGCAAGTTCTGACATGAAGGCATCGAGAGGATCAACGTCTTCAACCTCATCAACTTCCATCGCCGCTGGATCAGCTTGTTGGGTGGGAGTCTCCTCCATCTGGACGTCAGTATTTGTTTCTGGTTGTTGGTATTGAAGGCGAGCCTCACGCCGTTCGGCGGCGGCTCGTGCGGCGGCGGCGGCCTGTTCCTCGCTGTCCCCGTCTTGCATATCGACATCGTCATCATCGCCGGCATCCTCGACAACGGCGAGGCCGTCCTTGTCGTCATCAAGCGGAGGCGTTGGAAGCCGTTCCAATTTCTTGCGAGTCGACTCTTCTTCGCCGAATCCCAGAGTTCGGGTGGCAGTAGGTTTCTCATTCTCAGACGCCTGTTTCCCTCCCAGTCCAAATCCACTGACATTGCCCTTGGCTTTCAACGGTGCAGAAGGTGCAACAGAGGGCGCGGCAGGTGGAGCTGTCACAGGCTTCGTGTTCTGGGGAACATGGACATCGGTTCCGAGGACAGCTGGTGTGGCTGCCGTTCCATTCGAGGCTGCGCCCTTAACAATAGCCTTAGGATCAAACTTGCCAGCATAAGGCGCAGGAGACGAGGGTTCGACGGGCGTTACTGGGGCGAGAGGCGAGGCTACAGCAGGAGGACGACCAGAGCGGCGGTCTAGCTCATCAAGGATACCACGTCCGCCACCTGCTGCGGCTTCTTCCTTTTGTTTCCGTTCACGCTCAGCCGCCTGTTTTGCTTTCCACATTTCTAGCTTGGCCAATCTCTCGGCCTTTTTTTGCTCCTCGGTTTGAGCGGCAGGCGGCGCAGTGGGGGCAGGAGTAGCAGGTTTCGATGGCTGCAAATTGAGGTAAGCATCATAAGCTTGACTTGGAATAATTTCGTGGTTTGCGGGACATACCTCTTGAGTACGGGACCTCGAGCGTCGAGATCCGCCACGGTCTTGACTGTCAACTCGTCTGGGCTTGTGCTTTGGATCGGCAAGATCGTCTGTACGTCTCCGGTCTCGATCCCGCGAGTCATCCCTCCGAGGTCGATAATCTCTATCGCGACTCTTGCGACGATAGCCTCGGTCGTCATCTCGATCTCTAGATCGCCGGCGCTCACGAGACCGATCTCTTCGATTGGGGCGATAGGTGTCTTCGTCTCGTCGGTCTATCGATCTATCACGGCGTCTGTAGCCATCTCTGTCCCGGCCATGTGGATAATCGCGATATCGCCGCTGGAAAAAAAAATCATAGGTGTATTAGTAAACCTAGTTATCCAAAGATAATGATATATCCACATGCTCACTCACCTCTGGACTGCGGGACCTGCGATAACCGCGTCCATCATCCCTTCTGTGTCTGTCGTAGCGGTCGTCATCTCTGCGGTTGCGACGAGATGAAGAATATGTGCTGCCTACAGGAGATGGTGAGCGAGTATCCCCGTGGCGAGCCATTTTCACAGGCCAACGATGAGTGAGTATTACTGAAACTCGCAGGCACCAGATTGTTAGATCACGAGGAGCTTGAGAAGATGTTCAACGCGCTTCGAAGTAGTCTCGCCCGATAGCTAGGCACTCGTGTTGTCTGAGCTTTCAATGAGATGATGCACTGTCAATGTAGCTGTGCATCATGCTCGCCGGCTGGACTTTTTGCGCCTGGACTCTACTGGGACCGCCGCGGCATTATCACGTGGAGACATACAGACACCGGTCACGTGTTTGATACGCTTGTCCAAACGCGGCTCCGACCCAAACGAATGTCAGACGCGCCTGCGACGGCTTGTGTGCCTGTTTGATTGTTTGGTTTCTTGGCTCAATTAAGCGTTCCAGCCTCCCCTGCCCGCTTGCGTCAGTGAGTGTTCCACAGCTACCTACCTACCATCTTCGGTCCTCACTAATCAGCTTCCACAAACTCCCAGGCTTACCAAGACAGATTTCTGTACGCCAATTGAGAGCTGACTCGCAATCACACCTCTCTTCGTTATTCATGTCTCTTCAACGAGTGGCTCGCGCTAGTGCGCTGCGGCGCCTTTGCCTCGGCGATGCGTCGCCGCTCCAAACCCGCGTGACCACCATTTACAGCCAGCTCGCTCGTCTGTCGCTTACATCAAACTCACGACCCTCGACGCCCGTTGCTGGGTCAATTCGCTCAGTGCATGCTGGACAACGATCGCAATCCTACGCGACCGAAGCCAAGCCCACCAAAGACAAGAAATCCACCAAGAAGCCAGCGCGGCAATTGACCGAGAAGCAGAAAGAAGCCAAAGAAAAGAAGGAGAGCCGCGAGCTTCTGAAGCAGCTCAAGACAACAGCGCTTCAGCCTCCTAAGAAGTTGCCTCAAACCTCCCGAGCGGTTGCAACTCAATCCAAGCTCAACGAACTGAAGACCCAATCCTCTTCTCGCTCTCCAGTTGAGACGTTCAAGGAAGCCGTCGAACAGGTCACCGCTCAACGACTTGCAGAAGCCGATGTACGTTGAGTCTGTTTGCTCTCTCGTGGGGCTTATATTATCAAGTCCATGCAAGCGCCGTGCTAATGTTCACCGGCAGCGATTCATCGAACAAGCCGAGAAAAATCGAGCTGCGAACGAGGCTTCCTATGAGGCGTGGCTTCTTCAGTACACGCCGATCCAGATCAAGCAAGCCAACACTGCTCGCAAACACCTTCGCCGTCTTGGTCACAAAAAGTACTATGGTATCCATGACGAGCGGCTGGTGAAGGCTCCTCTGAGCCCGTACTTGTGGTTCATGAAGGAGCGTCACGAGAGCGGCGACTTCAAGCACCTTGCCGTCAAGGACGCGTCCCTGCGGCTTTCCGGGGAGTGGAAAGATTTGACTGATGCAGAGAAGAAGGTAAGACTTGCGGATGACAGTTCCGTTCTGTCACGTTGAAGCAGAGACCAAGACTGACCGATGTTATGTACAGCCCTACTTTGACAAGGCTGGACGCGACCAGGATCGCTACCGTGAGGAGTACCGTGAGGTCTATGGCGAGGATGCTCCCCTTCCCAAAGCCAAGTCCACCAACCCATAAACATAGAAGACTTGAGCGGTGACAGTCAAAGTCAGTTCTCTGGCTTTCTAGGATGATGAATAGGATGGGGTGAGCGTAGGCTCGGTGCGCTTCGGTTGAGGGCATGTGTCTTGTATCTTTGTGTGGCAACTGTTTGAGTCCGTTTTCTGTCGCTCAATTCCCTCTTTTTTATTGTTGTATTCTACGCGCTTGGCAGCCTACGTACTATTGTCCACGAGTCATGCTTTGTTGATGTAGAAAGCCCCTGCCTCCCAGGTCGTTGTTCTCTACACCGACGGCCTGGGCCCCTGGTTGTTACTGGGTGAACCCGGAGTTCATCGATCATATCATTTATCATATGTAGAATTTTTCCCGACGCCGAGGGAATATCATTGACATTACAGAAATTCTCCAGCGACATGCTCAATTACTCATTTTCCTCTGTCCACCGCCCCGACCTTGGCAAGTACTCAAACTATCTTCTCCGGTCTCTCTTACGCCTTTCTAGCACGCTGCACGCCCAGTCGACCCCATGTCCAAAAGAAAGATTACGACTCAGCAAGTCCGACAATAATGACCATCAGTCCAACGGTGTCAATTCCCAGAGTGGACAAGGAACCTCTTCCCCGCTTTGGTCTGGTGAGTCGTGGGAGTGGATTTCTTCTACCATATGCATGATCACCGTGGTTGTATTCCTCTTTTTGGTCCGCGCCTCGAAGTGGCGGTGAGAAAGAGACCAGCGAACTTTCTCCTCCGACACTAACTGTTCCCAGCTCAATTGGGTAGTCGGCGCGTGTAGGGCGCCCAAGTGGTTCAATTCATGGACAGTGCTTGGATTGTTTTGGCGAAGAGGTGATGTTGTAGATTGACTTTCCGTGCGAAGGGTGTTGCAACATTTCTGTAGCGAACAGCGGCGATGACAATCCATTCTGTTTATCGTGTAATAATGTCGCTGTATGGCTATCACTCGGTACTGGTAGAGTCGGGCGGGCGGTACTCGGTGAACTTGCTGAAGTCGTGTGTAGTTTGAGATTGAACTACATATTCAATTTCTTTGCCGCAAGTCTTCAGTCTCGTGTAAAAGTAAATATGTAGATCCCTAGAGTGGTGTACAAGTTTCGGCTATCCTAATCAAGGACGCAGGCCATCCACCGTGATGATTCCAGGTTAGGCAGTTGTCCCTGCACGCCACACATACAGACGCAGACCACGTTACAAGTGCAGTCATCCATGACAGACAGGGCAGGATGCATCGATTTATCCAGGCCCTCAACATGTTCTTCAGAGTCGGGTCACTTCCAAGCAACATAGAGACTCTGAGTAAGAACCCCTCCACTTGTCCGTCTAGTGTCTGACTATCTGCAACTCCACGTTGGGCTGCTCATGTTCAACGGGAACATGCATTTGGGATCCATTCTGGACCGCATCGATGGAGAACATCCATCCATTCTTCCATTGTACCACTCTGACTGACTGACTGACTGACTTACTCATCTATATTGCATAAATACTGCAGCGATTGTACTCCACGGCCAACGTGCGCAGCAATTGTTTGTCCCGGTCTGCATCTGCAGAGCCCAGCAGCTAATTCATGGATTCATCGGTGGAATCAAGCTGGAGGTTTCTGGGAAGGGCCTTGTCGGATGTTGATGGTTAATGTATCCATGATGCCATGCAGACGGGTCTATCCGTGGATCAGTCCCGCCCATCGGGCATCCATGGATGGCAGATGAGTTTGTTCCAGCGTGGCTTTGGGTTGTCTTGGTGAGAGGGCGCTTTGGGGGTCTTTTTGTAGGGAACCATGGGTGATGGATCCACGTGCTCTACCTTGGTACACCGTAATCAGATCACCTGAATCAGTAATGTGTGTACACTGTACACTTCACACTGTACACTGTACTGAACAGCTTGATTGTACAAGAGTTGTCGATACTCAGCAATGACGACCTCTTCAAAGTGATTGCGTTCTTACAAATTGATGCAATACCTGTACTATTCTACGGAGCGCTCTATCAAAATTGTATAGAGTGGTCGGTGGTGAATAGACAGACACCTTGGACTGGAAACAGTCCAAGTCAAAACACAAAAAAAAGAGGTTCAGGTGCAGGGTGCGGCATGCAAGATGCAGGATGCAGGACACGGACGCAGCACAGACTCAGATCCAGACTGCAGTCTGCAAGTCCACTCGTTAATGTCGCCCGTGGCCAGGGATCGAGAGATCCCCCCTGCTTCGAAGTAATGGTCAAGGAGGGGCACTTTCACCATCGATAGGTCGGCTTACCCTCGCGCGCGATGTCAGGCCGATGCTGCAGGGTGGAGAACAGACCTGTACAAATTCACGAACAAAGTCAACGAGAGAAGTGGGGGACTGAATACGTTCGACGAGAGTGCAACAAGGATACAGAGTCAAGTGGTCTGATTATTAACTCCATATTATTGCCTGCTACTAGCTCGTAGCCATAATGACATGGAAGGGGAATCAATCCGAGTTGACTTCCTACTGGAAACTGCAGGTGGAGGCTTACTAGGGTTACGTGCCTCTTATTAAGATTGCCTGCTTGTGCAACTGGTGATGCGAGAGTCATTCGGACTGCAGGTGGGAAGCTTGGACGCGTCTCCGACCTGCTGGTACTGTAGCCTCCTGACCGACGGATTTCTACCATTTGAGTATCGTTATTATGTTCGCAGACCGAGATGATAGAGTCGTCACGCCGTGTGGTCGGGCTACATCGTGCACGGTGGGCCTCAACAACCTGCATATTCAATGTCCACTGCAATAGTACTGTAAGTTTACTCCTAGACCTTGACAAAGACATTGACTTGCAGCTTTGATTCTTCTTCTGACTGTGTTCATAATCGAGACCGCATAGAGAGGCAAATACCCCCTCGGAGGTTGGCACATCCATCACCAGACAGACTCCTTCCATAAGGTACTATACAAATTTCCAACGGATCGTGCACGGAGGGCCCGCGCCACTCGATCCCAGCCTTCCTCTTTCTTCTGGTTCGACCGAGATCTGATTTTTCCCCCCAGTTCTAGTAATGCCTTGTGACTGCGCGGTATTTGATCCGTGTACATCTTCATGATCTTTTCGGACGTCAAGTTTGTCGAAAGGACAAGGCGAGATAGATGGTAGAGTAGCACCTCTTTCTCTTCTAGCAAAAGGACATGGGTACCTCAGTAGGTAGTAGGTACATTCCTCGGTGCAAGTACAAAGTCCCCACAACTTGTGCCAAGGGTCGGGAGTACATCCACACCAGTGATATTGACCACCCGCCCCGCGGTACCTTACCCACCTCGACTCCTCGAGTCATCTCCAAGGAGAAAAGTACCACCGGGAAAGAAGGTACACAAACGTGAACGTGCGGGCTCAGATCACCGGCGATCAAACCCTCCACCGCTCCCCCAATGTCTTTTTCCATCCCTACCTTCTCCACCCCAGCATTTGCCTGTAGTTAGTTCCCTTTTTCTTCGCTCCAGTGCCCACTCATTGCTGCCCGGTAAACTTTCGCAGATTGCTCCTCTGACTCCGCATAGACCGCTTCTATCTGGTCGCATAGAAAGTGCCCGCATTGTGGGACGGGCGTCCAAGTCACCAGCAACACCATCAACGCTTTACCACCACCCCTTTGGAACTATACAACAAAGATTCTCCAGCCTCCCTCCACGCCGGACGTGCTGAGTGCTTCCATCTTCCGGAGCTCAAGACATTCCAAGGGTCTCCTGCGCCGTAACAACGCCCGCAGAACTCCGAAGCTCGGGGAAACTAAGCGCTTGCATCTTCGAGATAGCGGCCTGTATTGCGCGCAACTCGGGCCAGAAAACGCTGCCCCATGTTGTCTCAGTTCGAGTTCAAGTGAGAGGAGTTTTCGGTTTAGGCCCTTTGTGAGGAGATTATCGCATGTACTGTCGACAGCATGGAGGTGATTGCGCCCGCTACGTGTTCGGTCCTCGCGCACAAAGATTCCGTTCCCCGGACAAGATGCGACACTACGTGTTGGGAACATACGGTAGAGAATCTTGTTGACGATGTGTGGCGAGCCCTTGTACAGAATCCGTCCAGGATGACGCATCGGCACTTGAACAAGATTGCGGATTCCGAGACGCCCATACCAGATCTCCCTGCGCCCCCGCAGTATAACGACCCTCCTCCCTCGTACGACGAGGCCTTGAATGATCTTCCGCCCGAATTCTTCGGGCTTCCAGCCCTCGCGCATCGAAAGACTGCGCTTCCACCCGCACCGCCGGTCACCACTACCACCAATCCAAGACCACAAATTCAGTCTATATTCAAAGATTTCTCGTCAAGGGTCGACATTGATTTCGAAACCGTGACCGGTGTGCGCGAGCACAAAGGGAAGAAGAAGGGGCCCAAGAAAGCAGCTGCTCCCCCACCTCCGCCTGACAACAATGGTGGCGCCAATGATGGGGGTGGAGGAGGGGGAGGTGATGACCAGGGGAGCGGCGATGCCAATGCCGGGGGGAACGCGGGGTCAGGCGATGGAGGTGGTGGAGACAATGGCAGCGGAGGCGCCGGAGGAGGTGACGAGGGAGGTGGCGATGGCGGTGGTGAGGACTGGGATACTTGGGGCACTGCCACTGGAGGCAAGAAAAAGAACAAGAAGGAAAAAGAAGAAGAGGAGGAGAAACAGGCAGCCGAAGCCGCTGCCAAAGACAATCTCAGCTGGGCTGATAATGTCGATGATAATGGCGGTGGAGGAGGAGGAGGCGATGACTGGGCGGGATTTGGGGCGGTAGGGAAGAAAAAGAAGGACAAGGTAGGTCAGAAACTCCGCTTGAGACAAGAGCAAAGTTCTTCGAGATGCTGAATCCTATCATCAGGACGAGCCACCTCCAGGGTCATTTGAAGATGTCACTCTCGATCACACCGCTCCCCAACTGGACCTCAATTTTGACACTGGGCCAAAGACTGGGGGCACTGGTTTCAGTTTTGGCGGCTGGGGTAAGGACTGGAACACAGGGGGTGGTGCAGCGAGCAACAAATGGGATCTTGGTGCGATTGGAGACATACCTACCAAAGAAGAGCCCAAAGATAACAATCCTTGGGGCAAAAAGAAAGCGGCCACCGGCTTCGACTTTGGCGACTTGGGAGCCACGCCCGCTGAAGCCACGAAGACGGAGGAAGACTGGAATTCCTGGGGTATGCCCGCGAAGGACAAGAAGCAAAAGAGTCTGCTTGACCCGGATCCCGAACCAGAGGTTATTCCAGAGTCAATTACATTGGAACCACTCCCCGACCTTGACCTTGAGCCCGAGCCCGAGATCCCGGGAAACATCCTGACAGACCCCTGGTACATCGGACTTTCCAAAAAGGAGCAGCGAAAGGCCAAAAAGGATTGGGAAAAGAAGGTGAAAGATGCCGAAGTCGAGCTGAAGCGGGTCCAAGAATCGAATGCAGCGAAACAGGCCGCCTACGATGAAGCCGTGAAAGCCAGGGAAGCAGCTGAACCACCATCTGTTCCAGAACCCCCCGCGCCAGAGCCAGCGGCTGATGCACCAGCAGACGGTGACGACGACTGGGGCTGGGCTGCGCCCAAGAAGGACAAAAATAAGAAGAAAATTGATCTACTCGCAAATCCTGAGCCTGCTCCTGCAGAAGACGACTGGGGCTCAAGTTGGGGTCTTGCGGGTAAAAAGGACAAGAAATCAAAGAAAGACCCCGAACCTTTGATTGAGGCGCCAGCGCCTCCCCCAGCCCCCGAGCCCGAGGAGGTCAAAGAGGAAAGCTCCTGGAACTCCTGGGGCTTGCCTGTCAAGGATAAGAAGAAGAAGAAAGGTCAAAATGAACCAGAGCCTGAACCAGAGCCCCAACCAGAGCCCCAACCAGAGCCCCAGATTGAGGAGCCCGCCCCAGAGCCTGAGCCAGAACCCGAGCCGGAGCCAGAGGTTTTACCTGAGCCGGAACCTGAACCAGCCCCTGTTCATGACGACCCCTTGTACGACAATTGGCACAACCTAAACTCCAAAGATCGGAAAAAGCGTGAGAAGAAACTAGTTCAAAAAGGTCTTCCCATTCCTGGAAAGGACTTTGAACTTCCCACAGAAAAACCAATCGAACCTGAATCGGTACCTTCCCCTGCCCCCGAGCCTGAACCAGAACCCGTTGTATTGGCGAAGCCAGAACCGGAGCCCGAGCCCGTACTAGAACCCATCGAACCAGTTGAAAACGACTCCTGGGGCATTTGGGGTACTACTAAGGACAAAAAGAAGAAGAAAACCTTTGATGAACCACCACCACCAGCGCCTGATCCACCACCCCAGGGCTTGACCCCCGAGCCCGAATCCGTTGAAAATGCGGATGAAACCTGGGGTGATTTGGCGCCAAAGTCAAAGCTAAAGAAGTCCAAGAACCTGGAACCGGCAAAGGAAGAGAAGCCAGCCGCAAAGGGATTTTGGGCATCGCTGACTGGAGGGTCTTCTGCCAAATCTAAGGCAACCAAGGAAAAATTAAAGTCCAAGGAGGAGATGCCCGAGGAGTCAGAGAATCTTCTCGTTGAGGTTGATCATGAGCCTTCCGGGGAAACAGAGATTGCTCTTGAGCCCGAGGTCGTGCCTGAACCAGATCCTGAACCAGTGATTGAGGCACCTGTCGTCGAGAAGGCATCGAAGCTCCAGTCCACTGGAAAACTGTCTGTCGCTGAGCGCATCGAAGCCTTGGAGCAAATCAAAAAGGACAAACTGAAAAAAGGTAAATCAACCTCGAAATCGAAATCGAAGGCATCCGAACTCGAGATCGAACCCCAGGCATTGGAGTCGGAACCTGAGCCCCTTACTGAACAAGATCCTAAACCAGACCCAGAACCGGAACCGGAACCTGAGCCAGAACCAGACCCAGAACCAGAACCCGCCCCTGTTCACGATGATCCCCTCTACGAAGGTTGGCACACGTTGTCTTCTAAGGACCGGAAGAAGCGCGAGAAGAAGCTCATTCAAAAAGGACTTCCCATCCCCGGAAAAGACTTTGAGTTGCCTTCCAGCAAGCCAGTTGAACCAGAGCCCGTACCTGTGCCAGACCCAGAGCCAGAACCGGAAGAGGAACCTCTGCCCGAGCTCGACAATGGTAAACAAGTATCCACGGATTCAATCCCGGGGAGCTTCCCTGACGAACCAGAAACTGAAGTGATTGAGCCAGAGCAAATCGAAGAGATAGGACCCGAGTTGGAGCCGGAGCCGGAGCCGGAGCCTGTTCCAGAACCAGCGCCAGAACCACCCGCTCCCGACTTGTCCAAGATGTCAAAGAAGGAGATGAAAAAATGGAAGAAATCTGCCGCTGCCGCAGCACTTGCTAAGGAACCCGCGCCTCCCCCGGTTGAGGAACCTCCAGCTCCAGCTCCCGATCCTGAGCCTGAGCCAGCCGCAGAGCTTGAGCCCGAGCCCGAGCCTGAGCCCGAGGCCGAGCTTGAACCAGCACCCGAACCCGAACCCGAACCAGCACCCGAGTCTGGGGTCGATCAAGATGGCGATGGAGCTGTTCCACCGCCACCACCTGCCGACGAAGAGCCTCCGAAATCCTCCAAGAAAGATCGCCCTCGCGTTGATCGTACTACGAGCAGCAATGCTTGGGGCTTCTGGGGATCTGCGCCACCGCCCAAGAAATTGAGCAAGAGGGAGCCTAAGGACGTCAAGGGAATTCAGACGAGCGAAGATGCGGAATCACCCAAGAAAAGAAAAAAAAAAAGAGAGGAAGAGAAGAGGGCGGCGCGTGAATCCTCCCCCGTCAAGGCTCGGTCAAAATCTACCAAATCCCGTCCGAAAGACGCTGAACGTGAAGTAGAGAGATCTTCATCTGATCGAGAAAAGCGCAAAGACCGGGAGAGGGAGCGAGAGCGAGAACGTGAAGGGCGTCTGTCCAAACCGCAGCGCGCAGACACTCTATCCGGTTTGGTTTTTGGCCAGCCTTCACCGCGGACCAAGTCCATCAGGAAAACCGAAACCTCGTCGAAAAGGCCCTCTTCTAAACCAGTTTCTCGACGCCCATCTTTCGATCATGAGGCCGATGGTGCTATGTCACCAGCACCTCCAGATGTAAAGTACGGGATGAATGAGAAGGCCGCAAAGTTGATGGGCGTCAACGGTTCAAGATCTAAACACGAGCGGCCACGTGCTGAGCGACGAAAGTCAGGTATGTGTTCGGAACTCTAAATAGGAACCTCCTGATTCAATGTCATCCATACTAAACTCCATTGTATAGCTAAGCGGGATTCTGCTCTAGTGGAGGATGATGACTTGGTCATTGTCGACATGGAAGACGTTGACGGTCAATCACCCAAAGAGGGTTCGCGAGGGTCAAAGCGCAGGTCGAATCGGGAGGTGAGCTGCACTAACCCCCAACTTCATCGGGAAGTAGCAGATTCGGCTGACGGCTGTTGTTCTAACCGCTATTTAGTCCCGATCAAAGCCTGCCGAAGAAGATGCGGTCATGGTCGACGCCGAGCAAGCTCGCGGCGCTCCAGAAGTTTTTCCAGGTGCCGATGAAATGGCCTTTGCCGACGCGCCACCTCGTGAGCGCCGCCTGAAACGCTCCAACACAACGCCCAAAAAGTCGGACTCTGGGGGGTTTATGGGCTTCATCGGATCGCTGCGAAAGCCCACGCGACCGGAGATGCCTGATCGTCGAAAGTCACGCTCATATCGCGACGAGGATGGCAGACAGTTCACCGAACCAGAACGCGAAGAGCGTCGACTGCGCCGCGAGGAACGACGTCGAAGGCCTGGAAAGGCGGAGACAGACGTTGAAGGATTTACCACTGACGCTGCCGGCCAGGGTGCTGGTGGTGAAGCAGAACCTGAGGATGCAGAGGCTCGCCGAGCTGCTCGCCGAGCGAAACGCACTTCCCGACAGGTGACTTCAGATACACGAGAGGTTGAGACACGCGAAGCGGAGGAACGTCGTGCCCGTCGCAAGGAGAAACTTCGAGAGCGTGAGGCACGTGAGCAACAAGCTCGTGCAGAAGAGGAGCAGCGTCGAGAGGAGGAACGACGGATCCGCCGTGCCGCACGCGAAGAACGACGAGCCCGCGAGGAACAAGCAGCACGCGAAGCGGCCGCTGCCGAAGAGGCAAAAATCGCGGAACGTCGCGAACGTCGCCGACTACGTGAAGAAGAAATGATGGCTGCGAAAACCCGGCACCGTCGAGCCCGAGCCGAAGAGCCACCAATTGACTTTTACACACCTGAAGAGCAACTTGATAGCCGTCGCGGATCCCGAGTCGTCGACGACAAAGCCCGTCGACGTCGTTCAAAGGTCGCTCCTCCGCTGGAGCCAGTGCGGGCGCCATTAAGAATGGGTGGCCTCAATCATGGGGATACAGGTGGGCCCAAGAAAGATAAGATTTCCAAGTGGGTCTACTCACAAGCTGAAGAGCATCCTGAACCGCCGCCTATCGTACCCACGCTCATCGACCTCCCGCCGGACGAAGCCGCGGCCGTCGAGAACACTCATTCGCTCTCTTCGGATGAAGAGGCACGCCGTGCTGCGCGCCGAAGGGCTCGTCGTCGTGCCAAGTATGGTGAGATGGCTGAGGAGGAGCCGGACGATGTACGTTCAAGGCGACGCGGATCTCGCCGTGAAGGGATGAAGAGTAGTTCCGGGAGTGGAGAGTATGAGCGTGACCGTGGAATGCGATCGCAGCCTGAGAGTCGGCGTGGTGGTTTACCCCCGCAGCGAGGTGTTGATGCGAAGAAACCAAGCTGGTTCAAGAAACTGACTGGTTTCTAACTTCTAACTCACCGCTCTGGTATTTGATGGGCTGTGTGATCAGCGTTGATGGACGATCCTATTCGTCTTGATCTATACAAGAAGTGGAAAGAAAAGGTTGAGGTGGTGTTTATGGCGAAAATGCGTTCTTTATGTTTGTGATTTCCTCGATACTCCTTCAATTATGTTGACGGTGTATCACCTGAGGCTATGTTTACATACGCCTCGACACAACCCGACTCTTGACGACAATTACGATATGATGATTTACGTGTATAGCCTACCAGCGAAACGAATATGATGGACACCATGTGAACCTTACCCAGTAATGGAGCCCCTACACCCCTGGCACGCAGTAGGGAGAATTTTCGACAGAATATGGGAACCTCGGTCTGGGCTGTGACATTCACGGTGAAATAATTCTATGTCTACAACATGGTCGAGTCATTTTCTGTAAGTGAGATTGATTTTATGTGGTTTTACATTGTTAAGACGCTGGTATGCGTTATGCATCGGCCAAAACGCTGGGAATTATATCTAGCTGTAAACTTTATCAATCCTCTTGCTCAAGTCTTCGCCGACGGTTCTCAAGATAGAGCCGCCCACCCTCATAAAGCCCAAGATACAAACTCAACGAAACAGCAGTCCAAACACTCCGGATCGCACCGCCCCTGAAAAGTCCGCGAACCCCCTCATCGCGGAAGATCTGCTTGCCAACCGCCCACGTACCCTTTTGCTTCGAGCCGCGAACCTCCTTCTGCTTCTCAGCAACCCTAGACTCTTCAGGCGCAGCCTCACTCGCCGACAACATCACCCTCGTCTTGATCACATCAATCGGCGTCGTGATGATCGCAGCAACGGATCCGGAAATCGAAGCCGAAAATCCCGTCAACCCAGCCCGCTCAATCAAAGTCTCCTTTGTCCTCGAGGCTCTATCCGAATTATCCAAAGATAAGCCCGCCGCTTTACGTCTCCTGTACTTCTCAACAACGCGTGACCGGATATATTCGAACAATGGGAACTGAATAGCCGTCGACGGAAGATTGCGGCCCAGCAGGGCGAAATACCCATTCCACAGTTTCCACGGGTGGCCCTTGAACCGGGCCAACACTTGGCGCATGGCGCTCACGTCGGCGTATTGGCCACTGTGCCTTTGACCCGACTGAACCATTTGGGCGTTTTGTTTGAGGACTTCGGCGGGTGTGAGCATGAAGCATGAGACGGCTTCGGCGGACGACGAGGCGATTGCGTTGATGATGGGGCTGGGTAGGGAGTGCGTGAAGGGGAGGCGTATCCCCGTTTGAGATTTGGAGTAGTAGTCTTGTGGGTTACCATTTTTGGTGGATCTGGTCGATGAGCCGTGCAGTGTGCTCTTGATAGCCTCGTAAGTGGTGAAGAAGGCTCCTGCTGAAAGGGGAGCAATGCAAAAACGGGGTTAGCTGAGCTAGGACTGGTTTGTGGTAGACACATGGTGAAGAGGATTGGAAATTGACGCAACGCAATTTCAATGAACAAAGAGTACCGTAGGACTCGTGTCTCACACCGATGAACTAGGAAGATGGTTTTCAAAAGGACAAGGACAAGCTTACATGAAGGTATCGTCGAGAAGACGACACTCCAAACACCCTGGTAAAGACCCCGAAAGAGCACGTCTCGTTTTATCGCTCTTGTCTGCGCATCCTTGAAGACTTTCTCATATTCCGGTGATTGGATGCGTGTTTTGAGCGTGTCCACTGGATAGACAAAAAAATCCACCACAATTGCGGCGAAAGCACCGGCCTTGATGGGATAAAGTTAGCTTGTGACCTCAGGAATCCGGACTCTGCTCAATCCCGAGGTACTGAGCTTCCAAGGCAAGTTGCACAGCAGATTTATGATAATAAGCAGCTACATTAGTCACTCACCACCCAAATATCTGTATGCGTATTGTACATAGCTCTAGTATGCAATCAGGAGAACTTGAGAATTCAATTGGAAGGAGTCTAAACAACGCTGCGTGAACGCGTACATCTACACGCCATCAGGTCACATTTGCCCTGATTGCGATCTTATCGCCCATCGATGATCGCGATAAGGTGATGGATCCATGAGGTCATTCTCATAGTCATGTGACCTAGGATGCCCTATATTGCTTAGGGCTATCATTGCTCCGGTCTAGATCGGCCCAGACATACTATTAATCAGTTAAACAGTAAGACGGGACAGTTGGGATCAACTGAGTTGGACAATCATATACCACCTTCCTGCAGGGCAGCATTCGAGTCAACAGAAAGAGACAGTGAAAAAAAGTAGTGTCAAAGTCATATCTAGATAGAGTCATTGTGTTCTATGGACGGCTGGCAAGTCGAACAGAGACTTAGCCCATCGTCACCGAATACAAAGAAAGCAAAAAGAGGAAGTCGTATAAACATCCCAGAGAATATTTTCCCTCCCTACGCCGTAAAAAGGTTTCATGCAATACTCAAAAAGCCCCGAAGCCGAGGCGCATCACTCTCTCTCTCTCTCTCTTCCCCACTTTCACCGCCGATGCTGGACTCTGGTAGAGTGGTGCGTTTAAGCAGTCTCACCAGGCAGCAAGTTTCCCTTCACAGCGAACATCTTGCCGGTCGTGGAGGAGACAAAGCTGTCGACCTGGCGAGAGAACTGCTCAACCTGGCGAGTGTTGAGCATGCTCTCCAGACGGCTTGGCTCAGCAGGGAGCTTGAACAGACGCTGCCACTCATCCTCAGGGAGGAGAGGCTGCTTGAGCGTGGCGCGGGTGGCGTTCTCTTGGGAGCGCTTCTGCTTCCAGTTGTTGATCTTCTGCTGCTCACGACCGAGCACACGCTGGTAGTACTGGTAGTTGTTGACCTCGGTGTTGTGAGCCTCGATGCTGTCCAACAGGAGGTTGCAGTTCTTCTCGAGGAAGGGGTCAACATTCAGAGACAGGTTGTCGAAGTTAGGAGTGAGGGTGTTGTGCTTGGAGAAGGGGCCGGCCTCGAGAGCGCTGAGAGAGGCGGGGAGATCGGTGGGGCTAGAGGCAGCGGGGGCCTGCAACTGGTGGATATAGGAGGTGATCAGGTGAGAGTTGTGAATTTGAACGGGCAGCTCCTCGAAAATATCTTGGTGACGGAGGGTGGACTTTTGCAAACTACATTCCGAATTCTGTTAGCCGGAGGAACACAAAAGAGCCGTGGGCAGGCGCTTCATCGCAGCACAGCAAGCTCTTTTCACGTACTCTTCAGAGGTGAACTTGTTGTCCTTGAAAGCCTCCATGAACTTGGCAGAAAGACGGAACGCACGCAGGCTCAAGCTACCCTGAGCACTGCGCGAAACATCGTGAACCAAAGCCACCGTCCGCTCGTTCAACTCCTTCTGGTAGAAGAACTGGTTCTCGATAACGTTCATGTTGACAAAGTTGCCCATGTTTGCGCTGGTGTACCAACCGGCGTTGTTGGCATCGACATTGACCTCGCGGAGCATGCGCACCATCTCGGCCTGGTATGCAACGTTGGACTTGGCGCGAGGAGCGGCGGCGGCCGGGTTGGGAGCGGCATTGTCAAAGTGCGACTCGGTGGGCATCTCAACAACGGGGAACGGGAAAGTGTTGGTGACCTCCAGGGTACCATCAACGTCCATGCCGACGAGGGAACCGGTCGCGGTGGTCGGGAAGGTCTGGGAACAGTGCTTGATGATTTTCATCACCACCTAGAAGCCTCGAGCATCAGTATTTCTGGCTGCCGAGGATTTGGGGGGGGGGAAGATTTTCAAGATTCGGGCAGAGATCGTACCAAAGCCTCGACCTTGACGGCCGCGAAGGGGGCTTGTGTTCTATACCAGGGTCAGTATAAGCCTTCATATCAGGGTTCCAATGATCACATACTCAGCCATATTGAAGTGTGGTTGCACCGTGTGGATGTGGTGAGGTTGGACTTGAGGATGGGGCAGATGCACGGTTTGTGTGAAAGGAGCCCATCGAACAATTTCCTTTTGGGCTTAGCGTGATATAGTTCCTGTCGTAAATACGGTAAGGCGGTGGGCGGTTGAAGAGGGGCAGGTACGCTGGTATTACCCCTTCACACCCTACTTTTACAAGTTACCGTAGTCCTATACATTTTTTAGCTCTCATCACTTCAGCTTAGGCTAGTGACACAGGGTTGAGTACAAGTGATGATTATGCGGTCTTTGCATCAAAAGGTGAAAGTAACATCTTGCATAACATATAAACATACACTGAACACTGGGACACTCAAGGAGTCATGTCGGAGACTGTCCCACTTCCGAGCCGCGCTATCGATACCATCCGACCCGATAAACCGAGCATTAAGAACAGGGCGCGGACTGATCCTACTCCCAGTCATGTAGCTTCAATACACAACCTGCAAAATCCATCATGGAGTCCAGGCAGATGCAGAGGAAGCTGAACTATGGACGGCACGACCCGTTACAGAGCGTTGTCGTGGAGCCATGTGAAGATCAAAAGAACGGCTACTGGATCATGTACGAATAACATATCATCCTGTCCCCCGATTCCATTCGGCGACGCACCGAATAAAAAGCGAGATCACTCCCGAGAAAGCAGGACCAAGAAACTGACATCCCAGGCTTATCACAGCTACATCCATGGAGGTGCTTGGCGTGATCCCCGGATCACAGCGGAGTCTTTCGAGACTACCAAATCCGTCCTGCAAGCCAACTACGATCTACCATTTGCAGGCTTCGCCTCGCTCAATTACCGACTCAGCGCCAGTGTAAAGTTCCCACAGGACAAGAATACCACACCTGCGGAAGAATACCGCAAAGCGAAGCACCCAGACCATATCCGCGATGTCGAAGCGGCATTGGCATTCTTGCAAAACACATACAACTTCGGTCAGCGGTACATCCTCGTTGGCCACAGCTGCGGCGCCACTCTCGCCTTTCAGGCGGTTATGGGCGCGATAGCGGGACATCGCGAGCAGGTCTCTGACCAAGGCACTAATGGTTGCGATGTGCAAACTGAGCCAGTGAGTTCGTCGCCTGAACCACTTCCCCCGCGTCTGTCGGCGCATCCGGCGGCCATCATTGGCGTTGCAGGTATCTACGACCTACGCGCAATTGTGAAGTCGCATCGGGATATTGTCGAGTACCGCCAATTCGTCGAAGGAGCATTCGGAGCAGACGAGACTTTGTGGGATGCTGTCTCGCCAGCTCAAATGGTGGGCCCTCGCGGGGTGGAAGGAGGGTGGAAGACTGGTAGACTCGCGGTGCTGGTGCACTCCGATGATGATGAACTCGTGGAAAAGGCCCAGCTCGAGGCGATGAGAGAAGTTCTTCGGGCCTGGGAAGCGCGAGAGGCGCAGATTGAAAAGCAAGAATTATCCTCGGGAGAACGCCGCGTGCGGGTTGTCCCCATCAGCGGAGGACACGATGATGCTTGGAAGCAGGGCCATGAGCTTGCGCGCGCAATCGCAACGGCATTCGCAGAGCTTTCAAAGATGGGCCTGTGTCCGGAGTCTGCAGCTCGAGCGTGAGTGTGAGAGAATTGTAACATCCGGCCACCTCATCTGCTACCTGCAATCCTCATGCATATACTTTGGATTACATTTCCTGCTTTGTACATCAAACCTGTGGCCGAGGGATCAGCTCGTGTTTCTTCAGGGACCGATAGTCGCTATGACCTCTTCTCATTTGGGATCAGGGTTATCATTTCAGGGGTTTTGTAGGGAATGATGTAGATACATTGCTTGAAGAAGAACAAATCTTAGCCACGCCATGCGGCACTTAAAGGGACGCCATTAGTCGTAAAGCATATAAAATAGGAATTGATGCTCCGGAAATTATCACTTATCCCATTTGCGCCAGTTGTTTATGATTGCCCGTGGAGGACACCCGGGTAAGGTAGGTTTGGTGGTGAAAAAGACACATCTAATCAGTTGCCGAGGTCCATTCGACCTGAAGCCCCGTCCCCAGCAACCTTTTCAGTTCTGGCAGACTCATTCTCTTCCCCGTATTCAAAGTTCTCGTCTTCGCTGTCGCTTTCTTCGATGAATTTATGACTCATGCCGAATTCAGCCAGCCGATCCTGCAAGTCTTCCCGACAGCTATCTTGCCAGCGCGCGAGGGCAGCAGCGGCGTGAACTCGAAACCCGTAGATTTTGGGCTCATAGCGACGAAGACTCTTCTCAGGCAAGAGGGCGGGGTAGACCTGGAAGAGGATGGAATGGAAGGAGGTACCAAAGTAAGCCCCGTCAATAGAGGCGTGGCGGGATGACTTTGGGTTATAGATGTCTTCGCATTTCGGGCAATACAGCTTGACGGTGCTCATGTTTGGTAAATCATGCTGACCCATCGGCAAGAGAGGGTGACCGTCACACAGCACACGGGGACATTTCCCAAAGTCGCACTTCTTGTACTTGTCCAGCTATTGCGGCGTCAGACAACGTTCTGTTGGAATGCATACGATGGCTTTTTGTAGGTTCAGGTTTCACTCACCATTTTCGCCAAACCACGCGTCGTCACAATATAGCGAGCATGAACTAAGCCATACAGGTGACGAGCCGACTTTTCGATTTGTTCGCGGAGGTCATCCTCGGCTTCGAGGTCAAAAACATCGGTGACCAGATCTAAGGCATGTTGATAATAGGAGACTTCAGTGTTCAAGCCAGTGAGGTTGAATCGATCGGTCAGGTAATCTTCGTCGATTTCACAAAAATACTCATTTCCTCGCGACGAGACAAACTAAAAAAGAGGCTGGTCAGCATTGCGTTTCAAGAAAATACAGACGTGGCCCTCAGATGAGCATTGGCGCAGAATTCAAATATGCTCATAAAACATGCTCATCGCAGACCAAGCCAAAAGCTGAAAAGTGCAGGGGTGCTTTCATCAAGCGACAAATGCGCGCGCGCCCAAGCAACCAAGCATGTCCTTGCCCTGATCGCAAAATAATGGTGGGGTGGAATAGCTCAGTTGATCGTCAGGAACTTTGAGGACTTACCCAATCTCGCCAGTAGCTTGTGTAATCACTATCTGTCTCACTGTTGAAGTCCTCCATCATGGTACCCATTAAGGCTCTGGGAAATGCGGTCCGCTCAGACGAAGTCGACGGTTGGAGAATGTGGGTATACGAGCAGCGCCGAGATCTCGGGATTAATCAGCCCCAGGGTGCTGCGCGCCCCAACTGCAGTATCGAAAGACAGCGCAGATGCCGTATGAAGTCCGTTCGTAGCTGATAATCAGAACCGACACTCTGTGGACAAAGGTGGGGTGAGATGAACCGCTGATTCGAGGGGAGATGAAAGTGTGCCCGCCATCCGACAAAGTGTGGGCTGGGCGGTCGCTATTTTGCCCGCTCATTCCACAAGGTTGCGCGTTCGTTCTAGCCCACCGCCTTTGGGTTGTAATGCTACTACTACACACTGTAAAAGTGTATAGAAGTCTGTATAGAGGTATAGACTAGCGGTGATGAGGCAAGCTGAGACGGACCAGATCCATACGAGTCAGGGGGCACAGAGGAATATCTCAAGTCTAACAAACAATCAGATCTCTGTGGAGATGATACCTTACATATTTACATTTCTGGTCAAAAACTCAAGTTGAGGCCGCCGAATTATGGTGATCGAGAGATCCAGGCTCAGGCTGGCCGTCCGCATGTATCATGAGCGCTCCACTCTCTTCTCATCATGGATGCTCGTGGTTTCCCCATTGCTTCAAGTTCGTGTTTCACTACTGCATGGATTTGAAAATGGATGATTTCCGATATCGTTGTATATTCTAAAGGGCTAGGTTGTTGACAAAGCTTCGTGCGGCTGATAATCACCAGCCACACTGACGGTTTGACCACCGATTGCCTCGGCGAGATTCTCAGCCGTTCCGCTCGAGTGGACGTTCTATGAGCCTTCACTTGCTGCACCATGCACCTCTTCGGTCATATTGTAGACTCCCAGATCACTGTCCATGTCCGGCAGAGCGTAAATGGCAGAGACTTGGTCACCAAAAACACGCAACGCCGCTGATCCACGATATTCCAACCCCGACTTCTCCAAGACTCTCCGGCTGCGCGCGTTATCTGGTGCGCAGAACCCAAAGACAGCATGGATGTCGAGCTCCCGTCGAGCCCAATCAATCAGTTCCCTGGCGGCCTCGGACGCAAACCCCTTCCCACTCTCTTCCGGCAAGATTGTGAATCCAATGTCGGGCGCAAGATAGTGCGGGCCAGGCGGGGACCCTTTCATGAGTGACACACAACCGATAAGCTTTGCGGGGTCATTCTCTTCGAGGCGCGACACCAGGAACTGGCCATGTCGATTCTGCGCATAGTCGGCAAGTATACGCCGTCGAATGAATGCCGCAGCTTTTTCGGGGGAGTCGATGCTCGTCTTGCCACATGAGTTGATGAAGTCATCAGTATTCCATAGCTGCGCTAGAAATTTACAGTGGGTGAGGTTCTCTGGATCAAAAGGCTGAATGCAGAGACGCTGAGTTGTGATAGGAAGGCCAGGAGGAAAAGGCGAGGGTTGCTCGGAGGTCATGATTCAGGCAATGCCAATCGGACGTGGGTCAGAATATTTCTGCGGAAGTACTAGATTTCTGATTTATGATTCTGGGCGTATGTGATATATGAATGACTGAAGTGAAGGACAGTGATGGGAGCTTTGAAGCTGACAGTCACACGGGTTGAATATTAGTGGGGGCCAAACCAAGCTCTGGAGCATCACTAAGCTCTATTTGAGGCCACATGGCAAGACTTGTGAGTCTACTGCATATTCTCCCATTTTCTCTCGATGGTCTTCTCTTGAAGATATAGAGCTTCGCCTATGAGCAGGGTAGTCAGTAGGAATACCGCTACGATAGTAGCAGAAGGGGTGACATATTCTAGATTCTACCAACTTTAAAGGTAGTCCATAGATCCAGGAATCTAGACGTTGAAAGCAGAGAAATACTTGGAGGGTTCTGAACGGTGGACCTGCTGCCACCTACTGAACAGGCCACTGGCGTAGTGTCAGTGTCAAGCACCACGTGAGTTCGTCAGTGGCAAGGGCTTCACGCAGCCTGACTGAGTGACAGATCTGTGATCCAACTATCCTCCTCCAGCATCGATCTGAGCAGTACCTCGAGCTTGTACCCCAACTATCATAACGCCCGCCATGGAGACTCATCAAACATTTCTGCCGATTGACTGGGCGTCAGCTCATGGATGAATCAAAGTATAGCGATCTCTTTGCTTCGCTTGCAGCAAACAAGATCATTGCAATCCTTGATGCTCTGGTGTGTATACACTGATAGGTGCTCGTGTTATGAAGATTGAAGCTCAGACTACACAAGCATGGATACACAAATCACCACTTCATCCATTCAAACGGTCTGGATCAACATAAGCTTGACCGAGTACCGGGTAGTCCTGGATGATGCCGAGATAAGGTACAATACACAAGATCACTCCATCTTGAACCCTCCATGAAACTTTAGATAATCTGGTTCTAATCAGCCTCTCGTGGGCTCCCTGGTCCGACGCCAGCCGCGTGGTGTGGCTTGCGGCAGGGACCGGGAAATTCCGACCGTATATCTTGAGGCACGATTTCACGAGATTGAAGTTCCAGGGTTCGAACAAAGCTGGCACAAGTGATACGTGATGGCTTGTACTAGTTTTGGCTTTCTACGACTGATCCGAAGGCTGATGGTCTTGCAGTCGAGAATTATGCTCGAAGATCAAAAGAAGACGTGAATATCGGTGGAACACGCTGAGTTCAACGGTGCTCTCACTGCTACATGAAGGATTTTGCTTGCATTGAGATGAGCCAGAAAAAAAAAGACAGAAAGGCGAGGGCAACCTTACCCGAGGCCAAGGATTTGGCGCATGAGACGAAGCTTCTTTGAGACAAGCCTTCCGAAAATTCTGGACAATCCTTGGCCACTTACTACTATAAGTCGTTCATGATCCTCAAGCCATGAGACTTGAGATGAATAAGACGGTGCCAAGCCAACTTGAAGCTCTTCACAAGTATTAAAATATCGGTAGCATCTGTGCCTACCCTGCCACTGCAAAATGCGTCCATCCTACCGAGACACGCACGCTGCTACTCCCGCGCACGAGGCGGAAACACCCTACGACTGAGATTTGCTTAGGAACCGTGTCTCACGTGGACGGTTACGCCGGTTAAAGTTTGTACAAGCCGGAGCTCCGCAACAAACCCGCGATATCATCCAATAAGCCTTGAAGGTGGCGCAAGAGTTTTGCCCGCTGCAAGGCCGAATTAGGAAACACGATAACGGGGTAACGAGAGACGTTCATGGGAAAATTTCAACGAGTGGCGAGGCAGGTGGTTGCTGGCAGTGGCCAACAGTCACGCAGCTGTTCTGTATGATTAGTTGACCCAGACTGTATCAGTGTACATCTATCAGTTAATTCAGGAGTCAGTACTATCAGTAGCACTAGCCTCTAGACTAAGTCGACTGGGTGGATTCCACATCCAAGAGGGACCCAAATAAACACGCTACGCTTCTGCTCCGCCTATCATGGCTCCATGACCAAGGAATCACCAATGATCCGTATCGCCAAACGTACTTGGATTGGGTGAGTAAAATGTCCATTTGTCGGTCCAAAGATATCTGGGTCGCGGGTTTTTTTTTTCTCCAACTAGTAAATCCTTATCTCGACCACCCCACAGCTAACCGCGCGGTTTTATAAATCCCCACAGTCCCCGTGCCTGGGGGGGGGGGGGGGGAAGGCGGCCGACGAGTACAAGAAGCACTCGCTTCCTCACTTCTAACTTTCTCTTTCGTCGCGTGTCTCCGGCCTGGTATCCGATTTCCTCACCCCAGCCTGGTCACTGCCGAAACTCTGCCCGACATGGCCTACGATCCAGAGAAGGGCCTCGCGCAGGCCAAATATCCCTCTGCCGAGCAGAACTCGCTGGATTCGATCGGGGGCGAACGGAATGTCGCATCGCCCAACCAGACTGGTCTGATGGCCAGGATGCGGGCTCTGGAGGCCAATATGGATCAGAAGCTGGGTATCGAGTCCGAGGCCATTGTGCGAAAGCGTCCGGAGGACAAGAAAAAGGTTCACTGGGTGGAAGAACTGTCCATGGCCTTGCTGTGGGCCAGTGGCACCATGAATACCTCTTGCTTTGCGACTGGCTTCCTGGGATGGGAGTTCGGGTTGAGCTTGAAGCAATCGCTTTTGATCACGATCTTTGCTTCGATCCTGGCCGCGTCGCTGAGTGGATTCTGTGCCACCTTTGGTGCGGCGACGGGTCTGCGTCAGATCAGTGTGAGCCGATATAGTTTCGGATGGTGGCCCAACAAGCTTGTGGCCCTGCTCAACGCGATCCAACAGATGGGCTGGGCCGCTGTCTCCTGCATCACCGGAGGTCTGGCCTTGACTGCCGTTTCGGATGGCCACGTCTCCCTCATCCTGGGCATCGTGATCCTGGCTGTCGTCGCCTTGATCATCTCCTTTGTGGGACTGAAAGCGATCCTGTTTTACGAGAGATGGGCCTGGATCGTCTTCTTTGTGATCTTCATGATCATCTTTGGCCAGACCGGCAAATATGCGGATAATACCGCTCCCGCGACGGTCAGCGGCGCAAATCTTGCCGCCGCAGTCCTGAGTTTGATCGCGATTGTGTACGGCTCCAGTGCCTCTTGGTGCACCATGGCCAGTGACTACTACGTGCACTACCCCACCAATGTCAGCCGCGTCAAGGTCTTCTTCATGACCACCTTTGGCATTGCGATTCCCACATCAATTGGTATGATGGCCGGGTGCGTGGTCGCCTCGGCTCTGAACAACCAGCCGGAGTGGAAGAGCGCCTACGAGGACGAAGGCCTTGGCTATCTGATCCAGGACATGCTCTACCCTCGAGGATTCGCCAAGTTCCTGTTGACTCTGCTTGTTCTCTCGGGGATCAACGTCAACGTCATCAGTATCTACAGCTCGGCCATCTCCTTCCAGCAACTCTCTCGCCCCTTTGCGCGCGTGCCCCGTTTCCTGTGGACCATCTTCTGCTTCGTTTGCATCCTTGCGCTTGCCATCGGTGGCCGCCAGCAGCTCAACACCTACCTCCAGAACTTCCTGTCCTTACTCGGATACTGGTGCACCAGCTACGCCGTCATCCTCCTGGAAGAGCACTACGTTTTCCGCAAGGGCAACTTTGACAATTACGATCTGGAGGGATGGAACGACCCTGCGCGTCTGCCGCTTGGACTCGGTGCGGCGGTCGCCTTTGGGCTGGGTGTCGTGGCGTGGGTAGTGGGGATGGACGAGACCTGGTTCATTGGACCTTTGGCCATGTTGATTGGTGATGGGGGCGGTGATGTCGCGAATGAGTTTACCTTTGTGGTGACGGCTTTGAGTTATCTGCCCGCACGATACCTGGAGCTGAAGCACTTTGGTCGGTGAAAGTCATACCCATATACGCCTGGGTTTGGCGGCTATATGCCGGGAAACGGTGTTGCGCGCTCTGTTATGTCTTATATATATATCTAATGAGAAACTGTGTGATTTCAATGGAACCAAAATGATTCAGTGAACTTTAATAGTGTTGTCGACGGGAGTCCTCTCCCTAGCAGTTAGATCATCATTCGACATGGACATGCACAACCGTGGTCACCAAGTCCATTCGGCAGAACCTCCTTCAAGTACCACCTGGAGGTCCGAGGATACCTAGCCTAGCCTACCTTACCTCATGAAAGGCCGGCTCTCGAACTGACCTGGCGAGACATTCGTGAAGACGACGAGACTCACCACGATATGGCTACAGACAACCCCTCGAGGAAAGACTATGCGTCTTTCTTCGCTAATCAGAGGTCTTCACGCAGACCGGGCCCGGGCGAGGCACGTGTGCTGTGGGTCGCCTCACTTTCATACAACGTCGATCTACTATCTATATAGAGGCTAAACCATGGGTAGTATACAGGATTGAGTAAACAGTATTGAGTATGCGCCAAACACTACATAGTATATACTAGAAGATGCGGGTTATCACCGATCCGGGGCTCTCTCTACCGTTATCATCCATGTCTCTTTCGTGTACCTTGCTCTATTAGGATAAAGCTTTCCAGTTCTTGATCCGTCACACGTGTTCTAGCTCCAGTAGAGTAATTCCATTCGTTTGCACAGCATTACTGTCGACGACTTGGCACGATCTGACTGCAGACATCCCGATGATGGAATCTTCACAGAGTCTCAGCCGGAGGCTATACTCTCAACTTGAAAGCTAGTAGCAGGGCTCTGGTACCTACCGATCTATATGATTACATGGTAAAAGTAGCTATATAATTCTATAACACTACCCCCCCCCCACCTTAGCCTCGCCATTCTCCATCTCTTTTGCATCGGATACTTTACCAGATTATCGGTCACACCGTCGACGTGGTACATGTATCAGCAGGAGTCCCAGCGAGGTCGAACTTGGACGTGGATACGTCGACCCTGCACGGTGCACGGGTGACTGGAGCGACGCCTATTCGCGATAACACTGACGGACATAGGGCCTCTCCTGTCATCTGCGCCCGGACCGGAATTGTCTGCCGCACCTAGTGGGAGGCTCTTCCCGTAGGTGGATGGACGTGTCTCATCAGTTTATGTGGCTTTTCGAAGGATACTCGAAGTTACATGGTGTAGCTAAGATAGTCCTGCAGGTCCTTGGGTATCATACCACAGGCTAGCATATGATGCATATGATGCATATCTACATCCTACACCGCATCTGACCACGGACCAGCCATGTCCTTCGATACTACGTCGTCGTCTTGTGGATGAGTGAGACTTTGAGGAGTCTCTGACGCACCTATCCGAGACTGGCACTCTCCCAGGTATCATGTTTGACAGAACCTCAGACCTAATAGTAGTAGTACCTGACCTAGGTAGGAGGTAGGCGTTCCACGTATAGCAGCTGACCTATCTACTGGAAGCCGTAGGGTGGATTGTACCTGAGAACGAGGCATATTACCGCATAGGCAGCAGATCCATCGATCCAAGACCCCGGCAGCAACCTGATCAAGACGTTATTCATATTGCATGGTGAGGTGTGTGTACGCCGTACAGGGCCACGAAAGCTCTTTTTGAGACAGTGCCATGAGGTGTCCAACTCGACGAGGGTGATGGAACGTTTCGGATCATGCGGGTGTCGGATCTCCACATATCCAGGCCCAACGTGGGCAGTCCATCTGCCAGCACCGAAACAGTGATGGGCGAACAGTCACGATAGTGAGGATACTGCCAGTGCCACTGCCTGGGGTTGGAGCCGACGAGAAGCGCGAATCGACCGAGTTGGAGTTGAGTAGTAGAGGGGAAGCTTGGGGTACCTGAACATGCAACTGGGTCACGGTACCTAACTTGAAGAACTAAAATAGTACTGCGGTCGTAGGCCCCCGGGGGCTGGAAGTACTGCAAGGGTACCTCTTCCTAGTAGACAGAAGGCATACTGTGGCCATGTACCCTAGAAGATCCCCCGAGCACGTGGATCCCAAACGTCTCAGTCACGATGCAACGCGGCGATCGCGGGGAGTCCTGCGGATGCCGCGCCCTCGGTGATTGGGTGGGTTTTGCCAATGTCTCTGACTCCCTCCCGCCGCGCCTTTCTTCAACTGGCCAACTCTTCGTTGAAAGCTGCAATACTCCGACGGTGGGGACTATGGACGACGGAACCATGCACCACGGAAGCTCCACCACCACCGGGCATCACTCCTGCATGCAAACGCCCCCGATGATGTGTATGTCTCGCCTTGAGCCATCATGTCTCAGTTGCGCCAGCACCGCTAAGCCAAGTCCATGGCCAGATACTCGACGAGTCCAAGTCTCACGGACTGGGTTCCGTTGGCCGCGCGCACGTCAAGATGACTACACTTGTTTCTCCATCTGGGGAGCACGGCTTCTCCGCAGCGACACCGTCCGGACTACGGTGAGCCCCCATCGATAGTGATGGACGTGAGATCTATTTTCGGCTACGGCTCAGAGGATCGCCATCAGCCCACTGAATGGGACTCACATGAAGGAATGGACGAGCAAGTTGACGATGCGATCCCGATTCTTCCATGTGAACCGGAATCACTTAAATACCCTCACCACTTCCCATCTCTGTCGTCTCATCATCATTTCACATACACACACACACACACACTTTCCACAGTCAACCAAGCTCAATCTCATCTTTCGTATCCACCACAACCTCCCACGTCCGTTTTTCACCAACCCAAACCACACGCAATCATGCAGTTCACTCAAGTCCTCCTGGCCACTCTCCTGGCCGTCCCATCGGCCCTCGCCGCTCCCTCGAATGAAAAGTCCATGATGGCCTCAAGCCCCCAATGGACCATTCAAAACATGAAGCGCGTCTGCGCCGCCGATGACTCCTCCTGCACCTGGACCTTCGGCATCTACCCGGGCTCCGGCGATGCCACCGCCTGCAAGCTCGTCGTGACCGGCGATCATGCCTCCCAGGCCAACGGCGGGCCCGTCAACTGCGGCGACTACACCGTCACCTCTGGCTGGAGCGGCCAATTCGGCGCGGGCAACGGCTTCACGACCTTGGCCGTCGTCAACAACGTGAGCCGCCAGATCGCTTACCCTGCTTACACCGATAAGCAGGTGGAGAGTGGCAATGTGGTCAAGCCTGACCAGAGCTACCCTCCCTATGCTCTCCCTTAGATAAGGAGATTTTTTCCTTCTGTGTGGAGACATCTTGGAGAAGTTCCGTCTGCAATGGCAACATCCGCTGTTGTTGCTGAAGAGGCTCTTTTGAGTACGGCTGTGCAGGGGACCTAGAGTCAAATGGTGCCGCTGCCGGTCTTGTTATGAAATTGCATTGTAATGGGGATCTTTGATCTGACATGCCGGGAGAAAGACTTTGAAGTACATAGCCAAGCACATTCCTTCAGATGATTATGCGAATTCTAATGAAAGACTGATCTTTTTCATTGACTTTCTTCTCTTGACAACAAAACTTGTGTTCAACTACACCAACCATAGTCAGAGTTTGCTCTCGGCAACGTTCAATCGGCATCTACTCATGTCGAATCGAATGAATCTTGCACCCCCGGCACTGGGCACTGGGTACTGGGCAGTAAATCACTCTTCGAGCACATGTCCTAAATAAAGATCCACCTCGGAAAAACACGACTTGCCCCCCTTCACAATCCCATCAAACCGCATACTAATCCTCGCATAATTCTGACCAAACCGGCCCAATTCCCTCAACCGAATCGAGACCCAATCCTGATAGATCTGATCCGGAGTGGCCACCCCAGCCAAGAACAACGGCCAAGCAATGCGGACCACCAGATGGGGCCTCGAGCGATGCAGTTTGAGACTCAGGTCGAGAACGCGAGAGACGGCCTCGGCGAGGGACATGAGCGCAGTGGCGGTACAAGGGAGCTGCGCGGCCGGGTGCTTGGTGACAATGTCCTGGAAACAGAGGTGGTAGAAGATGATGGTGCTGTAGAAGGTGATGGCGGCCCAGTAGCTGGTTTCCATCATGCGGCGGCCGGTGAGGAGGTCGGCTGAGTCGGATGTGTTGACTGTTGCGAGGACGGTGTCGCTCTCCTGTTAAAAACTCGATTTGTCAGTTGGATTGTAAGTTGCGGGAAGGATGTCGGAGAGAAGTATCACGGGTGCTTTGGGGCTCTGCGATCTTTGTCTTGACTTACCAGGGCGAGAGAATTGATCTTGTCAATGAGTAGTTGATATGGAGAGACTTCATCCAGCGAAGGGTGAGTGGGTATGCCTTGCTTGTGTTGTTCTGTGATTCGAAATTGGAGGATGTGACTTTTATGGAAGAGTGTCAAGGGTACGAGATTTTCGAGATCGTCGATCCGGGCGGCGGTGCTATACGACTCGCCCCAAAAGCGAGCCGGCGATTGTCGGCTAATGCGATACAGTTCTGGGAGAGGTAAGGGTACCTTGCGATGGTCGTTGTTGTGGAGGAAGAATTGGAAGATGGCAGAGTCGAGCTTTCCAGTCAGAGGTCCACGGGAAAATGGCGAAGGCGTGAAGAAGTACAGCGTCCACAGCAGGAAAAGAGGGACCGATGTTTGTCCCAGTCCGATGGGGGTACATGGTGCCGAACTCATGGTGGACAAGCCTTGATTGGTGTCCTCTTCGTTGTCACGGCCGATAAATGGAGAAGAACCGGCCGTTGAAGGACTCCATATACCTGAATCTCTTCCAGGCTCAATACATGGCGCAGATGATAGGGATCTCGCATACTCTCGTGGTCGCCCAGCCTCTTCCTGTAGACCGGGGACGACGTGATTGAACAAAAGACTCTCGATTCCTTTAATATGAATGTCAATCGCAGATTCGCCACTTCCAAACCGGTTCTCATAGTCAACCATAAGCCACAGAGTGATAAAAATTGCTTCAATCTTCCTTGGAGACCTAACATCTGATCTCAGGGCTTCACGAAGACTCGACAATGCCCGACCGTAGTGCGTCCGCCCATCCAAGTCAATCGCCTCATGGGAAGCAGCCGAGGGCACTGTGAGCTCTCCACGATCGTAAAGTCGCAATCGGTGAATCTCCCTGGCAGTACTTGCGAGCATCATACTCATCACCATAGGTTCCGTCACGGCGATCTTTTTGTATGCATAGGCGATGGTCGACCATGGCCAGTGCTTGCCAAGTAAGATGACGAGAGTCGAGTTCTGCAGATACTTCAGGCACTCTCGGTCAAACGCCGACAACGCCAGTGAGTTGGCTGCCTGGACACATTGGGATTGACCGGCCTCGCTCGGATTGCGACACAGTGATGGTAGTGGTTGTGAGGTTGGGCAGATGTTCACACTCCGATCGTGTTTGACATGCCAATTTTGACGCAACCTTTGCATTTGAACCTCGCGCGGATGAATGGGCCTCTCAGAGACGCTCCGACTGCCACCTACGGTAGAGAATCTCAACGCATTCGAAGATGAGTGACGTGGAATCGGATCACCTTTCCATTCGCATTTCAACCTCGCTATTGAACATCGACGGCATTGAGGCTCTTTTTCATTCGAAAGATGTCTTTCCTCATCGCATTTCACTTTGCGAATGCGGCAGGTTCGGCATCCTGTTCAAGAGCGTCAGTCAGCCTATCGCCTACACATGAACTGCTGCCGGGGCTTGCAATGAGCCCAGTAAGATGTTTGCTAATTGAACCTGGGAGGGGAGGGGAGGGAAGGGGGGTGCATGATGTCTTACCTGTTTTAGATCGCGTCTTCCCAGACTTTTGCATCGCTTGATATTGGTCTTCCCTGACCCTTCGCCCTTGTTAACCCCACATATACTCGTTCGAGAAGTCTGTATCAATCTACTCTGGCAGGCTTATCTGCAGGTCTCTGCAGAGATAGTGTCAGAGACCAAAGCCCACCCGCAAACCACGATGCGATAGTACGGGACCACCAGTGACCAGATGCAACGAGGCAAGGCGCAATATCTCGCGCTATTGAGGAGAATGAGCGCAGAGACCAGTTTGCCGAGTCCGAGTCCGAGTCAGGAGGGGGTGGTTATCGCCGAAATACCCTCATCTCATCACTTTTGAAGATGACAGCTCGATTAGCAGAAAGGTTATTTGCCGGTGTTGGCCAGCCGATTGGCTGCATCGGCAAGGTGGAAATTGCGGAGCCGCCCTGACAGCCGAGCTGAACCTGGATCATCTTCTGTACACTTTGGAAGAGCCACTTTCACGCGACATGCGGGGATTTGCAACAGGACTGTAGGCGGAAGATGGGAGTGAAACTGGATCGATGCTATTTTCAAAAGCCATGTGGAACTTTAAAAGCATTGGGAGATCCTCCTTCTGTTGGGTTCCTATTGATCTTGTTTGAGTTTACTGACATCGCGATCGCGGTTTGGACCCAAACCATTCGAATTGGAGAACAATATACCGCACAAACTCGCACACAATGCAGATTCCCGAAGCCCAACAGCCGTTTCTGGACAGTGTTCAGGAGATTCTTCGCAAATACGATGCCGAGCTCAAGGATATCAATCAAAAGGTTCATCAGACATCTTACCTTATCCGTATAAGATTGTTGATCGTGGAGTCGTACTGTCCTGCTAACCTGAATTAGATCTGGTCTAATCCTGAGCTAGCTTATGAAGAGTATCAAGCCCACGATCATATCTGCGATCTCTTCAGTAAGCTTGCGGCGCAAGGGTATCAAGTTCGCCGTAAGGCCTATGGAATGGACACGGCTTTGGAAGTTGAGTACACTCACGGAGCGGGAGGTCGCCTCATAGTATTCAACGCAGAGTACGGTATGCCACCTCGTGAATGAATGACACTTTCCCTCCAACCTCGAACGCCCAAGCTCACTTAAGTTCAGATGCGCTCCCTGGAATCGGCCACGCATGTGGCCACAATCTCATTGCCACGAGTGCCATCGCTGCATTCATCGCGACCTGCGAGGCGATGAAGGCCAAGGCACAAGCATCAGAGCTCCCAGGATTTACTGTTCGACTTCTGGGAACTCCCGCCGAAGAGTCTGGAGGCGGTAAGGTGAAGCTCATCCAAGCGGGCGCCTACAACAACGTAGATGCCTGTTTGATGGTTCACCCAGTTCCAATGTCTCCCACTCAACCACAAGTGCATGGGATTGCGACGACCGTGGAGGGCGGATACCTTGCCAATGATAAGGTCAAAGTCACTTTTATCGGAAAACCCGCCCACGCAGCCGGTGCTCCATGGGAGGGCATCAACGCGCTGGATGCAGTCGTGTCGGCCTATGTCAATATCTCACTCCTCCGACAACAGATTTTACCTTCTCAGAGAGTGCATGGTGTGATTGTCCATGGAGGCGACCGTCCCAATGTGATTCCCATGTCTGCCACGCTGGATTACTACATTCGATCACCGACGAAGAAGACATTGAAAGTCTTGACCGAAAAGGTCGTTCAGTGCTTCGAAGCCGCTGCAACTGCGACGGGGTGCAAGGTGGAATATGAATGGTACAGTGCACATCTTCACCGTTTGCTGTTCAATACGGTCGAGGAACATGGAGCTAATCTCGAACTGAACCTGCTCATCCAGGGGAGTATCATATGACGACCTCAAGTCTAACATGCCCATTTGCGAAAAATACGTCTCTGCAATGAGCGCCATGGGTCACTTGACTCTACTCGACAATTCTGCTGCTGGAAAGGGTGCAATGTCGGGTGGCTCAACTGACATGGGTCAGTCGAGTCTTAGTCCACCCTCTCTTCCCGTCTTTGGTCGCTAATCTATCGATAGGCAACGTTTCATACGTCGTACCTGGATTCCATGGAATCTTTTGTATTCCTTCCAAGGGAGTCAACCATACTCATGAATTCACCAGCGGTGCTGGGTCTCCCGAAGCTTTTGAGAGAGCGCTACATTGTGGCGCTGGTATGGCGGTTGTTGGATGTCAGATGTTGGTGGACGACAAATTTGCCGAGGCTGTCAAGAAGGACTTTGAGAGCAGATAGATGATGTTTGTTGTATGAGTACTCACAGAAAGGATTTCCTATTCCTGGGTTAGATTTCTCGCGAATAGAATCATGACACTTTGACCAATCTACACACAACACACCCGAGTCAAGTAGTCGGGGTTTCATAGATGCTATACATTACACCATGAGAGTGAGTACCTTAGGGCTCGTCCATGAGTAGCTATCTGATTTTAAACACTAACCGACGCGTAATTCGTTATCTGCTACCAATAAATCATTGACTCGGAGGTTACTGCTTACCCCCGAAACCATTGCTCGCCCCTCTTGATCAACTTATGATCCTGGAACCTTCGATTATCTCCATGGAATGGCCTGTTTTGGCTATCGTCGAGAGAGCTCGCTTAGATTGTTTTCCCCGTTGCCTATCTGCGATTTCCCCATTTCCTCGCCGCTCGAACCTCGTCAACCTCGTCAAGCCCCCAACTACTTTGCCGACCGAGCCAATAGCCGAAGTGCATGCGCGTGGAACCCAATCGGCGACGATTCCTACGATTTTGCGGGGGAAGACCGATAATCAAGGAGGCAAAATAAGGTTAATTGATTTCATTGGTATGGAGAGAGCAGTATCTATCGACTCCATATCTCATGAACATGATTAGAACTCTGGGCATTTCCAGACGTCGGCGTGTATATAATGTACATCTGTTCCTGCCAGGGATCGAACACGCTTGTCTGTTACCAGCGATCTTGCGTGAAGCTTTACATCTCTTGTTCTAGATCAAAATGACCGAGAAGCAGCCGGAAAAACACAATCGTTCTCTGGTGCAGGAAACGACTTGTCAAAGTGTTGACCAGGGAACCATGGAGCAACAGCCAGCAGAGTCCACGCCATACTCGGCGGCTGCTGAGCGAAAGCTTGTACGAAGAATTGATCTGATGTGAGAACGATCTTCGCTGAGATGTCTTTTGAGCGAGAGAAACCATTGTTGACACTCGAACCAGGATTCTGCCACTCATGCTGGTTGCATATATGATGGCCTACCTTGACAAACAAGCCCTAAGCTACGCAGCACTGATGGGCCTTCAGAAGGATCTTCATTTGGTCGGATCACAGTACAGTTGGACCTCTGGGATTTTCTATTTCGGATATCTTTTCTTCTCGTGAGTCTGCCCAAACGCCCTGCCGGAGGGAACCATTCCAGTATAGCTAATTCACTGCCGGGACACAGATATCCGGCATCGTTATTGATGGTGAAATTTCCTCTTGGAAAGTACTTGGCTGTCAGCTTGTAAGAACCACCTGATCTGTTCCTCTCTTAGCCCACATTTGCTTGAATGTCAAGGTCGCTGACACTATTGACTGTCTCAAAGCATGCTATGGGCTGTCGTGCTTACCTGCCATGCTGCCACGAAGAACTTTACGACCATGATGGTGACTCGGTTCCTGCTCGGATGCACCGAAGCCAGCCTGTCTCCGGGCTTTACTCTGATAACCTCACTCTGGTATCGAACCTCTGAGCAGCCCTTACGTGCAGGAATCTGGTTCTGTGGGAACGCCATCTCTGCGATTTTGGGGAATTTGATCGCGGTGGGAATCCTGCAAATCAAGGAACATCTTTACCCATGGCAGGTATGGTTGTCATATTCTCTTCATTGTATGATAGATACAAGATCACGGTCTGGCCTAACGGGTTCTGCGCACACAGTGGCTCTTCATCATTTTCGGACTCGCCACGCTTGCATGGGGCCTTTTGATGCTTCTTCGTCTGCCGGATTCACCTACCAATGCAACGTTCCTCACAGAAGAAGAACGCGCTATCGCGATCGAGAGAATGAGAGCGAACAAGACGGGTTTCAAAAACACCCACATCGATCGCAGCCAGATTGCGGAGGCTTTTACGGATATCAAGACTTGGCTTCTCGCGATTCTGATTCTCGCTTCGAATATCCCCAATGGCGGGTTCACTACTGTAAGTCGGCTTCTTTCGGACTCTGGAAGAGGTTGTCTAGCCCACCAAGCTCCCATGCAATACTAACTCAATATCATATCAGTTCAATGGATTAGTACTCAAAGGCTTCGGGTTTGATACCTTCCACACGCTCCTACTTGGAGTACCCGGCGGCTTCATCGTTTTCGTCTTTGTACTTGTCAGGTGAGCTCTCATCCTGACGGATACGCTGTATCCTTTTTGGATCACCAAGAAAACAGAGACTAAGTCGCACCAAGCTGCACAATCTCATCCAAGGTCCCCAACAGTCGTTGTCTAGTCATCGCAGCCGCGATTACAGTCAGCATCATCGGAAGCGTAATGGTATACGCAGGGACTAGTACCGGTGTTCGTTACGCCGGCCTCCTTCTCATGGGTATTTATTCCTGCAGCATGCCAGTCTCCTTGGCCATGATCAGCTCCAATGTCGGTGGCTTCACGAAAAGATCCTCTGTCAGCGCCATATACTTCATCATGTACTGCGCTGGCAATATCATCGGGCCGCAGTTGTTCTTCGCGCGCGAAGCGCCCAAGTACCAAGTAAGCATACCCCATACCACTCCTGTCTCTTCCACCTCGTTCCCCGCCGGGAGCTGGCGAGAAACACAGTACTGACCAAGCGTGAATAAGAGCGGCTTCCTGGCCACCATCGTCTGTCTCGCAATCTGCCTTATAACAGCCCTGGCCCTGTTCTTTTATCTTCGCTGGGAAAACGCGCGACGTGATCGGTTGAGCATGACGGGTCGGCCAGCCGAGCTCAGTGCACCCGGTGATAAGCAAGAGACAGGCACGTCGGCGCCGCTGGTAGATGTCACGGATTTGAAGAACTTGGATTTCCGCTACGTGTACTAACACGACGTATATGATCATCCAACCACGGAACAGGCGGTGTTGGTGTTTGCATCGGGTCAATAAGGTATGAACGTGGATAGTTTCTTGTTGAGTAGTGGTCTACTCCAGACACGCGAGGATCTAAAGACATGGCACTATCCGAGAATAATTGCATCACTGATCTACTGCCCACGCTGGATGATCATCCCAGTGTTCTACCGAATGGAGGTATTCGGCCCGGGCAGCTGCTCGGCAACTACGAGATGTTCTTTCCTTCGAAGACTCAAACCTGAGGATTAAGCTTTTGTAATTTGGTCAAAGACGCGTCACACAAGTGGTAAGGGCTTCTTCGATGCTTCAGCACGCTCGTCATATCGACTGATAAGCAGTAGTAAGCTGGACCTGGCTCTTTGCTGCGCGACAGCACGGATTGGTCACTTTGATGGATCTCAACTCTTTGGATTCAATCTAGGAAGCTAAGATCTAAATGCGACTCGGTACAAGTTTCTCCCCAAAACGAAAAGACATGAATATCTTGTATTCCGATAAGTCGTCACTTGTGAATCGAGTCCACCGTCCGACCAATCCCTTAGAAGCTGGGGTTGGCGTTGACGAGCAGCTGCTCGAAGTAGGCCTGGAAGGTTGTTAGTGATAAATCCAAGACCATTTACCAGGCACACGGGGCGAAGGCTTACCTGGAACCAAGTACCAGCCTCGGGAGCAGGCTTGAGGGCATCGCTGTATCCGCAGTGGGCATCGTAACGAGTGGCAGAGGAGTCAGAGGTACCGTCACTCTCACCGCCGGGCTTGACCCAGATGAAGGCATCCTCAAGAGCGTCACCGGTGTCGGTGGTGAAGGGCATGCCGAATCCAGTGCCGATGACGTTGCACCAGTCACCCCAGGCTTGTTGCTTGGTGGGCTGGACACCGTCGCGGGCTGAGAAAAAGCACAAGGTGAGTCGTGGGAGTCCGTCAAAAGTATTTTGGAACCTTGGGGGTCACTTACAAGTGTCAGTGATGAAGTGGGCATCAAAGCCAGCGGCGCTCAGGAGAGGTGCAAGTGCGTTGACGTAGCGCTTCTCGTCGCAGTTCTGGTCACCCTGGGTGTAGGATGGGCAGGTGTCGAGAGACCAGGCATTGTAGTTGGCAACGTTGGTGGCCAGTCCACGAACAGAGGCAGGAGAGCCAGCGTCCGTGTACACCTTGGCGAAAAGGGTGGCAGCAGGGCCAAGGTTGGCGGGCCATCCGAGCCAGCCAGCGTGTCCTGAGCAAGATTAGTTGAGAAGCACAACAGACAAATGAGATGATTGATAGTTTCGATTTGAATCTTACCGGCATCGAGGTACATGGACACGTTGGGCAGGTTAAGCTGCTTCAGCGCATAGTTGACGCACTCCAGGTATGCATCGTGAGCATTGGCGCACTTGGCCACGTTCATGTTAGTGACCAAGTTGGCGAGACTGTCGGGCTCTATTACAAGTCAGCGAGTCGAACTATTTTGAGAGTACTGGTGTGGGGATCATACCGATGACGAGGATAGTGTGCACATCGGAGTACTTGACAAGGAGAGTGCGGATCGAGTCAATGTAGGCCTTGTACTTGGCGACACCATCATTGGCAATGGAGTATTCGCCGTTACTGGCCAGAGCAGCGCAGTCACGGTCAGGAAGGTCGTAAACAACGAAGATACCGGCGATGGGTGGGTTGGCGCCGGCCTTGTTCTTGGCCTCAATGTCAGCCAAGTAGGTTCCCATGGTGGGGACCTTGGCAGCGGTGTCACTACGGGAGGTCAGCAAAGGATCGAAGAAGGAAGATCGTCTTTGCTTCAAAAACTCACAGCCAGACGAAGGAGGGGACCTTGGCGACAGCGCTGGCCTTGGGGGCCAGAGAAGCTGGCAGGGAAGGAATTGCCAGGCTCACGACCTCGGAGGAGTAGTACGGGTTAGCGTAGGGCTGATATCCAGCGAAGGGGTTGCCCTTGGATGGAGGAGCAGTGGTAGTGCTACCACCGCTGCCACCAGCTGACGTAGTGGTCGCTTTTGTAGTGGTGGTGGCCATAGTGGTTCTGGTCGTCTGTCCAGCGGTCGTAGTGGTGGTTGTCGCGCCACCACCGCCATTTCCGCTTCCTGGGATGCACTGAGCGTAGTCTTGTCGCGAACTCAGTACGTTGAACATTTATCCTGCGGTGCCCTCGTTCAGAAGTACTCACAAGGGTTCTGAGTGCTGCAAGTAGCCTGCGCAGGGCAAGCAGTGGGTCCTGAGTAACCACTACCACCGCCTGGTGAAAAATGCGGAATCAGTGAAAAATGTTTCAACATGAGTTCATCAGAGAAATGACACACATTGCCCCCAAATGGTCTGCTGAGCAGTGGCGATTTGCGCCAGAAGGAGCAGAGCCCAAGCTGATGTCCTCTGCATTTTGACTAGTTCGTGGTGTCAGTCCTTGATTGTCGATAGATGCCCGAGTGCTGCGTGAACTGAAGAAAAAAGGAACAGAATCCTGGGGTCATCATGTGTAATTTATATAGAATTCAATCACTAGGATGACACTCATACCACTGGCCTGACTCGCAATGTAACGACTTCAACGGACACGGAACACTATCTCAAAATGGCGCGGAGCATAGTGAATTTGTGGTCCACAGTACCCTGGCATATCTGCAAGACAATCTTAGTGAGCCTTGATCTGCAACCGAGTTGATCCTTTCCAGAGAACATACCTCCTGAATTTGGGAGCCAAGTGGGAGAGCAAACGTGCTCATGGCTCAAAAGAGACATTTAGCCCACCATGCCCACATGCATCGGCAATTGGACAGCACAAGGTTTACTCCGCATCGCCAGGGGTCGTTGCCTCTCTACCGGGCCCTAAGCACCACGGGGAGGCCAAATGTGGTAAGCGTCACCGCTGAAGCACGAGGAACTTGCATTCTTCAGCGAGCTGCAGATAAGCAGGGTCTCCAAATTTGTTCCGGTTCAGCATGAGTATATGGGGTAGAAAACCCATGCGTCGCGAGGTCGTCGTAGCTTCGGCTTGTGTGCCGTAGTTCCAGTTCTGTCGATCGAATGGCAGTGGCATCAGATTTCCCATCCTTTGCTGTTCCGGTTGTAGGCTATGAGCTGTGCCACTGGGGGCTTGTGCTGGTGCTACACAGGCTAATGAGCCGGATATTCTCCGTGGCGATGTGACAAGGGATCAGGATCAACGAAGCCATCGCGATCCAGGGCGTGATCTTGTTCGACATGGCCGGCTGGGAGGAATCGTCAACATTCAGAGTGTCTCCGATGGGGGTTTCAGATTGCACGCCACACTTGCCATTCAAGCTCCTCTTGGTCTGTCATGGAGTCACTGATCGAAGTTGCTGAAGTACCGGTCTAGTGGAGTCGCGTGAAATAGCGTGAAATGAAAAGTGGCTACATCTGGCCCGTGAGCTGACTGTCATTTGACGATGGCAGAGTCCAATTTGCCAAGTCAGATGATTTCATGACTGTAGACTCGACATGATGGCGAGAGCGCCCAGTTTGGTGGAGATTACAGGGCCATTGCCGAAGGTCGTCCTGGGGTAGACATGCTGCGGGAGAGATCGTCTTCAGGTACCTTCCAGATCCCTGAATGAAATTTGACAGGATTCAGTTGTCACATCGACTCCGAGATTGTGGGCTTCTGGGGAAAGACTGCCTCATCCTATGGGTGAACTTCATCATCGCCGTCAGACTAACCCAACTGGATCCGTATCTCCGCGTTTGCAATTGCGGGCACTGCGTTCACTGGTCCAGAAGTTTCTTCAGAAGGACACGGGGGCGGACCGCTTTCCGACTAAAGAAATCAAGATGAAATCGAAGGACTTGGCTCTCGGCTGACAAGCCTTCACACTCGGTGGGACCTTTTCATGGCAGTCGGCATTCTGGTGATTCTGAACAGCGGGATTACTGAAAATGGTGCGGACTGTTTGCCGACCGGGAGATAATCTGCAGTGTGGGGACATGATTCAAGCTGAGTGATCAATTCAACCTGTATTTACCCTGCAGCATCGTTTCCATCTGACCGACAACGTTGGAGATTGTTCCTGAGACGAGCTCGTCATCGTCGAGTGGGCGGAGTGGGCCCCCTGAACTCACGTGTTTAGGCAAAACATAGGTTCGGAACACGCTGAAACATCTTTCGTGGATTACGCTTTGCAATAAATGTCCAATCCTACAGCCCTCAAAAGAATCGCATGCTTGAGTTTATTGAAGGACAAAAGTTGCTTGCTGGTGGGACTGAGTGATGATCACACCCCACAGGTATTCGGCTCAGCGTTTGTATACCGTAAATTCAAGCACTACAAAGACAATGTAGCCAGCTAGCAGAACCAGACCAGCCACCCGGCTACTTCCCAGGAATACGATGGCGAGAAGACAAGCTGCTGAGATCCAGATCGTCGCCAGCTCGAAGGTGACAAAGTTGTCCGCGTTGGTGACCGGGATCCCCGTGATGGCAACCACTCCTATGCAGATGGTCAGCAGGAAGATATTACTTCCTGCGGTGGTGGCCACGATAATACCGCCTTGTCCCCGAGATCCACTCAGGACAGAGATGAACTTCTCGGGAAGCGTCGTGGCAAAGGCGATGACTGTGAGTCCAAAGACAGTCCCAGACAGATGGAACGATTCTGTCAAAGCGCCCGCGCTATGGGCGATAATGTAGCCCGACAGAGAGAGCGCTATCAGACCAAGCAAGAGCTGGTAGATATGGTAGAACAGTGATCGCGACGGCTTTTTCAACTCCTCCACTGCAGGTAGCAGCGGCGACTCTTCCGAGATCGCAACACGGCTTTCTTGATCGACGATGTCATTACCGGCCGCAGCCGGACGGTGGTAGCTGTTATCATCATCGCTGTCACTATCGCTATCGCTGTCTGACAGTTGAGGTGCCTCGGTGACACCCAAATATATGGCATAACCAATGGACAGAATGTACACAACGAAACCACCAATGAGAAGTCCACCCGTGATTTGGTTTAGCTGGTTCAGGTAGGCCAGAATGACAAAGAGTGTCGTGATGAGAAATTGCACAGCTGAGTAGATCTTTGCACTTCGATCGAATTGCATGCGGCCAGTATGGCAGAGCAGACCAAGCGAGAATGCGCCCAGGATATTGGAGATGGCGGAACCCACCACATTCCCCAGTGCCAAGGGGCTGTGACCCTGGAGGATGGCAGCGACGACCACCGCAAGCTTGGCATCATTGTTAGTCTCATCGTCTTGACACGAATAAATCAATATCAGGGGGGGGGGGGGAGTCTGAAAGCGTGTCACAGAGCTGATGGTGGAAATACCTCTTCATACTCAGCACCTGCAGTCAACAGAGCAATCAAAGTTGGGGAAATGCCAAGCCGGTGGCCGACAATCACGGTGTGGTCGAGGAATTTGTCAGCTCCATAATCGAGAACGAACACTCCTGCGATCAGGGTCGCAGCATTAAAGCAGATATTATCCCAATCAATTGCGATCATAGTCGTCAAGGTCTGATGCAAGGTGTAGTGGACTGCTGAAATTGGAAATTATTGGATGACATCAAGGAGAATGGGTGGAACACACTAGTCCGCGCCTAGCAATGGTCGTTTTCTGCCTCAGGCTCCGATTATAGACATCGGTGGAGAATCGAGACCATGGATGCTTAAGTTGACAGAGGTCACAGGCTTGTCCATCGATCCTTAATAAGACATGGAAGTTCACATATAGTGTGAGGAAACACCAGATTGACCGCCAGCACCTGTTTCACGACTCCATGTACACAGATCTTGACATATCTGGTGAATGCTCATTTCATGGAGCTGGAGTTGATTCCGAAACCGGGCCAAGGTAAAGGATCTAATCGTGCAGAGTAGATAGCTATATCACGGCGGTCGACCGTGGATCATACACAGAAGGTGTACGTTGAGTCAGATCAACCTAATGATCTCATAAAATGTCCCGGGATGGAAGTATGGAAGCCGTCTACTCACTACTGATGTTTCCACCTACCAACCTGTGGAAAGATCCATGAGCGATGGGAAAAAGTTATCAATCAACCATTCTAGCGAGATTGAGTAATCCATGAAGGAAGGGCGCGTGTAGGGATTTGAGGACTATCATACCCCGTCTATCCGTCTCTAGGGACTCAGCTGAATATTCAGCAATCGGACATCGGAGAGGCTGAGGTGGAGGTGAGTTGAAGACCTCAGCTACTAAGCATGCTGAGGTTTGTACTTTGTACTAGTTGTAGTTACTAAAATACTCCGAGTCAGGGCCGCGGCCGGGGAGACACTGTGCTGACTGCTGACGTAACTGTACCTCACTGACCGCTGTGGCACTCAAGTCACTTTTGGCGGGTCCCGATTTCCCGATTTCCGCGGTCGCAGCGATCGTCTCGAGTCTCGACCCCCCGACTCCAACCGAACTATATCAATCACCGCGCAACTGCGAATACACAAGAGTGACAAACTCCAGGAGCAGCCAGCACGATGGCTCCATTCATCAATTTAGACGCACACAAAGATCAGCTTCTCCAACTCTGTGCCAGGAAGACGCCAGTTCAGGAAATATGCAACATCCTGCAGGACCAACACGGAATCTCCATCACCGTCAAAACCCTCCGTCGACGGATCGATGACTGGGGGGTAGAAACTCGCGGTGGCCAGGGGGCTATTCGCGATGATGCGCTCCGCGAACGAGTCAGGAAACTTGTCTGCGAGGACAAGTTCTCAACTAAGGTCTGTATTGCAGTTTGCGACAATCATTCAATAATGGACTATATTGTGGATTCGCGGTGGGCAAGTTGCTGATCCATGTTCTACCGCGATCTGGTATAGAAGATCCTCCAGATCCTTGCCGAGGAAGGTGTGACGATTTCTGACACCACGTTACGAAGGATACGAAAAGATTTAGGAATCGTTCTGCGACACGACGATCCGGTGAAAATGGCACGCCATCGTGAACGAATGCGTCTCCGTCGACAATTGGAGATTTCAATGGCTGGTCAACTTCCCGCAAAGTATGTGTGCTCGAGTCTCTCCCAGTTTACTATTGAGTGGGCTTGACCTAAGTAGCTCCGTGTGTTGGTCTAGCGGCCACTTATGTCCAACGGGCCCTGTTATTCTCCTCCCCGCTCACTTTCGCATCTATAAGATGTGCTGCTCCCCCCTTCCCCCTCCTCCATAAAAATACTCCGGAGGAAGAGAGTAAAAAGCGAGCAAGGCGACCACAAGTGTTGACCTCATCATCTGTTTAGTAGATATGGTGTGAATTGACCGGATATCTAACACCATTCTTCAGGTTAACTTCAAACCCCTCCAACAAAATGCCACCCCCAACCACACCCACCGTCCTCCTTCTAGGCACATGCGATACCAAACTGCCAGAACTCCTCTACACTAAATCCCAAATTGAAACCCGCTCACCCTGCACCGTTCAAATCATGGACATCGGCCGCAACCCCATCATCCCCATTGACCCCAACATCACCTTTACCCCGGACATCTACAGTTCCCACTTCACATCACGCAAACGCCCCACCGTCGAGATCAACTCTCTCAATCGATCAGAGTACATCGATACTCTTGCCTTCTACGCCAGTGCCTTTGTCGCGGACTTGTTCGCCGAGCATAAAGTCCATGCGGTCATAGGAATTGGAGGATCGTGCGGGACGGCGCTGGCTACGCAGGTCATGCGTGACGCGTTACCCGTGGGCGTTCCCAAGTTGATGGTCTCGACGATGGCGTCGGGCGATGTTGGGCCGTATGTTGGCGAGACGGATGTGACGATGATGTATAGTGTCGTAGACATCGCGGGGCGGAATCGCTTGCTGGAGAGAGTGTTGAGTAATGCTGCGGGTGCGATTGCGGGAATGGCCAAGGTTTACTTTGAAGATGTTGTTGTTCCAGAGACGAAGGCTACGACGGCTGCTCAAGCACAGAGTCAAGGGCGAACAGTCCCAGATGCAACAAAGGATTCATCAACATCATCAGAATCAACGCATCAAGCAGAACCACAACCACAACCACAGCCTCAAAGACATCAACCACAACCATCAACCCAGACACAAGAAACTATAACCGACAACAACAAAAACAACAACACCTCCAACCCCATCCGCATCGGCATCACCATGTTCGGCGTGACCACTCCCGCCGCAACCACCGCCCGCAAACGACTCGAATCCAACCTCCCCTCGTGCGAAATCTACGTCTTCCACGCCACCGGCTCCGGCGGCAAAGCCATGGAACGCCTCATCCGAGAATCCCAACTTGACGCCGTCCTCGACCTCACCACCACCGAGATCGCCGACGAGGTCGTCGGCGGTGTTCTCAGCGCCGGCCCGTCCCGTCTATGCGCTGCTACGAAGCGGAACATCCCTCGGGTGCTGAGCGTTGGAGCATGCGACATGGTGAATTTTGGCACGCCGGATTCGATTCCACCCATATTTACCGCTGCGGGGGCCGACGCAGAGGGATCCGGTGGCGCGCAGCAGAAAAGAGTCTTTCATCGACATAACGCGACGGTGACGCTGATGCGCACGACGGGTGAGGAGTGTGCGAGGATTGCAAAGGTCATTGCGACGAATTTGCTCGAGGGAAATGCGGGCTGGGAGCAGGATTGTCGGACAAAGGTGATTTTGCCGCTTGGGGGCCTGAGTTTTTTGGATACCCCTGGTCAACCGTTTTGGGATCCGGACGCGGATAATGCTCTGTTTGCGACTCTGGAGGACGAGTTACGAGCCAGTGAGATCGCCATCATCCGGGATGAGCGGGCCATCAATGACCCCGGCTTTGCCACGGCAGCGGCCGATCTGCTCTGTGAGTTGATCAGCCAAGATCAAAATACAAACTAAAAGAACGAAGTGGTTTGTTCCACCGTGACCCGACGACTCTCCGTCGACCATTTTTTCCAACTACAGCCACGCGTCACGAAGGATACTAAGATCATGCAAAGCAAATCATGCGCTCAGCGTCATGATATTGTGTAAAGCCGTTCCAGTCAGAGCTGCAAGTTCACATGGACATCAAAAGATCCCTAGCAAGACTCACAGTCTCAGGTCCAAATCGGCCAAACTATGTAGTGGTATCAAGTAACAAAAGAGTAGACAATAGAAATTCCCATCCAGTACGCAGTGTTGAATGCAAGACCATTTCCAGGTCAACCGGCGCCAGTGAAACAAAAGACACATCAAACACACCTGCTCCACATATCCCGGGGTGTGGAGACCACCTTTTATGCCGTTGAAGGACAACCACTTTTGCGGTTCGAAGTTGATGAAGAACCCGCGAAATGCCAATCATAAAATCGTCGAATCATGTTGAAAGTCTATTTCTCAAGAAAAGTATCATGGGATATCGGACGCAATTGGGGAAGGAAGTAAAGAGAAATGAGTGGTTGTTTAGTAACGGTAGCTGCAAAGGGCGTTAGCAACAAGTCAATTTTAGAAAGAGTGAAACTGCGGTAGGAATCCACTGGGAAACGGGAAAGACGGAAAGGGTGAGAAGGGCGGGGGATATCAACATACATCTCGCTCTTGTAGGGGCCGTTGACGTCGAGGCTGAGGTACTCAGCCTGGACAGGGGTGAGCTCGGTCAACTTGGCGTTGACGTGCTCCAAGTGGCAACGAGCAACCTGCTCGTCGAGCTGCTTGGGCAGGACGTAGACGCCAACGGGCTTCTTGCCAGCAGACTCGAACTCAACGTACTTATTGCCGAAGGCAACATCGGAGGCCTTGAACAGAGCAATCTGGGCAAGAACCTGGTTGGAGAAGGAGCAGGACATGACGAAGGAAGAGTGACCAGTGGCACAGCCGAGGTTGACAAGACGTCCCTCAGCGAGCAGAATGATGTGCTTGCCGTTCAGGAGGTAGCGATCCACCTGGGGCTTGATGTTCTGGACGGACTGAGCGTTGGCCTTGAGCCAGGCAACGTCGATCTCGATATCGAAGTGACCAATGTTGCAAACAATGGCGTCGTTGCGCATGGCCTCGAAGTGGCGACCAACGAGGATGTCACGGCAGCCAGTGGTGGTAACGAAGATCTGACCAATGGGGGCAGCCTCCTCCATAGTGGTGACCTGGAAACCCTGGACAGCAGCCTGGAGGGCGTTGATAGGGTCGACCTCAGTGACGAGGACACGGGCACCCATGGAGTGGAGAGCCTGGGCACAACCCTTACCGACATCACCGTAACCGGCAACGACGGCGATCTTACCCGCGATCATGACATCGGTGGCACGCTTGATACCATCGATGAGGGACTCACGGCAACCGTACAGGTTGTCGAACTTGGACTTGGTCACACAGTCGTTGACGTTGATGGCGGGGACCTTCAGCTTACCCTCCTTCAGCATCTTGTACAGGTGGTGGACACCAGTGGTGGTCTCCTCGGAGACACCGAAGCAGTCGTCGAGCATCTCGGGGTACTTGGTGTGGACGAGGGAGGTGAGATCACCACCGTCATCGAGGATGAGGTTGAGCTTCTTGTTGTCCTTGAAGGCGAACAGCTGCTGCTCAAGGCACCACTGGTACTCCTCCTCGGTCTCACCCTTCCAGGCGAAGCTGTGACAAAGATAACCATAAGCGCGACGTCCTGGCTCCAAGCGGGTTTTGAGAGAATTAGAAAAAAAAATTGACTTACACAGGGACACCGGCAGCGGCAATGGCGGCGGCGGCGTGATCCTGGGTGGAGAAGATGTTGCAGGAAGTCCAGGTGACCTCGGCACCGAGGGCAGTGAGAGTCTCGATGAGGACAGCGGTCTGGATGGCTATTCAGGATATTAGGGCAGGCTTTCAAACGTTGCCACCGGTCTCAAGAAACATACTCATGTGCAGACAACCAGCGATACGAGCACCCTGGAGGGGCTGATCGGCACCGTACTTCTCACGGATGGCCATGAGACCGGGCATCTCGACCTCGGAGAGCTCAATCTCCCGGCGACCGAAGGCGGCCAGGGACTAGAGATGATGTCCATTGTCAGCACTTATTTCCTCCCACTGATGATGATGATCAGTTTGGAGGGGGACAAGGGTAAACAGAATACATACGATGTCAGCAACCTTGAACTTCTGAGCGGGGGCAGCCATTGTGAAGGATGGGATGAGAGAAAACTGGCAACCAAAGAATCAGTCAATAACGTCGGTCAGCAAGCAGACTCGAAGCGTATCTTACCAGAAAAGAATGGGGTATAGAGAGGGATGAAGAAAGAAGAAAAAGAAAAGGAGGGAAAGACAGATCTTTGAATGAAGAGGGGAAAAGTCTATAGCCCCACCTACCGCCTTTTCCCACCACACTTCAGGTCCAGTCCTTCGACTCCTCACGCTGCAGCAGTACAACCGCTGACTGGTGGAGCGTGGATCGGTGGGGACCTCTGGCCACGCTGACGGGAGTGAATGTACCTGTCCATATTGGGCTGTGTGGAGAGGTACTCCAGTCAGTGGTACTTGAGTCTTGAGGTACCTTGGGAGCTTAGGTAAGGTAGTCAACTCAGGGCCGCCCAGGTGCACTTGCAGTGCCCATCAACAGAGGGGTCGGCGGGGTACGATAAGGGGACCTGCCGAACAGGCGGTCACTGTTCAGGCCATTGAGCACCCGTCCTTCCTCGGATGTGGAAGGGCACATTTTCTAGTCATATGCACCTCGAACAACGGGTCTCAACGCATGCCAGAAAGGTAATTGTTTGGAGGGACCGGTTGGGCAAAGGCGAAGGCAGACTGGCGTGCAAGCATGCTAGTATCGGAAAAACAAAGACTCTGGTGAGACGCAACTACTTGACCAGATAGCAAACCAGCTGCGAGTTTTTCTCAGGCTTCCAGTCGCACCACTTTAATTCTCGAACGAAACAAAAGGATGGATAATCAAGCGTGTCAATAAAATGAGTCCAATTGCAGGTCACAAAGTTGAGAGACACTCTCCGCCGATAAGAAGGTAGTATGGAGTCATAGGTCATCAATAGTCGTAGAATCATAAGACAAACAAGAAATCCAAAACAAACAAGGGGGGTGGGAAACACAAACTCCTAAGCCAAAAAGCGAAACAAAGCACACCCGAAAAACCATGCCGAAGAACACCTCACAGGCTCAATCTCGGGCTAGTTGGCAATCGCCGGGGCCGCCGTTGCAGCGTAGGGATTTCCGTCATGATAAGCCACCCCAGTGCCACGGGTGGAGTGAGCGTCGGTGGGATACTCAATTTCGTCGGGCCATCGACGGCGATGATAAGCACCGTGTCCTTGACTACGGCTGCGACGCATCTCACGTTTGATTCTTCGCTCGGCGCATTCCTCCTGGAAGTGTCGGGTTTCCTTGCGTTTTTCATTGGCCTCCTTCCACTCCGAGTACGCTCCCTTGATCCCCAGAGCTGCGAGGCCGATACTGACGGCGTCGACCGTGTTGGCCTTCATCCGGCGTTTGCGAGCTTCGTCCGCGGTGATTTCGCCGGCCTTGACCTGTTCCATGCGTTTCTTGCGTTTCTCCACGGACGTGTAGGCGCTGTGGGCGGCATGAATGGTGGCCACAGTGGCCAGCCCGGATGTCAACAACAGGTCCCGCTTCATCTTCTTGCTCTGTTTTCTCTCATTGTCACTGTCACCTAAGTCAGAACTACTCTCAGAGCTGGAGCTGGATCGCCGGGTAGAAGATCCGGGGCCTCTTTCTCCACGAGAGGCACCTGCGGATCGTGGAGGGGGTGCTCTGCTGCCATTTGCAGAGCGATAACGACCTACATCTCTCGAGCCTCTGCCTCGTCTGTAATCTCTGCTGCGGTAATCGGTATCTGCGTCGGAGTCGGAATACGAGTCGTATCGCGAGTCCCGGTCCCGGTGACGACGTCGCTCCCGTCTTCGGTCGTGCCCATCATCTCTCTCACGGCTACGGTCGCGACGATCATGTTCCGAAGCCTCTTCTCCCAGTCCCAACGCGGCCATGCCCTTGTTGATGTAGTCGGACACACTCTTGCTGCGCTTCTTGGAGCCCCGGCGCTCGTCGTCTCCGCTGTCCCGACTGTGACTACGGCCGCGGTCTTCGCGGTCGCGACGTCGAGAGCGTGAACGTGAGACACGATCAAAGATCTCTTTGCCGGCCGCGGCGAGGGCGCCGGTGGCAGCCAGATCCTTGAGTCCACCTCCGGAGCGGCTGCGACCTCGACCATCGCGACCCTTGGGCCCTCCGACCAGATGGCCGGCAGCGAGACCTGCGATCGTGGATTCGATGACGTGGAGGTTGGAGTGCTTTTTGGGGTCCTTGTCCAAGAGGCCGTCGGTACCGGCTGCGGTAATTGCGGCCGTCAGGATACGCTTGCCCTTGGCACCGGTCCAGGGGCCGGGATCCTTTCGGGATTTGAAGGCTTCCACGGCGCCGGCTGTCAGAGCGGCGCGGGCAGCCTGCATCATTTTGTCTTGGCTTTTGGCGCGATCTCTGCCATCACGACGACGACGACTCCGGCTCCGGCTGCGACTGGGAGACGACGAGTAGTCACGGCCACGGCCACGGCCACGATAGCGCGAGGACGAGCGACCACGACGGCGATCTGTGCGGTCTGAGCTTTTGGAGACGACAGATTCCAAGCCTAGGGCGCCAAGGGCCGTTTCGCCAAATGACTTGCGACGTCTTCGCGGAGGCGGAGATGGACTGGATGAAGATGTCGAGGCGTATCTGGAGCGACGGGAGTCTGCATTTTGGCGGAGTCAGCACCTTCTAAAACTTCTCCCATCGAGACGCGCCGAAGTGGCTTCACACTTACGGTGGTCATCGTAATACTTGGTTCGTCGGGTCCGATGATAGTAGCCATCTCCAGCATAGGGGTCATAGCCTCCTCCCACCGAGGAAGCGCGGCGGACGTTCTCATATGTAGGACGAGCGGGACGCCGGGCATCATAGCCTCGCTCGTACACGTACTCCGAGCCCGGAGGATAATCACGTTGGATTTCTTCAACTGAATCTTGGCTTCCTCTGTGCGGACGCACTTCGCGCTCATATCTGGCATAGCCTGCACGGGGGTGTTCCTCGTAGTACTCTGTGGCATAGCCGCGATCGTTGCGCGGCGGCGCATAACTGCGACGCTCGTCGTAGTATGCCATGCTGGGAGCAGAAAATGTGGGGGCTGGAGAAAATGGACCTCGACCGCCACAAAAAAAAGAAGCGATTTATCGAGCCGAGAGAATGGACTTGGGGAATCACGATGAGGTTGCACGAAAAAGAAAAAGGGGGCGATCTGAGGTGAACTTGCTACCGTTCACTGGGACAAAGATGTGTGAATGGAGGGGAGAAGCGAGACCGAGATGGCGATCGTTTTGTGAGAAGATGGTCGACGCTGAGGCGGGGCGATGGTGGCGTGACGTCGTTGGGCACGGGGCACGGGGTACAAGAGGGTGGACTGGAGACGGCGGCAGCAGACACGGGATGCAGGTCAGGAGAGCAGAGCGCAAGAGAGCAGAGAGCAGAGAGCAGAGAGCAGAGAGCTCAAGAGAATCTAGACAACCGTTCAAAGATGAAGTCAGACCTTGTCATGGTCTCAGGCACAGAAAGGTTCCCCTCGGCAGCGACAGCTCTGAGAGGTTCTTGAGGTTGAGGTTAGTAGCAGGGGGGGGAGGGCTGAGAGCAACTTGGCAGCGACAGCCCGGGACGATGGCGAGAAGAGCGTGAGGGAAGAGAATCGTCGTAGGGAGTACAGAGGTGGTCAAATGGGTTACCCGTCTGGTTTGCTTATGGGACTTTTTTTTTTCTCATCATCCATCCAGAGGGGGGGTATGTTTTTGGGGGATTCTTTTCTACTGAGAAAGAGAGCCGGGGAAGAAGGGGAACGAATGCACCGGCTACAAGGTGCTCTATATGAAGGAGGGTCTCTGACCTCCTGTGGTCGCTTTCTATGCTCTCTCTCTCTCTCTCTCTCTCTCTCTCTCTCTCTCTCTCTCTCTCTCTCTCTGTGTCTGTCTCTCCTAGCAGAATTGGTCTAGACTTGGGCATCCATAATGACGTGGTGGGTTCCATGCAGTTCATGAAAGACCAGAACTCCCCCCCCCCGAGTGCGTGTCGGCAAGGGGAATGCCGGGGGGAAACGAAAGAGGGGAGGACTTGCGAGTGACGCGGACCCGTCGACTAAATGTGGATGTGCAATCGATTCGAGAGTTTGAAAATGTCCAGTTGCGTTCTTGAGGATGTCAGTCCGGGTCCCACGGCGTGGATGACTGGCTCCACCACTTTCCCTGTGAGAGAGAGAGAGAGAGAGAAAAGAGAGAGGTGCAAGTGAAGAAGGTCTAGGACTGAACTCCCTGTGTTCAATGGTCCATGGCTCCAGGTTGATGTGCAACCAGCGTAAGTGATCAAGTACCCACTACCCAGTGCAGCAGTCGTCGTCCTACGGCTACGACGGTAGTACTACATAGTACAGACATGGCCCTGCTGCTTTTCGATCTTCTCTCTCTTCCACTCACTCGGGAAGGGGGCTCGAGCCGCTAAGCGCACCAGACGTCATGTTGCATCCAGACCTGCCTTCTGTTTTATAGTTCGACCCCGAGAGCGTTGAGTCGCTGACGATGTTCATATGTTGACCATGACCGCGCTCCACTCACAGCATCCATCCTGGCTCGGTGACTACGGCGGCAAATGCCCGTCTGCCTTTCTCCATGGATTGCCCCTGTTTTTGACCGCTTGTATGATGCTTCATGATCATTGATTTCTTTGCCCTGTTCCCCTTATCCCCCGAGACAAGAGACATCATTCCGGGTCGATCGAGGCTTGTCCAGTAATACCTTCCAATGTCTTGATCTCATGAGTGTTATGATACACAGTGACATAGACTATCAGTGCCACCGCCGTCAATGTTCATACTCCATAGTCCATACTCCATCGTAGTAGGCAACCGGTAAGTTAGTTCTCCAAAGTCCACAGTAAACAATGGTTCCATGGGCCCACGTTCGGCTGAGCCCGTGGCTGGGCAGTCAACCAGAGGCGAGAGACATCATCCCACTCTCGGTCGCGGGTCCCCAACAATCAAGCATCCGGTGGCGAAGGACACGTGGACCACGGGAGAGGGGGAAATTCCAGATGATCCATAGAATCCGACCGCCCAGAGCCATGCCAGCCACTTTTGGGTTGTTTTTGTGGTATTGTTTTCCCCAGTGACAGAATCCTGCGAGGTCAGACCGATCGGTCAATTCCGACAACACATCCGACATGTCACCACGTAGTCACGTACTCTACCTGCCTTACTCACTGTCGATGAGGACTCCTGTAGTTATAGAGGAGTACTACGAGTCAGAACAAGAGACCCTCGCCCATTAATCCAGGGTCGATGGCGGACTCAGCCCCGATTTCTGGTACACACCAGTCAACAGGGGCACCCTCGTACCTTTTCCACCGTAATGTGCACATACAATCTTGAGTCCATTGCTTTGAGCGGACTCTCAGCTCAGTCATGAAAGTAGCATGCGATGAGCTTCCAATCGTCCATCCTGGACTCGGACCTGGACCTAGACCGGGACTCTCTGTCACGAACGCGCGCAGGGCACCTCAACTTCAGGCCAGCTGCTAAGGCCTTAGAGGAAGGACTCCTTCCCGTCCACTCGGACGGCTTCGTTCGGGGACGCTCCTTTGCCGCGGCCAAATAGCCGCCTGCACAAAGCCACAGACGGACTGTCCATGCTTAGTCTAACCTACTACTACTGGTACTACTACTACTACTACTACTACTACTACTACTACTACTACTACTACTACTACTACTACTACTACTACTACTACTACTACTACTACTACTACTACTACTACTACTACTACTACTACTACTACTACTACTACTACTACTACTACTACTACTACTACTACTCCTACTCCTACTCCTACTCCTACTCCTACTCCTACTCCTACTACTCCTACCAGCTACAAGTGGTGCTAGGATGTAATGACAAGAGAGTACCAGAGTACACCTCATCCAGCTCACGATCCACCAGTCCACCATCGCAGATTCGTCTTGTAAAAAGCTCGAGGCCACCCAAGGTCCCAGACCGACGGGAGGTACCGGTCCATTTGACGAGGGGTGGGAGAATCGCTCCACCTGTGTTTAGCTGCCGAACCTGAGGATCGGCTTCGGTGCTTAGTGCTTAGTGCTTACTCTTAGTCTGAATGTACACTGTACAGCTTGTCGTGACTCGTCATCCTGGAGATTAGGTAGCCGATCTCTGTTTCTGGGTGTACCTTACCTACCTGCGATGAGGTTACCGAAGGAGGGTTCATGGGGGTGTTGGTTGTGCTTTTTCTACTGTGTGGTGTGTCCATACTCCGTACTCCATAGTATGTACTATGTATTATGTACTAAGGTAGGGGGACCAGTCACGGTTGTGCTCAAGGTACACTTTACAGTTCTGGGTACAGGTAGTGACGGCAACACTCCAATCGGGATCAATCCGGTCTCGATTAGACGCGATGGAACAAGGGCTGTGCAGGAAAAGAAACGCTCGCTTGGATCGTACAATCTGGAATGTGTCACAGACAGCAGAGATATATAGTACAAATGTAAATCTGAGCACGTCAGCTGTGAGGGTGCGCCACTTGGAAAGTCAAGCAACGCGTTTTGTGTAGTGTACAGTTGTACACATCCCAGGGGATTAATGATGTCGATGACTTTTCTTCCAAGTCATACCAACGATTACGTTAGTCCCCTGTCTTGGTCCAGTGTCCCCAGACTGGGAGTTTTGTCTCGAGACTCCCTGAGACAACTGGCTTCTGACCGCGCAGGACTGCTGGATTCTAGCCTCAAGATACGATGATGGTCACAACCACGGGATCTGAAGTCAAGGGGGCCACGTGTGCATCGGTTGGACCCAACATATAGTTGGAGGGCGGTGCCCCTGACAGCGTTAAGTAGTTCCACCAATCACCTCAAGTAATGATGACATTCCCCCACCCCGGGAAAGGGAATCAGACACAACGGCCATGGTTGACTTCATCTGTCATCTTTCATGAGGGAAGATTGTGGCCCAGTGATCGATGAAGGTGTGATGGTACTGGCGACCGTCGAGCGACTCGTTGAACGACTGAGATGTACAGCCGGCTCGTTGGCGTCGGAATGGGGTTCGGCCCACGGAGAATCAGCGTCCGTCTCGGCCGACGCGGAGGGTTTATCATTCGAGCGAGTTCGATGGGTGCGGATGTGTTGCTTCATGTTATCCTTGCGCGTAAAGGCTTTGTTGCAGATCGGGCAGTGAACGCTCTTCTCCCCCGTGTGCTTTTTACCGTGGCGAGCAGCGTGACCCGACGTCGTGAATGTGGCCGTGCAGCCATGACTTCGTGCGTATGGACAGGGATATTTGCTCTTGCGGCCCAATCCCCGAGAGGACACAGATTGGGATCTGGGGCTTTTCGTCTCGGGGTCCTGGTTGATGGGGACTTCTGGTGGTGTGCGTGGGGCAGCAGGGCCCCGGGAGATGTAAGTGAAGGTCCCCTGTTGGGCCTCCTGTCGGGCATAAGGGTGATAGGCTTTGGAGGAACCTTGGCTGCTTAAATACCCGTAGGAAGAGCCGTCCGACGACCCAGGAGAGGTCACCTGCGGCGCTTCCGTAGGATATCCCGAGGAGCGCTGTCTGCCCCGCGGTGATGTGTTGGGAGATTGAGATGCTGTGTACTGGCGAGCATATTGAGGCTCGCAGAAAGGCGGAGGTAGTTGAGTCGTCACTTGTTGGTATTGGCTCTGACTTTGCGGTGAATGGCTGGTCTGTGTCTGATTTGGGTTCTGATTCGACCGAACAGCAAAAGATGGATGATCGTCGTTATTCAAGATGGACACAATACTGGAGATCGGCGTGTCACCTGACATCTTACTGTCACAATACGACGAGGTCAGAGAAGTAAAGCCGCCCTAAGAATTGAGGAGTCCCCCTGGTCAGCACGCGATCCGTCTCGTCTCCCTCTCGGCCAGCTGGTATACAGCCATAGCAACAAATCTCAAGGACCTTCTTGTCGCCATCGTCGATTCCTCTGCGGGGGAACACAATTGACCAAGGAGTGACCGAAAGACCAATGGCTAGGGCATACAGAGCAATGACAGGGACCATTCCATCTCCCAAGGGTGTGGACCAAGACATACCAGCGGCTCTCGGAAGATGCTTGTCGCGCACGTCGTATAGCAAGTTGACAACATTAAACCCTGAATCGACACTTGACTGCAACCCTTCCAAGGGCCCGTGTCAAACGGGCCGAGCAGTGTCCTCCCGACTCGTCCAGGACCGTTGGAATGGTACCGGGAGTGACTTTGAGTCTTTGCAACCCGGGAGAAGACCAGCTTTGCTGAGCGTGAGAGGGCTGGCTGGTTCGGAAAGTCAAAAACCTTACAGATTTCTTTTCTCCGTGGTTGATCTCCTCGGTTTGTGGTTGAAGCAGCTAGCTTGGGGCAGAATTCTTGATTCGCGTGCGGGCTGTCAAAGTTTCGCTTGCAAGAAAGCAGTTGCGGTATACAATTTCAAAACAGACTGCAAGAGCTCCCGCCGAGGTGCGCAGAGCGAGATCAAGGTGAGGTTTTGCAATGTTCAGAGTCAAGCGTCCCTGCTGATGACTGAATGGCCAAATTAAGTTTCGTTGATCCAAGACGATAACGTCCAGGTTTTTTGTGTTCTGTTGGTAATGAACGGAATCTCAAAGTCGAGATCAAACGGAATGAAGAACCCAGGTTATCTTGCAGTCTTTTTGGAAGAGCTGTCTTGCTTTTGAATTGCCAACAAGCCTCAGAGCTTCAAAGAGCCGTTTGATAAGACCACGGAGTTTCGCCGAAAAGGCGGGAACTGTGCAGTGAGTGATGTTGTGAGAGGAGGAGGGGGGTAGAAAGAGAGATGGGTGGGGGGAGGGGAGAGACGAAATGATAAATCTGAAGCCTGCTCAAAAAAGATGCCGACTCTGCAACAACTGCAGGAAAGTCCTGATGATAAAAGTCAAATGAGAAAGCAAATGAGATTTAGGCCACGGAAGGTTCCCAAGAATAGTTGCAGAAACGACTGCAGAGGATAGCCGATAGCAGGAGCAGGGTGACGAGTACCTCAGCCAGCTCCGATTCTGGAACACATCCACATTTCCAGGGACTTACGCAGCACCGCCCGGATAGGCCAAGCTTCCAGGGTCTCTCCGCCGTCGGGTCTCATCCAGGCGAGGCTGCTGTGGTGAAAAAAGCTCGAACTGTAGGGCCAGAGGACCAGAGGGTCGTACGTATTCCCCCTCCGTGGATACGCCCGTGGACTAGCGGACGTGCCACTTTTCTCAGGTGGAGCCTGGATGAGCGAGGGCGATTGGTAAAACCATCGAGAATCCCTCAGTTCGACGAAGGTCCGGAAGTGTGTTGATCTAACTTGCATCTTTAGCGTTGCTTAAAGTCAGCATACTAGGAATGCAGGATCATGCTCGTCTGAGACCGTCTGGCTGGAGGGTCTGGGAAGATGAGATGGAGCACTGACAAACGACGTGGTCGTCACGTCTCCAGCCGAATCAAGAGAATCTACAGGTGCAGTGGCTGGATCATCCTCCAGGTGTGATCTTCCCAACGAGCCGAAGATTCGGTGTTGAGAGGCCCGTGGAGGGGGAACAGAAAAGGGACAGTTTTCGAATTCCTTCAATAACCCCTAATCTGGCGCATGGCGTCAGGGTTAGATTCAGGAGTACGTCGAATTGGCTCCAAGACGGACATACACTACGACGACCCTGAACTTTCAAGGGCACAGAGTGGATGATCGGGGAAAGGTATCTGGGTCCTTGCGCACCATTAGACTTTCGTAGCGCAATGGAGGTTCACGTTCGACACTGACTGTCAATGTTAGTGTTCCACTCTTTCATGGAATTACGGTACTGTCGAAACGATGGATGACACTGACACGACGTCCGAGTCGTCAACAACGCAAGCCGCCAGCGCCCCGCCTAAGGTCCGACCAGACTTGGGGATCGTATTTTACCGTACAGTACCACAGCCGTGGTCATTTCTAGTCTTCCACGGTTCCACCTGGGCTCGATGGCGGAACTGAGAGCCATCAGATTATTTTATGCTCAAACCACCCTGGAAGTGGACCCCTTGTGTTTGCAGTTGTACAGTTTTACAGTCTCGCTGCCACGGACGCTCGGAGGTTCCCATGCCGAGCTGCCAATCGTGCTCTCAACTCTCAGCCTCGACGGTCGCCGATGGATCCGGACCGTACAGATACACCCCTGACGGGCACAGCCGTCTCTGTTTCTCTGTGGAATTGCCGATCCCTGGTCGAGATTGCGCATGCCACAGGGTCCAAATGAAGGTAGATGGCATGATTTCGTGATGCAAAGACCTGATTACCAATACGACTAGGGCTTCGGCTCATCCGATCCAAGCGTGGTTGTTTGGTCATCCTCTCCACTTGCTGCGGAAGTATGCCGCATTATGGGGCCTGATTTGACAACCAGACTTGAATTTTGATATCGTTCATTCCTGTACCGTGGTCTCAGCCACCGCCTGTCAAAGACTAAACAGGAGATCGCTGACCACGAAACACCAACGGAGTGTCACTTTCCGATATCAAAGAGGCTGAGACCCTGGAAAAGATCGAGTTTTGGCAGCCTACTCCCCCCCCCTTCGAGTTCAAGATTGAGAATGGGGATATACACTCACTACCTCGGGTGGCAGCATACTTTTGCTGTGACACTTGTCGCTGCCTAGACACGAAACAATCGATTCTCTTTGGTTGTGCATTTACCATAACCACTATCCCTGACCTGACTCCCTGGGCATTTGTTGGTTTCACGTAACTCGCCAGGCTGCCATGGTACTCGTGGACTCTACGGACCCTGGACTGATTCAACGTGTGGAACCGCCCGACTAGTCGGCGACTCGGCACAAAGATTGATTGAGCTTCCACCGCACTGGAACCTGATTGACCCGGAGAAGATATTATCCACCACCCAATCCGCACTCCAAGGAAAAATACATGCCCCTCTTATCCTTCCCAATGTGGATAGGTCATAGGTCAAGGTGAGGCTAAAGGTCAAGACGGAAACCTAGCCTTTTCATCTTTGGGGAGACGCGTTATCAGATGGAGAAAAAGGATCGTCCCGCTATTACACGTGGCTCGACTTTTGGCGGACTGCACATCGCGCACTAGAACGGTCTTGCTTGCGAGTACTGAGTAGGACATACGTAAGTGATGATGCTACGCCTGGCGCGTTCAAAGGGCCAGGTATGTCTTGAGCTCGACGCCATCTTCCATGTGGTCTGTGGACCACTGAACATCCAAGTTGCTCAATGCCCCGAAACAGGATGAATCCTGATTGCTCCCCCTGTGTGTCTCCATCAATGAAGAAGCCGTGGTTTACCCGAAAATTGGTGGTTGTGTCAGAACAGCTGCATATCGCGGAGCCGACGTTGCACAGTATGTGATTATGCGCATACGTGCGTGCTTGCAATGACCCGCTCGGCTCGAGTGAGGACCATTCGAGATCGTCGTCTTGATCAGATTATCAACGTCAAACCCGATGCCTTGCGGCCTTTCACGGAACCTATACCTGCTGGCCGTTATCGTCTTGATATGATTGATCCTTTCCGAGAAGCACAGAGTAAAAACACCACGAATGATTGGCCTCACGAGCTGTTCATGACTTCATCCACGTCGAGCCTGGACCAGACCGGTGAGCGGAGAATGACATGATTGGACTAGAAATGGGATTTCCACCGTGATTCAACAGTTGCTCCAGGCGCTTGCAATGAGTCCAACTCTCCCGTCCAAAGGAACAAGAATCGACAGGTCGTCCATCACGGCTCAGTCTTCACATTCGGCCGACACGTCACGCGATTGCGGCCACGGCGCTTGAACGCACGATATAAACGAGGATTTAGTCCGCTCTCAATTGGACACATATTGAAATTTGGCCCATAGCGCCTGCTCTACCGTGTTGAATGCAGATTACGACGCTTGCTCGAGTTCCAGTGACCGACCCAAACAGGGTTGTGGTGCCCAGCCGACCTGGGCAACATCTTTCGTACTCGTAAGCCATTCCTAATTCTGTTATCGGCCCCTGTGGTGCGAGACACCAAATCCGTGGATTGAACGGGGCATAGACCCCAAGCCAAGCGTCAGCAGCCCACATGCGGTGATACAGCCACACATGGACGATCATGATCGGGTCCCAGCAGAGGCTTCGTTTCGAGAAGGCTTGTTCATGTCGGACTCGACAAAGAGTACCGGATGACACACGCGCAACAAGTTGATTGACCTGTACGGACTTGATGGAGTGCACGAGCCACGAGGGGCAGCTTCGTATCCGTCACCATTATGTGTCTGCGTTGAAGGTGTCGAAGATTATTCCGCTCCACTCCACGCCCTTCACCAGTATGATCACCCCATTCAGATTGTGCATTATGACCCTGTCTGATGATGCCTCAAATTTGGTCGGCGGCATCTGGATTCTGGACTACCTGGCTGTCTGGTAAAGGTGACATTACCAGGCCGATGTCTCTGACGAAGAGCGGGAGAAGGCTGCCGGAGCTTACGTATCCCTTCCAGCTGCGCTAGCCTCAGTTGATCGAAAAAGCGACGGCTGCAGGATGCGGTGGCTTGAGCAGCCAGTAGTAATCTGGAAATCCCTTCGAACAATTTGAACACATTGCTGAGAATGGCATCGCGCCGCGAGTAGTTTTCTTTGGGTGGCTTGGACCGATGGCTGGAGCAAGTGTCAAAAACGTGAACCCTTTGATGAATGTACGAGACTACTAGACTATCACATGCGTGTTGCTTCCATCATTTATGAGAGTTTATGTTCCGGAACACCTTAGTGCTCCAACCCCTCTTTACTCTCATGTTTCTCCCGTCCATCCCTCTTCCAAGAGATGTGATCATCAGAAACTTTCCCGCCTCCTTCCAAACTCTCTCCTTGAGATTCTAAGAAGAGGTCGAAACGACCCTGCGGAATTGTTGTGATGCTACATCACGTACGGACGCACTCCGCTCCAAGATCATCTCGGGTTGCAGTTTCCCCGAGATGGCTCGGGTAAGCCGAGATTTGGCTTTCCTCCAATCTTCAGATCCTGACTCGGATTAATTCATTGCCGTTCTTCAGTAAGGCCCCAGCGAATCCCTGGTACGGTGCCATCTGGGCAAGGCTCCATGCCCATGGTTCATCGTTCACAACTTGATGAGTTCATACTTCCTAGTCATACGCCGGACGATATAATACACACGATCATTACCGTGCTTTCTGGAGATGATCATCATGATTCACATTGTCGATGAGCCGGGACCCGGCGTTCTATGATGTATCGTAATTTACATCGCCCCGTAATGCACGAACATCGTCGCCATGATCATCCATGTCCCGAGACTCCTGAGTCCTGACCATCTGCAGGAAAGCCCAGCGCTTACTACAAAAGGAGATTAGCTTCTAGGCAGCCTCAAGTGCCGGATCCCGCTAGAGACAAATTCCGCTTAGTCCGGCGGGCTTAGGACAATTGTGGCTGCGGCTTCTCTCAGCCTGCCCACGCGGCCTTTTGGCGCTACTATGCAATCAAGTGCGTTAGAGTGCAACATCACGGCAAGCATGACCCGTTCGCCGAAGGGCGGACCACATCATTTTGATTTTAGTTTTTTTAGTTTCATTTTTTTTTCAATCTCTTCTTGCGTAAAATTGCTGTCCCCTAGTGTCGCATGGAAGCAAGGCAGCCGTTGTCTGTAGTCTGTAAAGATGTCGAATATAGCGATTGTCTCAAATAGAAAGGCTTATGAATTGGTTTGGAAAAGGGTTCGTAAATTGCATGACTGGAATGATTTTCTCATCTGTCCGTTTACAATTACGATTACAAGTTGCCGCAGAGGCTTCGAAACGGTCGGCAGACATACATTTATCCCACCAATTAGTGTCCTAGACAAGCCTCATCTACAGGCATCTACAATACATAAAGTATGTAATTTGATATCCGCAAGAGAAGGGACTTTGCCACTATTGGATGGATGATCCCGGACCAACAAGTTGAAGGAACTTCCGTGATTTCATCGGTCATCGCCCCCGCGGTCGGCGCCGGAGATAACCAAGAGCGTCGTCCGTGATTTTCCAGACTCCACGCTCGTGGCTCCGTCCCACCCTCTGCTCAACTTCTCAAGGCTGAGGGCTGTCCGTGTAAATTATTGATTCCACTGTTCCAGTGTGAATCAACTTGTTCGTTTGTTCGATGGGTCCCAAAGCTCATTGGCAATGCGATAGCCTTGTTCCCCAGTCGTTCTTCGGATCCTTCGGAGCCATCCTTAGGATGAGACCGTATCAGCGTGTTGCGTATTCAGCCGTACCCACTGCCCAGTGCCCAGCAACAGCTTCGCACATGACGGGCCCCACGGTCAAAGTTCCACATGAGTCGTAAAGGACATCTTACCTTACTTGTGAAAGTTGTCCGCAGAGATACCTCACGGCCTTCTTATCCTTCATCGTCGCCCTCAGCAATAAGTATACTCAATGCGGAGGTAGAAATCGCAGTATACGCTCCAGGTGGAAAAGCTTGAATCTAAATCATCGTAACAGAGGTAGTAGTATCACTATCATCATATCATGATAGTATCATCACTGCTAGAGCATTTATGTATAGCCGAGACATCCGCGAGGGAAATGTTATGAGAGATGGATAATGATCCAGGAGCACCCATTCATGACGTCCCGGCTATTAAATCCCGCCCTGGCTGACTGGACCGACTATGGGTAGTATTCCTGACCAAGTTCGAGAGCAAGATGAGAAACTTTATTCACATCGGCTAGCCGAAGGTTTGCCCCTGGCCACTCTAGCTCAATATTCAAGGTTCGAGTGCTGCTTCATGATGCTGATCACCAACCTCATGGCAATTTATGGGGAAATTTGAGATCATTCTACTATCTATAGTCAAGCCATGGATCCAGGTCACTCAGTGCAGCGGCTGATAAGGGTATACACACCTGTACTATCTAGGTAGTCGTTGAAGTGTGTTCTATAGATCAAAAAAAAAAAACTTCTGCACCCTGGGGTGTTTGCATTCATCACAGAACCTCGACCACATCCCGATTGACGGCTATATGTAAGCGTGTGACTCCAGCCAGGTGGTAACTGTGTCATTCGGAATCGGTCCTAGCTCCTAGGCCCTTTCGTACGAAGAGAATTGGGAATCGCGGATCCTCAATCTTACCGGCAGATCCCACAGAGCAAAATCTGGGCTGATCTCCCCCGAGACTTCATCCGCCGGCCGTGACTTTCTGCATGATCGTGTCCCGTCATTTGAAGATAAGCAAATCACCACCCATCATACTGGGTTGAGTGGGCTGTCCGCTGTTCTCCCGAGCTAGGGTCGGCTCCACACAATTCTTTTCTTCGGTGGCAATTGGTAAGACGGCCGATCGCGGTGCACAAGAATACCTGTAGTTCAATCTGGGGCTCTGGCATCCTGGCTTAGGTCGTTTGCAAATGTTCATCGAATTAACACGGAGACCGAGAGTGCAGATATACAGGACCTATCATCGAGGCAGTTAGTGCTGGGGCCATGTTGCTTGGTTTTTTAGTTGAACTGTACCGGTAGCTGGGAATAATGGGAGTAAATTTACTGCAGTGTAGCAAAGTAAACTACGGGAGTCAATGGTGTAGTTGTACTGTACAAGTGTACAGCACTAACAGTGTACAGGCTGTCGGTTTGCACTCCGAACCCCGACAAGCATCCACCCTTTGCCTTGGAGAACCGCTTGCCGTATTTATTAACGCAACAACGCCAATTTCGTCACACATGAGTCGAAAAAATTCTCGAGATGCGTTCCTCTCTTGCTGGTGACCATTTCTTGAGAAAAAAAAAGAGAGAAAAAAAAAAGCTGAAAGTCCATAGCGCAGATGAAAATCAACAATGTCCCTGAAGAAAGATTGGTTCTAAAAATGGGCTTCGGCCCGAAAACCAAAAGCCCTGCCGGTATCAATAAACGACCGAATTAAATGAAGTCGGGTCCGTGGTCTGCCAAGGTTGACTATCCGTAGCTCGGATATAGATTCTAACAATATCAAAAGGTTTATTGATTTCAGGCTGGAGAATGGTACAAGTTTGACGGGGTTCCATAAATCATCCATTATGCATGATGAACTTCAAGCCCAGCGTGAGTGGCGCGGGTATTCCTCGGTACATCGACTTTGCCCTTTAATTTTGGGAATTCCATTCTTTCAATTTCGAGCCAATGTGATCAAGTAGCCTTTGACAGAACGGGCGTATAACCCGTTCAAAAGGGTCCGTGGAAGTTTAATTGTCCCAAATTTCGGAAGATGACCGACAGAAAGCCAAATTTAATGCGTATAGTGTTGTGGAAGTGAATCAGTTGTTCTTAGTTCTTAAAATCCACTCCTAGTCTCTTACTCTGTGTCTTGTTGCAGACTTGCAGGGTATGTATTGCGTATACCTGGTGAAGTGGGAGTCTCGTGGAAAAGAGAATAAGTGGAAGGGTGCTAAACTTTTGCTCCACACGCCCACATCTTCCCGTCCACCCTATACGACCGTTTTAGTCATCGTGAGAACTTAACTACAAGTTAGTTATTCTGCATCATGTAATTAGCTAGATAGACTCATATACTCGGTGATCGGGTAAGCTGCTCATTCCATCAATAGTGCAGGTCGACCTCAACACCAAAGTAGGTACTGGTCTCTAATTGATGAGCAGAAACAGGACTTGCAGGGGATCAACTATCGTGCGAGCTACGACCCTCGCTCACACATGTAGATGATGGCGTGCTCACGTCGAATACTTGTACGAGTAGATGATTGAACCATGTGGGCGAAGGCCGAGCGTCCTCCCACGAATGAATCAGTACGTAATAGGGATCTCAAAAATTTGAAGAGAATCTTTTGTTTGAATGGAATCCGATGAATGGAATTTTTGAGTGAATGGAAAAGAATTTCCAGGCATGTAAGGCATCAACAAGCCAGCCAGTATCGCAGCCGGTATCGTAGCCAGATCCGCACTAAAATTATATCTTGCAAGCTACAAAATACTCAAATTTCTCTTTGATCATACGCGGATCATACGATAATAATATAAAAGGGTTGATTTCATATCTAGATGAGCACTACTGTAGCTGGCCAACTTTTATTTTGATCCATGCGATACCATACCATACAATCAAAAATACATGGGCTTCCCAAATTGCATCCAGAAAAGAATTTTAAAACTCGTGAATGGAAAGGTTACGAACCCTAGTGCGTAAAGACAGGGTTTCCCACCAGAAGAGCTGGATGATCGCAGGTGGCTCCTATCAGCCATTCGATCAATAATTGGAGTGTCAGGTTGCTATACAAAACCGGAGCGAGCCACGAGGAGGAAGGGATGGAGGCTCTAGTTAAGCTACTAGTATTTTACCATGGCACCGGCAGAGTCACATACTAGATGCAGACATGAGTCCCATGCATTCATTGACCATTCTTTGCGTGAATCTTCACTTAGTCTTCTCCTTTGAGTTGGCTAACGCCCCGCTCCCATCGGAATGCCGTCCGCTCTCGGTCATGGAGCTAAATTATCATCGAGAACATCAGTATATCGACGGGCAGATGTAGAGGAATAATCGCCACATCATGCGTGGAAGACATCTCCCCATATGTCAAACGAGTCTCGGCCAGATTCACTCCAGTGGGATCAAATCTAGGTGGAAGGGCTCTTGCCAGCAGACCAGCGGATCATAAAGATGTTGAAGCAGGTTGTGCTGGAGGTTTCGGGCACTTCTCGCACGACCTTAGGTACTAGGAGTAGGAAGTATCTGACAGATTCCATGGCGGTCAAGGGCAAGTGCCACATGGCTAGACCGCATGCTCACGATTTTGACAACTATCTGACTCTCGTCGTACCCGTTCGCTTACATGTCCAGTAGTTATGAGCTCTTTGCATACCTAGCTGAGGTAAACGTACGGCCCGAACTATAAACATGGATCCTCCCGCTCAAAACATCACTTCGTCCTCCAGCGGCGGGTTGTTCGGTACGATCTCACATGGTGCATGGAATTGAACTAAATCTCATTTGACTCGATGAAGCTAGGTTATTTCATATGCGGACAACCCAGGCTTGGTGGAATGGAAATGTTCGGGTTTTTGCTTGAGAGCATTGATCGACGATTGATTAAGTGAAGAAATGCAGATGAGGTCATCCGGGGGGCCGTGAAAGCGGGGCAAGCTGGGCAGTCCAAGGCGATGCATGTCCCAAAGTACGCGCCCAGCCTGATCTACGAGACGAACGATCTGTTCGACATATGTTGAATCAGCTCCGTTCTTCATCCGCTCTCAGATCAAGAACCTGAAGGCTGAAAAACGTTTGAATATGCCACGACCCACAACTCGTGAGGAAGTCCTCGCCAGACTTGTCAAGACAGTCGCACAGGGCTGGATCATTGTCGGCGCTGGAGCTGGTACGTACACTATTGCCTGCCAGCCAGAAATCTACGAGGGCATTGAACGAGCTCGTCTCACGCATTATCTCCTAGGCACTGGTCTCTCAGCCAAATCAGTCGAGAATGGCGGCTGTGACCTCATTCTCGTCTACAATTCAGGACGTTTCCGTATGGCCGGTCGCGGGTCTCTAGCTGGATTGATGCCCTATTCGGATGCAAACCAGGTGGTAGTGGAGATGGTCAGTGTACAGACGCTCCTTTGCCCCTTTGGATGCCCTCCATCTCATCACACCCGAAACTGACAGCAGACCAGGCCGCCGAGGTCTTGCCCGTGGTGAAGAACACGCCTGTACTGGCCGGCGTCTGTGGAACTGACCCCTTCCGAGAGATGCGCACCTTTCTCTCCGAATTGAAAAGAATCGGCTTCGTTGGTGTGCAGAACTTCCCGACTGTTGGTCTCATTGATGGACAATTCCGTCAAAACCTGGAGGAGACAGAGATGGGCTATGATCGAGAAGTTGAGATGATCAAGATCGCCCATGAGCTTAACCTCTTCACCACCCCTTACGTCTTCACTCCTGATGATGCAATTGCAATGGCCCAAGCTGGCGCGGACATGGTCGTCGCTCACGCTGGACTGACCACCTCCGGTGACATCGGCGCAAGATCCGGCCGGTCGCTTGAAGATTGTGTGAAATTCGTCCAAGATATTCGAGATGCTGCTCATCAGATCAATCCGGAGATTCTGGTGCTTTGTCACGGCGGACCGATCGCGCGACCCTCGGATGCAGAATTTGTCCTGTCACGCACCAAGGGAGTGCATGGTTTCTTCGGAGCCAGCAGCATGGAGCGTTTGCCGGTAGAAATTGCGATCAAAGAGAATGCAGCCGAATTTAAGCGGCTGAGGGTTCGACTAGAATGAACGACGGTACTTTGCAAACTGGTAATCATTTTGGCATTGCAGAGGATGGTCTGAACTGAGTGCGTTGAGATCGACGATTGAAGCATTCAAAGTCACGCGCACTCGAGTAATTAGCCGGTGATCCCCATCTCTCTACCCCAGTGGCAAGTTGGGATCCGCAAGTGGAGCGGCGGGGGAGCTCCAAAAGCCTCAAAGAAAAGGCCGAGGGACGGCCTGTCGGTTAAATGTGTGCAAAGACCCCTGGCACGAGGTACAAAACATCCAAGAAAGTCTCTCAAGAATACAAGTTGGACACACTTTTCTTCTCCACCACTCTCATCTCAATTCTCGACTCTTAGCCAGCTCACTTCAATATGGTCACGCAAGGTCGCCCGTTGGAGGGCAAGTTCGGCATCGTCACCGGCGGATCGCGGGGTAGGTTGAGAAACATCCCGACGGTCATCCACTTACCTTGACTGACAGACTGCTCGTTTTTCATAGGTATCGGCGAGGCCATCGCACACAATCTAGCTGCCAAGGGATGCAACCTCCTCCTCAATTTCACGTCCGACTCTTCTCGTGCACACACCGAGGAGCTTTGCGCCTCGCTAGCCTCGACGCACGGTATTCGTTGTGACAACGTGCAAGCCGACCTCAGCAAACCCGAGGAAGCCTGTCAGGCCATCCTTGATGCAGCCAAGAAGAGCGCCGGAACATCGGACAAATTCCAGATCGACATTCTCATCAACAATGCCGGCGTGGCGGGTGACAACAACTTGAACGACCCCGTTCGCGGCCCTATCCGCGTCGAACAATTCAACTGGATGTACACGATCAACGTGCTAGCTCCTCTGCTTCTCACGCAGGCCGTTGCACCTTACCTCCCTACCGATCGAAGTGGTCGCATCATCAACATCTCCAGCGTCTCGTCCCAGATGGGCTTCGTCGGTCAGACTATCTACGGTGGCACCAAGGCTGCGCTGGAGTCCATGACTCGCACTTGGGCACGCGAGCTCGCGGATCGCGCGACTGTCAATGCGATCAATCCGGGGCCGGTGGTGGGAGACATGTACTTTGCAGCTGGCGAGAATTTCTGGCGTGATATTCAGGGATTCCAGGACAACACGCCGGGGAGCAAGATGGATCCCACGGATCCGGAGACTTTGTCTCGCCTGACCGAGGAGCAAAGACAATTGATTCAAGAGAAGATGGGCGGACGGAGACCAGCTTTCACGAGCGAAGTGGCCGGTGTTGTCGGTATGTTGGCCACTGCCGATGGTCAGTGGTGCACCGGAAGCTTGGTCTGCGCCAACGGTGGCATGAAGATGACGATGTGAGCAAAAATATATAGAAACTATGAATGATGAGCCATTTCCCAATTGACGGCCGAGGCATCCTTGCTGCAATGATACCTAAGAGCACCATATCGTTCTCCATGGAGAACTGTTGGTAGGCAATTGAAACCTGTTCCCCCCCAACGGCAGGTTACGACGGAGGTGTACAGTAGTCGGGATTTGATGTGCTTCCAACTTAATTCTCGTCATCCTTATTAGGACTAGAGATAGCACGATCATCTATGAGACCTCCCTCTTCCAGATTGGCTCCGAAGTTTATCGGCCTTGCGGATCAAAGGTGGTCCACATCCCGAGCGAGAGGTGATAATGAAGACAGGTGAAAGCATAACACCTCACATACTTCGACGTCAGGGTCCTTATTCAGTAGATGGCCAGGATCCTGAAGCCCTCACTTCTATGGCCAGGGAAGAAGACTTCGACAGCTCGTCGTGACTTTTGACGTTCTTGAGAGTACGTATTTTTCTGACCTTCGGGACGTACCTGGAAATGCCCATCACTGAACGGTATTCGTTTCGGCATTTCGATCAAATTTTCGGCTTCTCCTCCACCTTTTCGTGATGTGGGGTAAAAGTCCGGGGCGAATATGGGGAACTCTGAAGTTGAAGGCTTGGTAGCCGTCGGCCACGAGTTTTGATCCCCGACGGCTATTGAAAAGTGATCTTTTCGTACCTTTGAGCCAAATAAGTCGTCGTTCATTTGCTAGATGAAGTTATGTGGCTGTCGCCCTGTGGAGAGATGAAACTGTTGAGCTTCGTGAGCGTTCAAAAGCATTTGCCGGGATCGATGAACTAGCCGTGAAACAGCAGGTATAAATGAAGCTTTAGCGGAGGTAAAGAATCATCAATCGCAGTCTCAGAAGCGTTCCCGTCTCAGTCTGCGCTGACAAGATGCAATCCTCTCATATTGTTCTAGCCGCGACTTGCCTATTTTTCGGCGTGGGCACGTGCTCCAACAGACTGGTGGCAGTCCCTTCGCTGCCAGAAGACAGTGAGCCGGTCTCGAGAGATTTGCAGTCTTTTTCTCTGGAATTTGCCTTCTTCCCAGATTATGCCGGCAATAAGTCGTCACCAAATCTCTTCTCACGAAACTTGTTGCAGAACTTCAAGAATATCACAGGGGTCTACCCAAAAGTGCGCGTTGGGGGTACTTCCCAGTGAGTTTTGAGGAAACAAGAAACTTACCTGCGAATTTGATTCACTGATGACGTTTTGATCTCAGAGACAATTCGATCTTCTATCCAAACCAGGAAGAAGGTGTCCAGCTCATTTTCACACATCCGAACGATGACCAACCCAGTCAGATACACTATGGCCCTGCATTCTTCGAGTCGTATGAGACTCTCGGGGATATTCAATACATCCATGGCCTGAACATGAAGCAGAACAACTCCATGCAACAGCTCACAGACGCAGCCGTGGCGGCTTGTCGCTCTATGGGATCAAAACTGAACTCATACGAGCTCGGCAACGAGTTCAACATGGAAGCTTTCAAGTATCGTCCTGCGAATTATACATTGCAGAGCTATATCGATGAGTGGAACTCGAAGACGGCAGCCATCATGAATGCTGTCAAGATGAGCTGCCCTGGTACAAATCCGGGTTTCATGGCACCAAGCTGGGTGCTTGCTCCTATGGTCAAGAGCGAAAATTGGACAATCGAGGAACTGTTCAAGAGTGGGTTCGACCCGAGAAATATTACAAGGGACATTTCGTTCCACCAGTAAGTCTACCTGAGCTTGATAAGTCGCTGATTCAGTCAAGAATGAACGTGGAAAGGCGCCTCTAACTCGATGCTTTCTAGATATTTCGGAGTGTTTGCGCCTCCATTGGCACCAGTCTCATGGGATCTTCAGCGTAAGCTTAGCTGCAGACGCTCACGGTTAATATGAAGGCTTACGTTTCCTAGGAACTTTGATGAACCACACAAATGTTGTGGAAAATGTAGCGCCACACATCAAACGTGCCCAGGAACTGGCATACCTGGGTCACCCGTATGTTCTCGGAGAAACCAATGCTATCGCCAATCAGGGGCGAAACGGTGAGACAAACGTCTTTGGCGATGCCTTGTGGCTGGTTGACTTCTCTCTTTGGTCTGCCGCAAATGTGAGCTATCTTTTCGTTTTCCCTGCGCCTGCGTCTCTGCTCATATCGCTTTTCTCAGAATATCAAACGTCTCCACTTCCACCAGGGTCTCAACTATCGCTACACCTCATGGCAGCCCATTCTTAGCAAGCGTAATCCACCAAAGACGAGACCACCATACTATGGCCAGATCATGGTCGCTTCCGCAATTGGGAAAGGTCACGATACTCGCATCGTCAATATCCCGCTTCAGGGAGACAGGGAATCTGCGTATGCGGTCTTCAATGGCACACAGCTGTCCAAGCTGGTGGTTATCAATCTCCAAGCTTATAACCAGAGTGCGACCCTAAATCGTCCGAGCAAAGACTATCGGTTCAAGCTACCGAGTCACGTCAAGGAAGCAAAGGTTGAGCGTCTCTCTGCGCCCGGTAGCGATTCAACGGGCAGCGTCACCTTCGGCGGGGTCTCATATGACTATGATCTATTGGAGGGAAATCCGGTGGCGGTTCATGAATTGGAAGGACCGGTGCATGTCGATCACGAGACAGTTCGGATTAGTGTCCCTGACTCATCGGCTGTCCTTTTGACACTGCTTTCATAGACAGAGAAACCGCTCAAAGGTCCAGCGCAGCTTTCCTAGACCATCGCCTTCCGGCGTCGAGCGTCTTTAGAAGAAATGTCGTATCTTCTTCCCTCGATCACAATTGAATCGTCGTATCGTCTCCACTTGATTCTGGTGCCCAGGAATCAGTCTCGCTGTAAATTCGAAAAGTATTCCCGGACTCCATGTCGAATTCACATAGATGGAAGTCGAGACCGGTCTTTTGACATGGGCTTGCGTCGCTACTGCACTAGTCTTGCAGGGGTTAGTTTGGGGGCCAACGTTCACAACAAGTTCGAAAACATGGGTTACCGGCCACATGCCCTCATTGCACAGTCAAGGGCTGGCGCGGGAGTGTTCACAGAATGGAGATTTTGCCTTTTGGCAATCCGAAACGATGGTAATAAGAAGACCTGTCTTGCCGGTCTCCATGTCCAGAGTCAGCAGTCATGCATGGTTCGTTCCGCGTCAGATCGCTCCACTGGGAACGAACGTACTCCAGCCTCCGCCGATGACACGGACACATGGCATTAGCTCTGAGTTAGCACCAAATTAGCACACCAGTCTAGGGTCTGATTGGAGACGATCTCAATGAAGGTGTTCAGCTCGGTGGAACGTGCTCCTAAGGCCCTCCATTTCCGGCGGCTGGGCTGTAAAGCACCCTGACCTGCATGCTCTGGTAGAGCACCAGGTACTGGTAGAGCACTTATCAACTTGCTCTGCGCAAAAAGCAATAGACCCTGACTCGCCTCATGGCAAGCCCAAACTTCATTGGGTGGTGTCACTGCTGCTCGTGCGATGGCTGGACGAGTACCTTATGCGAGCATAGAGCAGCATACCAGGTCCCAGTTGTCTAGCACAGGTTTTGCGTCTGGCCCGAATCGCAACATGTCAAGCGTGCAGAAACAACCATAGCCAAGGGACCGGCCCCAAGACCTCTTTGCTGAGATCAAGCTCTGCTTTTACCTTTCAAACGCCAGTCCATGAAGCACTTCGAGCTTCCAAATTGACTGCCTGCTGATGCATCGTCTCGTGCACCATGAGTGAGTCACGGGATCCACGACGCTCCCTCGGGGACTCTCTCCTGTCATCTGAGGACGAGGGGGCCACCGCAAACCCGCAACGCCCATGGAAGCCGCTCGGCGGTCGCGAGACCCCCACCACGGAGTATGCATACCTCCCACCGACTGACAATCATGGAAGCTTCTCTGAGGAAGTTCTTCGCGAGGTTGGATTGGGTATAACCGAGACGCCAGATGAAGCGCTTCATCGTCACGAAGAGACAGCGCTCGTCTCCAAGGAACAACCCTCCAGCATCGCTACCGCCGAAGAATGTTCGCCAACGCTGTTTGACTCCCCGGCTGCGACACTATGCCCTCAGTCACCAAGAAATTGTCCGACTCGGGCCACCGTGTTACAAAGCCGCTTCTCGTGGATTCCAGTGACAATCTTCGTACTCGCACTCTACGCCACGGTCTTCTCGGGAATCTATCTCGTGATCGCGATTCGAAAACCAAGGTGGGATAGCATAGGCAGCCGAGGCTCTCTCGCCCCCTCCACGGCCAATCTGCTATGCGCATTATTTGCAAAGACGATCGAGCTGGCATACGTCACAATATGCGTGGCCTTTCTCGGGCAAGTGCTGAGTCGCCGAGCACTGATGAAAGATTCGCGAGGAATCAGCATCTCAGACATGAATATGCGAGCATGGATCATGCAGCCGGGTTCGATGCTCGTGCATTGGGAGACTCTTCGATATTCAGCTCTGACTTTCTTGGGAGCGATCGCGCTGGTTGCGACATTCGTGGCAATGATGTACACCACGGCGGCCGAAGCTCTTGGTAAGTTGGAAGGCCTGCGAACCACACAGGGCATTCATTCATGTTTGCTAACAAGAGATAGTCTCGCCAAAGCTGATACTGGGACCGGTAACAGACACCAGGCTATCTGGCAAAATCCAGACGAGCTTTGCCAACGTTCGTTACCTTGCGCTGAAATGCCAAAGCCCAATCCCACGCTCCATGGACGAGGCCAGCTATAATGAGACCTGTCTTCAGATCCTTCACGCGGGACAGTCATACCATAATTATGAGCAGTGGATCAGTTCATGGGCAAATTTGCAGCAAAGAGGCGGCTCGGCATCAACTCGCCAAACAGACCGACCCAAGCCCACAGGCTCGATGTGGGACAATACCACTCTAAGCGGAAGTTGGATCGAAGTACAAGACATGGCGGTGCAGTCGAAAGCCTTTGGCCGCATGATCAATAACATCACCATGGCGATGCCACACGGGGGGATTCCCATCGCAGCAATGGATGCAGACAATAAGATCAGCCAGCCGCAAGATGCCTCGGGTGAAGGCAAATACGTTCTGAAAGCCTCTGTACCATCGCCCGCAGTGAATGTGCTCTGTGTGGGTATGAATGAGACGGAGTTGGCACCACTGGTCTATAACCAGTGGCCTAACAGCAATTTCGATGCCAGCACGTGGAGCTTCTCGCCACCGAATGACATACCTGTATCTCCTTCTTTGTGGAACAAGACCGTTGTCGACGACATCTTTGGCTTTGGCGAAAAATACAATCAACAGCCTCCTATTTTTGGTAAACTACCAATGGCGTACAACACGATCTTGAACACAACGGGACGCTGGCCAACGAGTTCCATTTACCTTGTGGGCCACACGAGCGTGTCTCATCCGCAGTATGTGATGTGCGGTATGCGCGCGAAACTCACGGGTGTTTGTTCCACTCAGTACACCGCTGCCTCTAGTGGTGCCTCTTTGAGCACTAATTGCGAGAACGGTACCGACTTTCTAAGATACGATCGATTCCACAACGACTTTGTTGAAGGCACATGGCAGCCAGATTGGAAAAATGTGGCCGACGTCTGGGCCAGCGCCCTCAGTCTGGGCTCTGGAATCACCGATGGACAAGCGAGCAATGAGCGCCTACTCATGCAACTGATGCCGGCATACGACCCGGCGACGAAGACCTACTCGCTCAATTCGTCGCTGCCGACTGTGGGAGAAGCGCTTGCTGTCATGGCTGGCAGCACATTGATTCTGTCGTCGCAAGACTCTCCATTTGTGCATTACTATGAATACAATCAGACCATTTTGCCCACACCTCAGAGACAAAGCTTTCAAGCCTCCCTCCAGGCAGTTGGCTATGCTTCCGGTGGTACCAAGCGTTGGCAAGGCGTATTTTACGTCATTCTTATATTTGCATTTCTCACGTCGTTCATTTGCCTTGCATTCGTCATCATCGAGGCACGCGGTCATCAAATCACAGACTTCACGGAGCCACAGAATCTCTTTGCAATTGCAGTCAATAGCCCTCCATCCTCCCAGATCCACGGCGCATGTGGAGGTGGGCCTGTTGGGCCGCAGATGAAGGAGAGATGGCACATTAGCATGGAAGAAGCAGATGCCCATTACTACATTCACGCCGAGAACGATAATCAAGGTCCATTTGGGTCGCCGCGGACGACAGCCTACCAAGGCCTTGGCCAAATGGACATTGAAGATTCCATCAGTGAGATCAAACCGTTCAGTCCAGCTGTAAATGAATTTCGTCGGGTCTCGAAACGGTCCTCGCTGCTGGCAAAACTTTATTGATGAAGCCCGAATCGCTTGATATACTTCAGGGGTCTCTATGGCGTTCTACTTTTGTCATTTCTGCCTTGCTTCGCCTAACATTAATTTTCCGGTAATATTACCGATGTAGTCCCTGGCTACCGTGTGTTTTCGAGTATATAGGTTGTAGGGTCATAGGGGTTTACGTCGACCCTACGAGTAAATTTTCACTACCGGTAGGGAACGGAAGGGAACGGTAAACTAGACCTTTTTAGGACTTTTTTAAGTGGGCCCTGAAGATAACGAGCTCGAAGGAAGAGGACCGTACGATTACTACGCCCCTATAAGCTTTAAAACTAGAAGAAAATAGTAATTACTAGTTAAGTATAGAATTTAGCGAATCTTAGCAGAAATTAAGACCCCTATAAGCTCGTAATTTATAATTAGTATTTTCCGTAAAAAGCTAAACGGACCTAGTAAAATCTAGATAAAACCAGAAGCGCTATAAGAATCTATTTAGATTATTCTGGATTTATATAAAACTAGTTTTTACTAAAAGGGATCTACTTTATTTCAGAACTTAGTAGATAGATCTAGAAGTATCTAAGATATTTAATATTTATTAGTAAAACCTAGATCTTCCTAAATATTACTAACTTTTACTAAAAGGTCCTAGAAAATTTAGTTACTTCTATATTTTCTAGTAGATTTCGAAATATCCTAGAAATTTCTATTTATTACTATATATAACTAGTAGCTTTAAATATTATTAAATCCTTCTTAATTATTATAAATATATCCCTTTATCCCGAGAAAGCTATAAATATCCGTTAAAGTTACTTATAATATCTAAATATTTTTAGTCTTGATATATAATTTATATTTACTAAGTACTACTCTAAGTAGAAAGACTAATATTATCTAGAGCTCCTATATATAACTAAAAAAAGTAGGATTACTACTATAGATAAATAAAGGACCGGTAATTACTAAAAATTACTAGTTTCTACTAGTTCTTACTAGATAACTCTAGATTACTAGTTACTACTATTAGCTTTTATTTTAATCTAGTAGATCGAATAATTCCTAAGAATGCTTTTATATTTTTAATAAGAATAATTCTTAGCGAATAATCGCTTATAGCCTAGAAGACTCTTCTACTTATAACTATTTATTACTAGTTTTTACCGGTTACTACTAGTTTCTCTCTTTTACCCCTATATATAACTAAGTACTACTAGTAAATTATAAATACTAGATATATCTAGCTTTTATTATAATTTACTAGTTTCTTCTATTAACACCTAGTTAATACTAGTTTAATTTAGATTCTCCTAATAATAGAATTTCTTCAAAATATCTTTTAACTCTATTCTTTAAACGATATTAATAGATAGTATACTATTAATTATAAGTAGTATAGAGTAATAGAGTAATTCCTCGATCTTACCGGTAAATTTTAGTAATTACTAGTTTCTACTAGAAGTATAAGGGGACTCCCTTTATTAAAGTACCCTGTTAGGTAATCCGTAGTTTAGTAATTATTAGGTAATCCGTAATCTACGATCTAGGACTAGCTATATAATAAGTAAGGCCCTCCTATAGCTTCTAGGAAGCTAGGCTCCTAGGCCCCTCCTACCTAGTCTCGGACTCTCCTATTATCCTATATATTCTAACCCGAAGGATCGTAATCTCCTTAGTAGCTCTATCCTACCTCTTTAGGTAGCCGATTAATCGATCGATTAATAGAAGAGGGAGTTAAGAGTAATCCCCTCGAGAGTATAGAGGGAGAGGACTATAAGATAGATACTAGAGAAGGGACTAGTAGAGATTCCTAAGAATTAGTCTTTATACTAATCTAACTACTATAAGCTATCTCTTTCCTAATAATTAAGTCTAGCTATCTTACTAAAGTAGCTATCTTAATAGTTCTAATTCTTCTCTCTATTATTACTATAAGAGATAGCGCTATAAATCTATAGTTATACCGATAAATCCTAGGAACTATAAGTCTAGGAAGTATTTAACTTAGAATCTAAGGATATCGAAGATCTTTTACTAGCCTCTTTAATCCCGACTATATAATTACGGGCCTATAGCTACCTTAGGTACCCTAACCTATAAGGGGACTCCCTTTATTAAAGTAGCCTATTAGGTAATCTATAGCCTAGTAATCATTAGATAATCCGTAACCTACGATCCCGGTCTAGCTATATAATAGTTAGGCGTTAGGCCCTCCTATAGTTTCTAGGGAGCTAGGCTCCTAGGCCCCCTCTACCTAGCCTCGGATCCCTATTATCCTATATATTCTAACTCGAAGGATCGTAACCTCTATAGTAGCTCTGTCCTACCTCTTTAGGTAGCTAATCGATCGATTAATCGATCGATAGAAGAGGGAGTTAAGAGTAATCCCCTTAAGAGTATAGAGGGAGAGGACTATAAGATAGATACTAGAAAAGGAACTAGTAGAAATCCCTAAGAATTAGTCTTTATACTAATCTAACTACTACGAGCTATCTCTTCCCTAATAATTAAGTCTAGCTATCTTACTAAAGTAGCTACCTTAATAGTTCTAATTCTTCTCTCTATTATTACTATAAGAGATAGCGCTATAAATCTATAGTTATACCGACGAACCCTAGGAACTATAAGTCTAGGAAGTATTCGACTTAGAACCTAAGAATATCGAAGACCTCCTACTAGTCTCTTTAATCCTAACTATAAGAACCTTAAATATCCCCTAGAGGACTTAGACTCCTCTTATTAGTTAGAAAGCTTAAGATCCTCTATCCCTTAATATCTATCTTACTATAACCTAGGAAACTATTAATAAGCTAGAATAGCTAGCTAATCTATATTAATAGCTAGCTATCCTCTAAGTATTATTAAGAGATAAAGGACTTAAGAAACCTCTTCCTATTCGGCGCTATATATCTCCCGATTATCTTAATATAGATATAGTTAGGAAAAAGGAAATTAAACTCGCGAGTATCCCTCTATTTATAAAAGAGTTTAATCTCTAGAAGCGTTAGGAGTAGCTACTCGATCTCTATTAGTAATTCGAGAGAGCCCCGAGGAAATACTATATAGAGAAGCGTAAGATTATTAAGACCCTTATATAGATACTATCTTATGATCCCAGAGGCATAGGCGCATCGAAATGCGGATGCGGGATCACTATCTGACTATATATACTGTTACATGACGAACTATTCTATCGAATGGTTTGGCATAGACCTTTTGGTCTAATGGTATACCATGTAAGCAACGGCACGGGTGATTCCAATCTACTATTAGTAATAGTACTAATACTATAAAGAGAAGGAAGCTACTTATTCTTAGCTAATCGAAGAAGATTAGGGATACTTTAAGTAGTAGACTCTTATACTTATTAAAAATACCGCTAGCCTAGAATCTAAGATTATAGCTTAGCTTAAAAGGATATACTAATATTATAATAAGGATCCGAGGGAGTTCTATATATAATTAGATATCCTAGAGTAATACTTCCTATAAGCCCTTAAGAAGGAGTACTCCCTTTTATACTTCGCGAAGCTATAATATAATCTATAGTATATTATTCGACTATACTAGATTAAGCTCCTAGAGACCTAGAATAAGATAATTGATATAGCCTACTACTACTAGGAAATTTAGTTCCTAGGCCCTAAGAAATAAAAGGGTACCGATAACTAGCTAGCTATCTCCCGAGACTCTTATAATCCTATAAAAGAGTCTAAGGATCGGAAGCCCTATAATAGTCCTAAGTATAAGGGCTAGTATAATGTTACTAAGGTAGAGTAGATCCTTCCTCTCTATCTCCGAATCTTATAAGGACTTAAATATACTTTAATATCGATATTATAGTCCGGGATATCCTCTATACCTATATAGACCTCGATAGTAGAGCTAAGATAGATCTTATTAGCTAAAGCTTTATTTAATAGTATAAATTCTAAAATACAAAGCTTATAGCTCCCTTAATTAACTAAATATAAAATTATAACTATATATATACTAATACTATAGGATACTATAAGAAGTCCTAATTAAGATAAGTTCTTATAGTTATATATATACTAATCGCGGTTTAGCTATATTTTACCTTTATTTAATCCTACTTATTATTCTACTATTATAATAGTCCTAACTTATATCCGATTCTATAATAGCGTCTTCTTTATTAGTATAGTAGACCTCGCTATCCTATCTATAGTCGTAGCTCGGATAATATAAAGGAATATTATTATTATTATAAGTATAGTAGGACTGACTTAGGATAAGGATAGGATATAGGAGGATATAGGGCGTGAGCTACGCCTACCATGTATACTATACGTACTATCTTAAAACTTAGGATAGACTATAGCCTCTTCTCTTTTCTTTTTCTCTTTAGCCTTTAAGATTCTTAATACCACGTAGCTAAGTTGAATAAAAGTTTCTAAGTCCTTCTAAAGCTTTTCTATTCTCGCGTATAATATTATCTTAAAGGCTCTTCTCTTCTTTTATAACCTTTTTTCTTTTTAAAGTATTAGTCGGGTAATAAGATACTATATCCTCTAGCTACCCTAATAACTTTACTAATACCGAACCGATATAACTAGTACCGAAGCTATATTAGTATAATTATTACTGAGTGTAGCGAAGTAACTTATGTGTTCGTACCCCGACCTATAGCCCCACTAAGAGGTCTGATACGATTGGCTAACAAAATCGCGCTAGTGAGGACCTATTCTGATTGGTCTAAATCGGCACCGGCACGTGACCTCTACTAACTAGCTAATTAGAGTAGAGTAGTCACGTGACCCTTCCGAAAGTATGACTAATATTAAAAGCGGAGAGGGTTGGTAAAAATCCTGGCGCGTGGTTTTACTAAGTCACGTGACCTAAAAATCAATCTAATTACGTGATTATACTTACAAGCGTCGGAAGCTATCTACTAGATGGTTTATAGCCCGAATCAGGGGTTGATAAACCCCTAATTCGGGCTATAAATTAGATATTGGATGCCTTCCGACGCTTGTAAGTATGAGAACGTGAGATTATAAGAAAGATATTAAGGCACGTAAAGTCAAGAAAGCCCGAATTTAACTCTTTAAGGATATAAGACTACTATATATATATTATCTATAGTAACTTTAGTCTTCTTATATATCTGATATACTAAATATAACTCCTAAGATTATCCGATTTTTAGTCGTTCTTATCTTTGTAAATCTAGAATATAGCTTTATACTTAATATCTCTCCGAAAGCTAGCTAGATTATATATAAATATAAATATTTTTATCAAAATCGTGATATTATAGATACCTAGGATCGAATCTACGCTACCTATAAATAAAAAAATTAATAGTATACTACGTTATAAAGACAAAATTCCGTTATACAAATTTTAATTTTGAATATTAATTATTATATCGCCTCTGTATCTTTAAATAAGCTTATCTTATACTATATATCAGACCTATAACCTTAATTTTTATATATCCGAATCCGGTAGTTAGGGTATACCTTTAGGGTTTTATCTATATTAATAATATACTCCTTTTATTTATATCTCTTGCCTATCTTCTGAATTCTATCTTATACCTATAATCTATCCTACGTAACTTACTTTTGCTTTTTCGTAAAAGAAAAAGCGTACCTATAAATAGATTCCCGTCGGAGATATACTAGTTACGGAAATAAAAAGGCGCTCTCGTACTTCCTTAAGCCTAGCTAGATAGGCTATTATAAAATATATAATGAATATCGCTAGAAGCGTATCGCGTTACGCGTATATTATCTTAATATTCTATTCTTCTGATAATCTTTTTACTAACTTCTTTCTATTAATAGATACAAAATCAGCCTCCTCTCTAAACACCTTCCTTATTATCTATAGCTTTACGACCTCTATACCTAGCCTTTCTAGTTCCGTAAGTCGTTCTTCCTCCTCTCTTATCCCTAGATTCTACTTCTATAGCTTAGTATATAAACTTATCTCGAGATAAAAATATACTTTTATAAGGGTTAATCTCGTTATAGGGAATAAGTATACCGATATTATTATTTCCCTCCCCGTAAGTTATAATTTCGCTGCCGAGTATACCGTAATCGTAGTATCCTAAGCTATACTAGCTAACTAGCTTAGTAGCCTTATAAAGCGAGACCTAGAATTCCTCTTCTCTGCCCCTTTTTAGGTAAGAGATAGCTAATATTTAGCGTTAGTACCGAGCTACTCGGTATTATAGTAGAGATCCTTTACCTACTCCAGAATTACCGTAGATCTAATACGCCCCCTCTATACTTATAACAGACGAATTGTAACCCTCCTCCGAAGTACCTATACCTATTATAGATCCCCTCTAGTAACCTATAAACTCGTAGTATTCGGATGATATAGGTACCCTATTTAACCCCTCCTCGTAATAGTCAGAACCTATATCTCTCTATTCTGATACTACGGATTTAATAAACGCTAGACGTAGTAGATAGAACTATCTAATATTACTAAGAACGGCTTTATAGGATCCTAATATACTACCTCGTAATATTAAAGACCCTCTAAATATTATACTACTTCCCCTTAACAGAGAGCTAGATATTATAACTAGTACTATAATTCCTACTATAGATATAGAACTTATCCGTAACTTCCGCCGAGCCCTCGGAGACGTCCGTTTATAGACCTACGAGAGGTATAAAGAGTATTAGTTTTATATAGATCTTAACCTATAGAATATCTATCGCCGCTATCGCGAATATAATAAGGGACAGATTATCTATAAATATAGTACTAGTAATAATATAATTCCCCCTCCTATACCTATATATCTACCTGAATTAACCTAGGTCGAGGAGATAATAATCGCTAAAGTATATATTACTATCTAGGTTATATAGGTTCGCGGGTATTAGTATAAATATCGCGGCTATATTATATATTTTATCTAGAATTTTGTAAAGACGTATAATACACTACCTCTATTACTAGAGGAGCTATAAATCATCTTACTCCGGCCTCTATAGTCTAATACTAACCCGTAGATACGTCGGTAATTCTATAACGATTTTCGCGTTCGCCGTTACGCCCTTAAGGTCTGGCTAGAATACTTACGGCGATATTATCCTACCTACCGTACTATATAGATTCGCCTAGATACGCTTATATCTCTCCCCGAAGATAGTAATATAATAGATAATATACTATTAATTAAAGTCTCGTAGGAAGTTATATTACCTAATATTATACCTAACTATAGACTATAACTAGAGGATAAAGATCCTTTCGAGGGTCCTAATAACCCGGAAGTAGTTAGTATCCCGGATATCCTTACTATAATCGATAAATATAACTAGTTACGGGAGCTTATATAGACCCGTAGAGAGCGATTAGCTAGTTCTAGTTAACGTTTATACCTCTCTGTACCTACTCCTAGGCTTATACTAGTTAACGAATTTAACGAATCTATTCCGCTAATATTATCTATATTTCCGTCCCTCTTCCTATATAGTAATCCTAACTATATATAGAGTCGTCTACGAAAGATTAACTATATCGAGTTTATTAAGTACTTAATAAAATATAAGTTAGGACGATTTATATACTATCCACGTTTCTATTACGTTATATTTAATATATTTATACAGCGTATAGCTATCCGTACCGCGGGATTTTCAGTTTCTCGGTAGTAAGATAATACCCCTATAATAGAGGAACTTTAGGCTATATTTAACTATAGCCGAGATAACCCCGAGGCCTCTAGGTTACTATCGTTAATTATACCTTTTATAAAGAACTTACGAGGGACACGGCTATATTAGGGCTAAAGGAGAGCTAAGTTAAATACTATAATTAACTAGCTAGGTTCCGCGTATATCTTTCTTACCCTATCTACGGCTAATATATATTAGGATGATTTAATAAAGTAGCTCCTATACTACGACTAGTAGACTAATAGTACTAATAGCGAGCGTTATAAACTTATATAGGCGGTACTTCGCGACTTCCCGTATATTATTATATAGTGGTTCTATCTTCGGTTTTTGCTTTTTTATAAGTATATACTAATACCGAAGTTTAGAGTTAAGGATTACTAGTTACGTTACGAGTAGTAAGACCGAGGATTAATATATACGTATTTAATACTTTAGCTTATAAATATACTAGATCCTAATAATCTCCTTACGCTAGAGCTACGGGCCTATTTTATAGGAGTTTAGGGATTTTATATTAAAGCTATAAACCCTTAGCTAGATCTCCTACCTCCTATAGAAGATAAGATACCCCTAATATAGGCTAATAACGACGAGATTAAAAATACTACTAAGTTCCTTACTTATCTAGTACGACGGGTATAAATATATAGATATAGTAGCTACTACTACCGTAAGAAGATAGGTACCGATACTGTAGTATATAGATTTTATTTCCTATTCGAATCCTAGGATACACTAACTCTCGAGCGGCCGGAAGGATCTTTATTCTAGCGTTTATACCCCGAACGTTATAAAATAGACTATAATCTCAACCCGTATAATATAATATATCTACTTAGATAGCTTACTAATATTAATATTACGCCTTATATAGGTACGGAGGCCCTAAAGTAATATCTTTCGAAATATTATAGTAAGGCAGAAAAGCCTACGTCCTCCTACTAGTAGATTATAGAAAGCGTTATTATAAGACTCTCTGAGATATACGATCCCCGATTTACGGCTACCTATAAATTCCTAAATATACTAATTATCGAACGCGACTAGAGTATATAGGAGGTTTACTTTTTACTACTTAGTAACTTACTCGATAATAGTAGCCGTAAAGTCCGATTTATTAAATACGCGCTATAAGAGGGCTCTGTATAATATATTATAGACCGTGAAACAGGCGAGCTAAGGTAGGGTAAGATATTATTAACTAAGTATATAGAGCGTCCTAAATCCTAGCGGGAGAAATCTTATCTTTAGTAGTTATTACGGGTAGATAATAAGAAGAAAGAGCGTCCTACTAATTATCCGGATTATATCTTATAGTACTCTAAGATATATAAACTATACTAGTAACCGGAGGACTTCGCGTATATAAAGCTTACGTTATACCGCCCGTTCTCGTATTTATATTAGCTAAAGGTTATTAATAGCTAAACGTTTAATACTAACGAAGAGGCCTAGGAACGATAGTGTATCTTATATAGTAGCGAAATCCCTCTAGACTTCTACGGCTATTAGCCTAAAACTATACTAGAGTAGCTTTTCGAGGATATAGACTCGGATACGGAGATAGACGATAATATATAACCGTCCTAGGGACCTTTTATAGCCTATATAGGCCGAATTAGTAGTAATATAATTTAGGATAAAGATCTTGAAAACCTTAGAGACCGGTATATTAACCGTTAGTATAATTAGACAGAAGAGGTTTAGCGCTAGCTATATATATTATAACTTCTAATTATATTTTAGAAGGATATCTAAGAGGTAAATACGGTCCCTTAGGAAACCCTTATAGATATAGTTCCGGATACTCTTAATTATTAGTAGTAGGAGGTATTTAATCTAATCGTCTAGTATTTTCGGCGGACGCTAGATTACGAGGAGGCTACTAGCTATCGTATCGCCGGTTACGCCTCTAATTAGCTCCTAGAACCCTCTATAGGCGTTCTAATACCCTAGCTATAGCTACTAATTAATCTTAATAGTAAGACTAGTATAGGTAAGTCGTATCTAATATAGATAATATCTACGAAGATAGAGTAACTTATAAGAGCTATAAACTATCTAAATCCTCTTCTACGGGCGGCTCTAATAGGGGTTACGGCGTTTAATATTAACGGATCTATCCTCTATCGACTCTTTAATTTACCTATCCCTCTCTCTTTAGGCCCTTACTAGGAATTACGGGACCCTATATTAAAACGTCTCTAGGATAAGTTATCGGGTATATACTACTTAGTTATCGATAAAAAATTAATGATTAGGCTACGTATATTATACTATATAGACCGTAGATATCGCTAGGCTTTTCTGTAACGATAGGATAAGCCCTTTAGCGGATTAAATATAGTTCTTACGGGCGACTTCTTCTAGCTACCGCTAGTTATTACGCGTGCCCTTTACTATATAGGTTATTATCCTAACGAGGAGCTCCTTAGTTAATAGGTATATCGTCTTTTTAATAGAACTATCGAGCTATAGACTCCGATACGATAGCTCGGAGCCGATATAATAGTAGTTATATTTCGAGAGGCTCTTAACCGATTACGTATTAAAACTTCTACGGTAGAAGATTAGTACCTTTTCTGTTAACGAGTAAAATATAATCTGACCGACTAGGAGATTACAGAATTTGATAATACTATCCGTCTATTCTATAAGAAGGTATCTATCGCTATATTTAACTATAAACGCCTCCGAGATCTAGCTAAGCTAGCTATTACGCTCTACGTAGAAAATAGTAGAGATTATATAGATAAGGCTAATAGTAATATTACTAGGAACCTTCAGAATCGAATTAATCTATATATTAGTTATCGCGTTATATTACGCGAGAACCTTTAGACTAAATAGGGTCTCGTGAATAGGGTAATAGGTACCCTATAAGGGATCTGTTAGCCTATAGTAACCGCTAATCTATATACTACTACTCCGTACGCTCTAATAGTGGAATTTAACTACTACGATAGTCCGTAACTTCTGGATATAGCTAAGAATAGCCCTAAATTAGTCCCTATTTTCCGGTTAACTCGAGATTTCGATTATAAAGAGAAGCCCTATAGTCGATCGTAATTCCCGATTATAGTCGTATATATAATTACTATATATAAGACCTAGGGTATATCCCTTAATTATATAGTTATAGATATTAACGAGAAGGAGTTCGCTACTAGCTTATAGTATATTATAATATCGCGAGTATATACCCTATAGGGTATAATATTCGATAAACCTTTCGATCTGATACTACTATAGGGCCGAGAGCGGAGTACGGCGTTTTAAATAAGAATATAGGACCTCGAGAGATAGTTTCTAGAGACTATATATATACCCTATAAGACTCTATTCCTACTTACTAACTATATAATCTCTAGTATACTAGCCCGCGGAGTCCTATATCTACTATACAGACTCCTCCTACTCGGTTAGCTCTATCTATATCCGCTCGTAAACGTGATATATGATTTATTTAGATATCTCCGGGATTCTATTTTGCTAATATCTTGACTATATAGGTATTTACGGCCTATCTTCCTGACCTAAGTCTAGTAATTCGGCGTAGACTTAAGTATAATAACCTATCTTTACCCTCGTTATCCTCGTCCTCGGGGTCTTCGGATAACGATTCTGAGCTAGATTTAGAGCTAGATATTAGCCGTCGTCTTTTCGTTTAGAATTTGTAGCCTTTATAAAGGAATTAATATTATTAGAGTATTTTTACTACGTAGATACGGTAAAAGTAAGAGATATTTATAAACCTCGACGTATAATATATATCTCTTACGGTTCTTTCTATCTTTCGCGTCTTTACCTCTTATCTTTAGATATCCTCTGTAACCTAATTCTCTTCTCTTCTTTAATTACTACCTCTTCCTTATAATATCTTCTTCTCTTCTATACTCCCTACTATCTTCCTTATAACCTCTACTTTACTTTTATAATTATTATACTATAACTATATATCTCTATTCCGGTATTATTAAAGACCGTAGTCCTACTCTATAGCTATCGTAGACTCGGTTAAAGAAAGGCTAAAAACGCTATCTTTAACCTATACCCGATAATTATTACTAAAAACGTCCCCGTAACGGCTATAATCCTTAAAGCCTAGACCTATAGCTATCTTTTCTAGTTAAAGTATCCTATATTTATCTCCCGTAAACTAACTAATCTACTAACTATATTAAAAATAGGATAAAGAATCTACCGATCTACCTCCTATACCCTCGTTATCTCTCTCTACGCCCCCTATAAGTCTATAGCCTACCGTTTTGTAGTCCGCTATAAGCCTACTACCTCCTAGTTCTTCTCCTCTTTAACTACCGACTTTATACTCGTAGGCTATATAAGATACTATAGAGGATAGTTTATACTACGATAGCTTATTAGAAATTATAGATTTTAAGTACGTAAGTATATTATACTCTAGGATATCCGAACTAGAAGACTATATAAGTAGCTTCTTTAAGTTATCTAAGCTAATAAAAATCCCTACAGAAGCCCCTAATAGAAGCCCTACTTATTTGTAGCTAGTATAGTCTACTTTAGATAAAGGCTACGACTCGATCTCGCTCTCTGAATCCCTTCTATAACCTAATTTAACTAAAGGGTCCTAATCTACGGTAGATATATAGACTTCTATTTCTGATTACTAGGCCTTTTCTGTCCTCTGTGCCTTCCGTATTTCTCGTAATCTTACTAGATAGATCGAAACTTAGAAGATTCTGATAGAGATAGGTATTTATATAGTAGTATAAGGATAAAGAAGGTAGATATTATTCTATATAAGCTATCCCTTAATTTTTATATCTACTCTATAATTTAAAGAAAATCCTATTATAGCTATATTCTATCTAATTATCTATATCTTAATATCTCCTACGATTCTGCTAATATAGCTATATAAATACGTCTATTATTTCCTACTAATATTAAGAATTATATAGCTTCGTAGTAAAACGATCTATATATCTAATACTATAAGTCCTTCTGCGAGATATCGACTGAAAGTACTCCTAAAAGCTCCTCCTCCTCCTCCTTCTCTTCTTCTTATATCTCCTAGACTACCTCCTCCGCTACCTATAATTCCTCCTCTACTACCTAGACTATCTCCTCCGCTATCTATAATTCCTCCTCTACCTCCTAGACTACCTTCTTCGCTACCTATAATTCCTTCTCTATCTCCTAGACTACCTCCTCCGCTACCTATAATTCCTCCTCTACCTTCTAGACCACCTCCTCTACTACCTATGATTCCTCCTCTATCTTCTAGACTACCTCCTCCGCTACCTATAATTCCTTCTCCTCCTCCTATATTAACCGTAAATATATTAATATCAGATAGTCTTCTAGCCTTAGAGGTTAGTACTAATCTTATAATAACTATTCATCCGGATCTAGGTAACTAGGTAAAGCTTATCTAGGACCATTAATAGAGAGAGAAGCCGAGTTAAGCCACGAAAAATCTTCAAAAGCTAACTCTTAAGCGAGAAATCCGTATACGTAAATTAAACGCCTAAGACCTTACGGCTAAGATTACGAACCGTAATAGGAATATAGAAGTAGCCTTAGCGTAGATCGTTAGAGATACGCTTACTTATATAGATAGTTACGATAATTATAAAAATAGGAAGGATCTATTTATCGGCTATATAGTAGTAGAGGGTAAATTAAATAGTACTTACGCTAATTACTACTAGATAGCTAGCGGTATCTAGTATTAATTTCGTAAGTAATACTATCTTATATAGTTTTTTTTTTTATACTAACACCTATTAATAGATAATAAGGAGAAGGACGATTTATTAAGAACCCCTCGTAAATATAAAAACTAGGTTAATATTAGGGCGAAGAGAAAGTAAGAAGCTATATATAAACGTAGAAAGAAGCTTATAGGGTTTTAAATTAAGATATAGCGTCTCTTCTTAAGTATTAAAACTAATCGTAAGACTATCTTAATAACTTAAAGTAGCCTTTCTCTTATAGCTATAACCTTAAAATTAACCTAGGCGAGTCTTAAGGAGACTATAACGAATCTTAAGTAATTACTTATTACGATCGAAAATAATACCGCTTAACTTAAAACTTAGCAGAAGGGTCTTTATAATCTTACGAAAGAGATAATTAACTCTAATAATAAGACTATTTTACTAGATTCTAATAATAATAACGAATAGCCTACTACGTTCCTAACTTTACGTTCCTCGAATCTTAACCTTAATACTACGTTCCTAAGTTTACGTTCCTCGAATCTTAACCTTAGTACTACGTTCCTGAGTTTACGTTCCTCGAATCTTAACCTTAATACTACGTTCCTGAGTTTGCGTTCCTCGAATCTTGACCTTAGTACTACGTTCCTAAGTTTGCGTTCCTCGAATCTTAACCTTAATGCTACGTTCCTGAGTTTACGTTCCTCGAATCTTGACCTTAATACTACGTTCCTGAGTTTGCGTTTCTCGAATCTTAACCTTAATGCTACGTTCCTGAGTTTACGTTCCTCGAATCTTAACCTTGATACTATATTCCTGAGTTTACGTTCCTCGAATCTTGACCTTAATACTACGTTCTTGAGTTTACGTATATAGAATATTAACTTTGATACTAAAATTTTAACGATTTTAACTTTGCGACCTTTGAATCTTAATCTTAATACTCCGTTTTACCTTTACGTTTCTTGAACCTTAATCTTAGTTCTGCGTTCTTAAGTTTACGTATATAGAATATTAACTTTAATACTGAAATTTTAATAATTTTAACTTTGCGTTCCTTAAATCTTAGCTTTTCGACTATCTTCCTAATTTTATATATAACGAATTAAAACTTCACTACCGCCCTAATTTAGGGAGGATTAGGATTTAGGGAGGGTTAGGCCCTTCTAGAATATATTTAAATAGCTTTTATACCTACGTATTAAGCTTAGGATTCTTAAATTCTACCTCTGATAGTTTTGAATCTACTATATAAACCTATAATTCTGCCGTTAATCTATATATCTCTACTGTAAATCCCTATATCTCGACCGTAAAATTCTATACCTCTATTATAAAATCATATATCTCTACTATAAATATATATATCTATTCTGTAAATATATTATACCCCCTCTTATAATCCTGTAGGGGGGTCTAGGGGGCGGCACGCCCCCCTGCCTAAGACGAATCTGATTAAGATTACGCTTTTACGAATCTGATAAAGCTTCGCTACGCTTAGCACTTCTTGGCTTCTAGGTTTCCTAGGGGGCAGTCTACTTGTATAAGTAAATCTCCTCTATAGAACGAACTCCTTATAGAACCTCTTTAAATTTTAGCTACGAAGACGCTAAATATAAACTCGAAACCCCGGAATAGCTACTTAAGTAGATTTCTAGTAATACTCGAGTAGCTTTTTAAGCCTTAAAGTAGGAGACGGAAAAGAACGAATATCTTACTAAATAGATCGAATAGTTAACCGAGGAAAATAAGATATTAAAGTCTCTAAATACTATAGAATAGACTCCGGAAATCTAGTATATAGAAGAAGCTTATACTAGTCTTCGCGCTAACTATAATAAGACTACTAAAGAATATAATATACTAGCGATTATAATATAATTTATATAGGTAGATTATAATACTAGTAGAGGAATTAGTTTAAGTTATACTATATCTAAGACTAAAGGACTCTACTATAAATTAACTAAGATCCCTAATCCTCCGATACTTAGTAATAGTAAGGAAGTTAAGTTTAAAGATTAGGAATTAAATATTCTTAAAAAACTTAAACTAAATTACGATTACTATCCGACTAAGAAGTACTATATTATATATACTAAGAGTTAATACGAAGGAAAAGTACTAATATATATTAATCCTTATATATATATAGATACTACTAACTAGTATAAGAAGCTTAAAGAGGTACTAAAGTATCTAGGAAGTATTTTTAATAACCTAGATCGTAAGAGACTCGCGTATAATAAGTATATAAATCTAAAGATAGATATTAAGACTAATTTTACCGATTTCCTAGCGGACTTTAACTAGCTAGTAGAAGAGGCTAGTTAATCTATAGATCTACGAAAATAAGATCTATATTAGAAGATCCTACTACTAATATAAAACTAAGTAATAATAGATATAGATAATAATAGAGTATCTCTCGATTAATTTATATACTAATACTAGAAAGCTACTAGAAGAATCTTATAGTAGATTATAGCTCGTAGCCTATATAAGTTACGTCTAAGCGTAGATTTACGTAATAGTTATACTTAGAGTAATACTATAGCTTGAAATACTATCTTAAACTCGAATATAACTAGAGCTCCTTCGACTTTTATTAGAGACCCGACTAAGAAAGTATAACTTATAAAAGAAGAAAAGTACTTTATCTATAAGGAAAAAGGTTATCTCTCCTATAACTATCCTAAGAAGAAATTAGCTACTATTATAGTAACTACTACTAGATTGTTAGTTAAGGAAGCCGATAAAGTAAATCTTATCGAACTTAAGAGATCTAACTCCGACTTAAATATAGGAAAAGCCTAATCCTAGGAAAAGTCTCTATCCTAGGGGATATATCTAAGCTAAACTTATATAAATTACTATCGCCTATAAGTAGTATAACTATTAATACTTAGATAGCTATTAATAGAAGAATAGTTTAAATTAAATATTTAGTAGATACTAGAGTAGATAGATACCTCTATATTTATTCGAATATAGTTAGGCTACTAGTATTCCTTAGGATAAAGATCCTTAAGCTTCTAACTACTTATCCGGTTATAGGTTATAATAGCGGATTAAGGGAACCTATTATCTATATAACTAAGTTAATCCTTATAATCGATAGCTATATATAGCTTAAGTAACTAATATTAATTACTAAGCTTAGTAGAAATAATATAATCTTAGGAAGAGTATAGTTTATAGAGTATAATATCCTACTAGACTATAAGAATTAGAGATTAGTATAGCTAGATTAGCCTATCCTAAGAGAGGAGGTTTAATAAGCTATATAGAAGAAGATCCCTTATATTATTCTATAAAGACCGAAGATTATAGATATCTTATAATATTAGAAGAATATAGAATAGAGAGATTAACGCTTCGAGAAATAGGAAGAAAAGACTAAGAAGGGTTTAAGTTACGAATCTTAAATTAACGAATATAAGAAGAAAATAGAGCGGAAAACTTCGGACTTTAGTCTTAATATCGCTACTATTAGTAGACTAGGATTCTACCGCTATATATAATTAGTAGGAATATAATTCTTTGTTATATCGCTAGCTTAAATCGATAAGATTATTAACTCTAAAGTAATAGAGGTAACTATATCTAAGATACTAGATATAAAGAAGATTATACTAAAAGAATATCACGAGTTTATAGATATATTCTCTAAGATCGCCTTAGATATACTACTACTATTAAAAAGAATACCGGACTACCGGATCGAGCTTAAAAATAATTCCTTTAAGTAGCTTAACTACCTACTTTATAAAATAATAGAAGAGGAGCTATACTTCGTAAAGTAGTATATACTATAGAATCTAGTAAAAGATTTTATTATATCCTCTTTAGTACTATATATATTACTAATTTTAATAGTAGTTAAGCCCGGTAGTAGACTAAGATTCTATGTTAATTACTATAAGTTAAATATATTAACGAAGAAGGACTAATATCTCTTATCTTTAATTAATAAACTACTTTAACGGATTAGTAAGACTAAGTAGTTTACTAAACTTAATATTTAATAAGGATTTTATAGGATTCGTATATATCTAGACTTAGAGGATCTTATAATCTTTAAGTTAAGATATAGGTTATATAAATATAAAGTCTTACTATTTAGATTAACTAATAGACCGGCTATATTCTAATATTATATTAACTAGGCTTTAGGAGATTATCTTAATAATTTCTATACTATATTTATAGATAATATTCTAATCTATACTAAGAGCGACTTAAGATAGTACTAAGTATATATAAAGATAGTATTATAATAGTTACGAAAAGTAGGCTTATAAGTAGTACTATATAAATACGAATTTTATATATAAGCGACTAAATTCCTTAGCTTTATTATTAGTATATAGGAAATCAGAGTTAATCCGGTAAAGGTAGATATAATTATAGTATAGATAGCCCCGGAGACTATTAGAGGAGTATAATCTTTCTTAGGTATATATAACTTCTACCGGAGATTTATTAGAAATTATAGCTATATCACGAAACTACTCTACTATCTTACTAGGAAGGAAACGTCTTTTATATAGAACTAGGACTACTAATCTACGTTCGAAATATTAAAAATAAGTTTAAGTTCTACTCTAGTATTAAACTACTATAATCCGAATATATCTATATATCTAGAGATAGATACTTCCGATAGTTACTTAGGTATAGTACTATCCTAGGAAACTAATAGGATATAGTATCCGGTAGCTTTCTTTTCGAAGATAATAGATTAAGATTAACGAAAATATAATATATATAATAAGGAAATATTAGCTATTATTAAAGTACTTAAGGAATAGCGGGCGGAACTAGAGGGTCTATAATAAGTTTAATCCTTCGAAATCTAGATAGATTATTACTTCTTATAATACTTTATAATAGGTAAGAAGCTTAATACTTATTAAGTATATTAGGCTAAGATACTATTATAATACTATTTTATTATTAAATATTATAACGGTAGAAGTAATATAGTTACGGATATACTATTAAGAAAAGAGAAGATATTAAAGATAAAGAACTAGCCCGAATAAATTATAATCCTAAGGAAGAAACTCGAGGGAGAAGTCTATTCTATAGTCTTATCGGTTAATATAGTCTAAAATAATATTATCGAATAAATTCTTTAAGCGAATAAGAATTATAAAAGCCTTAAATAGTATCGGGAGGATACGAAAGATAATTTAAGTAAATAATTATTAAGATAAGGTTATCTCCTCTAGGAGAGAACTCGACTTATAGTTCCTAAGGATAGTAATTTACGTATAAAACTACTTAATAAGATCTACTATTAACTATTAACTATCTATCCTAGTTAAGATAAAATATATCGAATAACCGCTTTACGATACTACTAGCCGGAGCTCTATTAGGATATAAGACGATATATTAATAACTACTAATTATATAAGCGAACTAAGGTATAGAAGGATAAGATACCTAGCGAGTTAAAACTACTTCCGATTCCTAGCTAGCTATAGTAGTATATTATTATAGATTACTACTCCTTCTCTTACGATAAGTATAGCTATAATATAGTCGTAGTCTTTATTAATCGACTAACGAAGTAACTAATCTCTATTCTCTACTATAAGAATATTAATATAAAAAGGACTACCTAGATCTTTATTAACTATATTTATCGCTAGACTAGGATACTAGATTCGATCGTCTTAGACTATAGAGGCTAGTTTATATCTAAATTTTAGATAGAATTCTATAGAATCCTTAATATTAAGAAGAAACTATTAATAGTATACTATCTATAAACTAATAATTAGAGTAAGATTATAAATTAATATATAGCTTAACGTCTATAGTCCTTTATAAGTTATTATTAAGATAACTAATCCGACTATCTTATAATAGTAGATTTTGCTACTATAGTACTACTATAAGAGATAACTAGTATCTTATTCTTTTATATAGAAAGAGGTTATAAATCTAGAGTATTATTCGACTAGGAGACGCTAAAGGAGCTTAATTAGTAGTAATATATTCGATCTCGACTTTATTAAGGAGATCCTTTAGAGGAAGTTTAAGTAGCGCGAGACTATATAAGTAACCTAAAAGAGATTTAGGAATAAGTCTAATAATAAGTAACTATGGCTTAGGAATAGTATAAGAAATATACTAATCGATATCGTAGACCTAAAGATTTCGGTATCGGAGATATAGTATCATAGCGTAGTCATACGTGGTAACTTAGGACGATTCACGATCGAATTAACCCCGTATCGCCTTAGGGTAATAATCCTAAAGGCTCTGTGCGGGGCTATAGGGACTCGGTATACAGAACCCCTATATATATATTATATAAACTAGTAAAGTCTACTATACCCTAAGATTTAGTCTTTAAAAATTATAACTATAGACTTAGACTCTCTACCTAGCTAATAGGTTCTCTGTCCTACGATATAGACCCCCTAATAATTACTAAATCTTCCTATTTAGCTACCTAGAGAAGAAATATCTATACCGACGACCTATTAACGATCCGCCCGTCTTACGGTAGCGGAACGATCCCGATAAGTTAGTAAGGGGCTTAGGTAACCCTTAAGTAAACTTAGCCTAATCCCTCGGGATCTAAAAGATAGGTCTAGTTTCGAGGTACGATCTCCCGAATAGGCTAAGTTAAATAAATAAAATACCCTCGATCGTCTCCTAGCGCGGATCTAGTAACTCGAATATAAAGCTATAATTCGGCGATAAGATATCCCCGAACCTTAATCTATATCTCCTCTTCCCTATCGACCCCGAGATATAGAGATTAAAATTAATAATATCTTATATTACTTAAGCTCTACCTTAACTCTAGAGTAATATATCTAGTAGCTCGATAAATTAGAATATATCTTCGAAGCTAATCCCGACTAATATATAAGTAATTTATATAAGATTCCTATAACTCCTAGGTAGTATAGCTACGATAACCTACGTATAGACGAAGGAAGGTAAAGTAACTATATCCTATATAACAAAGAAAACTAAGACGAAGGGGAAAAAGGAAAGGAAGAAATAAGAAAGGTAAAGTACTATCTTAAATACCTATCGTAGGCGGGGCTATAGTAAGACGGTAGAATCCTTATAGAAAGTCCCGGATAGAAGGTTCCTCTACAGAAGTAAACCGAAAGGTAAATAATCCTTAGACTCTAGTATATATATATACGTAAGGCTTCTATTAATAATACGTAGGTAAATATCTAATCTTATAAACGTAAATATCGATTATATAATCTCCTCCTTAACTCCCTAAGTCTATATCTATTAACTAGCTAACTAATCTACTAGTTAATACTAACTCGCTAGTCGGCTAACTAACTAGTTAGTAAACTTACTAGTTTACGGTAACTAACTAGTTAACTTATCTAACTAACTCTATACTCTAAGTCTATTTACGAACTAGTTAACCGACTAGCTAGTTAACTATTAACTTATTACCTATACGTTATATTACCCCCCGTTTAGACTTACGACTATCCTTAGGCGCGGTAACGTTACGGTATATTATTATCTAGGCGTACTAGTAGCTCCTTATTAAAAGCCTTATACTCTAACTAATAGTTAAGGTTTACCGGAGGTCTAGGATAGGATAGATAGGTTTTATAATATTCCCGGAGTTTCGAAGCTATAGTCCAGAAATTACTAGTATTATACTATATTATATTATTCTCGAATCCTATCTACTTTACTCGATACTAAAGCTTCGACCGGTTAATTCGCGAAGTAAGGATTATCTCTATATTATATTCCGGCTCTAGTATAACCTATATCGCCGGTTTAGGGATAGGCTATCCTAGAAGTAGATCTATACTTATTATATAGCGTAACTTCTCCGGGTTAAAGATATTATATTATAACGATCCTTCTAGTAGTTATAGTCGAAAAGTATATCCTACCTTCTCGATAATCCGGAAAGGCCTCTCTACTTTCGGACGGAGTTTATCTAACGGCCCTTCTACGATCTACCGATTATCCTTTATCGTGATTATAATAAGGTCCCTAACGTCGAAGTTTAGCTCCCTACGATATCGATTCGCCTAGGTACGCTAATATTCCTATACTTTAGCTATATTATCCTGTATAAACTTATAAACTTAGCGAATTTTGTCTGCCTAGTCTCGAGCTACCTCCCGGTCTAGTCTATAGAGATCCCGTCCGCTACTACTAAGTTACTAATTAACTATTATTCTTAGCTTATATCTATATTTAGTATAGTATAGTAAGACCCTAGTCGACTTATAAGGCAAAATCGCCTAAGTAAAGTCTATTATTAGTAGTAGACTAGACTAGTTATTAGCGAACTTATCTACGAAGGTATATAGTCGTTAAGATAGTAACTAGATCGTATTTTCCGACTATCTATCTATTTAAGAGTAATACGGAGTAGATAACTTCCGCTTAATCCCTATTAACTTATATAGGATCTTCTAGAATAATATAATAAACTATAGTCCTCTATCCGATATAATTAAGTCCGGAAGTCCTATCTATCTATAATAGTATATTAACTATAACTTTACTAAATCCCTAGCTATAGTATCCTTAAATAAGGGTACGTAAACTATCTACTTTATTAATCTATAGACTACTATTAAGGTATTATTATATCTATATCGGTCTTTTAGTAGATATATAAAGTCTATAGAGATATACTACTAGGATCTATCCGGTACCGGTAATAGGTTTAGGAGTCCTAGAGTCTTTATTCGCTAGGTTTTAGTACGTTTATATATTATATAGTTATCCGAAAACCGAATAATATCCTAGCGGAGAGTCTCCTACTAAAAATAACTTACTAGGAACTTCTAAAGCTTCTTAGCGCTCGGGTAGACTAAAGATAGTTAATTATAGGCTTCGGAGATTAACTAGGTTTATAGCTATCTATATACTAGGACTATAAGCTTCTTATTACGGATTAGTACCTCTTCTTATAAGTCGAATCTACTTAAGGAGTTCTCCTATTCGGCTTCCTAATACTATACTTCTAGCTCTAGATTATCCTAGTTTACTAAGAGTAACTATTTAATTAAGTCGCTACTAATATAGAGTCGGTTAATTCGGATAGTCTTACGCTTATTTACGATCTAGGGGTCTAAGTAGGATTCCGGTAGTAATATCTAGCTCTCCGGTTCCTCTTATTATTTAACCTAGAAGCGGGATAATATATCCGTAAGAGTATTTTATTATCCTAGTCGGTAGCGGATAATAAAATAATACTAGGAAAGTTTTAAACCCTAGCGAGCTTAATAAGCGTTTAGAAGTTTTAATAATATAAAGTACTCTAACGCCTAGTAATCTATTAGGACCTCGAATCTTTCTTTACGTTATAGTCCTAATAGCTTAGCCCGCTAATTATCTATACTCTCTATAATCGCTAGTATCTTATAGTCGTAGATATCCTACTTCTGCTTCCTAGGTAATATAGTCTTAGAGAAGAACCTAATAGGGTACTATAACCCGTTCTACTTCTAGGATAATACTCCTATAATAATATCCTTCGAGGCGTCTGTTTCTAGTCTTATCTTCCTCTCCGGATAGTAGTATACTAAGATAGGCGCCGAAGAAAGAGTAGTTTTTAGTTACTAAAAGGTATTTATATAGTTCTTACTCTATATAAACGTATAGTCCTTTTTTATAAGTTAGTAGAGTAGCTTCGTAATACGACTATAGGTAGTAATAAAATAATAATAGAAGTTATAGAATCTAAGAAAGGACTAAACTCTTTTAACTATTATAGGAGTTTACTACTTATAAATAGTCTTAATCTTCTTAGGGTTAGTCCTTACTCTATCTACTCCTATAATAAAACCTAAGAACTTAGTCTCGGTTCGGTCGAACTTATACTTATAGATTACTACCTAAAGTCCTATAGCTTATAATTATTAGATTACGGCCCGAATATATTTAATATACTTCTCGGGGTCCTCGCTAAAGATTAGGATATTATCTATAAATATAATAGTAACTATATCTAAGAGATCCCTAAGTACCTAGTTAATATACCGTTAGAAGGAGATAGGTCTACTATATAACCTAAACAGTATAACCTTATACTTAAAGATCCTATATCGAGTTATAAATATTATTAGATCCCCTAAGTCCGCCGCTATTCTAAATCGATAGAATCCCTACTATATATTAAGTTTAGTAAAGTATCTTACGTAGGCTAACTAGTCTATTATCTTATTAATAAGTAGTAACGAGTAGATATCTTTTTCTATAACTATATTTAGTTATTAGTAGTCTATATAGAAGTATAGTCCGCTATCTACCTTCTTCGCTATTAGGATTAGAGAAGCGAAGGGGTATCTCGATAGAACGATAAAGCCCTTTTATAAGTTCTCGAAAAGGTACTTTCGAACTACTTTAAGCTCCTCCTAGTTTATCTTATAGAGAGGATAATAGCCTAGTCTCTACTCTCTATTAAGGAGGATCTTATAATCGAATAGGCCCCGATATAGTAGTAGAACGTCGGACTTATATTACGAGAAGAACTCCTATAGATTATAGTATATCTTAGGAATTTACTATTAAATAGACTTCTTCTCTATAACTACTTTATTCCTAGGAGCTAGTTCCGTAATTACTACGTCGATCTTATTAAGAGTAGTAATAAATACTTTAGTATCCTTAGCCTATATATAGCGTTTAAACCCTACTCGACTAATAAAAGCTCGAGCGGGACTTAGAAATACGGTATTTAATTCTGCGCGAGACGGTTAAGAAGCTAGGACTACCGGTTCTCTATCCCCGGCTATTATATAGCTAAATACCTTATAGGCTCGTATATAATTACTTAAGAACTCTTTAGGAAGTCGATATTCGGTATTATATATAGTTAAAATAACCCGAGATCTATCGATCCGCTCCTACTCGATTAGTCGCTCTATTTCCCGGTTATAGGCTTCGGTATATACCTAATATTTCTAATTTATAACCTATAGACACGTTAATACCGGTAGGGGGATCTCTAGAGTTAGTTTCCCGGCTACCTTATCTACTATAGTAACTTTAGTAGGCTACTAGATTCGGTAATTCGTATAATCTAATAATACTTAATAATACACGAACTAGGCTTATCCGATAATTACGTAGTAATAACCTAAACCGGTAATAAGGAATAGTATCTAATAAAACTATTATCCGTTGATCTAGAGAGTTAGAATAATTATATAGATAATAGCGTTTCTATCTTTCCTATTATATCCCTCTATCTTTACTAGCTAGGGTAAAGATATCTATAGAATATTCTAAATATCTCGGATAGTATAGGCTAATCCTTTATCGATAGCTATATAGGATATTACTCTAGTATTAAGTAAAATAGTTATACGGGTTAACTAACTATTAGATATAAGTATAATTAGAAAAGTAAATTATTTATTATTTCTTAATACTATATATAAATCTAAAGATATAACTACTTTCGTAATACTTATATCTAGAAGGGAGATTTATTCTAGGCTTAGGCTTTTCCCGTCTCGGAGGGTTTAGAGATCTCTTCTATATAATTAGGGTTAGATACTAATATCTTAGCTACTAAAGTAGCGCGTTCCTTACTAGAATACTTAGAAGATATATATCCGGTTTATCTATATCTAAAGTATCGTCCTTCCTTTATATAGCGGATATAGGTCTCCCTATCTAGACTCTTAGTATTAGGTACTAGGATTACCTTTATCTCGCGAGATATAGTACTAGACGATACCGAAGTTATAATAGTAGTTTTATCGTTAGACTTCTTAGAGAAATACGCCTTCGACGCTCTAGATAGATCGGTGCTTTTATTATTAGTAGTCTAGCCGTATCGCTAAGCGGAGATCTAGCTACTTAGGTAAAGAGCGTCGTACTTCTTTCTAATCTTATAGCTAAACTCGGTAAAGGATATAAGAGGCTTATTAATTAAGTTAATATCGATAATCTCCCGAAGTCGGGGAGTTAAGCGGTTCTAGAGGACGTACTTCTTCTAGCGCTCGCCTATAATAAGTTCGCTAGCGTCGAAGAGGTAAGAGAACTAAGATAGGAAGTCGCTAAATAACTAGCTACCCTATATCTCTAAGTTCTAGAAATCCCGTTTAGAGCGTATAGCTTTATTATAGTCGCCGAAGATAGATCTAAGGTACTTAAAGAGGTTATTATAGTTCTAGTATCGCTCGGAGGTTATACCTATTATATATTAATTAATATTCCGTTTAGCTATACCTCTATATCGAGAGTAAGCGTAGTCTAAAGCTAAGGGATCAGTAAGGTCTAGTCCTATACTATATAGCTTACGCTCTATTACGATCTTCTAGTTTTCCTAAGTTATTTCCTTTCTATCGGTAAGTAGGGATAGATCGGGGATCTTAAATTTACGTATAGTATATATAGAATCGGAGCGGCCTATTATAGTAGTATCTATAGTAGCTTTACGCTATTTATATTAGTTAGTAGGAGATATAGGACGGCTCGTTTCGATTCGATCGGCGGAGGTATAGACCTACTAGAGGATTATCTATAAAAGCTTAATAGTAGTAGTATTAAGATTAGTATATTCCTCGGACTTACGGAGGAGCTTATTATTTATTATCTTCTAGTTTATTAGTTTAACTATCTTAGCGATAGCTATAGTAAGCTATCTATATTATTCCTCTACTTCGTTATTAAGATAATATAAGTAGTCGACTATCGCTCGCTATATATCCCGTATTAAGTCGAATATAAACCTAGGTTCGTCGTGTACTAAATCGATAAAATTCTTATAGCTAAGTTTTCTATCGCGTAAATACTCGAGTAGATTATCTAGCTAAGATATAACCTAAATAAAATATATATTATAGTCTTTACGGGGAAGATCGTTAGGTCTAGCTAAGGAGCTCTATCGATATATACTACGCGACTCTTCCTAACCGGATTCTTTATTAATATCTAGGCGTACTATATTAATAGGTACTACTATATCGATTATTTAAAGGGAAAAGAGAAAAATAAGGGAAGGTAATATATAAAGACTTAATAACTCGTAGTAAGTATCGGTCTATTATATAAAGATAAAAAGAATATTAAGAGTCTTAGTTTTTATATAACTCCTAGGTAGTATAGCTACGATAACCTATATATAGATAAAGAAAGGTAAAGTAACTATATTCTATATAATAAAGAAAACTAAGATAAAGGGGAAAAAGGAAAGGAAGAAATAAGGAAGATAAAGTACTATCTTAAATACCTATCGTAGATAGGACTATAGTAAGATAGTAGAATCCTTATAGAAAGTCCCGGATAGAAGGTTCCTCTATAGAAGTAAACCGAAAGGTAAATAATCCTTAGGCTCTAGCGTATATATACGTATAAGGCTTCTATTAATAACGCGTAGGTAAATATCTAATCTTATAAACGTAAATATCGATTATATAATCTCCTCCTTAACTCCCTAAGTCTATATCTATTAACTAGCTAACTAACCTACTAGTTAATACTAACTCGCTAGTCGGCTAACTAACTAGTTAGTAAACTTACTAGTTTACGGTAACTAACTAGTTAACTTATCTAACTAACTCTATACTCTAAGTCTATTTACGAACTAGTTAACCGACTAGCTAGTTAACTATTAACTTATTATCTATACGTTATAATTCCTATTAGATTCTTTATATTAGAACCGACCTAATAAGTCTAGTAGACGAATTATAAAAAGACCGAGTTTATAGCCTAATAGCCTACCTAGGATAATTTCGTTAACTAGATACTTAAATTTATCCGAGGGAATCGATTTACGGAGACTAATATTATAGAAAAATACTATAGCGCTTACTAGCTTAAGGACTAAGACTTATATATATTTTATAACTATCTCTAATCTATCGAAAACTATATAAATATTTAGGAGAAAGAGTGTACTCTTAGCTACTATATAAAACTACGCCTAGTCCTTAAAAATAAACTTAAAGTACTATACTAGAATAATCTCCCGGAGAATCGTACCGATATAGTTTCGGCTATAATCTATATATAGGATAGTTAAGGTATAGGATATCGGAATCCCTCTCTATCTAGAATAAATCCAAAGAAGTAATACTAGAAAGACTAGGACTAAAAGAGATAATAGGAAAATACTAAGAAGTACCGACCCTCTTTCTATAAATAAGAGACCACGAATCCTAATTAAAATACTCCTATCTTACCCTATTATTAGTTCTATAGAAATAGGGACCTATCTTCGGTTATCTATTATATATATAGAAAAAAGGGATATTATACTTCTAACTATTCCCGGATAAGATCTAGCTAAGGACGCCTAAATATATATATTAATAAAATTATTACCGACGATAAAGCCGTAAAAGAATAGGGAAATACTAGCGAGTCGGAGTAAACTCTATAACCCCGACTTAGTAGCTACTTATAGAGATCCTCCCGATAATTAAAACTATTATATATATTAAGAATACTACTATTAAAATTAGCCTAGATATAGGTATAAGTATAAGTATTATTAACTATAAACTTATAAGATCTTATAAACTATAATAAGCCGCTCTCTAAATACCTAAGCTCTATAACTTCTAGGATTAATATAGTAATACTAAGGACGCTTTCTATATCCTAATTATAGTAACCGATTAATAAGGAATTAGAAAGACCTAGATAGTAGAGTACTATACTATTAACCGGAAGATAGGACCCCCTATACTACTAGGGATATCCGGATTATATATATAAGAAATCGTTATTAATATAGATATATATTATTAGTACTTCGGGGTTAACTATCGAAACCTCGATCTACTTACCCCCTATTAATTCGCGAAATATATATATAATAAGATATATATCTTTATAGTAGTATCCTATTAGATTAATCTAGAAATAGATCTTAATACTCTCGATAATCCGCTCTTCGATAGTTTACTTCTATCTACTAATATCCGAAGAAACCCCGAAAGGACTATAAATTATACCGGAATCGCTAGTTAGCCTAAAGAACTTTATAACTTCGAAGATTTATACTTAGTAGAGAAGATAAGGATCTTATCCCGGTATAAGAAGACCGATTATATAATTAATCTTATCCTAGGAACTACTCTACCCTATAAGTCTATCTATCCTCTCTCTCGCGCTAAACTTTAGGAACTTAGGAAATATATTCGCGTAAATATAGAGAATAGCCGAATCTATCTATCGAAGAGTCCTATAGATATATCTATTCTTTTTATACCTAAAAAGAATAGCGGGTTATAACTCTATATAGACTACCGGGGACTTAATTATATTTCGGTAAAGAATTACTACCCTCTTCTACTTATCTCTAAAATCCTCGATCGCCTCTTATACGCTAAGAAATTCTCTAAGATTAATATCCGAGAGGCTTATTACCGTATTAGTATTAAGGAGAGCGATAAGTAGAAGACCGTATTCCGAATATAATATAGCTACTATAAATATATAGTTATATCTTTTAGTCTTACTAACGCCCTAGCTATATTCTAGAACTATATCTATATTATACTATAAGGATACCTAGATCTTTTCTATATAGCCTATCTAGATAATATTCTAATCTTCTCGGAGGATATCGAATTATATATAAAATATATCCGACTTATTCTCGAAAGACTCCGGTAATATAAACTCTATATTAATCCCGATAAATACTTCTTCTACTAAGACTAGGTAGAATTCCTTAGCTATATCGTTACTACTACTAGAATATCGATAGATCCTTTATAGGTTAAGTTAATCCGAGAATAGCTACTACTATCTACGATTAAGAAGATCTAATCCTTTCTTAGATTTTATAACTTCTACCGCCGCTTTATCTATAACTACTTAACTATTATAAAACCCCTTATAGATCTTACGAAAGGCCTCGAAAAAGGAAAACGACTAGATAGGATTAAACTTAGTACTTATATAATCTAGGCTTTTTATAATTTACTCTACGCTTTTAAGTCGGTACCGATTCTACGATATTTCGATCCTGATTATACTATCCGACTAGAAATAGATCTCTTATAATAGGGAATAGCTAGGATACTATTCTAATCCGATAACGAAGGAATCTAGTATCTGGTTATATTTTAGTCTTATAAGTTCTCTAATACTAAATCCTATTATACTACTAGAGATTAAGAGCTATATATAATTATATATAGTTTTAAGATTTAGTAGTATTATCTTAAAGGGTCTTAGTACCAAATTAAAGTCTTTTTAGACTATAATAACTTAAGATCTTTTATATAAAACCTATAATTATAAGGATATTAAGTATAATAGTATATAACCCTCTCTATATTTAATTTTATAATTTTATACTATATAGAGAAGAAAAACCTAGCGGATATATTCTTAAGAATAATAGAGCTAGCTTCGAGGAATATCTTAAATACTACTCTATTAAATCTATTATAGGCCCGAATAGTAACCGAAGAGGTACCGGAATAGAGCTAGGTAGTAGTATAGTTAGTACTAACCGATCTATATTAATTTAAAAAGGAATTATTACTAGATTCGGGGATTTAAGAGCTAAATAGTATCTTAGATACCTAGAGATAAGAGCTAGGTTATATCTATTACTCCTACTATAAAAAAGTAGTAGCTTATTATCTTAGATAATATACTTATATCTCGAATATAACTAGTAACCTACGAAGTATAATCCTTAAGGCCTAGTAAGATAACCCTAATATAGGGAAGATTCGTTTATTAATTAACTAGAATATCCCGATATTAGGATACTAGTTAGTTAATCCTAATAAATTAGTATAGTTTAAAGGATAACTATATATTCTAACTAATAAGAAACTAAAGTAAGAGCTAATAAAGCTATATTATAATAATCTAGTAATAGGGGACTATTTTAGCCGGTTACGAACGATTAAATCGATTAGTCGAAAATTCTACTAGAAAAATCTCTATAAATAAATAGATAAATACGTAAAGTTCTATCCTATATACTAAAAAGCTATACTACCGAGGTATAAGAAGTATAGCTTATTAAAGCCTCTTCTAATTCTAACCTAACTATAGTAAGAAACCTCGATAGACTTTATTATAGGCCTCCTACCTACGATTTATAAGGGAAATAAGATCGACTCGATCCTAGTCGTCGTAGATAGATTTACTAAATTCGTGAAATTTTTCCTAGTATATATAATAATTAATACTATATAACTAGCTAAGCTATATTATAATAAGATTAAATTAGTCTACGGACTATAAGAAGGAATTATATCTAACTAGGATCCGGTATTTACTAGTAAATTCTAGTTTTCGCTATTTAATACCTTAAAAATAAAGCTTAGATTTTTAACTATATTTTACCTATAAACCGATAGCTAAACGGAACGAATAAACTAAACCCTTAAATATTACCTAAGATACTTTATAGAGGAAGAATAAACTATATAGCTAAATTTACTATAAATAGCAGAATTCTATTATAATCTATACTAAAATAATATAATAAAATTTAGCTTCTACGAAGTACTATTCGGATATAATATATCCTTCTATATATATAACGAGACTACTATAGAAAAAGAAAGGCTACTAGGAGTATAAGCTAGGATCGAGAAACTATAGAGCTTATATAAGAAGTTAACGACTTACTAGCGAAAGGCTAATAAATCGATAATAAAATACTATAATAGAAAAAGAATCCCTATTATATTTAAGCGTAATAATCTTATAATACTTTCTATATAAAACTTACGAATTAAAGAGTCTAGGAAGCTCGCTCCTAGGAGAATTAGTCTATTCCGAATCCTATAAGTAATCGGAACTTAGATATATAGACTAGTACTATCCTAAAAGTATATACGCCTCTATAATATTTTCTATATCTTCTTTCTAGAAAAATAGTATAATAATCTATCGCGAAGCGCTCCTAAAATACTCCTACTTCCTAATCTTATCGAAGATAACTAAGAATATAAAGTCGAAGAAGTTAAAGGAAAGACGAAGATTAACGGATAACTTTATTTCCTAGTTAAATAGAAGGACTAGCCCTCTAAATATAATAAATAGATATCTAAAGAGAACATATAAAATATAAAATAATCTATCGCGAAGTTTAAAAATATATAGAAATATATAAGACGAAACTAGACCGAATCCGCTATAATTTACCTTAGAAATACTCTATAAATTCTAATACTATATTCTTTATCGCGGTCGCTTCTACCCTAAGTATACTATTCGTAGTTATTATAGTCTCTAAGTACTCGGTAAAGTTAACTAGTCTAGTCTACTATAATATAAATCTAGTATCCTCTTCTTTAAGACCGAGATACTAGTTTATATATATTAAGAGAGGACCGAAAGCCGCGATTAGGTTCTAATAATATAATACTATCTTTTCTAAATAGAAATAACGGTATCTCTATAAAAAGAATTTATTAGAATAAATCGTTAAAGAATTATAGGCGATCTATATCTTTTATATATACTTTAGATCTTCGAATATATACTCTTTCTTATAGGCCTATATAATCCCTAAGAAAGTTATAGTAAGATTCTTACTTATCTAGAATAGATCGGAATAAATACCGACCGGCTAAACCGGAATATATAATAGCCTAGGCGCTATAGTAATCTCCTAGATACTATTAAAGATTATCTAGTAAATCTTTAAAAGAAAATAGAATATCTATATATCCTAGATTATTAATATAGGAGTCTTACGATCTATTAGTAATTCGGAAGTATTTCGGAAAAGAGTAGAAAACTTATAGTCTTATATATATTATAGTTACCCTTATAGCTATTATAGAGTACCGACCCTAAGCGATTAAACTTATACTCTATAGCGAAAGGGACTATCGTAACTAGATAGTTATACTCTATCTTAGCCCTACCGAAATACTTTAGATACTAGAGAAAATCGGGGCTTATAGTCACGAAGTTTAGCGTAGAAGACGTACGGCCTATTCCGCTAGTAGCCTTATAGCGATAATAATTCCGATAATAATAGGGTATTCTAGAACTAAGCTTAAATAAGGGAAGTAGATTAAAATTAAAAATCTCCTTATCTATAGGGAAAATCGATTCTATAAATCTTCGGGGATAAATCGTTAACGAAATACCCTATCGCGGATAGATTCCTAGCTCCCTAACCGATATTAATTAGGTAAATAGGGATTAAGCGCCCTACCGTAATTTCTTTTAAATAGTATTACCGATAGTAGTAGGAGATTATAGCTATATAATATAGTAATCCTTTATTTATATCTATATCTCCTAAATTTAAGGACGTAGCGTTCCGTATATAATATACCTACGATTCCTTCCCTTAGTACTACGATAAAGTCCGGACTATAGTATCCCCTAGATAAGAATATCCCTAGTTAGGATAACTAGTATAGAAGGGGATAATAGTTATTACGGCGTAGTTATACGTAGTAACTTAGGATAATTTACGATCGAATTAACCCCGTATTACCTTAGGGTAATAACCCTAAAGGCTCTGTATAGGGCTATAGGGACTCGGTATACGGAACCCCTATATATATATTATATAAACTAGTAAAGTCTACTATACCCTAAGATTTAGTCCTTAAAAATCATAACTATAGACTTAGACTCTCTACCTAGCTAATAGATTCTCTGTCCTACGATATAGACCCCCTAATATATAGTCTATATAACTTCGAAAAATTAGAAAACTCCTTAATCTAGCCGTAAATTAGCTTACTAGGTATACAGATCCTTTAAGATTCTCGAGAAGATAGGAAATATATATAAGGTCGAACTACTAGACTCTATAAAGGTATATCTAATATTCTTACTAGATAAGCTACAAAAAGTATTAAAATCGGAATCGCTATAAGACTAACTACCGGATCCGGAACTACCGCTAGAGATTATTAAAGGCGAGTAGAAATAGGAAGTCGAGAAGATCCTCGTAGTATAGCTATAGTACCGAAAGTTATAGTATTAAGTAAAGTAGAAAGGGTATAAATATAACGATACCTAGTATCCCGCGAGGAATTTTAAAAATTTACTAGAAAGGATTATAGAGTTCTATAGGAAGTATCCTAATTAGCCGGGACTACCGAAGAGGCTATAAAATTAGACTAAGGCGGTACTAAAGGATAAAATTAATAACGACTATAAGAACGACGATAAGTAGGCTAATTAAACGATATAGAACTAACGCTACTAGTACTAGAATTTAAAGACCTAGAGGGCTAGGTCCTTTAAAGGAGGGGATAATATTATAAGTATAGTAGGACTAACTTAGGATAAGGATAGGATATAGGAGGATAGAGGGCGTGAGCCACGCCTACCACGTATACTACGCGTACTATCTCAAAACTCAGGATAGACTGTAGCCTCTTCCCTTTTCTTTTTCTCCTCTTCAGCCTTTGAGATTCTTAATACCACGTAGCTAAGTTAAATAAAAGTTTCTGAGTCCTTCTAAAGCTTTTCTATTCTCGCGTACAATAACTCCGACCTTTAAGATTTAGTCTTTGAATTTAAGCCCTCCTAGACTTTAATCCTTTGCCTAGTCAATAGTCCTAGTCACCCTGCGATCCTGACCCTAATATTTAGCCTATATTACGAGAATGGGTCTAAAATCAATCTACCGGCAAAATAGTAGAGTTATAAAATTTTTGTCAAGTTTCTACTAAAACTGCCTAATACTCCACGGCTTCTACACTCACCCGAACAAGAAACTGTTCAGTAGTCCATTATCTGGTAACAACGCAAATATAAGCATCAAAGGATAGTAGACATTTTTAGATTACAAGGAATAGTTATCTACCACGTTATTGCTTTTCCTGCTAGATCCGTAGCGATACACGCAAGTCTGCAACTCACGCACTATCCGCTGAAGCTGCTGAGGTGTTGTTCTATATGGCGGTGGTTTTAGATGCTCTACCAAAGATAGAAAACGGATGGCGTTTGGCAAGGCACAGAGCAAAATTTGGTTTAGTATACAATCCTTCAAGCTTCCATGCCTCTGGGACCAGCGCGGTGCTCCATTTAGGAACTGAAAGACAGAGCCACTTACTGCTCTAGCAGATCAAGGACTAAATATCTGGCAAATTGTCTGAATTATACTACAGTAAGACGACAAGCTTAATGCTAGAGCCGATACAAAGCAGCAACATACACTCATCATATACCGTAGTTTGGGGTATCATGAAATATGAGAAGAATAACCTCTCTTATTTATCTGCTGTCATGCCACTAGTGTTCAGATGATTTTTCCATAGTCAAGCATCGAGCCACGTATTGCGGGCGCTTACGTGCGACATTCGGTAAATCACATCAGATTTGACAACCACTCAAGTTAGCCGCCCAGCTGAAGCACGATCACAGTGATGTGCTGTAGCATGACTGGATCAGACAGTTTCATCTTCATTCGCCACATTCGACCACTTAGCCTTTGTCGGTAGTCCAAGAATAGAGTAAGCCTCGCAGTGATGGGCATCCAAGACTCCGCTTCAGCATGCTCCAGGAGTGAGCCAGTTAGGTTCGGATTTGATTCAACCTGCTCTATTCTGTACGCGCCGAATGACACATCTCCTCAGGATGCGATTTTTTTCTTCCCAAGTATAAAAGGTTACACCTTTCTTCTCTTGTCCCGAACCAGAGCTCGACTCCCTCCCCCCTTATATAACAAGATAAAGCTTCAGTCACAAGGTAAATAGTCTTCATGTTCCGTGTCAAAACGCGTGTTAACGGCAACCAGCATCATCGTCCATATGCCCAACAAGTGGAGCAAGGTCAAGGACGCGGTCCTCAAACATGCAAATGGCTACAAAAAGCTAGTGCGACCAAGTGTTGCGCTCCACAAAACCGCTTTCCCCAAGACAGCGACAGATCTTGAGAGTCTAGGAGTGCGTTTCGATTTCGCTGGTACTATCGAGGAGAATGGAAACAAATTCCATAGATTCTAGGTTCAGGTAAATGCAGGAGACAAAATCCCAACTTCCTGGAAGCAGTGGAGGCAGAAACATGAAAAGGGAACGCACGGGATCGTTGCAACCATCAAAGTTCCTGACGGTGGCACCAAGGAAGATGTCCAGGCAGCTCTTGACGCGGTCGATAGTGAGATCGACTATCAGGTGTAGGTGCCACAAATGGGTCTTATCTCGTAGCAGGTCGTGCTAGATAGTTGACGCATAGTCGATGAGCAGCGTCCTACGTGGCTCGTAGAGTTCTTGCATTTGCTATAGTCGGAGATGTCGTAGCTCCATGGGCGCGATAGTGACATTCGTGATTCATTTGACGACTTGATGTGTGTTTCTTACGGCAGCGTATGGTCGAAGTCTACCTCTGACAGTTTTGCGGTCATGGAGGGTTTGTGGTACTCTCCCTGTTGAATGGTTGCGCCGCCAATGGGCTGTAGATTACGTTAGGTTAACGAGGCTGTGTCTGTGCTGAGTAATACGTATGCTGGCCAAGAGTTCGGCAACTTAAACTTGAACCCCGGTGCCATATAATAAGAGCAGCTCTGGAGCAACCACAAGGCTGGCAGTCATCTGCTCAAAGATGCGACACTTTTCGAGATATTTCAGTCGATGCTCAAAGCCATTCCCTAGGAGAATGTCTTCTTTGAGGGGCAATCCTGATCTGTTCGAGTACACTTCTGGGCGCTTTTTGTGAGTCGTGGCGGTCGCTTCTGAACGCGCTATTTGCGATAAACTAACAAGATGTGTTAAATAGATTCAACGAAGACCTCCGCCGCGCCGAACGCCGTATCCAATTCGACATAGATGCTCTTGCAAGGGCGGCCTGCCATTCTGTCGGCCGCCACGTCAATGGTGTGGCCTCGATCACGAAACTCGCCGAGGGGGGCTTCAACCGTGTCTTGCAAATCACCTTCAACGATGGATACGCAATTCTTGCAAGGCTGCCTTACAAGACGACCGTTCCAAAACATTATGCAGTGGCCAGTGAGGCTGCCACACTCGCAGTGCTGCTTGCTCATGGGGTCCCCGTCCCTAAAGTCCTTGCGTATTCTCCAGATCAGACAAATCCCGTTGGAACCGAATACATTCTACTTGAAAGACTTGAAGGAACACCCTTAAGCGACCGGTGGTTCACCATGGATACCAAAACTCGAGTCAAAATAATAAGACAAATTGTTGATGTTGAGAGACGGTTCATGAGCATCCACTTCCCTGCAAGCGGAAGTCTTTATCACCGCCGTGATCTTGACAGCTCACAACACGTTATCCCAGTTTTAGACGACATTGTTGTTGGCCCAACTGCACAACATGAATGGTGGTACCAGGAACGGGCCTCGCTGGAGGTTGACCGCGGCCCATGTGAGTCGCTATCCATGCCTTTTCTCTGCAAATATTGACTTCGAACCAGGGAATGTCTTTTCTGCATGCTTTGAAGCACCCGCTAAGCGCGAGTTAGAATTCTGCAAACGTTTTGGCAAACCACGCCCACACGTCGAAAGATACCTACGAGAAATACACCAGTTCCAAAACCTCTCACCTATTCCGTATCAACATCTCCTTACCAATTATTTGAAGTTAGCGCCTTACCTCGACATCCCATCCGACCACCGCATGTCTCGCCCGACACTTCGCCATCCAGACTTTTCACCTAATAATATCCTAGTAAATACCTCCAACGACGTGGTAGGGATCATTGACTGGCAGCATGCTGTTATTCTGCCTCTCTGTCTGTGCGCTGGAATCCCCGATCATTTTCAAAATTGGGGCGATCCATTGTCCGAGACATTATCTAAGCCAGAGGTCAAGTTGCCTGAAAATTTTGATCAGCTTAGTCATGAAGAACAAGAAACTGTTCAAGAGACGATGCGGAGACGGATTGTTCACTTTTATTATGCTGCGTTGACCATGAAGTCCTTGCCGGATCACTTTGACGCCATCAGAACCGAAAACTGTATGCTTCGAGCGAAGCTTTTTCATCATGCACAGGCTCCCTGGGAAGGAGACTCCGTCTCGTTGAAGTATGCTATGTCCCAGGTCCTCAAAAATTGGCCTATGTCGCTGGATGAGGGAGCACAGACGAGATCTGTTGAGTGTCCAGTTCACTTTTCTGAAGAAGAGATGCAGAAATGTCCGGAGGAACATCGCCAAGAACAGGAGAAACTACAGGAACTGGGCGAGATGAGGGATCTAATTGGTACAGACGCCCTTGGCTGGGTTGCAGATGAGGATGAACTTGAACGATGCAGGGCTGTCATCCAGAGCATTAAGGATGGTTTGATGGAGCATTCAAGCAATGAGATGGAGAAGACATCGGTCCTTTTCCATTTTCCTTTCGATGATCATGAAGAAAATTCGTGATATATTTTAATTGTGATTTCCAAGCCAGTCGTCATCCAATTATCAATGCATCTTAGTCCTAAGGTACTTCAAAAGGCCTCAAATGCGGGTGCTGAGGTGCTGCGGGTGCAAAGGAGCAAAGCGCTAGAGGCCATCTTCGATTAAGACAACCCTCTAAGATACGGTGTGCTTACAATTTAGCTTTGACCCACGCTAGGCTAGCACTTCCTATAGTCATTACAGCACCCCCTAACTGGGTACGAGCAGTCGGTGATTCAAGCTGGATCCTTAGGGATCGTTTAGTCTCGAGAGCTCAGTAGGGGTGGTTCCAAGCAAGCTTTCGCTCTCGAGTGGTTAAGCACAGAGGCTTAGCCAATACAAGGGTTTGCTACCAGATGAGATCCAGAGGGTAGATGGGACATGGTTCTTCTAAGTATGGCTACGGGCGTGACTATATACATACGGAGGACTAAGGGTCCTGACGTGACCGACCGGAGCCGTACGGTGAGGTTATGGCTCATCTGGCTCTAGTCACCGCGAAAGGGAAGGGTTAGGGTGCCTAAGGCAGCTACAGGCCCGGGATCACACTGCGTTCTATAGACTTCTTCTCCAGACCATCTCCTAAAGCTCAGTTCCGTCCAATATCCCTGTATTCCTCCTCGATTCCAACCCCCTCACACAACCCTCCCTCATGATGTCTCCTTCCCCCAATACTAGACGCACAAGGCTCCGTTTTTTAGCTCAGCGAGACAGACGCTTATAAGAGTCCTAAACACTCCAGACAAAGCTCCAGTATCCCCATCAGCTAGCCTTCTTATCTAATCAGTGTAAGGGATCTAGAGCTACCATCAAGACTCCTTCAATCCCCAGCCGGAAGGCACATGTGCTGCTGCGGGTTCGAACCACGTAGTTCACAGAACCAAGTACCACACTGCGTCAACGCAGTGAATTCCGCCGTCCGAGTGAATCGCGATTCTATCGACCTCACCGAGGGCGACGCGCAACACGAGAATCTCAGTAAGAAAGCTCAGAATTCCGTCACGGCTGTCTCTACGACCACCACTGGCATGGATTGTCGATTCTCACAGGTAGACTCCTCTGTATGTCTGTGGTAGCTGCTGTGACTGGGAAAATGTGCTGTTGGCCCACTACCAAATGACCGATTCGAGATAGATGGACTTCTCCGAGAGCCCAAAGATCCTTTTTTTTCGGGAACCGCCTGGCAACCCCTGATATTTTTGATCATAATTTGTTCGGTATTTCACCTCATCTCGTGAGGTAGAGGCTTTGGGTTCCCAACGAAGACTTCTACTTCATGTCTTCTATGAAGCAATGGAGTCGGCAGGATATCGTGGTTTGAAGAAAGTCACTCTACCAAGTGACATTGAATGCTATGTGGGAGTCGGATTCGACGATAGCACAGGGAATGTTGGTTTGGTCAATGCTAATACCTGATCGACTACTGATACGCTGCAGTAATCATCACTGGACGGTTAAGCCACTTCTTTGGAGTGGTGGAGTGGTCCTTCGAAAATCGCTGATACGGCTTGCAGTCTGATGGCGGGTAGAAGTTGCCTAATATTCTATGAACCCGGTACAAAGTTTATAATAGATCAACGCCAAAGGTAAAAGCAAAACCAAACTCAAAGAAAATTCATTATCAAAGTTTATAAACATGGTCTTTCCAAACCTGTAGTTCATCGATTTGATCGTTCCAACTGGAAACACCCGTCTCGTAAGAGGACGAGACTTTGTCCACTATGCCCAGCTCTCTGGTATGAAATTTCTAACAGAAAACTCCCATTGGAAAAGCTTGAACTTTCAGGAATAGGAGCAGACTGGTCGTCATCGACTAAGAGTCACCATGCATTTTGTTATTTTCTCAAGACTGCCTTCGGAAGCGCGTCAGTCGCTCACCTTGCTCTCGCATGCTGCTCTACACAACTGCGAGAGAAGAGAGATTTGGTAGCGAGCACAAATTCGATTTTAGCTTACAGTAGATCTCCTATCCCTTTCCTTCGAGCCTGACTTGTCGGACCCATCGGTAGGCACCCGAGCTCGTCGATGATACAAATTTGAAACAGACATTGAGGCAGAGGTGCAATCAATCCTTACATGTAGTAACTAACCCCGTCCGAGAAGGATTACCGCTTGCCTCCGAGTGTCGGCTTGCACTGAGACCACTGTACCTGTAAATTTTGAATTATTCACAGCGGTATTGCTCTGGAGGTTCATACAACGGATGATGACATCTTACCCAATTTCTACTCTCGCTCAAGCTTCACGCTGGACGGTAGAAGGATTCGCAAAGCGCACAATACCAGGTTTGACCACGACTTTGGGTTACGACAGACAATCCTTCAAACCTCTTGTGAGGCCAGCACGGCCATCGCGAGGACTGGTGTCCGAGATCCGAGTCATTGGGAAGGTGACAGCCCTCGGTTAACTCAATAAATCAATCTCATGCCTTTAATTGTGAGTCCAAAATGGATCACTTGGTGGAGACTACCCACGACATCACCACGTACGATCATGGAGCTCCCACAAATTTGCGGCTCCAGTGGAAGAGCTCATAATTTTCTCGTGAGAGAGAGAGCCTTTCCTCTTACGAGGTCGATCACTGAACACTCTCTCGGAAGGAAGAATGAGAAGCCGTACGGTGACTTTCAGCCGTTGACCTTGGCTCCGGTTCAAAGCTGACCGGTACTTTTCGCGCGGACACGCTTGGCCAGCCGCTCGACATCCGATAGTGTCTAATCTTGCGTCCGATACACGCCTCTGCACGGGTTCGGTATCACCATCCACCTCACCTTTCCTCGACTTGACGTGATTGGCCAGGTCACCCCCATGTCCTCCTCGCCGGATTGTGAGCGAAGTGGTAATAGCAGGACTTGGTGATTCTGTTGGCCAAGCACCGACAACAGATCAAGGGAAAGAGTCCAGGGCATGTACATATATGCCGGTGTTCTCCCAACCGTGTCCGTGTGGTGATCAGAACCGGCTGAGCGGTCGGGTGCCATGAGCGCCACACATGGTGAGTCGCCGCCTGCGAAAGGACCAGTAAGGCCGGCGTGGTATGTCGGTGTCGGCTTTAGAGGCGTAGATCAATCTAGGCTCGGGAAGAGGTGCATTGGCCGGAGCTTATGGAGTGATATCCGCCAATAAAGCACGCACAGAGGATGGAACTCGCGGGTGCGGATCTTCGAAGCCCCGGCAAAACGATCATCTCACATTGAACCTTGTTCTGAAGCAAGCGTCGGGATTCGTTCATGGTGATGGTGAAGATGATAAGGTCGAGAACCCAATCCGGGGCCAACGGAGATGCCCACCCGATCAGGTGACCGGTCTCCAAGTATACCTCCCGTTTCGAGATGACCACCTGATGGCAACTTGCAGTCCCAAAATATCCGCAATGGAGAGTTTGTCGGGCATGATAGCTGAGAACCCGTTGATACCGGTCGGCTGTGGCCCTGGCCAAACCGTGAACCGGGGTCAGCTGTGGCCGGGGAAGGCTGTAGATGAGCTGGGTTGTCGGGTGTGATATCTTCATAAAAAAGCTGGAATCATCCCCGGCTTCTTGGATCGATGATCATCGAATAAAGCCAAACTTGACAAGTGAAAGAGTCTCTATCAGAGAGTTCCTATCGAGCAAAATTGAAAGAACGAACACTTTGTACCCTTTGCACAACCCCATATCATTGAATAATATGTCTTTCTTGAGAAATTGGTTCGGCACCACCACCACAGCTCCTGAGGTGCAAAAGGAGCAGAAGACGCCAGTCCGCGCTCTGCCTGCCTCGTGGTATACCTCACAGGAGATGTATGAGCTGGAGCGACGCTCCATCTTCTCTCGCAAGTGGTTGCTCACCACACACAAGCACCGCGTCCCCAACGCTGGCGACTGGGTCGAATACGATGCTGCTGGCTTCAAGTTCATCGTCTCCAGAGACGACCAAGGTCAGATCAAGGCCTATCTCCACGACAACAGTCTGACTCCTATTCATGTGCACATCGACCGCAACGACTTCATCTGGGTCAATCTGGACTGCAGTGAGACTCCCGAAGTTGCGTGGGAAGATGACTTCCAGGGCGTGGATGAGCAGCCTCGTTTCGACTACTACAACTTTGACGAGTACAACTTTGATCACACCTGGGATATGGAGGGTGAATTTAACTGGAAGATCTTGGCCGACAACTACAACGAGTGCTACCACTGCCAGGTCGCCCATCCCGATATCCCTACGATTGCCGATCTGCACTCTTACTACGTGAAGACCAAGGATGGTCACATCCAGCACTATGGCGCTCAACGTCAAGATCAGATTGACAAGGGCTTCCGCATTGCGACGACCTATTTCTGGCCCAACGCTTCTTGCAATGTCTCGTGAGTTTTTCTCTCTGCCCAAACATCTTGCTATCGCAATGAACGTCCCGACTAACCATGGACAACCCTAGTCCCCACTTCTTCTTCATGCAACGCTTCACTCCCATGAGCCCTACCAAGTCCGTCATGCGCTACGAGGTCTACCGCCACAAAGACGCCACCGACGAGCAGTTTGAGCTCATCAGTAACATGTACAAGCGCATCATGTCCGAAGACAAGTATCTGTGCATCCACACGCAAAAGAACCTTAACGCCGGCGTCTTCGTCAACGGTCTCCTCCACCCTGAGATGGAGAAAGGTCCACTTCACTTCCAGAGTACAGTTCGTGAGGTTGTGACCGAGCACTTTGACAAGGAAGAAGCAGCTGGGCACCAGATCTGGCCTGCCAAGGTCGAAACGCCAAAGGCCGAGATTGGTGTGGAGGGAGAAATTGCCCTTCGAACGGGGAATACCACTTACGCGGATGCGGACATTATGCAAGATTCGTTTACGGGTGGTCTTGCCCCGGCGATTGCTGTTTGAGATGGGAGAGATCGCCCAGGAGAAGAAGCTTTCGACCATCGATTTGGTTATTTCCTTTAATCTGATGATTTTCATGACGAGATTGGGAACTTTTGTTTGATTCTTGTCCTTAGCGTTAACTTTTTTCCAAAGAATCTTGCTTCGAAGATTTCTAGCGAGCTTGTTTCATTCGATTTGCGAAGTTTCTTTTTGCGAGATACTTAGGAGTTCAATTTGACCATTTCTCGTTTAATGGCTTCAGTTTCTCATAATGCAATACTCATAGTTCATTGACCTTTATCGGGTGTACACGCCTCATCATCTGGATTCAATGAGACCAGACAAACTTTCAAGCTTGCACTCATACCAATAGTGTTAAAACCCGCAGACCGCTTGAGCCGACCTGTCCAGTGGCCTTGAGTCAGTGACATGTCGAGCGCAATATATCAAATCTGTACCTGAATCATTCTTGCTCTTTCCACTTGCAAGCTGGAGGAGATGGACTTACAGGTGGACGAGAAAAAGCCGGAAGCTTGCCTACCTCAGGATCGAAGATGAACACTTGATAGTAGTACCTATCTCCTTCCCTAGTTGCTTGCCTACTTCTCTCCAGTCCGTACTTGTGTCAGTAACGTTTTCACTCCAATCCTCCTTGGTGTTGACACACATGGAGCTTAGGTCCTGTCTACGGTGGAGTGCGTCTTGGCCTTTTACAAGAAGGCAATGAGAAGTTGAATATGGACCGAGCAAAGCTTCCGATTCGTGTACTTTCGGACTTTTCTGCTGTCCAAAGCGATCATTGTTCGGACCAGATGGCTTCGTGTCACGCTAAGCAAGCGTCCTCAATCTAGGCCCCGGGGTCGATTTCCCCCTCGCTCTGACATTTGCAAATCTCACATCCATGAACTTGCATGGCACGCGTTTCTGGGTATATGTTCAAATCAACTCAAAACATGAACGTTCCGCCTGCCCACGCTCATGAAAGGTAGAAAAAAAGAAAAAGTGACAAGCGGAATCGAATATTGAGGGCTTAGCTCTCCATGAAGGAGGGGAAATAGGTCTTGACGACGCGATCAAGTTGTTTGACCACGACCGGTTTTACAAAGTATTCGTTCACGCCAACCAGTTCTGTGGCTTTTCTGTCTGACGGGCTGTCCTGTCCCGTCATGACAAAGACGAGACTTTTGCTCCAGTCGTTGCTACTTTCAAGCTCTCGGATCTGTTGTGTAGCCTCGACGCCCCCGCAGACTGGCATTTGCAAATCCATGAAGATCATTTCAATTTGCGGGTCTCCATCCTCCTGATGTTGTGTTTGATGCTTAGTAAAGATTTCGACGGCCTGGAGTCCGTTCATGGCGGAAAGGTAGGGTAGCTTTCGTTTGGAGCAGTAACTCTCCATCACACGGAGGTTGACAAAGTTATCGTCGACAATCAAAGTGAGGGGACGTGATGAAGTTCGCGGTGGGGGAGGAGAGGCCGATAACAGGCACGTTGCGTTGAGGTTGGAGGTGTGTGGTGGAGATGATGCAATTTCTTGTACATCTTGAGAGACTTCATTTAATATGGCATTTGATGACGCAAGTTCCCATCTGGCATCAACTTCTTCAGTGTCTTTGAGAGCAATGTGTTTTGGTTCTTTGAGCTGATCTTTGGATTTGACGTTGGACTGAGCAACGCGAAGTCGGCGATATTCATGTGCCTTTTGAAGGGATGAATGGAAGGTCGAGGTTCTGAAAGGACCGTGAATGTATATAACGTTGTTCTCCTTTTGTTGGAAAATCTGTTTCTCCGGAACGAGGCAGATTGCCACTTGGTCATGGCCGATCTGGGCGAGCTTTTCGTGATGTTGATCCATCGTGTACCCAGCTTCGAAGACGATCAAGCAATCTTCTGGGCTCTGAGATCGTGAATAGCCATTGCGCGATAAAAATGACGCAAATCGGTCACCAAGACGCAAGTCTGATTCACAATGGAGTTGGAAAAATCGCAACGGCATGTCATCAAGCTTCTGCGCGATAGGTCGAGAGGGGGAATCCGAAAAACAACAGTCGATTTGGTCAAAAGTCGCCCTGAAATGAGAACCCTGGCCTAGATTAGATGAAACCAATTGAATTGTTCCATGAATGAGGGATGCGAACTTTGAAGCCAAGGTGAGGCCAAGGCCAGCACCTGCTGAGTGTGGGTCGACCTTCTCATATGCTTCAAAAATGCGCTCTTGATCACAAGCAGGAATACCCTCGCCAGTGTCCTCGATGTCCACGATGAGCTGTTTTGTTTCAATTGATATCGATGTAGTGATTGAGACAAGCCCCCTCGGCGCGTGCTGTAATGAGTTTACGATAAGTGGCAACAGAGTATCGCGGAGAACCGTCATGTCGGTGGAAAATGTCACTTCATGACCAACTTGCGGCTTTTGATCAAGAAAGACAGAGCAAGTATAGCGTGAGTCTCCAGAGATGGACTGGGTAATGTGTTCGGCGACTTGGGTTTCCAGGTCATCAAGCGTGTGCACTTGATATTGTCGCTCGGTCATAGCAATGTCGGACCATTTGTTCAGCATGATCAAGTTATCGATGATGGAGATGAGATCACGGCCAGCCATTTTGATGATGTCTAGATACGTCGACGGTTCGCCGGCAGGCTTTTCTGAGGCTGCATCGAATTTCGGAGAAGACGCCGGGAGATCAACCCCGGTCAAGCTCCGTGATTTAAGCTCCTCACTCAGAAGCTCAACAGATCCCAAAATACCATGGACTGGCGTGCGGAGTTGGTGTGAGAAAGCGCGAAGAAATTTTTCCTTGGCGATCATGGCCTCTGCCAGCAAGCTTTTCCGCCACATTTGCGTAAGAGCATCTGCACAGGCTTGGATGAAACATGCATCCGCGTCATCAAAGACGAAGTGGAAATCATTGGTTACTACAACAAGGAGCGACGGTCCAGAGATGGCATCGCATGGCGCAGACATGATTCGCGCAGGCCGATCTGCTGGAGTCGGAAGATGGTTGCGGTTGGCGATGAAGTCCTCGAGATACTCTACATTTTCCCACGGGCCTTTCTCGAGTTCTTCAATGGGAATCGGATCGAGTCCATCCAATTCAACATGTGTGACTCGAGAAGGTTGAAGGAAAACCGTTGTGTCCGGATATACCTGTCGCAAGATCTCCATGATAGGCTCGACAGACACAGTCTTATTCATGTCAATTCGGTTCTGCGCGCTGTTGAGAAGTGCAGACATGCGCAGTCGATCACGCTGGCGCCTTGCTCTTGTCCATTGTACCAGATCAGACACGACCCAGTCGCCGAGACGCACCAAAGTCTGGTGCTGAGCTTTAGTCAAAGGTTCCCGACTTTGACCCGAAGCGACACAAAGAGAGCCAAGGCTGACAGTCGGTCCCGATTCAGTCTTGAATCGAAGTGGCACTCCAGCATAGGCATGTAATTCGCCATCTTCGAGATATGGGCATCTTCGAAACCGCCAGTCTTCCATCAGACTTGGCAAAAGAAACACATTCTGAAGTATTAAATGGTCAGCCGTGGAATTCTAGTTTTCATGCGTCTTCCAAGGGCTATACATACACCAGGAGGCTGAGTGACGGTATGAGCACATATCGTCTCTCCACGCGGCAAAATGCCAAGTTCAAGACCAACAGTCGCCAGGCGAATATAGACATCGACATCGAGGATCCCAATCACGGCGTATTCCCAGTCTGTTGACTCCTGCGCCAACTGCGCCTTTTCTTGGAGACCAGCGAGGAATTCATCTTCTTGGAGGATATCGCGGGCATAATACCACATCACCGAAAGCCGCAGGCGCTCGTGCTCAGATAGATGCGCTCGCAGATATCGTTCGGAGAAGTCAGCAGGCTTCTCTGGAACGGAATGTTCCGAGAATGCATTGAACTCGGAGGAGAAGGCTTTTTCGTCGTCTGACGACCAGGCCTTGATCGGTTTGTCAAAATTGTCACGGTCAAATATTGGGCCTACGACCTTCGGCCGAGATGACGGCAAGACTACAGAGGCCGGTCGCAGGATGATCCCATCAGCTTTGGGAAGGAAGGCCATGATCGAGATCGACAAAGCCGCCGACTATCTTATGATCTGGCAATGCATCGGTTCCACCGCACAAGCTCACTGACTGAAGACCTCCGTCAATCGTCACCGTTTGCCCTGAGCGACAATCCGGTTTTAGATCCCCAGAACACGTGATGGAAACTCGTCTCCACGTCGCCCGAACGTGCCAAGACCGCTTGACGGGTGGGATCACGTCGATGGCATGGGCCTTCGACCGGTCGCGACTGTTGACCGCCTACGCATCGTTGAGATTTGTTAGCTCCGGTGGTACATAACGTAGTGTAGTAGGGAATCCGGTTACATGTACTGAGAGCAGATGGTTTGCAGAGGTGTAGGTGCCTGATGGTGGCCTTATAGTCGAGAGAGGTTATTTGGACATCGAAGAGGGGATCAATCAACTTGATCATCCAAGGAATCCATGGGGTCCGGGAGATCCATCGAAGAAGGGATCAACAGTTCAGGATTCGAGGATTAAGGACGGTCTTTACAGTCTGATTCTTTGACACTTGCAATGATACACTCTTTATGATCTTCATTTGCGCCCCTTGACAAGGAACGGATAGGTGTTGTACGGTCGGGCTGGGAGATCTCTGGACGTGCGTGCTGGTGATTTTGGTTTGGTTCCTCTATGACTCGACCTGTCTGGGTGAGATCAGACTGCCTTGAGCATTCCCCTCTACAATAGGTACCTATACCTAACAGAGAGTAAGGTACCTAAACTTACACTGCAACATTAAGCCAGGCGAGAACGGACGTCTACACTATCGAGAGAAACATTTCACGAAAATGCTAGCCATGCGTTGGGGTATGATTTTGATAGATAGGTACAGTACATGAGTACACACAGGACGATGTTTCAACGTGCAGAAAGTCGAGGAACAACCGTGACGAGGAGGTCCGATTAAGAAACAAGAAAGAGACGAAGCCGACCCCAAAGCTCGTGCTCGGAGTGGATACTACAGACAGACATTAAGCATAGCAAGAGAGCTATGCTGAAGAATCGATGTATGGCGTTTGAAAAGGCAAATAATCAAAGGGGGACGGCCACGCAAAGGCAAAGGGAATGAGTGAGCAAGGAAGAGATCATCATCAGAGAAATCGCAGCCATGAAATGATCATGCCATGCAAGAGCTCAAGTCACTGGTAGCCAGGACGCCAGGCTAAAAGATGGTACGGGAAGGGAATGTGTTGCTTGCAATGGCGATTCAATGAGGGGCTCGCAAGCATATATCGCAAGTAGTGGAAGGAACGAAAGAAAGGAGACGAACACAAGGCAAGTATATAAGTGACTGGTAGTGGGCTCATATCTTCCCAGTCTGTAGATTCAGCCAACTCATGTCGGCATTGACATTGCTGCCTCGCCCGACTACGGGTGACTCATCAGGAAATTCAGGAATGGGAGCATTAGGCCGCGAACTGCCCTTGAACGGAGGCATCTCGTGTGGATCGCTTCGAAGATCCCGCGTATAGCGGGAATACATGCTTTGGCTGTAGGCGCTGCTTGGGGGGCGATTTGGCTGACTGCCTTGCGTGTCCGTCCAACGGGTGTCATGTGGGTCGTCCTCACTATGCAAACTGATTGAGTCGACACTGGAGATACGCGCGCTCTGCCCCTCCGGAATCGTGAGACTGTGGGTGGAGGATGCAAATAACGTTGTGGGACTACCCATGTAGACCTGACCCAACGGTTTTGGTTGATCGAGAAAACTCATGTTGAGCGGGTTCAGAGTCGACATCGGCCAGGCACTACCGCGATAGTCGGATTGGGTGTAGATAGAACTCGCTACGGAGCGATGAGTTGGCTGACTGGCTGGGGCTGCAACACCCGTGGTATCCTTGAAATATTTTCCCCAGTTGTCGTCAGTGTTACGGTCTCCAGGGAGAATATCAAAGTCCGCCGAAGTCGCGCTCGTGCGATTCATGCCCGCAGTGTATATCGTGGATGGCGCAAGGCTGCTTGGCGCGATATTCGAGTTGAAATTGCTCTTGTGGGGTGCGGTGGACGTCTCATTGCGGATGCCAAGCTGAGGAGGCGCCGACGTCTTTGGGGACTGCGCGTAGGCGCCCGAAAATATCGCAAACGAATCGTGTGCAGATGCAGGGACTGGGCCGTCAGAGCGACCCATCGGTTGCGCAGATCTAGCCAAGGATTGCATTCCTTGATCCTGGAAGCTCTTCCGGTTTGAACCGTGTTGTACACGCGGGCGTCCAATCTGCTCGCGCTTGGTTCGCTCACGCTTCAGCAGCCACAGGATGAAGAGAAGAATAAAACAAAGCGCACACGCGCCTCCTAGAGTCCCGCCCACGATCTTTACGATTCTGTCGTGAGAACTCATATCTGCAGTTGCACCTACCGTCGGAGCCGGGGTGGAACTGGGCGTGACACTCGCTGTCGTCATACCAGGAGACGTGATCGCTGGAGGTGTTATCGTTGCAGTGGCCGTGGGGGTCGTTTTCGACATGGAAGAGGATGAAGTGCTCCCGGTCAGAGGTTGTTGGAGACTTTTCCCTTGGAAAAACTCGGTCGAGTTGACCCAGCTATTTGAAGAATGGTTATAGAGAGCCAAGGAGTCAATGGCCTGGCCATTGGAGAGAACTACCATGCCATTGTTCCCTTGAGCGAGTGCGTAGTTTTTCCAGGTCTGGGCCGGAGCGAAGGTCGCATTGTAAGGTGGGAAGACATCTGAGCTCCTTTTAACAGACGGCGCACCAACAGACTTGGCAGGGCTTTGAGGCTGACCCTCAGGGGTGATGAGCTCGTAGTTGGTGACAGAATTGGGGGAGGAATGCATGTCGAACAGTTCTGCAATCTTGCTGTCCCCCGGGCCAGACACCAGATTGAGAGGTGTTGATAGAGAAACATCGAGCGGAAGACTTGAAGGCGAGATTTGCCAACCCGGACCATCGCTGTACATCCAAATGCTATCGCTGCCGCCATTTCCTCCAAACATACCAAGATGGGTCGCGTTCCACGAGTGCAGCTGGGGGTATCGAAGATTTGGGGCTCCCTGACTGACCAGACTTAATGGGGTGTATGGCGTCTTGGTTGATATCTGAAATGCGTCCGCCGACAGCGCCGATTCCGACCCGGGAATTGTGGTGCCAGCATAAGTGATAATTGAGGAAGTGGAGGGGATAAAGGCGGCACCATGTCCTGTTCGGCCGGTCAAAGGGGATGATCCTGTGCCCAGCGTCTGCCATTTGCCTTCTTGGAAGGAATAGCGCTGAAGGCCTGTGTATGTTTGATCTGATTTTGTGGTGGTCCCGCCAACCACATACAAAGCTTCATCGGCATTTTGACTGCCCTCATATCCGCCCTTGACGCAAACTGCACCTGAGACGGCCACACCGGAATCTAGTGGGGTCCATGTGCTGTTCACTGCGAGCGCTCTGGAGAAGAAGCCATCTGCCGAGTATGCGTAAAGGGTGTGCCCCGCTACCACCAAGCAATGGTCCTTCAATTCGGAAGGCGGCTTCGAATTGGTCATGGCGAGGGTTGTTGAGCAGAGAAAGGAGTGTAAGAAAACGATCGCTACGAAAGAAACAATCGCGGAGCCAGGCCTGCAATTGATGCGTCACGTATAAGTTGAACCAGAGTTGCTGACTACGACAAGAAGCTTTTCACGTAGGACGGAAGAAGTCTGTCGAGATCCAATTTCATGTCGTTGTAGAAAGCGTCGAACGGAAACCTCACAGACTCGCCAGAGTGTCGAACGGCGTTAATAGCAGGGTCAAATGATTGCGAATCAGGCGAACATCAAATGGAGTCGTCCAGAATGGGAGGGGGAGGTGTCTGTGTGCTGTTGTCTAGCTTGTGAATACTTGGCGATTTGAAGACGATAGAGAACGGCAAGCCCAAATGTTCGATTGGCGTATATTGGACAAAGTAACTGCGAATATGATCACATCCAACAGGGATGCGGTGCGAATGAGCGAAGGTCGAAACTGGGAGCCGAAGCGAACGAGAATAGCGTAATTGCCGATGAACAGCAGAGAAGGGAACTGCAGCAGCCAGACATGAGCCTACGGATGGATCCACGATCTACGAGCTGAACGAAAGACTTACCGAGTACACCCGTGCACAGCACGAAGAAGGAGAGACAAATATCGACAACAAAAACGACAGTGAACCAGCCGATCCTCGAGGGAAGGGAATTGCAGGGAGCGAACGAAAGGAAAATCGGACTCGGCAGGACAGAGGGAGGAAGTGAAACAGTCGACCTTGCAACCGGGCCATGAGTTCCCCCCCCCCCCCCGTCTCTCCCTGTCTTTCTCTTCTGTCTCGAACTTGGAGTCTCCCCTAAGCCGACCTCAGGATTAGATTAGCACCTCAGGTACCCGCGTCCGTGCCCGTCAGGAACCCCCCAGTGAGGGACCACGGAAGAAGATGGTTTGATTTAATTTTAAATCTCCCCAATTTCGTGCCGCCATCGCTTCATGAGGTCCATGAGATCATTGATGTCTTGTTGAGCGCACGCAGAACATCCTCTCCTTTGGAGTATTCCATCCTCGTCGGCAGATGCTATTCTCATCGTTCTGATTGTTCCTATCAGCAAGCACGGTGTTGAACCAACGCTGTCCAACTCTGGACTCTGTCCTCTGGGCGGGTTATCATGCGCTATCGCACGTGCAACTCCCTTCATCGGGTTCATGATTCAGGCAGACGGTCACTTTCCGTCCTTCCGTCGACGGCCACCATCTCACACGGAGATGCTACAATTCTCCGCCTCGATGCTGTCTCAACTTGAGCTTGATCCTGTCACTCGACAGACTTGCCTCAATAGCCCGCGCCGGATACCCTTGACCCTTCAGAAATCCAAACCACAGCTCGTCGGCAGGTACCACGGTCGGTGCACTCGCGATCGTGTTTCACGATGCCATTTCCTGTTCCTGGACCCGACCACCCATCCCACCCCTGATTCTTGTGGGGCGCAATGCCCACAGAACACCGAGATGAGTGGGAATTTTCACAAAACTAACCACGCCAAGCTGCAAGCGATTGATGACTTTTGATTGGCCTTGTCTACCAATCAGACCTCCTGCAAGGGTAGTGCAACCTTGCAGTGGACAGGCGCAAATTGCACCCTGTATTTTCCTCCGTTTTCACTGGCGAGTCTCACCCTGGACTTGGGGTCAAGCACATATCTACACGTCCAAGGCGGTCCGCATAGACCTCGAGGAGGACCTTTGCCCCGTGAAGATCAGATGACCAAGAGCTCTCGTTTTCGAATGGAATAAGAGAACTTTCCCTCGATGGCAACAGACGAACGACCTCACGCTTTCTCCAGATGCGCCGACACTCAACAATGCAATCCTGCAAACTGCCAATCGTCGTCACTCAAGCTCGATCCGGATCGTCAATCCCTCACGCTCCCGGGTGTCCCATGACTCCCATCTTGAATTTGGAACCCCCAAGCTAGACACCACGGAGACCAAACAGGGCGAGCCGACTTTGTTCACCAGTCGCGAGCCGTGGTTGGCGCGGTGGAGCTTTCCCGATTCATATCCTGTGTAAGGAGTAGTAAGCCTGTATGCCTGTATGCCTGTATGGACTCTATGGGATGGTGTATTGGTGAGAATGGTGACTGGATTTTGGAAATCCGCTCCCCTGGATCCCGCTTGTCTTGGCTCGTGCACGGCACGGCTCCCCTCTGACCCCAGGAGTAGTGGAGATCCGAGGGAGCGCTCCTCCGAAGGCAAGCGAGGAAAAAGAGGCTCGAGACCAGTTTGACTTGAAGATGGACTTATTATTCAGTCGAGCCCTTGAACCCTGTTTTCCACGGGAGGTCAAGGAGATCATGACATCGATTCGGCGCCCGCGTCAGTCTTGGGATGTGGACTTGTGTCTAAATCCGTGAACACTGCCAAGTGAACACTACTAATGGGAAATTTGAAGACGCGCCAAAATAGACAGTTTGAGTTTCATTCACGACCGCTACCTGACTTGTTCTCGAATCTGGTTATGGGCAGTCTGTGCCAGAACAGTGGCATCTGAAACTCTGTTGATCGGGGATGCCACGGTCAGGGTGACCAATAGATATTGTATTTGCCTGACATCAGGGCCGGAAAATGCTGTCGGTGTCTAGTGTCTACAGTCAAGTAGTCTACACTCTAAAGTCCCTTCATTGCTGCACTGAATCAATCGATCTATCATCATGATCGTGACAACTATTGTAAAGAGAACTCATGTCAAGCACACTCCAGCTTTCGGCCGTGTTTGGTACCATGCCTAACCAGGATGGAGAGAAAAGCCTTTGACTTCGGGCCGACGGATAGACGGTGAGACGGCAGTTCTACTTAGCACTCGGGCAATTGACCCGATGAAGATAGTCACTTACTACAATACTGTAGGTCCGGGTCTCTTTGATGCTGGAAATGTCCATCTGTCCATTTGCATGTATGTAAAGTACCTACAGTATATGCTGACGATCGGTCTTTCCAATCATCTGAGACCACCTCGGACTTTGATAGGTTCGCCACCGGTGATCACAATAGATCTGTGGCGATTGGCGTGTACTAACGTTCCTACCTGATGAACTTGAGTAGGTCGATAATCTGGAACGGGAGTGGAATCTTGAGAATGGATGGGATCCAGATTTCTATCCATTGTTGACATGTTCTGATATACCTGTACCAACTATCAACTACTAAGAGGCGGCACACCAGCCCGCATTCTATTCGCGCTTCCTCCCGTCCACCACTGCTGAAATATATATTTCTAGAGCTCTAGGTATGTGTCATCGGGACCTAAACGTCCAGCTATACCTTACCTACTTTTTGCTTCAGCAATATACCCGTACCTAGACGATCGTCGAACCCCTGGGTAGTCCAGTCCCTATACTTGTTATGGTACATGAAGATCAAAGCAAACCAATGGACGACGCCTCGAACGGACTAGAAGCAATTCGATCACATCAAGTCTCGCGGGCAGAGGTACGTATGCGTGTAACTGTGTACTGTCGCTGCTGCTACCGGACTGGGTATATTTGAATGTGCTGAGAACCGCATGCGGTAGATTGTATATAACCGAAAGTCAATGAAACCTGGACCATCCAACCTTGCAATGGATGCAGATGGTAAGATAGTGAGCCAGATTTGGTCGATTGAACCTCCCTACCGTCACAATGTCGGCTTCCAAAAATCACCTACAGAAGGGATGAAAACCGTCTACCTCTAGTACCTACAATCCGCCTGACGTGCATATATCAAGCGTCTGGAGCCGTGAGATAAATTTAGCTCAACATGAGACGCAACTGGCCCACTGGAGTCAGTGAGCCGCTGGAGCTTGAGCTCAGATCGTGCCGTCTCAGAGTGATTCGGCGTGGACGGGCTGGGGAACGATTCCGATCCAGAATCCATCAAGTAAGACTACTGATGTAGTTAGAACCTAGAACTTAGGAGTAGGAGAAAACCCGATCAGATACACAGGCACTCGGGCTCCATGACCGTCGGAGTCGAAGTCAACCTAGACTTGGCCACCCTAAAAAAAGGGAATGGGTGCACAGAACCAGTCGGGAGTGGAAGATTCCGGTGGGTCTTACTATGAAACGCAAAAATATGGCCACGCGGGGAGAGACCGGTCTGAAAATAGGTGAACGGACCCGAATATCTACCATTTGTCACTTCACTCGTGGGGCGATGGTGAGAGAGTGAAACGGAAGCTTTGAACAAAGCAAAAGCTTGATGGCCACGAAAATAAGGAGCGAGTGATATGCAAAAGTTTTGAAACCCAGATCAGTAGACGAGGGATAAAAATATATACGCTAACATAACAAGCCAATCCATCAGGTCTCTGATTACGCGGAGAAGGAAGCCTGCTGCTGCTTCCACTGGTGCGCTTGTTGGAGCAGCCGAGACAGATTCGCGGCAGACTTGTCGTCGGCAGGGAACACATAGTCCATGTATTCCTCGTACCGGTCGTCTTCCAGCTTGCGGCGCTTCTTGACCCGGCGCGGCATCTGCTTCTCGATCTTCTCGATCTCCTCGGGGGATCCATGAGTATGTTCGAATGATCGCCAAGCATTGAGCAATTCGACGCGCTGGAAAAAAAATAATTAGCTCACAATTCCAATGACAGAATGTATACTGCCGTGAAGCTGGGACTCGACATACCTCCTCCTTGAGCTCCTTGTCTTTGAAGACCTTGTGCGCCCGCTCGAACACTGCTCGTGCCCGATGCTTCGCCTCCTCGCTGACTGGCCGGGATTCTTCATCTTCTTCCTCCTCTTCGTCGTCCTCTGGAATGTTGATCTCGAATCTGGCGTAGTTGATCCATACTTTGACGTGGTCCGTCTTGGAGAGTAGACGTTCGTACAGGGCGCGAACTCTGTCGTACTCGCCCTCGTCCTCCTCAAAGTCAATGTAAGACTTCCAGACTAATTCTGGCATGTCCAGCGTGGGCTGATCAATGCCAAGCTCATAGAGAGCCCGCGCACGCTCCAAATCATCCAGCCCCCGTTCAAGTTCAGCATACTGAATCCAGGCTTGGCTATTGGATGGATTCCACTCAATTTGCTTCTCGTGCAAGGTGCGGCATCGCACAAACTCGAATAATTGACGCTCGAGGTCAATGTAGCCGCGGAAAAGCTTGTCCTTGGGACACATGCCGATGGATTGACCCAGCGTCTTTCGGGCGGCTTGTAATTCCATCTGCCGGATTTCAAATTGCGCTTTCATGAGCCAGACCTTGGCAAATGTAAACTTCTTATGTGGGATGAGCGCGATACACTCTTGGTAGATTTGCCTTGCACGTTCCGCATCCTTGGCTTCCATCTCTTCCCAGATGGCGTAAAAAATCCAGAGGTAGATGTACCGGCGCCAGTGTCGCTTTTCCTGGGATGGAGGAATTTGTGCGATTGCCCGCTCATAGATGTCGCGAACACGTTCAGGATCTCCAGCAGTCTCCTCGAGTCGAGCAAAATCGAACCAGATATCGTAATTTCGAGGGTTTTCCTTCAGTTGCTCTTCGTATTGGACACGACGTTTAGATAAAATAACATCCTCCACGCCGTCTCGGTCACCGAATTGCTTCTCGAATGTAGTGTAGGCCTTGTGAAGTGTCATCGACTTTGATCGCGGAAGACGATCCAAAGCGTACTTGTAGATAGCCCGAGCGCGCTCGAATTCCTTCAACTTTGCTTCGAACTTCGCATAAGCCACAAACAGCTTCTCGTCCATGAAATCTTCGCCAAGGGTTTCAATAGCGAGACCGTACACCTCACGGACTAGATCGCTGGTGCCGTATTCCTCCTCGAACCGAGCCCACTTGATCCAGTTTCTGGGCTCGGGATGAACGATGGTGAACCGCTGGAAGATGGCGCGCGCGCGCTCGAATTCATTGTACCGCTTTTCCAGCTTGATGTATGCACCCCAGGCTCCCTCGTCAGGTTCCCATGACATCCATCGCTCAAAGACTTGCCGAGTACCAGGAATATTGCCCAAAGTCTCCTCCATGTAAACATACTTATACCAGAGCTTGTCCACGCGGGGGAGGATTGTCACAGCGCGGTCCAGAAGATTGCGAGCATGGTTGATGTTGCGTGTCTTCATTTCGGCTTCGATGTAGCGAATCCAGAGCACCACAGACGTTGAGTCCACGTCCAGAGCTCGCTCAAAGATCGAGCGCGCTCGACGGAATTCCTTTTGTTCCAGTTCCCAGGCAGCATAGCGCATCCAATTGTTCATGTTAATGCGGTTCCGTCGCACATAGTCCTCAAATTCCTTGCGCTTTCGGCCTTGATACTCGTGCAGTTCCTCGAGATCGGCGAAACGTTGTGTTGGCGCCTGCAGACCGGGCTCTTGTCGATCGACAGCCTCGCGCAGCAGCTGCTCCGCAGAGATCTGAATAGGCGCCGGCGCCTTGTTTTTGACCCGAGGGGGTCCTCGTGATGCCTCCATCTTGGACAACTTGATTCGCGCAATCTGATAGAGGTGTTGTGTTGCAAAGAGGATTCAGTCCGTGAGATGATTGAGCTGAGTGCTTCCAATACGAGTGCGGTCACGAGGCACAGGGTGGTGGTCCAGGACCAATGGAACACTTCCGTCCGCGAGCGCACTTCGAGAAGGGGGCGTCCACAGCCTGTTCAAAGCTCGAAGAGAGGTGTGTTAAAGTAGAGCTACAGTTGGGATTGCCTTGAGCCTTGGGTAAATTGCGCAGGCCTGCGTTTGTGGTTGATCTCGCCACCCGCGAATCTTCTTAGCGGCTCGCGGGACAAGACTGGCCAGAGGTCACGGGCGGGTTCTGCGGCCCGTGTGAATTGGACTGCCTGGCATGAGTGAAGCTCACCCACTGACTAAGCGCAGCTCTTCCGCGGCGAAATCTGGTCAATGCCGACATCACTACCGCTTCGAACATTGACAGGCTTCAGTGGCGCTGTGAACAAAATCTCGGCTACCGCTCCTCGTCTCGCAGTCTGTGTGATCGAGACTAGAATCGCTCATCATGTCGGCGGCAGACGAGCTTCTGCGTGATTTTGAAGAAGATGAAGATTTTCAAGATGAGGAGGAGACCGAGCAGCAAGACCTTGTGGAAGAACCCACTCACGATGAACCCTCCAAGCCTTCGAATGAATTCGATCTTTCAATAGAGACGGCGGATGAATTAACACGACTGCATAAAGCTCTCCGCGATCACTACTCTATTCGGTTCCCCGAACTCGAGACACTCGTCACCAACTCCATCAAATATGCAAAAACTGTCGCAATTCTCAAGAATGGCCCCCTCGATGACATCAAAGCGCTTTCAAATTCTACGGATAACATCACCGGCGAGTCGCTCAAATCTGTGCTGGATGGGCCGACACTTATGGTTGTGGCGGTGGAAGGTACGACAACTCGCGGTCGAGAGATGACCACCTCCGAGCTTAAAGTCGTTCTCGATACTTGCGAAAGGATCTTGAAGCTCGACCGTGAGCGCACAGCTCTTACGGAAAGCATCCGGTCTCGTGTGAACTCTATCGCGCCGAACCTTACCGCTCTCATCGGACCTCATACAGCTGCGCAGTTTCTGAATCAAACTGGTGGTCTGCTCGAGCTCGCCAAGATCCCGGCTTGCAACTTGGGAGCTCAGGGGTCGCGGAGGCAAGAAGGTCTCGGATTCGCAACAAACATTGGAATCCGCTCCAAGGGCTTTCTGTACGATTCACCGCTCATTCAAGAGGTTCCAAACGATCTGAAGAAACAGGCTATCCGGATTGTGGCTGCAAAAATGGTGCTAGCCACTCGTGCAGATGTTGCCAACTACAACAAGGACGGGTCCCTAGGCGAGGAGCTCAAGGAACAGTGCTTCAAGCGGATAGAGAAGCTCACAGAGCCCGCACCCAACTCTGGAGTTAAAGCACTACCCGCGCCAGATGACAAACCTTCCCGCAAGCGAGGTGGACGTCGTGCTCGTAAGGCCAAGGAAGCTGTCGCAATGACGGAGCTACGAAAAGCTCAGAATCGCCTTGCATTCGGCAAGGAGGAAGCAGAAGTGGGATATGGTACTGGAGAAGGGACTATTGGCTTGGGTATGCTCGGACAGCAGAATGACGGCCGGATTCGCGCTCTGCAGATAGACCAACGCACTCGCGCCAAATTGAGCAAAAACAACAAAGGCTGGGGTGCCGCTACTCCCCTCAGCAGCGGTACTGCCTCGTCACTGCGCGGGTTTGGTCAAGGGGGTGCTGGAGGCACGGCAAGTGTACTCCAGTCGAAAGGTCTACGCTCGTCCGGCGTTGGATCGGTGTCGGCAACAGCAGGTACTGCTAGTACAATTGCTTTCACTCCTGTACAGGGCCTGGAACTTGTCGATCCGAAGGTCCAGGCCGAGATGAACCGGAAGCGAAAGGCGGACGAAGACCGCTGGTTCAACTCAGGAACATTTACTCAAGTTGGCGGCAGTCAGAGCAGCATCAACACTCAGAAAGATCGCGATGGGTTCAAGGTGCCGGCGCTTCCGCTGAAGAAGAAGGTCGACACCGGAGAAGGCAAAATGGGACCCCCGCCGAAGCCTTTCAGCGGATAGTAGTCACCACTTTTTTCAAGCCATTACACTAACTTTACAATTGTCCTCTCCGGATAAAAATTGGCATACTCTCGGCGAAAATTGACGGGACACTAAAGGAAATACCGGCGTTCGGAGGAAAACCATACCCTAGTTCTCAGCACGATCGTAATGGCAGGATTTACAGTCATTTTCACAATCACTTGTTCGATACCAATTGACTCGCAGTATGCTATTGGTCATTGAACGGATAACAATGTATTCATACGATCATAACAACAGTCAAGCACCACATGATTCAGCGCAGACAACCAAACTGAGACCGATCAATGCATGTGGAATTGTGGACAAGTCAACAGTCAACGTTCCCTCGCTGGTTCCCAATCACACGCATCAATTGTATGCTGCTGGGCTGAAATAAAGTTTTTTACACCTGATCCATCCGTGCCACATGCATAAGCTGAAGAGTTCCACTTTCGCGCTGAGTCGCACGCCATCGGTCCTTCTTTTTGGGTAGTAGACATCTTCTCATTCGATACAGGGTTTTGAAGACCGTAGATTGCGGAACATATGCTGATCCCTATATGCTGGCGCACTGCGTAGGACTCGAAGCTTTTCATCTTAAGAGTTGCGGCATAACTTGTTCGCACTGGGTTCGAACAACATGGGCCATAGTTGAGCTTTGTTTCTTCCGAGATGAAGAAATGAAAACATAGGGTAAAGTTCAACTCAAGACCAACGAGTACATATTTCAGTGGAACCCGGAGGTGTTTTCCCGTCAAACGGTCAAAAACTTTCTGGATCCAAACTTTGAGGCTCAACTTGTGGCACTCGGTCCAAATGGCGTGCTTCGACCCTACCATTTGCTCAACGGCTATCGCAGCTTCGAGGAAAGTGGTACAGGTGCTTTTAAGTGGGGGACTAGTAGTGATTAGGTACCTAAGGTACCGATGACTTTCACCGTCGCTACATGCACAGGCCCATATTGAGGTACCATGCAAAACTTTTCTTATGTGGCCATTCTACCTATCTACCTTACCTACCTAGCTCTCCAAATGCTCTGCGACTCTCATCGTATTTCCTCTAGGCGGTCTTCTCTGCTCGGCCACCGAATCAATTGATTTGGCAAATCGCCTCAATCCGTTCGATTGGTCCGGAGGTTTCATTTGCTTATGTGCTTTTCTCCTTTTTCTCAATACGACAACTACGCATAACTCGCCGCTGGGTGTAATTTCAAATTTCTATCCTGCGGCGTCAACAAGAAGAATACAGCCAGCCCGGCGCTACCACCATCTGACCATTCTGCATGAGCTTCGGGCCCTTTATAACAGCCGCCACCTTTCTCATCATGACTGTCGATACGATCAGCCCATCACAACGAGCTCTGCTGCTTTTGGCGTCCGTCAAAATGCAAAAAGGAAAGAACTTGCATCCCATCTTCAAGTCACTGCGACCTCATACCGAGATCTCCTCCGAGTTTGAGCAACTTAAATTCCATGCCGCTGCGTCATGGCAACTCCAGTTGTCACAAGATGATGATGAGTTTTCAGCGAAAGAGTTTGTCCCTGATACTCGGCTCGTGGCTTCTCCCTACAACAGCGTTCCCCATCTTTTAGATCTCGACACACTTGACACGCAGAGTCGTCTTTTGGCGCTTTCCCTGTCACTCTTCACACCGGTGCGCAGCGATTACGCCACTGGGGATTATCTCGAATTCTTCAACTGGCCTGAGGTTTTCCAATTCTTGAAAGCTCTGGCCAAAGCTGGAGGCCATGCTTGGAAGAAGCAGTCCTTCTATGTAGTGTCATTCCGCTCCCAACTTCAGCCAGGCGTGGACAATGACCATCTGCATGCCCTAGATGCATACTCTCATCAAGAGGCGGTCAGCAGTGGAGGGCTGTTGAAGTACTGGTTCGGTACGAAGAACAAAGACAGACGGAATCTGGCAACTTGTATGAGACAAATCCTGAGGATCTCATAAGTACTCTGGACCGGGAAAGAGTACTAATACTTGACGCAGGTATATGGCGAAATCGAGACGATGCCCGCTTGGGAGGCCGAGGGCCTTGGCATGCGAAAGCCAGGGCGGCGGCAAGAACCATGTACGAATCGATCGCTTTTTCAACATTGGAGCTAGTCATTGGAGACCACGTCGACACTTGGGATATTCGGGAGTGGAGGAATGACCACCCATAACTTGGATTCCTTCGGCCTTATTGCATACCTGTTTGACGCTACGACGACAAAACTTTTGACCTATTACTCATAAGTTGCGTCTTTATCATCTCTCATGCACGCATTTTGGTGACTTAGTGGGTGTTCTCATCTTTCATCCCGTCTACCACCTATCTGGTCTCGATTTCATCGCTGTCGTGAGCCTCACTTCAGCTTTCGATTTCCAATCCGGTGGTATTCTCCCTGGACAAAGCCGGGAACATCGGTTAATCATGTGGTGTTTACGACAAGGAAATGCAAGAAGTCACAATTTGCCTTATGCTTTGGTCCAACTAACTTCTCACGTCCTATCTCCGGTCTCGAAAGAGATGTTGTGAATATGGAGATTCAATTCTCCTTGAAAACGCATGAGCCTCTTTGAGTGGTCATTCGTTCTGCATGTGACTCCCACACCTAGATTACTTGAAGATTAGGTATGTATTGATTTTTCTTGAAAATTTGCATCTGCAATTTTCGATCACCTCGATCTCAGGGATATCAATACGATTATTTGCCCTAGACTGGTGACATACTGTCGTTTGTGATGATGAGTGGGAAGAAAGATATGTATTGGTTGACACTCGAGACTACTATGCCCTAGGTCAGAACTTCGAGTAGTCATACTGTAACAAGACGTTATCACTTCAATTTCAGTATCATCACGTGACCGACTATGGTTGTCACCCTCTCGAGTACGGAGGTCACCCAGCTCTACATTGTGGAACTCTAGGTAAGAATGAAATCAGGTCAGATTGGCTACCTAGTAAGCTTGTAATAACTACTTAGGCAGTCGGCTCGGACGGGGTATGACGGGACGCAAAGGAACTAGATCCTTCATCCGTAATTTGAACAAATCAATAAAGCCATTGCGATATCACCAGCCTCAGCTAACAGTCCAAGCCGACCTGCAGTCTTGCCAGGATCCTTCCAATTCACATCCTCGGATGCTGAATCTCGCTACGTCCAGTGTCCACTAGCCGACGAGATATCCCGGGAGTGGAAGTCTTTCCGACTTCATGACACATGCGGGGCGATTTTGCATCATTATTTACCCGAAAGACCGTTTTGACGTGTTCAGTGGTTATCACGGAACTCCAACGAAGCTCGTCACTCGATGCTTGCGCGTTGAATTACTCCACCTTTGAAGTAACCGAGCTACTATGTATGTACAACTGAGGTGGCCAAAGCTACGTGGGCAAATCATCAACTAGATCAATGGGAAATATAAAAGACAAACCTGCAGCCCGCATCAGACGGGTCCTCCCCGCAAAGCTGGGGAATAAATACTTTGCGGGCGACAGCCGAGGGGGTACAACTTCAACAACGTCAACAACAACAACAACAACAACAACAACAACAACAACAACAACAACAACAACAACCATACCCGGTATATATTGAGGGTGGCACCACAAACGCGCGAGCCTTTGCGTGGAAATCTGGGGACGAACCTATCTCTTCCTCGTCAGATAGATACAATCGGTCTAGTAGGTAGTCACTCCCCCGAATCGGATTGACATGTATGTCTTAAACAACTCATGCAAAGGCCCGACTCACGCGCATCTACCGACCTCAACGAACAAAGGCACCTAAATCATATCCTCGAATTTCTCGTCTGTGGATATATATCCAACCACATTCAAAATCCTCCATCTCGTCATCAACGACAACTTCCAGGTATCGTACCTGAATACAACGACCAGCCAGCATACACTGAACTCAAAATGATCGGTCTTCTTGGAGACCAGATCGCTGTCAACGACGGACCTCTCAATTCAGAGAATGCGGCTCTTTTACGCCCATCCGATTTAGCGCTCCCTCTCGAAGAGCTCAGAAGACGATACCACGAGGATGGCTATCTCTTCCTCAAGCAGATTATCCCTCGCGAGGACGTTCTCGCCGCCCGCGATTCATACTTCTCTTCCCTGGAGCCCAGTGGCATCCTCAAGCCCGGCAGCAAGCCCGTAGACGGAATCTTGGACCCAGCCAAGTCCCACGAGGACTATCCCGGCATAGGAGCAGGCCATGCCAACGGCAATGGACGACCGGGCGGCGAACGGGCCGCGGCCTTTGTGGATCTCGCTCTCGATGCACACTATCAGAACTGGTATGCAGAGAAATTCTGCAAGCATCCCGTCTTGCATGATTTCATTGCAAAGTGGACCGGCTGGGGCGCAGACACCCTGAACTTGCGTCGAACTCTGCTGCGCAATAATCTTCCCGGCTCAAAACCCATCGGCGTTCACTATGATCAGATTTTCCTACGCTATGGCGATCCGACCAGCGTGACGGCCTGGGTGCCCATGGGTGACATTAAAATTAGCGGCGGTGGGCTGATTTATCTTGAAAATAGTGAGTGATGCTCACCTGTACCTGCGCGGCCCTCGATGAATCACTGACTGCTGTGGTGACAGGCGACGATATCGGCATTAATATAGAAAAAGAGTTCTTTGCCAAAGCGAAGCAGTCTGGAATGACCGATGAAGAAGCACGGTCCGCGTTCAACTCAAACATGATGGCGACTGGCCTGCTGTCCGAGACTCCAGCTGCCTTTGCTCAGGAACATTCCCGGCGCTGGTTGGTGTCGGCTTATGAAGCGGGCGATGTAGTTCTGCACAAGCCTCACATGGTAAGTTCTGGATGATTCAATTTCCCCTTGCAGTGCCACAGCTGCTGAAATGATCCACCCCGGGGTGTAGATTCATGCGTCTACGCTCAACCTCGACCCGGACAACGTGATCCGGCTCGCAACAGACCTGCGCTTCTGCGATTCTTCAAAGCCGTTCGATAAGGTATGGAAATTGTCTCAGTGTTGTCTATAGATGCTGAGATGCTGACAAAGCTCTAGAGATGGATGAATCACTACCGATTCAACGATGGCGTATAGATTTGGGCTTGATTCTGCGCGAAGTGTAGACATGTGACGACTGTGAGGTCTAGCAAAATGAACTCGTTATCACTGATCAAAAATGACTGTCAAATGCCGATTCTACACATCTGCCACCAGAACAAACAGTTCGACACATCGTTATAGCTACCCAAAGTCAAGCATACTGCCTCTTTCTTCGTGTCTGAAGCTATGCACAAAGTTCGAGAGTGTGAATAGTTGAAGATGCATCCTCCCTTGCTCAAATTACCCCTTACCTGAGTGATCAGCCGTGAGCGAGCCTGTCAAAAAGTCAAAACGGCACAAGGAATGTGGCCGAGTTTCATTCCTCAAGATGCCTGGTTCTTCATTCTTCGCTCTCTCTCTTATCTTTGAATATCCCTAGATGACGGGGGGTGGCCGCAATCTAGACTGCGCGCTCCGTCCTCCAAAGGCGAATAAAAGCTTCATCGGGTGGATCACAGAGAGTGACACTTTATGACAATCGGAGATGTTTCTCCGTTAAAGTTCCTACCTTAGTATGTACAGAAAACCTAATTGAATCTCAACGTTCGTGCCGGTGAATGGTCGCCCGCGAGGCGTGCTTGTAGGCTGGGCTGTGGAATTCTGACAATGACATGCGCAAGTAGAGGGGACTCATTCCACGCGAGGTCTCAAATATTCATGAGGGGACCTTTCCACAACAGCGCCGACCGACGAAGTATATGAGTCGCCTTGATTCCCGGCGCGCGCGCATTCAGTGGCGGCTGGGACATGATTTTTCTATGACGAGCATTGGTCTCCTTGCGAACCCATCAAGACATCATAGCAGAAGTACAATTCTCGATATCAAATTGCCTCACGCCACGAACGCAATGTTGTTGTCAACATTGAGCAATACCTCCTGGGTGACAATCGGTCTTTGGGGACTTGCGGCTGTCTCCCCCGTCTATGCATTCCCTGCGCAGCCCGCAATCACGGAACGAGCGCAACTCGCACCAGCGATAGAGGCTCGCGACCCGGTAAGAACTCGGTACCTTTCTGCTTGAAGACGTTTTTGCAGTCCAAGCCAGTATAGTGGGCACGACCTGCTAATCATCGCCCTTTCATAGCGACTGATCCCCGACACCGAGGCATACCTCGCCAACCTCTTCGACCTGCTGGGCATGAGTATCGATATCAGCTCAACTCCAGGGACAACACTGACGCCTACACCCACCACTTCAGCCTCGAGCACAGCCTCTCCGACAATTTCCTCCACGGACAGCATGACTGATGACTCCCGGGTGCATGATCAGAAGGACACCCGTCCAACGCCGATGCCGGCGCCTGTTGTTGAAAATGCGGGATTCATCACCTCGGCGAATGTCCAGCATGGAGACGATAAGCCGATTCAGAATGTGCAAATCGGTCCGGGTTACCAGGGAGAGAAGAAGTTGGAGGCGTCGGACCTACCGGTCATCTTTGCGGCCGTGGAGACGGAGGTTGCGGCTCGGTTGCGGAAGGCATGGGATAGTTCTGATGAAATTGGACTGAAGGATCCCTTCGGACTTTGAGATGAGAGTGCTGGCAGTGAAGTTCAATGTTGGGAACGGTGTATAGTTAGTAGTAGTAACGTAGTAACGTGAAGGAATGCAGTCTCGTGACCTGTTGCGCATCATGGATCCGATCTTGGTAAATTCCGGGAAATCGTTCAGCAGGTTTGATTTTGAATCGACTGTCTTCTTCAACGAGTATTGCTATCAAGCTGAACCCGCCGAGTTCTGGTTCCATATGCGTGAAATCATGGACGCGACCTTCGGCACCGCTTCATTATGGAATTTTCCTGGATGCAGTGGCCAGCTATGCGGACTCGACTCATCAACTGCAACTACTTGCAATCCTCGGAGTATATCACCTAGTTCATCAGGTGGGCGCGTCGACTCGTCACATAAGTCATAGATCAGTGAGGACATAGGAAATCTCGCCTAATACATGGATGTATGGATCGACGTTTCTTTCCTAGGGTTCGACAAGGACTTGTCGCCCTTGGCCTTAGGTCTCCAATTCGAGTCGTCACATGCAGCAAACGCACAAGGGTCGCGTTCAACCATCGCAGCCTCCGTTTTGACGGCGTATCTGTCCTCGTCAGGCTCATTGAAATTCACTTCAGCAAAGAAGGATATGTTGACCTCGAACAAGCCGATCAAGAGCCTTGTTCGGTTTCCGTCTTAACTCCGATGACGGGCCCCAGTTCCAGCTCGACGGAACCAGCCCGTTCTACGCGATCAGTTCCCCAAAGATCCGAATAGTTCCCGACCGATGAGGTCGGTTCCATCTCTCGTCAGAATGGCTCCGCTTAGGAACGATCCCTGAACCTGGATACAGACCAATTGTTTCGGTTGGGATCAGACGCTCATCCTTGGAGTAGGTCTCACGGAGAGAACCGAGAGGGAACCGAAGTTCAGTCGACACGGGACAAGAGACCATTCCCCTTCGGAGTTAAGTCGGGAGAGCGGGACATTCTGGAGATCCGTGTGCAAAGACTACACGTGACTGCAGTAGTAGTAGTAGTACTGAGTTACTAACGTTACTGCCGGAGTTGGGGCGTTGTGGTGCGGGCAAAGTGTCTGGTGGGGTTCGGGGCAGCAGATGATGGCATCGCTGCAAAGTGGGGGACAGCCTCGAGCTCTTGGAACTTCGACGACTGTCTTTCTCAGAGGTCGTCGCAATCTATAAAAGACCCGCACTCTTGCCCTCTGACGACTCTGACGACTCTGACAAGAGAGTTGCGCATCTTAACCTCGTGGTATAAAAGAGGCCTTATTATCGATCATCGATCACCGATCACCGATCACCAACGTAAGGTCAAAGTCTCTTACTCACGTCACCTCAATCGACCACGAAAGAAACTCTCGACCACCTTCCAATTTGCGCCCTTGTCGTCCTTGCACACTTAAAGTCGCTTGCAACATGCCTACTCTCGTTGGCAAAGAAATTGGCCCTATCGGCTATGGCACCATGAGTATGTTGGCTTATCTGGGGTATCCCACGGCGGTTCTTTCACGACGGGACTGACTGAACCTTGGTTCCCGCATAGGAATGACCTGGCAGCCTGAGCCTCCCAGCCAAGAAGTCTGTTTTGAAACTTTGAACAAAACGCTGGAACTCGGCGCAAACTGTTGGAATGCGGGCGAACTCTATGGCACGCCAGAGTACAACTCGCTGCACCTCCTCAACAAATACTTCTCCAAGTATCCCCAAAATGCGGACAAGGTCGTGCTCAGCATCAAAGGCGGCTTGAAACCGGGCGAGTTGGCGCCGGATGGCTCGGAGAAGAACCTGCGTCGGAGTGTGGACGAGTGTCTGCGCGTGCTGGATGGCAAGAAGACCATTGATATCTTCCAAGCCGCACGCCAGGATCCCAACTACCCCGTCGAGCATACGATCGAGGTCCTTGCCAAGTACGTGCAAGAGGGCAAGATCGGTGGCATTGGCCTCAGTGAGGTGGACGCGGAAACTATCCGAAGAGCGTACGTCGTCTCTCGACCTTCTATCGGCCTGCGTCAGAATGGATCCATTTGATTGGCGACTAACTAGCTATCTAGACACAAGGTTCATCCCATTGCAGCTGTCGAGGTGGAGTTGTCTCTCTGGTCGACCGATCCCCTCGAGAACGATATTGCCAAGACATGTGCAGAGCTCAACATCCCTCTTGTCGCCTACTCACCACTTGGGCGTGGCGTCCTGACGGGCTCATTGACCTCCGCAGAAGACATTCCAGAGGGAGACTTCCGTCGACACTTGCCACGCTTCCAAGGAGAGAACTTCCAGCACAATCTGAAGCTGGTCAAGGAGGTGAAGAACCTAGCTACGGGCAAGAATGTTACACCGGGCCAGATTGCCTTGGCCTGGGTTCGTACTTTGAGCAACAAGCCTGGGATGCCCACTGTGATTCCCATCCCTGGTGGCACAACTGTCGACAAGGTGATCCAGAACATGAGCGGCGTGGACGCGCTCACGGACGAGGATATGGCTGAAATTGATGCGATCTTAAAACAGCATACAATGGCTGGAACCCGCTACTGAGCCGAAGAGATAGTTGTCTAAGTATCAAACCTATTTCACAGTGAATTAGCGAGGAAAATCTTGCCAAGCAATGGGATAAAATTGAAATTGGAGTTCAAGTCTCGAGAGTCAGATCAAGTGTAGAAGAGTCAACACGCAATCTCACAACGTAAGACCCGAAAGAAATACATGGAGATTGTCTGAATTGCAGAATTCTTCTTTGCGTTCATCACGCGAGAGGCTACGGCGGGAAGGCACAAATAGCGACCGGGGGTGAAAAGGGACAAATAAGCTTACCATATGGATATCATGATAATGGGTTAATGTAAACTTGGTCGGTGAGATTGAGACTGCGACTATACAAGCCACGCCTCTTCGGTGTATGCTCATGAAGATTTCATTGTGGAGAATGGTGATGAACAAGAGAAGAAAGAAAAAGCAGAAGAAAATAATTAGTCTGCGGAAGGCTAAAAGCCCGGGAAGCTCCAGGCTTTGATCATGTGATGAGCTATTGACGGTCCTCACCTGGCGCCAGCAACCACCCCGGCGACCTCTTCCTTGAGTGTAATACATTCACTGTTTTAAACACTCAGAATCACACAGTCTTGAGGAGACCCGAGGTCGTCTGAAATTGAGCATCATGGCTTCACGCGATCCATCCCCTTTGTCCTCCATCGACACAGCCGACGACTCAGATCGCGACTCGGTCAAGAACGAGAGCCGCGCTCAATCCCCGTCAGCTGTGAATATGCCCCCGTCAAAACGACGTCGCACAGGAGTCGCATCCTGGGATCGACATACTCCCATGTCCACCTTACAAGACGATATCCCTCCTCCGGCTTCCCCCTCGTCCTCGATTTCCTCCGACACCTCGGGCGAGATTCCGAACTCCCCTGTGCTTTTCGGCGCCGCGCTAGGCGGCAACACACAGGAGGACGATTACAGTGGACAGTGCAGTGATCAAGTCACAGTCTGTATGTGGGATGGATGTACGGCAGGGGACCTTGGCAACATGGATGGTCTGGTGCAACATATACACAACGACCATATCGGGACTCGGCAGAAGCGGTATTCCTGCGAGTGGATGGACTGTTCCCGCAAAGGACAAACGCATGCAAGTGCATATGCATTGCGAGCCCACATGAGGAGCCACACTCGAGAAAAGCCATTCTATTGCACATTACCTGGTAGGATAATCGCCCTTTTGGCCTCTCCGGGCCTGTGTGAAACTCGGGGGTTGCGTTGCGATGTGCCATTATTGTTGCTAATGCCACTTTTCAGAATGTGATCGTAACTTCACTCGCTCAGACGCCCTCACAAAACACATGCGCTCGGTGCACGAACTCGACAGCTTGCGCCCTACCGAGGTCAAGGCTGCTGCTCTCGGCAGCGCAGCCGGCGCAACGGGAACTCCAGTCGCGAAGCTTCAACGTATTCGCCTCAAGCTCTCACAACCCTCAAGAGACCACGGCAGCGACGCGGAAACCGTCAACGAGTCTCTCTCAACCACGGCAACGGGGCACGATGACACTGAAGATGCAAGTTTGTCCGAATTTGGACCGGAACTCGGCTTCGACAAGCGTGAACTTGCCATGGCTCCACGCGACCTCTACCGTCTGCTCCGAAGACAAATTCACTGGGCTGAGAATGAGACCGCACAACTGAAAAGTTTATGGGACCAGCTGCGACCAAAACGTGAGCAAGCGTGGCTGGAGAAGGAGGCTATATTTGACGACGTGATCGATGCCGAACTTCGACTCTTCAGCGCTCTTGTTGGTGATCTGGGTCCCATTCCAACTGGCACTGACAGCTCTGTGACGAGTTTGGAGAAGTTGCAACAGCAGCAAATGCAATTCAAACATCAGCAGGATCAACTGCAGGCCAAACCAACAGAACAACCAGATGACGACGTGGATGGCGCGGCCTGATCATATTCTTCATGGTGCCGATCATTTACAACTCTTATGCTTTTTTTTCATGGACCTGGCGTGTTTGGCGTTTGGAAGCTCTGGTAATGTCTTGGTGCTACGGAATAGCCTGCAAAATCACTCCGAAGCAGGTAATTGTACGAATATATTAGGCTGGTATTTACGTCAACGAATATCCCATCTCGGATTTTTGATCAATATCTACATCACGAGATAGGCGGGACTACACTAATGCACCGGATACGTGTTACTCCCTTCGCTTGGCTATCATTAGCAGAGCGGAACTCAGGTATAGATTTCACATACTGCCCTCTTAGCTGCAGTGCGTATCTAATCACCTGATGAACCTGCAGCGGATTAGCACTGAAAGGCGATCGTCTCTCTAAGCAATTGAAACCTGGATCAAGGTGGACCTTTGATGTTATGTACTAGGCAGTAATCGGACGAGCTCTCTCGCTAAGACGCCGTTCCCATGCACAGTATTTGATGGAAATATTGTTTCTTATGCTCAGGTAGATATACTGCACAGTACATTGCTAGAAGAGAAGTAGACAAATCCTGCAAGTACTCCGGAATCAGCCACTGGCACTTGCGGCTCACTTCTCCCTCATGGAAATGTCAAAGGCGGCTCGCTTTGACTATGGAAAGTGAGTATTGAACGGAGATGGGAGTGAGAGTAAAGTGAAGCGTACGTCTATAAGAAGATGAGTGCGAATCAATGGTATCGTCATTATGCTGATCTTCAGATCATGTGCAGAGAGAAAGATAGGAATCAAACTTAGACCAAAGATTATTGATCAGTGTAAGCATTTTTTTAGTTACACGAAACGCAACCCAACCCAACGACGCCTTCGCAATGCCATGCAACTCCTCGCAAAGTGTATGTACTTTAAAATCAAAACAGGTCATTGCGAGGTCCCGGGATCATGCACTTCATTTTGGCTAGAAATGCTTACTGAAACATTTAAAACACGTCGTGTCATCACTCACGAATCGTGCGGTTCTTGTCAGCCTGACCAGGACTGACGCAATGATTCATGGTGTTCACAATCGGCAGATCATGAACCATTCGAGGACTTCTCCTTCTCCGCTTTGCCAGCATTCATGACCTTGTCAAACATCTGCTGGAGCTTCGTTCCGCTGGCCTCCTTGTTGGGCCAGTAATTGGCGGAAACGTAGTCCCTGCGAGCTTGTCAGTTACTGTATTCTCATTTCAGTATTTGTAAAGTGTAAAAGGACTTACCACAGGCGTCGTTCAAGGGAAGGCATGGACTGCTCGCCTTCCAAGGTGCCGCGGATGAACTTCCCGATCTTCACAATGGTGCTGCGAAGCTTGAGCGCACGCTCGTGCTTGTTGGGATAATTCTTGGCCGTGATCATGGAGACCTGCCTCAAATTCGGCAGGATTGGTCGGAAGAAGACTTTGGCCATGTCCTCTTTACTTGAGCCGCCATTCTCGTGGCTCCTGCGGCGGCGAAGATCGTCACCTGCGGCGTCGGATGGGCGGTGGCGCGAACGCTCGCCGTCCTGGCCTGACCTGGGCCGATCGTGACCGGGAGTGTTGTGACGCTCACCGGAGTCACGGCTCCCGTGAGTGAAGGATCGAGGTCTTGAGCGATCAATTTCACGGTGACCTCGGCGACCAGGGGGAGCGGGAGACGCGGACACACTACCACTTCCAACCCTTGACGAGCGCTTGTTGTTTCGGTGGTGGTTCTCCACTGCTCTTCTTGCGTTGACATTGCTCCCATTACTGTGTTTGTTCCTCATCACAGAGAGCAAGTACTCCGCACGACGCACGAGATGGACAGCCCCAGGCGACTTGGTGGTCTTCTCCTCTCCCTGGGCGCGCTGGGTCTTTCTTTCCACGCGATGCTCCTCAAGGAAGAACTTGTCACCAAGACCGAGATCGGAATCGTCGCGAATTTGGGCCCAAGCGCCGAAGCCATGACGGGCGATTCCCACAAGAAGCATGCCATCCTCACGGGCACCCCAGGGGCAGCTGTAGTCGGCCAGCTTTGTAGCTTCTGGAAGGCGGAAGGTCTTGAAGTCCGGTAAGGAACTGGTGATCTTGCGAACGAGACGCATGTCGGGGGGTCGATCGACGATGGTCCAGGCATTCAAGCGTTTGACACCGTGATGGTCGAATAAGACTGCCTTCTGTTCCTTCTTCGTCAAATTCTTCCCGGACTTCTTGATGGCATCCATCTGAGCCAGGTTTTCTTGCACCAGCTTGGCGGCCTTGTCCGTGATTTCACGGAGAGCAGCGTGAACAGTTTCTCGGTCACGGTTCTGTAGCCGCGCGTCCTCGACAATAAGCTCCTCGCAGTCTTCCCAGTCGCCGTACCGAAGAAATGCGCGTGAAAGAGAGCGGTATTCCTTCTCTTCAAGCGGACGCTTTGGATCGAGTGAGCTGCTGTCCTCGTCATCGTCATCCTCGATCGCAACCTGTGCCCTTGCTTGACGCTTGGCCTGGCGCTCGCCGCGGGTCTCAGTTGAGTCATTGGGGGCGTGACGTTTTCGAGGTCGGTTCTCCTCAATGACTTCTGCAAGGTACCTCTCATCCGCCTTCCTTTTCTCCTCGGCCTTGATTTCCGCCAGCTGATCCTGGGGGATGATATCATCCCAAGAGAGGTCGTCAACCTTGATATCAACAAAGTCAAAGGCCTTCAAAAACTCCTCACCACCGTCAGCCTGGATAGACTCTTCTTGTTCAGTGTGATGAAGTTCTGCATTGGCAAGGACAGAGTCGATATCAAGCTGCTCAAGCTTCTTCTGATTGTCAGTCTGTTCAAACATCTTCTGACCGCGGCGCTTGAGGATGCGAGAGATATCTTCCGTGGAATTGGGCTCACTGGCTACTCGAGCCATCTTGTTCTGCATCTCCGTGGCTTCTTTATCAGTTACGCCTCGCTGTATGGTGATGAACTCAAGCATGAGCTTATTGCGAGCTCTCTCAATCACCTCCTCCTCAATGGTATCTTTTGAAACGAGGCGGTAGACGCTGACTGGTCTCGTCTGACCGATTCGATGCGCTCGAGCCATTGCTTGCAAATCAGCTTGAGGATTCCAGTCAGAGTCAAAGAGGACGACAGTGTCTGCCGTCATCAGATTGATGCCAAGACCACCAGCTCTGGTGGACAGCAGGAACGCAAAATCGGTACTTTCCGGAGCATTGTAATGTTCGATGGCTAGCCGACGAGCAGCAGAAGGGATTGTTCCATCCAGGCGCTGGTACTTGTAGCCCCGATACTCCATGTATTCACTCAGAATATTGAGCATGCCGACCATCTGACAGAAGATCAGAACCCGGTGACCGTCATTCCTCAGCTTGCGGAGCAGTTGATCTAGAAGCATCATTTTACCGCTGCTTGTGATCATAGCACGTAGAATGTCTTCTCGGCGGCTGCTGCCCTCGAGAATCTTCGCCTCTGCATTTGGGAACATGAAAGGATGGTTACTCGCTTTCTTGAGCTCCATCATAATGTTCAGCAGCGACTGCTTCATGCCTTTTGCTCCATCATTCAAGGCAGCGTAATTCTTTGTCAGAATATTCTTGTAGTATTCCAACTGAACATCAGACAGCTCAACCCGAATGATCTTCTCAGTCTTTGGTGGGAGATCGGATTCCACCTTCGACTTTGTCCGTCGAAGCATGAATGGCTGAATGGCATCTGTCAGCTCAGCCAACTTGTGCGACGCATGCTCCGAATTCAGATCCATGTCTACATCGACGTGGACCATCCCTGGATTGAGGAAATCCATCAGTGCAGAAAGCTCGGCAAGATTGTTTTGAATAGGAGTACCAGTGATAAGGAGCTTCGCCTGGCACTTCCACTCGCTAAGCTTGACGTAGAGCTGTGAATCTCGGTTCTTCAGACGGTGAGCCTCATCAACCGCCATAAATTGCCATTTGAACTGGCCAAGGAATGGTGAGTCGTTCATGGCATACTCGTAAGTGGTGAGCAGGACGTGGAACTTGGGCCGCTTAGGGTTACCATCAACCATCAACTCATAATCACGCAGTACGGAGCGTGCCTTCTCACTGCCGTTATAGACAATGTAGTTCAGGTCAGGCGTCCAGTTGTCAAATGTGTCGGCCCACGCCGGCATGGTCGACAATGGAACGATGACAACGAAGGGGCCTTGTTGTCGCCGAACATGGCGAAGCCAGTTGATGAAAGAAACTGTCTGCACCGTTTTTCCCAAACCCATCTCATCGGCTAGCACGACGTTGCGATCCTTGACCCAATTGAACGCCAAGAAATTCAGTCCCTTGATTTGGAAGTCTTTGAGTTCGCCATTCTGCAAGAAATCGGGAGATGACTGGATTCGCTCGAATGGACGACGAGTAGCCGGATTGGACTCATTCTTATCGGACACAGGGACGCGTGCTGACCGGTCGATGTAACGGTCAATCTCCCCCTGCGCGATGTCACTAACCAAATCTTCGGCTTCCCAGGTACATGAATCGTAGAACAGTCGCTTCCACTTCACCAGATACTCGGTCGAGCCGTCCTCGCCCTCTCGAACGCCAATGACTCGCTCAACGCGTTTGTAATCCTCAATGGCCTCCACGTCTCGTTCGCGATCCAGATTCCACTTCTCTCGATCCTCTGGTGGCGCGTCTGGGTCGTGAAGCAGGCGAAGTTCCTCATTCAGCACTTTGCGGACATAGTTATCCACGCGTCGCGTGCTACGATAATTCGCGAGAGATTCATTAGACTCCCAAGTCGCATGAACATGTGATTTGTCCTGCCACTTGATGTAAAACTCGAAATCCTGACGATCAACGTCGGGGTTTTTGGGATCCACTCCTTCTTTCAATCGATGATTTAGGACGACATCGACAGCGGGACGGGTGTCCTCCACGTAGCTTTGCGTCCAATAATTATCCACGAGGCTGTCTGGATCCTCTTCGAAGATTTCGTCGTCCTCATCCTCATTGTAATTGGAGACCTTGGATGCATTCCGTGTAGAGAAGCGGACTTCGGCATAAGACGGTTCAGTGCTCGCAGCTTGTTTGAGGCGGCGTCGTCGTGCCTTACTTGCCCGGGCCCCTTTACCCCCATACTCGTCGCTTTCGGTTTCCGAAGAGGAGTTTGGAGATGAGCGGGAGGTTTTCGAGGGCTGTTGTGAGGGCTCCTTGCGCCGGCGCTTGGAACGTTGGGTGATCACATCTGATTCAGAATCTGATGAGTCAACGACGTGACGAGTTTGGCGTGCGCGACCACTTCTACGTAGGCCATAGAGATCTGGATTTTGTCTCATGAAATCAACTTCGTCAAGCGGCGATGATTTTCTCTTTACTCCGCGATGCGGTTCTGGGGATGAAGAATTTTCACGGCTAGACTGGACGAAGTCATCTCCACTGTTGTCCTCCGCAGCATCCTCGTCTTCAGGATCGGAAGCTGGAGAATCGGCCTCGTAGGAGTCGTCTGCGACGTCAGGCTCGGGGGAGGACTCGGGAGCCGGATGGGACTCAAAGGATTGGGGTGCGTGGACGCTCTTCTCTGTGGTAGTATCGGGTTCGGAAGGAGATTCTGCATCAACAGAAGAGCGAGAGAAACCATTAGGCATTGAGGAGGAAGTAAATGGTTCTTGACCCGATGGGATCACCATGCTGGAGGCTGTCGCAAAGTGACGAGTCAGCATTTGAAGCTTCGATATGACAAGCAAAGATGTCCGCGGACGCGTCAGGATGTTCATCCATAAGACGCGACCCGAAAGGCTATGCAATTGAGCTTCATGATAGGGGAGACACGCAGCATATCATGTCTGATGGAGTTGAAGGTGTTTTTTGATGGCGGAGTGGGATGACGGAGAGGGGGCTCCAGGCAGTGACGACAAGTGATTGAAAGCTACAACCCACTGCCAGAGGATAAGATCATTCCCAAAATGCTTGATCAGCGAAGCATAATCTCGATCTCCGAGATCGAAGTGGTAATCAGTGACTCTGGCTGTGGGTCGAGCGACGCGGAGAAGTACACGGGCAGCCCGGTCAAGTAACACGCCCGCGCTTCGCGACAATATAACAAAAAAACTTACATTCCATAGCGCGGTGACCCCGCGCAATAGGGTAGATTAGTATATCAACGTGTGGTGACAATGGGTGGTGCAGAGTCGCAGGGGGAACGGTGCGAACGTGGGTGATCAAGACGTGAGAGAGGAAGAGTTGGGGGAAATGAATGTCGATGCGGATTGGTTTGGTGAGGTATGCAGACGATCGACTGTGAGGCCTCGGTACTCAGGCATCAAAGCTGAAGCATACAGTCCACTTCGGGACTGGTGCCTTCGCTTCACGCGCCAGGCAGTCAGGCAGTCCGGCAGAAACATGGGCAAACCGGCCGCCCGCAACGTCCCGTGCCCTTCTCCGCAACGGTGCTGCTGCTACCTTGCGAGGCAGATGCCGGCGTGTTGGTTTTTCCGTTCTGGATCTGGCTAGTCCAATCAACGTCATTCCAAATAATATTGAGTAGCCGTTCCAAGGCGGTGGACTCTTAATTTGAGGGAAAGCCATCCCTCATACGCGGCCTTAGGCACCACAGCCCACAACAAGAAAGAAAGCGTTTGATTCTGCCCCTCCTCTTTGTCGCGAGGACTGTTTCAGGCATTTCTACCCATTCGAGTTTGCGCAGAAGCTTGGTCAAGCGTCGCGGCCGATTTATCTGTCTGCGCCGTTCCTTTCTCGCTCGATCAGCCGGTCCCCCAAAGTGAACGCGAACACTGTCAACACTTGATCTCTCGGTCTGATACTGCGTCGTGCTTCATCGATATCCAACGCCGCCGACATGTCTGACAAGCTTACTCGGTATACACTCCTGAGACCTGAAAGAAAACCTTGCGCAATACTAACAAGCTCTTCACATCTAGTATTGCCATCGTCAACAGCGACAAGGTGCGCCCGACTTCTCCCGGCTAATCTTATTTTCTCCCTCATCGTCATCGCATACATGGTTCATGGTCTACTGACACAGCACCGCTGAGGTCTACAGTGCAAACCCAAGGTATGGAAGCATGGGGGATCCGAATCAAGACTTGCAGATACTGACAGCGCTTCGAACAGAAATGTCGTCAGGAGTGTAAAAAGTCTTGCCCTGTGGTCCGCACAGGCAAGCTTTGCATTGAAGTGTCCAATGACTCGAAGATTGCGTTCATCTCGGAGAGCCTGTGCATTGGTTGTGGTATTTGCCCGAAGAAGTGCCCATTCGGTGCCATCAACATCATCAACTTGCCCACCAATTTGGAAAGCCAGGTTACCCACCGTTATTCCGCCAACAGCTTCAAGCTCCACCGTCTGCCGATGCCCCGCCCCGGTCAGGTCCTCGGTCTTGTTGGAACAAACGGTATCGGCAAGAGTACCGCACTGAAGATTCTGAGTGGCAAGCTGAAGCCCAACTTGGGTCGCTACGATAATCCCCCTGACTGGGAGGAGATCCTGAAGTACTTCCGCGGATCTGAGCTGCAGAGTAGGTCGAACACCATTTTATACTTGAGGACAGGCTTCGGCTGACGCATTCTCCATAGACTACTTTACGAAGGTTCTTGAGGACAACCTGAAGGCTGTTGTTAAGCCGCAATATGTCGACCAAATTCCTCGTGCAGTTAAGGGACCCGTCCAGGGCGTGAAGGACCTCATCCAAGCCCGTGTCTCCCTGGACAACATGCAAGAAATCATGGATGTTCTTGGTATGCAATCATCCAGTCCTTCAATCTTGGTACTTATGTGGATTGCTTCCTTACTGATTAATTCTTCAGAGCTCAACCAGGTCGCTGACCGCGACATTGGCCATCTCTCCGGTGGAGAGCTGCAGCGTTTCGCCATTGGTTTGGTCTGCGTGCAGAAGGCCGATGTGTGAGTTCATCTTGATTCTTCGAGATTTACGAGTCTATCTGACCAAAGTTTTAGGTACATGTTCGACGAGCCTTCATCCTACCTCGATGTGAAGCAGCGTCTGGCAGCTGCCCGCACCATTCGCGGCCTCCTTCGCCCAGATGACTACGTCATTGTGGTAGAGCACGATCTTTCGGTGCTTGACTATCTTTCTGATTTCATTTGTGTGCTTTACGGTCGGCCTGCTGTCTACGGTGTCGTCACCCTTCCCTCCTCTGTGCGAGAGGGTATCAACATCTTCCTCGATGGTCACATCCCAACTGAGAACTTGCGTTTCCGTGAGGAATCTTTGACCTTCCGCTTGACTGAGGCTGGTGATGACTTCATCGCCGATAAGGCTCACGCCTACAGCTATCCTACCATGGAGAAGACTCTGGGCAACTTCCACCTGAAGGTTGAGACTGGTCAATTCACCGACTCCGAGATCATCGTCATGATGGGTGAGAACGGAACTGGCAAGACCACTTTCTGTAAGATGTTGGCTGGTGCCGAGAAGCCTGACGGTAACCGATCCGTTCCCAAGATGAACATCAGCATGAAGCCCCAGAAAATTACTCCTAAGTTCCAGGGTACTGTGCGCCAGCTCTTCTTCAAGCGTATCAAGGCGGCTTTCCTTTCCCCACAATTCCAGACTGATGTCTACAAACCGCTGAAGATCGACGACTTCATTGATCAGGAGGTCCAGAACCTGTCCGGTGGTGAATTGCAGCGTGTCGCTATTGTCCTTGCTCTGGGTATTCCTGCCGATATCTACCTAATTGACGAGCCTAGTGCCTATCTCGACTCCGAGCAGCGTATCGTCGCTGCCCGAGTCATCAAGCGTTTCATCATGCACACCAAGAAGACTGCGTTCATTGTCGAGCACGATTTCATCATGGCCACTTACCTGGCTGATCGCGTTATCGTGTTCGATGGACAGCCTTCCGTGGATGCTCGCGCTAACAAGCCCGAGTCTCTTGTCACTGGCTGCAACAAGTTCTTGAAGAACCTCGATGTCACTTTCCGTCGTGACCCCAACAGCTACCGACCTCGTATCAACAAGTACAACAGTCAAATGGACCAGGAGCAAAAGCTTGCAGGCAACTACTACTTCCTGGAGGAAGAGAACTGAAGAGGGCATCTATGATGAGCAAAGTCGCAGCTGTCAGAATAATGACAGCCGCGGTTCGCGACGTCGACGACACGATCGACGCTACATGGTGGCATGTGGTTGGCGAACGGCGTTTTCCCATCTGAGTCAAACCTCATTAACTCGGGATGGAAAGCCAATTTGCCTGATTGGGAGATTTCGAGAGAAGATCGGCGATATGCGAGGTAGTGGCGACGATGGTGGAGTTAGGTAGCGAGGAATCGGGCTGAATGAGATCAGCAGCATCCTGGGTGCAGGACTCTCATTCCTTACTGCTTGGCTTTCTTGCATAGCCAGAGCATGACTCGTATCCACCCTATCCTTGTCTACCTCCCTACTGCTGTTGTCCGGAAATCCGAAGAACACGGCTTCAAACGTGATCCCGACGCCTCTTTCGAGTCTCGAATAATTTTCGTCTAAATCGGGCAGAAAATGCCCCCCTCGAGTGGCAACTGGTTTTGCTCGGATTTTTTTTCGCAATGTACAGTGGGTCAGGGCTCAGGTCTTTCAAAAGCTTTCTATGACTTGATGAGTATAGAGGTGGAATTATGTGTCGTCTTTGGTGAGACTGAAGGCCAGGCAATGAGACATTTTCACCTTTTTTTGCCTGAAAAATTTTGTTGCATATATTTATCAACCATTATTCGAAATATTCAAATCTGAGCTTGTGATCCATGTAAAGTCGACCAGCCTCGATTCGACAATCGCGAGATATGATATCAGTAATCCAGTTAGTAGTCACCAGCGGTGTTAGATTCAGTAGAAATTAGATTTTCATATTCGCGTCATTCCGAATGTTTAGTTTCAATTATATATGTGTCTGTCACCAAATTTTCCAGATTTATGACCAGACATATCATTCTCTAGCGGCGAACGACTCCTCATCCCGGCGGTTCCGAGTTCAACGCGCTGGCATTGAGCATGACCGAGCGTGAGTAACGCGGCACATGGAGCATTTGAGTATTCTATGGGCTGGGCTGTATGTCCTCAAGCCATGAACTTGATCCACCTCGGCACTGCAACCCTTGGACGCTACAAACGTCAAGGTTGGCGATGGAAGTTTTCCTTGGAACTTCCAATGGAAGACCAAGTCCTCCAATTTGCTCAATCTAACCTTAGTAGTCTTCGCAGGTGCTGCCCGCTCTTCATCCATGTTGGTCTAGATGGAGAACCACGTCGATCACGGAGAATTCAATACGGATGTCGCGTAGGGTCATGATTGAACTTGATGAAGGATCCTTACGCTGACCCTTGTGTCTTTAGAGAACTCCTGATAAGAACGTACCTATTTGCCATGTATTGATAGTAGTCACTTGCGTATGCTCCTCTACACAGGTACTCAATTTGACTTGGGTCTTTACACAAGCGGTTACACAAACGGATTGGTATTTGGATTGAATACCACAACATCTCGCGAATTGAAATGATTGGAAGTAAAAATACAAATTGCTTGGAGAACGTTCCAGTGCGCTAGTCAAGGAAGAGACTCGAGTCCTTTAGCACTTGGCCACGCTGGGAACATTCTGGCAGCTGCCGTAGGTCTTGCCACCAGTGACGCTGACCTTGTTCCAGGTCCAGCTAGGGCAGGCACCGCTGGCACAAACGATTGCAATGTTGTGACCACTTGAAGCGACAGCTTTGGTGCCACTGATGTTGTCGAGCTTGAGGTTGCTGATGGGGATACCACCAGTGGGGGAACCGTGGAGATCACCGCCGTTGTAGTTTTGCTCAACGAGGATGCCGTACCTGAGAGAGAGGTAGAGAGAGTCAGTTACTGGAAGGGTCAGAGATACTGGGTAAGCAATGAGAATGTCACTTACTTCTTGATGGAGGAGAGAGTGATGCCGGAGTAGGTAACGCCCTTGATGCTTCCAGTAGTGCCGGACTTGGCCTTGACACGGATACCTGAAAAACTGGTGTGAGTTCTCCTTTCTATTTCAAGAGCTATCATTTGCAGACTGTTCAAGCACATACCATTGTCAGAGTTGGTGACAGTCGAGTCCTTGAAGGTGACGTTCTCAACGGTGTTATCAGAGCGACCACCGACACTGCCAATAGAGAGACCGTGACCACCGGAGCAGTATCCGCCGCTGAAGGTAATGTCCTGTATTTCTTGTCAGCAATCACTCGAGAACAGTGAGTCTCTTCCTTTTTCGGAATCCACTCACAGTGCCGGAGTTGATAGCAACACAGTCGTCCTGGTTGTAAACCTTGGCTCCGTTGATGACAATGTTGCTGCTGGAGCCAATATCGAAACCATCAGTGTTGTGCCCACCAGCAGAGTCTCCCGCCTTGTTGTCGATGGTCATCTGGTTAATAGTCAGACCATTGCAGCCGTTGATGCTAACGGCCTGGACGGGAGTGTTCTCGATGTAGAGGTTGTTGATGTAGGACTTTCCAGTCAACTTGTGAGCAGCAAAGAACTTTGGCTTGGTAACACCCTTGTCACCTTTGCCATCCCACCAGCGTTTGCCATCGGGATTCAGCTTCGCGCCACTGGCGCCAGTGACGGTGATGTCCTTGCCACTAATCTGAAGGAGAGGGCCCTTCCATTCCTTGTGACCCCAGGTTGTGGTGCCCTCGAAGATGACCTGTGGTTCGATTTCTATTAGCCTTACCGACTCGGAAGATAGAGAAATGGGAGCAGAGGTATGATATGATCGTACATGAGTGCCGTCGTTCAGCTTGCTCAAGTCAAGCGTGACACCGGAAGGCACAGCGACATTGGAGAGCACAATAGTTGAGCACTTCTGCTGGGAGGCGCTGGCTGAAGCGGCGCCATTAGAACCGGAGAAAGTACAGCTGGCACGCTTGTCGAGGCTAGGAGCCGCAGTGATTGCTGGCGCGGCGACAGGCGATGCCACAGCCATGGCGGCGAAAGCGCCAATCGTGAGGAGAGTGAACAATTGAGGCATTCTTATTTTGACGTTCTGTAAAGGGGTGTTCTCGGAGTGTTTCTGAATCTGGAGCTGGATATATTCACTCTGAACATGAAGGGCACCGGGATGTATTTATATCCATCGTGACCACTGAGTAATGCCGTCTCCATAAACGATGGGGAATTGAAGGACATTGCCGAGACGGAATAATTGCATTCTAGACACCGAAGAGTCCTCTCGTAATCGAGAGATCCCATTTGATCACTCTGTGCCCGCCGGAGGTTCTCCACGACGCAGGCGGAGCAATCCTTCGGCCTGATGCCAAGCTGCAAACCGGAGAAACTCGAGTCTTCGAGCGCTCTCATCTCGAATCCGGAACACATGGTGCTTGGTGAAGATCTCCGGTGGAGTGAGGATGCTGGACGACCATTCGTTCTATCGGGAAACAGACGTTGGTGCAACCCCTGTTGGGTGGGTCGATTTGACAGCCGCCAATTTCTTCACACTCTCCCGTGTTTCAGGATTGCTCATTGTCCAAATGAGAGGTTTGGCCGAAAGTGCCATCTTCCCAAGAAGTCTAGGAGTTCGGGGTGGCTTCAGCAAACAGTGGGATAGTACTAGTAGATTGGGGGTCCCACCAGTCATCCTCAGGAGGCTTATGTCTCGGGTCTGTTCCAGTAGTGCCTGAGCGTCTGCGTGGAAGCCTCATCGGAATAGGTGACGTCTTTGGAATCGCGGGTACGCCGGGTACGGTTTTTCCGCATGAAACAAACGAGTCCTATTGCGATCCACTCACATAGACTTACCTGATGTACAGGGCGCAGTCAATCATGATGTTGAAGCGAGACGGGGAATCACGACGCCTGTCGAGTAAGATACAAGAGAGTGCGGGTTCATGTTAACTAGAGTCAGACACGTCGCTGCTCTGGCTCAAGCAATGAACCCTCGATTGGTGGGAAAAGGGCTTTGGTAGGATTACAGTACATGATTCAAAGTTCCAGCTATGGACTGCGAGCCAGCTTGCTAACCGTGCTCAGGGATCGCGTAGAACCTAGTCCTCCTCAATTTCTCCTTCTTCACTGCCAGAGTGGATGGCCTTTTCGGTCATTTCGTCCGCCTTGGTTGTCTCCTCAGGAATGACCGAGCGCTCCAGCCCAGCTCGCCGAGGACCCGGACTGCGCTCTCGCTCTCGACTGTCACGGCGGTATCGCTTCGTGGAGCGACTAGCCACACTTTCTGCGTCGCTTTCCCGGCGGCGACGACGGTCGGTGCTAGTCACACTACGAGTCTCGCCGTAATCTAGCTCGTCGCGCCCACCGCGAGGATCGCCGCGTGTACGGTAAAGACGCTCCCGCTCGTCTTCCCGCCGGTCGCCTGGACGGCGGTCGTAGTCCCGATCCCCTCGTTCACGCTCACGCTCACGCTCACGGTAACGTTCACGATCTCGATCTCGATCTCCCCGTTCGCGGTCGCGGTCGTCATGACGATCACGCGAGGGTGAGAACACACTCACTTTGCGGTAGGATCGTTCTCGGTCGGCCTGCGCCTTGCGTCGATCGGCTTCATAGGCGTCAAGTTCAGGAGTGCGGCTGTATCGGCTTCCACCCCGTCGCTCGCCTCGACCGCTACGATAGCCACGCTCACCACGATCGTAGTCACGTCGCCGGCTGTGATCACGAGCGTGATCACGATCACGATGGTCCCGCTCTTTTCCATCTTCCTCCTTCTCCTTCAAACGGCGGAGGACCTTCTCAAAAGCGGACTCGCGGAGTTCGTCGGACTCGACTGCTTTGTACTCTTCGTACTTTTCAAGGCGTGGTTTGACATCATTCCAGGTATCACTAACACGAACCGGAGGCTCGAGACGCTTGATCCGTGAACGAAGAGCGTCAACAGCGCGACGCTGGTGACGGTCTGCCGCATGTTTCTCTTCTTCGTCACGGCGGATAGCTTTGTCCTGGATGCGATGAAACAGCAGAGTGAGCGTTTCTGAGTCGATTTGAGAGGTTCTGCGGTCAGTGAGCATGGTCTCCTTGAATTCTTCGAATGTAGTCTTGGCGGTAATTTCGTATCGTTTGTCCTGAGGCCTGTTAGCTTTGATAGTTGAATCCGGAAGATACATCCATAAACTCACATCCAGGACGTCGAGAACGTCATTTCGTGGCCCACGGAGTGCACGCTCCTCCTCTTCAACCATATCCCAGAAGAGGTCAAGAGGAGTTGATCCAGGTTGACCGAGAATCGCGTGATAACGGGCGTCGTCCTGGATAACTGGACGGATATCCATCCATTTGCTGCCTGCCTTGATTTTGCCTTGCAATTTGAGCTCTTTCAATAGCTCCAGGAAAGCCTCCCGATTGCGACGCTCCTTGCGCGCCCTGATCGCTTTTTGTTGCTGGCGTGCGTCGTTGAAAGCACGCTCTAATGATTTGATGTGATTTTCAAATGCGGTCAAAATATCGCATTTGGTCAAGGCCTTGAACTTATCATCAGTCTTAACCTTCTCATTGGACTCGATGACTGCCTCAGCTTCCGACCAGCGAGTGTAAGGTTCTAAGTTCAGAGAGCCTAAAATTTGCACAAGCTCGCTCATGGCAGCCTTTCGATTCGCAGCCTCTTGCTCAAGGTGTGCCTTCTTGAGTTCGACAACGTAATCCTCAAAGAGCTGACGACGTTCATCGTCATCGTCAGTGGCCCGGAAAGTAGTTTCTCCCTCAATAATGGGCCTGATGGTCTTCCAGCGACTGTAATGCTTAATTTCTGGGTGCCGCTTGAGCATGGTATTGAAGTCTGCACGCAGCTTAGCCAAACGTTCTTTTGCACGGTCCTTTTCCTGCATGCGAACCTCGGCCGCGTATTTCTCGAAAGCTGCCTTGCGATCAAGCGGATTCTTGAGCGCCCGATATTGGGGATCCTTAATTGTTGCTCGCATCGTCTGTTCCCAGGACCAGTCGGGCTGGACGTTGTTCCGCTTCAGCATCTTCATGAAAGCGCTTTCTGCCTCTTCAAGGGAACCGTATTCGGGGTCGGCCTGCGAGGTCAATGCTGATACAGCCGCCGTTCCGTTGGGATCAAATGATCCATATCCCCCACGACGATCGCCATACCCGCGGTCATAGTCATCCCGGTCACGATCACGGTCACGGTCGCGGTAGTCACGGTGGTCACGATGATCACGTTGGTCCCGATAGTCACGGTGATCACGGTGGTCGCGGTGGTCACGATGGTCGCGATGGTCACGGTAGTCGCGGTGGTCACGATCTCGGTCCCGATCACGAGGATAGTCGCGATCGCGGTCACGATGCGGCGGATGAGAGAAAGCGCTGGAGCCGCCAGCTACAAATGCGGGTCCTCTATTGTCTCGTTAGCAAGTATTCACGGGAGGAAAAGGAAGTTCCACTTACGCAACAGGAACAGCTGGGGCAGCTGGCACCGGGGCAGCAGGGGCCTGTGCAAGCGCATTTTTGTAAACCTCGGGGATCTCCCACGTGCTCTGCTTGGTCTCCGTATTGTACCAGTACTTGCGTCCTCCTTCTGCTGTGTATTCCTTCCACGGCTGATTTGCGAGGGCGCGCTAAATACCATGAATAGTCAAGATCTGTCAGTCAACGCTCACTGGATGTTTTGTGGGGACGAAAAACTGACCTCAACGGGAGTCATCAAGTCGATTGGCTTGGTCCATTGCGTTGCCTTTGTTTGCACATTGTAGTAATAAACTCTCCCATCGGCATTTCGCGCCTCCTGCCACAAAGCTGGGACACTGGGGGCTCCTGGTATGGGATTCATGGCGGTGATGCTGGAGCTTGAGATTGGAGTTGGCCAGGCGAAAAGAGAGGCGCATGAATTATGCCGAGCTGTTTGCGCAGTTTGCATTAACCTCCTTATCGGAGGTACCCGTAAGTTATCGCTAGCTACCTTGCTGCCCGCAATTCGTCGGCGGTGTCGGGGGAGCTCCTGGACATCTGTCGCAAGCTGTATGATCATTCCCAAATGCCTAGCCTCGAAACCCCGGGCGAGTTTTTGCGGCATGCTTTACTCGATACAGTAGTACCTCATGCTGCGAATTTCGACGTTGGAAGGTCATTGACCGCAGCATTGGAGGACGGAGCGGACGATCTACCCTCAATTCTCTCCTCGATATGTCAAAGGTCTCTACTATTCTTTGGTCAGTATTTGACGGCCTTGAACCGACACCGTTCGCTGTACGACAAGTGCTCACGCTACTCTAGACGAGTCACTCCCTGTACGCATTATCTTGCGACTGTCGAACTGTACGGATCAATTCCTGAAGCACTACCTCCCGCGTCTCGAAGTCCGACTGGATGTGTTTGCAGTCGACCCTGCCGAGACTGTGGTGGACAACCCGTCGCAAGCTCGAGAAATCATCTTTTCTGGATCTGTCGATCCGCGAGAGGAGCCCTTGGTGATATTCAACGAGTTTGATTGCGAGGAAGGAACGGGAAACCACGTATACCTAATCTGGAACATAGAAGCCTTCTTGAGTATGTGCATCACGCCTCCCCATCCATTACCACAAGCTGACACACATATGTCTAGAGCGGCCCCGTAATCGTCTCTCGAACCCATCACTGCTGTTCATCGCTTCAACGAGTCTCAATCCTTCCGAAACTACACAACAAGAGTATCCCGACGATGATTACCTTCCTCCCCTCGTGCCCGCCTCAACAAATGTGTTCCAATCTTTATCAGGTGACAGATCGCTCGCCCAGAAAGAGCCCTTTCTTCCTGCTTCGAGATTGCTGCGTGTTGTACCAACGACAGCCTCGGAGGACCCTATCTACAACGTCCGGCAGCAACACGGGCGACCATTTCGTGTTGTTCCAGCAGCAAGTGCTAGGATCCGTTACTCTCGATTGAATATCTACAGTGGTCTTCCAACTACCGTTGCGAGCCTCGATTTCGAGGTGACCCCCTACCTGAGCTGCGATGTTGTTTTCGATCAAGCAGAGGTTCGTTTGTCAGAAGGCACCCTTGAGGATTTGTCCGCCGTACAGGGTCTTAAGCTTCCGTTGGCCTGTCGTCCCCGAGATGACGTGACTCTCATGTACAAACTTACGCCGGAATACGGGCCAGAGACGAATCTTTCATCGACTGCCATGATGAGCATGCTGGACATCTCACTCGGAGCAGTCATTCTTCTGGCTGACGACTGCAAGCCTCGTGTCACCATGCAGTGGCGCACTAATGTCGACTTCTCATTGCCACTAAACCCTATCTTCGGAGGTCCAAGCCAGGCATTGCAGAGGAATAACCGGCCCACCAGCCTGCCCATGCCCCAGGCCAATGTGGGGACGGGGTCGCATCCCAATAGTCGTCCATCGCTTCGAGAGCGCGCGTACTCGGTCACTGGCGCAGGGGTGACCATTTCCTTTTCTGGTCCCACTCGCGTTCCGGTTGGGATACCCTTCTCGTGGGATGTATTTATCGTCAATCGTTCAACTGCACCGCGGAAGTTCGCACTCATTGCAATTCCTCGCCGAAAACGGGTTGACCCGAGAGGGCATGTAGCGCGGCCGTCATCATCGTCAATCGCAAGTCGAAAGGAAGACCTTGTAGCAGAGGCTGTCACAGATGAGAATATCGTGCACGCGAAGCAAAAGGCCATCATGGGTCAGGAGGCGGAATTGATTAGTTTGAGCACTGACATTCGGGTTGGGTGAGTACCACAAGAGAACCGAATTCTGTGCAATTCAGCCATTCAGACGAGCATGGCGCTAACCAAATTGACTACCTAGCCCTCTCTTACCCGGCACCTGCCACTCTACGGAGCTGAAACTCTTACCTCTCGCGACTGGTCCTCTTCATTTGGAAGCTGTCCGCCTAGTAGATTTGAACACAAATGAGACAACGGACATTCGAGATTTGCCAGATATTCTCGCCGACGAGCAGCTGCGCACAGGCTCGTGACGAGTTTCTGGTCTTCGAGAATGTAAATTGGAGGTAGATGCATTATGTACTATACAATGTGATCATGTATTATACCGATTCCATCCACCCATTTCAGCCCGTGGGCCTTCAATTCCAGATGAGCACCTACCTCGAAGACCTGGGCACACCTCCAGTACATAGGTAGTGGGATCGGCTTCTATTCAGCCCCCTCCATACCGTCTGTTGGAGGCTGGCGGATGAGGTCGATTCCAGAGATGTATATTGATCAGGGGGAAGCTGCAACCGCTTCCAATCGAAAGCGAGACAAAATTTAACACGGGTGAAACACTCGACTGGTACTACATTAGCGATTGCGGTTGTAGGGGAAGTCACCGGTCCGCAATTTCGCTTCAACGTGAGTTTGAAGGGGTTGATCTATATGTATGGAATTGAAGCGTTGACCTCTTGAAGAACACAAGATAAGTTCGAATACTGACCGAAGGTTTACTTCGACCCGTGCTGTGGATGCGGAGGGGGCAGGGGTGGGACGTGGAGCCACGCACCTTCAAACTCCCCGTTCAGACACGTGACGGGACTGCTGAAGTGTCCACGATCATCCGCTTACAGGTACCCAATGTCGTCCGAATCGAGTGAGACTGACTGAAGAACCCCAGCACTTCAGACAGCCCTGTTCAGTGTCCAGTGACCTCTAACGTATCAATCCGTGTATCATGCTGGAAGTAACTAATTTCCAGCTGCAGTGGCAGCCTCGATGCCCGTAGGGCGTAGATGGTTGCCTGCGCCATACGAATTCTAAGTAGTCCAGTGCCTTAGTAGCTCATTCAAGCGCGTGGCTTGTAGCTTCCCTGCAGAAACTCTCATAATTCCACCGCGTCCGGGCGATGCATGTCTGATCTCTCTCTTCTCGCATGGTGTCATTGGAGTTGAAGGTAGAGTCTAGGTACCTTCCAAGTACCATCCGGTGATGCCATTGCCGGTCTTTCGAGTCATGTGGCCTCGGTCACCGGCTCCCAGGTACCTGCCTCTACCCACCGTTGACCTCATCAGTTGCTGATGAGGCACTCTCAGTCGTCCAGCCACTCACCCGGTTGAAAAAAGCGGAGTTCACCTCTGCATCGTCATTGTCTGAGGTCCATAGAACCTCCACTAAACTCCTGTGTCAAAGTTCTGCCGTCCGCGCCTTCACTCCATTGACCGGCATTCCAAGTCAATCCCGAAGATTCGGCCAGTTGTCGGTCCACTTTGAAGCACACCGGGATTCTGGCCTCTTTCTCGATTTGCATCATAGCTGCGCGTGATTTCCCTGCCTGGTTCGCTCAGCCCTAAGGGCGGAACTCGCTCCCCTTGAACCACCCATAAACCGGTTCTTCCGCTCGCCTAGGTCGCCATGATCACCGCAACAAAACGCAAAGTCCTAGACGGACTGAACAGGCGTTATATTTATGGTCGCGTGGTATGTCTCGTCGTTTCTCGCCTTTTAGACCGCGCGATCTATGTGCGCCTCAGGGCCCTTGATTGTTGTCTGACCTTGCTGCCTGCAGCCACTCCTACATACATTAATCTTCATCATCGAGATGGCGGTTGCTGCGCGCATTGCCAGCAAATTCAACTCGTACTATGCCGAAAAGCCGGGTAAGACCTGCTGCACCATCAAATGCAAACAATCCTGACGGAAGGAGCGTGTCTGAACTAACTTGCCGTGATAGTGCTCACAACGATGGTCACCAACGCCGTAAGCTCTCCTTCTCCGAAACGACGTCTACGATGATCTCGTCTCATAAAACTGCTAAACTAACTGCCAAACTTTCCGGGCAGGTGTTGGGAGGCGTCGCTGATACAGTTGCACAATTGATCACAGCCGTCCAAACTCGGAGAGCACAGGGCACTCCCGAGAACCGCGACTTCATCTCCATCGAGTTTCAGGACCTGGACAAAGGCAGACACCCAGCGCTCGGTGAACTTGGCGCCACGATACACTCTCCGGCGCCGTTTGACTTTGAGCGTGTCACTCGATTCATGGCGTACGGCTTCTTCATGGCCCCGATCCAATTCCAGTGGTTCGGCTTCCTGTCTCGCGCCTTCCCCCTCACCAAGATGAACCCTAGTATTCCGGTGTTGAAGCGTGTTGCTTTTGACCAGTTAATATTCGCCCCTTTCGGTAAGAGCTCGATCCCGGCACTCTGTGCCTCTCATTGAGAAGATGAACCCAGTTAACAACCGGCTAGGTTTGGGATGTTTTTTCACCTTTATGACCGTTGCCGAAGGCGGAGGCAGGAGAGCACTGACCCAGAAATTCCGAGACGTATATTTGCCGACGTTGAAGGCCAACTTTGTTCTCTGGCCCGCAGTGCAGATTCTCAACTTTCGGGTCATCCCCATTCAATTCCAGATTGTAAGTATACCAAACGAAGTGGTAATCATTTTTGATGCTCATGCTTTATGCCAGCCTTTCGTCTCTTCAGTTGGTATCGCGTGGACCGCATACCTTTCCTTGACGAACTCCGCCGAGGAGGCTTGATTCGCTCGCCGGGGTGAATGTTATGATAACACGAATTGCATTTGGTCATCAGCCAGGACGAAGGTCTTTTCGTCGTTTGAGTCTGGGCCTATACTCTGCTATTGGCAGACACGGATGTCCCGAGGCCACTCGAGATATCGTGTCATGTTCGAAGTGAAACTTGCTACCAGGTCCTGCATGTTCTTTGTGCTTCACATCGGGTTGGCTTGCTTCCTGAAAGTTTTCTGTCTTTGTGGCCCATCACTGCAGCGGTGCAGCAAGATGAGGCTAATGCTGGTTATGCTTCTGCCTCGATCTGAAATAAGCACCCGTAGTCCAATTGATGGTTTTATCTCTCTGAAAAGAATGAAGGATTGATACCTAGCAATCTCCCACCCCCAAGGATCACTAGTGTGTCTGGGATCGCGTCTACTCAGCACGTGCTTTTTAACAAGAGAAGCATGAGATTCACCTTCCCGAGGCTATTAGTACCCAATTCCACATGTTCCAGGTAGTCTCACCCCAGAATCCCCGGCCAGTTCCGCATCGTACGGAATCTCTGACATCAGTCCCGCATCAGCCCGATTCCTGTCTCCGGATAAGGTCGGGTTACTTTTGTGTACATGTAGGCATAGTTGATAAGCTACCTACTTCTCCGGACCTGAAGAAACTGCACACCTAGGAATGTCTTCCGGATTGACCTTGTACATTCAGAGTAAGTGTTTTGGGATCCATCGCTACCAGGTACCTTGATGGATGGACACGGAGCTCGATGCGGCAGTCCCCCTTCACCGGCGGGCCCCACCCCTCCACGAGCCCCTCCATCCTTCTCGTCGCGACTCACCGAGCCTAATTAAATCTGCTCCTCCCCTTAGCTCAATTTCATACATCTCGTCTTACTGGCACTGGAATTCACCTGCCACATATATCGAAGACTCTCGAAGGTATGAAAAACGAGATGCACAAATCCACGAGCTTGAGAACAGCTGGCGCTTACATGACATCATACATTTACAGAAATCTCCCGAAAATGTCTCTCTCCAACAAGCTCAACATCACGGATGTCGACCTCAAGGACAAGCGTGTCCTGATTCGCGTATGGCCATAAATCATGCATAGTCAAGCAATATTCAAGCAATCTCCAATTGCTGATGTTCTCGCTCTATAGGTCGACTTCAACGTCCCTCTCGACGGCGAGAAGAACATCACCAACAACCAGCGCATCGTTGGCGCTCTTCCCACCATCAAGTACGCTATTGACAATGGTGCCAAGGCTGTTATCTTGATGTCCCACCTCGGCCGTCCCGATGGCAAGGTCAACCCCAAGTACAGCTTGAAGCCCGTCGTTGCTGAGCTCTCTAAGCTTTTGGATGGCAAGGACGTCATCTTCACCGAGGACTGCGTTGGCCCTCAGGTCGAGGAGACCGTTAACAAGGCCACCGGTGGTCAGGTTATCCTGCTGGAAAACCTGCGTTTCCACGCCGAGGAGGAGGGCTCCTCCAAGGATGCCGAGGGTAAGAAGGTCAAGGCTGACAAGGAGAAGGTTGCCGAATTCCGCAAGGGCCTGACTGCTCTTGGTGACATCTACATCAGTAAGTGGCAAAACTGCCGTGAAGCATCTTTGCTCTACTCACATTGACCAATTCATCAGACGACGCCTTCGGTACCGCTCACCGTGCTCACAGCTCCATGGTCGGTGTCGATCTTCCCCAGAAGGCCGCCGGCTTCCTCGTCAAGAAGGAGCTTGAGTACTTCGCCAAGGCCCTTGAGAACCCTCAGCGCCCCTTCCTTGCCATTCTCGGCGGTGCCAAGGTTTCCGACAAGATCCAGCTTATTGACAACCTGCTCCCCAAGGTCAACAGTCTGATCATCACCGGTGGCATGGCCTTCACCTTCAAGAAGACCCTCGAGAACGTCAAGATTGGTAACTCCCTCTTCGATGAGGCTGGCAGCAAGATTGTCGGCGAGATCGTCGAGAAGGCCAAGAAGAACAACGTCGAGATTGTTCTGCCCGTCGACTACGTCACTGCCGACAAGTTCGCTGCTGATGCCAAGGTCGGCGCTGCCACCGACGCCGAGGGTATTGCCGATGGCTTCATGGGTCTCGATGTTGGCCCCAAGTCCGTTGAGAAGTACCAGGAGGTCATTGGAAAGGCCAAGACTATCCTTTGGAACGGCCCCCCCGGTGTCTTCGAGATGAAGCCCTTCGCCAACGGTACCGAGAAGACTCTCGATGCCGCTGTCAAGGCTGCTCAGTCCGGCTCCATCGTCATCATTGGTGGCGGTGACACTGCCACCGTGGCTGCCAAGTATGGCGTTGAGGACAAGCTCTCTCACGTTTCCACTGGTGGAGGTGCCTCCCTTGAGCTTCTTGAGGGCAAGGAGCTCCCCGGTGTTGCTGCGCTGTCCAGTAAGTAAACGACGTGTGTCACAGTGAAGGGAGAGAAGCTGCAACCCTCATCCTGAACTTGACCGAAGACCCATTTTTCACGAATCTTTAATGTACATAGCTGGGAATTTTGCAATAAATTCACAAAACTTTCCTTGTTCACCGGTGCCCGTCCTCATTAAGAATCTCATTTCATCAAGCTAAGACTAAGTTTGTTTCGTATCAGATACACGACCGAAGCTATGAGCAGGCGTGCTGAGAAGCTAAGAAGAATATACGAACGACTAAAATCAAACCGACTTTTGGAGCGTAGTTGGGTATCAATTCTATTGCTTTGTCAACAAACGGGGCCCGCTTCGATGAGGCTCAGGTGCAGAGCTGTGTCCCCATAGTGCCCAGTCCTACATTGTTCATTGCAAGAGGAACGGTAAATGCCGATTGATTTTAGATAGACAGTGGCGCTATGGGTGCCCAGATGCCTTCCTTAGATGCGTTTCTCTCTGCTAGAGCCATGCCGAGAGAGGTGTAGAGTAGAAGTCCTTGAGCTCGAGGCCGCTATAGGCACTGTCACCAGCAATTTTTGTAACTTTGTATCAATCCGCAGAAGATAGTATGACTATGGGGAAGTGAAGAAGAATACGGAGCGGTATGCGTAAGCTGATTGTAGAAAAGCACAGTAGCGCCCGGTAGATGTAAGCCTCACGTTGGGCAAAGGTTCGCCGAGGGAACCTCGTATAGTAATGCGTTTCATTGGTCTCGTGTTATCTAGTTTGATCCCTCAACTTTCTTGAGCTCCTCTCTGTGTGATGCGTGTCCAGTATTAGCATCGGGGTGTTTCCGAGTCTTCAGGCGCCGCGGGACCACTCCTCAAAGGACATTTGTTGACGGTGCATTACATACCTCAACTGCTTTGAGAAGTCCTCCGCAGCATCATCGTCATCCCAGCTCTCTTCCCAGAGATGCTCGTTGCCACCGTTTGCTGCCGACCCAGCATTTTGCTCGGCTTCTTCCTGGGGCCAATCTGGTAGGCAAGGGCGGGATGGTCAGCGCATGTCCATCGCTTGAGACAGAGTACCTGGGCTCAGTGGCGAAGCAAAGTATCTTACCCTCGACGGGGAAGTCTTCGAATTCATCATCCTCTTCTAGTACTTGAGGCTTGGGTTGTTGTTGAGGCTGCTCGGCGACCTCGGCGTTGGTCTGAGCTTGATTGGAATTGGACATGGTGGATGATTATGTGAGGGTCGCGAGACGAGTCGAGCACGGTGGGAACGACGGACTTGGTATTTTCAGGACTTTGGTTGTGGCGTATTTTGAAAGAATATGAATGCTGCTTGTGGGGAGATTGTGCTTGACTTGGTGATGGAGAGGAGATGATGGAATATGTGGTTGATGCTGTTGTGAGCTTCCCATCTTGGCGGCGCGGCGGAGGATGTGTAGCCTCAGGCCACCATAATTGGGAGAGAGCAGTGCACCTTAGACTTTAGAGACGATCGGAGACTCGGAGGTACGGGTTTGACCGCATACTTACCTGCTTATACTAAGGTACCTACTAGTTAATAACTTACAAGGTACATTGTACATTGTACCCAGCCAGCTATGGGAAGATGAAAAAGTACTTCAATGTTGGAGATGGTAAATTTGTCGATGATCTCCGCCGAAGGGGACGAAGCTAGATCTAGGAAAAAGATCGAGTTCAGGTCTTTGTAGATCTATCGTATCTTCGTGTCTGAATTGTTCATAGTCAAAATGTATGTAGAGGGCGAAGTGATCACTAACTACTACTATTGTACTGACTCATGTACTGTGAGCGATCGGACAATTATGGGAATCCATTCTCCTGAATAATGCTCCTAATGCTCGGCAACCTTTCCGAGCATATCTCCGAGTTACGCTGCCCGCATCGAGGCCGCCCGCCATGTGTTGACTGTGGAGGCTAAAGAGCGATACGCCGTCCGTGGGTTCTCGAGCGCGGCCTCCGCCTAAACCTGACCTCCGGTGTGAGTTGCGCTGAGTTTTGAGGCTACCACCATCCATGCCGGGGCTGTGAGGCTGTGAGGCTCCGAATTTCCTGCTCTGCGTGGCTCCACGGCTGCGACGGTTCGTGAGTGCTCAATTGCTAACAGGTGATTACCATCACTACTACATAGTAACTTACATATTGTGCCTATGGTAATTCTCTCCAGGCAAACATGATTCTTTGAATACTTTCGCCCGACTTTCATCAGAATCGACTTTCCTCCATTCTGATTTTCTGATTTTTACTTTATCGCCACCGGCAGTACTTCTCTCCACACGAGCAGACCGTTCCCGGTAAACCGTTGTGGTCCGCGAATAGGATTATTCACGTTCTCCCCATTCCGTCTCTTCCTTCTCTCTCTTTCCTTCTGCCGGTCTGTCGTTGCAGTGGAAAGGACCGTATCTTGACAGCTGCATCTCCGACCAAACCCTTGATCTGTTCTATTTTCGGGCCCCTCGTGGAATTTAGCCTCCCGACACCTTCCCGCAGTACACGGCGATCATCATGTTGCGTGTGGGGTCGTGGCTGTACGGGAAGAAGGCTGCCAACGCCTCAACCCAATCGCTAGACTCGCTGGTCGAGTTGAAGGATTGTATGTGAAGCCCTTCGATTCTGAAGATAGGAGTTGGTGTGGAGGACACTGACAAATGCAACTGTGGAATTGCGCTGGCGCACATGAGAACGAGTCTTGGCTAACATGAAGATCTTCGATGTGAAATAGTGGAGGAGGCTATGAGAGGTAAGCGTGAACAATCCGTCGTCGATTTGGAATGCCACACCCATACTGATCAATGTCTCCTCATCGATAGCCGCGACTTTCATTTTGAATGACGATGTCGACAGTGCCGAGGCTGGCCTCGCCGAGGGAACATCGACCTTTCACAATGTGCGCATCCTGCTCGCTTGACTTTCAGCGGAGGCACATGGGCCGTATATATGGAACATGGAAGAACACATCGCTGACATACGGCACACAGCTCGGAAGGGGCATGGTGGCGTTCGTCCGAGCCACCCTCGGCTTCGAACAAGAGTTTATGCGCCAAGGTCCGAGACTCTTGCTCTGTGAAGCACCAACCAAAGGTCCTTAGCGCTGACTTTTTTTTCTAGCGTCCGAGCGATTGAGTGAAGCAGAGTCGTCGGCGGCCAGCGACCAACAACGAGCTCATCACAGATCCCAGGCTCCGAATTCTTACCGCTCCGAGATCTACGCACCCGGGAGCGAATATGCATTGTGCCAGGCAATCGCCCAGCTGATGGGTGCGGTCGTGGGTGTTCTCAACGAGAGCCTTACCGAAAGTATCAAGGGGTTCTATCGCATGCGAAAAGCTTATATTGCGCTAGATGCGATCTTGAAAATGGAGGCCAGCTTCATGGAAAAGAATGAAGCTAGGCGAAGCCTCTTGAAGAGCTCGAAGGGCCTATCCAAGACAAGCCTTACCAGTCCTCACGCTAAGCTTGCGCGTTCGGCGAGTGACCTGTCCGGCAAAGCGACTCCCATTTCCGTGGGATCCCCGCTGGCTGAGGACGTCCTGTCACCCGGATTGTCCGAGTTGGAGATCAGCGCCGACGCAGACATCGCGTCTGGCCCATCCACACCGGGCACCTCCACGCCCGGTGCATCCAAGATCATCAATCATGATCCTGATTCGGACATCTTCCAAAATGAGATCGACACATTTGTGCATTCAGGTGCGAACTTCTGCTTCGGCATTCTGTTGCTCTTGATCTCCATGGTTCCTCCTGCCTTCAGCAAGCTGCTCTCGATTATCGGATTCCACGGTGACAAGCAGCGAGGCTTGCGAATGCTGTGGCAAGCCAGCAAGTTCCACAACATCATCGGAGCCATGGCAGCGCTGGCATTGCTTGGGTATTACAACGGATTTGTACGATATTGCGATATTATGCCGGATCCGATTCCAGGGGAAGATCTGGAAATCTACCCTCGGGAGAAATTGACGGAGTTGCTTACCGAAATGCGGTCTCGCTTCCCCAATAGTAGACTTTGGCTTTTGGAGGAGTCGCGGATGAAGGGCGCGAACAAAGACCTGGATGGTGCGTTGGATACGCTTTGTGATGGCTCTAGCAGCGCACTCAAGCAAGTCGAGGCATTGTGTGTGTTTGAGAAGAGTCTAAATGCTCTTTTCCTGCACAAAAACAACGTGTGCTCGTCTGCTTTCATCGAGGTATGTTCTTGAATCCTTCAGCTGCCATGTGTGTATTGGCGGCGTCTGCATTCTATTTCTCAACACACAAGCTGACTGACAGTGATTCTCAGTGTGTGGAACTCAATTCGTGGTCTCGATCACTGTACTACTATATTGCCGGATCTTGTCATGTGGCAGAGTACCGTCAACTTCTTCGTAGCGATCCTAAGAAGGCAGAAGAACACGCTACTCAAGCCAGAGAGTATATCCGCAAAGCTCCTCCGTTGGCTGGCAAGAAGCGATTCATGGCGCGCCAGCTGCCCTTCGATGTCTTTGTTACGCGCAAGATTGCCAAATGGGAGGCCCGCGCCAAGGAATGGAAGGTTGATCTCATTGACGCCATCGGCGTGGACCCAGTCGAGGAAATGATCTTCTTTTGGAATGGTCACAGTCGCATGACACCCAGCCAACTGGAAGATTCTCTTGCGCGCCTGGCTTGGTGTGAAAGCAGTGAGAACAAGACTTGGACTCGCGAGGGACAAGAAGATAAAGCGATTTTGGGGCTCTTGAGAGCAGCGGTGCTGCGATCTTTGCACAAATACGACGAAGCCAAAGAGGTTCTTCAGACCAAAGTACTTCCACACGACAAATCCATCTTCAAGGGTCATTTGAAGGACGACTGGGTTCTACCCGCGGCCCATTTCGAGATGGCTGCGAATGTCTGGATGGAGCGTCCAACCTACCAGTCCTTGCATAAGCTCTCAGAGAAGCCCACGGACCGACCAGCGGAGCGCAAATTGGTGGCGACCTGCAAGGCGCATCTGGACCACGCAGCGCGCTGGGAGAGCTATGAGCTGGATGCGCGTATCGGTCTGAAGGTCACGGCCGCTATCGAAGCTGTTCAGCAATGGGAGACTCTGCATCCTGCCAACTAACGCAACTTTGCTTCGTGCCGCGAGGGTAAGAAAATTCCATGTTGCTATCACGGTCTAGTTCGTCACGCATCATACTACATAGAGAAGTCACTTTTGTCTTTTTTTTGCACAGAGAGGATGGGCGTTGTGGTATTTTCGAGGGCGCGAGGCAACAATACGTCTGTCATCGTCGTCTCTTTCTGTTCGTTATTCTCTACTTTCCTCTCCACCTGATCATTCAACACCCACGTTTCAATCTTCCGCAACACACCAACATAGTAGTACCTGGACGAGCTTTGTCGATCAAGGTCAGGCAATTCCGCCAGGTGTTCATGCAGCCTGATACGTAGAGATTCAACACTTGAACACCGTGATACTGTACTTGATTCTAAGTGACGCCGTCTCGTGGTTTCTACTGTCTACCTGTCTAGTATCCAAGTGTACAAATCTCGGATCCATTTTCGGACCACGGCCACCACCGCTTCGTGGCAGGGCGGGCAATATATTCCGCGAGGCCCGCGGGTGGGTGAAGTGTGCAGTGTGAATAAAGTCCAGACAGGACCGCTTATCCCGGCAAACATGTACATCCGTACCATCCAGATGCGATCTGGACTCGGAAAAGATCTCAACCGACAACGGCAAGTGCCGATCGGTAACTGTAGCTCAGCGCCACAGATTCCCACACTTCGGTTTCAATGAAAAGGCCTGCGCATCGGACCTTGACGCAACCGCGTCTGTGGCGCCGCCGGATAAGACGGCTCGCGAGCGGTGTCGGACGTCCGATTGTAAGCATTTTCAGAGAGTCCTGGCCCCGAAAAAAAGGGCGAGCAAATTTGTATTCCGCATGTCGTCGTTTATGATCACAAGAACGAAATCCTATGAATGATTCTGTCTCAGGTTCGAGGCAGTGGGATGTGTCCCTTTGGCAGACTAATACTCCTTTCATCAAAATTATTTATTATCATCAATCTTAGCGCATGTCCAAGATTGAGCGTCGTTCGATGACGTTTCTCATCGCCTCGATTTGATCCACGGCAACTAAAAGACACACACCCAACACTAGCCATTCTCTGTCCCTCTGACGAACAAGAAGTTTCCTCCTTTGTCGCTGCGCAGAGAAGGTTTCTCTACACACACACACACACACACACTGTAGTTAAACTCACAACGTTGAGGTGTCTGACCTGCCGACGTCGAGCACTTTGCAATGAGCGTTCATTCTCACTCGCACGACCCTATAGGGCACGATGACCGTTTGACCAATTCAACAGATGATATTGGGTCCGTTGAGTCTCAAGACACCAATTCGCGGGCTTCGGAAGAAGCAAATAGGCGGACAGACACGGCACTCGAAAAGCAGAGCACAGCCGCGTCAGGTCTTTCTGTGCTTGAACAACGGGCACAGTCGATCGTGTCGCGCATTCGCAGTCGAGAGCCGGGACAAACAGCCAAATTCACGCATCCGCTGTCGCATACAAAGACCAGCCCTGATGTAATAGTCGACTTTGAAGGGCCAGACGACCCTTATCGACCGTTGAACTGGGGATTTAAGAAGAAGGCCGTGACGACGGTGCTGTATGGGTTGACGACCATGGGTAGGTGGCTCTTAATCTATTGCGCGTGAACACATTGGATGATTCTCATGGTTGAGTTGAATTGACAGCGTCTGACTGAGTGAACTTTTGCAGGCGCGACATGGGCTAGTTCTATGTAAGTCCCCCGTTATGGGCCGGTAGTGATCGAGGGACAACGTTGCTGATATGACCCTCTTTCGCTTCCAGATACTCGACAGGCCAGAAACAAATCGGCCAGCAGTTTGGGGTGTCTCTGGAGGTATCGACTCTAGGAACGTCACTCCTCCTGTTCGGATTGGGTCTCGGTCCTCTGGTATGGGCTCCTCTTTCCGAGGTCTATGGCCGCAAACCAGCTGTGCTGGCTCCATATTTTATCGCAGCAATCATGTCATTTGGCACAGCCACTGCCAAGGATCTCCAGACCATCATGTTGACGCGCTTCTTTACGGGCTTTTTTGGCTCCGCGCCGGTGACAAATACCGGTGGTGTGTTGAGCGACATCTGGACCCCAGAACAGCGAGGTGCCGCAATTGTCGGATACGCCATGGCTGTGGTTGGAGGCCCCGTGTTGGGCCCCATTGTTGGAGGCGCTATTGTTCAAAGCTACCTGCATTGGCGATGGACCGAATATGTGAGTTGAGCACTCTAAACGGCCACCGATGCTCTATCGGTAATCTACGCGGCTCGGTCCACTAACGCATCCCTTAGATCACTGGAATCATGATGATGTTCTTTTTGACCTTGGATCTCATCTTCATTGACGAAAGTTACCCACCAGTACTGCTAGTCTACAAGGCTCGAAGACTTCGCTTTGAGACCGGCAACTGGGCTCTTCATGCTCGACACGAAGAATGGGACGTGACGCTCAAAGAACTCGGGAACAAATATCTGGTCCGGCCGTTCCAACTCCTTGCTACTCCCATCTGCTTCTTGGTCGCACTGTACGCATCCTTCGTCTACGGAATTCTCTACCTCAGCCTGGCTGCATTCCCCATTGTATTTCAAGAGATCCGTGGATGGAACCAAGTGGTCGGCGCTCTTCCTTTCCTCGGCTACCTGGTGGGCATCCTCATCGGTGCCGTCATCAACCTGTCCAACCAGCGCTTCTATCTCAAGCGTTTCAAAGCCAACGGCAACCGCGCCGTGCCCGAGGCAAGATTGCCGCCCATGATGATTGGCTCTGTAATGTTTGCAGCAGGGCTATTTGTCTTCGGCTGGACAAGTCCAAAGCACATCCATTGGATTGGTCCCATCATCGGTGCCGTGATGATGGGCTTTGGATTCTTCACTATCTTCCAGGCGGCGTTGAACTATCTCATCGACACATTTCAAACGACCTCGGCTAGCGCAATCGCTGCAAATACGTTTTTGCGCTCGGTGTTTGCAGGCTGTTTCCCGCTCTTCACGAGCGCCATGTTCCATAATCTGGGCGTGCCTTGGGCAGCTAGTATCCTGGGGTTCATATCGGTCGCTTTGATTCCGATCCCGTATCTCTTCTACGTTTTTGGAAGGCGGATCCGGGCACGAGGGAAGTGGTCAAGGGCGTCGTTATGAATTGGCCCCCTTAACGCTTATAGATGAGCCAGTCGCACTCAAAACGGAAGTTCAGGGCATCTACCCGCCTATGATTTCATGTACTATCGTATCGTTCCCATGTCATATAAACTAATACCGCCAGTAACGAAGAAAGATCTGAATATGGCTACATACCTTCAAGTCACTGATATGCTACGCAACGCTGTAAGCGTGCTGAGTCCACAGCGTTGTAGACCATGATCAGGAATTTTCTGGCGAACTCATCTGCCCCTTGAATTTTGCGGGGGTATCAATCTTGACTCTGATCAACGTGCCCTGCGAGTGTATGGCAATTGCGCTCAGGACCAGCTAACGTGCATTTGAAACGCAAGATATCGGCTTAAAACACACGATTACGTATGTAATCATTGCCAGTGCCAGGCCTGCCACTGGTAGTCTGTTAGGTAACTTTCATACCTCTTCAGCACAAAGCCTCAGGGTATTGACATAAAACGTAGAGAGTCCGATATAGGACCGCAACTTGCGAGTACCGCCATCGTGGCGAGCCCAGACTAGATGCTACAAGGATATTCCAGAGTACAGTTAAGGTTTCTTTGTGGAAGTCAATACGATTATGGAGTGGAACCTGAGGAGGTTGCTTGGGGGTACCAAGGTTCAACGACTCTTATGGCCCTGAGAGACTGACTTCATTTACAAAGTGAGTCAAGATAGATCGACAAGTTGCATCAGATTGTATTCTCAAACTCTTTTATCAGTAGGTACAAAGGGCAAACATCAAGGCATTTTGTGTCATAATTTGACAAAGTTCAACATCTGGAGCTGGATCTCATCCACCGGGGACGAGTACCTGAGACCATATAAAAAGGAAAGAACGAAAGAAGTGACTGACAATCCAACTGCCCACAAAAACAGAAACAAGCAAAAATATGGCAACAAGAACAGTGATAAGTATAATTCACAGGAACCAGCGGACAGACGCAAGAAAATACCGAAATGAGTAGTTATGAGAACTGATATTCGAAGAACAAAATTCATCAGGTGGAAAATGTTTGTAGGTCGCTCTGACACAAGCTTCGGATGAATGCATCTCTAAGCATTGTTTGGCAAGACCATGCTTCGCCGGGTCAATTTGCGAGCAATTGTCATCGCTTTCTCCCAGGTCTTCTTCTTTTCCACGCGTGTGGTGGCAGCGGAATCGGCGGGAATGGCACCACTAGCAAGGTGTGGATTGGGCTGTTCGTTTTGTGGAGCATTGTGTAAAGCCAGCACAGCCATCTGACCAAGGAAGGATGGATGCTCCAAGAGGTCCTCAAGACAAACCTTGAGTCCTTCTTGTTCAAGAAGCCATGTGAGCTGGGCCATATTGAAGATGTCACCACCAAGGTCGAAGAATGACGAGTCGAGTTGGAAAGCGCTGGGACTGGCATTTGAGTCTTCCAAAACAGGAAGCTGGCCTACATCCTGATTGGGTAGAACTTGATTCCATGAGCGTGACAGGACATCGGAGTGAACCAAGAGCTCAGCGATGGAGCGAGTCTTGAGGTGAGAGCTAAGGTAATGCTCGTCCGTGGCCCACGGGAGGTCATCAACTACTTGCGTTGGGAACGCGCGTAACATGCTCGGGGAGGGTAAAACGGTTGAAGGGTTTGCGACCAGGGATTGGACAATCTCACAGACCATGTCTAGCACCTTGGAGGCGAAAGCAGGTACGATAGGGCCCTTCTCCGAATATCCGAGGGTTACATTCAAGCTTCGGTCGTCCGCAGGACGGGAGACAAGAGTGAGGTCCGCAAAATTGTCATTGACACCAGCGCCGCCCATACGGTACTTGATGTTGTCAAGCTCAAGCGAGCCCTCATAGTCGACATTCTGGTGGAACACCGAGGTTGTGAAGTAGGTCCATGCGGGCCAGTCGGTGCATTGTCTGATGATCTCGCGGAAGCCAAGCGATTCGAATGGCATGTTGGAGACCTGTTGATCTTGAAGGTAACGGAAGAGTTCAACACCGGTCCACTTCTCATCAAACTTCACACGAACCGGAATCACATTCACGCAGGGACCAACGGTGTTCTCAATCCCCGGTACGGTTGCGTTTCGGCCACTGATTGTTAATCCGAAGACAACGTCCGATTGAGCGGAGAGCTTGGCCAATGTAATGGCCCATGCAGCTTGCATGACAGTCGCAATTGTGACATTGCCCAAAGCGGTCGGAGGAACTTCGATGGTTTTGCGAATTTCTGCAAATGAGCCAACGTTCTGGAACATGGTCGTCCCCTTACGACGCACGACCTGGGTCATCTGCGAACCCTTCAACAGATTCGTCCAGTGGTTGTAGTGATCCGGACCAATCGTTCCTGGAAGTTGGCGAAGATAACTGGCAAATGGAGTGACTGGGGGAAGTGGACTGCCTTCGTAGCCCAGTTTGATCGCAGACATAATCTTTGATAAACATACTCCGTCATACTGGGTGTGAGAGAGACGAATCATGATGCGATGTTCGTCACTGCTCTTCTTCTTGACGACATAGAACTGAACGTATTGCTCTCCTTCACGTGGTCCATACTCGCGATCGCGCTGCTGCAAGCTCATCGTGAACTCGTCCATGCCGCGATCCGTTTCATATACAAAGATGCTCGGTCGTATCTTGCGAAGGACGACTTGGTAGAATTGATCATGGAAGCAGACGAAAACGGTTCTGAGGATGTCAAATGCATCAACAAGCTTCAAGCAGCTTTCTCTGAGGCGACGGAGGTCCAAAGGCCCATTTCCTTCCAAGAAGAAGTAGTTGAGCATCCAGCGAGACTTGAACAGAGTTGCTGTGAGTGACATAGCTTGGAAGTCAGTTACTGGGAGAACGTCTGCAATACCGCCCTTGAAAACACCAATCTTTGGGCAAATGCCGTTTTGCAAGGAGGCATCATCCAGAGTCTTGATCGACGTGAGAACAGCAATGCTGTCAGTCGAGGGAGTTGGTGCCAAGGTGGTGGGCTTGCTATCAATGAAAGACTCGACATCTTTCGAAGCAGGCTTCAGGTCCACATCCAACATTCGCTGAGTGGCACCGGCTGCGCGCACAGTTGCGAGCATGTCTGCAAAAACAGGATTGTTGAAGACATCCGCAACTGTCAGAATCATACCGTCCTCACGAGCAGCGCTGACCATTTTCATCGCTGTGATACTGTCACCACCAAGCTTGAAAAAGCTATCCTGGTGTCGCACAACATTCGGAGATATACCTAAAGCAGTACTCCAAAGGATCCACAGTCTCTTCTCAAGGTCGACTCCGAAGGCATCTTCGCTTGAGCGTGATGATGCAGAGCAAACACCGGAATCATCCGCTGTTCCTCGCAGTCTATCTAATTGGTAAGAGGAGTCGAGCTCATCTTCATATTCATCCTGATCTTCATCTTGTTGGACAGCTGCCAAACTTTCTTGGTGCGAGTGCGGCACCATCAGCTTCCCCTCCCTTACCATCTGCTCAATGATCTGATGCACCCGATTGTCGACCAATTTTTGAATCGCAGCATCATCAATGCTCTCGAATCCAGAGCGCGATTTCTCATTCAGTGTGGACTGAGACACTGCCCAGTCAGAGGCCTGGCCCTCAATGACATCTGGCTCGAGTTTGAACGAGGAAACAGTAGCTGATGGTGACTCGATGAAACCCTCAAAGACCTTGGCAATACTTTCGACCATGTATTGCGCTTGATCATCGCTCACCATGTCATTCCAATAACGAAGCATAATTCCCTCAGAGCCGCGAGAGATATCGACGTTCACCGTGACCGCATACTGCAGGTGGTTAGTATGATCACGGCTGATAGACTCAGGTCACCTGGGATGTACTTACTTCACTGGGATCATGTGCATGTTGAAGATCAAACTTCAAACCCTTTTCCTTCATGCCTCCACCCACGCCATGGTTCTGAATGGATAGAGTCGTGTTGAATAGAGACTGACCTTGCCGACCGAGTTCGTGCTGGATACTCGCGAGAGAACAGCTTTGGTGCGGGATGCTGCGAATGTAGTCCTCGTTGACCTTTTTGGAGATATCGGCCAAAGTTTGGTCCCGGGAAAACTTGACCCGGCAACAAAGCATGTTGATGAAGATACCAACCATGTCTTGAATGCCATTCACAGGCGCATCACGACCAGCGGACAGATACCCGAAGCATACATTCTCGCTGCGTGTGAGGTCACGCAAAACAATTGCCCAAGCCGAGAGGGTCAAATTGGCAAGCGTGACTGAGGCCTGCTCGCAGAACTTGAGGAGTTCAGGATAACGTGCGAAATCCATGAGAATGCCCTTCAACTGTCTCTTTTTGAGGAAGGACACAGCAGACTTGACATGACAAGGTCTCACATCGTTCAAATAACCCTTCCAGTGAGCTAGCGCCGATTCCTGACTCTGCGATCTGATGAATTGGATGTAGTCACTGAATTTCGGGCCCAGACCGTCGGCGAGTCGACCATCGTAGGCCAAAGCCAAGTCACGAAGAAGAATATCGACGCCGCCTCCATCGATAATTGCATGGTTAATCTCAAGCTTGACAATCACGCGCCCACCTGGTGTTTTACAAACGGTGAATTGGTGCGAGAGCTTTGCGGGCCTGATAGCGTTCAAGTCGCGGAGCGATATCGCCTTCAGCTTGTTCTCAACTTGTGAATCGAAGCATTCAACGCGTAGAACGCTGTCTGAAACATCATGCAGGACAAGCTGGTCAAAGGAACCTCCGCTGTAGATGCTGTCCACGAAGACGGTGCGCAAGACTGGATGGCGGTCCACCAGGAGTTGCCACGAGGTTGCGAGCCTTTCAGGGTCCACCTTTGCAGATCGGGTATCTCTTACTTCGAAAACAGTGTGGAACATGTACGCACTTGGATCGCGGAGTTGACTTAGCAACAATCCCTCCTGCATTGGAGAGCAAGGGTAAATATCCTCCACCTCATCCTTGTTCCGAATACCGAGCTTTCTGAAAGTCATTGCCGTAAGAGTCCTCAAATTGCTGTAATCAAGGGGAAGCAAAGGATAATCGCAGAGCGTGGGTTCCGGAGCTGCATTTTTGAGGACAGAGACTTCAACCTCGAGAGTCTGCTTGCATTGTCGAATCCAGGTCTGAATCTTGGATTGGTGAGACATTTTGCGGTTGTAAGTAAATGAAACCGTCAAGCAGTCGTTGAGAATGATAGCGGAAAGCTCGAACAGCGCGAACCGGGTTGTCTCGGGCCCCATGTCACCAGCAGCAGCAAAGTCAGAGGTTTTGACGACGCTCTCCTTCTGATGGCGGAAAAGGGAATCCGCACGCTCAAGTTGCTGGAGCCTGCCAAGGTAATTGAACAGGATTTCCATAGGCACCGGGAAATCCTTGCAAGAGTTCTGGCCAGACTCTAGGATGCTTTTGGCAAAGTATGGGCGCCCGTTTTCCGTGATACTTCTTCGTGTGTCTTTAACACGCTTGACGATGTTGACAATGTCTCCTGCTGCGTATTTAGCTTGACAGATTTCATCAAATATTGCGGAAACTGTGTTCGAACCTTCTTTTTCATCGATATTAAGCGGTGTCATTGTTGTAAACCATCCCACTGTCCTGGACAGATCGACGCTTGAATCCCACGACTCTCGACCGTGACCTTCGTTGTAGATCGTGGGGACACTTCGGTCCGTGAAGGCCCTTTGGAATGAGCTGATGGTCGCCGCCAGCAGAAGGTCGACTGTGTCAGTGCCAAAGGCTCGATGACAGTCGTCAAGCAGAATGCTGGTGGTTTCTTCACTCAAAGTGAACGAGTCCGTTTGGATATCGCCGTACTGGTTTGCGACTCCAGTCATGCCCCAGTAGTTCAAGTCGGTTACTTTCGTTGTAAACGGAAGGGCAAGGTTAATATCATGGACTTTAGCACGCTCAGCCTGCATGGAACACCAGGTCTGGAAAGACATGGCCTTGTCATCTGACAGCGATCCTGAGACAATGAACTCCTCCAGATCCTGGAGAATGATACGCCATGACACCATATCAATATTCATGTGATGCGCGACAAGGAACAGAATTTGGCCTCCAGTCTGGAGATTGAACAAATCTGCCGCGAAGATCGGGCCATTGAAGGGATCAAGGCAATTTTGGCTTTCCGCGATCTTTGATACCATCACGCGAGTATTCGTGATGGAATGAGTACGGAATTGATAAGAATCATCGACATCCTGGGAGCTGTTAGTCAAAGGGACAGAAAGGATTGGTAGAACTGATTTACCTCCACGATCTTCTGTTGCCAAATGCCATTCTTCTTGTAGACTCGAGCATGCAACATTGCATGTTGGCTTGTGACAGCGGTGATGGCACGGCGAAGTACCTCGCTCTCAACTCTTCGAGCAATGCGAACTGTGATGCTTTGATTGAATCGAGCTTCTCCTTTGAAAAAGTTCGAACATTGAGTGTAGAGCTTCTGAACGGGTGACAACGCAAATCCTTCTCCTGCCTTCTCTTGATGTCGAGACGAAGTCGACTTTTTCGTTTGAGCGACTTGAGCCAGCTCTTTGACAGACTTGGATTGCAAGATGTCATTCAGTGTCACGACCAAACCCTGCTTGCGCGCCTTTGAGATTACAGCCATTCCAGTGATGCTATCGCCGCCTGTAACAGAAATCAGCCTTCATTTCGCGACATCATATCATGATAGAAAAACTTACCTAGACTCACAAAGGAGCGATCTAGGTTGACCTTCTGCAACGATATATTGAGTACCTGGGCAATGATTTCACGGACAACCTTCACTGGCCCTTCTTTCTCCTGGTGAGTCTCTGGCTTTTGAACCACACCTCGCTTCATCTGATCAAAGTCCTGCATGATGCGCTCGTAAGAACCATCGTCAATGTTTTCAAGCCAGGCCGAGATCTTCTTCCGGTCAAGTTTGCCCGACACAAGCATGGGAAGCTTTTTGATAAGGGCCCAAGTTTGAGGTACCATATAGACCGGAAGCTGTGACTCCAAACTCTTCTGAATGTCGACAAGCCTACTCAAGCCACCATTCTGCATGTGGTCAGGCTCGAGCAGCTCGCATGCCTTGTCTGAAATCAATTTTTCATCATTGTTGTTGTCGGACGCAGAAAGAACCGCCACAAGACGTTGTTTCAGGGGCCCAGCCTTGGGCAGAATGACCACCGCATGACGAACTGCCGAGTGCTCCGAGAGTCGATGTTCAATCTCCCCTAGCTCCATTCGTTGGCCATGAAGTTTGATCTGGTGGTCCTTCCGGCTGATGTACTCAATAGAACCATCAGGGTTGTAATAGCAAAGGTCACCCGTCTTGTAAATTCGACGAGACGAAGACACAGAACTAGGAGAAAGGAAGTCTTTGACCCATGCGGGGTCATTGACGAAAGCTTCCGCATTTTTCTGGGGGTTCTTGAGATACTCTCGCGCGAGAGCTGGACCTTCAAGGGCAAGCTCGCCAACCGCACCGAGTGGAGCAAGGCGATTGTGATCATCCGCATCAACAATCCAAGTCAAGGTACATGGAATACCGTAGCCGATACGTGCTGGGTCACGGCTGGCAGCGACCGCAGTATCGACCACAGCGAAAACGACGGTTTCTGTAGGCCCATATCCATTCATGAGGTGAACGACATTGGCCCACTTCGTAATGACCTCTTGAGACATCTTCTCGCCACCCACGACAAGGATCTTCAACGAAGGAACTGATGACGGCTCGATGATACTGGCAATGGAGGGTGTAAGGAAAGTCCATGTGACATTCAGACGTCTCATAGCGCCGGCGACATCATTCAAGCGTTCATCCTCATTGGGAACACAAATACAACCGCCGAGCATAAGAACTGCGAGTGTCTCCATGATTGCAGCATCAAAAGTCAGAGAGGCGAACTGGAAGACTCTGGATTCCGGGCCCATTAGGGTCATTGGCCCGAATGCCATGATACTGCTGACTGCATTTCGATGCTCAACAACAATGCCCTTGGCGCGCCCAGTGGATCCAGAAGTGAAGAGAGTGTAGGCCATGTTCGATGGTCGGACCTGTTTTCGGGCTGTGTGTGAAGCGTTCAAAGATCCATAAGCTCTCAGTGTATCTTTGCTAACTGGGATCACGGTCTTGACAAGTTGACGGTATCGGTTGCTGTAAGAAGGCGTGCACAGAATCATGGTAGCACCGACATCCTTGAGTATTTCCTCATGTCGGGACACTGGGTGATGAGGATCCAAGGGAACATAGCCCCCACCAGCGATCAGAATGCTGATGAGAGTTACCATCGCCCAGGCAGACTTATCGAGGCAAACCGGCACGAAGACCTCAGGGCCCACGCCACGGGATGCAAGGTAATTGGCGAAGGAGGAAGCTGCATCCCAGAACTCCTTGTAGGTCAATTCTTGGTCCCAAGCACAGACCGCAGGCGCATTGGGTGTCTTGAGGCTCATTTCCTCAATGTATCCATGGATGCATCGATCGATGGAGGGTATCTGACGCTGATTCCAGCGAGCAATCTCCAGTTTCTCCTCGGAGCTGATCATCTCGATGGATCCAACCCTGTCCAAGCTTGTCTTGGGGGTAGAGATCAATTGTCTTAGCACATGACCGAATTGTTCGGCCAAGTGTTTGCTTTGCCAGCCATTGATGACAAGTTCGTCATGATGAACGGTGAATGAGACATGAGTCTTCGAGACGCCGCATTCAATGACAAGTGGGTGGGTGAAAAAGTCTTCAGAGGTGTTGATATTTTCATCAATCCAGATATCGCTGTCTAGCTGTCCGTTTGTCGATTGGATGACCAAGAGGTTTTGGAACCCGCAGGCCGAGGAGCTATCTTGGTTAATCGCGCGAATACGTTGGAGGCCTGCATGAAGGTGAGGAATCATCTCTGTTGTGGATTGATTGATCTGACTGAGAAGATCGGCAATCGCCATGCCCGGATCGACCAAGACACGTGTCGGGACTGTGGATAGAACAGGACCCGCGATGTTGCCTACCCCAGGCAGGTCAATGTTGCGACCAGAAAGAGTCTCGCCAAAGCAAACATCCCCATTGCCTGTGTGAGTTGCAAGAACAAGGGCCCATGCTGCGCGCAGGAGAACTGGAAGGGTGAAGTCCACAGAGTTGGGAGGCCGCGCGACTTCAACAGTGTACAGCTGAGTGTTACCAGCTCGAAGCGCATCAGGCACTGTGTTTTTGTTCTGGGGGAAAGGAGTGGCAGAGATGCCAGCAAAATAGCTCTTCCAGAACTCATCACTGTCAGCTCTATCATTTCTGGCAAGGTAGTCAATGAACAGATTGTAGGGAGTTGCCACTGCCTTTGCCTGCACCTTTCTGTAGTTCTCTTCAAATCTCCGATAGACAAGAGGAATGCTTGAGCCATCGTAGAGAGAGTGATGGACAAACCAGACAAAGAAGCGGGTGGAAGAAGTCAGTGATTGGACAATAGCGTATCCAGTCAGGGGAGCACCATCATGACTTGGAATATTCGCGATGTCATGAGGCAATTTATCAAATGAGCCTGCATGAATCCAATCAATGGGGGCATCCTTGACGACCACTTGCACAAACTTCATCTCTTCTGTGTGCAAAATTCTGGTTCTCAAAATTTCCAAGTCGTCCACTGTCTGCTGCCATGCTTGTTTGAAGCGTGCGAGATCAGCGCCTTCAGCGAGCCGGAAAGCTGGTTGCGCAACATAGGCGCCCTGTTGCTTCACCGACATGGTCAGAAGACCCTCCTGAACAGCGCTACATGGATAGACATCTTCGATCTCATCATTCTGTAATCCACAGGCCTCGGAAATCTCTTCCAAAAGACCCTCGAGATTGACTGAGGACGGAATGAGAGAGAATGGCTTGATGGGCTTGTGGGCAGAGGGCAAAACTTCAGATGAAACCGAGCAAGCCTGAGCCATCTCGATCAGGGTAGGATGTTTGAAGATGGTAGCGACAGTGAGCGAAATTCCTTCTGCTTGAGCAGCTCCGACGAGATTCATCGCCGAGAAGGAATCACCCCCCAGTGCGAAGAAGCTGTCGTTGTTTCTCACCGATCCCGACTCAAGTTCAAGAGTTTTCTCCCAGAGTTCGCGGAGCTTGGCATCGACTCCATTCGAGCACCGGATCTCTTCGTCGGTGGTTGCCTTGAAAGTGACGTACGACTTCAGGATATCCCTTGGCAGAGTTTGAACCATAGCACGAAGGCGGCGACGGTCAATCTTGGCAGAAGATGTAAAGGGAAGGTTTCGCAAGGGGAAAAATAATCTAGGCATCATGCTTTGGGGGAGAAGGTCTGGAAGAGAGCTCTTCAACTTCTGTATGGTGTCCATGTTGGAAACAGATATGGGAAGAAGTAGTGGATCAGCACCCTGAACAGTGGGTGCAAAGTCGTCTTTGCTGCCACCCTGGAAAGAGTCGTGGTCATATACTGTGAAGAAAGCGGCAAGACTTCGCGAGACGCTTCTTTCTTGAGGCACTACAACATCCACTGCCACCTGTGAGCCTTCCGGAAGACATGAGACACATTGATGCTCGATCTCTTCAAGTTCAATGCGTTGCCCGTTGAATTTGATTTGCGTGTCTTTGCGTGAAACGAACGTTAATGAACCGTCGGGATTGTACCGGACTAGATCACCGGTACGATACATGCGGTCCTTACGCCGAAACAAGTCGGCGAGGCCTGCATGCTGACTCCACGTCGGTTCTTTGACAAAGACCGCCTTCGTCTTGTCCGGGTTGCCCAGATACTCGCGCGCAATGTTACTTCCTTCCAGAAGCAATTCGCCAACTGCACCGACAGGGAGCAGCCGATTGTAGTTGTTAGGGTCAACGATCCAGACCCGGCAGTTGACTGCGAATCCGATAGAAGTTGGGTCATCATTGACACGAGTGCCTTCCCAGTCAACCTTCACACCCGCAGTAGCACACACTGCGGCCTCGGACGGTCCATATGCATTCACGACGAAGCGATCACGCCATCGGTCAATATGATGAGAAGGCATCTTTTCGCCACCTGTGATGATTGTCTTCAGATTTGGTACGCTCTTGGGATCCAGAGTGTTCATGATTGCAGGCGGGCTCGCCATGTAGTTGGCATCCATGCGTTGAATAGCGCCGGCGAGATTGTTCATTCGTTCTTCTTCACTGGGCACACAAACACAGCCACCGGTCATTAAAATCATGAGAGTGTCAAGCACACTGACATCGAAGGTGTAGTTGGAGAATTGCAACGAGCGAGTTTGCGTGTCCATGTGAAGAGCCGTCTTCAGGGCAGCAGCTGTTGTGCTCAAAGCCACATGCTCAACCACGGTTGCCTTTGGCTTGCCGGTCGTACCAGAAGTGAAAATCGCATACGCAGCATTGTGCGGCGAAGGACGAGTAGGGGGAAGCACAAGAGGAGACTCAGGAAGCTGAGAGATGGACTTCTGACATACGCCAAAGACCTTCTTGCAAATCTTTGCAAGTTTTGACTGGATGGAAGAGGAGCACAGAACAAGCTCTGCGCCAATCTCGTCAATCAATGTCTTAAGGCGACTGTCGGGATGTGTTGGGTCGATGGACACGAATGCACCACCAGCCTTCAGAACAGCAAGCTGAGCAACAACCGCCCATGCTGATTTCTCGAAGCACAGGACGACAAATACCTCGGGCTTTACTCCCAGACCGGTAAGATAGCGACTGAGACGACTTGCAACGATCTCAAGCTGACCATAAGTGAAACTCTTGTCCCAAGAGCAAACAGCCTCCGCTCGAGGACGAAGAAGTGCCTGTTGCTTGATCAAGTCATCCGCACACTTCTCAAGCCGAGGGGGCTGGTAAGCATTCCAGTCATGAATTTGCCGATACGACTGTTTTGGCAACAAGTCCAGCGTACCCAGCGTCTGGGCACCAGACCAATCGGTTGTCATTGCATCAATAATGCGGTCAAACGCGCCGACGATATGGGTGGCATGAGCTGACGTGACAGTGTCAGAAAAGAATGTAAACCGAATCTCCACGAGGCCTCCATTAACGATAGCTGTAAGAATGATCTTGCCTGCATCATTCGTAGCAAGCGAATCGGCATCTTCAACAGAATCACTGGGTGTTTCAAAGTAGGCAAGGTGTGTGTTGAATAGGCACACATCGTCAAGCCCAAGGTGATGTTTCACCTCGGACAGATCAGCGCGATTCTCGTTGGCCTTCTCAAATAGCGACTGGTAGCTCTGGAAAAACCCGCTGAGTAGGATTTCATCGTTGAATAGAAGACGGCAAATTGAGGTGGAATGAACATCCGAGTGTTCAGACACGCCGAAACAGACATCGTCAGAGCCAGTATAGCATCTCAACACGATGCCCCACACGATGCGTAGTAATGATTTCACAGGGACTCCCGAAGCTTTGCTGAAAGCATACAGCTTCGGCATCGAGACTTGAAGAGAACAATCAAATGTCTTGGAAGAAATGGTGTCAGGAGAAAGAGTTGGGAAATGACAGGGTTCGAGGTCAGAAAGATATTCCTTCCAAAATTGCAAACGGGTATCTAAGCCGCCTTGGACTGCCACTGTCCTCACGGCAGATTCGCTGCTTGCCCAATGCTTGATGTTAAATGAGTTTTGGGGTGGTAATGTCAAGAGCTTCGAGCTCGGTCTTCAAAGCCCGCTGATCTGCTTTAGCAAAGGGAGTCAAAGGAACGGTAGAGATAGGAACATAGACATGAGGAACCTTGTTAGTGGGATAATTTCTGGTGAGGTTAGTGTAAAGAGATGCGATTTTCGTCTTAAAATCCTCCGTAGGGTCAAGAATAAATTTGTCACCGGCGGATCGGATTGCAGATCGCAAGGGACCAATGAAAGCGACAAGAGCCTCTTCATCGTCCTCGCCGAGAGCAACACAGTTGACGACGCAAATCTGCTTCATATCGAAGAACGTCTCGATGGCCTGGGAAATGGCCACGAGGTCCGGGGAGGCATTGCGCCCTGTCTTCCGGCCCATGAAAAAGAGGGATCCATCAACACCGAATCGCACAAGGTCGCCTGTCTTGTGGAACTTGCGGTTTTGGGCCGCGCGGAAAGACGATGCCCAAGCAGGCTTCTCAAAAAATTCGCATTCACCATCTTTGGTGCCAGCCAGATATCCTCGTGCAACAACAGGGCCTTCAATCGCAAGCTCACCAATGGCACCAATGGGAACCAAAGCGTTGTGATTCGTTGACTCGACCACCCACGGCGCACTCGAGAGTGCAAACCCAAGGGAACCCTCAGAAGTTTTATCAGTCACCTTGCAATGGAAAGCTGCCGAAGAAGCCTCTGTGTTACCGAAGAAGAGATGTTGTTCACTGTTGTTGGCAGCCCAGCGTTGCAGTAAACTTTCCGATGGAGTCTCACCGACATATGCCAGGACCTTCAGACTGGGCACCTCACGCGGAGCCAGGGGCTTCGCGATGGTTGGTGTCATACACGCTACGTTGGCGTCAAGAACGCTGATAGAAGCGGCAAGGTTGCCTGGCTCGATATCAGCAGGCACACACACGCACCCGCCTCGTGAGAATGTTCCAAAAGCCTCGAGCAAGAAGACGTCTGACGTATGGGCTGCTAATTGGAGGGTTCGCGACGATTCGCGCAAACCAAGAGAGCTTGCAAAAGCCTCCGCGCGTGTCATAATCTCGCGGTGCTCAAGGACGACACCCCGCGATCGACGGGAGGTTCCAGATGTGAATGCGACGTAGGCAGGATCAGAGTGGCCTGCTGTCAATGGAAGTGGCTCGTCGTTGAGGTAATCCAAAAGAGACTCACTGACAGGAATCACGTAGGGGATAACCTCGTCAAGAATGTGAGATTTCTCTGGCGAAGCCAATGCAACTTGTACTGAGTGGTCAAAGACCCATTTCTCGATCAGACCCATGGTCGCGCTACCATCGACTGGGATGCAACCACCGCCAGCCTTCATAACGGCAATTATGGAAACGATGTTCCAAACAGACTTGTCGAAGCAGACCGGGATGAGGCTCCCGGGACCAACGCCGAAAGTCACTAGGTAGCTTGCAAGTCTCGAGGAAAACTGATCTAGCTTCGAGTAGGTAAGGTCTCCGTCCCAACCTGCAACAGCTAAGGCGTCGGGGTACTGTTTTGCCATCTTGATGACAGCCTCATAAGCACACTTGTCCACGGAATTTGAAGACTTCAAGGTGTTCCATGTTTGAAATTGAGATTTGTTCAGGGGGCTGACACAATCAAGCTGGCTGACGCTGGTTGTGTGTTGAGTCATAATGTTTTCCAGGCAGCTAACGTACGTGTTGGCGACGTTAGCCGCTTGAGCATCGGACAGATGGCTGGTCCAGTAATTCAAATCGATCTTCGCTTCCGAATCCGATGCTTCTATATTCATAAACACCGGGAATTCAGCAGGATCGTGAATGGAGCCAACTTCGAAGCACTCAATGTCTGTGCTCAAAATATCATGGGCACTAGGCAGGCGACGATACGAAACACCAGAGTTGAACAAGGACGTGTCAGACAATGCCAGCGCGTGCTGGATATCAATGAGAGAACTATGGCGATATGGTAGGCTTTCCATATAGTCATTCTGGATTGTTTCGAGGACATTGCTCAGGAGGGAGTTGGGTGTGATCTTCATGCGGCAGATCATGAGGTTGATCACAGGCCCAACAACCGACTGAACTCCATCGACAGGCACATCACGAAGTGAAGCCATGTAGCTAAAGCAGACGTCGTCAGAGCCACAGAACAGACGTAGTGTGAGGCCCCAAGCAGCATTAAAAACATTGGATAATGTGATGCCCTGTTTCTCACAGGACTTTTGGAGCTGCGCAAGAGCTGGAAACTTGACCGGAACTGAGCGAAGACTCTTATCAGCCGGCTTTTTGCCATCGATCAGGACCGGGAATAGACATGGTCTAGCATCAGACAAATAGGAGCGCCAGTATTTCAGACCGGGGTTCTGTGCAGCGCCTTGCAGGTAGGAAATGTAATCCTTGAACAAGGGGCGACGGTTTTCCTCAAGCCTTCCGGCGTAAGCGAGTTGAAGATCACGCATTATGATTGAAATGGAGGTTCCATCCATAGCGGCGTGACTGAGCTCGATGCGGCAAAATAATCTTTTAGCGGGTGTCTGGCAGATGGTGAATCTATACGCAGGAGTTTTGTCGCTGTAGTCTTTGGGCGGCTGCGCTTCGAACATCTCAATGACATCGGTCTCGCTCGAGGAAAACAAGATGGTCGGGTTCATATCGTACTCCTTTAGAACAACCTGGCAGAGAGGGTTTCGAGGAGTAAGACCTTCAACAAAAATCGTACGGAACATGCCATGACGTGCTACGACTTGGCTCCAGGCTTGAACCAAACGATCCACGTTGGGCCGGGTCGAACCAGTACTGCGAACTTCAAAAGTGTCGTGAACAGCGTAGAAGGAGTTGTCACGAGATTGTCCAAGAAGGATTCCCTGTTGCATGCGAGAACAGGGATAGATATCCTCTATCATATCGGATGATAAAACTCCGATTGAGGGTAGTTTTTGTGATATCATTTTCTCAAGGTTGCCATAAGTGAGTGAAAGCAATGGGAAAGTGCTCAAGGTGGGACGAGGCGACGCGGTCATCAATTGATCTGCAAGCGACAGCAGTTCCTGGCGACAGTTCGAAACCCACTCATGAATGCGCTCTTGATAAAGCATGAACTTGTTGAAGGAAAATGTGAACCGAATTTTGCCATTGACAACCATGGCGGAGATCTCGAATAGCCCGAAGCGAGGTGCGTCCTTTCCAAAATCAGCCGCATCACTGCCACGTCCGGCTTCGCCAGCCATCTGATCTACCAGCTGGAAGAGACCATCTGTTCGCTGGAGATCGCGATGCTGACCGACGTAGTTGAAGGACATCTCAAATGGGTGGGGATGCTGGCTATCGGGCTTGTTACCGAAGTTCAGCGCTCGGGTTGCAAAGTCTGCTCGGCCATTGTCAGAGACACGGCGACGAAGATCTTTGACCTGTACAAGCGTATCGATCGCGCTATCAGACTTCTGTTTATTGATAAGAATGGGCTGCAATATCGTGAACCAGCCGACAGTATGCGAGATATCGATAGATGAATCCCAGACTTCACGACCATGGCCCTCGTTGTAAATGGTCGGCAGAGGACGGCCTTGGAAGGACTTTCCAAACGAATGAAGCATAGCAGCCAGAAAGACATCGATTGGTTCCGTCCGCAAGGTATCGTGACAGTCCATCATGATCTTGCGGGAAAGCCCGCTGTCGATCTCAAAGGATGCGCAATCGACATCGCCATACGTTGTCTGATTCCCCGTTAAACCCCAGTACCCGAAGTCGATTGCTGGAAGAGGTGTAGTAGGTGCTTTTCCCTCTTCTATCAGACCATGGCAGTGCTCTTCCTGCATTTTGCACCAGTTTTGAAAAGGGAGGGAGGCTTTGACTTTCAACTCTTTTCCGGGGTTCAGGAGGAGATCTTCCAAGTCCTCAAGGATGATCCTCCACGACACGATATCGACGACCAGGTGGTGAGCTGTCATTGACAGGACGTAGGTCTCATCATGTTCAACCTTGAAGTAATCCGCGGCAAGAAGCGGGCCAGTGAAGGCGTTGATACAAGTTTGACTGCCTCCGATGAACTGCTTCGTTTGATCCATGGTTGAAACAGTTGTAGCTCGAAGCCGGTATGATCCCTTCACATCTTCAGTGATGCGTTGTGTCGAGGCTGTACCAGATCCAGAGTCCGCAAATCGAGCTCGAAGCATCGAATGATGAGAAATGAGAGCTTCAATCGCCTGGCGTAGTGCTTTCTCGGTCAAAGGTTTGTTGAGGCGCGTAACGATTCCTTGGTTGAAATGACCTTGGCCTTCTTTGCGAACACCGAAATGAAGTACTTGAATGGGGGACAGATTGAATGGCGTGTCAACAGCCTCCTCGTACACTGCCATCCGGTCAATGGCTCGAGCCCGCGAGGCCATCTCTCGGATAGATTTACTACGAAGGACATCTTGGACAGACAATGAGAGGCCACTCTTCTTGCACATTCCAATGCAAGTCATCGCAGCGATAGAATCTCCGCCCATTGAGAGGAAGCTCTCATCCAAGTTGACATGGGTCTGTGGCACATTCAGGACACGGCTGAAGATTGCGACCAGTGCGTCTTCCTTTTCGTTTGCTGGTGGTATCACTTGACGCGGAGCCTGAACGCCGCAAGACGCAGCGACGACATCAGGATCCTGCTCCATATTCGACACCCATCCAGCAATGCTTTTTCGATCAAGTTTCCTAGATGGAAGAAATGGCATAGCTTCGACGCAGAGCCAGACAGGAGGGACCATGTAAGTCGGAAGACGTGCAGATAACCGTTCGCGCAACCCGGATACAATCTTTGACTTCTCAGTGCTCAGAAGCAAACGGAGTGGCTCGAGGTCGGTATCCGACTTTTCAGCGAGGGCCAAGCAGGTAATGACGGCTGTGAGCCTGCCTTTCGAGAAACCGCTCTTTGGGAACAGGACACAGCAATGGGAGACGAGACTGTCCTTACTCAACTGAGTCTCGATCTCACCCAGCTCGATCCGTTGGCCGTGAACCTTGACTTGAGTATCTTTGCGACCAACGTAGTTCAAAGCTCCGGAATCAGAGTTGTATCTGGCCAAATCACCAGTCTTGTAGAATCTCCGGTTTGAACCTTCCGCGGGGTCAATTTTCACCCACGCAGGATCGTAAATGAACGCGTCATTTGTCTTCTCGGGATTGTTCACGTAGCAACGGGCGAGCGTAGGACCTTCAAGTAGAAGTTCTCCAGGGCAGCCCACGGGAACTAACTGATCGTGATTTTCAGGATTCACCAACCAAACGCGAACACCGACCGGTAATCCGATGTCTTTGCAATCGGTGGCGGGTGAGACATTCGAATTCAGAACAGATGCGACACTGGCCTCGGTTGGCCCGTAGCCATTGATCAATTCAATTTTCGACCATGTTTCCAGTTGAGATTGTGACATTGCCTCCCCAGCCAGGACCAGGGACTTCAGGCTAGGCACACTTTCAATGTCGACGAATTTGATAAATGACGGAGTAAAGCATGCCTGATCTACCCGGCGCTCGTTGATAAATCCTACAATGTCATTTAGTCTCTGCTCCTCGCTCGGAATACAGACACATGCGCCATGAATGAGTGGTGTGAGTGATTCAGCCAGGCTCGCGTCGAATGTATGCGCAGCAAATTGAAGCGCTCTCGTCTCGCGAAAGATCTTCAATCCTGGGCCATGAGCGATCGCGCTTGAGAGAAACGCGCGATGCTCCAGCAAGGTACCCTGGGCGAACGTCGTCAGCTCTTTATGTCGATCATAACATATGGCAACCTTGTTGTCCTCTCGCGCCTGCGATGTGCCATTCTGGCGCTGACACAGGTGAAAGAATGCAGAGCCAAGAAGAAACGACTCTTGAGAAGAAAAGTACAGGCTCGAGAGTGAGATACGTGCTACATACCTTCGGCTCTCCCGTTGACCCTGATGTGAAGAGCACATAGGCAGCGTTTTGACCGGTGACACCCGACGCAAGGTCAACTTCCACCTCGGAACCCGGCAACTCATCGAGTCCCTCGGCGCAAAGCGGAATGATTGTCTCTGCTGCATCACGCAAAGCTGCGGCGCGAGAAGTAGAGCACAGAATGATCGTAGCCTTGACGGACTCGATCAAATGTTGCAAGCGAGATGTTGGGTGGGTCGGATCTAACGGGACGAAAGCGCCGCCCGCCTTCATCACGCCAAGCATTGCAACAATATTCCATTTCTGGCAAAGTTTCAGCATGCGCTATACCTTAAATGCTCACAGAGATCGTCCTCGGGCCGCGCATGGCATCGAATGCAAATCTTCTGCATAAATGAAAGCCTGCTCGTGATTGGAGCACCGGGGTGGACTCACCGATTTATCGAAGCAGAGCGCAACGCGCGATTCAGGCCCAACACCCCGAATGCGCAAATGACATGCCAGCTTTGTAGCTAGCGAATCAAGCTCTCCATATGTCAAGCTTCCATCCCACGCACTCACAGCTTCTCGATCGGGTCCACTGAGTGTCTGGTCGTGAATCGCGTCATGAATCGTGCGGTCATAAAGTTTCGGTGTGTGCGAGTTCCATTGACGTATGCGGTTCAAGTCATTCTCGGAGAACAAATTAAGCTGGCTAATAGCGATGTTCTCAGCAGAAAGAGTATGTTCCAATATCTGCTCAAAGGCGTAGGCAACGCTCTTCATCTGTTCCCCAGACATCTCTCCGTTTCGCCATTCCAGGAAGATTTTGACATCTCGGCGCAATACCTTCACATGGAGGCGTACTTGGCACTATCACGACGCAGATCGGATTAGTCGATTTGCCAACAGTAAACTCCAAAAACATGCAAGATCCAAACGTTGCGCATCTGGTCATGAGACACTAGAGCAGTTCCAGCCGTACGGGGAAGGGAAAAGAGCTCCAACGAACCTGATCTGGGAGGGCCGTTGCTAGCATTGGTTGCTGGGAGATTGGTGAGGATGGCGGATCATTTGCCTTTCGATATGTCCGGAGCATCAAGATAGTGTTGAAAGGCAGCATTCCATTCTCAGAGATCTCCTCGTCGTCCACGTGCTGCGCGACCTTTTCGCGCTGAGCTTGCGCTCTGTCTAGGATAGTTCGAATCGAGTCGTTCTCGTCAATGGTGACTTCAAACGTGTCCATATTCATGGAATCCGGCTGTGGGACCGGATGCCGGGAGGAGATGGAGTCTCCGTCAATGTGCTGGTATCCGAAGCAGATGTGCTCAGAGCGAATATAGTAATGCAGGACCATGGCCCAGGTGGCCTGCATCACAGATCCCAATCGTCCCTCCTGCCACGCGGTGAATAACTGCGCATGTTGTGAGGACGTGGGTTTCATCTTCATCGAGACAGGGCGTTTGGGCCCGTCAATGGCGGGCGCGAACCGAGGCAAATAGCAATGGGAATAAGAGTTGGCCATGATGACGAGTGCTTGAGATCAGCGACGATGCGCAGAATGGGTAAGAATTAAGAGAAGTAAACCAGGTTGCGTGCCGGTAGCGATTAGTTTCGATGTCGATTAGTCGGCCAAGAGTCTCTATATCCAGGTGACGAGGCCAATAATTAGAAGCACAGGATAGTGCAGAAGTAATACATCCAAGAAAATCCGGGGGACAGCGACAATTATGAATAGAATCCTCGGCACGCGCAGAGAGGTAAGAATATTCTTCTTGCGCGATATGAAACTAAAATCGCTCACAGATCGGATCAGCTAAGACACTGGCTTTCTTCTTTTTTCTCCCCTCATGTGTATTTTGAAAATAAGAACGCAGAAAAAGGATCGATCTATTTCTCCATGCCTAAAAATCGAAAATAGCTATGACATTGATCATCGGGGCTGCAGATGCATGGCCATGCTCCAGCTCGTTTAAGAACGCCGGTACGTTATGTACAGTATGTGCCGATGGGGAAAGAAATGCCACATGTGTACCGAGAAGTGCAGCACGGACTGTGCTCATGGCCTTGCGAAAAGGACGAGATTACGGTAATACGGGATGAATACTACTTCACCGATTTCTATAGGATGCCACCGCTTGGAGCAACAGACAATTTCAGGATCGTCCAAGTATCTTCCTTGCATGGGTTCGGATCTAGATGTTGAGAAATTAGAGAGGCGGCGTGCTGAGTGGATCATCTTCGAACCACCGAAAGACGCCCCCCCCTGTGGAACCAGGTCAGACACTGTCAAAGCGGACCCTGGCCGGTGAACACTCGGCAGCTGGTAGTTTTGAATCCACAGTCATTCCAAGATGGCGGCAGTGTTCGGGGCTCTCAATTGCACTTTCTGAGTTCAGCTCAGCCAAAATGGGGGCAGAAAAAATTATAGCTTGTTTGTTGTGCTCAAATAAGATTGATGGGTCAGCCTGGAAGGCAATGACCGAGAGGATAAACGTTAGTAAGTAGCCTCAAAGACCGGTTAGGAGTAAATATCATCTCGGTTACTAGATTTGAGCACTGATCAACCCAGTTTGTTCCATAGAGTGGAAAGAGGTTGCTACCGCAAGGAGAATCTTGTGATTCGTTCCTATTGGATCAGACTTTTGTTTAATTTCACAGTCGAGGGAGGTCGAAAAGTTCATGCATCAACATCCTTAAACGGGGCCACCGTTGCCCAATTTGCCTCCCCGACCTGTAGCGAACTTCACAAAACGTGGGTTTGGCATGATGATAGGTGTCAGACAGACAAATTAACGTGACTATTGACCGGTGCGCCTGGTATGTGAGCAGGATGCATCGGTCACAGAATCTGGCACGTCTTTGGGTGAATCTATCAGCTGCACCATGTTCATGCATGACCCCAAGCGATCTAGGAGAACTGTTGCAGCATCAGCAGACAATCTGCTCTCTTGGCGCGTCTCTTTTTTTTTCTGTTTATGAGCTTCCCCATCTGGAATAAGCTGATGGGTGATCCTGATCATGGAGACGGATTCAGTGAAGTGGTCTGTGAGTTCGTCCATGATTTAGTGGTACCTATAGTCACTCGTGAGAATCAAGATCGATTACCCAAAGCCACCTCAAGTAACTGAGAAAGGCCAGAATGGATGTCCCCCGTAATTGCTTGAGTCTTTCACGCGTGTCTATCAGTTGATCTTCGAGATAGCCCTATCCAGGAAAGTTTCAATTTGCTCCGCACCCACACCGACTCGGTCAAAATCTTCAACGAGGGGCGCCTCGCGTCACTGGACACATGGCAGGCCTGAGCTAAATGATTGAGACATTCTTCATCGAGCTGAGATCGAAGATGGATCCCGAAATCTCAAGGTACTTCCTCAGGTATGACAGGGTCTACGATACCTGGTGTGCAGATACTACCGTGATATTTCCATCGCGAGCAACCACGAAGATAAATGTGTAATGGCCCTAAGTAGGTAGTTCTAGCATATGTTTTGGGCAGCAATTGAGTGGCGGTCGAGCTCAAATATATTTCTATTGATTCACCTGAAGGATAGGTACACATCCTTCATTGGATCTATCAGCCAGACCTTCCACCCTGCGGAACAGTCAATATATTCAGGAGCGGTGACAGGGCATGGATGAGCTTGCCACTTGGCGGACTCATAAAGTTCCGTCTCAGCCGGGGCTCTCCACCAACTTTAATGACGCCCGTGGCTACTGAGTAGGTTCGCTGTCGGCTACATCCACCGTAGTTGAGGTGTCTCACACTTCATTTCCTTCCACGACACCCACTTGATCTAAGTGCAGCACAGACGACAGAGGTGTGTTGGAGGTAGCAGGTAACGCATTGCGGCGGAGTTGTCTCCACCTCATCGATGTTTTGAGAGTGACATCTACCAGCAGAGGATACTGCACACTGCACAATCTACATCCACAGAGTTGAAGGGGGAAGATCGAGGTCGGGTGTGTTCAAGCCAGTGGCGCTTCTAGATGAGAGCTTCAAGGTTTCAATCCAGCAATACCTTAGCAGCACAAGAACAGGAGGTCCTATCACTTCCATCATTGTCTTGCTGACGGGGCGGAACCTAATTGCCGCAAAGTCAGAATCATCTTTTTGACCTAGGCACAAGATATGCCGTAATCCTAGCAGGTGTGGAATTCCTGTCAAGTTTCAGGTCCTCTTCTCGTTCTTGACACCCAACTCGATACAGTAGTAAGGTAGTATTGCCTGTTCTAAATCATTTGTAAACCCATGGTCAATACTGCAGTAACCCGAAAAGCCCAAAAGATAAAACCGGCCAAATCTATATCCCGCACCCCGCAGTACACTTATATATCGATACACTACTCCGGCAGCAAGCCAACCAAGTACCTGTTCCTAGTTCCTACCCACATGTAGAAGGTTCTATGGATGAAGGGACAGTGTCTGGAGCAAATCAGGGCGCACTCAGGACTGTTGGTCGAAAGTCCATTGTCCCTTCATGACGATGACGATGTCAGTTCTTTCCAGGGGGTACGATCCACCCTGCATCCCAACACGCGGGACACGAGAACATTTGTAGGCCGGAAATCCGGCAAAGTCTGCTCCAAGGTGGACAAGGTGGACAACTTCCTTGGGCTGGATGACCATGATTGTCCGAACCACTTAGATAGCCTCGACGAAGAGAAGCCAATGGAGCATACATCACCCGACAACCCGATTCTCGGGAGAATTGACCCGCCGTGAAAACATGGTTCACATTACGATTCCAAACTGGCAAAGATCTTGGAACAGGGCCAAGATGCTGGTGAAGACGTGATCAAAGAAGGGAGACAGCCCATCCCCGTAGTGACGTGACATCGGACTCGACTGTGCAAGTGAGGTGCAGGCTGGGGTGCTTTTGCTTAGCGCCCGTGCGGAGTAAGGTAGGAGTCAACTGGAGGAGGCGCACGAACGACTCGACCTCGCAAACGCCTGGAGAGGACTGACTGCGTTAGGCACTTTGGTGATTTCCCGAATCCCTCTCCTGCAAGGGAGCGTGGAACTTGCCCTCAAGGGGCTTGGCGGGAGAGAAAAATAGGATCACACACAAACCCGGTAGTTCTCAAGGGCGCCTCAAGCCCAGACGGGGGCCACGGATCGATCCGGTGGGGGCCACCCGCGCGGATGTGGATCATAGTGGGAACAAGGAGGCTAAACTGAGCGAGGGAGGAGGTATTGTGATTCGGCAGAGGCTCCATGTTGAGAGAGGACAATAGGACGGGAAATGCGCCCACCAGCTACCGAGAAAGGAAGTTGTGGTACTATCCGGAAGCCACAATCACCATTACTATTTGTGCTGGCCGGCTGTCAAGCAGTCAAAAACTGGACTGAGGTCAGGACGAGTCAGAGGTGCTGAGGGTGTACGCTTCTGAATCTTCAGGACTTCAGGCAGAGAAAGTCGGTATCTAGACTCCATGTGATCGCGGATGTGCGCCAATCCTTTACGTGCTATCGAGGCGTGTGGCCCTAGCTACCTGGGCAGTCTCGATTCCAGATTTCCATAGCAGGTTGCATTGATCGGCAACGCCTCACAATGCAGTAACAATTGTCCACCACTGCATGTTCTTCACCTGTGTGATGGCGACCTTCCTTTTCGAGAGCGCCTTCATAGACAAGGGGCCTTGCCCAGGGTGGTGCTTCATGCCTCGTGTTCCCAGGGGCTACCTATGCAACTGATCGTAGCATTTCGGATGATGCAGAAAAAGCATGGTTCTGGGGAAGACAAAATGTCATGCGTGACTGTTCTCTCCGGTCCATGTGGCCGGCGAATTTCACGATTTTGGTCAGACTCAGCCCTGCCAACTACGAGAACATCAGAGTCTGTTTCAGATTGGCTCGGTCGGTCTGCAGAGGTCTATCATGCGGCTCGATAGTCAGCAGCGACAGAGCATTCCAAATATCAAGTCAGTAGGTGGTACAGTCGATTAAGCCTTCCACAGTTCAAGCTGTGTGTCAAAAGTGATTCAGCCGGGTTCCAGTCCTGTAGTGCAGGTGCTCACCGACCCATGCCCTGGGGGTCTGACAAAGCAAGAAAACCCATGGATGCGGCTTCGAGCATTCTGCCCAATAAACCCATCTGAGGCGGCCTGCCCGAGACGATCGACTACCAGGGTGGACCTGCTCCGCGCCTCAGGCCTTCTAGAGTGAGTGATTTGCCGGTCCGTGAAATCAACCGCCGAAAGCTACGCCTCGAGAAAGTCAAATACTAATAATTCTCCGAAGGAAGAGATCAACAGGCCATCAAATCGGTTGGAACCTGGGCGTGCAATCCTTGACTATGGGTTAGTGTTTAGTTTCACTAGTTCATGATCGTGGGTACCTTTTACGGTGTGTACTTGTACTTAGCACTCCGCAATTAGGGCTCTGTGGCACTGGCAGTGGCTTTGGGCGGCCCTTCCACACGATCCACCTGTGGAGCACTCGAGATTGTTGCGTGGGGCTGGTGGATGAGCTGTCGACCAGCACCACAACAGGCGGGACAGGGACGAGATTATTGTCTCATTCTTCACCAACCCGCTCACCTCATCGGGTCTACGCAGATCCCAATGTGCAGAATGGAAGTGACGTTGAGCGCCAAAATCGGCTGGTCTTTCTGGCCGATGCAATGGACAATGTTGCGAGCCACAATCAACTCACTGGCCACTCTACCCCGTCAGACCGACTCTTCCGCCATTTAATCTTGTGGTCTGTCAGGCGTTTTGGAACACCCGGCCTAGTCCAGTGTTTTCGTCATGCTGAAGAATCTATGTGCCGAACTCCAATCTGCAAGCTGGTTAGCGCGTCACGGACCCCCGAACCACCAAGACCTTGGTTTTGCACGGACGTTGAGCGGACGGGCGCTGTCCAAGCGGCGTCCAGGCTTGCGCGGTGGCGCCCAGGGCCAGAATCTTGTCGGTAGTGATGATCGGCAATCCCCACATCGTTTGTTGTCTGAGTGATCTTCGTCATCTTCTCGATTGCCCGATCCTGGACCCGGCTAGCCAGCAGCCCAGACACCCGCTGCTGACTCGCGTGATGGCCTGCTTGACCCCCCGAACTACTTGTCCCCTTCCAGAGACAGACCAAAGACACGAAAGCAGGCAATGGCGCATGTCAGACAGTCTTCGGTGCAGCAATATACAGCTGTAGTAATGGTCAGGCACGTTTCGGACTCCCACGCGAGATTGAAGGCAACTGCAGAGTGCATCACATTATTTGGAATCGAAAAGATGTGCTTATGTTCCAAATCGACGGCCAAATACGTACTCGATATGGAAGGCGTCAGACATGTGGTGGTCTTGAGGACTAAACAGCCGACCGGCCTTCGAAAGACCTGCATTGGATCAACAGCTTGACACTACTACATGGAAGAGGAGGCTGGCCAAGGACACTAAGAATCAACCGGAGATCCGCCGAAGCCGGCCAGCCTACCGCGTAGGCTTCTTTGCTGGACCTGTCTTAGCAGGGCCGCTGAGTACTGAGTGGTGGGAACTTGAAGATACACAACTGCACATACGGCTGTGCGACTGTAAGTAGTAGAGTATCTCTCAGTACTAGTAGTCACAATGGGTACATATACGGGTACAATGGAAAGCGGGTTTTTTCTGGAAGAGCGCCGCCGCTACGAGGAAATCCTTTTCGTCACTGCCAAGTACCCACGACTTTCCTCACGTCATGTCGGTCGAGATTCAAACACATCAGGAAATGCTACCTCCAGACGGAGTTTTCTTTTCAAATAGTAGTATTTTTGTTATGGATGCAATGGGCGTGCGTAGGTGCCCCTGTTCAACTTTCGCTTGGATCAAGAATCCCCACATGAGACGAGAGATGTTTGCCGTCGACTTGTGGAAATTGATACATGCTAAAAATTTCTTACCAATAGTCGCTTGGTTCCGACGATCGTCCTCATGGAACCATGGATGAGGAAGACGGGAACCAGTAATTCTGAGCTCATTGTGTTTGCAATTGACGTCGACCACTTTTGTCTTCAACCCTTCAAGATATGGCTCTAAGGGGCGACTCCAGCATTGGACACGGTGGTGTTGATGGTATCGAAGACTGGAAGGGAGTTGACTGGACCTGATATTCGAGATGCAAGACGCAATCATCAAAGGAAAGTCATAGGACTGTCTAGATAGAGACAAACGGGCGCGATGAGGTGAGCTCAGGTTCTCATACAAGGCTGGAATGACTGGGTGGCGCACTTCTCCTGAGATCTCTTGCTTCTCGAGGCACCGACCTAGTTATGGACCAGATCACAAACTACCATGACTTCTTCAAAAATCTCAACTTTTTTCAAGTTCACGCTACGCACTTGTGGCTTCACAGGACAGGCATCTTCCCATTCAGTCCAAAGCCGAAGTTACCCAACGGCTGAAGTCATCGTTGCGCAAGCGTGCAAAGCATATCCACAACAAACACCCGGAACACTTGCCTCGCCAGTCAATTGTTTGTCCGGCCTTGCCGAGTGCGTAGTCAGTGGGCCTTGACCCATCACGGACCTTGGATGTTCTGCGCTGTACAACTGCTTTCCTTTTCCCTGCCCTTTCCTGAGATCACGTTACTATTTGCAGTAGTACGTGAACTAGTAGGTCAAGGGCCCTGCAGGGAGGGCGGATGGACCAGACCAAATCAGCCTTATTCACAATCCGTTTGTCTTCGCTTATGCGTCAGGTTTCTAGCAGACCAATCGCTTGAGTCTTTCCTCCCAATTGCCTCCCGCAAAGAGGCATGTCATTGTCCTGCGGACTCGCGATGCATCGAGTCCTGACAGGGTGTATTTCTGATCGGCCATGTACCTCATCACTGTACTAAATCAAGGGACAAGGAGACTGCAGCGATTACCACTGGATCTACCTTTGTTTTGTTTTTGTTTTTCCCCCCTATTTTGCTTCGACCTAAGACATCCCCAACTTCCATTTCCGCTCAATGCTACTGGTCTTGCTCTGGATCAATCAATCTGCAAGGTCGCACAGCCTTTCCTCCACCTCGTGGCAATCGCCGGGATCCACTGATAGGCGCTTTGGAGCTGAGCGCCGAATCAAGAGTGCTCAATAGCGAGGGGAGAGTACCGATGCATTGCACTAGTCAGCGAGACCAGTAGGGGAGATCCAGGAGATTTGGAAGAAAGTGACACTTCCGTAACTGTACAGTATACAAAATGCCATATTGTTTGTCCAGTCTGTTCTGAGTCCATTCGTGATCTGCTCATCAGAACTGTCAGCTGCTGTCGTAGCGCGAGTAGAGACCCGTTCGGCACCCTTTTAGATCTCCGTGTTCTCTCTCTGACAGCCACCACTAACCCTACCTGGCAGGTAGATCGGTACCACCACCCACTCAGTTACTGTCATTCTCCATTATACAAATGGAAGCCGCCAAAACAAGGAAGCGGGACAAAAAGCTCCACGATTGCTGTTCTCCAACTGCCTCCAACAACGGATGTGGACAACCACAAGATCAGGTCCACCACAGCTCGCAGCTTGGGACACTTTCTCCGTTTGTACTTTGTTATACCTTGTCATAGTAAACAACTAAACATCTTACTCTGGTATCTCGTAGTCTCGTACTGTAGAGTGACTAAAGTGTATCAGTGTAGACTCTGCAAGAACTGTGAATCATTTAGGGTACTTCCGAGTGTACATAAATTCCTCACACAAGTACACCTTAAACATACCCTTGTGCTTTGCGCGCAGCTGGATACTGCTGATCACAATATCAGTTGCCATAGAGCCGACCAACTTCAAAAGCGGCATTATACAAGGGGTCGGAGTCCTCGAAGATAAAACCCCTGGGTACAGTATATCCCCTGGTTGGATATGTAAGGTCTCTCAACTTGGGCCCTTCCGTCGTATTTTCCTGCAGTAAAAAGAAATCAAGTCATTTGGGCCCCATGATGAAGGGAAAAATTGGGACTGTGCTAAATTGAGCAATACTGAATAAATAAGCCGAATGAGGTATAGGTAATCCTTGAGTAGGTGGTCTGCGGAAGAAAAATCAGTCTCGACGCTATGACCAGATCAGTACACACTCAACAGTTTAACAGACCCCTCATTTTATATACACCATTGCGGTGGAAAGAAAAATAGTAAAAATGGGACTCACACAAATATTCCATGGACGTTCATGGTTGTAATCTTACCACACTGTATAACAGTGTACAGTCTACAGTCTACAGTCTACAGTCTACACTAGTACACTGTGCAGTGTGCACAATTATCACAGTTTCTCAGTTTGTCTGGGGATTTTCCAATCCTGGTTGTTTTATTCTCCTTTTTCCCCCGTGGAGTGCCTTTTCGCTAGACTGGATGGCCACCACAACTTCGATGTAAACATTGCATGATGACTACACTTACGACCCTCATTGGCGGACTGCAGCCATACGTATCACACTCATCGGATCATAAACACGAAAGAAGAAAGAAAAAAAACCAGCATGGTGGAATGGCCTCCACTGCTGACGTGGAAAAAAAAATCCTCAAAGTGGAAGGATTCCAAAGGGAACAATAGCCACTGACACTGTCACAAGGGACTAGACCAGATACCCAGGTCAGCGAACGGCGAGAGCACGAGTTGAGAAGGTGGTCCTGTGAGATACCCATGGAGTCTAGGGCGTCGTGCTAATTTGTGCATGTCTCAATTGCTCATTTACCATTTCATTATTTTTTTTTGGGCCCAAGCTCGTGCCTGGGTCGTGGAATCGCGGTGCACTCGGGGCCTAAACAAGTTGTTCAAATGTATGCTATCCTCCACGTTCTCATTCAGCATGTCAAGTGAAACAGTTTGAGACGCTGTGTCAGTAAACTGCAATTCTGGGAGAGTACCCTACTTTCTGCTAGCATCTCAGTCATATCCGAGGGGGACTTGAGCGCTTCTTGATCGATAATAGTGTCCAGTCAGTTTATTTGGTCGGCCGAAACTTACTCATGGTGCCTCGTGGTCTCCGTGATGCTGCAGTCTAGGTCCATCGGTCCATCATGCCATGAGCTGGACAACACGATCCGTGTTGGAATGGGCTCATGTCGTGGCGGATTTGATTTCTCATTACTCCTCGAAGAAACAATTCTGACTCTCCTTCCCATTGCTTTGATCTTGATTCTGGGACCGCTGCGGATATGGCAGCTCTCACGGCAACAATGCAAAGTCAAAAGATCGTGGTTACTTCCATCCAAGCTTGTAGGTCTCTCTATTGATGTCAGCCGAGGGGGCACACTTGATCCGTGCGAATAGACTAACAGCGTTCTTTTCACAGGTGACCTGGCTCCTCTATATGGGCCTGGCAATTGCACAAACAGTGCTCTGGGCAACACCAGAGGCAGACCGCACCAAGGCATCGCTTGCCACTTACATTGTTCTCACAATTGGAACGCTGATGCTCTTGTTTCTTTCGTACATTGAGCACTCTCGATCTGCCAGGCCGTCCTTCATCTTGAACGCTTATCTACTCTGCACGTTGATTTTCGACGGCGCAAGGACTCGAACTTTGTGGCTTCGTGCTGATAATGGACTGGGCAACAAGATTGCCGTAGTCGCTTCGGTAGCTTTGTGTATCAAATCGATCCTCTTACTCCTGGAGACTATGGAGAAACGACGAATTCTGAAGGAGCAATTCACAGGACATCCTCCAGAAGCTACAGCAGGTCTCTTCAATCGCTTCTTTTTCGTGTGGCTGAACCCTCTGTTCATGAAAGGATTCAGTAATCTTTTAACAGTTGATGACCTTTTCGTCACTGATAAAGAGCTGAGCTCTGAGACATTGCTGGCAAAGTTTGAGCGGAGATGGAACAAAGGTCAGTTGTCCGCACGGCGTTGGAACATGTTAATATTGCTTTACTGAAACCCTTCAAGTTCAAACAAAGTCGACCCATACGCTACAACTTGAGGCGTTTAAGGCCGTCAAGGCACCACTTCTGACTGCCATTCCAGCCCGAGCCTGCTTGGTGGCTTTCAACTTCTGCCAACCTTTACTCCTCACACGCTCGTTATCCTTCTTCAACAGTCCCGTCAATGATACAACGAACAATGTCGGCTACGGGTTGATTGGTGCCTATTTCCTGGTATACACTGGCTTGGCCGTAAGTGAACCGTTCAACGGATGTACATGCCAACCTATTAATAGCGAGTCTGACACGTAATAGGTCTCGATGGGACAATACCAACACAATACTTACCGAGGTATCACCATGGTCCGTGGCATTCTCATCACCATGCTCTACAAAAAGTCCAGTCGCTTGGATCTCAACGAAGTCGACCCTAAGAATGCCTTGACCTTGATGAGTGCAGACATTGAACGTATCACTCAGGGCTGGCAAACCATGCACGAGATCTGGGGCAACTCCGCAGAGATCGCGCTTGCAATTTACCTCCTGGAGCGTCAGCTTGGTGTTTCTTGCTTTGTGCCTGTTTGTGTAGCTCTTGTGGCTCTGGTGGGATCCCTCGTGGGAATGTCCTTCGTCGTACCCCGTCAGGCTCAGTGGCTCCAGGCAATCGAGAGACGTATCTCATCCACATCTGAGATGCTGGGCTCTATGAAAGGGGTCAAAATGCTCGGTCTTCAAGACCTATACATGAAGATTGTCCATGGACTGCGCGTTGATGAGTTGAACATTTCCAAAAGGTTCCGGACTCTCCTCGTCTACAACATGGGATTCGCCTGGCTCACTCGCATCTTCGCCCCCGTGTTGACGTTCGCTGTCTACATTGGCCTTTCTAGTTCAACCCTGGATGTTTCTCGTGTCTTCACCTCACTTTCGCTTTTCGCTCTTCTTTCTGATCCACTCTTGACCCTTGTCATGGCCCTCATGTCTTTCGCGGGGTCTGTGGGATCATTTGTCCGAATCCAGGAGTTCCTCGAAAAAGAGGACCACATTGATCACCGTGGAGGCGCTCAGCAAGCAAGTTCCTTTGAACTCGTTCACAAAGAGAAGGTACTCTCTGCGTATGGAGAACTTGATCTTTCTTCGAGCAGCTTCGGCTCGGCGGAGTCGTTGACGTACCGGTCATCTTCCTTGTCCTCCATCAATGCCGCAGTCATCCAGAACGGAACCTTCAGCTGGGACCGGGATCACCAGCCCATTTTGACCGACATCAGCATTTCAGCCCCTCGTGGTGGGCTCACCATGGTTGTTGGGCCCTCAGGCTGTGGAAAGTCAACTCTTTTGAAAGCAATACTAGGGGAGATCTACTGTGTCTCAGGCAAAGTCGAGTTGAACGCTCCCAGTGTGGCGTTCTGCGACCAGTCTCCTTGGCACATGAACGGGACCATCAAGCATAGTATTGTGTCAATGTCCGATTACCAGCCCGACTGGTATTCCATCGTGGTCAAGGCCTGTGCATTGGACGAGGACTTTTGGCATTTCCCTCGCGGCGATCAGAGCTTCATTGGAAGCAAAGGAGTCGCTCTCAGTGGTGGGCAGAGCCAACGTATAGCGCTAGCCCGTGCAGTCTATGCCCGGCGAAGGATCATTGTCATCGACGACGCTCTCAGTGGCCTCGACGCTACAACTGAAAATCATATATTCCACAGCTTGTTTGGAACCATGGGCCTCTTACGGGAAATTGGTACATCTGTGATCATGGCATCTTCCTCGGTCAAACGACTACCATATGCCGATCATATTGCTGTCATAGATCCGACTGGACGTGTGAAAGAGCAGGGCCACTTCGACGAATTGAACAATATGGGCGGGTATGTCTCCAGTTTCGATCTACCTATGCCGGACTGGGACTACAAGCCCAGAGCCATCTCGGCGTCCGTTGCCGATAGCACGAAGACACCGACTATCGAAGGCAAGGAGCCATCGGCCATGGAATTCGAGAGTCGGGGCAGTGGTGGGGATCTTACGATCTACACCTATTACGTCGATGCAATCGGGAAATTGCCGGCCATTTGCTTCATGCTAGCTATGGCTGTCTTTGTGTTCTGCATCTCTTTCCCTAGTATCTGGATGAAGTGGTGGGCCGTGTCCGACACCCAGTCGCCAAGACAAGAAGCTGGGAAGTATCTTGGTGTCTATGCCATGCTTGGCTGCATTGCGATGACTTCTCTGATCCTGGGATGCTGGCAGATGGTAATCACCATGGTTCCCAGATCTGGTGAGACATTTCACAGGAAACTCCTGCAGACCGTCCTTGCCGCTCCGATGTTCTTTTTCTCCACAACGGACGTGGGTTCAATCCTGAATCGGTTCAGCCAGGACTTGCAGTTGATCGACATGGAACTACCCATTGCCGCCATCAACACCGTCGTGACCGTGTTCCTCTGTCTTGCGCAGATGATACTGATCGGCATCAGCTCCAAGTATGCAGCTATTTCCTTCCCATTTGTTCTGGGCCTTCTTTTCATTATTCAGAAAATCTACTTGCGCACCTCTCGCCAAATCAGGTTCTTGGATCTTGAAGCCAAAGCACCCTTATACTCCAATTTCACCGACTGCCTTCAGGGCTTGGTCACTCTTCGAGCCTTTGGCTGGCAACATGCCATGGAAAAGAAGAACATTGAGCTTCTGGATTATTCCCAGCGGCCCTTCTACCTTATGTTCGCCATCCAAAGATGGCTCACTCTATCATTGGATCTTGTGGTCGCTGGAATTGCAGTGCTTCTCATGATCTTGGTTGTTTCTCTCCGAGGTACTAGTCTGGGTGCGGGATCAATCGGTGTGGCTCTTCTGAATGTGATCCAATTCAGCCAAAGTATCAAGCTCATGGTGACGTTCTGGACCAACTTGGAGACCCATGTTGGGTCCGTCGTCCGCATCAAGGATTTCACGCAGCATGTCTCGTCTGAGGACCAGCCTGGCGAGGACCAACTGATCGCTTCAAGCTGGCCGTCCAAAGGAGCGGTGTCTTTTCAGTCAGTCTCCGCGGCGTATAGGTATGCATGTCTCGAATTTATTTCATGCTTTGACCACAAACTCTAACTTCCTATTCAGACCTAATGAGCCCGTTTTGAGGGATATCTCCCTGTCGGTGGAAGGGGGAGAGAAGATTGGAATATGTGGACGAACTGGAAGGTAAGAGGCGTCGTTGATTGTTCCCGGTGAAGTTGTTTTTACGCCTGCTAACGCTCAGCCGATTAATTTCAGTGGAAAAACATCCATGATCATGAGTATCTTCCGTATGCTGGATTTGACCCAGGGGACGATTTACATTGACGGAGTCGACGTATCTACTCTGTCTCGACGCGATATCCGCTCTCATATCAACGGTGTCTCACAAGATTCGTTGTCCTTCAAGGGTAGCGTACGTGTCAATGTCGATCCAACGGGATCGCGCAATGACGCCGATATCCGTGACTCCCTTCGAAGCGTACAGCTGCTTGACTTGATCCTCGAAAAAGGTGGTCTGGACTCGGATCTCGCCGAGATTCACCTTTCTCACGGTCAAATGCAGCTTTTCTCTCTCGCTCGTGCCATTCTCCGCCCGGGCAACATCCTCATCCTGGATGAGGCCACAAGCAAGTAAGTTTCATTCCACTTTATTGATTTGCCTTGCATCTGGAACGCATTGGCCGCCCCGGGTCCTGTACTTTGACTCTGTTGGGCTTCCTTTCCCTCCTACCGCCCATCACTCCCGCCGGCCCCGTGCATATGCGGCTTGCTCTGCTGGGGGTTGGGCCTCGGGCGCCGTGGCAGACGAGGCTCATCGGCGTCCATCCATCAGGAACCGGACGCCCCTTCCGCAGCCCCCTTGCCGCAAAATCGTTCCCCTCCAATTGGTAAACCTAGTTTTCCGATACCGAAGACTAATCACAAATGCTTCCCGATATAGTATCGATTCAAGGACAGATGAAATCATGCAGCGCGTCATTCGCGAGAAGTTCTTCGGCCATACCATCATTTCCGTCGCGCACAAACTCGATACCATCCTGGACTTTGACCGCGTTGTGTTGTTGGATGCTGGTCGCATTATTGAAACGGGAGAGCCTTACCAACTACTCAGGAAACCTGACTCTCACTTTGCTCAACTATATGCGAACTCGACTACCAATGAGGACACCGACTAATCATTCCTTCTTCTTCTTCTTCTTCTTCTTCTTCTTTGTTTATATTAACCATCATTCTCCCAGACAAATCTTCCTTGCATTCAGCGGCGGTCCCTTGCTCGTCGCAAGCTCTTTCTTTCTTTCTTTCTTTTTATCCCGGCAAAACAGATCTCGACAGACGGGGGCAAACATGCCAACGGCAGCAACCGTCGTTCGAATGATTCAGCCATCAGGCATTCGTGAACATACCCGTTCTTTTCTTTACATACCCGTGCCTTTCTTCGTCAATGATATTTCCCATTTCAACTCCATGTGACCCTCACTTATCATGTATATACCTTTCCAGTTCTTTTGATCTAGTGCTTAATCTTCTACTCTTCACCCCACGACAACCATCACCCACCATGTGCCTCACACGTGGCCTCGCGAATCTGCGACCTCAACCAAGTAGCTCCCAGATCAAGTTCCAAATCTAAAGCAATTCCCCAGTCTATTCGATTTTCCTTTTACTCTCAAGCCAAAGCGAACTATTCCAGGGTCCCCTCGTCATCTGACCTATTCACTGCTCATCATGACCATTAGTTCGAGTTGTGTCATGTAGTAACTCCATTAGAAGATTACCTCAAGTCAATCAACTTTGACCTAGCGCCGGCTCCCAGTCGCTTCGAGAACTAGAAACCAGATTCCGTGAATCCCCCCGACTGTATAGCTTGTCGTCATTGTGAGATTGTTAGTAGAACCGAAGAGATACCCGCCTATTAGATCGTTCGGCTTCTGTCACTATCCACTTGCAAGCTAACGTCCGTCCAGGGCCTATACCTGGGCCCCATCTCGATCTTTCTCAAGTTCTAGGTGTCCGACTACGTACGTCGGATCGTCTCGTCCGTCCATTGATATCTTTCGGCAAAGTTACCCAACAACTACTCGATCCGTCGCCCCAACCTTCCAATTACCAACCTGGGTCAAGACCGCCGGGACAGGATTACTTAGATAGGCCGAGGTATCGAGCTACACCTGGAAAGAAACCTATAACTCGAGTCGATGTGCTATGCAGGTGATTGGTACCCTATGGATCCGATGAGCTACTTTCCATCAAAATGCCCAAGGTGAGCCCGCCCGCGGAGGTGAAGAGCAATGATCAATTCATGTGAATCTTTATTTTTCATTTGTGTACTAGGCTAGGTAGGTACCTGGGGACTGGACTCTCCGGTCTACCAGCAACCCGGAGGCCATCGCATTGCATTAATAGGTTACCTTGGTAGCTACATGATGGATTCCATACAATCGGAGCCTCCTTAGGCCTGGAAGGATTTCCAATGATGCATGCAAAACCTACATAACTCAGACAGACATGACTAACCTACCAAGACGAGCACCGACAAAACGGGCTGACGCCGCCGTTCGAGGGAACCCGTGTCCACTGCCAGTACAATAAAAGGACGTGGTTTTAAGCTCATTCAAGCCCGACCTCGAGGTATGCCCGAAACAGGAGAATGTGGCACGCTTGTGTAAAATGCTACAGCTACTGCTCATTGGGACGGGAACCTTGAGTGAACGCCCAAGCATCGACCTGAACTCAACTCCAGTGGACCTACATTAAAGGGCTTCCAAACGAGCACAGTCTATGTGACTGACACGAGTTGGGAAGCTCTCGCCGCTGAAGCTTCTGACAAAAAGGAAAAGGCGATCCAGAATAACTTATGCAGAACTCCGTATTTCCATTGTTTCCACCAGTCCGCGCCCAAATCAAAGTCGAAGATTTTACGTTCCATCGCAGTAAGCCATAAATGACGGAAATCACATCCTAGGAAATCTCCATTGTGTCATCATCCATCGCCTCCTCGTCATCTCCAAGCAATCCAAACTCCCAATCACCGCGCTCGATGCGGCTCACGCGATCAAGCTCAGACTGGTACTCACGACGAAGGTGGGTAAGGGTGACAATAACGCGCTTCTGAGGGGCATCAGTCTGCGGTTGGAAAGAAACGCTGCCACGACTATTGCCAATCGAAGAGACGCTGACACGGCGATCAGAAGGACTGAAAGACGCTCCACTCGATGATCTGCGCCTGCTCGCACTGGGAGAAAAAGCGTCACGCTCAGCATTCTCCGTGAAGACATTGCCGTCTTCATCTGCTGAGCGGCGTTTTCTAGATAGGGAATTTGGTCCTTTACCGTTTGATTCGGGCGAGTCAATTTCAACAAGAATGTAGGCCTCACTTTTGTCGACCGATGCCAACAAGTTAATCAGAGATAATAACTCATGCCGAATCTCCTTGCTCTCCTGGTCGTCTTCAGGCACATGCGCAAAGTCAACATCTCTCTGAGACTTGCGGAGAAGGGCAGTTGATGGCGCATCTCTTGCCTGACGCAGGCGCTGCACGTTCCGATAGGCTATTTCAGCCGCTCCACGATAATCATTACGAGCGACTCGATAAGCTTGCAATATGCGGTTGTAATCGGTTGACGAAACATCAACTTCCTGATTGTCAATGTCAACCCATGACGTGAAGGTATTTTGCTTCCGAGCGAGGGACATGAGGATCTCGTCAATGTGAGAAGCGATGTTCGGAACAAGCGTGGTAGGGAACCGTAAAATCTGCTTAAGCCCAGTAGCACCGGGGCCGGAGACAGCAAGGATGTTGGTGATTAGAGAATTGAGCGCGGATCTCTGCAGGGCCAGATCCTGATATCGAGTCAATGCAGAGTATGCTTGATCAAACTGACAGGTTTTCAAAGAAGCAAGGAACAAGCGAGAGAGCAGATCCGTACGAATGCTAGTGTACTCTGGGTCTTGCTCGGCCCAGGGCTCCGAGTCCAAAGCTTGCAGCGCCAGGCTAGCAAATTCAGCAACGTGGGAGAACGAGCGCACTTGCTCGAAAACAGAGAGGATGTGCTGGTAGTATTTCGGGATGCCATTGTGAAAGCAATTGACATCAACGAGGTCCAGAAGAGTGGACGACATCTCGTGTAGATTGCCCAGCGGTTTGCCACGAGCTGGGAAGAACGTGTTAGCCAGCCGTTCGAGCCAAGGATTCTTTGAATTGACTTACACAGAAGATACGCGGCTTTGCGGAAATAGATGGCTGCAACATCAAATTCAGCCATCGCAACATGCAGACGTCCCTTGACGTAGGTTGCCCAAGATGTGCTTGACTGGAAGCGTAGGAAATCCCAAGCGAGATCGATATTATTCTTAGCGATTAAATCGCACTGAATATATGCCAGCGCGTTTGCATAGGCAACCTCACCCGGTCTTGTGATCCAGGCCAGCAGATCTCTGACTCCGAGCGTGAGTGTGTAGCTTTGGGGAACGCCAACCGGTTGCCGTGGCTTGATGTCTGCAACAAACAGATCCTCGAGAATAGTGGCCGTGCGCATGTTCTTCCTGAGACCCGACTTCTTTTCCTTGGACACAATCACTGGGGTAGACGCCTCAGAAGTCGTGCTAGTAGCAGGGCGGTCGGGACACTTCCGAACGTTTGAGCTGAGCCAGTTGATCATTTCGTATTCGCGAAGTGAGTCGACAAGACTAGAAAAGAGGCCAGCGGCATCGAAACTTGACCGCTCGCCTTGTTCAATCTCACCGTCGACAAAGATGACCAGAATTAGTAGATCGTACAAGATTTGGCGCGTCAGTGAGATAGTTTCTAGAGCACCACCGACGATCGCTCGTGCGCCGAACGAAGTCGATGTCAGTCCGGAATCTTTACCACTGAAACCAACCGGAACGGTGTCAATGATGGCATAGAATGGATCACTTGAAAGGTTTTCCGCATCTTGATACTCATTCAAGGCAGCGACAAGACCATCAAAGGTCTTGTTCGAAATGCGATGTCCAAATTCGCAGCGCTCCCTGAACGTGTCCATGCGATCGTTGATTGAGGACGAAGGTTCATTAAAGATCTCGCTTTCAAGAGCAGCGCGACAAGCAGCATCAAGCTCAGCGGACAGCTTCTTCCTGAATTCCATTGCTACCTTCATCAAAGAGGAAGCTTGCTCATAAAGGTGGCCGAGCTCAGCGTGCAAGTTACGATGTCGCCATCGGTCCACAATCTTGGGTCCCTCCTGGCGAAGTTCGGAACTTGAATTGTGTAGTAGTAGTTCGGCGGTATTGCATTCTCTTACGATGGCGCATGAGTCGGAAAGAAGAAGCCAGGGCATGTCATGGTATGAGTCGTAAGCAAGAGATATTGGCTCGAATCGGCGCTTGTTGAGGTCTTCAGCAACTTGCCAAAACTGACGCCACTTGGCATCTGTGTCCGTTCGATATCGTGCATAATCCATTTCATCATCGGTGTATCTGCGCAGGGAAACGGTCTGTGCGATGGTCGAGCAAAGTCTCTCCGCCAAGGGTATGTCTCTCTTCAACACACCAGATGATGTCGAGGACAACGGCCTGATCGCCTCTTGGTACACTGCCAACGCAGTCTCCAGAACTTCGGGCAAGTAACGGGTTGGGTGCATGAGGTAAGCAAGCCATTTCTCGGTCGGGTCCTCAGCCTCTTCGCATTGGTTTGCTGGCAATGTCTGCTGGCGGTGTGTCTCAGCTGCTGTTGACACCCAATTTGAGGTCCAATCTGTCACGAGAGTCTGCAAATTGAAGTGAAGGGTGTAGAGCTGAAAGAGACCGTGATTTCTCCACAAAACCCAAAGCTCCATGCCCTTCCCTTCCTCCATTGACTTCACCTGGAAATCTGCGATACTCCAGAACATGTTCCCAGTCACATCGGGGTCCCGGGGCCGGAAAAGAGCATCGGCATAAAGGTCCTCAATGACCAGGTCGGTGGTCAATCCTCCCTTGACAGCCCAGAACTTGAAGCGCCCGTCGTCGAAGGGAGAGTATGTGACGACATAATATCTATGACTACCGTCCATCGCCCGCTCTGCGTTGAACACCCGAATGAAGGACATCTCAGCGGGGTTCAAAGTGTATGGGACTGCTTCGGGGTCCATTGTGCGACCCAGAAGATCCTTCGTCGCCGCAAGCTTGTTCGTTGCAAGATTCCAAATTTTGAGGGTATGGTTCAGGCAAATGGCGAAGACATAGGTGTCGTCAGATGTCGTGGCGATGGCGTTTGCGACATTGAGATCTAGGTTTCGTCCATTGTGCTTAATCGACGAGGTCGCGTGCCACTTCACCAGTCCTCGGATCGATGCACCCCATGTCCGTTCGTCGAAGGTGAGCGGCGTCCAGTGTGAGCCTAAATTCCCATTGAAGGAACATCAGAACAGATTGCCTAAAGCAAGTGGATCACAGGGATTTCTTACCGTCTTCGCCGGCTCTTCGGGTCAGTCGCAGGAGCGCACCGTTGTCGAGGGAGATGAAAAGTTCTTGAGGAGTACTGGCATGAAGTCTGTGGGGGTTCGCGAATGACAAGGGCGCAGGGGTGCAGGTTTTACACCATTCGCTGACATTGTCGTCAATGGCGTCCGTCCTTCGGAAGAACTCAGATCGGAGAGACAGTGTATGTAGTTGCTTGGATTCCGTGACGACAAAGACGCTCAGAACTTCGTGCTCTTCAGCGTCCGATAATGCAACTCCAGCTGGAAGAATTCGGTCATTGAAGTGCAGTCGCAAAGTGATGTTGTGCTCATGGTGTTCGGCGCCGCTCTTCGTCAAGTCCGCGCACTGGATCTCCAGGACCTTGCTGTCATTGACCACTCTCCACAAAAAGGTTCTAGGGTAGGTCTTGCGCTTGCGAAAGTAGACTGCGCCTTGTGTTGCGAGATATCTCCGGGCGAATTCTTCTTCGTCCTTTGCGATTGGGATGTCTGGCTGATCTTGGGCAGAGGAGATCGAAAAGCGAGGCCGGCGAGTAGGTCTCTCGTCAACCGTGACCTGAACATTCACGGTCGTGGACGGTGATGAAGACCGGAGGTCAATCCGTGTGTCTTTGTAAATTTTGGCCATGGTTGAACAACAGCAAGGTATGGACGTTGTTCAAGGCCGACTCAATGTTCCATGACGGATGGCAGATTGAAGGAAGGTGGTAAGGCGGAAAGCTGGAGCTTCAAAAAACAGAGTCTTGGCGCGGGCGCGCGCGCGACTCAGGCACTTCCAACCTTAACTGCCATGTTTGGCTCCAGACCGCCGCGGCATCGTCCAATAAAACTACCTTAAGAATCTACATACAATTTTACTTACATTAGACTAGCCACCACTTTCGTGCCTAATCCATATTGAGGCGAAGTGGTTTATGAGGTGAACTGATAGGGCGAGTGAACTGACAATGTGTTCTACGTGCGGATAATCTTGAGCAACTGACTATCGTGACTACAAGCATCATGAATGGAAGAAGTGAACGGATTTCCAAACTTCGAGCTATGTAAACAAGGCAATAAACAGGGGTAGCATGCAGATAAATCCATAGCTCATAAGGTCACTAAAATCGTGTCAAGGTGAATTAGTAGTACAGCCGGGTCCTCTCAGTCTTTCTCCAGATCCTTCTCGCTCGGATCGCCAATGCCATCTTCATTGATTGCAAATAGACAATCGCTTTCTGGAAGACATGGACTGTCATAGATTTTGCAGATTCGGGTTTCTCCTCGACCCTTCTTGAGACTCAGTCGTGTTGTACTCGCGTGAGCGATGATATTACCTCCAATGGGCTTCTTGGGGTCAGGGTTGAACATAGCGCTGGGGCCACCGTCGACTTGTGCCACGACTTGATTGGTGATGACGACCGCGATGCCAAACTCATCTGCAAGATGTTGAAGGGTACGCAAGAACTTGGCGAGATGAGTCTGTCGAGATGCAAGCTCTCCACGGCCATTGAAGTCTGTTCGATACAGTGATGTGGCCGAGTCCACAATCAGGAGTGAGAATCGAGTCTCACACATCATTTGAGAGGCCTGGTTCAATAGTTGGAGTTGATGATCCGAATTGTAGGCCCGAGCGTAGGCGACATTGTCGAGAACTTCTTCACCCACCAACCCATAACGCTGGGCAACAGCAAGCAGCCGAACCGGCCGGAATGTTCCCTCGGTGTCGATATAAAGACATTTTCCCTCGCCGCCGCCCATATCGAATGGTAACTGACATGTCACTGCGAGTGTGTGGCAAATTTGACTTTTTCCCGTTCTGAACTCTCCAAAGATCTCTGTGATTGAGCCTGTTTCAATACCACCACCAAGGAGCGTATCCAGTTGTTTAGAGCCAGTCGTGATCGAGATCAATTCACTTCGACGCGCGTGCATTTCCGTGGCTGTGGTGAATCCGAGAGGGACGAGCTTATTGGCTTTCGAGGGCAGAAAAGTGTCAGCATAACGGTGATCGATCAATTAGACGCCAGATGACAACGGACCCGCAACTTACCCTCTGCCAGAATCTTGCTGGCCTTTTGCTCTGAAATTCCCTTGATTTGTTCGAGTTGACGCTTCGGTCTGAGTTTTCAATCTTATGGTCAGCTGGACGAAGAGCATACACGTTGCTTGGCTTCACGGCCAACTGGAATGGCAGGTCAAGATGGTCGTGGACTGATCACTTACGTAAAGGCGACTCGCTCAACAGTGTGGTAGCCAGCATCGACGAACAATTTGATGTCGCGAGCAGTCAGACCAGCCATGCCCTGTTTGGCCCCTTTTAGCTAGCCATGCTTGCATGTTGCCGTTACGGATACACTCACCTCCAAGGCTGATAGTGGGGTTGGAGCCCCAGGACCTGTCAAACCGCCATCGTCGTACTCTGGCTGCGCTTCTTGGTCGGCAGTCATCCTTTGTTTTGGACGCGGTCGATGGGAGTCGCGGCTCTCAGCTTTGCTCGTTATCTGATTAAATTCTGCAAAGATGTGCTGGGAAGCCCCGCAACGCGCTGAGGTTGGGACTTGACTGGTGATGGTGCGAGAGTGTGAAAGCAGGCAAAAGTCAGAAACTCGCCTGGAAGACGAAAAAATATCAAGTAGTGAGTCACGTCCTAGCGCTTTTTGGTTTTCCTTCTGCGTTTCTGTTTGTGGCGAATACGGGGCTACCAAACCCAGCTGACATTCAGCGTCGTTTGGGCTGTGGCCGACGCGTCGACGCTGTCGCGCAGTCACGTGGTCCTCAATTGATCGGAAGGCTCAAGGCAGCCATGCGCTTTAGTGGAGTCTCCCTTCGCCGAGTGGGCCAGAGGGGCCACTGCATAGACGACTGTTAGAAGGCACTAAGTCTCTGGAAGCTCATCTAAGTACAACAAGGCTCGAGAGTGAGACTACCTAACTACTTTCAGTTGCACCAGACTCCAGAGGGCCCTCGATATATGCTGCGAAGTTCACTTGTCTCTGTTGAGTGGGGCTTTAAGCTCCGAAGCAAACGATTGATAATCGACGATAATGGAATCTCGAAGGAGTCGAAGAGGTGTTGCATGTGCACCTCGAAAGATACACACCTGCTGAAACACTGGTGCAGTTTTATCCATGCCGTAGACTGACGGGAGTCACGGGACTATAAACAGTCAGGAGTACGTTGGGAAACCAGCGGACATCCTTAAACGCGCGATCTGTATCATGAATTGCCACGTTCCAGGGACAGACCCGTTGGGTTAAAAATACAAATAAGGCTAAAGCATCTCACGCCTGTTTTCAAAAGCACAAGCCGTCTCATCTCACGCGCTTCATGGCCATGACAGCACATGACACTCTGGCACAGTGGAACAATTTCTCCGGAGGCTCTTGAAGCAAAGCCCGCTTTCCACGCAGGACATCTTGAAGTCTGCTCCTCTTCACGGCGGTCACTTAACCGTTCATTGACCGATATTGTGTCAGTATCGATTTCCGTCTTTTCCGGCTTCGAGGGGGCCGCACATTGGATTCAGCTGCGGGCTGTTCAGAAGGCGCGGCCATGCGGTATTGTTCGTTCAAGATAGCACTCACACCTCGTCGACCATCTTCTTGGGATTGCTTCCGAAGCACGCCTATCCTTGTTAGAGCTTGTATTCAAGATGATATTCCGATTGTACATACTGCGAAGACGGGAGTTGAAAGCATCCTCATTCCGCCATGCGTTTGCCTCGTCAATCGATTGGACCGAGCTTGGACTGCATAACGGAGAGGTCGCTGCAAGGTTGGCTTCGGAGAGTGAGCCCGCATGCCACATGGGTGTGTTTCCGGCCCGTTTCAGTGGCGATCGCTGGTCCTCAGATTTGTTGTGGTAGGCCCGAGTGAACGCCACCTTGACTCCTCCAGTTTCTGGCGATGCAACTGGGACTTTCCCGGTTTTGGATTCATGGATTTCGACTGCGAACTGATTTTCCGTGATGGACCCTCGATCGGAAGCACACTCGGCTGGTCCACAGACACTAGGCTTTGCGAAGATTGCATTTGCTCCTTCTCGGTTACACGAAGACTCTGGAGTTGGTGATCGCGGGGAAGGTCTTTCCGGCGAGGGACTCGGTGGGCTTATACTTGGAGACGCCGAAGGCAGGGCGCTCGTCAGCGGAGTGCTGGGAGGGGAGACCCAGATGCCTTCTACATGGACTCGCTGTTCAAGGGCCTTGGCACCGAATGGCACGTTGTCGGAGAAGATTGGGTGAAGCTCTGCCTCTCTGTCTCTTTGACGGAGTTCGGCGTCGGTGTATCGTCGAATCTTCCAAGTATTGAAGGCCAGGACACAAAAGGCGTATATGAAGACCAGAACCTAAATCTTTGTCAGTCGCTTGGCTCGTGCCCGTTTCTAGGAGGATCTCGTACGATCAAAAGAGCGAGAGCCTGCATTGCGATGGTCAGAGGATTGGCGATAGTCAAAACATCAGGTCAGAACATACGAAGCTCAGCTTTTCCCAAAGGGCCCAGGTTACCCAAAAAGCCATCGCATCAAGGATATCGCAGTGACACGGCAGCCTTTGCTGTCGTTGTTGGTCCAGCTTTGAAGACGAAGGTGATCTTGTCGGGTCGAAATCACCGAGGAAGAAACTGTGCTATCCTAAACATTGATGCGGTTTTGCTCGACGGGCCTTTGGGAAGCAGGTAAAACCGCCCGAATAAGGAAAGAGCTTCCTGATGTGAAAGTACTCAGGTGGCGGGCCTTTTCGGTAGCGAAGGGAATGTCAGGAGAACCTAAGGCGCTCCATGGTTTACCACATCTTGCGACAAGTGGTTCTTATTGTAGGTCACTGTCACTCAACTCGTGTCAGTAGCACACTGCCTGTCACCAGGGGCCCTTTCTTGCCGAAACACGCAAGTATGCTTTGGCAATACAGTAGTATTTCTCGGTGGCCACAAACATCCCTCCACTCATGGGTTTCGTTCCGGTCCCATAGCGACATGACTTCATGAGACACGATAGCGAGGAAAACATTCCTGGGGTTTTTGACTAGAGCACTGCGTCGGCGATCCGTAGGACGTTTTAAGGGACTTCGGGTTGAGCTATATTCTGTCTACCATCCGTGTTTGTACTGTGAAGAGGGTGAAGAGGGCTTCTTTCAAGCACATGTCGGACAATGATGCCCTCGTTATGCCTCCTCCATTTGAATTGACCCAGGTGCGATAGATCCCCCGAACAAGACTTCAGAGTACCGGTAATCAATTCAGAAGCAATAAGAAAGTCTTGAGTAGCCCGCCGTGATGTCCCGAAAGCGGGCTTGCACGTGATAGAAGGTTCGCTCAAGGTAAGAAAACATCTTCCAAGAATCGTGTACAGTTATTGTTAGCGTGGGTTCGGGGCGCAAGAACCTTCGAGGTTCGGTCAACCAGGATGTCGATCGTCCTGATATTGACCCAGAACTTCGGCGCGGACTCAAGATGTTCCGTCTCAGTGTTCCAATGATCACGACTGGAACTTGACTCGATACTTTTGACAACTCAGGAGACTTGTTTCTGAAGATCTTTGAGGTTCCCACGCCTACTGATAAGCGGTGTTCAAGAATTATACTCTGGATCTTGAATCATGCGGATGAATATGATCATTTACGGATCGTCGATCGTGCAATGGCTCAGTCGAACCTCCCATTTGCCAGAGAGCACTGGTGGATCTGCTAAGCCCCCATGAAAGCGTGTGGAGTCGAGATCTGAGAGCCGCCGAGCTGACAGGAGGCGACTGAAACTCAAGCTCTGTCAGCCGAAAGCCTTACGGCTGCCTGTTGTAGTGTCGCGGCTCAAGGTTCTCTTTCACCTTGCCCGACTAGGTGGTTGAAACGGGTTCGACGAGAAACAACCTTCAGACATACCTAAAGAAAAAGAATTCCCCCGCTCGACGATTCACCCGGAACGATACATCAACCATGGGCCGCATCAACACCGACGATCGCGCGGACGCCGCTTCGTCGCACTCGCTGCATTCCCTCCCCGATGAAGACGATCTACCGCCTCCTTATACCGATGAACCTGAATTCGATTCCAGTCCGATTCCTGCGCAGGCCCGCGAAATCGCCCCGTCGCGTTCAAACGTGCCCTTTCGGCCTCTAAGCGTCGTCGACTCAGCCTACGCTATTCCGGGATCCACAGGCGTCCGATCTCATGATGCTCGAGTTGTGAGCCTCGCGCCACAGCTGTCACATAATGCGGAGGAGCTGTTCGAACTCATTCGGCGACAGTTGAAACTTCCGGTGCGGCCTATGCTACATATTCGGGGCTCGCACACCGACTCCTCCAAGGACGACAAAGACAAGAAGACCAATCAAGTGGTCGACTTTGAATTTCGGCTTGACCTGGCCGAGACGATATTGACAGGATGGGAGGGTCAGCCAATGGACATCAATTTCTTGGAGTTGAATGTGATCAGAGATGACGATGATGCTCTTGTATTTCGAGGTGGTAGAATGCGGTCGCGCACTTACAAGCCGCGCAAGACTGTGCGGACCCCTCAACAGTCAACTGACAGCGATGCCGCGCTCCTCGGGCCGGACCTCGAGGAGGCTCACTATAATGACGAGCAGGCAGAGCTCCCTGCTATCACAGAGCCCAGTCTCAGGAAGGACTTGACGCTTTGGTGCGAGCGATACTGTCTGGACCCATCGCCCGTCAAATCGTATGTCACTCGCGTTGATTTTTTGAGTCCTCACTTTTTTTTTCCCTTGGTCTGATCTTTTGAATCGTGATTGCAAGATCGAGTGACTGCTGACTCAACTCATGTTGCGTGATTCTTTAGGTTTACCATCCATCGCGAGCTGAAGGGTTTCGACAGCACGGCTATGCGCAACATTTTCAACACCCATATCCGCGAGCTGAACTACCGTGGCAGTATCGATCAGGGCATTACGCAGGCCCACAGGACTGTTACAATCTACTCTCCGCATTGGATCAATCGGCTTCGTACCAATAACTTTGTCTGGTGGATAGTCGTGCTACTGCAGCTGTGGATTATCACGTGGCCGATTATCTGGTTCATGGAGAAGCGCTACGAGATCGCATCTGCCCGATGGAACGCGAGCCTGATTCCCGAGTGGGGAAATGGCTTGGTCCGTATCTTTGCACAGGGTCGCGATGAATCTGCTCTGGCAGAGTGGTGGGCGCCCGCTGTCAAGCAGGCGGCTTGGACCCGTCGCTCCGACCGGGACAATCTGCTGACGAGACTGGACGCAGAGCGAATGCAGGGACTGACAACAGCGCAGATCGTCAATACCCGGACTCAGGACTCTGCCGCTGAATCAGAGCGTCGTCAACGCGTCGCCCGGGGTGAAGGTGGGTTTGTTGATAATGTGGTTGGCTTGGCTCGCGGTATTAGCGAGGTCGGACAGGATTGGAGATTCTCTACCGGTTGGGGTGCCAATACCTGACATGACACAAGACCTACGTCCGTGCTTAAGTTGCATCGTGGGGGGTGATTCCTGCTGGCGGCCTTCATCCAAATCAACCAAGAGGCGACCAGCGCTACTCTGTACTCAAACGTCTTCTCTCGGAGCATGGTGTGTGACCCTTTGATAGTGGATCTTTCGATACTGTCGGCACATCTGATAGAAAGTATTTCGCCATGATCGGTCGCCCAGTCGGCTGGCCTGTCAACCCATGCGGATCCACGTGTGGCTGACGTGAGATTGCCTCGATGCAAGCTGACTGTAGTCGAGAAAAGCCAGAGTCACATGGGTGCGACACTACACCTTCGCCGCCATCCATGCTACCATAGTGCCAGTGTGACAGTGCTCTCTGTACCCCCGAAAGACCCATAAACTGGCTGTTCTGATCCCTTGCTCTGACGCCCCCTGAATTGAGATTGACATTTCTCGAATTAGGACTTGGTCGACGATAGAGACTAGACATCTCTGTTCTGTAGATCCTCCGCTCCGCTGCGCCGCTGGAGAGTCCGGGAGGTCTAGACCAGTGGCTGCAGCCATGCCCAAATTTGGAACACAACTCAAGAACAGAAACTCAAATGCTCATTCAGTGAGGTATACCGCAGACTGCAGAGAGAGAAATGTTATTTCCATTCATGGTTGTCTCGGGGTCTGCATCGCGTCAACACCTCATAGTATCCATGTCTACGGCTGCGTTCCTATGCTTGATGTCTACTCATCTAGGGTTGTGCAATTTTCGATGTGATCATTCATGTCATACCCTTTTCATATGATGCTCGACTATGGGAATCGTGGTACTATACCTCTTCAATTCTTCATTCGATTTCTTTTCGATCCTTTCTACGGTCCATTTTCTTCACTCACCCTCTAGCACACGATGATGTAGCGCAATTCAGAAGTTGCAGGGAAAAGCGGATGAAAGTCTACTGTTCATGCTAAATACAGATGTGTTCCTTGCCACGTAAAATTCCAGATGTGCATAGCCTTTCTGCCCTAAATATAGACCACTCTTCACTATCACCCCTCTGCTCCGATTAATGTTCACGTCTCGAATGTATTTGCTACAATACCTTAGTTATAGTGGCCCCATAGATGTAGTAGTGAGTCTAGTGACGGAGGAGTCACTGTGACTCTAGTGACCCGCAAGCGAGAAATCATCGGGCCTCGCGAGCTTCAAGTGAAGTTTATTTCTCAAGTGGAGTTGGTGACCCAAAGAATAGCCTTTCTGATTCCGGGAGATGCACTGCCAAAAGGTCGCTTTCCTCGTCATAATGCCCCTCTTTCGCATCTCTGCGCCCGCCTTCCCCCAACGTTCCATGGTAGTGTTTGGTTCTCGACAGGTGGCTGAGGCTGAGAATACTCATCAATCGAAGGTTGAGCGATTCAGTGCCAAGCAAATAAAGATACTGGGGTCGGGTCCCCAGCACTTGCTCCTCGATCAAACGACCGGCTTCCTAATCACTCACCGTACCTCATCTCCCCCGACCGAGGCTTGGACGTGATCAGACTTGAGCTGTCTATCTGAACGTGAACGTTTCAATAGTCCCTCGTAGACCGCACCCACTCTTCTCCATTAGCATCACAATCTCAGCACTGGACCGACCGCGCAGACCAAGACGAGCTGCAACCTCTCGCACCTACTCATCTCCACTTTTGATAATGCTGCGCAAAAGGGAGTCCTACACGCATTTCACGCCGATCCCCGCCTGCGTGCCGCGCCAACTAGCGCTGGACATCCTACACAGTCATGGCGAGATCATCACCTTGAACCCCCTCGTTCTATCTTACCAGCCCATCGCCGCACCCCGCGATGCCGCCGCCGACGAATTCTACTTCTCCTGGTACGAGATCGTCGAACGGGTGCAATACCTGCCGGGCCTGGGCAAGATTGGCTCCGGCAAAGTGAATTTCCACGGCTGTTTCCACAACACAGACTGGGGTCTGGAAACGCACACCTTCGTGCCTCTGGGCATCGAGATCAAGAGCAGGTGGCGCATTGCGGGAAACCAAGTGAACGAGCCGCGGAAGTTTACGGAATTCCGACATGATCGCGCGCCTGAGAACGGCCTCTATCTCCAGGAAGATATTGAGATCAATTGCAATATCACCTTGGTGTCCTTTGTCAAGGGTCAACTCAAGGCCGCGTCGAAGGTCCTGGTCGACCGGTTGATCAAAAAGGCGGAGCTACTGGATGCGGGAGTCTTGCAGGGGTATGTGGAAGGTGGAAGACTCAAAACGATCAATCCGGCTGATCGGTCCTCGGTGGCGCGGTCGGACTCGCTGTTGTCGTCGTCGAGGAGACATTCGGATATGGGCTCGTTGAGATCGTACGAGTTGCCTCGGTCGCCGACGGGATCCATCCGGGAGCAGTCGGCGTATTCGCCTTCAAGAGGGTCGCAACGTGGCTCGGCTAAACAGGGGTTTGTTGCTGAGTTGCCGGCGGATTTCCATCATCGCCAGCCATCGCAAGGTATGTTTGGCGCAGGAAGGAAGCACATCCATTGCCATGAAGACAGTAAAAATGATCCATTTGCTGATGAAAGTATTGTCAGATTCGCCGAATGATCGGAGCAGAAAGTATGCGGCCGAACTGCCGGCCACGATGGAGAGCCCGGAAGGGTACGTCCCGTCAAAGCATGGAATCCAGGAGCTGCCGCCGGGGCGTCAGTGAAGAGAGAGCTATATGTGAGTGGGAGGCGAATTGGGAGGTGTAAATTGCGATACCCATTTGTTATATGTACCTGGCGCTGTGGCAGAGCACTACTTCTTTTTTTACTTTCGTGCTTTTTCTGATCATGTGGACTGTTTCTTGGTTGACGGCCATGAGCGTAATTGTGGTTTTGATTCGAATTATTTGATCATAAGCAGTAAATTCTAATCAACGACACGGCATGGTCCACCTCGTAACAAGATTTAGTAGCTTCTCATATCACGCTACTCCAAACACATCCTTCGTATCCTAAGGTAGCTGATCACTTTCACTAGGTAATCGTTCGATACACTTATCATTAGAAAAGGAAAAGGGGTATATATGAAGAATTCAATTCAATATGCAAGACCTTGCGCCAGCGGTGTCCATCGATATAATGAGAGTAACTCTCTGCGTCGAGCCTTGTGCTCATCCCACGAGTGCGGTCCAGCTTGCTGGACATCGTACAGCATTGATCGGAAGACTTTGCGGAAATTTTTCTGCCCAAACACAAGGATTAGAAGGGCGCACTTTCATCAGGCATGAGCCGGGGCAAATCACGCTTCTCCGCTCTCTTTGAACAAGCTCACTTACTTGGAAGGTTGTATCGAGGGTAACGACGCTGACTTCATGGGCCCGGATGATCGTTTCGCAGACCTCTTCCACAGAACGGTTGGGTCCCAGTTCTGGCATGCGATCCACAAAAAGAAGAAGGATGAAACTTCCCTGCAGCAGATAGATGCCGAAAAGGTATGGCATAAAAGTCATCTCCGGATCGATGGTGAGAATCTGTGAGACGACCCCCGACGCGCTCAGGGCATGCGAAGCACATGTCACGAAGCTCTCCGAAGTAATCCAATCGTCCCGGTCTTCTATCATGGAAATAGGATCCCATTTCCCATGCAGAAGGATGTAGAAGACGTGCAGTAGGTAGCTGCTGTAGATCTTGACCAGTTGAACCTTGGAGTCCTTTGTCATGGTCGCCGAGGGAGATCCGTAGGAATCGACCCGGGGAGGTATTCCCGCGTCGGACGATGGAGGATGAGACCGCGCAGCACTATCATTGGGGTAAGTCGGTTCCGCGTGATTCTCCAGATCGTTGACTTCCTGTTCTCGCTGTGCAATCATGGTCTCGATATGCTGGATGGCTTCGAGTGGGATGAACCGCCCTAGCGTGGGATGGGCCTTGAGGTGGTGGAGATCAATAATATGACCCAAGACCCTTGCCAAGGGTAGAAAGTATTCGAAGAACCCGGTCCCTGAAATCTGTGATGGGGGGCCGAGTCCGTTTGCAGGGACATTGTTCAGATCGACCGTGTCAAGCGTTTGCCACAGCTTCTCGGGCAAGGGCGTCCGGACACAAAAGGTCCCCTCGGCAATGCTTGTACGCATGTTGAAAGATAAGGCCAAATGACGATCTAGACAGTATATAAGCCAGAACAGCCGCCTACGCTCTTCTTTGGCGACCATCCATCTCCGAAAAGTGGCATCGCCATTATAAAGTCCGCAGAATACTGGACCAAGATCGATGTCCTGGTCTTCCATGCTGAGTCCACTTGCTCGCACGAGCCGGATCAGCTTGTCCCGCCATTTGAGCGCATCCGCCTTATAATGTCCCCCAGAGATCACGATAGTCAAGATTGCTACAGCCAAGATTGTATCGGTTGAGCCGAGTTGGCGCGGCAAAAGGGCCGTGCCGCTACTTTGCCGGTCGGGTGCTGTATGAGAGTTGCTTGGTGGGCCGGTGCTGGGATGAGGATGAAATTGCCACCCATCTACTGCTTGTTAGGAATTGTAGATATTCACATTTGAGACACTTGCAGTTCAAGGTGCTTACCCGATGATCTAAAGTAGTTGTCCGGGTCTTCTGACTGAAGCAGGTCCATTGACAGCCGGTACAAGTCAACACTCGTGCGCTCCCGAGCACCTGGTGTATCGAATATCCGCATATCCGCAGTTTGCGTGACGCAAAAGAGGATGACTGCGATGAGGGCAGGTGAAGTTGGACGTGCATCCGTAGGATGAAGGACCGAGGAAGGATGCAATACATGAGCCAGCATGTAAGGTGACGTAGATTTGAACATGGAATTGTGCTTTTCATTGAAGAATATTTCTACCATCTCAGATGCTTCTTCGGCGAGAAGGATGCCACTCAAGCGAGGAAGAACTGATTCTAGGCAGCGGTAGGGTGTCCGTAGAGTGAATGGATCGGAACGCGGTCCGGGAACATTATCAAAGACTGCCTGGTGAATGCTTGGTAGCGATCCACGATGGTCGAGAGAAATCTGCTGGGGTTAGCGATGTAAATTCAGGGCTAGCATACAGGGAGCCTCAATCTTCGACAACACAGGCACTACCTACATGAGTGGGAGACATCACATTTTGGAGAGGTTCAAGTCGGACGCTAGTCTTTGGCGTCGGGAACATCCCGTTCAAGAAGTCGTCGCGTTTCTGATACACTAGATCCTTTCCTGACGATTTGTCCGCTCCAGGAGGGCTTGTCAGATAGGACCGGGGATCCAGGGACGACTCGACCGAAAGGCCCTCCTGCGTCGATGTGCCGCTCGAAAATATCGTGCCATGAGGACTTGCCGACTGAGTCTTTTGGGATTCCCTGTCCCCATCCATGTCGTCTGCCCGGTGAACGGGACCGAGACTGTTTCTTGGTCGCCGGCCGCGCTTTCGCACTTCCTTGGTGAACTTACAGTCCTCCTTGCGCTCTGAATAGCCGGATCGATGGTCAGATTTAGTTTGTCAGATATATGGATTCATACTTGGGGATTCGTCATGCACGAACCTGCGCAACGCCGGCTGCAAGAGACGAACAATCAGTGTGGATCCTCGACTTCAGCGCTGGACTGATAACATACCACGGTTGCTGTCCATCACACCTTTGCTTTGCGTATGTGCATGAATCGCAGGCTCTCAGAACTCTTGGCTGGCCTTTGTGGCCTCCAGTGGCCTTCATGTTAATGGGTGACAAGTGGTCGAGCAAAACTGTACCGACCGTTCTAATGCGGAGAAGGAATTGCGGGGAGGACTAGCGAAGTGGAGACTTGGTGCTGCACTGTCGACTGCCAAATGGCCGCTGCAGATTAGCCTAAACTTCTTGGCTTTCAAAGTGTCTATCGACTGAAAATCAATCGAGCCTCGAAGGCCCCAGTCGGGTTGAACACACCTGGATCAGGTTTCAAGATTTGTTTCCACGCCATCGCGCAGGATCAATTGTCAAACAGAGTATCTGCCGCTTAGAGAAGTGATTTATGAATCTACTGGAACACGAGAATCCTCGAGTGAGTGGTCCCCACTCCCCACAACTATGTTATTCTACATCGCAACCATACCCTGGCTAACAATTAAAACCATCAATTGCATTAGCAATGAGTTTCACAGACTTGCAACAATAGGCTTCTTAGTGGTCACATCCCAGTCATCGCCTGGACTTGGAAAGCAATAATCCAGCCATTCTCCCAATATCCGGTGAACTTGATCACACAAGAGCTGATCCTTTTTCTCTCGGATTATATCGCCATCACCAAGCCTTGCAGCTTCATCGTTCCAGAGCCACCGGGGCTCGCTTGATACTTGAAGCACTTCCTGGGCTGTACGGAGGTTCTCGTCCACCTCGGCAACAGAAGTGATGCCCGTGATGGTGGCAATACGGAAGTCAGGACTAGAAAAAGCTTGAGCACGACGCATGGCATGGCGAAGAGCCAGCTCCGCCAGAGATTCTCCAATCTGATCGAGATAGTCGGCCACTTTCTTGACTGCGACTCTGAGACCAAGAGGCGCGGGATGAAAATCACCCAAGTCGCCGACAGGAACCCCATTCGCCCGCAAAAGACCGATTGCAAGAGGACTGGAGTTGCAAACGACGGTGACACCGGCCTCTCTGAAGGCGTTCAGCCCTTCTCGGGCAAGTCGGTCATTTTGTAGTGTCATCTGAGCCCAGTTTTGGATGATATCGAGAGGTCTGCCAAATTCAGTCCGAGCGCGTTGAGCAATTTGGGCCAGTACATCGATTCGATAGCCCGAGATGCCGATGTATTTAATCAGGCCCTCGTGTACCATCTCTAACAAGACACCGATAGCCTCCATGACCTCTGCCTCCGGAACAAACTCGACATCATGGCAGAACACCACATCAAGATAAGGCGTATGAAGTCGCTCTAGCGAGCGTAACACTGACTTCCGAACCCATGCCGACGAATAGTCAAATTCCGTCGCAGTTATTCGACCGACCTTGGTCATCAAAAGATACTGGTCGCGCGAGTATCGATTTCTCATATCAGGATGGGACAAGGCTTCTCCAAGTAGTATCTCCGATGGATGATAGTAGGCCGAGGTGTCGATAGCGCGTAATCCAAGCTGGAATGCTCTTTGGAGAACCTTAAGAGTCTGCGTCGCGTTTGGATTCTGATGCACCTGATGGCTAAACCCTGCCCCACCCAGTACGAGCGGAGGCATGATCTGTGACAAGGGGACTGGGCGCTGCGACGCGTTCATCTTGAAGGCTTTCTTCCTGGATGAGTTTGATGGAAATGCGCGATCCAAAAACGAGGAAGGGAAAGTTGAAACTCCTCGCGAGTGATCCAAAGACTCATCTGGTCGAGCATCTTCCCCTCCAGTAACACCTTATTTATCCGCCAGTATGCGCTATAGCACGTAGATCTCAAGTTCCCCATCATGCGGCTAACGAGGTAGATCACTCGAGGTGCGTTGGAAGTGGGTTTGCAATTTTCCGATCGAATTACCCGACGGAAGATATTTGCCCGCTGGCTCACTACGCGCCTTACAAGTGGTGTGAGTGGTCTTGAGATATCTTAAGTATTTCCTTTTCAGTATCGGCACAAATCGGAGATGTGCATTCATGGGCGTAATGTAATTATGTCATAATGCTTAGAGAAAATTGAAAGCCTTGACGCGCCTCCAGATGAATGGCGAGTTTCAAAACCAACGGGCACTTTCAAAAACTCCCCGCACTCTTCCAGAAACACTACAGTGTAGTGCAGATCAAAAATCAAGGATTTATAAGGAAAGGTCCAGCGCGGATCATGCGATCATGAATATCAAATTGACAGGTCTGCAGAGTGTACCTCTCGCCTAAGGAACGCAAGACGAGCCTGCTCGGTACCCTTGCGAACCGATTTGGATGTCTGCGGCAGTAGCTCGAGTGTTTGAAGCAAGATAGACTGCAAGTTTTCGCAGGTTGTCTGATCCATCTGGCCATCATCAAAATCTCGCTCAATTCCTTTCCACAAAAGTTGCACACCGGCAAGTAGATGGTGGGGATAAGGGTCAATAGCCACCAACGGAAAGGGTCCAGGCTGATTATCCGAGCCCTGCCGTGTTGGGATGGTGAAATAATTACTAAGGCCAAATTGCAGGCAGTTGAGAAGACTGCCTTGTGCGTCCGATTTGGTGACACTCATTTTCTCAAGAATGTCCTCTCTTGACGCGATTTCAATGGCGTCGATCATGATGAGAATACTCAAGTGATGATGCACCATAAGTTCATCTGTTACAGGACAGGAAGATATTAGCAACTGCCCGTCTTGAATATGCAATGAGGGAGCAGAATGACTTACACCATCGCAGTTTGGTCTGCTGTGACAAGAATTGAAGACGTCTTTCACATGCAGCTAACAAGGGACGATATGTGACGTTGAACTGCCTGATGGCTTCTGCGGCCGAAGTGTACGCATGATAAACAGCGTCCTCGCCGTGACCTTCTCGGAGTGCTTCCTTCAATATCGTCCCCATCTTCCATACCCGCAACTTCCATGCGTGAGCCGCACCGATAATCTGGTTGGCAGTCTCTTCGGTCACCAGAACCCCGCTACTGCGCCACGTCTCAGACTGTTCGTGAAAGATGTTTGTGCATGTCTGAACCATTCGCCAGGATGATTCTGCTTCCCAGCCCAGTAGTCCCGACGATAGAATTGATTTGGTGTTGAAGGTCAGGGCCGAGGATGTATCAAACGTCATGGCAGCCCAATAGATCATGCTCTCAATATGGATAAATTCTGAGCGAATCTGCTCTGGCGTAGAGATGGGCGTGGCTTGGTCCGAGAGCAAGGAGACCTTCGAACCATTGAATTCGAGACTCCGCTGACGTGCTCGCAAGAATTGTACTTGCTGCAAAGCGGCATGCACGCAGACTTGTGCCGGAACACCGTTCTCCTCTTCCTCTTCCGGTATACCTACCGGTACAGGGACCATAGCGAACAAGTAAAGACTCAGCATTGATCGATAACATGGTCGATTCATAGACTTGGGAACATTCTGCCGTAACTCCCGCCAAAGGCTCTGAATCAAGGGTGTCTGTGCTTGCTTCTCAGTCTCTGACAGGAAGGTCAAAGGAAGCCACCGAGCGGAAAATGTCTGGATTGCCTGGTTGAGCGTTGTTTCGATTTGCCATTCTTTCACCAATTCTGCTTGTGTTGGGGGCTGCGCTCGTGATCCCGAGGCGCTCTGCTTTTCCAGATCCTTCATCAACTGATCAAATTGCCTACAGAGAGACGAAATGCTGACCGAGACAGAGAACCTCGGATTGTCGCTCGTCCCGCCTTCGAGATGGCCATTCTCACCAAACCTGGGCGTGTGTTAGATCCTGGGTTTGACACTGCATGTGAGGGATTTTCCGCCTAGCTACTTACGAGAACGGGCAACTATAGCTTCCCAGCCAAGAGCCAAAGACCTGTTCGAAGACATCTTCATACATCGATCGCAACCAGTCCGTCACGTCCAAGCTGACCATCGAGGACCGAACCGATTGCGTTGGGGTTCCATGATCTCCACGCGCAGGACTGCTATCCACACTGCACACGGAGACGATGACTCAGTTTTTAACTGACCATTGTAAATGCGTCGATGTCGGAGTAGACTTACCCATTGTGAGGTGTTTCAGCGCCCAAATCATGGAACTGTGGAGACAGATGGAATGAATTTCCTTGACTTCGACCGTAAGACGGAGGAGGAGAGAGGAGAGAGTTCCAGCGATCCGATGAAGGACTAGACCCATCAGCCCTGGAGACCACCTTCTTCATCCACTAGAGACAAAATGGTATCAGCAACTCGATCTCGAACTCGAATGCTGTTCTTCTCGATGCAAAAGGAGCGTACCTCAAAGCTGCACTGTCGGTTCCGAGCCGCACAGCGGGTACAGGTGGCGACGCTTGATACTCCATGCATGGAGCGTCGTCGCAGCGCATCGCAAGCGACGCGAGACTTGCGACAAGCGTCGCAACTTGAGAACTGCTTACGCCGGTGAGCGCGCTCGCTGCTCATGATGAATCGACGGGCGACACAGTCTCATGGAAGCTGGTTTCAAATAGCAGATGGGGGAGTGAAGAGCTGAAATGGGCAGCTGTGGTTGTCCACCCCCGCAGACTAGCCGAGATGGCGTAAACTTTTTGATGCCGAAAGTTTGTTAGCGAGTCGCTGGCACGGGGAAATACCCCAGCTTACATGCTCCATACTCGGGAATCATACCAATGCCCTGCACGTTCATTACAATTTCATGTTTCGCCGTTTGCTTAAGCTCAATCTAGCAAATCTGAAACGGAGAATCCGGGGTAGCTTGGCCCCCTGGTCCCCTGCACAGGCTCAAAGCATGGATGGGGTCGGAAAACATGGTCGAATGATAAGCCTTTTGACTACTACGGTACTTGTTGCGACGACCCACGCCTCTCATGGCGGCAATGTGTGTATATTCTCACGCATGAATGGAGACTCCTTTGCTGGGCAGTTTGGGGCCGGACATTACTTTGGATGACTTTTGCTCCCTTGCAATGAGTGGCTGGCTCTTGGCCTTCATTAGAAAGATCAATCTCTCACCGGCTGAATACTATCAGTATATGAGGTGTTAAGTTCCCTTCGATGGTCATCAATAGCGGGACAAATCTGCGGTCGCGTTTCCTATGCTGAAAGTGGCAGGAACCGCATCTTTTGGAAATTCATTCAACTGACTGGTCAACTGACTCGAGGTGGTCGTCTTCAAAAGATTAGGGCATAGCTGCGCGGTTCACTCTACCACTACGGTTACTGTCTCGTTGAGTAGATCAGCCTCAGCACGATGGTCTCTTTCATGAATGGAAAATGGCAGGCTCTTGGAGAGGTTACCATGTACCAGCCAGTCAGAAAAGGTATGTTCTGCTCTGCTTGAAATTCAATGCACATCACTTTATATAATGGCGATTGAAGCGGTCCTTGTGCCGAGTGCCTGCCCTTTGGTTTGACCTTTTGTATGGCGACAAAAGCAACAGTTGAGATGGCATCGGATCCGACGTGGAACCCCAATGTCCCCAATCACGGTTCTCAATCTGCAGAGAGTGGGGTCGGCTCATCGGCTCATCGGCTCATCGGCTCATCGGCTCAGAGCCGATCGACTCGCTGTGCGGAGACCCCAACATGACTTGAGATCGGTTCCGAGCGAACACGTCCATTCCAAGTATATCAGTCAAAGAAGATGAGCGAGACCGTGAACAACAAACTTGGACTTTCTTCCTACAAGTATCTGTTGAATAGGGTGACCGATATTGCGAGCATCAAATCAGCTCTGAACCGTCTCAAAGAACAATATCGAAAGTTCTCAACGACTACGGCAAAAGACGAGTGACCTGAGTCTTGGGATCGGAAATTACCATTGAGTGTCTTCTGTTCAAATTCAAGCATCGAAAATGGCTGTCACTCAAAGACCTGCTGGCTCGGTTGTCATTGTTGGTGCAGGCACCCAAGGTCGGCGCCTTGCGTTCATGGTGAGTACCCAATGTATTCTGTCTAGGTCCCGAGTTAATGAAGCAAAGCTGACAATCGACAGTGGTCGCGCCGAGGTGGCACTGTTTGTCTTGTCGATCTTCAAAAGAAGCAACTAGAAGAGGGCCTCAGTTACGTGAAGCAGCTTCGTAGTGCCGCACTCGATTCTGGGCAAGAGTATGGGGAAGTGAAAGTGGCTCAGCCAGATGCCTTAGAAACGATTCTCCAGGACGCTTGGCTCGTCGTAGAGGTAGGTGATCAGCACCGAATCGGCCCACTGGACAGTCCTAGATAGGTTCGCTGACATGATCATTCTAGTGTGTGCCTGAGAATCGGGCTTTGAAGCAGAAAGTCATTACTCAGCTGGACAGTTGGTCACCAGCATGCACCATCATTGCCTCCAATTCCAGCAGCTACGGGATTTCGGAGATTATCGAGGGATTGGAGTTGAAGCACAGCAACAGGATTCTGAGTGCTCATTGCTGTAAGGTCCCGCAGCATGCCCGATAAATTTGAGATAGGAATATCGCTAACGTAGAGTACACAGACTGGCCGCCTGAGACATCTGGTAATGTCGGCCTGGATTTTTGAATTCAATCTCAATACTAATAGGTACCGATCGCAGCAATTGAAATCATGGGTCACCAACACACCGATCCCAATGTCATCTCGTTATTGATGGAGCAGAGTAGAGCTCATGGCTTCTCACCATTTCATGTGAAAAAAGACTCCATTGGATACATCTACAATCGGTGAGTATACTTCCCAAGTCCGAACTTGCCATTCCTCAATATCTGAACCGACTGACCTTCTCCAGAATCTGGGCTGCGATCAAGCGCGAAACGCTGCTAGCATTGTCCGAGGGTGTCTGCTCACCAAGGGAGATTGATGCAATCTTCAAAGACGTGCTCAAGACTCCCAAGGGACCGTGCGAACAGATGGATGTTGTAGGACTTGATGTGGTCTTGGACATTGAGAATCACTATGCAGACTCACGCACGGGGATTCCCACAGAGCCAAGGATCTATCTCCAGCGGATGATTGAAAGCGGACGTCTTGGTGTCAAGAACGGCAGTGGATTTTACAACTATCGAAGCGATGCTGTCGAGACAGGAAACGAACTCAGCACGGCAAATCTCTAGTCATCAAGCGACAGTGCCACGCCGTAGATTATGAATACGAAGATGAATTTCTTGATTATCACATCTGAATACACCCAGACACAGTTTGAACTACAAGGAATTATACTCATAGTGTCACAACTCTTGGATCTTGATGTTTGCAGGTCTATTCATTAACTCCGAATCCGCCGATATTTTCTGGTCGTGAAGCTTTCATCAAGATATTCCAATGGGTCGTCCAAAAGAAGAAGGCCGTGGAGTTATTCTCGCCGTTTACACGTACTTTTACCAAATCTTCTTCTATGAACAACCATTTTCACGATCATGTCAGGTTACTTTGGTTCGCGCAGTCAGCTCTTGTGACACAGTACCATCGACTACCTCCCCGGAACTGCCTGCATGACGGTGGTGCGCCCACGTACTGTACCTCCGGGTACCACACTAGCATACACTGACAAGAAAAGCACCCTTTGGAAACAGGATAATCAGTTGACACCATTCTGGAAGATTTGGCTCTGAACTGACCTATTATCCACTAGGGTATCTTTTCTCTACCTGGGATTTCCAATCGGGCTGCAGGTGGTCAGCATCCTGGGTCGTCTCGTTAGCCGACCCAATGTCTCTCCTCATCCACAGCAAGGGGTTGCCGTCTGCTTGGCTGTAACCCCTCGTGTTGCTGAACACTCCACGATAAGGATCTCAAGTCTCAGCCACGTTAGTAACTCACAAGCTGATGTAGTATCTCGACAGTCTCATGTCTTTCATCTCATCTTATGGGGCTGGCGCCCGTTTGCGTGGGTCGCAACCTTCAGTCCGTCCACCTCATGTAGAGGCTGTTGTTCTCCCACAACTTTGCAATCATCTACTCCACACACACCAGACTATTCTCCATCATGGAAAAACATAAGGGTTTCACCGATAACTTTCAAAGCGAGGAGCTTGCTGTCTTTACTCCCATCAAACCGCAGGCTCGTGAACCCTACGATCCAAGTGTCAGCTTCGAAGAGTACCACTACTACGCCGAGCAGACTCGAAAGGAGGAACTGACATTCGACGCGCCTTCCTTTCAGCTTCGGCGTATCCTGGCCAGCCTCCGTGAGCCGAGTCATGGAGACGATCTTCCTTGTGGCCGTCTGGATGAGATCGACTTTACCCAGGCGGAGCGACGAATCATGATCACAGACGAAGAATGGGCAAATGCGAGTCGTGCATTGAGATTGACATCTTGGGGGGCATGTAAGTGGCTCAAACTGGTCAGAGACAGTAGAATGCTAATCAAATCTTCATCAAGGCTTTTTCTTGATCACTACCGATATCCTCGGCCCATACGGCACGGGCTTCACCATGGGCACTCTAGGCTGGGGACCAGGTGAGATCTCCAGGTCGGCTTGCTCGAGGAACATGATGACTGACACTCGACTCACCGGCAGGAATTGCTTTTTACACAGTCTTTGGGATTATGGCTGGGTACTCGGGCTACCTGATCTGGCGAGTCTTCCTTGGGGTCGATAGCCTACAGTTTCCAGTCCGTAATTACGGTGATCTCGGGTTTCGCACGATTGGTCGTTATGGCCGCTTCATAACCAACATCTGCCAAGGCATCTCTCTGCTCTTGATCCTTGGCCAAGTCGTGATGTTATTTGGGCAGAACATCTCCCAAATGTCTCAGTTTCGATTGTGCTCTGCAGTCTGTCCGGCGATCTTTGCATGTGCTGGGTTTCTTATCACTCAAGTTCGGACGCTGAGGAACTATGGATGGTTTGCCAACCTGGCGGTCTGGTTGAACCTGTTCGTCGTTTTCATGACAATCGCGGTCATGGCCAAGTCTCCACCCAACTACAGTATTTCAACGCTTGGTTCTGCGGGAAGCGCGGTTAATCCCTCGTCGATTAAGCCCGATGGTGATGGTCGGTATCCCCCTATTGTTCACTACAGCTTGATACCCTCCAAGAATCTCGTCGGGGCAGTCAACGGAATGCTTTCAGGTGTCACAGCCTATGCCGGTGCGCAGTTGTTTGTGGAGTTTCTCGCAGAAATGAAACGACCTCGTGATTTCATCAAAGCCATGTGGACTGCCCAGTTCTTCATCTACGCGGTCTATCTCACCTACGGCTGCGTGATCTACTACCTCCAGGGTCAGTACAGCTACAATCCAAGCTACCAAGGGGTGAGCATCTTTGCATGGCAGACCGTGGGCAATGTCGTCTCACTACTAGCTGCGCTGATCTCGGGAGGCCTCTATGGCAACATTGGCATCAAAGTCTTTTACAACAATGTCCTCCTTGATCTTTTCAAGGCACCGCCCATCACGACCCGACGGGGGAAAATGATATATGCGGTCATCGTCCCACTCTGGTGGATCGTTGCCTTTGTCATTGCAGCTGCGATTCCCGACTATTTCGGGTTTGTCAGCGTTGTCGCCGCCTCAATGCTCGTGAGCTTGACATATGCCTTTCCTCCATTGTTTGCCCTCTGCTACGATGTCCAGCGAAATGCGATCTGCAAAGCTGAGGGAGAGGGATTCGACTCTGCCACAGGACGGGTCACTAGACGCGACACGTCTTTCAAGAGATGGATCCGGGGTTTCTTGGCCGGTGGACCCATGCAAGTGGCTGTCAACACCTGGCATGTCATTTACTTTCTGGCAGCTATTGCCATGAGCGGATTGGGGATGTATGCAGCCATTGTCGGTACGTCTTCATGCAGCTATTATGATTCCTCATCCTACATTTAAGCTTGTCCTCAGATCGATGCTGACATTTCCAGTTAGGTCTACATGAAGCGTTCCAGACCCCGCAACTGACGTCCTTCTCGTGTGTCTCTCCGCTTAATCTGAGCTGAGGTGGTTGTATTAGGTCCGGCATTACTTGAACTTAAATTGTCACCTGTAACTTTGACATTTTTTATGAACCTCATTATGGATATAATACGTCTTACCATTCAAATAAGTGACAGCGTGTGTGCGCTCCAAGCGGTTGCTCAATTCAATTCACAATGTAGATCTGACCTGATTCGCAGTTTCGCACTTCCCTCTGGCATTGCAGAGTGATCCAGGCAGCCTTGAGGGGTCCCAGTCTGTTCTGAACGATGGAATGGAATATCCTGACAACGATAAGAAAGAGATCGCGACCCCATTCAGTCGTGTTTAAAAAAAAAATACGCTGACTCATTCTCGAATACTCTGGCCTAAATGTTCACATCCGTCAAGACAACGCGATGCATCCGCGAGCGATCGACCTCGGCACTGCGCGGCTCAGACACTCGCGCCCGAGGTGTCTCACTCAGCGCTTTGCGGCCACAATGAAGGAGCGCGGGGTTGACCGCAATCCAACGTGATTCGCCATCTGTCGTAGGGTTGGAAGGCTGACAGGAGAAGTGCAATTCGACATTTAACTGCGAGCAAACTTAAAAGACTCGTCCGCTGTCACATCTCCTAGAAAATCTCTCTTTTCATGGGCAGACAGTCACCACCATGTTTATGTACCAGTATACCGATATCAAGGTGGAGGTGAAAGGTCGCATTGGAATCATCAAGGTATGCGGCGTCGGGATGATAAGAGTCGAAGACTGCGCGGTGCGTGTTCTTGGCTGATCCTCTCGATAGTTCAATCGGCCCAAATCTTTGAATTCTTTCGGGGGAAACCTGCTGATCGACACACTACACGCGGTCAAAGAGCTCGATGAACATCCCGAAACGGTGTTTACCGTGCTGACAGGAGAAGGGCGCTTCTTCTCAGCTGGGGCAGATGTTCGAGGTCGGTCTTGATCTGTTGTGTACTGAGTACTCTAACCGAGGGCAAACTCACTCCATCTTACGGTGGCTGACGACATCCTGGACTGTAGCTTCCCGGCCGCTGGATGGAGATCCAAGCAAGTTCACAAAGACTCAACTGAAAGTTCTCCAGCTTGAGCGATTCACAACGAGTACGCCGATCACTGACCCTCTCCGCACTGGTCTGAGTTGCCGCGAAGCAAATCACTAACCTCCATACTTTCCTAGTGATGGAGCTGATGAAGGCCCTCATCGACCACAAAAAGGTGTTTGTTCTGGCCATGAACGGTCCCGGTGTAGGCGGCGGAGCAGCCTGGTTCCAGGGCATTGCCGACATCATCTTGGCTGCAGACAATGCTTACCTGCAAGTCCCATTCAGCTCTCTGGCACTCGTCCCTGAAGCCGGATCCGCCACCAACCTGGCCAGGCACATGGGAGTCCACCGTGCAAACGACTTTCTCATGTTCGGCCGCAAGTTGACAGCCCAGGAGCTGGAGAGCTGGGGCTTGATCAACCGGTTGTTCCCAGTTGAGGGGTTCCACCAGTCGGTCATTGAGTTTTTGGAGAAGCAGCTCACTACCAACGATGGCACCAGTATGATGGAGACCAAGCGACTTCAAAATCTCCCGCTGCGGAGTGAGCGCATCCTGGCCGTGTATAATGCGACCGATGCTCTTGCAGAGAGACTTGCCAGCGGGGCACCAGCAGCGCGATTCCAGGCAAAGAAGATGGAACTTGAAGGTAAATTCATTCCCATGTCATGCGTGAAGTGCGGTTTTCTGACTGAGTTTTCGCAGCCAAGTCCAAATCCCGGCTTTAAATACAGGCGAATTATTGCGGCAAATGGTATGCATGTAAGGCCGTAGACTAGACTCAGTCTCCAGCACCACATGCACTTGAAAATAGTAAAGGATGAGCAATCCTTTCCACAATTATCCTTGATCCTGAACGTTGAGCATGGAGCAGTTCGTCAAAAAAGAATTTTGAGCAACAGATTGCTGTCAACCGGTGCCGGTGTGGATGTGTCTTTGCAGAGATGAAGAAGGATAGCGATGTGATAGACCAAAAGAACACCAAAAAAAAGCAAAAAAAAAAGTATGTAGCAGTCGTCCTACCAAGCAGCCAATGTCCCTGTAACGGGTCGGTGTATTCCGACGACGCCACCCCAGGGTGGAAGTGTCTCTGCAGAATTGCTTCCCTCAAGGGTCACTTCCATTGCTTAGCACCTCACAGCGTCGTGGATTACTCGCACGAGTGTAATGGCGACCCCAGGGTTCGTACCGGGCACGCGAACCCGCTGGCACAAGGCCGAAGCAAGGTTACTGACTTGGCGGCAGGCCTCCCACTAGGTTATCCGTGACAGATTAAAGAAATATCGCCGTGTTTAGATACATATTCAGACAAATATAGAGAGGGTCCTGGGTTCGATCCGCGTCCCCGACACAAATTGTCCTTTTTCTCAGCTTGACTGGCACTTCCGACTTCTAACAAGTTTCATCGCCAGCAATCAATTGTCTACTGACTTGTCATATTACAGTTGAAAATATTATCTCTGTCTAGATTCTGGGCCAAAGCTTGAGGTCATTGGCTGTCTTCATGAGACTGGTAAAGGCAGACTTTAGCATGAAGTTGGGAACAATTTAACACACCTGATTACTCGACCTGCTTGTTAGCCAAGCCGGTCACAAAACTCACAACACCGTCACGACGCAAAAATGGGCTGTACACTCAGACTACACGGGCCGCTCCATAATCATGAGAGCCATCTCAGGTGTGATACTGGGGCGAAGCGAGAGCTTTATGATGTGAAGAATATCACGTTTCAATCGTTCGGGTGACTAACAGATAAGAATATCTTCATCATCATTACCATTCCGTCATAAAATGCCTGTGAGATCGTTCTCCAAGGCGAAATCCAATAGATCAACCAGATCTCTCTCATCTGTGTTGACCCACAGCCGCCAGCGCTCCACTTAGCCCAGCGGACAAGCCCAGGATCCCAAAGGCGGCGGCGGCGAAACTGGCAAAGATGACCACCCCCCAACGTGCAGATGTGCCCAGAGCCTCCCAGGCTCGATGCAGTTGGTGATAAGGCCACGAGCAGGTGGCGGAGATTGTGCGCCCTATCGTCGATAGTCCGCGAGAGATCTGGCCCTGAGAGCGTCGGCCTCGTGGTTGAAGGGCTGGACTGCGAGTCTGTCCAGCCCTCTGGCGTCTATGATCAGGGCTCACAGGATCGTTGAATCGGACTGTAGGGTTTGTGACGGCCATCTCGAGGTCCTGGTCGGTTGTTGTCTGGTGGCCGTGGGGAGACACGTACTCGGTCGTACGGTCTGTGTCTGAGACAGAGCCGATCACTGTGGTCTGCTGAGAGCCAGGCATCCAGTCGACTAGGGTGAGCTCCGAGTCCGCGGCTGGTTGATCATAAAACTGAAGGGCGTGCTCTGCGTAGGGTGGAGGTAGAGGGTATTGCAACCTGTATGGGGCAGGATGGCTGGCAGGTGCTGGATACGTGGGTAGCTCTATGGCTTCGCTCGTTGGATGGATGTGAAGGGCTCTGGCTGTTTTCGTTTACAATTAGCACGGCGTGAACGATGAGGAATGAGAGCCACAGGTCTGGTGATGATCGTCAAGAGAGCACCGCTGTTAACCTGTGCAGGGCTCAGAGTTGATCGAGTGTTGTAGGGAAACGCTACCATCTGAGTTAGAGGTTCTGGCCATGGTGACGACTGAGTAGATCTGGTGAATGGGACTGAATGGGTGATCAATCACTCTCGCGACGTATGATGATTCTGTGTGTGTGAAGCTGTGATGAAAGTGAAAGTGATGGTCATGGCCATAACAGATTCAAGCATCGCAGTCTAAGCACGTGCCAGCTTGTGTACTTCCATCTCAAGGAGACCTGTTTGCTCTCGTGACTGTTTGGCTGTCAGAGGTGTGCCTATGGATACCGCCCTTTGAGAGAGCAATTACCAGTAATACTATGGAACCTCATCTTTCTCCCAAGGATATGCTCGGGTCTTGAGAACCTCTGAAAGCACCGGAGATACATAAATATCAGAATGCTCGATTGGGTGGATAGAAAAGAACTTGTGGATTATTATGACATCGACGCGTATGTTTGCATGTTAAAATAGTATCTATTCTTCGGTGTATGGCAGGTCAAGTTCCAGTGCTCAGGGCTCACTTTTGTCTCGGGCATGTCGAGCACATTAATCCAATCATTTCTGGATATACTAATTCCATCTCATAGGAGGTGGTCTCCGAATTTGATATACGGACAGCACACCTCATAGCTCTGAGCTGAGACTTCTTGGTGGGCAAATGATCTGTGATACAGATAGAAGTATGAAATTCTCGCGGTACGATCAGACCAGCTATACTCAATATCGTTGACCTCCATTAGCCTGGCAGTCATCTGTACTCAAGTCGGGTGCGGACGCGTCTTGCCGATCATATACCTTTTAGCTCCCCTACCGTTTGAAGTTTCCATGAAGATTTGATAATATCAGAATGGTAAGAACAAAAGGTATTGTGTTTCTGTATTCTTTTCCATTTCTTCATACTGCCTGCAGAACCCTCAAATAAAGTTGACGGCTAATGGACCCATTGTTGTACGATCGCCCGCTTTGTCGGGATTTGGCATCCACTTTGAAATGGATGGGTGCAATGAGATGAAGTTCCTATACATACTCCGTCCTCCTGTGCACAGTCACTCGCATACTAACTCGTAGTCTCTTTGACTCTTTCCATCAATTAAGCTGGCCATGGCAGTCCAGCACCTTATGCTTCATTCCGAAACATATCCGTAGTCCCGATGTGAAGGGTCGAGCGAGTACCTTATTGTGAGGGCTGAGTCTCTGTCTCTAATAAAAATTCCAAGCACTTACCTGAGAAGCAACTTCTCGTTCCACTCCAATTTGCAATTAACTGGTTAATTCTAAACAGAGCACCATCTCTCTGTATTCTGAGTTACGAGTCAGTGGTCACTAGTCAGTACTTCCAGACTCTGTAGTCTGTACAAGTGTACAGTGTACAATACGATTTACTGCGGGGAACCAGGTCAAATGCAGGTGAAGGGTGGGTCCAGGAACATTCAATCATTGCATTCTCACATCTCACTTCAGAACATGGTACTATAAGGGGAGGGGGAGGGGAAGCTGGATAAGTGTGCGACTGTGTATCTTGTCAGGCGAGTTGTGCGGTACAATGCCAGAGCCGTCTGGCTGTACGGCAATATAGACTCTATCTTATAGAGTGTGGGGTTTGGAGAAGACACCAGCAAGGGAAGAGGTCACACGTGGGTTGGTCGATCGCGATCTAAGTGACTGTAGTATGAGCTGGACCTTCCAAAGTGCTGAGGAGTCTGACCTCACAATCTCACAATCTCTAGAGACGGGAAAAGGAAGAGTTTGCGTCAAGAACTCAAACTGCCCAGGTTGGTAGGTTTGCAAGGGAGGTGGTGAACCAGCGAGAGACGACACAGACAGCCATGACGTCGCTGGAAGGTAGATCGAAAGAGGCCCATGCTCTGTCCTTGACGGAGTGGCTGTTGTGGATGGAGTCGGAGGCGGAAGGTTAGTATCGTTAGCGCGGTTTATCATTGAAGAGCATGATATCTACTTGGTTCATCTGGGGTAGATCCATTCATGAGAGCGAGGGAGAGAGGAACGGAATTGTTCAGATGTCTGTCTTACGAACTTAAAGGAGTCGTGGTGAAGGGTTACAATACTGCTCTATTAAAATCATGAGTCCGGTCGAGTACTATATCCTCCTTATCAGTTTAACTAACCCCCGATCGGAATGTGAGTTCATGTAAGTTACTTCAAAGTACATCCTACATACAGGTACCTTCGTCTATGCGTATACTACGGTGGCTCCACTAGTACTCCTGTGGGGGTAGTACAACCGATCGAGTGCATGAAAGGCAGATCAAATCATGGTGACGGCTGTTGAGCACGAGGAAAATCTTCCTCTTTGCAGAGCCGATCTCGAGACTCCCGTTGGTTCTTGGCCTCATCGGTTGTCGGGCCCTTTGGGACCATTTTGGGGTTCCGTGGCCCCTCTCCGAGTAACGGACTGTCCCCCCCCCCCCCCCCAAAACTGGATCCGCCTGCTTCCCTTTCCGGGCCTCTCTACTGACAATTGAGATCCAATCTGACTGCCAATTCTTTCCTCCTTTCCAATCTTCCTAGTCTACCCAAATACTACTGCCCGTGCTGCTTTTCCTCGCTTTCTTTTTGGACCATCGTCTCGACTCCCAATATGGCTCCCTTTCGCAATTTCCTCGGGCGGAAGAACCAGCCTCTGACACCTACCTTGGAGGTCACGGACGACACTCACCTGACCCGGAATGCCCATCCCTCGCTGGTTCCCATCGCATCGCGGAAGAGTACGGACAGTCAACACCCACCCGAGTATAAATTGAGTGGTACGTTCACACCGTCCACCCTGGACCATGAGTGCCGACGGCGATTGGTATACAATCGCATCCATCTGGCAATCCGGTACTAACAGATCATAATGCAACAGTCGTCAACGACAGCGGAGTCTACTTGCCGGTACAGTCCGCCCACGCATGCAACATATCAATGCTAAGGATGCCATGGAAGACCGGCGCTGACACTCATGACCATCTGCTTCTAGCCATCCCCACCAGAGAAGTCAAGTTTCTGGGGACGCGTTCCCGGGTCGTCGCGTACTGAAAACCACCGGGACCTGGTGAATGAGAACGAACCATTCTCCATTTCTCGCGAATCTTTCGATTCGTATCGCCGCTCATTTGTACACCTCCCTGACCCAGTGCCACTTATGTTGGCCTTCCCTCCCACCAAACCGAAACAACTTCCCTTGCTGATATTGCCCAGGACATTTCTGCGCGGTCTCCAGTATACTATGCAGACGCCGCTCCCTCGCGGTCCTCCCTCGATTCCCGCTTTTCCCGCCCTTCCTTGCAATCGGGCAGTTTTGAGCGGCCGGAGCGCATGGAGGAGGAGTCAGGCTTCGAAGAAGTAGGTCTTCATGATGAGCCGAAGCCGAAGAAACGGAGCCTGTTCTCCCGCTTCAATGACTCTTCCAACGACTCGCAACCTCCAACGCCCAAGTCGTCAACCTCGTTCGGCTTCCATATGCCCGGTCGCAAGCGTGGGCAAAGTGGAACCGCCGCGGAGTTGGGTTCGGTGAAGACACCCACGTCGACCGTCACGCCTGCTCTGCAAAATGCCGAGTGAATGCCATGGCTGGTGGAGGTTGCATGATAAGATGATAATGGCTATAAGAGCATACGGACACACAAGGACAAACGGGTTTTGGGTTACGGAGGGGCGTTCGGGACTTTATCAGGTTGAACTTGCCGGTGAGTAGTGGCTTGTTTTTTCTTCTTTTGTTGCCTTGGGACTTTTTGAGGGACGACTCCTTCCATTGACAAAGCGTTGATCGGATGGAGTCGATGTATATGTACATGTCGAGCCTCAACGACCATGCATACATGGCTCTTTTTCCTGCTTCTTCATGGTGCACCAGTTTTGAGTCTGGTATGTTTCAAGGTTTGCCCTAGGTCCGTCCACTGTCCAGTGAGCCATAGTGTTCGTCTTCGAAATTAGTTATCCATAGCTGGCTGTGGCAAGCATTATTCTCGGTTCCCCTAAACCCCCCGAATTTATGAACGCATCGTTGAAATCTCAGAACTTATCGAGTAGTGTAACACAAAGAATTAGTCACCTCATCTAATCATGCCACTTGCACCTGGAAATTATTTACCACTATTGTCAGACTGTCGGTTGCCATCTCAATGTCCCTAGCGCCAAGATATGTGAAGTGCCTTATCAGTGCAAACCCTGCAAACATCCGGCAAAAAAACTCCCTCCGCCTCTAATCAAAAAAAAAAAAATATCCACCGGGACGTTTGAGGCATCTACAGCTCGCAAATTCACGCGAATTTGCTTTTGACCTCAAAAGGCATTTTGTCACAGTCATTAAGATCCCAATTCAAAATGGCTGGTGTTAAGCGTCGTGTCGACGTCCCCGAGGAGCGCAATGGAAAGCGGAGCAAGAACCAAACCTCCGCACCGGTGAAGAAGAAGTATGCCCTTGACACCGCGAACAAGAAGGGTCCTGTGCCTTCCACCAAGAAGAGCGGCATGTCTGGCAAGTCCGACAAGAAGAGCGCGAAGAAGGTCTCCAAAAAGGTCCAGATGGAAGACTCGGAGGAGAACGATGACGAAGACGACTTTGATTTGGACGATCTTTCCTCGGTGTCTGGAGCCGAGGACGACGAGTTCGATGCTTTGGACAATGCCTCTGGTGATGAGGATATGGAGGATGTGAGCGACGAGGAGGATGCGGACGAGAAGAAACAGAAGGAGAGCGCCGCCAACTCAGATAAGAAGGCCTCTACTACGCAAAATGGTGGCCAGCAGAATGGCGACGAGACAGCAAAGAGTACGTCCGAATGGAGTGACTGAACATCGCACCAACCTCCTTTCTCTCAGATCCAAGTGAACTGACTCTGGTGGCTCTTTCTAGGTAACAATTCTCGCGAGTCACACATCAAGCAAAAGGCCTTACAACAGGAGCGCAAGATGGCCAAGCCCAACGCCGACATGATCGCCCGGTCGAAGAAGTTGTGGGAGCAATTACGTCGCAAATCCCATGTGCCCTTGGAGCAACGTAAGAAGCTTATCAAGGAGCTGTTTGAGATTATTACCGGCCGTGTGCGCGATTTTGTGTTCAAGCACGACTCGGTCCGTGTGGTTCAGACCGCTCTCAAGTACGGTAATCTGGAACAACGCAAACAAATCGCACAGGAGTTGAAGGGCAGCTACAAGGAATTGGCGCAGAGCCGATACGCCAAGTTCCTAGTTGGTAAGCTGATTGTGCACGGAGACTCGGAGACTCGGGACTTGATCGTTCCCGAATTCTATGGACACGTCAAGCGTTTGATCCGTCATCCGGAAGCCTCATGGATTCTTGACGATATTTACCGTACAGTGGCTTCCAAGGAGCAGCGCCGACGAATCCTACGCGAATGGTACGGCGCCGAGTTTGCCGTCTTCGAGGACGAGAAGGAGACAGCAGAGCTGTCTCAGATCTTGGAGGCCCACCCCGAGAAGCGAGGCCCGATTATGCACTTCTTGCACGAACTCATCAACCACATGGTACAGAAGAAGACTACCGGCTTCACGCTCTTGCACGATGCTATGTTGCAATACTTCTTGAACACGAAACCGGGTAGCACTGAGGCGAATGAATTTATCGAGTTACTCAAGGGCGACGAGGAAGGTGATCTGGTCAAGAACTTGGCCTTCACAGCTTCCGGCTCCCGACTGATGTCCCTCTCCTTCGCGTATGCGAACGCCAAGGACCGAAAGTTGCTTCTCCGATTCTATAGAGATACTATCAAGGCCATGGCTGGGGACGTCAATGGACACATGGTGATCCTCGCAGCTTATGAAGTGATTGACGACACAAAGCTGAGCGGCAAGTCCATCTTCTCGGAATTATTGAACCAGAACGAGTCCGAGGAGGTTCGTCACGAGGAGCTCTATCACCAGGTGAACGACCTGGTTGCTCGTGTTGCTGTGCTCTACCCCTTCGCCGGCGACCGCGTCAAGTGGCTTCTGCCCGAAGCCGATCTGGAGGTCCTCAAGGAGGTGCGCGAAGTCCGCAAAGAGACTTCTAAGAAGGACTCCGTTGTGCGCCGAAACGAGTTGGCCGCTGCGGCGTCACCCACCATGCTGGAGTTCATCGCTGCTCGGGCGGACGCTCTTCTGGAGACTTCTTTTGGCTGCCAATGTATTGGTGAGGTCCTGTTCGAGGCCACGGGAGACAAAAGCGCCGCCCTGGCGGCCGTGGCACAGGCTGCCAAGACTGAGTCGGAGAAGCGTGACTCGGCCGCCTTTGGCCGTCTGCTCAAGTCTCTCGTCCAGGGAGGCCGTTTCAACCCCGCCACCAAGTCCGTTGAGAAGGTCTCCCCACCCTTGAACTTCCATGATCTCCTGTACGAGCAGATTCGCGACGAGGTTGTCGAGTGGGCGACTGGTCCCAACACCTTTGTCATTGTTGCTATGGCCGAGTCCGATGACTTCCAGAGCAAGGCAGAGCTGCTCAAGACCTTGAAAAAGAATAAGAAGGCCTTGACGGCGGCTGTGGAAGCTGCCAAGGGCGAGAAGAAGGCTGGTCCCGCGGCCAGCGGTGCCAAGCTTCTGCTTGAGAAGTTATAGACATATGACCTTGTGGCAATGTTGTGATTCCCATACTTCTCTTATCTTTGTTCTTTTCCCTTTCTCATCCAGTGTCTCACGGCGTTTTGTACCGTTGACAGAAGACATGTGTCATCTTATTCATTGAAAAAGTCTTCATGATCTGTAAGAACAGCTTTGCAATCTATAATCAAGTACATCACAGTATCTCTATTTCATTTCTTTGCCACGGACCATGTCAACAACCCGATAATGCTTCAAGTTCCTCGCCAAGTCCCATAACGTACCTCTGAATCTGAGAGCCCCGAGAGAATACTACATAGTACATACTACATATTGGCTACAGTAAATAGGAAACAGTAAATGCTCAGTGTACTCTCATCGGCACAGAATCAGAAAGTGGAGGTCGTATGCACAGGGCCATAGACCGTGCACTTACAGATGGCGGACCTCTACTCCCGAACGAGGCTGACCCGCGAGAACGGACTCGGGCATTCTTCTACAAATAACTAATAGCAACCTTGTTTAACGTAACATCCATTTTCAGCCTTACATCTTGAGAGCTGTCTATTATCACCTTACATCAAACGTTGGTGCCATGCCTATTCATCCGATTATCGACTACATGAACTCTGTGCCATGCGACCTGCTCTAGCTAATGTTTATTTACCCTAGTCCAGTACTTATTGATTAGGTACGTGCAGAAAAACCTCTCCAATTATAGTATCGTCATAAGGACCACCAGGGCTTTACAGTATAACTTTACAGTATGCAAAGTGTACAATATACAGTAGGTATATATTTATTTTCAAGCCAGTACCTAGTTCCTCAAGAGGCATAAGTCGACAAACATGAATTTCCACGGGTACCCGTTGGAAGTTGATCAATGCCTCCCCAATTCAATAGGTTCCCCCGTGTTGAGGAGCGGAACTTCTCCACTTCAAAGTGGATTAGGAGGATGAGTTTCTTGGTTCTCCTCTTTTTTCTGTCTTGGTCTGGTTCTCGGGTACAAGTGAGAGCGGTCGTGAAGTGGAAAGGGTCTGAGGGCATGGCAGCTGGCTATTCAGGGGTGGATTGGTACAGGGCGTAGAATAAGTTTTTACGCGATCACACACTGACGATATGATTTATGATTTATGCCCTCTGAGTCAATATAAGTATTTTCTTTATATATGACATAGTGTAATTTAATTGCCGTAATACAGAATCCTATCGTTGTCGTGATGGTGACAAATTGATTTGACCGCAATGCTGAAGAATGTCTAAGATGGAGAACCTTGCGTTAGTTCGGGCTGACTGAATACCTTGTCTCTAAGTGTAACTACCTTGAGTAGCAGGGGTGTCCTTAGGCTGTCCACCTCGCTAGGACCAGAGCGGAAAGGTCGAACTCTAATTTTCGAGTGACTGTTTTGTCATTTTGTTTTGATGTTGTATTAATTAAGAGACTGGACCCTTTTTTGCTGCTCCTTACCGCCTACCAATTTCCCGACCGTGAACACCAAAAACTTATTAAGAAGTTCTCTACACTATAATATTATTATCTATATAATAATATTATATACTTCCTTAACATTTTATAGGATTATAATAAGATAACGGTTTAGAAGCAATTTTGTAGGGTCGGTGATTTATTGATGGAGGACCGGTAGATACTAGATCGCGGACTTGAAGAATTTAAAGTGTTAAGTCGGAAAGCAAAGGCAGAATCGTATTTTATTTTGGAAGTCAAACACTTTCGAAACGCCGAACGTAATAAATCCAAGAATTGACCTTACTATTTCGATCCTAGCGAGGTGAACAGTCTAAGGACACCCGAGTAGCAGCGCAATGATATTAGGACATAGAACATGTAGCAATGATATACTATGATCGTAGTATGTATATATGTATAAGAGTACAAAGCACAATTTTTGTATGTACCTAGGCCCTTCAATCCTGTAGATCTTGGTGCTTCTAGCAGGGACATGTGGTGGCATGCAATACCGTAGTTATATACATAAGTGATTGTAGAAAGACGAAATATTGAACCAGAGCACAACAGTCGCAGTGGGATTGGGGATTGGGAGCTGGATCGAATCACTGCAGTCAAATGGTCTCCTCGGGGTTCCAAAAGAACACATTTTGATGTGACTCGGGTGGAGCATCTCCAAGTCTAGACTCGCTCAAGTGGTAGGACTTCCAGCGCTGGTCCGGCAGTTCAACAACACCTGGTAACCTGCAGACTCTGAAGATTGGAAAACTCCTCGGCTTCTTGAACCTGTCTGATCCACTCACGGAACTCGGGTGGGGGCGTAATTAAACACCTGGCATAGCGCTCAGCATAGCGGCGCGAGTGCTTCTGTGCGGCACAGTTGAATGAGAAGTCATTGTTCAGCGAGTTTGGTCCACGTTCGTGGATTTGTAGTATTACTATTTCAACTTGAACTGTACCTACATATGTAGTCAAATCTGACTAATCGGACGACATGATAACTTATATACTTCGAAAGAACCTTGAACGCCTGCGGAGAAATGAAAACGGACCGCCAAAAGATACAGACACTTTTAACTTAGTGTTACTGTTCACTGTGAACTGTTAACTTGTTAAGTCGTTGACCGTAAGTTACACTGTACACACCGCTTATGCCAGTGCTTAACTCTGTTTCGACTTTCTACTGGTGATTTCACCCTACACAGTTCATGAATGGGATCGTCAAATATACTCTCTTGAACCGCTGTCGTTGTTTGAAGCCTCCGACTGAGTCATGAAACATACTTAGTGTGAACTGTACCGGGTCTTGATCCTGGGATGCTTCAGCTCAGCGTCCCCTGCCTCTGGCTATCGCGACCACGCTGTTCGCATGTTTTGTATAGCCCCCGGACGAAACCCGTCCCTTCGAATAACTTCAAACACACTCTTCCCAATCAAGCAGTGATCACTCATCACAGACCACAGCACGCTAATTTGGTATCCACACGGTGGACCGTTCGTCCGCCGGTCGAGTTCAGGGGCCGCAGCCAATGAAGAATACTCACACGGTCGACCTAAGCTTAATCAAATCCCAAGAGACGGCCGACAAGTCGAGACGAAAGCTGGCCACGAGGTTTTGGGCACCGAGTCTGCCAGCGAGGCGTCGGACTATTCCCATTCAATTGTTGTGATCGGCCATCTCGGCCATCTGTCTCTTTTCCTTTTCTCCCACCCGGATCCTTCTCTTTAGTCCACCCTCTTTCCTAAGATCCTCTCCTCCCATTGTTCTCCTCACGGCTGATCCTAGGCCTCTTCTCCTCCCTACTCCCCCGAGACTGTCACCGCATGCCGTCCCTGACCTTGGCCAGCCCGGACATGATCCTGCCTTTCGACGGCAGTGAACGTGAATCCCAGACCCCATCGCCGCCCTCCCAACTGGTCTATCTCTCACACCTCAACGCGCCATACAATTCGGCCAATCTGAATGCCTCCACCGCCGGTCGGACCAAGAAGAACTACTCCCGCCATAATTGGACCTATGACGAAATGGCCGCAAGTCGTCGATTGTCGGACATTGGCGAGGAATTGTCGCCTGCCCGATCGGATCGCTTCGACGATGGGGCACTGCCACCAGAGGTGCAACAGCAGCAGCAGCAGCAGTCATTACCGCCAACGCCAGTGTCGCCACTGGGCTCAAAGAATCCGCCTCGACTTAAGCAATTGGCAGAGGCAGAGCGCCAATACTTGAACAGTCTCCGGAGACGAGGGAGCTCCGGTTCGACGGCTAGTGCACGGAGTGTGCGTAGCCCACGCGAGGCGCATTCCACGCAAAATGTGCCAGAGGTATCTCCGAATCCGAGCGCGGAGGAGACTGGAATCTCGAAGGGGACCGTCGCTCAAGGCCCCAACGGGACTAGCTTGCTTGAGAACGATGTTGCGGCCCCGACGGCCAAGGACAAGGGCCCCGGCGAGGACCTCTCATCGATGATTCTGAGCAGTGAGGCGGAGAGGATTCTTGAGAACGCAAAGAAGCGCCTTACGGTACGTTGAAGGACTTCTGTCATCTCAAGCATCGCTATGACTGCAGGACATCAAAGACTGACTGATCGCTTAGTTAATGGAAGGAAACCTGAATCGCGCGCGCTCGACCGTGCGTCAGACGCCTTCGTCCTCGCCCCTCGGACTGCACCCGGGGGGCTTGTATCGGTCAATCTCAAAGGCTGACCGCAAGAGCTCGGCTTTGCGACGGCAGTCCAATGCTCCTGCTCAAGATGCCTCGGCCAATCGACACTCGCGTGTACAGAGTGAAACCAACTTTCGCGCCGAGTCAAATCTCGCGAGCGGCACGAGTGCGCCATCTCGATCCATCTCAGCAATGGGATCAAGTAGCCCAGCCAATTTTAATGACGACCGTTCCTTTCCGTACGCGCCGACACGATCATACCTCACTCATCGCGCATCTATCTCTTCCATCCGACCTCCGCATCTGATCAGTACTCAGTCACCTTCGCCCAAGATTTCTCCATCGCCAGCACCAATGGAATCGCCCGTGCTTCCGTCACCCACGATCTACGAGGAGGCTCCCTCCGCTTCTCCGCCCAAAGGGTTGGGGATCACGACGCAAGGTGGGGAATCTCCCTCGAGTGGAGGAAGCTTCAGCCCTGTGCAGTCTTCGAATGGCTTCCCAAGCCGGTCCCAGTCTCAGATGCAGGTCCGCGATCTTCAGTACCAAATGAAAGGTCTTCATATTAAGATATCATCTCTCAAAGTACGAAATCAGGAGGACAACCTGCGGCGTCGCAGCCTGCAAAGTTTGCGGACACCAAGTCCGTTGACCGCCGCAGACCCATTCCTGCAGAATGCTCTGGAGGCTCGCGATGGCCGGAGCAGCCAAGGGTCCAACCCACGACGCGAAGGGAGCTCGGAAAATGTGGCGGCAATTCAGACCCGCGCTTCTCGCGAGGAGATATCCAAAGACCGAAACAGAGCTCATCCGTCGGAGCACAAAATTAACGGTACGACCGAACCAAGCCCAGCTCTATCGCAGAACACGAGTGGGTCATGGCGGAATCACCACGAGCAGTACTACCAGAACGGACGCCATTCCTCTGCCGAGACCATGTATGAGGATGCCGAGGAAGGCGACTACTTTGACGACGGTGAGATTGACCGGGAGGCGCTGAACGAAATCCTACGAGAACCGCTGGATCCAGACCTCGATACACCCCATGAGGAACGCGAAGACGCGTTTGACTACGAGCACTTTATTCTTCACAGCGCGCTGGGCAACTTCTCGCAACCACTTCGACGTGAAAGCCTCAGCTCTCACGGCTCCGTGGAGACCACTCGACCAGCACAATCGGTGCGACATGCGCGCAACGACAGTTCTCTCTCGGTCTCGACAGTGGCCACCTTTGCGACCGCCACCGAGGGAGTGTATCCCGAGGACGAGAATGATCTTCTGTATTGGGACCGCAAGTTCAATCAAGAACTACGTCAACGCCATCACGCACCACCATCCAATGGAAATAGTCGCTCTGCCGCACCTCATACCACGCAAGAAAACACCCATTCCCACCGATCCCAAACCCCACAGGCTTCAGCCCGTCATGTGGAGTCCAAGGATCGATCCCCAACCACAGGACCGTCGACGCCGACGGCTTTGGTTTCGTCTCTGGTCACGACGATGCGCGCCGCGTCTAGTCCACACACGACCTCCTCCCCTTCGGGGTCTGTTGGTAATCCCAAAGATGACACGGAGATCCTGGAGAGAGTATTTGCCAGTCTTGGGAAGGTCTGCACCGACCTCCAGGCCATCACCGACTCTGCCGACCCTGATCTCAAAGCCGCTCGTGTTCTTCGGCGCCGACTCGATGCGGCTCGAAGAGTGCTGGATGGCGAGCTTGACGCCTGATGTTTTCCGACACATCTCATTTCAACACGACGCTCAGACCGCTATGTAATACTAATATGTCTCTCTCTCTCTCTCTCTCTCTCTCTCTCTCTCTCACTCTCTCACTCTCTCACTCTCTCTACTTTTGTCCTTTTCTTAATCGCGCCGTGGTCTTCGCTCTTCCAGTTCGAGCATTTTGTTTGCATAATGCGCATGTACTCTGTCTGACTTGCCTGTCAAAAGCACTACGATACCCTACTTTTCTCGTCCCATTTCCTTTGTCCTTTTTTCGTTTCCGATGTTCTCTACGTCGATGTTCTCCCATATCCATCATTCCGGTTAAACGTGGTCATATTAGCCTTCTGTAGTCGATGCCCCCTGTACATAATACACAATCACACATCATGCATGACAACCATTCCACGCCCTTGGCCCACGTCCGCTCCCCATTCGGGCAAATGCCGTATACACCTACATAAAGGCGCATACACTTATAGTTTTCTGAACTATGTCACTCGAGTCCCGTCTTGGACTTTATGGAGCCTCGAATTGACGTGCAGTCGAGAATGTACGTGCGCGGCGCATCTCCGGACTCTGCTCCACTAGAGAAGATGCTTCTTCACAACGGATTTCCCCCCCCCCCCCCTCGAGTAATTGCCATTGTCCTGCTAACTCTGCTTTTTCACCATTTCAGACACTCTCCTGGCGCATCTCGGCGCAGGTTGATACACAGTCACGGCAGGGATTGGATCACATTTTTAGACGCTAATTCCGAACCCCTTTTTCCTTCTCTTCTGTCGATTTTGCTTTTCCGCTTGCCCCGCGTCTCCTTCCCCTCCACATCGGCTGAGATCACCACGCGCGATAAGCAAGAACGCCCGCCGCCCGGCGCAATCCTGCACGTTCCGATTCAATTTGTGTAGAAGAGGTGGTTCGCGGTGTCAGCGTAAGTGGAACAGCATATTCGGGGTCATATCCAACTCTACACTGGACTCATCCTTTTGATAGAAGTTCACCGATTCTGTTGCTTCTTTGGCTACTGCACAAGATTTCGGGCAGTACCTCGAACAAACAGCTTCGAAGTGCTTGGCCTTTGCTCACTCTCTTTTCGTGGCGCATGAGCAAAGAGATCAAATACATCGGCCGAAGCAAAAGAAAAGATAATACCTTTGTCTATCCAACGCCACACGCCAAGTCTCAACTCTACGCCAGTGCCTTGGCCACTACTCTACATCAAGTATTCTCTCAGCTCGACGAACCAAGCAACGTATCTCCGCAGCGTTTCCTGCTTGCTGAGAAGTCTTTTTTCTTCTGATCTTTATTCGGCCTCCATCGATTACTTCGCTTGACAACTCGTCAGGGCCCTTTTTGTACCTCACATCCAACACTCGAATAAAATGTCTCCGATTCAACCAACTCGCCGTCTTCTCATCTTCCAAGAGACGCGCAATCCACTAAACACCGCGGAAGTGGCCTACCTTCCCGTCAACAAATTGGGCCTACCGATTTGTGGCAATGGACCTGATCTGCCATCAATTTTGGAACTACCACTTCATATTTTGAAGGTCTTTACAGAAATTTTCAATCAGCCAAAATATAAGGGGTGGTAAGTTGACTTTTTCCTTTTTTTTTCTTCTTCTTTTTCTTCTTCTTTTTCTTCTTCTTTTTCTTCTTCTTTTTCTTCTTCTTTTTCTTCTTCTTTTTCTTCTTCTTTTTCTTCTTCTTTTTCTTCTTCTTTTTCTTCTTCTTTTTCTTCTTCTTTTTCTTCTTCTTTTTCTTCTTCTTTTTCTTCCTCATCTTCCTCTTCTCTTGTTGACTTTCTCCTTTCCCTTTTCAATAACTTCTGACGATCGACTAAATCATGCTTATCCCCATCGCCCGGGAACAGCAAAAGTCATCGCATGTTCTTGCATTCCCTCGAATCCATCGCTAATCTCAACCTTTACCTTTCCTAATTGCAGGGCCATCCTCTCAGCAGGTCGTTATCACGACACCTCAGAAGAAGGCAAATTCTACGCCGTCGTACTGGAGCAAACCCCCCTACCGGGTCAAGTGCAAGATCACGGCATGAGAGACTCGGGGACGTTTTCGCCATAATTGAACGCCCGAGACCATAGAATCCGATTGATCCGCTGTAGCGGATGATGGATCATCATCGGTCAATCGCTCGGTTGGAGAGCTTTACCTTGACCACTGTTTTAATCTTCTATATCTTGTTGTACCCTTTTCTTTTCTTTTATCACTTTCTGTTGGAATACGTGATTGGCTTTGATACCCGAGTCTGAATAGAGAAGGAAAAGTGTGAAGCTGAGTTTTCAGGAGATCTTCTGTCTTGTCTTTTCTGTGCGTCACACGCTCGTCGTGCCTTCTCATCTACCTGATGTTAGACACAATGCACCAATAGAATGAGAGGATGCCGCTTGAACATGGAGTGGGAAGATCGTCCCCGCTCCAGTCAATCTCCTCACGAAGGCAAAAAGTGTCCAGTTTTATGTATCCAACAAGCCTGCCCTCGTCTACTCTTTATAGGCGTCGTAAAGTTCCAGATCACTTGCAATGCCGGGCTGAAAGCAAAGATTTATCTGGGACATGGGGGCAGAAGTCCTTTCACGAGTTGCATTCATATGAGAAGCTACAGTGTGATGGAGAAGCAACAAGAATAAATAATAACATAATTAATGATGCAATCGATATCTCGATACTCGCGAGTGTCGTTCGCCGTAAAACGCCCAGAAACCCCCCCCCCCCCCAACCCACCCTCAAGGGCATCTGGAATAATAACAAAAAAAAGTTGAGGTACCTCAAAACCGGGTGCAAACAATGACTCTGCACGAAGGATCGCAATAATGATGAACGCGATGTTTCGCAGATGTAAGGGATATCAAGCGTGCTTCATGGCATCAACTGAATGATTGGGGGCAGGTGATCCATCCATTTCGAAAGAACTCCAAGATTCGTCATCGACTCCTAAATCATACAATATTCGACAAAGGGGAATGTAATGGTGTCCGGTCGACCCGGTGGCTAGTCTCGACCATACGGGCAGGTCTCTGCTTTTCTCTTACAAAGCTTCCTTCTTTCCGCCCGCGAATCGTCATGAGTCGTGATTCGTAAGTTAGGTTTGGGGAAGAAGTAGGCCGGCAATGTGCTGGAGATCAAGAGAGCGAGAATCCTGTGGATCAAATACAGCGTGAGTGCGCTCCGAAAGATAATAAGGTGTGACTTGAATCATGTCAAACCAGCGCACAGCATTCTCGTCGCTACCCTCGGCGGCTTTGAGAACAGCAGTGTCAGGATGCATGTCAGTCTTGGGAGGCACGACGCGCATGCGCAGGAGCATGTGCAAGATTCCTGTGAAACGCTCAGATTGGAGGTAATAGTGGGGAGGACGTCGCTCAAACGGCCACTATAATCCTGTGTCAGAAGCTGGCTCAGCAGTTGAAGGGAATACTTGTACTCACACGAGGCGCAAAGGTTTCATTGTCCCAGGAACGGAAGAGCCAGGTGATGCGCTCTACGCAGTTCAAAACAATGACGGCCGCAAGAAAAAGCTCGAACCAGCCTTTCTTTTGACGTTGCAAAAGGCGGCGTTCAAGGTCAACCAAGACAGACTTGCTCAGCTGCATGGCACGCTTCTCTGTGGCGGCACGTAGCTGGCTGCAGAGCAGCGCATAAGATTCAGGATCGTTGACCTCTTCGATGGGAAGTCGTCCCTCATCGGAAGCCTGAGAAAGTGGATGCATCGAAGTAGAAGGAAGGGTGGGGTTGCAGTAGGTCTTCCAAGTGAGGTCATTGTCCACAAGAATGTGCGTAGCGACCCAAAGATCCACAACACGCTCGAGAAGGCTATCCTTTTTGGTCTGACTGAGCTCATGAGCCAACTGTAACGTGAACTTCATGAAAGGAGAGGCTTCGCGTTCAACCAGGAATTGACCGGTCTTTTTGATGTACGCCTCAATTTTGCTTGGAATGTCATCAGATTCAGTGTCAAGGAGATAGATCTCTTGAGCTGGCGCTGAGAACTGTTCTTCACCAAGACTCTGCAGCTGCGGGTCGAGCGCTGAGACGGATGTTCGATGGCCCTGCAATCCGGCGATGGCAATGAACACCATGCTATCTTCCGAATGAGTGACCTCAATGCGACCCACATAAGGCTCGAACTTGATCTGGTTTTGGATGGCATTGGTGTCATGGTAGGCAAGAGTAGCATGGAGGTCTACAGATTTTGGTTAGTCTTTCGTAGTCGGCTGAAGACACCTCGAACCACCTTTCAGAAACTTACTAGTATTGTAGAGTTGGAACTCATCGGCCAAACGGGTTCGGATGCATGGATGCTTCCAGAGACGGGCGCTCTCGACACTAGCACATGTGTCACACGGAGTTTTGCTGGAACACTGCGTAGTTTTATAAGTATCTGCCTTTTGTCTTCAATTTCACATTTGTTATAACACATACTGGCTTTCTCAGCACTCGGCAACGGATACAAGCACCACGCTTGCGGACTTCCTGCACCTCCAGACGCCGCTCGGCAGAGAAGCGGCCACGAACTTTGGGCTTCGCAGGCTTGGTAGAATCTCCGAAGTCGTTGACAAACCCTTTGGCCTGATTGGCAGTATTCATGGCGATAGGCCTGGGGTAAGCCGCAGCATCCTGGGTTGCGGTATCCTGAGCAGCAGCATCCTGAGTTGCAGCAGTCAGGGTCGGGTCATGTCTCTGAAGGCTGTCGTACACCAGCTGATCGTGTTGATTCCACTGGCCCACTTTCAGCCCTTCGTCATCCAATGTGAAGCCCTGGGGGACCATTTCATTGGCTGATGCGGCGATCATTGACAGCTGAGACTGACGAGCATTCGAAGTCGAGTCGGGTGTCATGGAATGGTCGCCAAGTGGGGGGACATGGATGTCGGATGCTCAGGGATATGGCTTGGAAGAGCAGGAATCGTGATGCCGGTGGCCTGGCCGTTGTCGACTGTTGAAAGAGACGTGAGCTGGTTAGCTCATCTGATATGTGGTGTAGAAACTTCCTCGTGCGACCACTCCATACAGTGCAGGGTTCACATCTCTTTGGGCTCACTTACTGTGTACACTGTCGTCTTCAGCCTTGACGTCTGACTGCACGGTGAATTCGGCCTCCAACGCTGGATCCACAACCACGGTCTTCCCTCCAGATGTCACCGACTGAGTAAAGGCCGGTCTTGGCTTTGTATGATCCGAGGCACCCACCTGGCGAGACGCCTCTGCGAGCACATTGAGACCGTCGAAATTGGGACGAGTCCCGAAAGAACCATCGGCCTTCTTGCCCGCAGGCGCATTGGGATTGTTTGCGTCGGCAGCCGTGCCTGCGCCCGTAAGGTCGGGCATCTCATGCATGCGCATAAGCACACGCTGACGATCACGAAGTCCAATTGCCTGGCACTTCTTGATCAGGTGGTTGGTGAGGCTATCGATACGACCTTTGGGAAACTTTTCGCCGCAGGACTTGCAGGTATGCTGATAGCGGTTGCTGGAATCTTCGAGCTTGGGGCCTCGATTGAAGAACTCGAGGATGAGCTGGTTAGGCTTCCTACCCATCGTAGAGGTACAGGCCTATTGAGGTCCAGCGCACGAGGTTTCTTTGTGTGAATAAGGTGGGGAGGGGGAGTTTGAGCTGCAAGTCGGCGGCTGATTGCCGACGACCTCGATTGTCCTTAGGAAGACGGTCGAGTTCGTAGATTGTCCTCGGATGCTCTGTGATGACCGCGGCCACAGAGCAACGTGCGGGACGAACGAATTGGAGAGGGGATAAAGGCAGAAACACGACTTAGCACAGCAGCACGTCAATACGCGGCGGCCGATACCCTTGACGGGCGAGGGCAAGCCAAGGAGCCAGGCGCAGCCCTGCTTTGAGCTGCACTGAGCTCAGGTCGTCGCGCTGCAGCGAACGACTAGATGCGATCCGGTCTTTTTTTGTGAAATGCGGGCAAAACGAGGGGGCAGTAGGAGGCGGTCTGTGGAATAACAGGATGGAGAGGGCGATGAGGCTTCACCGCACGGGAGGCGGTGATGGGAAATAGAAAGGCGGTGATGAACTAGGGGAAAGGCGGTGATGAACTAGGGGAAAGGCGGTGATGGGGATGATAGGGGCAGGGCGCGAGATGGATGAAAAGGCGGTGATGAGGAAAGGAAAGAGAAGGTGAAGGCGGTGATAAAAGAGGGGGGCGATTATTCTTGTTGTGGGATGATGAGGAGGGGGGCAGATTGATGAGGGATGAGCGAATGAAGCAGGCGGTGGAATCGAGTCTGAGTGCGTAGTTCTGGAGACGCGATTCCGCAGTGTGGAAGGGAAGGGGGAAGGGTAGCGGAAAAAGATTTTTGCGAGAAAAGAAAGTGGGGCCGATGCGAGTTCCGATAAGTCTCTATACTTGCTGTGTGTGCCTCGAGGGATACGGACAGACCAATGCGGCAAGTCACTGATAAGGACCATTCAATAATGTTTCGTGCTTTTCTTCAATCTTCAGGTCTGGAATCTGAAAGCATTTGACCTTGAGACATTGTCCATTAATGCCTACCAAATTGGGCACCCGGTTTTACATTCGTACTTGCTTCAAGATTAACTTACTATTCACTACCCGACACTTGGTGTTGGCTTTGTTGGCCTTTGATCTACGCTCGCATAACAACCTGGTCGACAGCCCGAAATTCAATGTCCCAACAGTCTGTTCATTATTCGAACGCAGTATCGAACTACAGCTCAAAATTCACGTCCCATGAACACCTTTGTCTTTTACAATTGCGCGATTTCTGTAACGGGCTCGCAAGCTATAAAATTGTCTGATTCGTACCCTGTTCTTCAGTCTAGGCCTCTCATTCGCAATCACGTATGCAGGGCCGTCTGGCTTGAGCACGGAATGTCAGTTAAGGGGGTGGCCTCTCGATGTCCGATCATTGCACCTTAGCAGTTGCGCTGCTCGGGAGCTCGCCAGGGGACACCCAATAGCTCAAAGATTCGCCGTTCGTCACGTCCCTCGAGTAGTCGACCCTTGTTAACCTTTGCTGGTCCACGACGCCTCATATCCGTAAATAGCCCTCTTTGGTTCAAGCACATTCCTTTCTTGCGCGCAAGAAGCCGCAGACTTCGATTGAAGATATCGTTGCCTGTGAAGTAGAGCAAGGCTGCCCCGAATTCTTCCCCGGGCACGAAGAGCAGGTCGAGACGTCGCCAAACGTCACTTCCTGGGAGCTTGGATGCTCCTTGCCATTTCGACCCCTCGCCATTCCGCCGAGAAGTTTGAAGTCCGACTTGTAGGTAGCCGCTCTTGAAAAGCTTGGGTATCACTGTGTCAAGGACGACAGCTCGGATCTGCTGCAAGTTGGATCCGGGCTCAGTGATTAGCAAGTCAACGTCCCCGGAATCTGGGGAACCACGGCGGTAAGAGCCTCCAATGATGACCTGGACTCTTCCATCCACGGACTGGATGGCTTGTCGCACAAGTGCCCCGTGGGCTTCCACCTCATGCCGGGGTATGCGCTTTGCGAAATCGTCATACCTATCGAGACCTATCAGCTGATTCTTGGTGAGAGAAGCCCGCTCCCGAAGATCAGTGAGGCTTCGATAGCCCTGAGCGACCCATTTGGACGCTTGCGCAAGGCCGCATCCGTAAATGCCCCTGAACTGTTGCAAAAGCTTGTCCTCCACAGTCTCCTGAGCATTATCAAGTCGTCGAAGACGGTCCGTCAGAACGATTTCCTCGATTTTGTCAGCTAGTCGAGCGCCCACACCGGGAATCGAAAGCGCCTGTACTCTTGACGTGACTTTCTTGGAATGTCTTTTAAGGGCACTGATAGCCTTGCGATAAGCTAGTGTTCGCCAGTGATCACCAGTGCGTGAGTAGTAATCTAGCATTTGTTGCAAGACCTCGATGGTGCGCTTGTTGGGATTCTCGGACTTTGCAGCAGTATTGAGTTTTTGCATACAGGCAAAGCTGCGTGCCCATGTCTCGTTGGTCGGCACCACTTTTTCTGGCTCTAGATTAGATGAATCTTTGAACGTTGACGAGTCGGATTCGTTCTCATATTCGCCAGCTTCGTCATCCGTCATCTCTAACAAATCAAGAGGCTGGACCTATTCATTAGCGTGATGTTATCATAAAGCGGCGGCAAACATACCAATTGACTTGTCGCACGTGCCTCAGCTAGCAACTCATCCAGCGCATCCAGATTGAGGGTTGTTCTACTCTCGGTGTTCCCGAGGATGACCACTGAACCAGGAATATGTTCGGCCGAGGCTTGAACATCTGCTGCTGGCCCCGACAATTGAGATGGCGAAGGTTCTGGCGTTTTGACCAGACTCCTTCTTGATGCTTTAACTCTTAATGAGCTCGACGGGCTCGGTTCACTTGGCTTGGATGGGTTTTCAGTCGAAGCATCTGGAGCCTTCACCCCATCTACCCGAAATCGTTTTTGTTCCGGAGACAACACGGACCGGAATCTTATGCATTCAGAGGGGTAGATCTCGTTCACCATAACCACATGTTCCTAGTAAGCTCGATTTAGTCGATGTGGGTTGCCCAACAACAACGAGAGAAACTCACCGGCAGATATTCAAGCCCGAGGAACTTGGCAAGGTCAGACCACGTCAAATCCTTGTCCATGACCACGTGCGTTATACTGTCGATCCACTCAGTTGCCCACTGAGCGCCGTATTCTCGGGCTCGCTGGATACGGAGTCGGCGGGCTGGTGAAACGTCGTTATTGGGAAAGAAGACTTGGAGGATCGCCTGTTAGTGAAGTAAAGAAAGCTGCGACGAGGCGCCTCTCACATATCACAAAATCTTCGAAGATTCGCTGTCCCTCTGGGACAAGTTTGATGACACTGTTTGTTCTTTGCTTCTTCGATGCTGGACCCTCCCCTCTCTTGACAGCGTTCGAACTGCTGGGCATAGTACCAGTAGTCATGGTTCTTTTGACTGTTCTCAAGCCTAGATCGGACGCTCTGTGTATTTGCTGCTGGCTTGAGTCATAGGCATCGGTACCTCCATGACTTTCTTCTTCGGCGGTGCGCAATGGCAGAGGTGCAGTGTTTGATCGACAGAGCGACAGTCGATCAACATTGGACGACGTTGAGATGCTTGCAACCGGATGACAGGAAGATCCGGTGCTAGTAAGAATTCTTTCAAAGCAACCCTCGTCGTCTGGTGTCTCGTCGGAGTCATCGAGACGTTCAAGCGCGCGAAAGAAGCTTGCCTTGCTTCTAGTTTTTGGCATTTTGCCGCACTAGTCCGGCATCTGAGGTCGAAAAGGGGACTGAATTGTCAGAGCAAGCATCGCAGTTGCCTGGTATAGTGAGCTGGTCAGACCCAGGGTCAGGAGGACTATATTACGCTGTCACGGGTAAGTTCGATCATCTCTCTACAAGTGACATGGACCGCGGACGAGGGGACCCGTGGGCGCGCCCAACAATACGCGAAATGGTCGCCAAGTCACGGGACTTGGCTTTTTCCATTAAACCCGATTAGGCTCCATGATCAAGACATGAAGGCCGGAGCTGATATGGGCATCCAGTGCCTGATATTCCACTTGAGTACCATAGGACAAGACACCTGTAGGCAGTCTCTGGTAGTCTTCTTGTTAGTGCTTTGACGAAATTACTCAATTGCGTTCTCTATTTGACAATCACGGAGAGTGATGGATATTCAGAGATGGAAGGATAAGCTTTCGCCAACCAGTGTGATAATGTCATGTAACCCCGCCGTATGACTAATGTATGGTAGATGCGCTTTCGCCTTCTTTCTTGTGAAGCACAAAGGATGAGCAAATAGATTGAAGAGAGCCGTATCTATATTGTTCCTGCTCGCCGCATAGTAAACCGCCCCAACGTTGCGGCCTACAGCAGGTTTGAATTCGATCATATTCGATCATGTGACCGAGATTAAGTCCGCGGAGCGGATCGCATTTGTCAATCAAGACCAAAACTTTTGAGCTGCTCATCAACTTCCTGGTCACGTTATAGACCTTCACGCAAAACTGCACCACAATGTGGAATTCGCGGTTCCATACAGTTCTCAACGCAGGCTGGAAGTTTGCCAGTGTTTGCCAGCCCCCGATCAACCAGCTTCGAAGCACTGCAGTCCCCACCGGCACGAAAACACAAAGGTTACGCCAGTATGCCACAACGAGTCACACGCAAGACACCAATAGAAAGGATAATGGGGATGCCGTGATGGTGTCTTCGCCGGTGCAAAGACAGGCGCAAGCGTTGCGACGTGGCGTACAGTTCCAGCAGAATCAAGACATGAAGCCTCAGCCCGGCGATAAGGACTTCAAGCCTCCGATGCTTGATCGCCCGATTGGGACCAATACACCTCCGATGGCCGGCGAGAATACGGGAGTAGACCTGCGGTCACTGAAGCAAAGGCGGGATGACTTTGTGAACTACGACCGGCACCTGGAGCGAAGAAAGGAATTGTATGTCTCTCTTTAGAATGGCTACACAGCTAGGCTTGTCAGTGGCGCTAACAGTCAATTGTCCTGGCCCTTAGAACACGACAGGTCGCGAAGCCCTATTTTAGGGAATGGTCAAACTTGCGGTTCCTAGAGGGCAAAACGTTCGTTTCGAACCCTCGGCTCTTCAAAGGCGACAAAGCTTTGTACTTCCCCAACATGTCCGGAATCACGCTGGCCGAACAGAAGGATCGTCAAGATACAACCCCAGTTTTGCAAGGCAAGATCAGTGTCGTCAAGCTTTTTTCCAGTGTGTGGGCAGAGACGCAAGTCGGCTCCTTTACGGGCCCGACTCAAAATCCACATCTAACGGAACTGCTTGCCAACAATCCACAGTTTGCGCAAATGGTCGATATCAACTTGGAAGAAAATCGTATGAAGGCGACTCTGGTGAAAATGTTCATGTGGAGCATGCGCCGCAAGTTGCCCGAGCAGCAGCACCCTCGGTATTTCCTCGTGCAGAAAGGATTTACCGAATCCCTCAAGGAGGCTGTAGGCATGATGAACTCCAAGGTTGGCTACGTCTACCTGGTGGACTCAGAGTGTCGCATCCGCTGGGCGGGTAGTGGTAACGCTGAGCCCGCGGAGATGGAAACGCTCAATGTCGGCCTACAAAAGCTGATTACAGAGAGAAAAGCCATCTTCGAGGCTGAGGGTGTTAACCGCAAATAACTTATGCGGCTTTCACAAAGAATACCGACTTCTCTCAGGTGTTCCGAATGTACATAAATTATAGAGAACATTGTAGAATAGAATAATATGGATACCACCCCCATTTTTAAGCCATGCAAGAGTGTGATCATCAAGTGTACTACTACATGCTCCGTTGCCGCGACAACTTGAACTCCGGACTCCCAAGGACGAGTAAAATGAAAGCAGAAGCCAGTTCCGCGTATCGGCTGCATGGAAGTCTTGGAAGCAAAGCATGCACAACCCGACATGTCAATAATGGGGATTATGAGACGGGGCCAGCCCATTCACCTGAAGTAGAGTAACATTAGGAAACAGAAAGCGATAAAGCAGCCCAAGATAATAGCGTCGCGCCGTTTCTTCGTGCCGATCTTGCCAATCAAGTAATTCATGCCCGGGACTTTGCTCGCTGCGCCGACAATGCGCCGATTGATGCTCGCGAGGGTTTCGCGCTGTATGCCGAAATTCTCGTTGATTGCATACGCCTGGCTTAGCACGCCATCAATCATGTTGTGGCTGTTTTCGACTCGCGCACGCTCTTCGAGCATATAATCGGCCTCTTCGGCGCCTGGATTACTCGCACGATACGCATCGATATCGGAACGAACATTTGATAGGAGATTTGCACGATCGCGAGCTTCAGCGATAGCGGATGTCAAACGATTGAGCTCGCGACGGTGGTCAGCCAGAACCTCTCGATGTCGGGCAAGGTTGTTCTGTTTTAGAGCGGAGGAGGTCAAAGTGGCTTCAGAGTCAAGCAGACGAGATAGTTGGGATATGATTGCTTCGCGCTGTGCAAAGTATCAGCCGTGCCACTTTCCGCTTGCTTTCGGTCTCTCTACATTCAAGGGGAAATGAGGCAGTGCGGACATACTCGTTCGAGGATATCTTTCAGCTGTGACTCGAGCCTTAGCTCTTCATCCGTCGGATATTGTGGAGGTTTTGTAAGAGAGCTGAATTGCGCATATGTATGGAAGAGTTGCTCGGTCTGTTTCCTTAGTTAGTCCCCTAGGTCTTGACTATGCATCTTCACTCCCGGCGATGTATCCGATACCTGAGTCTCAAGAGAGCGGGCTTGCTGTCGCAACTGCGCCCACCCGGAGTTGGTGGAGGTCATGGCCGGTGAATGGTCCGTTGAATGCGCTCTAAATTTTGACACAAGAAGACAGCGCGGTAACCCCCTTTGCTGTCTTTGATCATCGAATACACCCCAGACACGTCAAAAGACAGCCTGCCCGCTTATCGGTCGACGTAAGCGCAATTACGCCGAGGGCGCTAACCTCTATCCGGTAAGGGAGTTGCTATCCTTGATGCCTTAAGGAAATGTCTGCCTGATTCCTCTCCGCAGACTTTGTTTGCCTTATTGATGAGGTGGCAACATTTAACAATCTGGGTGTCTATCACGTGCCCGCTTAGTGTGACCAACTCGCTTAGCCCTAGTCCCACAACCACAATTTGGTCCCATCGGACAATCTTCAATTCTCAACGCCGACAACCCAGCATACACAACAAAGCCGCCACCATGGTATGTTCGACCACGATCGCTCGCACTTGATATCGCGCTGATGGAATTCCTCGTCTAGTCGTCCAAGGTCAAGGCTGGTCAGCTCTGGGGAAAGAACAAGGAGGAGCTCGCCAAGCAGCTCGAGGAGTTGAAGACCGAGCTTAACCAGCTCCGTGTCCAGAAGATCGCCAACGGCGCTTCCACCAAGACCCAGAGAATGTGCGTAACAACGATGTCGATTCTACTTCACCCAGGCGCTTTGGAACGGAATTCTGCGACGAAAGACTCGGGAACACGGCCAATATCAAATGATGGGGGGATCGGGAGATTTACGCCGCAACACGAAAAGCTTTTTCTTCCGTGGTCACATATCGAATTCTCGAATCCAACTACGAAATCTGATCTTGGTCGGCCCGCAATTTGTCGCAGAATTGAACCGTTCGCCAGTTGTCGCATCTTTACGAAGCCCTCGAAAAAAAAATCCAGGATTGTCAACTAACTGAGCCTCTTCTCCAATGACAGCTCCGAGGTCCGCAAGTCGATCGCTCGTGTTCTCACCGTCATCAACGCCAACCAGCGCGCTCAGCTGCGTCTCTTCTACAAGGGCAAGAAGTACATTCCTCTTGACCTCCGCCCCAAGCTCACCCGCGAGCTCCGCCGCCGGCTCACCAAGCACGAGGCTACTCGCATCACTGAGCGCCAGCGCAAGCGCCAGATCCACTTCCCCCAGCGGAAGTACGCCGTTAAGGTACGAAGACCACGAGACTGTGTGGTGTGCCTCTGAACAGAATCGGCCATATCGTCAATTTTTGCCAACTCGGGATACAAGCAAAACTGAAGCTTCTGCCTCCCTGTGCAATACGTAAAAATTGCGATATGACCGACAATCTGTTGCGGACATCTGTTTCGAATCCGCGCGCCCGTCTTTTCAAGACCAACTCGCTAACAATATTCAATCTACAGGCTTAAGTGCAGAACTTTTTCGGATCTGGAGTTTTGTGGGGGGAAAAGCCGTTACTTGCCCTTGGACACATTGAGCAGGATGTGTGATGTGTGGACCTGAGCAGGGTCGATTTTCTCTTTTTTTTACATCCAAAAAATGGAATTTGATTATGTATCTTAAAATACGATGCAAATCGACCCTTGACATGACATGAACACTTTTAGACTATTTCTTGAATTCCTGGACTTGATGCGCGCGTTATCCGAATATGCGTATGCGATAAAGCCACGAGCTGATTGCTCGGTTGTGTGAACAACTTTTCGACGACAACTGGACTGGGAACGCAGATAGTGTTTATTTCTGCGAGAGGACCCCTGTTTAGTATCGAGCGGGATCGCTGGCAGGCAGTTACCTGTACGCAACTTGGGCTGCTCGCTTTGTATCAGAAGGACATGTCGGATCCTGCATTTTCAAATGTCTATACTCAGGTCTATTGATGTCAGTGATTGTCACTCACAGACGACCAACAAGGCATGTCTACATCGTAATACGTGGTATGAGCAGGTAGGAATCTACCCATCTACAGAGTGCATACGTAGACTCCCAGTCACTCCTCAAGACATGTGCTCGGATCCAAACCTGCTTCTATTCATGACAGCCACGCGGATGCAATTATTACTCTAAAAATTATCCATATCGAGTACCCTGCGCTTGTGCCAAGTCTCGAACAATTGTAAATTGTTATGTCATACAAGGCTTGAAGGCACAGGCTCAAGCAGACCCCACAGCACCGACGGCTTTAGCCATGTTAACATGCCCAGGTCCACTCAAGGCAGCGCCCGTATTCGAAAGATCCCCTTGCGACACAGATTCAGACGTCTCCATTACCCACGCACCGCCACAAGCACAATTTCTCAGATGATTCAACCGATGCATCATTTTCGTCCACGGACCCGTCCGGGGCCGACCTGCATCCCCCGAAACCTCACAGCAACGCACACAGCGCCTTCGTCGACTTGGTTGCACTGCAGAGGAGTCCGATTGGACCAGCGTAAGTTGAAGGGGTACCTTCATCAGGATGTCTACCTCGCAACGCTTGCGATACGCGGCCATCCGTGAGTGATTCTCCAGCCCAAGCCAGGTGTAGTCGCCTAGAACGATTTCCTTCCTCTGGATATCCGATCGGATGGATGGCACGGTTTGAGTAAAGAGAGTTTGAACGGCGGGGATGAGGACGGGGGGAATTCGTGCGTTCACGGTGAGTTCCTTTTCAGGACTGGGTCGTTCGGCATCGCCGAAGCCGGAGCCCTGGTAGGCGTGTTTGACGGCAGAGTCGACGCCTGCGAGGAACTTCTCGTAGACGTCTACGCGGACAGGGGATGTTTCAAGAGCTCGGCAGATCTCGACCCAGTACGTTCGAGACTCGGGTTCGAGTGCAGCGATGTTGACGTGCTCGAATCCGCCGCGGATACCACGCAGGCCACGGCAGATAAAGCGCATGTAAGCACGAGACATACTCGACAGAATGAGGAGGAGCGGAAGCGATGTGATGGTTTTCACTATACAGTAACCTGTCAGATGACACGGAAGCATGGCTGCATGGGCCCTTGTGACAGTCTTCTGCACTTACACTTTTGGGTGAAAGCCTCTGTATCATGGAGCACGCTTTCAAAGTCATCGGCAAGATCAAAGATCTCATTGAGGATATAATGGGAGAGGCCTAAAGTCCATTTCGTGTTTCCGAGCAGGGCGTGAAGGATTCCTAGATTCCACAGATATTTGAGCTTTGCTGAGTCCTTCGACGTTAGAAACCGGGTAGCCACTTACCAGGGTCATTTTGTTCTGCTGGAACGTTCTTGGTGTTTTGGAAGTAGGCCGCATACAGCACAGAAGAGTGACGCATCTGCAAAACAGCCCATGCGATGGCGGAAGGCATACTTCGACGTCTGTTCTTGCCTCTGAACCCAAGACTGGCTTGCAGGCTTAGTGCCCGGGGGATATATGCGTGTGTCAATAGCTTATCTTGCTCTACCGTAAAGTTGCAATTGACAGAGAGTGCTCGATAAACTTCGCCTAGAAATGCGGGTTGATTATCTGGACGATTTGGGACAAAAAGGTGGTCAGCACGGGGTCTGTTGCACAAAAATGAAGCAGACAACTCACCCGGAGGTAACTGGCCCAAAACAATCATCATGATGTCGTCCGTGTTGGAATCACTACCAGAGCCCCGACTGAAAGCTAGGGTCAGTGCCGCAATGGCAGCCGAGAATTTGCCTGTTCAAAGTTTGATTAGAAAAGGTCATCTTGTGAACCTATGTCTGGGTCATCGCTTACTTTCGTCGTAAAGTCCACCACTCGACCCGAAATTGTGCTCCATCCACCTCAGTCGCGGCTGGCCCTCACAGTCCAGCACTACGGCAGCGCAGGAGTTGGGAGAGAAGGCGATCGAAAGACCTGTAAAGTTGTCATGGTCAGTCTTCATTCGAGTGCGATGCATAAGGATGCTGGTAGCAAGCGTACCTGGTGTACTTGGAGGGAATCGGAATCCGGCCTGTGCCAGACAGTTTACAGTACTAGGATCTTCTAGACCGCTGAAAACAGCCATGGTTTTGGTTTCATAGGAAGTGATTGTTCCGTCGTCGTGGGTGAATGTCAAAGCTGGTGCTGTGACATGCTCCATCGGGTCGACGGAAATCACGTACTTGTCCAAGTATATATTCTCTAGCCGTCGCATTTCGATTTTCGGCTTGAGTTGAGGCATCAGCAGATGATAGAAGAATTGCCTGTTGGGAGCGACCTTAACATACCCTTACTTGTACGTGAGACTTCTTGGATACGACTTCGTCGAACTTGGGGTGAAAGGACTGCTGCGCGGAGTCCAGCTGCCATCGGACAATCACACTGGCAGGACCCTGCTGGGCTGGAAACTCTGAGGATGTATGCAGAGGCTTGGAGAAAACTCCTAGAATCCACGGACTTGTGGTAGTTGGCCCTGTTGGACTGTCGACTTGTCCTGGAATCACTTCCAGTCGTGTCAGGGTGTATACCGAGTTGGCGAATGGTAACGATTGATCCGTGTGCTGGTTTGGGTCGTTACCGATATCCCAGATACTGCTGGGCATATCAATTTTGTAATGCAGTAGTCGTACAGCTGGCACGGGCCACTTGTTTGGGCTTCTCATCACCATCGGGTCCCATTTGTTGGGATTCCAGGCAATTTCCACCCGATACAGACAGAGCTTCTGACAGACAGAGTACGTCGCCAGCAGAATGGTTCCTATGAGCCAAGTATTTAGCCACACCGGCGAATTCTCGAGAGACAAGCTCAACGATAGTATCACCAGGTCACTCACCTTGCGTGGCGACCATTGTCGCATGGGTCAATAGTCTATCTGAGTGACCTGTGTTCTTCAGTTCCGCGGGAACTTCAGCCCACTTGCTGTCGATGTTTTGATACATCAATCTGATCTGACCGGCTCGGGTGACCGTGATCAACGAGCTTTTTCCCGCCGGATGAGACGGATGAGTCGGCCGCCATCGGAACGGAGAATAAGCCCATCGGTTGTTCAATTTGGCAGCTTGTTGGAACGCATGTACCTAGAAAGTCGGATGGTGTTAATAAGAACTTTGGAGCAAGACAAAATCTGTGACATTCACCCTCACGGAGCGGCTTGCCACGGTGCGGAATTTTGGATTACCTGTCGACCGGGATTGAGCCACATCAATCCGACGATCTGATTGCTGTCGTCTCCAGAGTCGTAGGTTGCCTGTCGCAGGCCTGTGATGTTGTTGAGGGCCATGAAGATAGAATAGATGGAGACTCGACCCATCGAGTCCACGACAGCGAGCTCCGAACCAGCATCACTCCATGACAAATGAAGCAATTGATTGCCACTGTGCGCTTCTGTCACTGGGGCAAGAGGGAATTCATCACTCAACCCCCATGTCCCGTCCGAGGGACTGGATTGGAGATTCCGCACACACACTCGCACACCATCTGCGGAAATGTATGCGATGGCCCCTAACCGGGACCAGGCTATTCTCCTGTGCGCGGCCGTTAGTCCCAACTCGTTTTTTCCAAGTTCTTTGACCCCCTGGACGATGGACGATGATCACTTACTGGCGGCAACCCAGTAATCGCATCTCATCGATGCACTGGGCCAGACCTTTCGTGGAGGGGAGAGCGGCCGGCGGGGGCAGCCCCAGATCCAAGGAATGGGCCTCTCCGAAGAGATCGTCCACATTGATACTTTCATCCATGATCAGGGGCATCAGTGGCGATCGAGGATCATGAGTGCAGTGACAGATGAGTAAAAAATGAGCTTGGCAGGCTCACCCTGCATGGTTCGAATATAAATCGCCGTCGGTCTACCATGCACTCGGACACACGGATTATTAGAGACACGGGATCAATAACCGTCGCCCGGCGGGTTGGTTTAAGGACGCAACCGACAAGCTTTGGTCTGAGAGTCGGACAATTCAGCCCGATTGTTTAGCGGGAAGTATAGACAATGGCCACCAGATGGGGGCGAGATCGATTGAGGTGAGTTCTACAACTGGGGAGAAGTCCAACCACTTACCTCCACACAGAGAGCGATGGAGGGCTTGGTCACAGCTCCCCGGTTGGTTCTCCTCTGGCATTCCCGTGACTCGAGAATGGATCCTGAGACCCGTTGACCGGACCTCAGCTGCAGTGGGCCCGTGACCCGACCCTGGATGATGACTCAGCCGACGTCCGCCCCGGGCCTGGAGCCAGTGTCTGAGTGTAGTTAAGTTACTAGTTACTAGTTGTACTCACTGACTCAGTAGTACTAAGTATGTAGTGTAGCACTGGCGGGCGTTCCTCCTTTGATACGCGACCCATTTGAGATCCACAGCACATCTACAAGTACGGAGTATATGTAATATCCATCGAAGGGAACCTTGGCTTGAGTGCAGTATTCAGACTTCAGTCAGGTGTTGACTCGGCGTTTCATTGACCATGTTGACGACTGTTGTCAACCAATGCCAATGTTGGGATCTGGAGAGCACTGCTACCATCCCAGACCTTAGGTACTTTAGGCAGCAGAAGAAGTTGCTCAACGGCTTCCACTGTCATCGACATGTACGCTGCAGTCTGCACCAGTGCACTTATAGACACGTTTTCCTACCTTCACTACCTTACCTACTAGGTAGTACCTAGTCCTGTTGTACCGAGAGGTATCAGGCTCCGTGGCCATCGCTGCGCGAGACCAACCTATTGCACGTGACCTTTGTTCTCCCCTCGTAGCCCTGCCAACGATCTTTTCGCCAATGATTCATCACCTTTGGGCTCCATATGGAAACTGCCGCCAATCATTGTCTTCTCTCCGGCGGCCCCAGTCCGCCCGTCCGCCCGGGAAAAACAGAGCCGCGCGACGAACACAACAATCCACGCGACCGAAAGCGGTAAGGACAACATCAAATTCAAAGTCGATGGAGTCGGGTCCTCCTTGGGCTGAGAGATCGTGCGGGTCGAGTCAGGGTCGAAATCTATTGCATTCTTGGAGGATTGCAGACTGCAGAGTGCAGAGTCTCAGAGGGTACGACTACGCATCGCGATTGAGGTCTCTGCTGGTACCTACCCGTTGTCCTCGAGCCCCAAGATTCAGATCTAAGCTCTCTGCATTATGCAATATGCAATGTGGGCATTCTGCCGGTTGATGGGAGGCCTCCGAAGACAGCATTGAATTACTACTACAGTCCCCCACTACCTTTTCACTCCATTGCGAGTATATTCCTGTACTTTGCATCAGTGCATGAAACATTGACAATCATGGCCCGATTGTACTACGCGATGCACTTTTAGCCACTGGCGATTCCACTGACCCAGTCTGATCTCTCTGGCACCGTAGCCTCCGAGAGATTTCTCGCCCGTTCCAGCGCGGGTGGATTGTACTGTGTAGTCCAAACGAAGAGCAAATTGATGGTAAGCTAACCATCGACGGATCGCGGGTTTTGTCGTGGACAAACAACGGCACGTCAACCCGCCTTTGAAGGTGTCCATGAATCCCATCCCGTGACGTGCAATCTCCCTTGATCTCAGCAGCGAGCAGCCCGGTTTGGATCTTTTTCGTCATCCCACCCCAACTTCATGATGGTCCATTACGGGCCTCGGGCCTCTGATAGATGAGGAGTCTTCCCGCCGTCGCCATTCCGAAGAGTTGATGCAATCCAATTCCTGCCATTCTCGGCTTCGTGAAGACTGTGGTCTCCCGCAGCACAACAACCCGTCGGCCGTTGGATCGCTCCCGTCTTCTGCTGCTGTCCACCAAATATCAAAATCTGAGTCTCGCTCGGTTCCATCGCCATCGTGAACTCGGCCCTCTTTTTTTTCCCCTCGTAGCCTTCTCCCCTGCGCAACCACCACATTCCACAGCACCGTTTGATCTTCGATTGACTCCGTTCTCCTCCCCCATCAACAACCCACTTTTCAACCACATCTCCTCGTCCTCCCCTCTCTTCTTGCCAAACTTCGTCCACGTAACCCCATCCAAGTAACTCTGCGCACGTGGTCTTCTTCATCTCCTGCCTGCATACCGAAACGCTGAATTCGAAGAATTTGGCACGTCTTCGGTCTTGCCATTTCCACCTCGTCCACAACGCGCTCGTCGTCCCAAGTTGCAATTGTCATCTTTCCCTCCGTCATTGTTTCTCCCTCTCCATCTAGTTGTGCCCCCCTCTCTTTGTGTCTGCAACTGTTGAGTTGCTTTCGGTGCTCGACTCCTCCCACACATCTCCAACTTGAAATACCCGACACACACACGCCCACACACACACACACCTGACCTCATCGTCCTGCTGCACCGACCACCATCTTGTCTCCCTCTTTCTCTCTGTCCGTCTCCCCTCCATCCCTCTTCTTCTCTCTCCCCATCCACCTTCTTCGGCTGAATTGCCATCTGCGGACGCTCCTCTCCAATTCTTGCTTCATCCACCTCCCTTCCAGCCGTCCCCTCTACTGCTTGCGTGTGATCGTCTCATGCGAATCTCGTCCGTTGCTCGGTGTACGATTGCGTGCATTACTTCAACCCCCTTGTTCGTGATTGTATCTGTCACGGTACTCCAGTAGGAGTGTCTCAACCTATCGTCGACTGCACCTGTTCTGTGGCATCCCTGCTGGTCGATTCCCCTCGTCTGGCAGAGTGCAACTGTGTGTTGCGTGTCCTTCAGCCACTTTGCAACTCCATCTCTTTCCTTTTCACCCTTACTGTCGGCTTTCTCTTGCGCGACCGACCTCCCTCCGACTCTCCTCCAAAGTCGGACCTGCACACCACCCTCCACGATGGAAGGTACACCTTACGAATTGTCCGATGACAGCTCGGGCTTAAGCTCGGTGCCTTCATCCGCGCGCGCCTCGCCTGAGCCCGCCGCCCGGTACCTGACGCCATCATCGCAAGAAGGCGATTCGATGCGCCAAGACTGCCCTCCGCCCGCAAAGAAGCGGAAGCGCAACCCCTTGCCCAAAGAGCGTACAACACAATATCTCGACTTCGCCAAATCGTCGTACGAACAGCCAGATCAGGTCAGGTTACTTGTCGACACTCTTCGTCACCAGAAGGACATTATTGTCATCGCTGGCGCCGGTATTTCTACATCTGCAGGCAGTAAGTCCAAGTCTTCCATCCTGTTCATTTCGACTGTTCTCAGTTTTGTGTTCCCTCTTTTTTTGGGGTCCTTTTTCTCGTTCGTGCTGTCTATTTGGTTGGGAGTCTTTGGCTTGCTCCCGACCGGCACTCTGGACCCCCCGACTTCCGCACGTCATCCACCTTCGTACGTCGACAGGGTTCTCGTCGCTAACCACCGTGAATAGTTCCCGATTTTCGTTCACCCGATGGCTTGTTCAAGACCTTGCAGAAGAAGTACAATCTCAAGGCTTCAGGAAAGCTGCTGTTCGATGCGGCAGTCTATCAGGATGAGACCCTGCTCAAACCCTTCCATGAGTTGGTGCAAACCTTGTCGACTGAGGCCGCCAATTGTCAACCCACCAAGTTCCACGAGATGCTGGCCAGTCTCGGCAAGGAAAATCGCTTGAAACGACTGTACACACAAAACATTGACGGCCTGGAAATTTCCATGAAGCCCCTGGAGACCGAGGTTCCATTGAGTGTCAAGGGTCGCTGGCCCGTCACCATTCAGCTCCACGGCAGCATCACCAAGATGGTCTGCCAGAAGTGCCGCCACCTGTCCACCTTGCAGCCAGAGAAGTTCTGTGAGGCGGATCCCCCCGACTGTGATGAGTGCGCCGACAACGACCGTGCTCGGGTGGTAGCCGGCCAACGTAGCCACGGTGTGGGCCGGATGCGGCCGCGCTTCGTCTTGTACAACGAGCACAACCCCGACGAAGAGGCGATCACATCCGTCATGAATGCCGACATCAAATCCCGCCCTCGTGTCCTCGTCGTCGCCGGGACCAGTCTCAAGATCCCGGGTGTGCGTCTTCTCGTCAAGAATCTGTGTAAGGTCATTCGTGGTCGGAAGGATGGCGTCACCATGTTCATCAGCAACGAACCTCCTGTCGGCAAAGAATTCGAGGACTGTTTCGACCTGGTCGTCCAAGGATCAACGGATCAGGTCGCGGATCTGGTCCAGCTGAAGAATTGGCATGACCCGGCACCTTACACTGCCCCTCTTCCGGAGCCTGTCTTTGGTGTGCCCCCGACGGTGACAGGGGAGCCCGCTGTCACCGATGAGGAAGGCAAGATCTCTGTGGTGATCACATCCACCCCGACGAAGAAGCGCCCAGTCAGCGACATCGGGTTGATCACCCCTTCTTCCTCTCACGACGAGGCACCTCAGGCGAAGAAGACCAAGCGCGCTCTCGCCAACCCGGCCACCAGTGGCAGGAGTATCACCGATCTCCTGCACAACGCCGCCACCAAGCCGCGCGCCCCAGCCAAGGCGGCCCGAAAGCCAACGACAGCCAAGTCCACGGTTCCCAAGAAGCGTGGAGGCAAGCCCCCGGCTGCTGTGGCCGCGGCATCCAAGCCCATCTCCTCTTTCGCAACGGTCAGCAAGGCCAACAAGACTGTGGTGGTGGCTGAGAAGAAGGCCGGCCTCAACAAGCAAACGGCCTCGCTGAAGCCCAGTGCAGCTCGAGCGAACGGCTCACTGCTCACCTCTGGGGCTCTCAAGGCTGGCGTTGAGGCCCACGTGATTGAGGAAGTGACCATCGACCGCTCCTGACGGTGGGTGCCTTCGCGAGTACCTGCTTGGGTACTCGTGAGACGGCTTTTACACTTCTCTCGATCCGTCATCGAGCGCATCACGATCAGCGCTCGATGATGTGGTCTTTTGAGAGCTGACCTTGCGTTGGAGGAGATTCCTCCTACCTCTCACTTCTTTGCGCGCCCCTCACTTTCAACTGAGAGTGACGAGCGGTTCGATTTCCTTTACGTTCCTCTCGCTTTCAGCGCGCGCGAAGATACCAACGATAGATCATGAGGCTAGGTGCATGGAATGGGGCGTTGGCGTTCTTCTCTTTGGGTTGGCGATCTTGGTTCTTTTCTGTGCTCTTGTCCATGGGTTCAAAGCCCTGGGCCTTTTGTTTTCCTTTTTTCTTGTTTTAATATATTTTACTTCCACTTCTCATCGCTCACGTGAGCGACTGGTGAGTGAATGTGGCCTTTTGGATTCCGGTGCTCGTACTCCCCTGTAACATCAGTCCTCTGTAAGTCTACCTTTGAAGTCGACCTTGAGTAATGTTTTGTCATCCATCATGGTGATGGGACGCTTGGACTATATAAGACTATATTGTCATATTTTGCACATCCGAGATCTCAAAATGATCCCATCGCCTTGCCTGTTGTCGATTCTTGTTCGGGCGTTTCCTCTTTCAAGCTTGAAGCACCGAACGGTGGGATCCTTCAACTCCCACTCACGAGTCATTTATCAGAAGTCCGGTCTTTCCTGCGAGAGGCTTCCATCTGGCATTGGAAAAAGGCGATACAGAAGCTGCCGATCAGGAGCGTCACTGGGGATGCGCTATGCAAACTAGTAGAGCTCCCAGGGGGGGGGGGGGGGAGTTAGGTGGAACATGAAGAGGTTTGGAATGTGGCGCAGGGAGCAGTCAGACTGAATATATGTCGGCTGTATATACCTACATGTATCCGCCGTGCCAACGACAACCTTTACCTCAGGTCAGGTCAGCCTTACTCCATAGTTCATACCGACCTATAGCAGTCAATTGACTTACCACCACAAGTCACCTGTTACCTTACCTGTGTAACGGACAAAAGACATGGGTCAAAGTACACCCAGAAAATGCTACACGCAGACTCTAGATTCGTGAGCCTGATCATTGGGATTACCGTGTTTCTAGGTACTCATTGAACTATATTATGTACTATGTACTCAACGTAGATGGTGGCTCCTGTCTGACAAGGTCGAGAAGATGGAGAGACCATTGACATGCAGTCGGCTGTTGTTATTTATTATCCGTACAATTCCCATAGTCGGCAGTCTTGTATAAATGGTCTTTCGCAACGACGTCCGAGTCCTCCATAGGCCATCACTCACACCGGGCGTTTCACAGGTCAACTGAAACCAATTGACCCCGAGGAACAGAGAATAGACCTCTATTATACAGAAAGAACAATGAACGGGAGCTTGAGCGTGTTATCCAGAGCTTTGGAGTAGACAATGTCACTTGATTGGAAAGCCTCATTAGCCAAGGTCCAACCCACCCTGCAACTGACTCGCGGGCCCTTCATCATCTGTCTCATCGGCATCGGGATCCATCTGTCTAGACGTCCCATCCAGATCCTCAATGCGATCGAGATCCTCATCCACCCTGTGCTCGTCATCGTCATCATCATCCTCGTCTTCCTCGTCCTCTCCTTCTTCCTCTGCCTCTTCCTCATCCTCATCATTTTCGTCTTCTTCTTCCGCTTCGTTCTCCTCCTCCTCTTCCTCCTCCTCGTCATCCTCCCCTTGCGCTTGGTCGTTCCCTCGAGGTTGTCCAGCTGCTCTGCTCTGTTCCTTGCTTCGTTTTACTCGCTTTGCAGGTTTATCCACCATTTCAACATCTTCGTCCTCGGCCACCCCTCCCGATGTTCGCGCAGCAGCACTGCTAGCGCCGGCGGTTGTGCCGCCATTGGCATCGGTCTTTTTCGCTTTACGCTTGCCGGCTTTGATCTCGGTAAAGGCCTCGAGTTCCTTTTCCAGACGAGGGCGGAAGGCATCGAGTTCGAGTTCAGTGAGGGCATTAAAAACGTCTGCAGGGGCGACGGTGCGCTTTAGAGTTGCGTCATTGGCACTGGAGAGATGAAATAGACAGTTAGAATCCGAGGTCTCGACGGGCTTCTGATCGCGGGTCAAGAGCCACAAGTGACCAGATGTTCAGGTTCGACGGTAGGTGCGCAGTACGCTACCTCACAGCTTACGCGTGGTAATGAACGAGAAAAGAACATACTGTGACGAGAGATAGGATATAAAGACGGTGGCGGCTTTCTGAATCGCCAGAACTGCATCTTTCTGGATTGTCGTATTGGGAGGAAGCACGGATTTCGCAAGACGGATCGTCAGCGAGCGTGGGAGGAGGTAGTCCTGAACCAAAGAAGAGAAAAGGCATTGCTCGAGTCAGCCTACAGGACTCTGAACCAGCAGATTCTGTTTCGCGCATGACACACACTGCCTCGCACGAAGACAGAGGTTACAGGCTGCAATGTGCCCGTATTAAGACGTGCACTCACCTCGACGCTGACGCCTTGCTCCGCCCGGGCCTTGATCTGCTGCTCCGTCGCAGTGATGGGCTTGTCGGCGGTTCCCTGCGCTTGCGGCGATAATTGCGATGCCTCCTCCGTGTCGGCAGGTGTGACAGATGAAGTTGATTTGCGCGGTGGCATACTTGTGGTGCTCTTTGTCGCGGTAGATATTTTCTTTTCGCCCTGCTTGCCGAGGGTAGGCTGGACGGGGTCTTCGTCCTTCTCGTGGAAGTATCTTTGACGCGAGGTGAAAGTACTCGTCACCCTTTGGAGCTGGGGGAAGTCTTGATGCTAAAGGATTTGAGATGTGCTCGTGTCGTTCTGTCTTATACAGAAAGTTCTCGATGCAATTAACGGACTGGACCAAGTCGATCCCGAATGTACAATTCTGTAGCTGCCGGAAGGTGAGATTGAAGTAGGAGTGGCGGGTCTCTGAAAGCGCGAAATCCGCGACGCGAGCTTTAAGTTGGCTCGGGGAGCAGAGTGGAGACCCAGGTACAAGCGTTAGACTCGACGTAGAGATCTACATTTTATGCAGTCAATGTATCTTCATACAAACAAGATTTGAGTCAGCAGTATAGGCACCGAATCGATCGTAGTGTGAGTTGCCTCGATCAGGGTTTGCTTCTCCAGTTGAAGATCGTTTAACATTCTACCTACATCGTCCGTTCTAACAGACAATCTTGACTTTCTACTAGCAGTCTAGGTCGCCAAATACTCGAATGGTCGGACTCGAATGGGAATTTGTCTCGCAACACAGCCAGACCAAGAACAGAGAAAGCCTTAGTCTGACGAGACACAAATAGCTAGACGCAATGCCATATTTGCAATTCGACCCCTAGGGTCATTCCAGCAATGGCAAGAACATGAATTTGGGCTTACTCCCGATAATCACAAGACCCGGTGTTTCTATGCATTTGACTGACGACACATGGACATCAGCTCACGAGAATTCAAGATGGAAAAGAGATATAATGCAAATTTGATTCATCCAGATATAACGCCCATTTTTTGGTATCCAAGAAATCTAACAATGAGAATGAACGAGATAACAACAGAAGCAGTGCATCGAATGTCTTCATCTCGGACCGCAGAATCTCTCACTCTATTCGGCCATCTCCTCGTCCTCGCCCTGTCCGTTACCCCAAAGACCTTCAATCTGGAACTCCTTGGCCCACTCAGTAACAACCTGTACATTGTCCACGGGACCCGCGGTGGGATCCGCAGCCTCGGCCGCTGAGCCAGCCACGGGCAGAACAGGAGCGTTGGCCCAGCCTTGAATACGGCCATCGCGCCAATCGTTGATCACAGTCATAGCCGCACTCTCAACATTAGGGACACCACGCTTACCGAGACGGCCGCGCTTGCGAGCGACTTGGATGAGGAAGTCGGTGGTCTTATCACCGGTGGGGAAAAGGGTGGTGATGCCGTAGACTTCGAGCATCTTGTTGATCAAAGTCTCGGAGGAAGACAGACGCTTGATCAACAGATTGACAGCCGCGACGGGGTCTTCGATCTGCTTGGGGGGATGGCGTTGAGAAGGACGAGGCGGGCCTGCTCGTTGTCCTTGGACTTCTTGGTCTTTCCAGCGGCGCTGGGGAAGACAATACCCGGTGAATCGATCAGCTTGAGCTTGTTGTCAAGCTTGACGCTGCGAAGATTGGTGGTGACACCAGCTTCGGCACCGGTAGGGCAGGCGTTGCTGGATCCCTTGTTGAGACGAGCAGTGAGGGCGTTGATCACAGACGATTTACCGACGTTGGGATAACCAATGACTCCGACGGAGATCGAGCGCTTCAACTGCTTGCTGTGGGCGTAGGACTTGAGGGCGCGGAAGAGGGTCTCGGAGGTGCCCTTGACGGTCAATTGCTTGTGGTCGAAGCTGTGCGCATTGGGGGCGCCGTTGGCGGCCTTGAGGGGGAGAGTGGGGAAATAACGTCGGAGGTGAATCAACCACGCCTTGAGGACCGGTGGGGGCACCAAATCGATCTTGTTCAAGATGAGAATGAGACGCTTCGAGCCGTTGTCGGCGGCCATAATCTCCCGTTCAACCTCCTTTGATCGTGTACCCTCGGGGTCCCGAGCATCGAGCACGTAAAGGACTACGTCAGCCGCATCGGTCACGGTCTTGAAGACCTTGTCGAACTGGCGCCGTGAGCTCTCCTTGGTGGAGTTCAATGATGTGCCTAGCGTGGGAGCATCGGTGAATGTGACGCCGCCCTCTTCATCCTCGTCCATCTCGTCATCATCATCCTCGTCCTCGTCCATCTCATCGTCGTCGCTGTCATTCTCATCGTCATATTCTTGGGCACGAGCGCGAGCGGAAGCGAGGAGCGCTGCCATGGGGTTTGAGTCGCTGCCATCAGCGTCCATATCGTCGTCCAAGAGGTCGTCCTCCATGATATCAACGGCTGCCTGCGTACCCGGCTGGGTCTGCTTGGCCTCGAGTTTACGAGCGCGGGCCTCCTGGCGCAGACGCTCCTGCTCCTCGGTCTTCAGACGCTTCTTCTCCTCGATGTCGTGAAGCATCTTGTCCTTGAAAGGGAACAGGTTGGGGATACCGGGGTCCTTCTTGATTTTTGACCGCCATTCTGGGTTCTGGAAAAAAATGCAGCAGGTTAGACCCTGATCCAGAATGTGAATTGAATAGATGCGTCGAGACTCCTGTCGCTTCTCAAGGAGGAAAAAGCAAGTACCTTCTTTGCAAGCTTCTTCTGCTTTCTTTGCTTCGCAACAGCAGCTTTTTCAATCTTGTGTCTCAGACGAGTGGGCACCCGCTTGGAATTTTTGCCTGTCGCACTCGCAGATGATTAGTTTAAAAAGTCAAGAATGCATTGATGGTGATGATACTGACCGAGTTTCACCATTTTGTCTGTTCACTTGTGTGTAGCAAATGCAGACAATAATAAGTGCGCTTTTACAATATCTCTCAATCTCCGCAAAATCCAGTCGAAAAAGTTAAGCGCCAAGATTTCGATAAGCGGATAATCATATTCCCCGATCTCCGATCCGCGGCCGGCGGGACGATTACGCCAAATGGTAATGCAACCGCTGATTAGTCGATGTACTTGTTTTTACTCTTCGATCTGAACTTTGTCGCGCGTTTTCATCTTTTGCGGTTTATTTTTCGTCTATAGACATAGAACCTCCCTTTTCAGTGTGCAATCAAATCGTCAGATTCGTTTTGAGCCTGGATCGTGCCCCTTGAACCTCACTCACCGAACGTCTACAACACAATCTTCCCCGAAGCACCCCCGCGGAACCCCTCCCCCGCGATGTCTTCCAACGCCAAAGAAGCCTTTTCTGCGCCAGCAGAGGTGCACACATTCGATGGCCTTCTCTCTGATTTTGACGGAACGATCGTCGACTCCACGGATGGTATGGCTAGACTTTGGGACTAAATGACACAATCGATGCTAATGAATACCTTTTGTCAACAGCAATCGTGAAACACTGGCACCAGTGAGTCGATGTTGTAGCCAACACGACAGTCCAGGAATGGGACAATGGCTGACATCGATACAGAATTGGTGCTGAATTGGGTGTGGATCCCAAGACAATCCTCGCTACTTCTCATGGCCGGCGAAGCATCGATGTCATGGGAATCTATGACAAGACCAAAGCCAACTGGGAATGTATGTCGCGGCCCACACGTTCTGCATTGCTCAAGTACAAGTCTGATACTTTGCTCTCTCCCAGATGTCAACTTTGTCGAAGGCCGCATTCCGAAAACGTACGGCTCCGATGCTGTTGAAATCCCGGGTGGTCGAGATCTCATGAACGCTCTCGACAGCTCCTCCGCCAGATGGGGCGTGGTAACCTCAGGCACACGTGCGCTGATTGATGGCTGGCTGGGCGTGCTCAGCCTTACACACCCAAAGCATCTTGTAGTAGCCGAGGATGTTGAGCTAGGAAAGCCAGATCCTCGATGCTACCAGCTCGGCGCGAAAAAGATTGGTCTGGAGGGCTCAACGAATATCGTCGTTTTGGAGGATGCGCCTAGTGGAATCAAGGCGGGCAAGGCTGCCGGATACAAGGTCATTGCACTCGCTACAACACATTCTCTGGATAAGCTGAAAGAGGCTGGAGCAGACTGGATCATTGAAGATCTACGCAGCCTCTCCATCAACAGTGTCGTCGATGGACGAATTGAGCTTGAGATTCGGAATGCGCTGCAGTGAGAATTTCTCCTTGGATTCATGTAACATCACTGATCATTATAAAAGAGTTTCCACAGATAGAATAGCACGTTACAACATGCTGCACTTTTCATCTGGCCATCCTGGAATGAGCAAATGAAGCTGTTGTTGATTGAGATTCTCAGTCCTTGGCCTCGAGATGACAACTGCACTCCCCAGGTCCCGTCTACGTCTAGGTGGCCTGGTCGACCACCTTCAAGTCGGCCAAGCCTCTTCCCACGCCTTGAATTTCCAGTTATGTTTCTAGCGCGGGTCTTCAAAGTCCAGCACAGTCTTATACCACGCCAGCCCCTCACACACCATAGAGCCCATTTAAATTCATATGCCCGCCAATCTGAGTGAAATACCCACGCGTGTCTTATCGATCATACGCAAAATTTCACCCGCGACAAATCGGGCGTTCACATGTGCGCCCCCTCTGCTAGCAGATGTGGAAGTGCAGTCTCGCCAGTGACAATCTCAATCAAATCTTCAACATTCAACAGCCTCTATTTTGGACGTCGATGGAAGGAGACCCAGTAGCTCGGCAGCGGTGCATGCTGTGTGCAATGCGATGTAAGCCGGTGCTGTCGAACAGAAACTGGCCGATGACCTCAGTGAAATTGCAGACTCGGACAACTCTGCATGGTTGTGCAGCAGCCATGTTCCGTTAGGCATTTATCAATTCAAATTCGGAGATAGGGATGCACACAGCTGCTATTGGCCGAGTTTGATTCGCGTGCCCCGAGGATACGGAGACCACAGACGACCAGTCTCTAGGCGTTGCATTTGTCCGCCGCGACAACTCATCCATCTGACGCTATCTCAATGACTCACGCTCACCCCTACTCGCGAGGATGAGAAACTACCGCGGGCTTCACAGTATCTTGCCGTCGATCTATAGAATGATGGGTATGTTGAGCTATACGGGACAAGTATGGGGGCCAACCAGTTTACAAGAGTGCACCTCGTTCGAGATGTCTACGCACCCGAGCCGCCCAAAATCGAGCAAATGAGCAGCTTCCCCTGAGCTCCGTCAAGCTGACCTCTGGCCACGGCGACGCCTCTTCGGGGCATCTCATCCTTTGTCAAACTCTTGACAACCGACCCAACTTCTTAGTCCTGATCTAATCAGGTATCTAAAATTCTACAGCAGAATGTGACTGACAATGGATGTCACGACCGCGGCCTCGGAACTCGAGCACCAGCATGTGCTTAGCTATCGTCAGAGACTCTGACGTTTTACATGACCACGAGCAGAGAGACCAGGCCTCGCTTTCATTGTATGCTCTTTGCATCTTAGCCGGGGATCAAGTGACGCTCCATGGGGGCCGGGAGACATTACTCTGTTACCTGATGAACATGTTGATAATGGACTGGGAACTTGTCCAATAAAATACCTGCCTCGGATTTACGTTGAAACATGCGGATGCAATGCACTTTTGACAATATCGCGGATTGTACGCCTGCGCCTACTACCTACAGAATAAGGCGCTCTCGGACTAAACAAAGATCCTCTATATCTCTCTGGCCAATGGTTCAGGCTTCGATTCGCAAGCTCAGTAAGGGCCGGGCCTCTGTCCATCTAGCCCTTCGCGGCAGTGCATCACAGCAAAGAGACAAAGGGCGCATCAGCAGAGAGAAGACCCTCACCCAGCTCGCTGCCGTGGTCTTGGGAATTGCCCCCGGGCAACTTAAATAGTCCCAGGACATGCAGTCGTACCTGAAGGCCGGACGAGCATGCTGCCTCGGTCATTTTTGGGCACATTGTCTGCTCTGAATACCATTAGCCTCATCGAGGATCGCACCGAGTTGCTCATTGCAACACGAGGCCTGGTATTCATTCCAGATCTTTAGCACGAGCCCCTGCAGCTGAACATCTCCGCGGGCAGTTCATCTACCGCGGGTTGCGGGGTGATTGCTCGTGTAACCAGCGCGAGTGGCGCGATCGCGACTCATTGCAGCTTTGGAAATCCGGCTGCTGAAGAGCTACCGGCACGATTGCACTGTATTTGAACCACCTGCTTCTCTTCCTCCCTTACGACTGAGTGTCGTGCTGGAAGATGGTTCACGTCTAGCAGGGATTTCTATCATCTCGCTGCGTGCCCACTGCGTGCCCGCCGTCCGTCCTAGATCACAAACACATCTATCCTGGACACTTATTAAAAAGCTCAATCATCCGATGGATGGAGTTCTTGCCTCCTCAGTGACTGGGTCGGTTAGGTGAAATGACGGTCTGAATGAGTATTAGACCATACCCCGTGACCTGTGTCCGATGACGTGGATGGCATCGTTACGCCGCAGCGTTGTTGTTGCAGACGTATGTTATCACTTTCCGTGTCACTATTTACGTGAGAAGTTGATCGAGTCGCGGGCAATACGTATAGGTATAATTTGGGTGTTGCTGAAACGCGTCAAGGTTGACCGAGAGAAGAAGATCAGACGCTCGAGAAGACCGAGAGTCACTGTGGCTAATCTACTGGGCAGAATTCAAATGCGCATATTCGACTAGGGGTACCGCTTTTGCTGGACATCAAACCATGAGAATACTTATTACTTTTGCAATAGAATTCAATGGAAAGAGGCCTACTCGCAGGTAGACATCTGCAATACCATGGGAATATGTTCGAGTGTACCGCAATGTTCATAGGTATCCAGAGAGAGAGAGACCGTGCAAGGACCCACGGCAGCACGAGTCATGGTCAAGGCTTTTGCTACCTAATTCCAAGCTAGCATCGTGGACTAGCTACCAGAGAGCACGGCAGCCAGAGTCGAATAAAGTTGAATGATTGATGGGATGCATGCACCGGAAGCTTGTCACATGGAACGTGCTTCAGCGTCTTTTTTTCTGCAGACTCCGGCCCTCTTACTTATCACTGTGCTAGTGAGATTCACATCCTCGCCATGTCTCGTTCCACATTCAATGGGACTGCTCAACTGCCAGGGCGACGATACCTACGGGTTTTGAGCCTAAGCAACCTTGAGGAGTCGCCAGCCAACAGAAGGGGGCAAACTCAAGTTCGATGACTCTTGCTGCGAAGATTCGTGCCTGCTCCTTGTCGAAGAATGGCTCAAGTCCGGACTTGATTGATTGGCTACCTCATCTGAATATCCTGACTGCGCTGAGATACTGGATATTACAGACAATGAGTAAGCAAGCTGGTCTCAATGGACAGGTCAGGCCCGCTTTGGGATTGGTCAGCGCCTCTATCCCTGGAGCCTTCATGATTCCATACCAGCTGAACAGCCGTCATTCAATGGAGTTGTCTACAATAGTCGGCCAGCACGACTTATGGGCCAGCCTCCAGCTTGCATGAGATGAGCTCCGAGTTGCACGTCCGGCAGGGGATGGGGACCAGGGATCTGCAAAGGTTGCGCTCTGGATTCCAGGGTGACCTCCCGGTGATCCGCAGTGCATGAAACCTCTCCTGCTTGGGGGTTTAGCGCTGTGATTGACCAGGGTCGAACCAGAGTGTTGGGTATCTCATCGCAGATCTTCTCCGGCCATTTCATTTAATTTTTCTTTCCCTTGTTTGACCAGGGAACGGTGACCATCACGTCACCCGGTGCATTGGTTATGATCTTCAGGCAGCGAGTATATGCACGTGTCGTGCGTGTCGTGGATTGGATACCCGGGGATGGCGGAACTGCGGGCGATCGCTACCGCTTTGTTGATGATAGGGTTGTAGCCTATGATGTTTAGGCCTCTTATTTTCCTCGGGTATTTCGTTCTGCAGGACCCAAAAAAAAAAAAGAAAAATACGGAACGTACTTACTGTCGTGGATGGGGGAGACCTCGAATCGGAGGTGGATTCGAGATGATCGACGGGATCGGTTGACTATTGATGTTTAGTTCGCCTTGGCGCAGATGCTTACCGCTTTCACGTAATGGTAAAGAATGGGTCTTTCAACTGTCGTGGAGCTCTTCTTCTTCTTGTACGGTACTCAGTACTACGATAGAATTCCCCATGGATGCTGCTGAATGAGGCACTGTCCACTCTGTGACAGTTTCTGCAGAGAATTGGGACTCTGGAGATACGCCGTCCCAAAGCGTAGTCCTGTCAATAGTACGTCTCACAGTGAACCTTTGCTGACGAAACCGCACGGTGGAGACCTGACCGGACAATCATCTTGTGCGGACGTAATGCCCTTGATGATTGACATTTCTCCGCATGGTTGACACTTTTGTCACGTGGCTTTCCGAGTACATCAGTGACTGAGCACAGTCAGCACACTACTCAGTTGTGAACTGTGACCCGAGTGGTGACTCGACTACACGAGTCGGCGACTCGGCGCACCAGATCGACATCCTCCATTTTGGGACTGCCTTGGGAGTTCCGTCATGAGGCAGACCACTCAAGTCAGCAGGTCCAGTCACGTCAGTCAGAGACTTTTTCATGATCTCCACGATGTGACGCGCACGCGGGGATGATGCCCGGGGACCATTGTACTGTATGTCAATCTCTGGGTCAAGTTTCGACACGGAGGAGTCAGGACCGAGCCCAATTTTGCAGGGGTTGATTGATCACCGGATTGGATGAGGAAAGGATGAGTCAAGGAGTTCAAGAGACCCTCACATGGATCATTGTTGAAAACTTGAAACAAAAGTTGAATCTTGATTGCTCGTCACCGAACACTGCGCGCGATCGGATCAGACGTAAAATTGTGACTAATTTGATGTTGCGGGCCTGATGAGGCGACGCTTTTCTTCTAGTTGGTCATGCGCCATGCAAGTCATATACACATGGAATGAGAGTGATGGCAAACGATTCAGCATGGTTGTCGATCGAGAAGTCATGGAGTCATTGAGCCGGAAGTATTGCAGTTGTTATGTCCGGACTGGTATGTCTTCAACGCCGTCAAACGAGTGATCTTCTGAGAGACTGGCTAAGGTCCTGTTGCCTATTTTAGTAGTTATCGTTGGCAGCAGGAGTACAGCACTACAGAGGACAGTCAACAGTGTATTTGGAATCACACACGTTGTGCCTCGGGGACGATCCTGCCGCTGCTGTAAACACAGACAATAGCATTCGGAAGATATACCCGACCTTTGCCCATCACCACTCTACTCTTCTTTTTCGCCAGGACAATAAGGATCAAGGGCACTCAACGCTGATCCTACGGCACATCCACATCCACATCCACCATCTGATAAATCCGGTACACTGGTAAGGTGCACTCATACATTGTATGAGTGTGAGGTATGACTATGAGTCCATGAGTGTACCGTATGAAATCATGGATAATGGATCATTGCATATTAGATGATGGGAAAGGACTAAGGATATCCTTATGGTTGTGAATTCAGTCATGCTCGCACTAAGACCTCTCTACGCTCCGGCGGAGGCTTGTTTTTTCCAACGCATGATTTTCCCTTTCCGCCACACGCCTGCGATCGCTCTAGGCCTCTTTCGGATCAGCAAACCGGACCCAAAAACTCGAGCGAGCTAATGCAGGAACTGAAATCATCCACACGGCTCATTCGTTGGCCGCAAGCAAGGTTGGAACCTTTTGGACCTTCGGACGCTGGACCTGGTCAAGGAAATAAGTCCCATCTGTCGCCCTCTCCAATCTTCAGTCTTCAGTCTCCACCGTCCACAAGAGCCACCGAGCCACCGAGCCACCGAGCCACCGTCCGCTTGTCTGCCGAGCAGATAGGCAGCAGCATCACACGTCTCGCATATTCGCTATTTTCTACCTCTGATTTCGCAAGTTGACGGCAAGACCGAAGTACAGCAGTCGAGGACTTTGGTACCGCACGTTCAAATCATGTCTTGCAACGAGACATACTGCACTGACACACTCTGCAGTACAAGTACAGGACCACATCTTGAACCTCAACCTCGGCCGCGGAGACATCCGTGGGACGCTACCCGCTGATGCTATCGTGGTGCCTCCACCCAAGCGAACCGTGGAACAAAAACCGGTCCCTTTTACCCCCCCCCCCTCGACTCTGGTGTCTGAGTGGGTGAGAAGAGGGAAAAAGAGAGACAGAAAGGGAAAAGGGAAAAGGATCCAAGAGATTCAAGACTGGTGGAGGAACAAGTTACCGCTTTGGCACTTTGGCGTGGGTGCCCGAAATTCGAGTCTGTCCAAGACAAGGAGTTCACTGAGAGACGCCAAGCCCCCTTTCTTTACGTGGGGTCTGTTCGCCGGTCCCAATGGGGGTTGATAGGCTTTTTTTTTTCTTTGACTGTTTTTTTTTTTTACCATGCGCTTCGATTCTACAGTTAACACTCGACGAGTCTGGACTGTACACTCCTGCAGTACACGAGGGATTGCTCTGCTGTCTGTACTTTGTAGTGGTTACCCATTTGGAGTATAAGGATCTGTTTCAGGCACCAGATTGACATTCACATAACTTGTACCTCGATCGACGAGTCTTGTTGGTCAAAACTCCTCACACACAGACCGAGAAGCGAGATCAGTGCCACGCTGAGAATAGCCTCAGCCTTTCGGGATAATTCAAGCGCACCAAACACGCACGGTGGACACTGGACACTGGGGAGTGGATCTCTTTGGAGACTGATTCCGGCATCATAGTGGATCTCCAGCTTGCCCTGAGGCGGTGGCCGATCGGAATTGATTGACGCTAGCATGACCATCTCACAGACTCACGGGACTTACGGGGCGGTCGTACACTAGTACACTTACAGTAGCACCCGTGTCCGTGCAGCCAAGATCGAGTACTTGCTGAGTGATTCTCCGGGGAGAAGCATGTCTGACGGGAGTTTCGTTGTCGGAGGTCTATAGCACATACTGTATCCATGACAGGAAATGGGGGCGAAGCTCTGAGATCCGGGCTGTGTTGGATTGAGTCACCACTCACCAAAGGATTCGCAACGTTGTCACAGTATGGTGGTATGACTATGTCGTGTTTTCATGTTTCTATGTTCGGAGCAAGCAATCAATCTGGAGCACCGACGCGTGTCAGGATGAGATCTTTCCTCGAACCCCGTTCTGGAAGGATGATACTCCTGCTGCGATGCAGGTCTACGTTAGGTTTACGGCATGCATGGTTCGTGTCGACGTGTACTGGTTGCTGGTTGTACATACTACGTATGTTCCCGGTTGCTACTCGTTCGACCTTGTGCATCCGAAGTCTTCTATTATGGATGGCCATATCGAGTATAAACTATATACTGTTAGTCTATACTCTGTACTGTATACCATTCACATTGTTGTAGCGCGCGCTATTGTACCTATCTCGACATAGAGCATACAGTCTCGACGGTGATTCTCGGTCGAGTGCAGAGTCACGATAGAACTGCAGAGGTCAAGCCAAGGTCCAATCGGCGTGCGCTGGTCCCGATTCCCTGGAAAAAGACGCAGGCATGACCGAGCAGGACCAAGCACCGCGAGCAGAATGCTCCATGCAGTAATGCACAGTACTACTGTACTGTGCAAGGGTGCAGTGGTGGACCAGTGGTGCACGCACTTGCAGGATGCACCAGGATAACCATGACTTGTGGTCGAGGACCGAGGACTGCAGGCCTAAATCCACACTGCAGGCTGGGCCCCGGCCGGCTACAATTCGCGACTTTGCCGCCACCCCCTAGAAACACAAGAAACTCATCCGAGTGGTACAGAGTACAGAGGGAGGGAGAGAGGGAGGCAGAGACTGCAGCACTGCACCAGTGTACCGGCGCACACTCGTACCGAAAGAGGTAATCGGATCGGATGTGGAGATGAGGGTTTATTTACGGGGGATTCAAGCCGGGCTGGCATCATCTTTGTCAACCTTTCCAGATTCGGTGCATGACTCGGCACCTGGCAGATCAAGTAGGCGTCACAAGTAGATCAGGCATATTGTACCCAGCACTCTAGTTCTGACAAGGGAGGCACCACACGCTGGGTCCAATCCGTTGGCTGTCATGTCCTGAATTTTGTTTTTGTTTTTTGTTTTGGGTTTCTCCGAGCTCATGATTTTACTTCTTGGGACCATGAAACTCATTCGCAAATCAAGATCGCCGCGCGCAGGCTGTAACCTTCAACCACAAGATCGGCAGCGTGGCACAAGCACAGAATTGCAAATCGCAGTGATGCAGTCACGCAGATACGCAGAAACGCACTACCGACATGATGTTGCCCTGGCGAATTGACACGTCCTACATGTGGAACTCCCACAATTGTGACCTGTGGTTGGAGGCGATCCCTTGTAACAAACCCGCTCCCCCGGTGCCGCTCTCGCGCGATGCTCGAGCGCCTCATTGAGATCCTTCCCGTTCAAGTCGTCAGCGCCAGCATCTGGCGCCAGCGGCTGAAGGAACAGGGAGGAAAGGGGGAAAAAAATATTCCTCCAGGCAAAATGACCTGTGCGGGACGTTCTAGTGGGGTCATGAGCCCAAAGAAGGGCAAACGAAATGGATGTGTACAAACTTACAAAGTTGAACAATGACTCGGAACCTCCACTTTGTAATCAAAATGAAGTGTGGGATCTTTTTTTTTTTTTTTTCATTTCTGTTTATTTTATTTTTTTTCCTTGGAGGGTCTACCGATTCTGGTATTTTCACATTGAATCCGAGAATCTGTTTCCTCGTGGGGCTGGTGGCCGCCCACAATCAGGAGACATCACGAGAGAGTGTGTGTGGGTGGTCAATCGAGTCATATGACTTTTATCTTATCGGGTCCAGAGAGAGAGAGAGAGAAGGAAGGGAATTGCAGCACTGACGAGAATGGTCCAAAGGGGAAGATCCTTGCGGGAGATAGCGTGTCAGTCTGCCATGTGCGGGTAGATTCGACATCATCGCTTGTGGTTACCTCTTGATGAGATTTGGTACGCTAGTCTGAGCTCTCCCGACTCCCCGACTGCCCGGCATCAAATGAAAAGCCCGTCAGCGATGGGTACCTGATCCGAGGGACCAGATGGAGCAGAGGAGATCGGTACTAACTCGTACACTAAGACACTTAGTCAGTGAACACAAACCGTCACTGCAGCTTTCCCCAATTCCCCAGTTCCGAAACTGGATTGAGAGCTGTTGGTCCCTCTGTTCCTTTTGGGGGGGGGGCCATGAAGGTGATGGTGGTCCCTCAGTGAGAGGAATGAATCTCGGAAACGGGAGCTGGTCTGTATTTAGACAGTGGGGCAGGGGCACCGCCCATGACCGCTGATGACCGGGCATCTGGATGGATGGCATCCATCCATCCATGAGGCCTGGCGCTGCAATGGCTGCAAATGCGAGGGCACCCGGCAATGGACTCATGGAGACAAGAGGCACCCAAATTGGGAGAGACGACTATGCTGATGCATCGCTATTCGGGTCCCCGTTTGGTCCCCATGCACTCCTGTACGACGATGCAGTGGATCACGGGATGCACTCGATGCCAAGTTACTCCTCGTAGTCTAGTGCGAAACTACCTAACGAGTAGCCATCAGGTACGGTACCTGGTAACTTACCCGTGCTACAGTAAGTTCCTACAGTAAGTTCCTACGGCCCTCTGTATCGTGATACCGTCGGACCCTCTCTGGCGAAAGATTGTCCAAACGCTGTCCGATCGCATCGCCATTGCGGCCTCTCTCTCGCTCTCTCTCTTTCTCTCTGCGGAGCGCATCTCTCTACTCCTCGTCCATCTGCACTTCCTCCTCTTTTCCCTTCTTTTTTTCTCTTCCCCTCTGTTTCTTCATTGTCATTCCCCATCACACTCTTTTATTCCTGGGTCTGTTTGATCGTCTCTCCTTAGTCTATACTGACCTCTAATTTGCGGTGTCAGTTGCTCCCGTCTCTCCTTCTGAGCATCCTCCGTCTCTCCTTAATCACATTGTCATATGCCCGCTATCGGCCTCATCTTTTCTTTTTCCAATCGACCACCAACCACACTCCTTCTTGGCTCCCACCTCGGATCCCATCTCACGCTGTTGAAGCGATCCTCCTACGCTTGACCTCGCACCTGCTTCCTTCTCTTAGCCTCGTGCGCTCACTCTCGATCCTCAACCCGCACCTGTCAATCCTTCTATCGGACACTCAAATCGTACCCTTTCATCCGTCTCGCATCGACCTATTTTCCTCTCACTTTGTTCTCTCGCTCTCTCTATCGCCTTCTCTATCTCTCTCTTTCTCTTTCTCTCTCTCTCTCACACACACACACACACACCTTCTCTCACATTCTCTCTCACACATTCTCTCTCACACATTCTCTCTCTCATATTCTCTCTCATATTCTCTCTCATATTCTCTCTCATATTCTCTCTCATATTCTCTCTCATATTCTCTCTCATATTCTCTCTCACTGCCTCTCTCTTCATCTTATTCTCTCGGTCTCTTGAAAATAATCAGTATCCGCCATGAGCTACATTCATCCCTCATGGAACTACCAAGCTCACCTCGGAGTGCCAATGGATCACGCCATGGCCTATGACCCCAACATGATTCCACCGCCAATGATGCACCACCATCCAACGGATGGTTACCTCTATCCGCACCCTCCCACGGAGATGCTCGACTACTATCACCAACCAATTATGGACTACGACGAATACGCAGAGAACCTCTCTCGCCCGCGATTAACCAAAGAGCAGGTCGAGACCTTGGAGGCACAATTCCAGGCGCACCCCAAGCCAAGCAGTAATGTGAAGCGACAATTGGCGGCCCAGACGAATCTGAGCTTGCCCCGAGTTGCGGTAAGTCTTTTGAGGACTATGCTTTGTCTCCTGTCCGGTGTGACACCATAAATTTCTCCGGTTCACTGACGAGATGACGCATTGTTCGTTTTGCTTGTGTTTAGAACTGGTTTCAAAATCGACGCGCCAAGGCCAAGCAGCAAAAGCGCCAGGAGGAATATGAGAAAATGCAAAAAGCCAAAGCGGAGGCAGAGGAAGCAGTGCGACAAAAGTCCAATTCCATCGATCCATCAAACTCAGAGCCTCACGAGGAGACTGCGACTGATCGGGAAGTGTCCGAAGGCTCATCCACTCCGCAAGCAGAGGACTCCGACGCCACAATCAATGCGTCCACGTCAGAAAACAGCAAGGATGATGGCAAGACGAAGAAGCATCAGAAGACCAAAAGTGAAACGGCGAGGGAAGCAACCTTGGCTTCACTGCAGCGAGCCTTGAACGCAGCGTGTGCGGCGCGCGACCGGTTCACAGGGCGAAAGGATGCCAAGGCCGACTCCACGCAAAAGGCACTGTCCGAGTCCCCCGCCGCCATGGGCCCACCCATGCAACAGTCCAAATCCCAGGAGAGCAATGAGCGGACGACGTACGCTAATGGTTACGGAGGGTTGTCAAACGAGAAGGAATCCACATCCTGGCATTCCGCACATGGTCGGGGCGGGTCTAAGGCCTCTCAGAGAATGTCCGAGGCCCCGCGGTCCGTGCCAGTCGATTTGAATGGCTTCCACAGAGTGCAGTACGCCTCTCCAGGTGAGGACTGGTCGGAAAATTCTCAGGGCCAGATATCCGACCATGCGAACCTCGACTTTAGTGGTATGCAGTATCAAGGCTCGATCCAGACTCCAGCAATCTCCATCACCAGGCGCGAATCAACCGACGCACTCGCCATCTTGGATGGCATCGGCATCCATACCGGTGACTCTGGGATGCACCAACCCTCAATCGCTGCCGCTGCCGCTGCCGCTTCCTGGAGAGAGTCTGGAAAGGAGCTTGATCTTGCTGCACGGCGCAAGCGCCCCCGCCCGGCAGCCATCGGCACCGCCCCCTCTCGTTCTCTGAATCCTTCCACTTCCATGTCATCTCTATCGCCTACAGACCGCGACGCGGGCTCTCTCGGTGCTGGTCACTCGATGAGGCATACCAAGTCAGCGCAAAGCCTCAACACTCGCTATGCAGGTGTTCGAAAGTCCTCTGCGGTGCAGCGCTCCCCTCTTAATTTCACATTTGCCGAATCGGGGTCGATGAAGGCCAGCAAAGCCCACATGCTGCGTCCATCTGTCTCTGCCGCGAGCTTGGCGCCACCCACTCCCTTGACCCCTCAGGACTTTCAGCACTTTCTACCCGCCTCGCCCACGGACAGCAGTTACTGTGTGTCCGCGCACTCCCGCACAAACTTCTTCCCTACCTCACAGCCTATGCAAATCAACCTTGCCTCCCCGCCGGCGACCCCCCTGGATATCTATGCACCGTTTGCCTATCAGAATGTGGCTCCCCCAATGTCGGCACCGGCTCAAGTATCTGCGTTCCCAGAGTACATGAACTGTGACTCCATGCCTCTGACTGCTCGAAGCTGGGTCGACACCGGGTCCATTGCCTCGCCGGTCTTCCCCAACGGTCTGCCGGTGCCCTCGTCGGCGTCAGCCTCGCCCGCCGGCTTCGATACGACCATCGATCAATCTGGACACGGCTTCCGGATGGATACCGCATCTGTCTCGCCGTCCTTGATGTATTCTATTGAGGACACCGATCTCTCTGGCTCCCTCGACTCCGGTACCGGAAAGCAGCGCAGTTTCATGATGTCCGACTATCAGCAGCATGATACTCGCATGGCATCCCAACATGTTGAGTATGAAATGCCCATGCGGCCGTTTGCCATCACAAGCAATCCCTCTTCGGGTCAGTATGCTTCCTAAAAGCGGCATTTGCAACGACTCGTTGAAGTTGTGGTTCCCCCTCTTCTCTTTTTCTCTGGTCACTGGGATGAAACTGGTTATCGGTGACAGAATACGTGCCACGCTTGGTATAGCACTTGAGTGGCCCTGCACATGTTCATTCTGCTATGATGTTTCTATATGCATCTTCATCAAGGTCATTTTCCTTGATTATTCCGCGCAAGATGTCCGTTCTCTCGCATTCCTTTACGGATCTCGTGGGAGATACGAAGCCATCTCGGGCGTCACCTCATACATGCTTTCTCTTTTTCCCTTCGTCTGTTCATTTACTGGTCATCAAAGGTTATTTCGCCGGTGTTAATACAAAGTGGGAGCGCCACATGCATCTTGTTTATGGGTATGGGCATATGTGATTTCTTATTTTGTGGTGTGCGACATGACGTTTTTACTGATCTACTTCCGTCTCCGAGTGTTTTGTTCACTCTTTTCCTTGTCATCTACTTGAGCACTTGTTTTCTTGGGCCGGACTTTCTCATCAGTTTCCTGGTCAACCGGCAGAACTCTTATATAACTCGCTGGATTGACGCCTTGAAACATTCAACATTGCTATGTCTGTACTTGTCGCTACTCGAATCATGCTTATGCTGTTCACTTGAGCTAGATCCCGTTTGATCGTGGGATACTTCAATCCACAACGCCTCGTATTGAGGGAAAACGCAAGCCCACAGATACTCGTAGTCCGTCCGGACCATATGAATGATGGCAGACACCCTCAGATGACTTTGTGATTTCGGGAATTGAACGGCAAATGAATTCCGGCGCTGTTTCCCAAATACCAGCCGACATGAAATCGAGCGCGGTGTGTAGTTCAATATCAGTAGACTTGGAGGCGATCCGGATGAATGTTTAGCTCATGGATCATCAGCAACCAACTAAGAACGTTCCGTAGATTGATCTCCCGCCACGTGCCCGGTCCCGTTGGCCATGGCTTCTCCGCTTCGCTTTTATCCGCCAGTTGTTCGACTCGCTTTCTCGTCCAACCGTGTCTCCACTCGGCGCCCGCGCAGGTGCTTGTTCGCTCTCTAGCATGGTGAAGTGTGCACAGGTCGGCTACAAGGTCGAACGAGGATAGCACTGCAGCCGCGATATAAGAAGCACCATGGCCCTGATGAGTTCCTAGCTGAATCAAGCGCTCTTCTCTTCATCTCGTTTCCTCTAAGTCACTCTCCGTACGCCATGAAGGTCATCGACTTGAGCTTGGCCCTGCTGGTTGCGGTCTCGGTCTCCTCGGCTCAAGCCACCGCTACTATTGAGTACTCCACCGTGACGGGATACTTCTTACAGGACGAGGCAGCCACGGATCCATCGACTTTTGACTATGTACGTGAGACGCGACTAGCAATCTGACGTTGATTTCCAACCCATATTGAAAGATGAAAGGGCTGACTTGTCACGCGCGCCGTTGGTGGAATCCAGACCGCCGTCAACTTTGGCTTGATCGACCGTGCCTATCCGGCTGATAGCGAGAAGAAGAAGAATCACTGCGAGACCAAGACCCTTACTCAGTGGGAACGGTTCTACAATCAAGTTGAGAAGCTCAATCGTGATTCTGATAAAGATGTCGAGTATAAGGTCCTTTTCTTGGGCCGTCATGGCGAGGGTTTCCACAACGCGGCGGAGTCTTATTTCGGCACTCCGGCCTGGAATGTAGGTCGGCCTCAAGCTTTCTCTCTCTCTTTCTCTCTCTTGCTCTTGCTCTCGCTCTGTGCAACCCCTCTCTGGGCCACTTTTTACTTGACGCCGGACTCAAGGAAGCAACACTGACATTGTTCATTTCCTTCCATCGCAGTGTTACTGGGCAGAGCTTGACGGCAATAGCACCGCGAGCTGGCGCGATGCAGCCCTGACCCCCAACGGCATCGACCAAGCACTTGTCGCACACAATTTCTGGCAGAAGCTCATTCAGGAACAAAAAATCCACACCCCAGATGACTACTACGTCTCGCCTCTCACCCGGACCCTCCAGACGGCCAACTTCACATTTGAAGGCCTGAACCTGCCCCATGGATCGGCCCAATTCAAGCCCGTCGTGAAGGAGCTTTTCCGCGAGGGCATCAGCATTCACACCTGTGACCACCGCCGCAGCAAGAGATACATCCACAACCTGTTCCCCAAGTGGCACATCGAGAAGCATTTCACCGAGGACGATGAGCTCTGGAACGGAGTCACTTCGGAGACGAGTGATGCCCAGGATGCGCGCAGTGTCCAAGCTCTGGGTGAAGTCTTCTTCTCGTCGAGCAGCAAGAAGCATTCCTTTGTGAGTGTGACCAGTCATTCGGGTGAGATTGGTTCGATCTTGCGGGTCGTCGGCCATCGGTCTTTTAGACTGAACACCGGCGCGGTTATCCCTGTGCTTGTCAAGGCCGAGAAGAAGAAAGATTACGTACCTGCGCCGACGACTACTGTTGCCTGGACCACTGAGCCGCATTGCACCGTGCCGCCTGTGACCAGTGGCTCGGTCTGTGTGTGTCCGTCTAGCGCTGCGCCTGTCACGACTCCTTTGGTGACGGATCTATAAGTTTTTTTTTTCTTTAAAAGGGTTTATACTATTGAGATCCGGTCATAGCCTTGGCTCGTTGTATACATGCGTTATGAAATATGCTATAGCCTACGATCCTCAGTGTTCTTCTTTGAAATATGCTATCACCTAATATCTTCCCTCTCTCTCTCTCTCTCTGTCAGTGCCCAAACATGTGGTCACGACCTACTCCCCACTACTTAGTACTTGCCATATCGTCTTCTTGACATGTTTGAATACAGTTCCTGGAAGGATGTTAGAACTTGGTGCAGTAATTCGACAGTGACATTCAAATGTGGACGGTGGCTAATGCAGAGTCGCCGGTGAATCCGAGATTGATTTCAATCTCATATATGAGTTACTGAGACGTGTAACCCATCTAATAGTAGCGCAATATATATACCAACCCAAATTTGTTTTAACAAGTGTCCTCTCCATTTCGAAGTGAGTGTTGAAACCAAGACGGCGATGTTTACATACTTGGTTCGGCTATTATAATTCCCCAGACGGGGATTTCCCGGGAGAATTCCGAGCTGGGGAGTTGCATGGGTCAAGCAAGATACTACGATCAAGGGCCATACCCCAGTGGTGCATTCAAATGTTCCGTCTCGTCCAGTCCAGTGTTCCAACGCTGGTTCTGCAGATTTCAGAAACTGCATCGCCTCGGTCAAGCTCCACTTTTGGCAATGTCGTCCCGTCGGTTCAAACTCTGCGAACGAGTGTCCTGCCACACACCTACTAATACCTGCTAATCAGACCTCTTACGTCGCGCATTGCACACGACGATGCCTTGTGCGTGTGCTCCAGTCGAGGCCGGAGAGGTATGAGGTTCTCGGGCGTTTTGTCAGGTCGTTTAGTAGGTGCACGCGGGACTTGATACTGGGAACTTGATGGATACCTTGAAGTACCAACCGGTCACTTTTTCTGCATAAACGAAGAAACAACATTATTAGGTGGACCTGGTAGGCTTACTGCTCTCCAGATGCTCCGGCCTGTACGTGTGCTACCTATGACCTTAGGTAGCTGTCGGGTGCCAGATGTTGAATTTGGGTTGAATGGATGTGGGTAAACATATATCAAGATACCGGCAGCGCATCCCGCTCATTCAAACGATTTGATCGGACACTGAAATGGAACATGAGCTTCCGCTGGTCACGATGCTCAATCATCACTACCCAGAGATCAGGTCGGTGATCTACCGGCAAATATCTTCTCTATAAACTGTTCCCTCGACAAGAAGATAAAAAGGTATTGATTGGCATCCATCGTCTGCCTGGAAATGAATATGCGTTATGTTCATTGTTTACAATCAAAAAGGGCAAGTGCAAAAAGGAAAGTCGCGCGTCCCCGGGAAGGCTCGAACTTCCAACCTCCTGATTAACAGTCAGACGCGCTAACCAATTGCGCCACGGAGACAGCTGCTTGGAAGAGGACGACACGTCTTGCTTTATATACTTTTGAGAAAACTCATTTACGTCAATAGAGGGGCTGTTGGACGTACGTCCTGCAGGCAAGCCAAAAAAAGATCTGATCGGATGACGTTGGAGCTCGATTACATAAGCTTGAAGAGCTTGGTGCCTGAGGCCACATGGAACAGTTGTATCCCACGTGATCATGGACAGTAAATCCAGTCTGTCGGCTACAGACGGGAGCTAAGCTAGAGGCGGCTTTTTTTTCTTCCGACGAGAGGCCACAAGTTACAACCTACGTCAGTCGTCCCTCTGATTCTCTCGGGGCATGGGAGTACGGGAGGATCCCGTAGTGAGAGGATGCTGTGGTGGTCAATTCCAGCGTCAGGTTGGGAAGATGCATTATGTCATGTACATGGGCATATTCAACATTATGTACAGTCCGTCCGTACGACCATGGGTGCATGATGCTCGTTCCGCGGGTTTGATCGACACACGAATGCGAATGACATTCAGGCCACGGGATGAATAACGTCTATGAGTGGCACAACAGTCCCAGATGACGTCGATCTGGACTTCCTCGTAGTGATCAGCTGACACGATGACACTCGAGTTGTGCTATAGTACGGGCAATGTTCATCAGCTGTTGTAATAGCGGTACTACTGTAGCGATTCGCTACCGAGTATATATTACTGTCTCTTGCTTCATTAACACAGGTAAGGTAGGTGGCTAAGTGCCTAGGAATCCAGACCAAACATGACTGGCAGGTCGGGAGGTCTACCCGGCAAATCAGTGCAATAAGCATGTAGTGGCCATGTAGGCATGTATAGTCCGATGTCCCCCTCAGGGCCCAGGACCGAGCGGCTGCACGTGCTTAGATCGGTCGATCATGGCTTCATAGATCTCATCGGAGGGGAGGTTGATTCCCTCGGAGATCCGACAATAGAATCAGGAACCGTGGAAAGTATCCCCCGACAGGATTTGACCGTCATGTTCAAATCAGATGCATTCCATGCCGAGGCTCAACGAGATTATCCTTAGACGCTGGCCATTGCACTCCATGAGAATGGTACATTACGATATGATCGCCACCGATTCCTTGTTTATGACTCTCCGGCTCACGTTATGTTTTTAGTAATCACTGTGATCAGCCTGAAGGTTGTCCCAATGGGGAACCACCACCTGCCATCCCTGATCTATTGTTGTTGACTGGAACGGTGGAAAGCTGCATCCAGGCCTGGACAATCAACCCCCGAACAGGCAAAGACCAGGAGGGAGAGGGGGGGGGGGCCGGAGACCAACAAATAAAGCAGAGCACCGCCACCGACTCAATCTTGGGTGACCGCCGAATCGGGATAGTCAGTCGAAGGCAGCACACTTGCGCAGCATCATTCTATTCTTATTATTATTATCATTGTTACTCTCGAATCTAGACTAACTGCGCAACCTCACCTCCGTCGGTCCATAATAGCCGACCAGGCTGGTCCAAAAACCAAGTTTCGAGCTGCTCTTTGTGCAACGCAGCTCAGCCACGACGTCACAGCGGGACCTCCCGAATAAGCGCCACTTTCCCCATATCGGGCGTAGTGGCTGGACCCAAAACGGACCGTGGGACTGGAACGTGTCCAGCGCAGCTGCAAGTGCCAACTGCCAAGTAGTTACTACTTTGAGGTAACTAAGTGACGGGTCTCGTGGTATACCTAACCCCAAACTGTAGTTCAGCTGTCGTCGAACAGTGCCTTACCTTAGTAGAACCTTCTCTCCCCGAGGCTCCGACTGAGCCTCGGCGTGCCCCCCTTGGAACCTTTTTGAAGGAGGGGGTACTGCTGGGGTACCCCTCATCGTGGAGGTCTGGATCTTTCGATTGTGCAGGAGCACTGTGGCAGTACATTACGGAGGTGTATTACCTCTCTAAAAATGTCATTTCCTCAAGTCGCATCTACAGGACAAAGTAGTCATCCTCTCAGAGCTCCATTGCACACCGAACGTCAACATGACAGGGCTCGTTCCATGACTGTTCTCGGAAGTGGCTTTCAACTGACTCGGTGGCTTGACTTTCCTCCAAGCTCACTAGCCAACACCACCTTCACCTATGCCACTTTCTTCCTCCATCAGACATCCGATGCAAGCCTCTGTGAGCGAACTGGGTCCATTCTGCATCGTGGCGTGCGATCAAACCTGGATGCAAACAGTAAACTTCCTCAAACTCAAACGGCGCTTGACCAATTGATCATCTCATGCACCTCCATGCAGGTCTCCACTTGCAGATCCACCCGCGTAAGAAGTCAATGACGTAGCATATCACCAGACACGCCCGGACACGCTCAATGCCGATGCCTCTCACAGTATAAAGAGATCCAGGAGTTCCTCCTTGATCGTCAGTTCTGAACCATCAACAATCCATCTCCTCACTTTCAACCTACTACACTCTTCCAACCACTCCAAACCAAACCACCTTTCCACAATGGAGACCGTCAAGGTAAGCACGCCATCGTTCCATCGGCATACCACGCCCAGTCGTGGGAAAGCACTTTTGGACGACTTGACGATTCTCTAACACCCTTTCTCATCTATAGAACACCGTCAACTACGTTGCCGAGTCCATCCAGGGTACCGGCGCTGAGGCTTCCAAGGAGGCCAACAAGCAGACCGCCAAGGACTCCAACGCCAGCATCGGCACCCGTGCCAACGCCGCCGTGGATGCCCTCAGTGACAAGAAGGACGAGCACGCCCACAACACCAAGGCTGATGTCCACAAGGGTAAGACTCTCACCTCTGCGTGATTCGTGATCTTGGCTCGAAGGAGCTTTCGAGTGATTGCATACTAATGATCATCACAGAGGCTGCCAAGCACTAAATCAATCCGTTGATCGTGTCTCTCCCTCTCCAATGGCGTATAATGAAGACAGTGGACTGTCGCGGAACATTCAAGGGCCCTCCCATCAACAGGGCGCCTTGCGCCGTTTATAACTCATGTCGCTTCTCTTTGTAACGAATACCTCATACGATATGAACCTGGCCTTGATGACTTAATACAATGATGATTAATTTCTTCTTCCACTGTGATTCGAGAAAGCAAGTAGTCGCGGTGATAGTGTCCTCACCAAACTTCAATTTGGGTCTCTTCCTAGGCAACAAGCGCCAATTAGTTCTGAACTTCCGTGTTCCTGATCATTAAGATCTTTGTCCTCCATTCTTCAATACATCCCTGGCACAAGTCTCCGCGGCTGTCTCTCTAGCCTTTATTGTACGTACGAACACCGAGTGTCCCACTAGACTTTCCGCAAACCAATCCTTCATGCTTCGTTGCTCTCTCACATGGTCACGTGCAAACCCTATCCTCCAGCCCATATTACAGCTACGGTCAATCCCAAGTCAGACCATTCCAACTTCGCGATTCCGATGCCGATCAAGCTGCAACGATAGCATCCTCCAATCTGGGGATCCGCAGTTGACCATCCCGTCATCTTCGGCGTCTGTAGTTATTCTGTAGTCCGCACTAACCGTGGGACACCCGCCGAGATGAAGAAACCAAGGTTGCGCATTCCTATCAGTAGTCAGCCTTTCAAGGAGACGATGTCTTGTATGCGGCCCTGCACTGTCGCCCCTTGTGACATCTTCACTCAAGGATAGTTAATCTCCATTTGATCTCATCGTCCTCATCGGCCACGTCCATCGATACACCCTATCGAATTGAGATCCACTGGGTAAGCATCTTCGTTATCACAAGAGTCTGTCGATCTGCGTTTGTGAGCCCGCTCCTCTGGTAACCGTCCCGACAAGAGGTAGCTCGTTGAGTGGATCACACGAACAGGATATCAAATCCCAGGAATATTCTGCGGTTGATATCACATCAATCTGGAAAAGGTCGTGGTTTGGTTGGTCGTCCAGAGAGCTATCTACGAGAGCCAGCGAGGAGGATGATATGACCTTTTCTGTCTTTTCGTCTTCCGAATGTCGCCGTCGAAGAACAGTCGTGGAACATTAGCTTCATAGTCTTTCAATATCATGCTGGCAGCATCTTGAATCAATGCCATTTCAATCGACTTCTGTCAAGGACGCTCACTCTTTGATAGACACTCCCAACTGAAGGATAGACGGCATGGTTCGAGCAGCGTCAAGTGAGTGGAGACTTCCAACCAAGGCTTTGACACGAGTGATATCACCTCATCAGGCGCACCAATTCAGTTGCCGTGTGAATGAAGATGGTGGTATTTGTCAGCTCAAGCCAGCCTTTTTGATCGGAAATGGGCATGAAATCAAGAGTCTGGATCCTCAGGCCGAATGTAGACCTACCCTTATCAACCTGGTATAACTAATTCTAATGCGCCAGCATGAAATTCATACGGTTATGGAACGATGGACGTAAGCTCGTAAGTGTAATTCCGTGTATCAGTACAAATAGACGTTTCCTGATCAGAACTCGTTATTACCAGAGATACAGTATAGTTGTACACAATACCGTAACTCTTGAACGCCATGAAGTTTTGCTGCCACTTTTAGGGTGGGGCTGCAATCGCCCGAATCCAGACACTCGTGCCTCCTCAAAAAGTCTATCTCCATCCCACTCCCGCTCCCACTCCCATTTCCACCCTCCCCACTACCACCGACGGATCAATCCACGTATTCGGCGCTCAGGACCCATCTCGGCATGAGTTCTAGTTGGTGGCAGATACCCGAAATCTTGAAGTTCACAAAGCGATGCTTATGTGCAGCCACCTTAGTGCTTACTTTGACGGAGATATGCCCGATCGGACCGGGTCCAAGTCCTCCAATTTACTACCAAGCGGCCCCAAGGACGCGGAGAAAAGCAATGAATCAGATCTTGGCGTCTGCTGCATCGCGGATCTTCCTCATTCCTGATGACTACAATGCAACCCTGGCTCCTGGACTAACAGCGCCATCTACGGCGAATTAGCGGAAATCCAGCATCACTGCTTGCAACGCGAGGTAGCGCTGAAAAGGCCCGCCCCCTCCTCCTCCCTGCGTCGATAGGACTTGGAGGACAGATCAGTGAAACCCTCAATTGATTTGCCCAAAAAGAAAAAAAAAGATTCATCAACAAAGAATCCTTCGTCTTTCGATTTGCCAAACGATGTCGACCTTCGTCACAGTGGAGGGGGTCCCCAACGTCCGAGATATCGGAGGCTATGCATGCGCTCCTCCGGTCTCAGTCGTCCATGACGAGATAGCCACGGACGCACAATGGACCATTCGCACAGGTCTCCTATTCCGCGCAGCTCAGCCATCCCAAATCACTGTCGCCGGTGTGGACACCTTGACGAAGACACTTGGTATCCAAGCTGTATTTGACTTTCGCTCCGAAAGCGAGATAGACCTCGTGCGTCAGCGTTATCCCAATTCCCTTCTTGATATTCCGGGAACGACACGCCATGCCGTGCCGGTCTTTCAAGCAGGAGACTACTCCCCGGTCTCGCTCGCAAAGAAATACGGCGTGACGGGCAAACCGTCGGAGTCGGAGCGGGATCAACAAGTCTCTCGACCGGGCTTTGTCAAGGCTTACGAAGCTATCGCCCGCAGCGCGGCTCAAACGGGCAGTTTCCGTGCCATCATGCAGCACCTCCTGCATGACCCCGCAGCAGCGATCCTGTTTCACTGCACCGTTGGCAAAGATCGCACTGGGGTATTCTCGGCGCTGATTCTGCGATTGTGTGGGGTCGCCGATGAGGATATCGTTGCGGATTATGCGCTTACTACGCAAGGGCTGGGCGTCTGGCGAGAACACCTTATCGCACGACTGCTGCAGAAGGGTGATGCGACGACCAGAGAACAAGCTGAAGCCGTTATTAGTAGTGACCCGACAGATATGAGCGTTTTCCTGAGAGACGTGGTTGATGCCGAATTCGGTGGCGCAAGAAAGTATTTCACCGATCTCTGCGGCATACCAGAGAATGACCTTGATCAGATCATTAGCCGACTTGTCAAGCGATGACTCAGTTTGATGAGGTTCTAATGAAGAATCATTTGATGTAGAATGTGGACAAGACTACACAACCTCCTTCTAGTATCGAACCTGGACCTGTGGAGGATAGTAACAATTTGCATAGCATTCTAAAACTTCAAATGTCCATTTGCATCATAAAAGTCGTCTGAAATGAATTCAAGAGGAGAAAATCCAGAACATGCATTCCCACTTTGCTCAACGTTGTCGCTTCATTCATCGTTCAATGACATTCGTGCAAGGATCTTTCGAACAGCAACATTCTCACCGAGCCCTTGCTCTTCCAATGAAACAATCATGTCTGAAGCCTCAGCCTGGAGCGTGGCGACAAATTCCCGGATATACTCAAAGGTCTTAGTGGACTCCATGTAAGCGACCGCAAATCGTTTGAGCTCTTCATCCTGAGGCTTCTGCTTCAAGACGTTGATGAGCTGACGATTGCTCGGATTTGCTCGGATACTATGAATGATGGGGAACGAGAATTTGCCTTCAGTGAGATCCTCACAGAGGCCCTTTTTCTGCAGGTAACTGGTCGACTTCAGGTTCAGATAATCGTCGCAGATCTGGAAGATCATTCCGAATTGTTGGATCAGGGGAGTGAAATCCGCTTTGACCGGGCTACCCAGTTGAAGCAGGTCGACGGCGAGACAGAAAAGTGCGCCGGTCTTGTTGGCCACCATGTCGAGATATTCTTGTTCGGTTGGACAGATGAGAGATTCCCGCCAAAAGACATCCATTCCTTGACCGCGGTGTAGCTGAATCAATGCGTCGACGAAGATCTCGATAGCTCGTGGGTTGTTGAGCTTGTAGATCTCCCGAAGGGCTAGGAAGTACACGTAGTTACCCGAGTTGAATGTCTGCGCAACTCCGTAGATACTGTGGGCCACTGGCCGACCTCGTCGGAGAACGGAACTATCCTCGATATCATCAACGAGAAGAGACGCCGTATGGAGCATAGAGATGACCCTTTCCACGATTTGCAAGTGCTCAGGTGGCGCTTGAAGCCAGAGGTTGAACGCCTGCAGGAACTGAGAGCGCATGTTCTTCCCGGGAAGACTCTCAAGGTAGTCAAATGGTCCCAGTAGAATTTGTTCATGCTCTTCGGTCCAGGGTGTCCTCTGCCTCAGGCTTGCTCTGCCTTGCGTCTCAGCCGGCGATGACGAAGATAGGTTATCATGGTGCGAAGAGTCACCACCCTGCGTGTCGCAAGCTGGCGCTTTCTCGATTGCTTCCTGCGCCTCTGCGGAGGTCACATAGCCAGAATCAAGTTCGCTGGTCTCGCTACCATTTGTTATGGTATCCGACTGACCACACTGATCATTGTGTCCGTTGACTCCAATGATCACCCCATCGGTCTCTTGGTGGATCTCCTCGCTGGTCGTGATTGACTGTGACTCGCGATGCTTCTCCGTGCACACACTCTGGGCACTGTGCAAAGCAGCTAAGACATAAGCCTGTGAGAGAATGTTTGACTCATACGTCACTTTTTCCACCCAAAGATGCTCTGAACCTCCTGAGTGTAGGTCCGAGTGGAGGAAAGCACAGCCCTTTCTGACTGCGAGACTCAGCTCTTCGACGCCAACGTCTATGTTCTTGTATTGCTGTGCGTACGTCAACATGAGAACGGCGTACGCGGTTTCTTCTTTCGAGCTTCTGTGCCCCCACGACCCGCACTGATTCTGCTCGCGAATCACAAGACGGGCCATCTCATTGAGTAGGCTTAAAAGCTCCTCTCGGAGGCTACTTTCGAGTGCGGGCAGCTGGTTGTCTTCGCAAAGTGCGTTGACTCGAGCGATCGCTTGAGACATGAGCATCCACGAGTAGAAAGCAGACAAATTCCACTTGTCCTGAACCTTGAGACCCTCAGATCCCCGGAAGTGCTTATGCAAAAATCTTGCAGCTTTTTCGATCTGCGGGGTGTAGAGAGATGGATGTTCGACGTGAAGTAATGCGAGGAGAACATTGCAGTTCGCAGAAAAGCTGGGATCGCGCTCCAGTGGGTAGGTCTTGAAGTGTTTCTCCGTCTCAAACGACTCTAGCATTGCGTCTGGAGACGTCTTTTGCTCCAGTAGATTGAGTACCAGGAGCGCCTTGGCCGTGTCGTCAGCATCGGGGCAGACCCCAGGAACAAAACCGACGGTTCCTTTGTTCAGGTTGAGCATGTTCGACAAGTAATTGCAGGCTTTTTGCACGGCCACGGGAGAGATGCTTGATAGATTGAAGTCGGCCTTGAGCAGCGTGGAAAATGTCCAGGTGATCTCAAAGATCGTGGATGGGAATGCACTGGGAATGCCACCGGTTCCAGCTCCAGCCGCATGCTGAAGGACATAACGTATGTATTCTTCACATTCCTCGTCCCAGTCTGTCGCGTGCATCAGAACTGCTGCCGTTGAAGATGGCGATGCCATGAACGATCCATCGATTTTGTGGTGAAGAATCCGGTCAAAGTCCACCAGGCCGATGAAAGCTTCTAGAGAGTGCAAAGCGGTGGTTTGAATGGGCGAATATAAATACTCGGCTTTGAATCGAGCCATCTTCTCTTCTCGGATTTGTAGCAGTGCCTCTCGCGCCGGGAATTCAAAGATAATGCCTTCTTCTGCCAGGTAGCCCAGCAGAGCTGGAACGAGAATTTCAAACCCAACATGCAGAGTGGATTCCACGTCCCAATTGTTCAAGAGATATTGCAAAGCCGTTGTTGCCTGATTGATGCGTTCCTCCAACGATTGTTGCGAGATTCGAATCATTTGCAAGGGCTCGTTGGAGTGTTTTTTGAGAGCAAGCAAGGAAGCGGCCGTGTTGAGGATTCCATCGATTTGTGAAGCATAGGTGGCCCAGCTTCCACCGGCAAGTTGATTCTCAACGAGATATTCAAAGCATTCGGGAAACAGCCATGTCTTTTGTTCTCCCTTGGTCTTTTGGATCATCGATACCCACGCCGTGTCGTAGATGGCAGGGCTCATGAAGCCCAAGCCATGTTGTCCGTCCAGTTGCTCGGTCAGTCGATGGAGCAACTCTTTCGCCGAATGTTGCAGAGTGGCAGAGTCCATCGTGTACGCAACAGTCGTCATGGGCTAGAGGGTTTCTTTCACGGGAAGCATACGAGTTTGAAAAATCGAGATTTATAAAATGTCCTCACCGCGACGAGCATGTTCGCCGACTCCTGAAGACACGCTTTCAACCCCTCTTCAGGCTCCTTCTTGCCCTCGTCGAGTAAGACATCAATGGCATCACCAGCTCTCCACTCGACCGGTTGCTCTTGCTTTCGCGCTCCGATAATTGGCCGTACACTCTTGGCGCCCTACTCGTAGTTGCATCAACAAGTAGTGCTGACCTGCACGTAAGCCTGTGTTGTCGCGAGACATCATCAGACTTCCAGTGCGCCATGACCATCCCCAATCCGGCTCTTTTGGCCGCTGTATATGCATACAGGTGGTAATTTTCGGTAGTTGATCGGTCCTCAGGTAATTTCGTTCGACTCGAGGCTCAATGGTGGCTGAACCTTGATGGATGGGACCAAGAGTCAGGAGTGCATTCCCTCAGGGATCATTGTTTCGATTTCGCTTTTCAGTCGGCTGCAGATTTGACCAAGCCTGAGTAGGCAAGTGATGGAACGAGAACAGGTACTGCGTACAGACACCGAGATAAGCTGCGATCTATGGAAAGCCTCTCTCGATTCTCTCCATTCTTCATGCGCCCCAGTGGATCAAGACCGGCGAAAAGTCATTGCTGAACTCAATTAGGTATACCACAGGACATGCAGTAGGAGGAAATCCCCGCGTCAGCATTGCTCTGCCCCGCGTCTACTCATTCGGGGTTATCTTGGCTGCTCTGACACTTTGCGAGTCTTTGCCCAAAGGCTTGCCCTAGAGGGAGAGTACCGTCTGGAGTATTAAGTGCCTATACAAGCCTGATTCATCTTCATATCGACCATCCTACGGTCGAATCACTTTACGACCAGCATAGAGCATCTGCAAAAGATGGCTTACTCGTGGCTTCGCAGCCTGACTGTCTCACAGTTGGCGCTGCTTTCTCTCGGTGTGGTAAGATACCATTTCGCTTGGCCGTGCCACGGATCTGGTGGTTGAACTGTCGCTGACTGTGTAACAATTCAAACTCCCTACCAGACCATCACCTACATTCTCGGCATTGTCATCTATCGCGTCTACTTCCATCCGCTGTCAAAGTATCCCGGCCCCAAGCTCGCTGCTGCCACTCATCTTTGGTGGACCTGGCATCAACTTCGCGGAAAATTCCCTCTAACAGTGCACGAACTCCATCTCAAATACGGCGAAATCGTTCGTATCGCGCCCACCGAGTTGTCATTCACCGGTGCAGAAGCTTGGAAGGAGATCTACGGATTCCGCAGTGGGCTGCCTGAGAATCGCAAGGATCCAGGAGAGAACACCGATGCGGACAAGAGACATCCCACCATCATCAATGCAGACCGAAAGACACATGGAGACTTGCGTAAGCTTCTCTCCAATGCCTTCTCGGACAAGGTGTTGAAGGGTCAAGAGCCGGTCTTGCTTCACTATATCGATCTCCTGGTCACGCGTCTCCACGAGGTCGTGGATAAGGGAGAACCAGTGGATATTGTGAAGTGGTTCAATGTACGTTCACGAAGCTGCCCGTCCAACAAAGCGGATGTTTGCCTCAGATCCGCTGACCTTGAAAATCACAGTACGTGACCTTTGATATCATCGGTCATTTGGCGTTCTATGAATCATTCGACTGTCTGAAGAACACAGAATACCACCCATGGATGTCCATGATCTTCAACGCCATCATGTATGTGCACTATATTCGCACATTCCAGCGCTTCATCGATGTTCGCTCCATCATTCTGGCCATTCTGCCGAAGCGAATTGTGGAACGGCGCAAATGGCATATTGGACTCGTGGCAGAGAAGGTAATGCGTCGAAAGACGCAACATCCTGACTACATTGATTTCATGAGTCACCTCATTCAAGCCGAAGAAAAGGGGAAATTGACCAATCCTGATCTTGTCGCCAATGCAAATCTTATGGTCATTGCGGGAAGTGAGACGACAGCCACCATTTTGTCTGGCACAATCTACTATCTTTGTACGCACCCGCGTGTGATGGAGAAGCTTCTCGATGAAGTCCGTACCTCGTTTGAAACAAGTGACGAGATCAACATCGCCCGGATCAGCCGACTCAGCTATATTAATGCGGTTATTGATGAATCCTTCCGTCTTTATCCTCCGGCTGCGGGCAGTCATCCCCGCATCACGCCGCCGGAGGGTGCGATGATCATGGGAGAATGGCTCCCCGGAAATGTATGAAGTTTCGTCCCTATCCCTTCCTTACGCTCCTGGTGCTTGTTTACTAACCCCTTGCGCATGGTGTCTAGACATCTATGGGAATGGCCCAATACGCGGTCTTCCGCTCGCCCGCCAATTTCAAGGACCCTGAGCTCTACCTTCCCGAGCGTTGGCTTGATAATGAAGGGAAATATGCTCAGGACAAACGAGAGGCACTTCAGCCATTCTCGTTCGGTCCCCGAAACTGCATTGGCCGCAAGTAAGACACCCTCTTCTTCGCTCCCCCTTGGTGGGGTATGACTCAGGATGTGTTTATGTTACTAACGGCGGTTGGTCTGTCTTCTTCCCCAGTCTGGCCAACATTGAGCTGAGACTCATTCTCGCAAAGATGCTCTGGCACTTTAACTTTGAACTTATGCCCGAATGCCGATATTGGCCCGACGAGCAGTACATTTACACGTCCTGGGAGAAGATTCCGCTGAAAGTTCGTATCACTGCCCGGGTGTGAATCTGCATGTCAGATTTCACAACCTTCGTAGCTGCCGAATCAGGTAGCGTCGGTTCGCAGTAGTCGGAATTTATGACTTGCTTTGCGGCCGCCCTCAAATCAATCCCTCAAGTGGTGCTCTGAGCTCCTGAAATAGGTGTTTATTCTTTTTGGAGGGGATAATTAGCATGATTTTTGGGGAATGGTATCCCCAGATAATCGAACCAGGCATTTACTGTCGATTGTAAGGCGAAAAGACAGGACTTCTGTACTAGTGAGCCTTTCTATGATTCATGCAGGGTAATCTTATTAGTGGTCCCCATTTCTTCTACGAGTCAATCTCCGTTATCGGGAAGTGATGCCAATATCTGACGAGATGCAGAGTATCGTTGCAACCATCTAGCAAGCATCAACCGAGAATTACTCCGTTGAAGAGCCTTCTAATCTTGTCACCCGATTTTTCTCTTCTTCCTTAATCCTGCAGGCGTTGAAATGGGTTTCCTACCCACCGGCGATTCACTGTGGGTCCATCTTAGATGCGACGCAACCAAGCTTCAATCCTCATTATGTGGCCCCGACACACACAACGTTCAGGACCTCAGCGCGCAATTGGTATCAAGCCAAGTGCGGGGTCATAATTATCTGGAGTATTTGGCAAGGGATCTCTGGGCCAAGAAGTTAGTGAGCGCTATCCACAATCCTTCGGAGGGGCAATTCTGCACAAGCGACATCTGGAGGCAGATCCACTCATGGATGATGCATTAGTCCCGACTGCCTACTAAGTTTGGCCCCCAAAGTGGCAAGTAAGCACTTGTGGAAGCATGCTTCTAGAACATTGACAGTTTACACTTGTATAATTACTTGATGATTGTCTGATAACGAATGATACTCTGTATGTAATGTACTTTTACCCATGCTCTCGTAATGCCGGTAATCTATGTCACTTGGATGCGCATTTCTGTCTCCGCATGTGTGATGGTTTGTAGTTCTCTTGGGCCTCACATTCTTAGTATCTGCCTTATTTTGAGCAGCAAGAGAGAGCTCTCAGTGGGTACCTTCAGAGATTCATCTGACTTTTCGCACCGTCTACTCGGCAGGAACCAGGGCAAGAATCATGCACTCATTAGAGATAGCGATATTCGGCTGCATCGTGCAGACCGCAGTCTCAAGTCGAATCTTCCCTTCTCTGTCGATCTTGGCTGCAGCACTATGTTCTTTCGTCTTCTCGTTCTCTCTCATGGTGACCTGGAAACTATACCTGTGGCCAATATGGTTCAGCCCTTTGCGAACCCTGCCGGAACCTCCAGTAAGTGCCTTGCCATATCCAAGGACGAAACAGGAAAACGAGATAGCCTCCCTAAGTCGTGGGTAAACTATGACAACAAGAGACTCACAACAGCCAACAGGGTGGTCGGCTTTTATCGGGTCATGTGAAGCTTGTTCCTAACGAACGATCCGGAATGCCCCTCCAAGAATGGATCAATGAAATACCCAATACAGGACTGATCAGATATCGCATGCGGTTCAACAAAGAGGTCGTCTTTGTGACCAGTCCCAAGGGCCTCTCTGAGGTTTTAGTCCAGAAGAGCTACGAGTTCGTAAAGCCTGCAAAACTCAGGCTCGGGCTGGGTCGAATTCTTGGAGTCGGTTTGATCGTGGCCGAGGGCAGTCAACACAAGGTAAACTCTGTTTCCGCATTATCTTGTTATTGCAAGCCAGTGAGACGAGAGCCGACATAGATATGCTAACTCCGTATACAAGAAACAACGCAAACTTTTGATGCCCGCATTCCTGCATCGTCACATCAAGGATCTTTATCCTATTTTCTGGGACAAGTCCGTGGCCCTGGCTCGTGTCTTGAGCGAAAATATCTCTCCGTCTCAGGACAAACCCGCCAAAGTCTTTGACGTTGCCGACTGGCTTGCAAGAGCGACCCTCGATATCCTGGGGTCCGCTGGTCTGGGTGAAGAATTCGATACCCTTCACCATCCGGACAATGAAATCTGCAGTGCCTACCGCAATGTCTTCGAGCAAAAGCCTCCTCGGGGAACACTAGCCATGGGGGCTTTCTTCGTGCGCGAGGCCTTCATAAGTATATTTGGTATTTCTCGCAAAGATAGTATCAGTATGGCGACCAAGACCCTGACCGATGTCGCTCGCCGACTGATCGCGCGGAAAAGATCAAATAGACAGGTTGAAGGTTCAAAGGATCAGCATGACCAGGGCCGTGATATCATCTCTGTCATGCTGGCGTCCGATTCCTTTACAGATCGAATGCTCGAGAATCATCTTTTGACCTTCCTTGCAGCGGGACACGAAACAACGGCCACTTCAATGACGTGGGCATTGTATGCTCTATGTCTGTATCCCAACGTACAACAGCAACTGCGCGATGAAGTCCGAAAAGCACTGCCTCAGCACATTGATCAGGCACACGCAGCGGAGCCCATGAAGGCCGAGCTTCTGGACAGTTTACCGTATCTGCATGCCGTCTGCAACGAGGTCTTTCGCATCTACCCACCTGCTGGACTCACTCGGCGGGTGGCGGTTCAAAACACCTCAATTCTGGGCCAGTTCATACCAGCAGGTACCGAAATCGTCATCTCACCACGCGCAGTGAATGTTTCGAAAGATCTCTGGGGTCCCGATGCAGCCACGTTCAATCCAGATCGGTGGATGAGGCCAAGTCAGGCAAATACTGGAGGTGGCTTGACCAACTTCTCGTTCATGACCTTTCTTCATGGTATGTGAAAATTCTCATCACTTGATGATTGAGCATATGCCTTCCGCGACAGAAAAGCGCAATCTAACCTCATCTACTAGGTCCTCGCTCTTGCATCGGACAAGGTTTCGCCCGCGGCGAGTTTGCAAGTCTTCTCGCCGCTCTGGTCGGTACTTTTGAGATGTCTCTTGCTCAGGATCCAGATATCGTTATTGAGACGGGGCTCACATCACGTCCCAAAGGAGGGCTTCTTGTGCAGTTTCGGAAGATCTAGCGGTGCTTGAGCTCTTGAAGCGAAGCTCGTGAGATTCGGCTCATTAATGTGCTAAGTGAAGCGGTCATGTGTAACAGAAGAGCGATAGCTTCTTACAAGTGTGATAGCAACTCTCTGATTATCTTTAAGTTATCATATAGAAAGATCATTCTGTCTACAAACAATCTCGGGATCTTGCCACATGTCACTCGTCGGGATGTAATTTTGAGCTCGAAGAGAATGCCATGCTCGCTTCGTCCACGCGTGTCAGAGTCCTCTCGTAGCACTTACTGCGCCTCATCCATCGGGTGATGGGGTGAAAGAGCAGACATGGCGTCTTTACCAAGATCTTGGAACCCAACTCTCATCCAATCCGGCAGCGCCCGTGTGGGAGGCGAGATATAAGCCAAGCTGGGAGTCATTCTATTCTGCGCCTTTCCACTCCACAGAGTCTCAGCAACAACCTCGGCGATATCAGAAGGTTTCAAGAGCGTTACAGAGGCAGGCATCTGAATTCCTTCGAACATCTTAGTCTTGACCGCCGAAGGCGAAAGACATGACATCCGTACCGCAGGTGCCTTGTAGACATGTCGCAATTCAGTTTGGAGGCCTTCGTAGATTGCAAGTGCAGCGGACTTGGTCGCTGCATAGTCTACAATCCCGGCAGTGGCAAGGTGAGCTGTTTGCGAGGCCATGATCAAGAAATGGCCGTGGTTGTTCTTGACCATGGAGGGCAGAAACGTCTTTGCCGTCCATATCAAAGCCAGGTTATTAACTGCGAATGTTCTGTGTTGAACACATCAAGTTAGACTCTGGAGTTTGCTGCCGACCATGACGCTGTCGCAAATCACTTACAATTCAATGTCTCGTGGCGTAGCATGCAGCAAAGGCTTGCCGCGACAGAGACCTGCGTTGGCAACCACACACGTGGGATCTCCGATCTCGCTGATTTGAAGTCAGACAGGACATCCAACGAAGATCTTCAAGTCATCGTCACGCCGTGGCTTAGTACTTACCCACGAAGACGCTCAGCCACCGCTTGCAGCTCTGATTCCTTAGTCAAGTCACAGCGATAGTAATGCACATTCTTGGCTGTCAGTATCCAGATCATTAGCTGCTCTACCTGATTTGAGACCCCTTTCACCAAAAAGGTGAGGCGTTTGCGCACTTACGCGCATCGTACTGCAAGGGGCGAATGTCCAGCACGACGACAGTTGTCCCGCGTTTGGCCAACTTTTGGACACTTGCGGCCCCGATGCCATCCGAGCCTCCCGTGACGAGCACAATCTCTTTTGACCAGTCGAAGCTAGCGGTGACACCATTATTCAATGCGCGACTGCTGAGATATCGATTGACGAGATATATTGTATAAAGCACCAGGGGGGACAAAATCAACACCACCATCAGCTTTGACATTGAGTATAATCCATCAATGAGATGTTGGCCATAGCCGAGTGACATGGTGACGAGTGAATTTCGAGCAGAGTTGTTCTGTCTGAGGATGATTGTAAATGGAGAAAACTCTCCCTTATGTACTTTTTTCTCTTGAACGACTTAATTTTGCAATAGTTGAGAAGTACAGAGAGTAGAGTGTCTGATTTGGGATAAGAATGTCTGATAATGGAAGGTCCTTGTATTTCTGGCACGAATATCAACATGCAGTGAACTACCCGCCGTCCCCGGCACAGTTTGTGTCAGTTACCCACATGAAGTTGTGTACAGAAATACCGGGTCATGGTGACGTACTATCAAATTACAGTCATGGTTGTATGTAATTACGCATGTATGTGAATCATGTACTGATCATGACCGAGTCTTTCAAATCTGCTATTCCCGATATTAGCTATATCGCGCATTAAATTGTAGGATTCCACAGTACGTCGTACCTGAGTATGGCAGGAAGGTCATGGTAATGGTATACGTGATACTGATATGTAATACAGGATGAGTTTTCAGTGAGGTAACACTTGTTTTTACGGCACGACTAGTATTACAGTAGCTACTGTCATTATTCAACGATTCATTCGGTCTGTCACGGCTTTTCAATACGAAATGATGTAAGCGGGACACACCTAAGTTAATGGATCATGATCGATTGCTTGCTTTTGGCAGAAGCCAGATATGACTTGGAACTTTAGGCCTTGTGCAACAAGTGAAAGACATTTCGTTGTTGACTGGAGTTGGTCAGCTCGATAGTCAAGAGTTTTACCTATCTGGTAAACATTATCTGATTCGCAGTGATCGCTCGAGTGGAAGGAGCGTCTTAACTTAAGTCGATCGGATCAGTGGGCTCGCTGGGCTGTACCTCGAAAATCAAACTCACCAGACCCGAAGTATATCTCACTACCAAAGTTTCAATCCAAATGCACTTACCGCTTTTTCTTGGTCGAGGCTGTCGTGGTATACTTCCGGTTCTTTGGCCAACCAAAATGTGACTTACGTTATAAGGGATCTTCGCACGCAGGTCATGGACAGATAGTTTTCAATTTTATAGATGCAAACTATTCGCCTCCCTACAAGCAACTGTCTCCGTGGCGCAATTGGTTAGCGCGTCTGACTGTTAATCAGGAGGTTGGAAGTTCGAGCCTTCCCGGGGACGGTTCTTTTTGCTTTTGGGCTTTGGCGTCTGTCACCAGGTCCCAAGGCACTAGGCAGATAAGGCACCCATCTAGTCAGTTACCTTACTGTCTTTGTGGGGACTCGGGAGGCGGGAGTCCGTCCTACTTTTCAGGTGAGAGGAATATCAATATTGACTGACGTTCCTTCCCCTTTTACATTTTCTACTTTGATTCGGCTGATTCAATCAAATACTATGATCCAAGGACAAGATGGAGGTAGCCGAACTGGAGGAAAATATGTCATCTACCACTTTTTAGCAGACGCCGGGCCGTTGGTTGTTGGTATGCAACGCCTAAAGTGAGGCCATCATTTGGCCCACAATATATATCGGGCTTTCAGAAGTGACAGTAAAAGGGATTAATTAACCAACGGCGTAGGACTCAGTGACTTAAGGTACTTACAGTTACAGAACAAGTCATCAGTAGACCTCCGATGGTCCTCACTAATCCCGTAAAAATAATATCGCTGTAGTACGAGAAACGAAGTCGATGATAAGCAAGTCTCATGTAAGAAAGGGGATCATTACAATCTCATTAGGTGTTGGAGGTTCGGCAACTTAGTAGACCGAACGTGAGGACACTCAAGATGGAAGCCAGCCGTAGGTTAAGGCCGTTACGACTGAGCGAAGGACTCGCAGATTCCCCAAGATAAATTCTCAGAGGAAGGCAGTCTGTAGGGATTCAGGGAATCAAGAGTCAGAGTTGTTATTTATATATATCTAAGTCTACTTACGCTGTAACTCATAAGATAACCTTTCCATCACGTATTTATATATTTTTACTACTATCTCTTCGCATAACTTTCATACAATCCCGCCCCCCTTAGGCTATTCCTATTTAGGAATTAGTCTTATATCTCAGCGACCGGATGTGTTCGAGTCAACATGGCTGTAACCGCTATATACTTTGTAGAGGCAGCAGTACCTTACTTACCTACCTGTATTAGTATTATGTTGTCCACCGACAAACGGCAAAATATCCCGTCGTTGATAAGCAACGGAACGTTAACTGTGGAACCTCGGATGCGGCACGTAGACGAATTTAAAACAATAAGAGAAGCTGGTTATAATGTCAAACCTTTCACCCCTTTACAAGTAGCTGTCTCCGTGGCGCAATTGGTTAGCGCGTCTGACTGTTAATCAGGAGGTTGGAAGTTCGAGCCTTCCCGGGGACGCATGGCTTTCTTTTTTTGTATATTCTCCATCAAGCAAGCTATCGATGGAGTATGTTCTCTATTTAGCTACTAGGTGAATCAGAGGGTTCTTTTTTACAAGGCCGCGGAGAGAAATGGCGCATATCGATAAGCTAGATGCAGAAGGAGGCGAAAGAGACCGGTAAATACATGTATGACCAAAACATATCGACCACGTTGATTATTTGTGCAGAATGTAGAATACAACGGCACCAGAGCGATGGCCACCATAGCTTCACGTGCCCGTATACGAATCCCAAAGTCCGAGGGAAACCGCGATTCAATGATCTAGTGAGACGGTGGTCTTCTACACCTTTTGAGCCGAGAACATAGGACTGACCTGACTGACTAGTGAGTACTCCATGACTCAAGCGTGGAATCGCAACCACAGAAGGACACAATCGAGCATATCAAAGAACGGGCAGCAACTGTGTTCTGATGGAGATCACCCATAGGACGGCGCTTGAATGGACAAGAGCAGGACTTCGTGTCATGACCTTCTTTTCTTCTAGAGCCACATGGAAGCAAAAATATCAGTGGAGTCGCACCTAGAAACTCGAGATGAGAGACTGAAAATCATGGAAACTCTAGCCCAATAGTATATGATGAAAGAGCACCTGTATGAATATCGAAAATACAAGAGGCTGAGGGGTCCAGAATTGCAATAGAATGAAAAGTGCACACAATACTCTAACGTGAGCAAAAGGGTACAAACATCGACTTTATCGACAGGGAGATATTGTGAAGCAAATTGTCAGGATACGAAACAGCCAAGTCCAATCTACCCATCACGACAACAGTCACAACAAGGGGCGGAAATAACAGACCAGGGCCAGCCAGCAGGAGCAAATAGAGACAACCATGGTAAGCTTGCGTATATGAGGCAAGTACATCTTAACGCCCAGGAAGTGGAGAGACAAACAACGCCCGATAAAGCCTCAGACAATCTGGCCATCTGCGAATAGCGAAGCAAAATGGTAACACAGGCGGGGAAAACGCAAAGCACCGAGGAAGACCTAGCGGCTGGAGCCGAATTGAGTACAACAAAGGGTATAGGAAGGCTGACCTAAACAAGTATTACAGCGAGCCTCACAGCAAGGAGTTGTCATACAAGCAGAGCAATGAGACAGGGACATACAACGAAGAAATCAAACAATGAACAGGAGAATAGAAGATGCAACACAGTGATAGACGAACAGTTTCAGCCCCGTGAAGCAATAGAGCAAAGAGAAGAAGAAGAAGAAGTGCAGAAGCCCCAATGGTATTGAACATGCGTCCCAGAAGCATCAAGCGCTAGGCCCGGGCTAGTAACTTAATAGCCGGACCACCCTCCTAACGGGCTACCGGACTGGCCCGGCTGAGGCTGACCGGGCTGCATCGGAGAACCTGCTCCGGCGGGCCAACCAGGCATACCGCCAGGCCCCATTGCCATTGCCATTCCAGCCTGCTGTGGGTTGCCTGCCATGATGGGCTGTCCGCCCGGTGCTTGAGGTGGAGGATACATGGTACGCGCCATACCAGGATATCCAGCAGGCGGGCCAGCGGCAGCATATTGCATTTGCTGCTGCATCTGCTGTTGCATTTGTGGATGCTGTGGCATCTGCTGGAATTGTTGTGGCATCTGTGGAGCTGACGGGCGATGTTGGCGGGGCGACTGTTGGGGCGGCTGGCTGTGGTGCATTGGTGATGGGACCTGCTGTGAAGGTGCAGTCATCTGCTGGCCGTATTGACTCATATTCACACCTTGCCCCTGCGGTCCAGAAGAGGGCATGGGGGAGGGCTGAGGCTGCGGTGGTGGCTGGCCCCACATTTGTTGCGGCTGCTGCTGAGGAGGATAGGCAGAGAATGAGGTCTGAGGCATACCTGCCGGCATCGGAGGTGCCTGGCGCTGATGCATGATGTTTGGCTGCATTCCAGTAGGCATTGTTCGAACCGGTGACTGCCCTACCGGTTGCTGGTGTTGCTGTTGAGTGAAGGCTTGCTGGGTTGAGACCATAGGCTGAGGTGGAATCATGTGCTGAGGATGACTAGAGGCTGCGACGCCTGCTGGTGGCATCGGGACGGGCTGAACTGGCTGTGACACGGAGAGACCCGAATCGAGGGCAATGGTAGTTTGTCCCTCTAGATCAGGGATTTCATGGGGTTTTGCGTAGAACTCATCCAAGCCCTTTAGACGGAAATTCCTCTGTGCGTGCAAAGCTTTGTTGAAATCTGCTGCGGTCTGAGCCTGGTGCATGATTTCAGCACCGGTGCTCGTTCGAGTGTTGTCCTGGTACGGTTGGCCAGTTAATTCCTGCCGTGAGCGTGGCATGGCATTGTAGTCTCGAAGCCGAGGATCTTCAGTTGTCGTCATTTGGATCAGCGGGTGCTGGGAAAGCGAGGTATTGTCGCTCAAGTCTAGCGATAGACCGGGGGGCAACGGTTGAATCGTGTTGCTGAAGATCACATCGTTGTGGGGAAGTGGCAGCAAGTTAGAGGCTTGACTCTCGGAAGGCGTCTCTCGAACCTTGGCAGTTCCTGGACGCTTCTCACCGGCCATGTCCTCTTCGGTAAAACCTTGTTTCCTGGCCTTGCTCTCCCAATAGTCATCCCGAACACGCCTTCCGTTGACGATCACACGGCTACCGAACTGGCGGAACATGGACCTGGCGGAAACGATCGCGATTTGTCGGGAGCGATATGAATAGGGCAGAATATCTTGCTGGATCAAATCATCCTTTTCGATCTGGGAGGCAATGATTTTATGCAAAGAGCGGTTCTTGTTGAACAGGAGATAGGAATCCCGGTAGTTCAGAACCCTGGCGCACTCCGTCGCAAGCATGAAAAGCTTGTTACCTCTACGAGGCACGCGGAAGGTACGACATTTGTATTCACGCCCACCAAGAGGATGGCCATCCGCATCCACCTTTGTTTCACCAGCATCGTCGAATTCCTTAGGAATGTATTCATCACCCGCATCATTCAGCTGATCAGACGTGTGGTCTCTGACAGAGGGAAGGGCTTTCACAAGGGACTTTGTCGGTGTCGGTGTTGGTCTGTCAGGAGGTGAAGCCAGCGGCGACCCGGCGGTTTGAGCAGGCAAAGGCCGACTCTGCATCTGTGGCGTTTGGATCGGGGTTGTTGCAGCTTGGTGGTCGTTGGAGCCGGCTCGGGATGTTTTCGGAGGCCGTCCGCGTTTGCGACGACTCTGATCTTCTGTCATGATGGCGAATAGCAGTTAGAAGTCCGTAGAGAACGGGATTGGGTACTGGGGAAGAGAGCAAATAGAAGAGAGTGCAGCTGAGGTGTGGAATGAAAAGAGGACGCGCTTCATCTGAAAGATCAACCGGCAAACATAGGGTAGATTGTTTGCCATATCTACTTTCTCCGCTGTCGCGCACGTACCGTCGTCTTGATCACCAATAGCAAGACCATTCCCGCTATGATCTGGAGTGCGGCTACGCTTAACACCACGAGGACTGGGCTCAAGAGTGGGCGGTGCCGGCATGGTAGAGACTAGGAGGGGTTATCAGTTTACAGGAAGGTGACCAGGTAGGCACCGGGAAGGATGTAAGAAGACGGAACGAAATAGAGAAAGGCAAAAATGGCGTCATAAGCGCTCGCCGGTAAAAACTTTGGGGTGAGCATGTATCTTCCTCAAGTGAACGACGACTGTGATCCTGGCGGAAGGTACACATAATTTTGCGCAAACGTGAGGCGCGAAGTAGGAGGGAAGAAATGAGGACATGACGACACAGCAGTAAGGCGACCGACTGGAAACATTTCGACGGGGCAAAACAATGCACTTACCAGAGTTACTCAAACTGGCGGGGTCGATGGTTCCTAGGCCATCAACTACCTCGCCTTGTGCATTCATTGTCGCGTGGGGACGAGGTGTTCCCGTACCATACATGGTCAAGGAATCCGACACTGAAGCCGCGAAATAGCGCGTCAAGCGAACGCGCCGCCGGAAGGGGCAAGACCGTAGTCAAGTCGCGGGCAGTTTGCGACAAAGATCGGAATGAATCAGGCGACTTCACTATGCTTGCATTAGGACAATAAAGGAGACCGTCTCGAGGTCGACCTGCGTGAGCCGTTGGGTTAGATATGAGTAGTTAGTTGATGATGGAGCTTCGGGTGTCGAGATGCGCTCGGAGCGCAAGAGGGGCGAGGCGGTGAAGGCAGTTCCAAGGGCACCTGATGCCTGACATACGTCTGGCGTGCCTGAGGGTGCCTGATCGTGTGCCAATGATTTATGCCCGAAATATCAGGGTGGCCGACTTGACACGTGAGATGATCAAATAAGGCGGGCCCCTGGGCCGAACGGGTAGAGTGGTCGATGATGACCTTGGAGCGCAGTCGCTCGCTCTCAGGTCGAGGGAAAGAGAGGCTGTCCTAGGAAAGACACCGCGAATGCTTCGACCAGTGACGAGCCAGAGGGCTTCGATGCCGATAAGTGACCGGTAGTATCAGCATCAAGCTCAGTTTAGACCAAGATATAGAAAAGTGACGGAGTTCTGGTTGAGGGGAGGGGGATGAGGATGCTCCCGTCCATTTTCATCCATGAGTAAAGAACCTAATGTAGCGTCCACGTCGCGTGATTAGGCAGTCACGGGAACGGACGCGGTACTGGGGAGATGAAACAAGGTCAACGCTTGGGAATTTATCTACGAAACAAATTCATTGTGAATGTCGCGAAACAACTTTTCTATCTGAGAATCCAGTTCTCGCTCGCTCTGGATACTAAAGTAGAGACAGTACCGCCTTAATCCGTGGCCTGTCTATTACAATATGGATTTGGTAGCAAAGCAAACAGACAATTAAATGTCGCCGAAGCTGCCGAAAGGATGTATAGTAGGTAGTAGGTAGTAGGTAGTAGGTAGTGGTAGTGGTACTAGGTAGTAACTACCTAGGTACCGCTCCGACTTTTATCTCGCAAGTAAGGCAGCAAGCATATGCGGGAGGTAATGTGCACCGAGAAAGATGCGGCTGATGTCGGAATACAATTCTTACTCCTTTTGAGGGCATTATCTGTAGCTTGAGAGTAATGGGCTTTATTGCAGACATAGTACCAATGCGAAGAACAGGATGACAAGAGGACAAGCGCTGGTCCGCCTGGGCGCGTCTGAAACTCTATACCACGTTCAATATAGTAGAGAAAATGAAGCGACGAGGTGACAGGAGACGAGATGAGTAGCTGCCCTATAATATGTGAATGAAGCTCCCGGCGATGAATATAGTAAGGGAAAGAAGCCAAAGTTGCATTCCGACAAGTCATGTCACTCAAAGGGAGTATAATTCACAGTTCACACCCTTGTCTTCTTGCTCGATTCATATAGCCATGAGACACAGCCACCGGCGGCTTGAAGGGGGTACAATACATGTCAAATAAGAGCAATCGTCAACACAGAGTCAGTCATCCTAGAATTACTAGTAAGCACATATGGCTTCGTGTTTGTCCGGCGAAAATCAAGGTAAGATCATTAAGCTCATCTATGTATGAGGTGGCGATGTTTCAAGGCCGACGAAAGTGCAGTCGGCTTGATCAGAACATTATACCAAGGAGACCACTTAAGAAGCTCCTGTTGATCTTCCCGTCATATTTTACCAGTGAAGCTGTACCCAATATATGCACCGAGATTACCTCAAATGGCTTGGACATAAAAGTGCTCCGCGAGAATGGTATCCACCGAGTTCATTTAGATGGGAACAGGTAGTCTTTTTTCCACATATGCGCATCGCAGCATACTAAAATTTATGAAATCTCTCATCACTACAGCCAGGTAGACCCGACGAAAAAGTAGGAGCCAATAGAACAATGTAGGTACACGAGACGATATAGGTCAATTTGAACCCGATGCAGTGAATGAAACGTCATTTCATGACAATTTCACACAAGGAAAGAGTTATACTGCGACTCCGAGGTGGAGTTCACTGCAGATAATCAAAACACCTCACTGACCTGAGGCTTGGTTTGAGAACAGGCTCGCAGTGATTATGGCCTCAGCCTTTCACTTGATAGCTGAGCAAATGAGCATTGTATGTATTTTTTTTAGAAGCATGAGCAACGGTTTCTCAAGGGCATCTGCCAGATCGGGCTTTCGTATACTCTCCACTGTAAAATATTCAGGTCTTTATCTAGCAGAGGCCCAGGTTGGGCATTAGATGAACATCGAAAGAACACATTGCGAGGTTGTGTATACCACCACCCTCAACGCGGCAGGCGAATCAAAACCACGCAGCTCATGATTGGCATGTGAGTCCCCCGCTTTCATGTCCGAGGGCAGCTGACTCTTTTCTCTCAAACACCGAAACTCAGTCCTCGTCGATCCGAATCATGACACTTTTCCAACACCCCGAGCACTCGGTCATGCAGAGTAGCTGGTTCCTGCAAAATGATATACCGTCTGAAGCAATGAACAATCAGGCTGAACAGGAGGTCTCGAGGGTCGTCCACAAGTCTATGTCGATGTCGATGTCGCCCGTTGCACCATCACGATCGCGACACAATCCATGCACGGCAACGGGTCGACGTAACGACGAACAAATGGAAGCTGGGCCTGATAGGCTCGAGGGGTGCGTATCTGGTCTCACCACATGACGTGTTCCTGTGCGGCTATTGATCGGGTGGAGGAATTCAAGACTGAACTGCTCATGCATGTTTTCGTTACACGGGACCCTGAACGGAGTTGGAATCGTTCCGGTAGCTAAGTATGCCTAAGAGAACGCACTTACTTGGCTGTTGTAGATGGTGGCTCTCGGCGCGTACCAGCACCTCATGGACATTGTGTTGACTACCTACTACCTACCTACTACTTGAGCAGAATAGATCAAATCCATGGTGTGCTACACGAGTCGTATCCCGCCTGATAGTTGGTCGAGATCAAATCCAGATGACTGCGCCCCGTCCACTCTCAAGTATTCTATATCGTAGAAGACTATCGTGGTATCTTGATTTGTATGGAAACCCTAGTGCAAAAGACATTAGCAACCGACGAGCAGTAAAGATGAATGGCCAGAACGTGTATCTCGCTTTTGATTGCTCATGGACCATATACCCTAGGAGTATCAGTTTTCCCCTGCAAATGAAAGTGATGATCATTCTCGAGAAACAAGAATCGATACCCTCCATGGACTATGTTGAGCGTGTGCAATTCTGCCATTGTACTCATGCCCCGGCCGTCTCTAAGCGCCCACCCTACTCTACCTGCTACAGGACTGGAGAATAATTGCCGAGACCGGATTCGTACCCGAGATTCAGAACTCTTCTGCATGCATGTGGCACTTGCTGTATCGACAGCCATGGATTCGACCGTCTCGTCGCCATCTACATCTTGACAGACGGCTTCTCGACCATGCACCGGAATATTGCGACATACGGCCAACACTTCACCTGATCGGCGGATATGATCGATCTGCCCAATCGCATGGTTACAAGAAGATTGCGTTGCATACCTACCTCCGATATGCGGACTGTGTACTGTGTACACCTGTACCGTATACACTGCCAGTAAACTTGTCACGCGGGACCTCTACAGCAGAAGGACCCTGGCGAATTACATGGGACCCCAATGGAAAAGCTGATCATATGACGGATGTCGATTCTCGTGCCGAGTACACCGGTGCAGCGCATTGATGGATTAAGAAATGTATGTTGCAGATCGTGACGTCTTGAATTGGCTACGTATCTCAGATGCAAAGAAATATGATATCGAACACAGCGACTTGGTGTTGGGGGGGGGGGGGGAAGACCTTGGCCGTGAAGAAGAGGTGAAGTGCCTGTGTGCCTCACTGCCTACCTCTTCACCATTCTTGAAATGTAATCATGTGTGATCTGGGTCATCGAACAGGACTCATTATTCGACCTGTCCGGAGAAGCAATCTGCGTGATGGCCGGAGATTGTCAACTCTCAGGTCTACTATCTCGGCGACCGGGTAAGCGATGAGTCACCGGTCAAGTTTTGGAGATTGACACAGGGCATCTCCTCAGACAGACAAGCATCTCGATCCCAGCACATGTCACTGCACTCAGTACTGCTTCTGAGGAATGTTGCAGACTTGCCAGGCCACACGTGCAGAGAAGGGACATCGCGGTCGGCGGCTCAAGCCGCCACTGACCGGCTTCTGGTACTCTGTCTCAGGATTGCACTCTGGACATTGAGTTGCCTGCCCGTCCGAATGGAATGACTGAGATGATCATACTGTAGGTGGGTTACCCCGACAGGCGTAGGCGCTATACGACATCCTCAGGGTGGATCGAGCTGACACGCGGATGATCTTATATCGATAAGCATTAAGCCTTCCCGGAGTGTCGAAGACCCGCGGGTTGAATGTGAACCTAATTGTATGGATCTATCAGCGAAGCTAATTTCCGTTGACTTCCAGGTTCAGTGCCTACCTATTACCTACTCAACTGCAAGTGTTCCAAACTTCTCTATCTCAAATGCACCCCATCTCAGGACCGACCCGCCGGTCAAGTTGAGTGGGACCGTGACAACAAGCAGCTCGATCAAGTGGCCGGGCGTGCGAGAGATGTTGTGTGCACCAAAGTGAGGTGGGACACCGCATATCAATGGAGCGAGAACATGGTCAGGCGTCTCGCATTTGACTTTCCATTGGAGATCTTGGGGATCTAGACTTTAGAATACCAAAAGGCTGTCGGCTCTCAAAAGGCTCTCACATGTTTTGTTTGACAATGACTCCCGCGAGCACCATTCTATGGTGTATATACGTATTGTATTGGCTCTCAACTCTACAGATGCTGTGTCTGCTCATGGTAGAATCCTAATGGATCTCCAAAGGCAACACAATACGACTGGATTTCTGTCAATACTAATAAGGAGGGGAAACATGGTGCCAGATCACTAGATACTGAAAGTAGATACTGAAAGTAGATACTGAAAGTAGATACTGATAGCAGATACTGATAGTAGATACTGATAGTAGAAAGTAGATACGAGATACAGTAGTTACTTAGTTACTACTAAGTACTTACTCCTTATTTGGTTCAGTATCGACTACCCATGTACTCTGACTCTTGCCCCCCGTGGAGTTGGAAAACAGTGTGTCAATCAAGAAGAGCAACACCGCGGGGTTGTCCCAGGAGACAAGTGGCGACGAGATCTGCAAAAAAAGATCCTCGTTCGAATGCGATCTTCGTTTCCGGCAATGACACACTCTGGGGAAGGGACGCGCAATTGAACAAAGTGTGAAGGAGAGCAAAATGCCAGGAATGATTTATATGTAATCATCATGGCTCTACTGACATAGTATGATAGTACTGGCCGACTGTATCTGAAATTCGAATGGAGCCTTTTATGATTCTTCGCCATCGATCAATCATAGTATGCAGTTATGCACTATGAAACGACTACATACTACAGATCTGGACTGGCCGAATCAGTCACGACTCGTTCCTCTTTCCCGACGCGGGGAGGGGCGCCCCCCCCCCCCTGGTTGGAGAAAGTTTCCCGAGCCTGGCAGATGTGCATATGGAGGAGACTTCGAGTGGACTTGCATACGTCGACGTGATCGCATTGACACGGTGACCAGCTGACCAGCTGACCAGTCTGACCAGTCTGACCAGTCTGACCAATCTGATTCTGACGCGGACTGAGAGTCTCAGACTGTTGACGTGGACGTGCCGGTTAAGAGGCCGTGGAACGTGGGCGATCTGCCCCCTGGAGAAGACACGCTAGACCCATCATTGAGGAGAGTAGTGTGGCCAGGACTGTACTAGTAGTTGCAAGCTACTAGCTAGTGGTATGTTAGATATTCCATCTTCTAGTTGCACATGAGGAATAAGAACCGGGCAGTTGACTGGACTGCTAAAGGCCCCCGATTTCAACGACTGGTCTGAATATATAAACGAGAAGCGAGGTAAGACGACCGTGATGAGAGCATCAGAGTTTCCCGTGTTCTGGATCCGGGAATCAAAATGGGTACCAGGCGTGAAAGATCTACGCTTGTGATGTGGTCGCAGAAATGAAGACATCCGGACTTCCAAAAGGGGGAAATCCGCGGGGATCGTGAGATTTGTGTCGCGGACGGCGTGGAGGATTGGTCATAACTATGCAGCATGGATGCATTGCACTGCACTGCTACAGCACGCATGTGGTTTGGACGTGAGAGAAGTCCAAAGCGCGACCGAGCGGGTCTGGAACATGGATTTGCAACAGGAGTAGAGAATAGTCCAAATCCTACTATTAGTCCATGATTAGTACGGTGGTGCCGACGATAGGAGCGATTATCAATAAGAATCAGTTAAGCTCCGCCGGACAGTCTCCATAGAAGGAACAGAAAATTTCAAGAATCAACTGATCCTGAAAAGAAAAAAAAAAAAAAAAAAAGAGATTAGACTCCACCCTTTTTCTGGACCGACTTACCCGGACTGACTTGGACCCTCCACACGCGCCAAACGAGAAGAGAGAAGAGGAAGACCCCACGCTTGGCAGCAAATGCATGTCTGCTGTAGGCTAACGTGGTCGAGGGGCGAGAACTTTGCCTCTGCTCACTTACAGAGTCGACACTTACAGTCGTACTGGTCCTGGTCCTGGTAGTCGACCATGCTTACCCACCAGTGTTGATCATTTGATGATACATCATGGCGAGAGCTCATGGTTGCATCGGTATCAGTCCAGTGAAGGGAAAAGAGGTAGCTCTGCCGGACAACGTCACACCACATAGCATTCTTAAGGTAGCTACAGATGCTTCAGAGTGTCACAGTGGCAGGTGGTCCGAGGAGGTGATGAATCATCTAGAAGACGTCCACACCTGACTAAGGTCCTACATGAATCACAGAGTCAGTATGGCAGACGGAGGTAGTGGGATCTCGTGGGTGACGAGTCACTTCAATTTATGAGTAGGGTAAGTTAGCCTTCCTAACTTACTGAGGTGCACTGGCAAGTTGCAACTACCTCAGGTGCACACCTCGTGGATGAAGAGGCGTCTCTGATCGGAAGAGGGTTGACTGGACGGATGTGGAAGGTGAAGCGAGGGTGGGATGCTCTCTTTGTCATCCGCGGTGGAAGGGTCTCCCGAGTGATCCCAAGACCCATGGACCCAGACAGAAGCTGTACTACCACGAGTCCACTCCTACTAACTTACTTCAGGACTGAGTAACTCAAGTGACTATTTTTCCCTCCACTACTATCGTAGGGCTTTCCTGAGTGTACTCCATACTGGAGTAGACCTCTTGGGCCTACAGTGGAAGGCAGATGTGCTGATTTTTGGTCAGCTGCCAATGGCCGAAGCCGCCGAGAAGTCGGCCAGATCCATGCAGACATGCAGACAAGCAGACAAGCAGACAAGCAGACAAGCAGACAAGCAGACAAGCAGACAAGCAGACAAGCAGACAAGCAGACAAGCACGGCCTGTTGCAGAGTGGGCGGGTCTAGAACCAGTGAGGGAGTCAGGGCCGGTGGAGGGCGGGTACACAGAAACTCTCAGAACTCTGAGAAGTCTGTAGGACTCGAAGCAAAGAGTCCACTCCGAGGGCTAATGGACGAGAGTATTGGTCGAGACCCCCGTCGACTGAAGCTGGATCGCCCGAAATGGAGACGATGCGATCGAGTCCGCAGGTCCTCCGTCCGGTAGACTGGAGTACAGCACGAGTACATCTGTGCATCGTAGCAATTGGCGGAGAATCGGAAGTACCTGTCGTGGAGACGTGAGGTCGCTAGTCCGAGTCCCCACCATCAGAGCAGACGGCGACAACGGATTCCAGCCTTTAGCGCCTTTCCTGAAATAACAGCCGTCGTCTACATGTTCAGATCTTCTTTTTCCTCCCCCCTCCCCTACTCTGCAGATCTGCTCTCTTCGCACTTCCCCGTATATATATAAGACTGACGGGGGCCTCTATTCCAATCTTGAATTATTTTCCCCCTCCTGGAAATCATCATTCTTCCCCCTTCAAACCTTCTTTCCACAACGCTCCACCAAAGCAGTTCGGCCTCATCACATCCGCTCGAGCCCTCAGCATACCAGACCCATCACAATCTCACACCACTACCACTACCGCCCACCATCACCATTGCCTGACTCGAAATTCTCTCCGAGATTCTTGCTCGCCGCCATTGCTCAGCATTCGCGTTATATAACATCGCCACTGCACGTCATCAACTCAGACCAATTGATCAATCACATTCAATCACAATCAATCACAACCTTTCTCTCTCCCCCTCTCGGAGCGGAGTCATCTTAAAAGACTTCCCCCAAAACTCCCTCGACACCTCCATACCAGACGAGAATGTCCTTTTCTCTCACATTACAAACACCCGCCGCGCCCAAGCCTGTACCTGCCGTGCTCAATTTCACCAAACACACCAACAAGCGCTGGCCCCCCATGGCAGACCGCTCAGCCCTCCCCCTACAAGCTCACCGTCATCTCCAAGGAGAAGTTGGCTCGCGAGGCCACTGCCCCCGATCCCAATCTGCGCCGCTGCGTCGCCCACTTCCGTCTTCACTGTGGATCTGTCCTGTGGACGGAGAATGATATGAAGTCGCGCATCAGCTCCTTTGACTTTGAGGAAACAGACGAGGAGGATAATGAGGATGACGAGGACGATCTGCCGGAGATTCAGATCCCGCCCCGAGGGCGCAGTGGCTTTGTGCGCGTCGACGTGACCGAATCGCCTCTCGACGCCAAAGTTCTCAACACATACTCGGCCTCGTCACCCCCGCCCGCGCACGGCCTGTTCGCCAACGAGAGCCACTGCGTCGACACAGGCTCGAATAGCAGCATGTGCTGCATCACGGTCTCTGCCGTGGCTGTATAAAGTCGAGAGAAGCTTGTCGAATGGATCCCGTCTTCTCTCCGAGATTTGAACATCTCGCCACCTGATGTGTGCGACGTGGAACCAAACTCCATTACCTCTTTGTCGACACCGTCCAAAAAAAACCCCTCCCGCGTCCAACCCTCTCACTCATTTCCAACTCTCGCTTCTCTCTCTTTTCTACCTCCAACCTTTGATGACTTGAACGACCTTGATGAATTTATGACACATGATGATACCGAAATTGGAAAATTGTGTATACTATTTTATATGGAGTTAATATTGCAATCTTATATATATATATTTTTTTTGCTGGTCAAACCTTTGAAGTGTCTTTCGCGTAATGACAAAGACGAATGTTCCCACGTCTCATGTAGTCAAACACGATCTGTTTCACGCTCGACAGGTCACCTGAGTCCGACAGACTGACCGTCCCCTGTCAAGACGAGCATGGCATTCGATCTCGATTCTGGACCACGAAGTTTTTGCCTCATGATCCAATTTGACGTCTGTGCCATATAGCCCGCTGATCAGCCCCGATTGGCAATCCAGCCCCAAGGCTAAACAAGCTTATCGCTCATCACGTCAGTCCCGACCTGACGACATTGGGAAGTCGATCTTCAAGCCCGAGACTACGCCGACTATGTGGACGGTACATGTTGAAATCAACCATCAAACTACATAGACCCTTCCATACTTCCGTCCTGAACTGCCTGCCAGGGCAGTGGCAAAGTTGGCAACTGCCGACTTGACCCACGGTCATGATCGCTGCCGGTGTCCATCGCTGAAGGATTACAGTAGTTTCCTCCTCTCGCCACGGTCTTCAAGACTGAGTCTTGTGTCCCACTTCACCGGCACTCTTCTCCGCTCAACTTTCCCGCTTCATTTCTTCGATTGGCCCCGTTATTGAGTTGACATCCGCTTTGCGAGTGGAGATCAGCACGTCAGGTGGATTGAGATGCCACTTCAAACGCCTCAACTCCCTTGCGGACAGTCGGACACACCTGCCTCGCTTCCGAGGAAAAGATTCCACTAACGCGAGAGGTTCTCTGTACGGGTTCTTGTCGGACCACAGGGGGCCCCCTGTCTTCATACCAATCATGTTCACGCTTAGGATCATCATCACTGAATCGAGAAAGAGAAAAACACACACACAGAAAGTAGACTACTGGAGTCGAATGGGGAACCGCAAGATCGTGTAGGGATCATTTCACGTGAGAGGCTTAGAGAGGCTGGACTGCATCCTGGATCCCTAATTGATCGACCCGCCCGTGCCAAGTTCCTGGGAAGTCGATGCCCATGAGAAAGGGAGTGTACTGTGGATGGTCACGTCATTCGTTGTCACCGCGCATGTGAACTCGGAACTGTGGATGTTTCCTTTGATGGTCGTTGGGGGCTGTCGTGCCTTTGAATTGAGAGACGAGTTGATCAGGTGGTTGATCCCAGATGCAATGGATGCGACGGATGATATGTACCACATTTGACAGGTGCGATGTGGACCTCCTGCTACAAAGTCACCTGAGTGTAGGCGGTTTGTCATCACACTGCTTCAATCGGTCCCTTCAAGCTGCTGGTACTGGACTTACTCGACACTGTGATTATCTCCACTACTCCTGCAATCTAATCTAGCATAGAGCCCAGACTACCCGGCCGAAATCTTGTCTCGATTCATCCAGGCCAAGTCCTCTGACCGTGTCAAGCACGGGTTGGATCACATCATGAGGTCAGGTAGTCCAAAGGACATGGATCCTCTCATTCAAACGGTCCCCCCGGAATCGAGACCGTCTGCAGTTCGGCTGAATGGATTCTGAGTTCTGACGGCTGACGGGAGGCGTTCCGATCAGAAGATCGATTGGCTGGTACAGAGTCCGTTGATCGTCCAAGGCACGTCACTCACACTGTAGAGAGCAGAGAGTCTCGGGATTGCACCGAGTCGACTGTGTTCTGCTGGGGTTCGTACAAGGACCGACTACTCCAAGTGGGACTCCGTGGGTCGGGTGGATTCGATCAGACTGAGAGTGAGGAACTCGAGCGAGATGAAATCATAAGAGAGGATGAGGACAATTCGGGATATCCACCTTGGGCTGACCCTTGCAGCTGCTCCGATGGGGTGAGCCGATGGATGTTGCCAGTGAGAGGATACCGTAGAAGACGCAATCATCGTGCTATTTGGCCTGTTTCGAGGCAGTAGATGCATGCGTGTTTTACAAGATCTTGTGGCTATCGTACGAGTTGGCATTGTACTCCGTAGAGTTTACACGATCCATTCTACATGCACATGACTGAACTATGGAAGCGCTTAGCACATGGCCATGAAAATGCAACCATCCTGTCTCCGTATCCGACCTTGCGGCGCATTGCTGATAATTGTGAAACGGCAAAGTCATACACCCCCCGAGCCCAGCATCATGCCGAGAAAGTGTCGGTCCAAAATCCCCCGAGTAATCATCGCCACGGAGGGTATCGGGAAAAAAAATGAAATCCGTTGTACATGGATCCATCCTGTCGGATGTTGCTGAGGGGGTTCCTGTGATTCCACCGTATCCGACGCGTAACAGGGAAGTGTCGGCCGCGGTTGGGCGGAATTGAGAGACGAGCGGTTGTGGCCGTCTTGGTGAAGTTGAAGTCGCTGGATAGAGAGATCATTGCAGACAGACGCCGTCTAGCCGCTGATCTGGAACACTCGGCTCGTTTCCCAAACTTCTGCTACCAAGACCGGACACGCACTTGCTCCAGTAGTAGATGCCTTCCTGTCCCGTAGAATCCCATGCCATCTCACTTCCATACGGCACGGCTTCCATATCCCACGCCTCAGCCCTAATTTTCATGGCAGCCTCCACAGCATCAGCCTCACCTGTCCAACCCTCGCGGCGGAGGTCCGCCCAAAGCTCTCCCACAACGGTCTCACGAGAGGAGCTGACTAGCCCCCGTCTAGGTCGGACCATGTTCGGACGACTTGAAGCGAAAATATCAGAAGGCAAAGTTGCAGAAAGATCGGCAGCAGACAAGGCCTGGGTCGGCATATTCTTCACTTTCCTTCTCATCCTTGAAAGAGTCTGCCGAGATCCAGGTACTTGCGCCTGACGCTCGGGATCGAAACGTGATATCGCCATTGTGATATTGACCATTCGCTGCTCGATAGACGTGATCATCGAATGGCATGAAATCGAAATTTTCATCTCGTGGCTTCAAGCGAGGCGAGTATTTGTGAATCCCTCACCAATTTGATGTCAAAATTGCTCGTCGCCAGTGACGTCTATCCGTCACCAAGCCCCAGGGGGGTCATTTTGTTCCCTCGCCGCGAGAGCAAACAAGATCAAAGAAAGATGATGTACCAGTCTCATCTTGTAAGATCAACGGTATTTCACAAATGATGAAAATGTCAACATGACACTCTTCCTGCTTTAGAAGCACCCATAAAAAAGCATCAAGTGTCGACCGCCATGATCGAGGATAGCTTGTTTGTCGAAAATCTCCTGCGGAGATTCGCCCGTGATCGACAATTGTTGATCGAGTCCAACCCTTCACCCACTCCTCAACGTTGCCATCAGATTTGATATTCACAGAGACGGGATTTTGTGGAGGTAAAACTTTGCAGAAGCAGATCTTGAAGAGATTTGTTGAGATTTTCTGGACGCTCAGACATGTCGATCAGTTGCAGCTGAGCCGGAGGGAAGCAATAATCCAAACAGCTCCATCATCTTGCGATACATAAGATTGGTATTACCGGCGAATGCAGCTTTTCATGTCTAAATGAGGTTCATGACCTTGGCTCACCTGGGGCCAGCTGGCATGGTTTCCCATCCCCCAAGGCTCGGCATCAGTAACATTTATTTACATATGATCCTTGCTGAAACTTTGCGTACTAGCTTATTTCATCGTGCTGTCGACAAGCTCACGGTAGATCCGTTTCAGATCAGCAATGTCAGCCTCCAATTCTTCCACTTGTTCGCTCTTCTCACCGAGCATCTCCAGGGTAGTCAAGTAACGCTGGTCAATATCGGCAAGTTGAGCCTCGAGGTCTTTCACCCGTGAGTCCGCAGCCTTCTTGTCTTCAAGCTCACGCATAAGGTCGACCACTTGTTTGCGGGCCTCGTCGCGCTGTGCGGTAACGCGAGCAAGCTCGTCCTTGACCCCAGCACGCTCACTTTCGAGTCGACGCACCGTGGCGCTCATGCGTTCGACCAGTTGCACGGACGGCCCTGCGCCAACGGTTGATTCTGAAATGATGTCGTTGATCCCCCGTGAGGCGGCTGTTTGAGTGCCTCCAAATGCAGATGGAGTGGCCGGTTCGCCAGAGCCAAAGAACTCGTCCGGTTCAAAGGTGATGGACGGAGTTTCTAATATCGTAGACGAAAATCCTAGAGAGGTGTTGATTGGAGGAGGCGATAACGTCCCCTGGGTAACCGAAGCAGGGTAAGAGTTTTGTCGAGGTGGTGTCGCAATGTCAGGCGAGCCAGGGGGCAAGGTGGACGAACGACGACTACCAGGCCGATAGTCTGAAAGCATAGAAGGGATGGTATCAAGGTTGCTCGACCGGCGCGTCGAAGGCACCGGTGAAATACCCCGGGGTTGCTGCAGGCTACTTAGTTGCTCACGCCATCGAGCTCTTTCTTCCTCCAGCTTTTGAGCCCAATTGGCATCCGAAGTCTTCTTTTGCTCAATGATCTCCTTCTTGACGGAGGCCAACTCGTTGGTAGCGGTCTGGAGCTTTTCCTGCACCTTCTCATGGTCCTGTGAACGTGCATGTAGCTGACTTTCAAGTTCACTCTCAGTCTCCCGACAGCCTTCCAATTCCTCTTCTAGCTCCTTCACTCTCAAAGTCTTTTCGAAACCAAGAGAGCTGTCAGTATACAGATTCCATGAGTGACCGTCGTCGGGGGCCATTGGGGATCTTACCATTTCCCGGAGTCTCTTCCGTAGATCCTTTTCTTTGTCGCCGATCAGATCGCGTTCCTTCTCCGCAGCGTCAAGTCGAGAGATGTACGAGCTCTCTAGAGCGTGCCAGTTCTCGCTAGCGACCGAGTACTGCGTCTGTAGAGTCTCGATTTGACGTAGTAATTTGGCCTGTGTGTCCCCCTGAGCCCCGGAGGATGCCTCTTCTGCACGGACGCGAAGGCTTTCCATTTTGCTTTCCAAAGCGGACTGCTCTGCCTTCAACTCGATTTCCAGCCGTTGGGCACCTTCTTTCTCCTTTTCAAGACTGCTTTTCAGGTCGGCGATCTCTTTCTGGGACTTTGCCTGACAGATCTCGAGCTCGATCTTGGTCGACGACAGTGTCTCTTCAAGTTCTTCGACCCGGCGCTCCTCTTTCTTAGAAAAATCGGAGCGAGCCTGAGCCTCAGCAGCTTCCGCACGTGCCACTGCTCGGCTGATCTGGGCCTTCATTTCTCGCACAGTCTGATTGAGAGCATCGCGCTCGATTGTCACCGCTTCTAACTGCTTTGTCGTCTTCAAATGAGACGAAAGCGATTCAATCGCCCTTTTCTCTGCCGCCTCGGCTCGGCTGGCCCGACTCTCCATGCCAGTCAAGTCCTTCTCCAACTTTTCATTCTTTCTCTTGAGCTCTGCTTGCACTCTGGAATTTTCTGCAAGTTGCTGCCGTAATCGCCTTACCACAGTCCGTGTATTTGCGGCCTCTGACTCGAGTTTTTGACCCTCCTTCATCAAGAGGGCATATTTCTCTCTTGACTCTGCCAATTCCTTGGCAGGGCTACCAGGAGAAGCTGCTGCTGCGGCACTCTTCGCAGATTTGGCAGCTTCCTCGACCATATTTCCAAGGTTTCTTTGAAGCTCATCAATGCGCGCAAGGTATTCGTACCGCTCTTGTTGCCACTGAGACTGAGGTTCCTCCTCACTTGCCCGCGTTTCAGATGACGTATCAGTGCTCATGCGAGTACTGTCGCCTGAGACACGGCCGTTCTGACGCGTGCCCCGTTGGGAGCTAGACAGCTCCAAGCTGGGGTTGCCTGAGCGTTGCTGTGCCTCGATTGAATGGCGGGGTTCGGATCCAGATATCTCGAGAGACTGGCGGTTGAATCTTTCGGACTCGTGACTTGCCCGAGGTCTGTCAGAGGAGTCTAGGACGCCCTCGACGTCGAGCGAAGGCCGCTTGGTATCTTCAGACATTCTCGGGGCCACTGAGGGAGAAGAATCGAGATCTATACTCGACCTTACATCTTCAGTTGTGACAGGACTGCCTGGTGTTGAATCCAGTGCCGGCGAAGACTGCGAGTGCCGGCTGGGCGTATTGGATTTCACTATGGCTCGTGCTAGTCGCTCCTGAAGCCGGTCGTTTCTGCGCGCACTGGAAGAGCTCCGCGAAATTGCTGAATCTCTCACATCAGCCAAGGACCCTTTCAAGTTTTCTGCCACTGAAGGTTCTTACATCCAGCGGACGACTTAGCGATTGGAGGCGTCGCGCTTTCGACCTCTTTAGTTGTCGGTTTCGTGACCTTTGAGCCGTCCTCCTGATCCATTAAAATGTTATCTAACCGCGATTCGACGCCTGCGACGGCTTGCTGAAAAAAATTGCCCACGCCCCATTTGGATTTGGGAGCTTGGGGATTCTGCGCCATTGCGTTGAGAGTTATGAAACGGCTAATAACACCTTCAGGCAACAGGACCCGTATGTGCAGATCGCATGAGACCGTCAGAGCGTGCGCTTGAAGAGCTAGTTTCACCGAATGGTAGCGCAAGCAAATGAATGATTTCTTGTGTATTGTGAGAGCGCTATATTTGTCTGTTACACTCCGATCGCAGACAATGTTGAGCGCGAGAGAAAGACAGATGTAAACGCAGAGGCCTGAGGGTCGGAACGCAATTTAGCCAAGAGTCGGTGCCGATGTTGCCAAGCAAGTGTCGTGACGGACAGTAAATAATGTAAACGAGAGTTAGGTGCGAAGTAGGCCGGGCGCTAGGGATTCATTAGATGTGCTGGCTGTGAGGCCGATCGACGTCGGATCAAAAGGGACAATCGGGATGTTCGAGAAGATGCGATAAGCGCATGTGTCCGCACCGGTGCTGGGAGGCCGACATGTGGTCTTGGCGTCACCAGCTTCCGTCATCTCCACCCCTCGAGCTCCTCCCTCCTCCATCCACACGGCCTAGTCAACTCCCACACACTCACCTCTCCTTCTTCTCTGGCCCCCGAGGGCATAGTACAGTCGATATGTCGCTAGATCCGCCGTCCTACCTTGGTTCTCTTCAAAACAATATTCGTGCGCGACCAATCCCGTGGGAAGGTGCTGTCCGCGCTGGCAACATCACCGAGGATCATCTCAAGAAGATCAAGGCCGTGGACAAGGTACGGAAGGAGCAGCGCATCCAGACGATAAAAGCGGATCTACCTGGCTATACGGCCCTGCTAGCGGGTGGATCTGAATCCAAAAGCGTCCTAGAATCGGCGTCGCGGAGAACCGACATTGTGCAGTACATTCTTGTGCTTGCCTCAGATCTTATTCAAGGTGCGCATGAATTGTAATGTCAGCCTCCCAGTCTTTCCAAAAAGCTTACCAAACCCTTTTGTCCAGATGTCTCTGAGCTCGCCGACTCGCTTGTGTCTCACCCCGAGCCTTATAAGCCCTTCTTACCTTTCCTGCACAGTTCCAACAACGCCGAAGATCCGATCCCCCTCCTGACCTCCACATTTCTCACTGCTCTTGTTTCACACAGCCTTGTGACCTCGTCGAAACCTGCTGCTCGAGATGAAGAGGCTCTTCCAAAACTATACCTTTATCTCTCCACCTTGACCAAGAATTCCGACAGCGGGCTACAGGACATTGGTGTCCAAGGATTCTCGGAGCTTTTACGGAAGAAACATGCGCGGGAAATCTTCTGGAAACACCGAACGGAGACGTTGGACCCGTTGATCGAGACACTTCGGACCGCAGCAGGCACCAAGGAGAACGGCGGCAGTGCAGGAGGAATCGGCACGCGGAGCGTTGAGCCTGGTCTTGCGGGCGGCGTGGGCCTGCAGCTGCTATACCGTATTCTTCTGGTGGTCTGGCAGCTCACTTTCGAAAGCGAACTCGTCGGCGAGGATCTTCAAGAGTACGTCGGAACACAAATGGTCAGGTAACATGGATCAAACACATTTACTCACCTTCTTACTCATTAGGAATTATGAGATTATTCAACTATACACGCAGCTCCTCCGTCTGTCACCGAAAGAAAAGACCACGCGCCTTCTACTTGCCACTCTATTCAATCTCTGCAGCAGCAATCGCTCAACTCTTTTACCCGTTGCAGTCTTTGTTCGACTTCCGGCTCTGTTGAGCAATCTCGCTGGTCGTCATCTTATGGATCCTGACTTGCTTGAGGATCTCAATGGGCTCTCTACCATGCTTGATGAGTACACTAAGACGCAGACAACCTTCGACCAGTATGCCGCGGAAGTTCAATCGGGCCACCTGCGCTGGTCTCCTCCCCACAAGAACCCTACTTTCTGGAAAGAGAACGCGCGTCGCATCCTCGATGAGGGCAATGGTGCTTTGCCCAAGAAGCTGGCCGAAATTCTCTCCAAGGACTGGGAGCATGATAAGCAAGTTCTGGCGATTGCCTGCAATGATGTTGGCCATTTAGTGAAAGAGCTTCCCGAGCGACGCGCGCAGCTTGAACGGGCCGGTTTGAAGACTCGAGTGATGGAGCTCATGGCCGACAAAGATGAGGCAGTTCGGTGGGAAAGTCTGCGTGCCGTAGGTGAATGGCTCCGCTACACCTTCGATGGGTAAATATGGGGGACACTTGCTCGACCACATCGGAGTAATTCCTGCCATTGGCATTACGCCCCATTGATTTCCTTTATATCTCTAGAGCAACGACGCTGTTGCCGACCAACCAGGTGTATTCTTCCTCTGTTCATAGCGCATGTTGGGCTCTTTTTGCCTGCCCACTGTCATGTCCTCTTCCGTAGCTCTTGTGTGCCTTCTACCTCAATGTGAATATGAATATATCAACAGACTTATTGGCTTAATCTCTACGCGTCATTACAGACAAGGCGCGACGGTAAGTTTTGTGTGGTAGACTTGCAATTATCTCACGTCCGCGATGCTCTTCGAGACAATTCCGAAATCTCTACACTCTTGTGATGATACTCGGACCGTGCCGATGACCCGTTCAAAGTGCTTTCCTCCTTGTCGCTCCATTTCAAGGCGATACTGATCAACAGCATCAGCCTATAAACTCCCGACCTGTCAGCCTGAATCGGCGCCGAGAGAAGGCGGGACCAACCTTACCCGTTATCTCGAACGTATCTCCCACACGAGATCCGGCCGACCGGAGATAGTCTGTCTTCCCCGCAGATTTCCAGCTTCCTCTTCTTCGAAACTCTCCAGTCTAAACAGTCCTGCTAGAATCCATGTCGAGGTCTTTTACCGGTTGTGCAAGATGTAAATCGCGACGTCAGAAATGTGACGAGCAGAGACCAACATGCGGACGTTGTCAACTTGCAGGGGTGGAGTGCAAGTATGCCATGATGCTTCAGTGGGGTGGACGTGCGTTTTCTAGATCGCGGTTCGGAGCGTGCGTCGATACTGGAAATATGCAGAGACTGGGTATGGCGCAACGGCAGACTCTTTCTTGCAGTGGACATGAAGGGCAAACTTGTATTGACTCTCTTCAATAGAGTACTCTCCCGGCGAATTCATTTACACCATCAAATCCGCACAAGCGCAAGCACAAGCCCAGACTGCCCCGGATTCGAGATTGACCAACCCCGTCGATCCATTCTCCTCTCTTGCGCCGGATCAGAAAGCTCTCTTGCACCATTTCATCAACGATGCGTCGCAGATCACCGCCAGTCATTCAGGGATGCAGCAGGATATTTGCCGAATGATTGTACCCATGGCCCTTCAGTGTCCATCTCTACTGCATGCCACGACCGCCCTATCTGCCATTCACATTCAAGCTCTTCATAATCAATCCGAGAGTGTAAAATCTGCCCCAGATATTGCAAGGCTGATGGCTCTTAGCCTTGAACACTTCCGCAAAGAACTACAACATCCCTCATCCCAGAATTCAGAGGCTCTCGTAGCGACAGCCCGAACCCTCTGTCTGGCAGAGATTCACTCCGGTGCCGTCCATCCTCAGTCATGGCGAGCTCACATCGAGGGCGCAAGGGCATTGATGAAGACGCTCGACATGACTGGCGAGGTTCCTGTCCACACACAGACCGGTTTCCGTCGGTATCTCGACCGATGGTACTGGTCTATTGTGTCGCTTACGGCATTGACGGGGAATGGCCCGCCTGTGGGAGACGTCCAATCGAATGATCTTTTCTCAGGCGAGACGAGAGAGGAATCTCGTCCGGATTATTTGGATGATTATTGGGGCTTTACAGTTAATTTGGCAGCCATTTTTCGACAGATCGGAGCTGCCGCTTGGAAACTTGAACAGGCCCAGAAAGAGTCCTGGCAGAGCCACGGCTTTATCACTGAAATCACCAGCCATGCTGAGAATGAGGCTGCGGCGCTAGAAGCATCAATATCAGAGCTCATGCGTCGGGGAGCAACGTCTGAGCCATCGTTTTATCCCGGACGGGCAGAACGACTCTCAGCAGAGAGTGTGCAACACCTCGCACTTTGTAACGAGGCATTCCAGCATAGCGCTTTGATTCAAATACACAGACGTCTACGAAAGACCCCAACCACGTCAGCTCTTGTCCAACAGAGCGTACGGCGAATCCTGGAGTGCACGGCACAGATCGGACCGTCGGCCGGTTTGAGCCCTTGGGTTATGCTGACCACGCCGCTCTTCATCGCAGGTTGCGAGGCTCGCAACGAGGATCGTGATACTGTTCGACATTTACTTTCATTGCTCCATGACACCATTAGAGTGCCTAATGTCCTCCAGTCCTTGAGATTTCTCGAGCAGTACTGGACCCATCAGGCCAGCGAGGACGAGAATTGGAATCATTTCCTAGGTATGTGTGCACTGGACCACCCAGGGTTGCTTCTGTCTCACCAATTATCTAGATCGTATGCACATTGACTTTATCCCCTACTGAACCAAGCTTCTTGGATGTTATCTTTTTTTTCTCTTCCTGATAACCGATTCGGCATTCTACAACTTCAGCCTTCGTCTTTGGGAACTATTTGTTTGTCTTGATACCCTCTGTCTAACAGAAGTACAATTTTGGCCTTGCGGCTTGCGCCTAGAGTTCATGAAGCCTCACTTATTCCATTGTTGATCTCCAAAGTTTGATCTTTCATGTTATTGTACATCAGGAAAATAACAGACAAACTCATTCATAAGGGACAAGGTAATTAGCATGTCGAGTCATTGGACTCCGCGCTAGATGCTGGCCTAGCCAGCGGCAGGTCATGAGACTGAACGACAAGAGCACGCCCAATTTTCCGATCCCAGTTCGCCAACAAAACATTCAAGAGTTCGTTCGCCACACCCAATAATAAGAAGATTGCGATCACCTGGCCAAAAGTCCATCCTCTCTCCTGCGGGTCGAGGTTGTTTCGCTGAATCGTCTGTTCCAGGGAAACGATCAGATAGATGCAAAGCCCACAGTATGCTGCTTTGTTCAAGGTGAAGTTAAGCAAAGCTTGACCAGACATCCTCTGCCCCGAGCCTGCATCACGGTCTCGACTCGGCCTCGGACCCCGAGTCTCACTCCTGGCAGATGGGCCTGGAATAAACCATTTACCACATCCCCGCGTACCCTGAGCTTGAAACGAGATGCTACTGTTCGGATGCCGCCGTTTGTACACCCATGCGCCACAAACGCAAGGCAGCATGCAGGTGAAGGTCAATATGAACCCGCCGGCAAGCGCACCCAGAGTCCCGAGTATGATGTATCGGAAGATTGGCGAGACAGCACGTATGCTCACGCCGAAAACGACGTAGACTGTGTCTGGGTTGCATGAGGGTTGGCTGCCGAAAGTGGGTGCCGTCACCCAGAGATACACGTTGAAGGCGATGAAGGCGGCCAACGAGACAACCTGAACACACACGAAGACCCATAGCCGCCAGGGGCCAAACCCGGAATATCGTCCCTTGCTAGCCAGATCGAGACCGAGTAGCGCAAGGAGATGCACCACACAGATGGCATGGAAAAGCGTCAATTCCTTGCGAAATGTCTGGTAGATGGCCGTGCACAGCAATGCCATGCCTTGCATTCCCAGCGCAGACGAGACACCTCTGGAGAATTCTTCCTCATCTTCACCTGGAGAGAAGACACGAAGGGCATAGCTTACGATCGTTCCGCCTAGGCAGAGCGCATAGATGGATGCCCGAATCTATTGCAATCTCAGTATCTGCTCGAATGAAGTGGGTCATTGAGAAAGGACAGCGGAACAGGATATGAAGACTTACTCCCGTTCCTGATACATCAGGATTGGGCTCAATCACACAACTTGTTGAATTTGACATAGCGGAGAGGACGGCATCCTTGACGTGCTCCGTCTTCTCTGGCATGCGATCGAGGTCTCAACAACGGACTGTCAGGCGGCCGGAGGATCCCGTTATTTGAGCAGTCATGCCCTCTCAGCCCGCAGTTCCACCTCGTGTTGCGGCATACATCCAGTTCTTGTCAGCCGCTGCGAGACGCAAAACGACAAACTAGGCTTTTGGGCCGGGGAGTGTGCTGGTGCAACTATGCATTAGCCTGCAGGCGCCAAGCCTTGACACTTCGCCAAGTGTGCCCTCAGCCCCGAGACAGGGACAATCAATGCTGTTAACCGAAACTGTTCGAAGGGTACTACCAATGGCGGTTCACCATTGTCTTTAGTCACATCGTCCTCTCCGCCTTCTTTGTGACGCAAGTCGTGCGAGTCGAGTCTCAGGGCTGAATTGCTGACAGCAGAAACGAAGTACCAGATGCATCGCGGATTGATGAGGGCCTCGGTAAGGACTGCCCGCTATTGGCCACTTCACGAGTATAGTTCTTGGCTTCATGCAGCTTTGTTTTCCGCCTTCCCTTTTTCCCATCGGCGTCCACGCAGACTGGCGAGTTTCACGAGGCTACTCACATCGCGGCTCTTCATAGCCATGCAAGCCTGCAGCCGCTTCTTCTCAAAGGACGTCGAACGCACCGGCCAGGTCCAGACAGGGCGTGAAGTCCACTAAGCCGGAAACCTCGTGTCCTGTTGTTCGGCATGCGTCCAGCAGATCACCGGGCGCGAGGCTGAATGATAGCTGAGTCGGAGACGCTTATAAATTCAATCAATAAGAAGACCTCAAGCAAGGCCCTCTGTGAAAAGTAACTCGAAGCTCTCCCGTTTCCTCAACACCCGGCACTTCTTAGAAAAATGGTGACCGACTACCCCAGCCCTGCCATCAGCAGTAAGAAAACCCCAGTAACCGGTCAGCAAACCTAAAAAATCTTACTAGTCACCTCTTTGCTAATGAAAATATCTCCCCTCAAAAGTATGGGTGTTCTTCGCCCTGGCAGCTCTCGACATCGCCGTAAACGCAGCTGCAGGACCAGCAGCAGTAGCGACGGCCGTCCACGTCAGCGGCGATAAACTGACAGCGCGATCTTTGCAACTCGGCGCCCTCGCAGGAGTCACAAAGGCCGGGGTTCTGGCTTTTGTGGAATTCGTCTCTTACACGGGTATACCTGCCCCGGCGTGGTTGGTTCTCATATTGTTTGCCAGTAGTTTTGGCATTTGCGTCTTGGTGACGGCGGAGATTAGTAATTTGGTTCTTGGAGAGAGTGAGTGGAAACTGATAACGAGGGAAGAAGGGCATATACATACATGCAGAGCGATCTGTTAACTCCCTTCTGCAGCACCCAGCGCCCTGCTAATAGCCGCTATCGTGGCTGCAATCCCATTAGGAGGGGAATGTATCGGGATATACCAATGTCAGTTTCAACGTCTGGGTTCGAACAAAACAAGTCAAGTCATTACGGACAGTCCATCGCCGCAGCACCCGGATTACTACTGACCAAAGTCTTCACGTTCTAGCGGCCGGTGGTCTATCCGGCGGCAATGGAGGCGTTCAGATATTCGTCATGGGCCTCGACGCCCTCGGAGGATACGTCTTTGCTCGAATGGCGCATAACGAGGGTAAGCTGAAGTTGTTCCCGGTTCCAGGAGGATTTCGAGGGTTGCCTCCACCTGCGTTAAATTCGGGATCGAATACCAACCCATGAAATCGCTAACGGATGGCCCGTTCATGGCTAATTTGGCTTCCCTCATATACTGGCTTAGGGTACGATATCTGCGCGTACAATGTCGCGGCTGCGGCTGGGGCTGTCTACGGTGCAATCACGGGAATCTTTCATACGGGGATTGGATGTATGGCGGGGGCTCAGTCTACGATCAGCGTTAACGGGCATTACGAGACGACGAATATATTCGGTACGAGGAAGGGGTATGATGAGAATTGGCGGACAAATGCGGGGTTAATCTGAATGACGATCTGGGAGATCAGGTTTGACGCAGGTGGTTGTCATGACTTGATTGTGAAAGCCGCCGTGGAGACTCAGTAGGTGCATATTGAACATGGAGTATCTCTCCCATTGCAGAGGCATGGAACTTGTTAAGTTGCGAGAAGATTGTTCCGCGCCATTGTGTTGAAGTAATTGTAGACGCAAAGGAGCGTTACACCACGACCCGAAAAAAAAGAAAGCTATATACACAAGCGAAGAAGAAAGAGAAATGGAAATGTCATCAAGTCGTAATCGACTCACGCTGAGCTCGCAAGTAATTGAAAATATGTGGATAAAGTATGCCCCCTTTTTCAAAGTCATCTTCCTCGGACTAAGACTCGAAAAGCATCAAGACGGGCGGTGGAACTTGCTCTCAATCCAAGGCATACCAACGACAGTAGCCTTGCGGACCTTGTTGCGGACCTTGACCCCCAGCTCGGTGCCTTTCTTGTGGAAGCCATTCTTCACATACGCCATCGCAATGTTGGTTCCACCTAGCGTGGGACTGGGCAGGCCAGAGGTAACGACACCGATCTCCACCGGGTTGGCGGGGTTTGCCAGATCGACGACAAGGGCACCCTCACGGGCGGGGGAACCCTTCTCCACGGTGAGACCAACACGGCGCTGCTTGAGGGTCTTGGGACTAGCAAGCTGGGAGAGAATCACAGAGGCACCGTTGAAGGTTGCGGTAGCCGGGTCCCGGCGATCACGACCGACGACCCAGCCAAGGGCGGCATCTGGGGGAGTCTGGGCAGTGGTGATATCGTGGCCGTAGAGACACATGCCAGCTTCGAGGCGGAGGGAGTCACGGGCAGCGAGACCGGCAAGGCGGACGGTGTTGTTGTCTTTCAGAAGAAGGTTGACGACTTGGTGGGGCAGGTCGGTCGCACCGGTCGAGGGGATGGAGATTTCAAATCCATCTTCTCCGGTGTAGCCAGTACGTGAGATGAGAAGGGGAAGAGGGGACACTGAGCCATCGGCCAGGGTGATGAATAGCTCACGGCATTGACCGAAGTAAAGAGTGCTAAGGTCGGTGTCCTCGGTTGAGACAGACGTGTTGATCAGAGGCTGAAGAGCACTGGCGGCGAGAGGACCCTGCAGTGCGACCAGCGCACGGTCTTCAAGAATATCCCACTTGATGCTGTCCGCACCGTGTTGCAAGCGGTAAGCCTCAATCTCGCCTTGGAGAAACTCGAGATCCTCTGCGCGTCGGCCAGCATTGGTGACAAAATAGAAAGAGTCCTTGCCGCGCCGAGTGATCACGGTATCGTCGATTATCCCGCCAGTTTCCTTCTCCAATAGACACGACAGAGTAGATGTGTTCGGACTGAGCTTATCCAGCGACGATGGAGTCACCTTCATCAGAAGCGGTAGGGCACCGGGGCCGCTAAGGGTATGCTGGACCCTACGCAGAGAGCAATTGATCAGTTCGTGTGCTTTTGGAGAACGTCACTTTACAAGGCGTCTTGCAGATCGCCGGACCGTTTCAAGACTTACATGTGGCTGACATCAAACAAACTGGCCTTCTCACGAGTCCACTTGTGGCTCTCAACATGGCTCAAGTCGGCATACTGAAGCGGCATGGAGAATCCCGCAAAAGGCACCATTTTGGCGCCATGAGCCTCGTGCAGGTCATAGAGTTGTGTCTTTGCCAGCGGCGCACTGGTGCTGGAAGCAAAACGAACATTTTGTGAAACCAATTGAGGCACGACGGCTTGCGTCGTGATTCTCGACGTAGGCTTGCGGGGGCATGCCCGCACCGCGGAGGAGAGCTCCCTCCGCAGCACTGTGGAGCCAATTGAGGCGCGGGGAGTAGAGACGGCAACAGCCCTGAGGGCGGCGCGGTCAATACCTCTCGCGAATGAACGAATGCTGGACATGGTGAGATTATGGCTATGCTTGAGGAATTGAGAGGAGGAATGAAATTCCCAAGAGTCATTGATCTCAGGAAATAAGAATGCATGATCGAACAGCGTACTTCTCCGCCGCTCGGGGAAGACCGGCGGAAAAGTCACGTGGCGATAGGAGGATGAGCGGCCATGTTGTAAGGCGACCGACGAGGGAAAGTTCATCACAAGTCCGAGTGAGTGGGATACAATTCCTCGGAGAAGATACGGCCTACGAATATGGTCATGGCTTGGTCTATTCGAGTCCGAGGACCCAAAAAGGACTATGGACGGAATATGGATATACCGTGTCACAGCGAAGGATCGTCACCTGCCGAGTTTTCTGCAATGCTGCTTAGGTGGCAGAGCTGCTGGCAACGAGGCTGGGCTGAATGTGTAGGATGTAGTCTAACTGGGTGTGCAAATCATGTGCAAGAAAAGGTCGAGGGCCGCATATCAAAAATAACCCACGGACGTCTCTCAAGATGACTTTAGGACTGTTTGGTCCAAATCGCCATGGTTGATCCTGCCCGAGCTGAGTGAAGACAGGCAAATGAGCGTCGCTGTTCTGAATTAAACGCCATCAATCCAGTCGCCTCGGCTTGCGAGACTTGTGACTCATCAATGAGTGGTATGGTATCATCCAACCTCTTCGGGGAAATCATGACGAAGAAGAAAATATGAGAAAAAAATCCCCCGAATCCTTTCGTTAAGGACATATCCATTACAGCGCATTGCTCTTGCATGTGAACACGCCGCCCACAGTGCCATCACGGTAACTTTGGACAACAGACATGACAGAGGCCTAATTACCACTGTTAGTGAACGTCACATTAAGATAATTGAACGTTTGAAACTAGTGTCACTCACATAAGTTCCGGGTCCGAGGAAGAAGAATCCCACGACGATCAAAAAGACATTGAAGATGAAGCCAATCCAGCCTCGAATACCGCGAGTTTTGTAAAAGTCGGGGCCATGGTCGGCGGCCCGCATTCGAATATAAGCGACGCCCCAGAAAATGAATCCGAAGAACGAATCGAACAAGGAACTCATGATCGAGAGCAAATCCGAGAAGAAGGGAATCACCTCGGCGATGATCCAGGCTGCGATCCAGAGGGTGGCCAGAATGGCCGCCCATGCGGCCCATCCGACGACGGTGTTGTTTCCCTTGTGGCGGGTGCCATCAAACAGGCGGAAGAAGATAAAACGCGCGGACACCGAAGCGTAGAGGACACCCAGGAAGATGATGGTCGGAATCATGAAAGAGAAAGCGACCTTCTTATAGACCTCGTTCGACAAGGAACCAAAGGCGGGAGCAGTCGTGTACTGACCGGAGTACACATAGATGACGGCGCCCACGATGCTGAACACAATGACCTCGGCGATGGTAACGGCAGTTACGGACTTCCAGAAGTCTCGAGGCTCTTTCATCTCCGCGATGAAGCTGGGAAGGGTGATCTGTCCGATGAATGTGTAACTGATATTCAGGAACGCGCTCATGCCCTGGATGAAAGAGGTGCCCTTGGCGGGGATCACCAGCCATTCCAGCCCGGTGCTGGCTTTGTATTTGGCTGGATGTCCCTCGATGCCGGCAAAGATGGTCGCCAGAAGCACGGAGACAAAAGTGAAAAATGCGGAAAAGGTAGCCACCCGAGACAACGCACTGAACGTACGAGGCAACGAGAAGAAGAAAGACACAATTGCCACGATGAGGGAGAAGACCACAGTGCAAACGGCACCGCCAGACATGGTGTTCAAGTATTCGGCACCGACCACGCAGTGCAGACCTTGAATGAAAGTGTTGTTCAGGAGGAACATGACGGCCGTGGCCCACCACGCGATCTTGGAGTCCCAAAAGAGATATTGACCCAAGTCACACACGTCGCGAATTTCAGGGTGTCTGAGACAGAACCGCCTGTAGTTACTCATTAGCGTCCACGCGTCACATTGCACTCGAGGAGAAGTCCTCCGATGCGACTCACCAGACAGTCAACGAGGTATATAGCACAATTGCTGCAATCACCACCGTCGCGATTAATCCAGGTACAAGACCCAAAATTGAGTATGACCAAGGGAACGACATGATGGCCAAACAAATATACTCGGAGAATAGCAGAGCCGCAGTCTATCGAGTGGGAATCCACGGATTGTCAGCATTCATCGCAGAAGCATGGAAAGGTGCCTCTTGTCTCGAGGGTGATCCCTTTCACGTTTCTCTCGTGGAGTCTGCTTTGCGACACGCATCAATAAAGCATACCTTTTGCCAACTGCAAGTTCGATATTTGATCTGGTTCTCAGACTCAAGCTCAATCTGACGACCGACACTTTCGCTTGTGGACGAGGTATCGTCCAGTGTCGTGACATGGTGATGGGACTGTCGAGGGCCTTGGCCCTCCAAATCCAGACTCTTCAGTTTCTTCTGGTTCAGCTCGTCACTCAGTTCTGGAGAGCGATCGTCACTTCCATAGTGGTGACCCATTCCTGCGGTATCTTCAGACCAAGCCATTGTGGACTTAATGAGCGGAGGAGCCACTGTTGACGGTGTTCAGAGGAGTTGAGGGGGGATGTGGTTGCGTAAACCTTCGAATACATGTAACTGTGTAGTTGCCGGATTGAGAAGTGGATTGCACCGATTGGAAAAATCCGCCAAATCAAGAATGAGGGATGGCGATTCTTGTTGAGGATCGAAGCGTGTGCTGTAGCTGGTCAATTCCCTGAAGAAATGACTGGTTGTTTTCTGCGACGAGAAGCTGCCAGTGGCCGTGAACGTTGCGTGCTGTCTTCGGCGAAGCGAGCAGGTGAACCACGAATTGGTGTCGACGGTGAGTGACCAAGTGGCAGCAGTCACGGTCCGATCAGTGGATGTAAGAGTGCCAAAGATGAAAAGGAGTTTGCGACCAGGATTTAAGAAATAGTCGAAAGGCTCACAAAGCACTAGGCCTCTGTCGTCAGACCAGGTATCTCAAGAGGCAATATGGGACAGAGATTTACTTTGAAAATGGATTTAAAAGAAAAGACTGCCAAGTACCCAAAGAGAAAAAGCAGTAAATCCGATAAAAAAAAACCTCCAGCGCGATAAAAAGGCCATTTTAGCCTTGTATAATCAACCCCGTTGAACGCGGGCCCGAGCTCTGGATGAGTGGATGAGTGGACGAGTGTTGTATGTTGGTATTGGGTATCCCGCTATACCCTCTGTGAGGCTGCTGCTGGCCATCATAGGCTCCTGCGGCGGTAAAGTGGTATCATCAGAATGGGGCACACGCCCATGGATAGAGGAGGAGACGCTCCACGGCTGGGCTGGCCAAATGGACGGAACCTTCGAAACTGCCAGTGCTCGCCAAGCCGATCAAATCAACGGGCTCGTACGTTCTCAACGCAAGTCTTTCAGTCCACTCCACATTGTGACATTCTGGAATGGATGGTGTCTGTGAGCAGGATGAGCCAGAAGAAGAAAAAGATCCTGGTCAAAGTTGGCGCGTGGCATGACGTTATGGACAGTCGGATGGTCGGATGGCTGCCGCATTAGGCAGACCTCGAACAGCCCCCGCTCGTCACGGGAACAAGATGTACTTGTACTAGGGAGTAGTAGGTAATGGTAGTAGGTAGTAGGTAGTGGTACTAGGTGCTAACTACTTAAGTTAGGACTTACTAACCACTTACTCTTAGCAGTTAGTTGACACTACTTACTCTTAGTGCTTAACTTGCCTAGTTGTACTGTAGTCTGTAGCACTACCATGTATGGTTGAATTGAGTGTGTAGTGTAGGACTGTAGGTTGTAGAGGTACACTATCGGCATTGACCGAACCAGTTCATCCGGCAGTGGTGACGATACACTTGACTGGGGTAGTAGGATGCTAGGATCCACAGCCTTAGTGTCTATGCGCTTCGAGGCTGACAATCATGTCAACATGACCTTCAAAAGCATGACTATACAATACAATATACATACATGAAAGGTGTTTCGTAGGAGTAGTGCGCATTTACCTATACTCTTCCTGAGTAGTAGATGGCTTCAGTAGTACAATGACGAGGCCCAGCCGCCGCCCAGAGTGCGAAGCTCACCGCCACCAAAGTCAATGGCTTGGATGGTGGTTGTACCGAGACTATCAACTGCCGGTTTAATTTAGCGGAGAGTCAGTAGACTCAGTAGTGGTACTAATCACTGTATTATCATAATGATATGTACAATTGTACACGTTGTCAATCTCTCCAAAACTTGGTAAGTTTGGCGGAAATGTTCACCGCAGCATCCAGGCATTTGAAGACGTACAGTACGGTCAAAAGAAGAGCAGTGTCGCGGCTCGTGATAATTATCATCGCAGCCTCATATCCTTGCTTAGCTTGAGAAGCAACAGTCGCTTGTATGTCCATGCAGCCGTTCACAGACCACCCCATCGTGGTCATAGTAATATGAAATGTGGTCGAGCGACTCGAGCCCGACAACCGCGGTGCGAAAGGCTGTGCCTTCTGGCGACACATGCCGATCAGGGCAGGGTAAATTCCATGTCCATGGGGCTCGGGATCGCCACGTTACATGGCGTCCGCCATTAGTGTCCCGTCATCAAGCCACGACCTGCCTGAAAGGGCATCGCTTCAACACACCAACATGTATGTACTTAGTGTGGATGTGCGGAGAGATCTTGTTTTAACAAGCACTGGAGTAGTGCACTACTGCACTGACTTTGACTCTCCACGTCGGTCTGGAGAGCGACCGGCTAGGGTCTGTCCAAAATAGGTTGTCAGATCTTTTTGCCCTGTGGATCATAACTGATCAGAACATGGGATACCTTAAACAAGTTCCCAGGTACAGTACCCATCGCTCATGGTCCCAAGACTCACAGTTCAACGCGGCCATGGCTCAAAGAAGCAAGCCGCCTCCAGAATGGACATTGACTGACTTTACCGACTCAGTCCACCTTGGGTCCACCCCCAGCTGGGTTCCCAGTCTCCACGCGGCCTGAACATCAGCCTCTCAAGACCAGATGATGCACGTAGCTCCATGGATGGCCAGCGGCGAGGGATCGGATGCCTGGTACGATGGGGCGAATTCCGAATGCGGTGCTGAGCGTCCCTTTTGGCGTCGGTCGGGCGCCGCTCGCAATGGAGTCGGTGGGTCATTAATCCACTCAGCACGGATGGATCTGAGGTGGAGGAGAGGTGGGGGGTATACAGAGAGAGGCCCGTTGCCGCTACGGTTGCTGGATTGGTGGGACGGCTGAACCAGACATGGGTTTCATGCTGACAACAAGCTAACCGTGCATGCTGTACCCAGTCAAGAGCACGGCGGTGGATAGGGAGAAATGAAATTCTCAATCTCTGCGGTGATAGCGGAGACAAGAATTTTCAAGTGTGTGTGAGGGAAGGCAAAGATGAAAGATAGAGCAGAGGGAAAAATTCGAGGAAAGAAAAAACGAGGGAACAATCGACAGACACAATAGAAGAGTCGGAGGCAGTGCCTCGGCCAAGTCAGGTGGGGAGCGCCGATCTGAAAAGACTCAAAAGAGTAGCCTATCTGGGACAAGCATACCTGGCGTGAGGTGATCCGCCATGGTCACATGATGACGGCACGTTTGAGAACCACCATGAGGTTCTAATAACCCGAGGCTTTAAGTCCTCATGTTGTTGTTATTTGGGCAAGGGACCAGCCACTTCTCAGTGATGTACTTTTGCGGTCGATTCAGGTACATAATAGGGTTGTGTGCTGATCACCTCTCCATGACCCACTCCTTACTGTCAGGTATCACATATCTTCGTAAACGTAGCATCTTTCATTCACAATGAGTAGGTAGGCAAAAGGCCGTGTGGCTAAGAGTCTAGAACGCCCCAAGAAGCATAACTATCACATACCGACTAGAGAAATTCAAATGCGAATAAATCCATTCCGTCGAAGGTGATGTTAGGCGGACAGAGGGACTCGTCCGGAAATGCTTTTTTTTGCGAAAGAAGGTAGAATCTCATATAATGGTATAAGAAGGAAAAGAGAAACTATGTCTAGATATCCGTTCAGACAAAAAATCCAATGCCTTTTTACATGCCCTCGTCCTCGTCGGCCAGCAGGGCCGCATAGTCCTCCATCGAGGCAAAGGTGGGCAGGTGCTTGAGCTTGCGGCGCTTCTTCTTGTTGTCCGCTGCCTCCGTTTCGGGCTCCAGGGCGACACCACCAAGTTCCACATCAGAAGGCAGATCATCGTCGCTGTTGAAGAAGGCCTCGTCGTCCGAGACATCCATGTCAAAGTCATCCTCGTCCTCATCCTTCTCCACCTTCTTGGCAACCTTCTTAGCGGCCTTCTTCGACGACGGCGCAGGCTCGACCTCTTCCTCCAGACCAAAGTCGCTGGCCTCGGCCATGTCATCGTCGGATGGCACGTCTGATTCATCATTGAAGATGACTTCATCGCTACCGGCGGCCTCGCCCTCCTCCTCCTCGTCATCATCAAACGCGGAATCCAGATCATCCATGTCCAGATCGTCATCATCATCGTCATCCGCTTCCAGTTCGGGCCGAGAGTCGACAAGTGCCTTCCAGATCTCGGACTCGTTGTCGCTGGCATCCGTGTCATCCGCGTCACGCTCGCCGCTTGCTTCGGCGCCCTTGGCCTTCTTGACCTTGGCCTTGTCCTTGTTGACACGGTTGAAGTACTCGTGGAAGAAGACATCCTCAGCGGCGACCTCATCGGCCTTCTTCTTCCAGAAGTTCTCCGAATTGAGGGGCTGCCCTTGAAGCGCAGACTTGCCAGCTTCCACCAAACGATCCTTCGCTTCCCCACCAGCGAGGGGCTGCATGATCGAGGCGCCACGTGACGAAGCACTGGCCTTGGGAGTGCGGTAGACAAATCGGTCGAGGAAGTGTGTGAGAGTATGAATGGTCATGTCTGGCTTGCCGCTCATCACCTCGTGGTCCAGAAGATTGGAGGCATTGACCGAGACTGATGGGTGGAAGTGGGAAAGGTAGGGGAGCTGCCACAATGTTAATAATGTTCGGCTCCTGGAGCTCGAAAGAAGGGAAGAGTCGAAGACATACCAATTCCCAGAGACAGGTTTTATCCGCATTGCTGTGCTCAGGATCACGCTTGCGAGGGTCGTATCCGTTTGTCTGTTTGGGCTTGCTGACAACAGGTGCAGGTGCAGGCTCATCGTCCTCATCAGGCACGTCACGGAAGACTTCCTCGCCATCGCTCTCATTATCCTCCGGCTGATCGAATAATGACTGGAGGCCAGTGAATGTCTTCTCCAATTCGCGAATCAAGTAAAAGACACCACAGATGAAGGCAGGCTGATGCATGCCCAGCACTTGAACCAAACGTTTGACGAAGGCTTTGACCCGTCGCACGTTCAAGTCATTCTTGAGGGCTTTGAAAAGTAGGTTCAGATAAAGCGACTGCTTCGAAGAAGTGGCCACACGAGGGTCCAAGAGAGACTCATACAAAGTCCTGTAAAACCGATCACTGGCGACTTGGGTTGTACCAGTGAGTTGTTGAATCAAAAGCAGTGCCTGAATACTGGTGTTGAAGTTGGACGAATGTGTGATTCGGAAGAGAGTGTCAATGTGCTTCGAAAGCCTGTCAATGTTGTTAGTTAGTCTCCAGTGGCGGAGGGAAGAAACAGACAGACAGCTTTTACTTACCGGTCGGAGTCGGCATCCGAGAAAGGGTACGCGCGGTTGACACCGGTCAAGACACCAGAAGTCAGCTTCTCACGCATCTCGTCGTCTTGTGCCTCGCCCTTCATAGCATGCTTGTTACCCTTGCCCTTACCCTTACCCTTGGGTCCCTTTTTGCCGTGGGCCTTGCCCTGCGGTGTCGATTTGTCAGATTGGTTGGGCTTCAAAAGTATGACGAACATTCCGAAGTAGATATCCAAGAGTTGCATGGCCACCTGTTGTTCCTTCAAACTGAGAACTGTCTGGTTGAGAGTAATGATAGCGTAGTATTTGGCGTTCTGACTTTGGCCGGGACGGAAGAGCAATTCTTCAACAGCCTTGATAATGAGTGGTTTCATCATAGGGTGTGTTTGTTCAAGCTGCAAAAGAAGGTAAGAGGCCCGGGAAGCAATCTTCTTGCCCGGGTCACCGAGTTTATTGACGAGTAGACGCAGCAGGTTTGCCTCCTGTTCAGGCTTCTCCTTAAGCAGCTCGTAAACGTAACTGACGGCGCGCGATCGCGAGAATTCGATCTCATCATTACACCAGACCTCCAAAATCTTGAGAATCGCGAAATACTGCTCTTTCAAGAAATCTTCAAAGGCCCAGATGATGAGATGACTTTTCTGGAGACCACCCGGGAGCGGATCACGTTCTGTCCATCGTCCGCCAGCGCCCTGGAACGCAGCAACGAGACCAGGTTGGTTGGCGAAAGATTTCAACCGACGATCAGACGGCAAGATCGTGCCCTGTGCGAACATATCCTTGAGAGAACGAAGAACCTCGACAGCTTGGGCACGGCTTCGCTTGCCTCCGAGTCCTATAAGGGTCTCCAGGGATTTGGTGTTGTGAAGAGGCGACTCTTGCACAGCCAGGGTGAGGGCAGAGATCTTATCACTCAGTGTACCGGAGCTCATAATGGTGGTATAGAATTTGTGCGATGAAGAGGCAGAAGCTTGCTGGGCCTTTGCGTATTCATCGTTCTCGGCTTGGAGGAGGGAATTGGCGAGCTCATGGATGCGGTCAATGAGGTGACGAGGCAAGGCGCTCACCTGCTTTGCGCTAGCAAGCGGTGGTAGAGGAGCAGTGTACCAGTCAGATCGAGGCATGATCGCCTGTAAGATTGGGGAGTTAGCCTTAAACTCGATTTCAATGGACTGGAAATTGTCGTACAAGCTTCGCGAATTCCTTGGGAATCACAATTTCCGGTTCCCTGGCCTTGGGTGCCGCCTTCAATTCCTCAATATCAGACACTTCTGATACATTGTCCTCAACATCACTTGTCTCTTCACTATCACCTTCAGAGCCTTCATCTTCGGGGTCCTGGCCTTCCTCTTCCTCTTCCTCGGCCTCAGCTTCATCCTCTTCAACCTCGTCTTCGGCTAAGTCATCGGGAACAACATGACCGGCCGCCTCGAGCATCTTGGAGAGCTCTTTACGGAGGTCCTCATCGCCGCCCTTTGATTTGGGCTTGTAAGTCTCCCCTTCAACTTCCGATTCGGACTCGATGTCTGCAAGTAATTCAAGATCCTCCTCAGTACCTCCCAACGCTAAAACTTCTTGGCGGAGAGCCTCCTGGAGGTTGCCTGGTTTTGATCCAGCAGCAGGCTGAGCCGCATTGCGATTTCCTCCTTCGTTCGCATCTCTTGCGATCACTTGCCCGGTGCGATCCCGCTTTCTGCCTTGCACGGAACCTCCGTCCTTCTTTCCGACCTTGTTCTCAGATTTTTGATCTTTGGGAGCAGAAACACTAGAAATGGCAGTGTTCTGTTTGCTGCTGTTCTTTGATTTTCCCTTTCCAGAGCTTTGATCCTTCAAGCGTTGTTCAATCTTCTGTCGTAGTCCAGCGAAAGCACCCTCGTCAATATTGGGCATTTGCATGTCGGGAACGGTGGTATTCTCGGAACTTGGGATCCCCTGGTGAGAGGTATCGTTTGCGCCAGAAGAGCGCTTCCCTTTACCTTTGACCATGTTTTGGAAAATCCGAGGCTTCGGGTGACTGTCATAGCCTCGAAAAAAGAAAAATGAGCGGAGAAATTCTTTGCGGAATCCTTATCGTGCGCTCGGACCACCAGATAAGAAACACGCCGGAGGACCACCGGAGACACGACGCTGTTCTTGAAGGCACATTAGGGCGGCCAATTCAAAGATATTCGGTGGAATATATTCTGAACCCGTGAGAAAGAGGGGCCTCATGTTTTCCAGAACATGGGCTGGGTCCCGCCGGCTCGATAGGAGACTATCTACCACTCGTACTCGCACACAGTGCAGCCAGCTTCATGTATGAATACTACCTGACCTGGCCTTCTTGACCATGCGAAAAGCAAGCAGCTGAACATCTCTAGTACGACGGCCGAAATCGTGTGTCCAATTTTTGGATACCTACTGGTGGAAATTTCAAGAAGGGAGACGAAGGTTCGAAAGGTTTGAAAATCTCTGGACGATTGTCACACATTATATCATTCTCACCTTTGAATAGATGATGCGAACGACCTGCTCGTCAAAGGAGGTTTCCTCCGTCAGGTAACATACTTCGAATCTCCCGCCATCATTTTCACTGTGGCTGATCAAGCATATAGGCGTACTCAGGTGTTTTCCATCTTCTACCACTAGGTCTCCGAGTGCAAGACAAGCTTGAAAAGCTCATTGACAAGCATATGGCAACATTAGGTAGGGAGACATCTGCCTCGCATGCTCTGTACAGGGTACTAACGCTTCAACAGGAGCCTCCAAGGTGGCGCTCTCCTCGATCTCCTCTCAAGAGCTGTGGGAGCAGTCTGGGCGGTTAAATAAGGACTCATCCGAGGTACGGAGTACTCAGCTCAGATTCGCTGATCCAGATGTTGACAGTCACCCAGGTGTTTCGATTTGAAGATCGAAAGGGCGCGCGCTTTCTTCTGGCTCCAACTCACGAAGAAGAGATCACAAGCCTCGTGGGTAATTTGACGACCTCTTACAAAAGTCTCCCTCTGAGGGTGTATCAAATAAGTCAGACTGTCAATTCTCAACTGATCAACCACCTGCTGACTTCCCGAAGCAAGAAAGTACCGCGATGAAGCGAGGCCAAGGCAGGGCCTTCTCCGCGGACGGGAGTTCGTCATGAAGGATCTCTACACCTTTGACTACAGTGTTGAGAAGGCTCTCAAAACTTACCACCTCGTCAAACATACATATACCAAACTCTTCGACGAGCTGAAAATCCCGTATCTCGTCGCTGCAGCTGATTCCGGAAACATGGGCGGCTCTCTGAGTCATGAATTCCATTTCATCAGCGCAAAGGGTGAGGATCGAATCGTCAGTTGCTCGACTTGCGAGCATGTCTATAATGAGGAACTCGCAGATGGCAAGAGCCATATCTCTTCAGAAGAAGCTCTGAATCACTCGACGCCCGGCTTTCAAACAGAAGACAACACTGTATCCGCTCAGAGTGTTTCGAGAGTTTCAACAGGATTGTGGACAGCTATCTCTCAGGATGGCAATACTCTGCTACGGTGCTGGTACCCAAAATATTCAATGGATGATGCGTCTGCTGAGCCGGCCGAGCGTCACGTCAATTCCCATGCCGTGAAAGCAATTGCGACGGCCGCTGGCATCGAAATTGACCTTAGTGTGGAAGACCCTCTGGCGAAATGGCGCTCTCATGTGAAGCTCCGCATTCCCTCTGCAAAGCCACACATTCTGGACTTGTACGACTCGCAAGTGCGGGTTTTCCAACGCCCGCCACTCAATGATCTCTTGCAGGGAACAGGATGCACTGCTGCCGATGTTGCGTCCAACATGCTCGACACCTTCCCTGGAACGGCGAAGAAACTCAATATTCTCCGAGTGCATGACGGTGACAAGTGCTCGCAATGTGGGGATGGATTATTGACCAGCAATCCTGCTGTTGAACTGGGCCACACATTTCACCTGGGCACACGCTACAGTGAAGTTCTAAATGCCTGTGTTTCAGTCAATCCCTCAGTCCTCGGCGACTCTGTGGACAAGGGGGCGAAGTCCACCAAAGAGGTGATTGTTCCCATGCAAATGGGCTGTCACGGTATCGGAGTTTCACGCATGATCTCGGCAATTGTGAATCGGTTGGCGGATGATAAAGGCCTGAATTGGCCTCGGGCTGTTGCTCCCTACGAGGTGGTTGTGGTGCCCGCCAAGGGGCTGGACTCGGTAGCCGAACAAGTCTACGATCATTTGACCTCGAGTGGCAACAAAACGTCTGTTGATACGCTTCTCGACGATCGTGACAAAGGCATGGGCTGGAAGCTGGGTGACGCTGATTTGATCGGCTACCCAGTCATCGTGGTGATTGGCAATGGCTGGAAGAAACATCAGACATTGGAAGTGCAGTGTCGTCGCCTGAGTGTGAAACAGGAGGTGTCCCTGGAGAACCTTATTCCTTTCGTCCATGGGCTGCTGTCCCAGCTGTAGTGTTGGTCGGTGGTAGAAAAGGGTGAGCTTGTATGATATTGTGTCTATCAATGTACTGAAATAGCTTCTGGTGACACTGCCGTAGACGGAGCAATCGAGCCGTTCTTCAAGAGACAAATTTGAAAACAAATGAGGATTGCAGGTGAGAACCTGAAATATCTTCCGAATGCCCGGACATTAAAAAAGCAGTCCTTTTATTGACTGCAGTTTTGCAGGTGTCTCCGGACTCAGAACCACAGGTGCGTGTGTATAGTGAAAGCCTTCCGGACCAAACAAATTATAACCACGCGCGACCCTCCAAAACTCAGCATACCCACTAAACCCACTAAACCCACGGCCACGGTCGCTTCTGCTCTGCCATTTCCCTTAAGCTGCCCGCGAAACCCCACATTACTTCCGCCCGCAGATCTCGAGAGCAAAAGGGCAACTCCCCACTGACGAGCGCATCACTTATCGTTCCGTGAAGCTCAAGTTCATATTTCAAAGTCGCCTTAGCACGAAGTGTCAATTGACAACAAAAGTAATCAATGGCGTCTTCTGAAGGCGGAGCTCCCGCCGGCCAAGGTGAGCTCATCTTCTGCATAGCCCTCTCACTCCACCAACAGCAAACTAACAATAGCCCGCGGCTTTGATCGAAAATAGTGAACCTCGCCTCCCTTACGGTTCCCCAACTCCGATCTGTACAGACTCGCCTGACTTCAGAACTTGAGCATTTGACTTCATCACATACGAAGCTGCGTGCAGCGCAGGCGAAGTTTCGCGACTGCGTCAACTCGATCAATGACGGCGTGAAGGGTTCCGCGAAGAAGGGTACCGATGGCCGGGAGGAGATTCTAGTTCCCTTGACCAGCTCACTATATGTCAAGGGTCGATTGACCGACCGAGAGAAGGTGCTGGTCGATGTAGGCACCGGTTTCTACATCGAGAAGGTATGGTGGATGGAGAATCATCTTCAAAAAGAAGGAGTGCTTCGATCTTGATTTAACGAGAATTCGTGTCCCAGACAGCGGAAAAGGCAATCGCTTTTTACAACGATAAGGTCAAGGGGCTCGACGCAAACCTGCAAGAGCTGGAGAAAATTGTACAGGGCAAGAGTCAGCAGCTGAGGATTGTCGAGGAAGGTAAGTGTGAGGTGCAGATCTTCTGGCCCAAAAATTTGGGGTTGACATGTTTTTCTAGTCCTTCGGCAAAAGATGCTCAGCGGCGAGGGTGCACCGGCACAGACCGCTGGTGTGGCAGCTGGGTAAATAAACACACGCAGCGCGAGAAGCATACCAACATCGTGAATACAATAATACCACAATTGGTTACACGTCTCCTTCCGATAGTCTTGACCTTTGGTGTCAGTCCATCCACATGAGGTGTGATGGGATCCAAAGATGTCCCACACATGTCAATTCATCATAGATTTTTCAGTGGCTGGACACGGTCTCTCTGCTCAAGCTTCAAGCCTGAGCTCAGCATGAAGAACTCTTGCGGAACATTGATCCAAGTACTCGAAGAACAGTCAGGTGTTCCAGACATGGAGAGCAGACAGGAGGGACGACGATATGAGATGACTGAAAAAAAAATTGTCTCGATATTCGCACTAGAAAAGCGTTCCCAGCTCCAGATCGATTAGATTTGCCATTTTCTCGCCCCTCGCCTTCTTGTTTAAGCCTAACTCTGGCCCTCCTAGCAGCTCAGCTAACCTCTGGACAGTCATCAAGAGATATTGTAGACCATTGGCTTCGTCTTCACCCAGTGTGCTGTCCGATGGTTTCGGGAAGAATGCTTCAAAACTGACCGTGGGGGACGGCTTTGAATCACTTTTTGCGCTCGTGATCTCTTCCATGAGAGTGTCCCATTTTGGGTCGTGCAAGGTGGCGCCATATTGCGTCCTCAGAAACGAGGTCTTTTCGTAGACATCGAAACGGGAGAGTTCGAGCGTCAAGTTTGTCTTCTTAACTCTGAATAGCAAGGCCGATTTCTTGACGATACGCACATCCATGGTGCCTCTTGGGACAAAGATGCTCATATTAGCAGCCGCCCCGAAATTCTGATTGTCACAAGTGCTGACGAAACGGATACCTGACGCAAGCTCTTGCTGTGCTTTGGTCAGGTCCCTGTCTCGTACCACCTTGAACGACTCGATGGTGCATTGCCAATCGGCCCTGGGAGTGCTGATCAGTGGATGTCGTGTCAAGAAGTGTTCGATTATCAAGTACCGGTTGACGTCAATCATTGCCAACTGTAAGGGAGTCGCTACCAGCCGGTCTACGCCTTGGCGTGCTTGAAACCAGCGTTGTCCCTTGATCTCAACTTCTCCGGTTGATCTGATCTTATTCAGATAAAGCTCTAATCGACACTGGGAATCGGGGCTTCTAAGAATCTCAACTGTCGCCGAATGAACTGGCTCCATCAGCTCGAGTTCTTCCAAAGAACGCTCTTGGTTGATGGGCTCGAGCACATCATTCGCATGGCGAAATCGTCGTAACAATTCACTTGTGTCAATCTTCAATCTGTTCGAAGATTAGCATGGAGACTCTTGTCGTCTCAGGCGCCACTCGACTGACCCAGCGGCAAGGCGGCCTCTTGCTTCGGTGTGGCCGATCATCGCCTCAAATTCATCGGGTCTGAAGAGCTCTGTGCCATTTTCTGGGTAACAGTACTTCTCCAGAACGAAAGTACCAAATCGGAAACGCAGTCTGAGTGTGTCATTGTACCGATTGATCCTGGAGATTGAAGCTCGTAGACATTCTTCTGTGATTTTGCCATTCCGAGAACACTGAATATCGACAAGGGGAGACAAGTCTCCATCAGCGGTGCTCGACTCACAGGCTTGTGACGCCTGCGGTAAAGGTCTCGAGAAAGCGAAGCCCTTTGCGATTACGATGCCCATTGCCCTACCTTTCTCATTCATCGGCGCAAGCAAAAGCTTCTTGATGTGCATGTTGATGTCTCTCGTTGCTTCTTTCCATGCAGTTCTGAGAACATCGACCACATGCGCGGTATCGAATCCATCCGTGCTTGTGACAATAATGTTTCGCTCGTTTCTAGCGTCGACAAAAACGTGGCATTGAAGATCTAAGCGGAGATTGTCGAGCTTTTCGAGATCGTCACCCAGCCACTCATGAGGCGAAGGGCCGTCATCAGGCCAGAGGAACAGCAGTTTGTTCTGCCAAACCAGGTCAGTCAGTAAAGCTCGCTCTGGAGATATCTTCTGAGATTATTGCTGGCCCACCATCTTTTCCAGTCGATAGGGGGCTTTTCGGAGCTCCGCCAATGCCATCACGGCCCGCTTTCGATTTTGTTGCTCAATGCTATGATAGGCCGACAATCTGCTCCAAGGCTGAGGCTTCTTGTTTCTTGTCTGATAACGTCTCTGTGGACGAGGCCGCGCTAATAGCTTGGGCCCAACAGCTCGTGCATCGGGAGAAGATGGTCGGTTCTCGCTTGCCAGAAGCCGATCACGATATCTAATCACTAATTTTTGCAGGTTTACTTTGGCAGCATCAACCTCGACAGTGGTACCCCATATTGAAATTTCCTGGTCTTGTGTCAGGATAAGGTCAGCTCATCATGGTGAAGTTGCACGCACCGTATCACTGTCGACAGGGGGTTTGATATGCGCGCCTGTCAGTCGAGCGATTCTCTCCAAATCCTGATTCCGCTCAGCGGTAGATGTTGTTGTGGGAAATAACGATGCTACTGAAGCCTTGTCGACCCTAGATCCAGTACATCAATTTCTCAGCAAATTGGTCTCGGGGTGGCGAAGGGTTCCAGTTGACCAACCCAAAAAGGTCTCCTAACTTCAGAATACCTGTAAAGTTTAGTAGCTGTTTTTCTCTACAGCTAAGGACGGGCAATTCCTTACAGTCAGGCTTTGGCCCATCTTGGTACCTTGTCTCTGCTGAAGCGACTTGTGTCTGCGAAGCCAGTTTCGCGGATCTCTCATCCTCTGGGTGGTTACCCTGCGCTTCTGCAGTGGAATGAGTCGGAATGATTGGGAAAGCTTTCGGCTGGACTGTCTTTGGAGTCACGGTGACAGGCAGTTGTGGTATCTGGCTTTCTGCGAGGGGATCAACCGCCTTCGAGCCAGAGGTATTTTGTTTCTTTCCCGGCTTCGGGGACGGTGAGGGACTGTCAAGGTCAATCAAATCCACCTCAGCAGAAATCTCACTCTGAGTCTGCGGCAAGACCTTTGGCTGCGATGAGTTTTGCATCGTGGGAAGAACGTTCGCTCCGGTGGCATATCGTCGGGATGCGTTAGTTGGTTGCGTTCGATGCTCAGGGCCTTAAGGTTGCCACTCGTTATTGAATATCAAGAGGTTGTCAAACAAGACGAGGATCCGTTATTGTTGGTGCCTAGGTAAAGGTCGCTCATGACTTACTTTCGACGCCATTTTCAACTTTGCGGTTAGGGCTATCGAGCGTCATCGGTGCTGCGCCTGGCACGTTTCATGAATTTCCAAGTGAGTACAGACTCTATCTTTAGTTCCGAACGCCAAAAGGGTCAAAAGGTACTGACAAAGATGTTGGACCGGATTTGAGAGATCAGTATTGCAATGGATTCAGTTGTCAGGTACCGTAGAAGGTGTTTCTGGGATTTTTGTCGATTTTGGACCGTTTAATGACATCCAGGTACCACCTGGGTAAGGAGACTAAGGTATCTAGTTAAGGTACCGATGCGACATTGCCATTTTTATATACGTAGTCCAGTCTATGGCAAGACCATCGGGAATTGCCTTGTCAGGTGATCTCTGGGACTTCTTGAGAGAGGAAACTTAGATCAAAGAAAGTGAAATGGTTAGCCAAGACTTCTAATCTGACAAGACACAAACGTAAGAAAACACCCATACATATTCCATGAAACACTACCTGGTACACAAGAATTTGTAGGAAGTGGACGGGTACTCATTTCTCAGGGGGCCGTCCACCTTGACTGAGAGACTGACAGTAGCATAACTTGCTGTTTTACTCGTCTACGACTAAATGACCAGTAGGAAGGAATCAGGCGTGACATCACAAGCTGCCTCATAGCTCAGACAATCGATTCATGGGGTACAAATACCTCAATTGTTGTTGCAAAGAGGAGCATTTGCAGCTCTCAATTAAACATCGACAGAGCTCCGCTGGGAGGGGGTGGTTGGTTGGCCAACTCCGGGAGCCGCGCTAAGCCCAGTATGGAGTAAAGTGGACAAAGTGGAGAGCGCGTGTTTGCGACGCGGATTGACAATTTCTCGACACTCGGCACATCCTCGTCTGGCAAGCTTGCAGTCTGCCATTTATGTCGCCAGCGCAACATGGAAAATGAAGCCGAACAATTGAGCGATGCGACCGCCGAGAAGCGCCGCAATATACGAAAGCGCGCCCAGCAATGGATGACCAAGGGAGCTTTGCTACACGAAGATTCCGACGACGAGCTGGGCACCGAGGACCACCCGTGGGAATGGATTTACGATGTCGATGCTTCGGACGCGAGACAGGAAGCGGAATTGAACAAGAAAACAAGCACAACGAAATCGCGACGGCGGGCATCACGATCTGGCAAGGCTGGTCCGACAATTGTGGGCGCACGAATGAGTACCTTTGAGTGCAGGTTGGGCGACGTTGTGCTTCTCAAGTCGCCTGAACCCGGCAAAGACTGGGTCGGTATTATCACAGAATTTCTGGAGGTGGAGGATGAGGATGAATCTGGAGAGATGATCAAGTCGGTCAACATCATGTGGTTCGCATCACCAGATGAGTTCATGTCAACCAGGAACAAGCGAAGAACAGATGCGCTTCCCAATGAGCAATACCTAACGGCTGACTTTAACGTCAACCCTGTCACATCCATCAATGGCAAAGCGACTGTCATGTCAAAAGATGCGTTCTATGCCAAATATCCAGGCGGCATACCCCCCAAAAATAACGCCCAGCGTGCCGAATTCAACAAATGCATTATCTGCCGTCGAGGGGTTAATCAAGCACAAGGTCGATACACCGAAGAGTTTAATTGGGAGCAGGTCTATGGAGACCGCAATATCTACAACTTGATCGCCATGGTAAAGGAGGGGTTAAAAGCCGCGCGCAAACGAAAGACAACAGATGACGATGTAGGCGCGCTCTGATTTTCTCTAACAAGCCGACCTCGCCTCTTAATCGAAACGCTAACGCTTCCTAGTATACCGAACCAAAACAGGAGCCTGTCGCGCCAAGTACGCCCAGAAAGCGCCAGAAGATGACTGCAACAAATGCAACACCAAAGACACAGCGGAAGAAGACGCTGACAACACCTTCAAATAAACGGTATGTCACCTTCACTCCAACAGTGCCGTCGCAATGTCAATGTCCTCACACGATTTGCCTCTCAGGATTATCGTGAAAAAGCCACTCGAGTTCACCCCACTAGGGACTCGCGTTCTTGAGCCATCTCATTTTGCATCTCCCTACCGGCAAGCACGTACACTACTACACGTCTCGGCTGTTCCAGAATCTCTTCCCTGTCGCAAAACCGAGTTCAATACTGTCTATAATCATCTAAGCGCGGCGATCATGGAAGGCACAGGGGCGTGTATCTACATTTCAGGGACTCCGGGCACCGGCAAAACTGCAACAGTACGTGAAGTTGTGGCGCAACTGAACGCGGCTGTGCTCGCTGAAGAGATGGACGATTTCATATTTGTTGAAATCAACGGCATGAAAGTGACCGACCCGCATCAGTCTTATTCACTGCTATGGGAAGCACTGAAGGGCGACAGGGTCTCACCTTCGCACGCACTTGACCTTCTCGAACAGGAGTTCTCTCATCCGTCGCCTCGCAGAGTCTCTTGCGTAGTGCTGATGGACGAATTGGATCAACTAGTGACCAAGAACCAATCGGTGATGTACAATTTCTTCAATTGGCCGGCACTGCGTCACTCACGTCTCATTGTTTTGGCTGTTGCCAACACAATGGATCTGCCCGAGCGAACCCTCAGCAACAAAATCTCGAGTCGTCTCGGTCTTACCCGAATCACTTTCCCAGGATACCGTCATACCGATCTAATGGAGATTATCAGTACCCGTCTGGCTAATGTTCCTGGTAACATCGTTGACCCGGATGCTGTACAATTTGCTAGTCGAAAGGTTGCAGCCGTCAGTGGTGATGCGCGTCGTGCGCTCGATATTTGTCGCCGCGCAGTGGAAATCGCCGAGCAAGAAGCGGATGAAGCTGCCAATGCAGCTGCAGCAAACAATGATGATATCGACGAGATGCCGGCAACCCCGAGCAAGACGCCCGCGAGACAAAAGAAGGCGCTCGAGGGGAAGCCAGCAGCCGATACCCAGCTTGCCAAGCCCGCTCCTGCAAAGAGTCGGCCGGGTCGAGTGACCATTTCTACGATCAAGCAAGCTATCCAAGAAGCCACATCAACGCCTCTACAACAATCCCTGCGCTGTCTGCCTCTTTCCGGCAAGCTTTTCCTCGCCGCATTACTAGCACGGGTGCACCGCACCGGAATCACCGAGTCTACCTTCGGCGACGTCTTGGATGAGGCACGCCGTATGGCAGACGCAGCCGTCGCCGTTGCAGGCGTGGCTGGTGTCGGTGTAAAGGAGTACTTGCTTGGAGGCGGTGCGGCTTCTAGGGTGCGTGCTTTAGGCTTCGCTGCCATGGAACTCATGAATTCCGGTGTACTTGCGTTGGAGCAAGGGTCCAGCACCAAGAATGTGATAGGTGGCTCCACGATCCCGACTCGTGGTGACCGGAGCAGCAAGATCAGGCTTCGCGTGGCGCCGGAGGATGTCAAGTTGGCTTTTCGCGAAGATGTGGAGGCTCGGAGTTTGGGTATTGGAATTGAGCAATAGTCTGATCGTGTACTATACATTTATGAGCGTGATTGTTCATGTGATGTTCATCGTGGGTTGTGCATTATTGGGGCTCGGGCTTGATACTATGTTCCAGGCTCACTTTTTATTGTCCGAGGAACTAGATTTGCAGCTTATTGGGCATGAAAGACCCTGGTGGTCTTTGTCAACCTCATATCCATGTCCTCCTCAATTATTAGGCCAGACATCTCCAGGCTCAGGTGCCTGTAGGCAAGCAAAACGATGTAGGCAAGAATTTGGGATATTTGGAGTGATAATGGTACAAAGAGGTTTGCCCATACATGATAGAGTATCAGTTCGCAGTCATTTTGTGTCTCTAGGTAAGAGCATTTACAGAATACAAGGTGAACAGTGAGGGCGCCTTGAACGCCATCCAGTGCGATGTTTGAGAAAAGCAAGCAAACGGAAGAGAAGAATGGTCGAAGTGAGGAGAATGGGTTGAAAGATTCTAGTAGCGCTGTCTTCCGAGGGTCGGCGCCCACTTGACTGGATGAGTCTCTGGAGTGGCATTTTCGTCTTCTTTCCAGATCTTGATTGTTTTATCGGCCTCCCCAGTAATGAGGCGCAGACCGGTCTTATCAAACGTTGAAGCCATGATGCCAGCTTCAGCCTCGAGCGAACCAGGCTGAGCGAGAGTATCAATAGACTGGAATTGATGCCCAGTCTTCCAATCCCAGAACGACATGGAGCCATTATCACCACCAGAGAACATGACATTTTCATCATTGACGGAAAGGGTGTTGATGATGGCATTTTGTCCTTCAAAGTTCTGCATGAAGTCACCTTCGGGACACTTCCATTGCTTGATGCTGCCTGTACTGGCGCTCGCAAAGGTAAACTCAGTAGGGTGGGTGGCAAGGGCACGAACACCCTTTTTGTGATGGGTCAAGACACCCATGGACTTGCCTGCAGCCAGATCCCACAGACGAACTGTAGCGTCTAGCGAACCGGAAATAACCTGAGGGTCGGCCTCTTGGCACTGAATATCGGCAACAGTACCCTTGTGGCCCGCAAGAACATGGACATTACTTCGCGTGCGCATGTCCCACACTCGGCAGACGCCATCACGACCACCCGTTACCAAGAGGTCCAAACGAGGATGCAAAGCTAGAGTGTAGACACCACTCAGATGGCCATGGTAATGGCGGATGACCTTGTTTGTTTCTAAATCCCAGCACTTGACCATCTTGTCTTCACCGCAGGAGAAAAGGTATGGGTGCCGAGGAGACACTGCGAGACCGCGGACAGTCGAAATGTGGCCAGTCAAGGTCAATCTGAGGGCGCCTGTTGCCAGATTCCAAATTTTGATTGTTCGGTCTCCAGCACCACTGGCAAACCACTGGTTGTTGGGCTCAACTGCCAAAGCCCGCACCCACCCCAAATGCCCTGAAATGACGCGCATCAATTTCCATGGCGCATGCCAATCTGGCCGTTGTTGCTTGGTCGCAGAAGGTCTCTGAATCAAACTCTTGGGTTGCTCCTCCGCCGCCGCCGCGCCCGCGCCAGCGCCTCCGGGTCGCCGGACTAGAGCCATTGAGGCACCGCTTCCATCTCCAGAACCTTGAGCCTGCGCGGGCTGAATTTTGGGGCGTTTCGTGCGTCCTGCAGTAGCTTTGGCTTGCTTCTCCGCCAAGGCTGGGGGCAATTCCATGACATCTTGGTATTCTGCTTTCCGCCGGTATGATACCCCAATCGAGCCGTCTGTGAGTGTTGTAGGTGTGACCATCAAGTACTCTGTGCCAAAGAGTTCGGCAGTTCGCTTCGCAGAAAGACGCACAGCCTCATCGGCGGTCCGAGAAGGGAGCGCGTCCATTTCGGTGACTGAATGAGAGGGTGTCGTCGGCTGAAGCTATGAAGGTGTCGCGGTCTCCACGCGCAGAGACTATGAGTTTCGACGAGGCGTGTGAATCGCGGTGTCGTTCCCTACGGCTGATGATAGAACGATTTTGTAGAAAGCTGGCGACCACTTGAATTGGGGACTTGAGAAGACTTTGCGTCTTTATGAGGCTGCTGAGCGATGATAAATTTTTGGCGTGAGTGAACTCAAGACAGTGACAATATTGTTCCGCATCAGAGGTTTTTTGGCCTTGTTGCCTCAGGCTACAATATGCACGATGTCAGCCTCTCCTCACTTATCGTAGCTCTTATCTCGAATCACTCCACCTTCATTCAGTATTCAACGCAGTAATGGATCCTAATCACGACGCCAAGTTTCCGCTGCATGAGGCCGCTCGAGAAGGCAGGAGTAAGTGAATTTCGCCAACTATTGCAGTTTCAGCTACTGATATGGCCCATAGCCCAAGTTGCAGAATCTTTATTAAGCGTGAGTGTTTACGAGAGCTGTTTTATATCCCGGCGGCATCCTATACCCTTCGAAACCCGATGATTTCAGACCGATTGCTTCACTGAACTCAATATGGATTGGATGATACTATTTCACGAAGATGCCACCAACTAACTCTGCACCTCAACAGGCAAATCCTAAAGCTGCCCTCATCAAGGACGAGGATGACCGCTTGCCAATCCACTGGGCGGTAGCTTATAATCACCTACCTATCGTAGAGCTCTTGGTGGCGACCAAAAATTTCGATCCTGATGTAGAGGTTGGTCGTCTTTTGAGGCATCAGTTGGCGAGGCCAATTCTGATCATTTTGAAGCCTTAATCTGACATATGCACAGGATGGTCTGGGATGGACGCCACTCATGATCGCGGCCAGCCTCAAGGACGCCGCGGGTGATCCAGTCATTGATCTCTTACTTCGCAAAGGCGCCGATGTGACGATGAAGAGCAATAACGGACAAGTGAGTAATCATTGCCTGAAAATCTGTTCTGTGAAGCGGCTGACAAAGCTCAGAATGCTCTTCATTTCGCCAGCTCTAAATCCAACATCGCCACTGTTCGCACTCTGTTAGCCCACAAGTGTAGCGCTCGAGTGAAAGACATTCGCGGTCAATTACCACTCCACCGAGCAGCAGCAGTGGGCTCTGTACCCATTCTCAAGATGCTTTTGGACGAGGGTAAGAGCCCAATAAATGCGACCGACAATGATGGCTTGACGGCCTTGCATCACGCTATCTCCGAGGGCCATGGCGACGCAGCCATACTTCTCTTGAAATCTGGCGCAGATGCAGAGAAACGTGACTCGGAAGGACACCTGGCGATTGATCTGGTTCCAGATGATAAGGTACGTGTATCGCATGGAAGATATTCCGAGTGCTTTGAGCCCTTCCTCCGTCAACCCTCCGGCAATATTTCTTCCTTGCTACTGTTCTAACTCTCTGTGGGCAACTTAGGTCAAGCAGTATATCTTGCGAACCGCAGAAAGAGATGGTGTAGAACTTCCATAGTATTGAAGTTGTAGGTGTCTCCGCGAGGCGAGGATTAGTCCAAAACAACAATGTTTTTATCTCGCTTCTTTGTCACTTTCTGATGATTCGTTCTATTCGAACTACCTCGGCGTGTCGCCAAATTGCCGGAACTGTCGTTTCCCCGCACCCCTCACGGACGATTTACCGAGCACGGGCCGTGATGATCCTTAAGGTTTATGCGCATCAATCTTCAGTTTTGAATAAAAGCGTGGATGCACGAGTGGTGTTTTGCTGATAGTTATTGCTTATGGATAACCAGTTTGAGCAAGAAGGTGTGAAACACAGCGAGCCATGAGATTTGAACACAGGCATGAGGCTCGCGATTAATTTCCAGTCCTGATTCCTGTCATTTGCCAAATTGACCATGCTTCTGCAAGCATGAACGATGCGTACAGCTTTCCTCGGCCATGGTACAGAGATAGAAGGACGTAGTCATTAGTGGTCGGTGACCCGAATGAGGGGCTCGGTTATACATACATCTCCAGCTAGATTCTACACCTGGTCACTGGCTAGACGGCAATCTTATCCCGAAAGAAATGGTACAGCACTAGCTCGATGCATTGGCATACCACTAGATTGTCCAGTCTTGTCTAGGTTCAAAATCCTCAAGCTGGCTGCAAGGAACTTGAAAAATTATTTTTTCCTCGCACTCTGAACACTCAAGAGTCAGCTATCAATCGAGTCTCTTGCCAAAGCTTGCTCAGAAAGAAACCGAGATGCCTGCCACATCCGAGCCTCATCTCCCGGTGGGGAACAAGGACTTTACAAATGCGACAGTCGTGATCATTGGAGCCGGTATCTCTGGTGAGCTACTAGACTACTCAAATTCGCGAGAGAAAATGTCATCACGAGAATTATACTCATACTGGCGCAGGCATGAACATGGCCATTGACCTGATCAGACGAAACAATTGTCGCAATTTTGTTATTCTTGAAAAGAGTAGCAGTATCGGTGGAACATGGAGCGATCAAAAGTATCCGGGCTGTTGTTGCGATGGTAAGTGTGATAGACTGGCAGTGTCGAATGGGAAACCAGAGGATCTGAAACGCGAAAGTACGCTTTGCTAATGTCAACAGTTTGGAGTTCATTGTACAGTTACTCATTCGAGCAAAATCCTAATTGGACCCGAGAATATCCTGGCCAAGAAGAGATCTACGTATGTTGCTCTCCAAACATTGCCCCTTCAACCCAACCTTACCCTGTCCACGATAGTGCTCTTTCCAATTTCTCACACTCTTTTCACAGGCGTATCTGGTTGGGGTTGCACAAAAATGGGGGCTATACAAGCATGTTCGATTCAACTCGGCTGTTGATGAAGCCCGTTGGGATGATGAAACGTGCAAATGGAAAGTCACTGTTCAAAAGTCTGGGCAGAAAGACAGCGAATTTGCCTCTTCCTACGTGATCACCTCAGATTTCCTGGTGTCCGCAGTGGGCCAGCTGAATATACCGCGATATCCCGATATTCCAGGTCTTGATGACTTTGAAGGCCGGGTCATGCATTCGGCTCGATGGGACTGGAGCTACGACTTTAAGGGCAAGAGAATTGCAGTGATCGGGAATGGTACTTCTGCCCCTGCGTCACAAATTTCTAGCAAAAGAAAATGAGCTGATTGGAATCTCGCTCTGCATGCAGGTGCAACTGCAGCGCAAATTGTCCCGGAAATTGCGCCTTCAGCTTCACACTTGACCGTCTTTCAACGGACCCCAAACTGGGTGATGCCACGACTCGACGCGCCGGTTTCCGCGTTCCAGCGGGCGCTGTTGACCTATATCCCGCCCCTGCGTTGGCGCAAACGAGCACAACAGATGGAATTCAGAGAAGGATTCCATGCTGCCATCTTTGATGATCAGTCTCAATGGGCGCAAGTAATCCGCGACGGATGCAAAGGACTACTGGAGACGCAACTGGCTCATAGACCTGAGCTCTGGAAAACATTGACACCCGACTATGCGCCTGGCTGCAAGCGAGTCATTATCTCAGATGACTACTATCCTGCCCTGGCCCGCGATAATGTGGCGCTGGAGACTGGACGTATTCAGCGTATCACCAAGAATGGTATCGATATTGAAGGGGCCGGCGAGAAGGAATTCGATTTCATCGTGTTGGCTACGGGCTTCAAGACGGTCGACTTTATGTACCCGATCAAGGTTTATGGCGCCAAGGGTCGCTCTGTTGCAGACGTGTGGAAAGACGGCGCGAAGGCCTATCACGGCGTAACTGTGGAAGACATGCCGAATTTCGGGATGTTCTACGGTCCCAATACGAATCTGGGTGAGTCTCTAGAGCTAGTCCTTGTCTGAGGTCAAGTAAAGAAACGGGATTTTCTGGTTGCTGACCTAGCACAGGTCACAATTCCATCATTCTCATGATCGAAGCCCAGTCACTCTACCTGAACGCACTCGTCAGTGAAGTGATTCGCTGCCGACGACTCGGAAAGGAAATTGCAATAATGCCGAAGCCAGAAGTTTTGAATGAGTACAACGAACAGATACAAGCTCTACTGCGCGACAGCAGCTTTGCAGATCCTAAATGTAACAGTTGGTACAAGAGGGATGACGGAATCATCACCAACAACTGGTCTGGCACTGTGGTTGACTACCAGAAGAATCTGTCAGAGCTGAAGTGGAGTGATTACATCGTCGAAGGCTCTGGGGAGTATCTTGTGAGGAAGAAGAGGAGCTCTCACGTGGGACGAGTGCGCGAGGAGTCTTATGTGAGTGATACTACGCTTCTTGCTGGTGCCGCGAGTGTGTTGGCCATGGGAGGCTACCTTGCGGTTCGGGCTGGTCTTTGGAGAGTGGGCAAGACCTAAGTAGCCTGATACGGCGAGGCTGTACCTTGCCAGGAATGACCGAGACATCTCTTACACCAACGATTTGATTGTCAATTGAAGGATCCAGGTGGCCAGAGACACAATCTTTGTCAGCTACATACTCCCCATGTAATCTCCGACATCTAGCAATGATTCATACTTGTCGTACGGCAGATATTAGCCTCGTGCAATCCTGGTCAATATACCCTCATCTACATGAATCAACCTTACCACTCTCACAGCATGGGCTCCACGCAAACCTTCTAGAAGGCATGGCGATACAGGCTGTCCAAAATCAAAGTCGGCGGCCCCTACTTGACTTTTCCAAACTGCTGCGGTGCGACCCACTCCAAGTCTCAGGTGGATTGAGCTTGCTAGGAGGTCTAGATGATTCCATCTAGCTGCCACAATATTCCACATGCTGCCTTCTGATGGCCGACCGGGCACAGCCCTGCTAGATGGAGTGGATCATGGAATCTATACGAGGGAACTCAACTTGACTGCAGAGTATGCAAAAGGGGCAAAAATGGATCATTGACGAACAGCCCCGACGTCTAGAGTACGAAGTCGGCTTAGCAGAGCATGAAGGCGGAATTCGGGCCGGAGGAATGCGACTAGTCGGAGAAACCTCATGTCGGGACACCGACCGTTTTCTCTGCACTCTCTCATAGCAGATTCCCCGACTCCCTGCAATTTTCCTACACTGAGGTACTCATCATACTGATGATCAAGACGTGACATCAGGTAACAGCGTCCAGTAAGGTCTCCCGGGTACTGCGAAATGTTGACAAGAGTGTTTCTGGACCATTAGAGTACGTAGCCTTCACCGAATCCATCAATTTCCTTGGTTCTCAATGATGCACCAGCAAAAGACGCTAGAGACGTACTGACTATATATGTACATCAATGTGCTGTCTACAGGTGGTTGTCGAGCGACGTAGGTCAGGTAGCCTTTTACTACTGATGCCCGTCTGGTAGAATGGTATAGCTAGTCACGCTCCTCGCTCCTCTTTTTACGGCTCGCTGTTCGAGTCTCAGGCAGAATGGACTTGATTTATTTTCAACAGACAGGATGAGCGTCAACTAGCCCCTTTTGTGTTGAGTGCTGGGTACGGTACGTACTTGAATTCTTCACCGACTAGTTACTATGGAGCTGGTACTTATTATTATATATCAATAATCTAATAAGTTATGACTGGGAAGCACTTGGTTGGGCAACTTCTAACGCCGCCTGGCGCTACAGTTTGGAATCAGATAGTGTTCTTGGCACTTTATGGACAATGCGTCCTGAATCACGTTGTAGTTCAGGCGGCATGTCTTCTTCTGTCTACGCAAACCTAATAGCTTTCCAAGCCTCTGACGATGGTCGTGGGTTCATGAAGGGCAAGGACAACGTTAGCACTGACGGTATGACACGCATCTTGGATATCCCCAAGACTCAACCGAGACGATGCTTTCGAAGAGGTCATTCGAAGGCTGGGTATCCGTACGTGGAGACTAAGGGTCAAGCAGGTCAAGGCCAGCGGAGGGTCATGAATGAGCTCTATGTCACTTTTGACTGTACCTCGAACATCATTGAGGCTGTTCTATTAGTGCGCCAGCCATCGGCTTCAGCTAGTGCGATTCGCATGGTTAGCATCACGCTCGGTCTCATTTAATGGCGTAGTAAGTACTAAGTACTACGTAGTTTTTTACCGAACGCTCAGTCTTGCATTCAGCCTTCACTTGAAATCCTCCTGAGGATCTCTTACAGTTAGCGTTAGCCATACGTCAGCTGAATTCGTGCGTGGCTTTGGGTCATTAAAGTAGTTGTCCAATTGACTCTGAGGTTGACCAGCCTTGCATAAAAAGAGGGAGTGTGTTCGGCAGGAGAGACACCAAGGGGAGAGGGCCTGAGGGTCGGAATCGCGGTACTGCACTGCGCGTACCACTAGGTGACACGGATGTCAATCATGTCATTTTCCCGGCTCCATTGGCCTAGACAGGTACTTCCTGGCTACCTTGCCGCAACCTTACCTCCTACCCCTGAACTGCCCCCACTGTTGCGGGTCGGACCAGCATCCCACTTTTTGTTTTTCCCTCTCCAGTCCCACCCAGATCGTCCGAATCCGAGGATGGTGTTCGCGTCGTGACTGTCACGACTCATCGGGGGCCACTGGACCATGGAAAACCTACAGAGAGGGGACGTGAGATGATTCAAGGATGATCAACCTCGTTGCTCCAGCCCCAGCCTTCGTCAGTCTCGTCACTTCCTCGTCTTCCAGTTCCCAGACAATGACCAATGTGATGGGGTTCTAACCGCTGAGGTGCACCAGACGGGAAGTGAAACCCCATGAGATTCCGGGCATGATGAAAAGCTTGAGGGTGTCAGCGAAATGTCGGCGCGTCTGAAGCGTGAGAAAGAGGAGATTGAATGCGCTGTATGGCTCGTTGGTCTACCTCCATTCAGCTCGGTGCTTCAGTCTACCCTATCTGATCATCGTCTCCAGAACTCAATTTTCCTTTCAACACGTTCATCGGCAGGTACTGTCGATCACGCCGGCCACAGCGGTGCGCTCTGGCCTCGAGAGACCTCTCCGCCTCTCAGGAGAGAGAATCACCTCTCAGATGCAGCCGAAAGTGAACATCTGTATCACCCCTTGCCAATCAGACAACCTCCCGTCCGACCCCCCGCTGTCCATCGGGGGGTCCATCAAATGCATCGACTCCAGTCGAGGCTCCCTCTCCCGTCCAGGAGGGGCGGTGGATCGCTCTACGCTTACCGACTCGAGTCATTGGCGCTAAATCTGGTCTCTACGCCCCCCATGGACCACGATGATTGCTTATGCCCGCCATTCTCGGTGCTTCTGTTGTCCGCCTGGCTTCTGCCCCCTTGGATAGCGCCGCGCCACGATACTCCCAGGAGTCTCAGCACCCAGTACTACTGTAGACGAGGCCGGGCGGCTGGAGGTAACGCATCCGCAGCGGGAGTGGTTGACATATGAGAAATCAGAGACAGTCAAAGGCCACTCTCACCCTTCCTGCCCATCTGTTCCTGTGGCCAGGCAAGAAAGACCCCAGCCCTCTTACTCCAGGACGGAAATCAAGGTGGAATCGTTCCATCATTCGCCAAAGGAGGCGCTAAAAGGAACACTCAGGCCCATCAATAAGCACCAAAAGTGCGAGCATCGCCGTTCAGCTGGTCAAGTCTTCAATTTATTTGACGACACTATCGAGTCATTTTGGTACCCGCCCGGTGGTCGTTAGTTCTGCTTCAATACTGAGTTTCCGTTGGCACATGGGCCATTTGCTGCTCCCGACGAACCACTCTTCTCCCCGCCGTGAACAACTTAGAGTTACTCCGTCCGGGACTAGCGTCCGGCAAAGCGGCCTTCCCCTTTTCCTTTTTCCCTTTTCCCTTTTATTGCCTTATTACTTTTTTGGGGGAGGAAACTCCTTTTTCTCCCACGTCCCCTTCGGGACTTTCAATCGCGACTTCGTTTTTGAGGAAATTGGAGTTTCAATTTTCGAGGAGGGAAATTGTTCCGAGTCTTGTCGTACTGAGATTCCCGTCGCAAGCCAAGAATCGATTCGACCTCTCCGACCAGTCTCGACTCTCTCCGGTGCAGCAGCACTTTGGAGAAGCTTCCCCTCATCCACCCTCCCAGAGCGCTTGCCAATTCTTCCTTTCTGGGTCGTCTGCTCAAGACGGTGTGACTTGACCACCCCTGAATCTGTTTTCCCACTATTCCCCTCTAGTCCAATTGCCATTGTGTATCCCGTGAATATCGGCATGGGCTGTCGATCGATGGCTATTTTTTGATACACACGCTAGGCGATTTTCATGGCGTCTCCTCCCTCTGTGCCCGCTGCGTGGAGCAGCTCTCCCGCGGCGCGATCCTCAGGTGCCATTCCCTACCGCACGTCGACAACTTTCGATGCTACGCCGAGCACGACAGTCGCGACTGCTCAAGTGACGACGGCGACTATCACTCCCCCCCAGATACCCCGACCAGCCGCTACTCGGTCATCTCCAGGGCCAGCACCTCGTCTTCGTCAGGCTTGGACTACTATTCCCACACCTCTCCACAACACCTTTCATCGCAAGTTACAGGGCATCGTCGTCTCTCCTCAGGTGCCGGTCACACCCATGATCAACTGACAGCCCAAGTACAATCTCGAGCCTCACTGCACCGCAACCCGGTCCCACCTCCGTCCCACCCCCAGCAAGCCAGTGTAGTCACCGAGAAAGCTCACCTGTCGTCCCCACTGTCCATCAAAGAAAGGACCACCAGCTCTGCTTCCGCTGCCGGCTCTGTCTCTCCTTCATCCGTCCAGGGAGTGGGCTCTCCGCGGTCGTTGACCAGTCATTCTAACAGGTATGCCGTGCTCTGTTGTTCCTCACGTCTACTCCTTCCATTTGTATCTCTCAGCGCTCTCTACGCGAGCACATACGCCGGAATATCGATCTGTCTTGGCTTGCTTCATCTTCATGGCTCGAATATGATTTGATAGTCTGGAAGAATATTTCGCAACGCCCTCAACTAGGATGCTGTCCCCTTTTCGAGCATAGTCAAGGGCGTATATCTTTGACCATAGTCAATCTATGTTATACACTGTACTAGCAACGACTTGGAGAGTTTCTCATCGCTTACCCGTCTTACGCTCATCCAGGTACTCCCGGGGCCGGCCACCTTCCAAACATCTCCGAATAGATACTGCTTCAACGGCCTCGTACCTTAGATCGGTGGTGGAAGACGACGACGACGAAGACGACGACGATAGTGGGGGCTACTTTGACGACGACTACGAGCATCAATTTACGAATGGCAGCGGTCTTGGAACGCCCCTCCATAATCGGCTACTGAGCGAGCCGTTCATCCCGATTCTGAATTCACCACCCCCGCCTCAACGTCGGGTGACGAGCATGGCGTTACATGGCCCCCTCAGTCAAAAACACCCCATGAAGATCGATCTCGACCAGCGGTCCATGTCCATGCCCCTTAGCCAAACCGATCCTCGACAGCCCAAAACCCCCGGCAACAAGATTAGCTCATTCTTTGGCTGGAAAGCGGCTGCTCCTAGCTCCCCGGGAGCAGAGTCCTCCAGCACCGAGATTTCGGACGGTGGACGATCCCCGATGCCTTCCCCAATGCCTCCATTGGCAAATGTTCCCGTGAGGCCGCCATCGTACGATGTCAAGGCGCCCGGGTTTGGTCCTCCGGTACGAACGCCGTCGGTGGGGACGCTGAGTGCTCATGAAGCGGTGTTTGCGTCGAAGCTCGCCGACCTCGAAAATGAACTGCGCGAGGTCAGCTCCGAGCTAGCGGGGTCCATCCGCCGGGAAATGGAACTGGAAGACCTAATCGAGCGTTTGCAAACCGAAGGACCAGAAGTCAATCGCCGGACGAGTGACTACTTCTCCGATTCGGGTACGAGCTCTGTCCGTTACGGCCCTGATCGTCAAGAGGATATGGAGAAAGCTCGCCGCGCTGCAGAGCAAGAAAGAGCCCAACTGAAGGCGGACTTTTCGCTCAGACTCCAAGAAGAACGAATCCAACGGACCGCCTCCGAGTCTCATGTGCAAATACTGGAAAATCAAGTGCAACAGGTGAGAATATCGGTCACCTCAGACTTGTGCCAATTTTGACTGACAATGCAAATCGCAGCTCCGTCGAGAACGAACAGATCTGTCTGACCTATCTTCAAAATCAAAAGAGCTGGAAAGCGCTCTAGATAACGCGCGACGAAAGCTTCTTGAAGAGCGACAGTCGAAGGACAACTTTGAAGACTTACTTACCGCGATGCGTGTGGAACTTGAACAGTTGCGGAATGAGAGGGACATTCTCCGTGACGGCCAGGGGCCTGCCTCTGCAAAAATGCAGCAATTGACCGAACAAATCGATGCACTGATGGCGGAAAATGCCTCACTAGCTATGCAACTGAACAACGACCGGGAGGCGACCCAGGACAGCGCATCCGCCGCCGAGCTAGAGCGACTCAGCGACGAGATCGCGACGCTGAGGGCAGAGAACTCATCATTGGCACAGAGGCTGCGCGCGGAGCAGGAAGCCCATCATGATGCTCTATCCGATGCCGCCCAGATTGATCGACTAATGGCGGAGGTGGAAAAATTGAAGAGCGAAAACGATGCTCTAGTGCAACAATTGCAACATGACCGTGAAGTTGGGGTTGCTGACGCCTCGGCCGCGCTCGAGACGGAGCGACTCGTCGCACATATTGAGACTTTGACGCGCGAGAACGCTACCCTGCTTGAACAACTGCGACAAGAGAGAGAAGTACGTGATGAGAGTATGACGACCGTCGACGAGACACGGAGACTGATGGCAGGCATGGAAGCTCTCCAATCTGAGAACGCCCTGCTAGCCCAACAATTGCAAAACGAACGTGGCACTGCGCGGGAGGAAAGCGCGCCGTCCACTGCCGGTATGCAGCGGTACATCGAGGAGATCGAAGCCTTGAAAAATGAGAATGCCTCGTTGGCACAATTGCAAGGTGGAAGATTCGCTTCTATTGCAGAAGAGGACAGCTTCCAAATGAAGCGCCATTCGACGTTTGGTCTATCGAGATCTAATTCCCTTGCGCGTAAACCTGCAACTGGGTTGGCTCGCTCAGGCTCACTGTCCCGTTCTAATTCGGTCTCTGCACCCAAGGAACGAGAAACACGCGAGTCACTTGTCGACAAGGTCAAGGACATCGAAGCTCAACGTGACGCACTGCACCGCACACTAAAGAGTCTCTTGAGTCGACAAACATTCCAAGAGCGTGAGTTCATGAAGCAAACTCGTCTCCTTGAAGCTGAACTCGAGCGGGCTCGAGAAACTGCCCCATCACGAAAGGTGGGCTATGAGAGAGAAGTGCGCACTCTGCGGGACGAGGTGTCCACTCTCCGAGCACGCGCGGAAGATGCACTGGACGGGAAATGGCAGTGCGAGAAGAATCTGGCTGGCCTAAAAATGGACCTGGACCGTGCCAAACAAGAGACTGGTTCTCTTCGGGCCTTGCTTCAAGAGCACGACACGCCAGCGTCAGAGCATGCTGAAATTCAGCAAGGCAGCTTTGACGAGGTGATGGCGACATCATCGTCTTTGGAGTTGGCATGGCGCCAACTTCAGGTTGGGCGCCAACAGGTCGGGACGGGAAGTGAAGCTGCTTCCTCGGAGCTGACTGATGCTCGGGAACATGAACTTGCCAAACACGTCGAGAATCAACTGCAAACCAACCATTCTCTGCGGAGTCGTCTGGCCGCTGCTATAGACAAGGGCGAGCGCGATCAACGAGTCTCCGTCGAGCGTATCAATATACTCCAGAATCGGATGAGAGTTTTAGAAGAGAATCTTCTCAATGCCCAAAACCACTCCGAAGAGGAACTCGGCAAGCATGAGGAAGAAGTTCGTCTGCTCAAGGAGAACCACAATGCCCACCTCCATCGCATGAAGACCGGTAGTCGCACGCCTGTTGCACTTTCGCCACGACCACCAAATGCTCCGTTCTCCATCCGCATACCTCGTCTAGATAAGACTACCAGCGGAGAAGGTGTTCCTCTGGCCAGTGTTGTACAGGCGGAAGAACTGGAGAAACATGTGAAGGCTCTCGAAAGGGCTGTCTACGAAGTCGACATGGAGATGGAAGAAGTCGTGGGACGAATGAACCGTGCCCAGGTTGATGTGGCGCAGCTGCAATCTGACAGGTAGGATTTGCATTTCCCTTCCTTTACTTGCTATTTCAGTAGACCCCAAATGCCGAGCTGCTTGTCCGCTTGACAGTGGAGGGAGGGGGGGGGGGGGGGGCGGGATCCTCGTACACCTGACACTCGGCTAACACAAGTTTTATCTATTCCACAGAGATGATGCTCTTCGTCAGACTCGCCGCTTGCAAGCCGAGCTCCAGGCCGAGAGGGAAGCCCTCCGATTCGTGATGTGAGCCTGACTGGATTCACGCCGAGAACCTAATACTTGACGCCTTAGGCATCCCTGTCGACCCTGTACATTTACGCCACTTCTTGCTGCCTTCCTCTTGTCGGCAGTAAGCCTTTGATCTGTACCTCACACCATCCATTTATATTTGCATATGCACCACGGCCTGCTCCTGTATTTTACTTCCTACGGGACCAGCCGAATGCTTGGGAGTTTAATGCCCTGCTTGCAGCGTTCATATGTCCATTCGTTTGAAATACTTTATCTGTCCCTAGGGCCAATTTCTTGCCCCCATTATACTTGAATGAGGACTATTTCTCGGTGCGCGGGAGCCCCTGTATACTAATTGTGGGAGACCCAAGCGGTCTCCCATGCATGGCCTGGTCGGCCGCAATTTGACTGCTTGTTGTACATACATCTCAGGAATGAGCTTATATCAATCTCAAACTCACCACGTCGATTTAGACTTCAAATCTGCCAGGGACGAGCGAAGTCCTTGGGTTTGCCCACCAAAGACTCGTCAAAGAATATCGTTCCTCCGCTAACTTGTCCGAGGCGCGGATTCTAACAAAGATGGGACCGTTGCTTTGTTATGACGGTGTTTGCTGTGTTTGCACCATCTTATCTCCGCATTTAGAATATTAAAGCTTATCGTTCAAAGACACCCCCAACTTCCACGACAAATCCAGCATCACCACGTTTCACTTTCTCCTCTAACTCGACATTCAGGTCATATTGTTTCCTGTCGCCCCCTTAGAAACTTTAGTTCTTACCTGTCTTCGATTCACCAAGATAATCGGCAAAGAGACGCCGAAGATTTCCAAGGACGAACCACTCTCCTCTACCTTGGAAGCTTGTCTGTTCTCACGCCTGCCACTTCTTTTGAGACATTTGTGATATCCTCAACCTCAGCAGCTCCTGCTAGTCTGAGGGAGTCTCGGTGGGAGCTGTGAGACAGATCATACAACTTGTGAAGCTTGCAAACTTCTTTGAATTTACCACCGCCGCCATGGACCATCTTCCAGGTCAGTTCGCTTCTCGTCCACAAGACAATCAAGTCACCTACCAAGTAGCTAGTGGATGGTTTGACTGACATGTTCCCTAGAACCGCTTCAAGCTGTCCTCACAAATGCAACATACACCTACCTCCGCTCTAGCGCCCACTCCCAACTCACAACCCACCTTTCCACCTTCCGCGAAGCCATCATCAACCCATACATCCTCGACCCACTCTCCCAATTCCTCGCCGCCACGCTCGGTCTGTCCTCCTCAATGCCCGATCTCATGACAAGTGTGATGCTCGTGGGCCTCTTGCTTGTGTCTCTGGTTATACTGGACTATGTGCGCCGCTTGGTGATATGGTGGGTGATGTGGTGGGTACGGTTCATTGTGCGAGTGGTATTCTGGGGATTGGTGGTGTTTGCGGGCTTTTATGTGTATAATTTTGGCGTGGATAAGACCGTTCAGGATGCGGGCCGGTTGGTCGGTTTCGCGATGGGATTTGCGGAGCAGGTGTGGAATATGGTTGAGAGTGCGAGCGCGAATCGGAACGGGCATGGGAATGGGAATCAGAAGGGGAGTTGGAATCGGGGTGCCAGTGGGAGCGGGTGGAATTCCAACGGCGGTGCAAGTGGTGGTAGATGGTGGTAGGAAAGGTACAACAAACCTCAAGGGAGTGGAGTGTACCGTGGCCGCTTGTTGGAGGCCCTTTTGCATCATTCGGAGTATATTTGACTGGCTCATTGGAGTCTTGGAGTCTTGTGTCTCATGGGGGAGCGGTGTCTTTTGACCAGGTTGATTTTGTTGGACGTACGGGTAGCTGCATGGTTTTTTCATGGGTTGAGGAGATATGGGATTTTGATTTGGGGTGTCCTGCTCGGATTCATCCTCTAGGGCTGAAGATCAAAGTCGAGCTAGAGGCTTCGTTGGGAACAGCTATTTCATTGAGTTTTAAGAGAAAAGAAACAAATTGTCATCATTCATCACATATTGCCAACTACGCCGAGCTTGGTCATTGAGTATCACTCATATCTCCATGGGTACAAATGCCAGACTTTTTCAAGTAGAGACGGGAAATAGATGACTGGAAGATCAGAACAAACGAAAGTGCTTGACCAGATGATGTCAACAAATGCCTCGGGGGAATAGTGGGTATTTGAGCGTCTCTTTCGTCCACTTTTCGTAGGTCCATAAGGACCGTGACCTGATTCACCAAGGTGAATTAACCCCAACCCTGCGGCACCTTGCAACAGCTCGAAGCCCAGGATGGGATTAGTAGAAAAGACAGACTGCTGTGCTGCTGTGACGTCTTTCCAGACCCTGAGTGGCATACGACGCGGGCACACTGTATGTAATCCTCGAGACTCGAGAAGTTTCCCCAAGCACCTGGGCAAGGGTTGAAGATGGTAGATGGGTACCTCCCAGGGTAGGCTTCAGATTTCTGTTGTGTCCGCCATGATCTTCTGTTATCCTTGTTGTCGTCACTTGTCTCAGTCTTCGTAATTCACTTCTTGTTCATCCTTGGGTTCCCTCGGCTCTTGCGCCTCGTGGTACTGGATCGCATCGTCAATGTGACTCAAGATGCCCGCCACACTGTCCTCGTCCGACGCATCCAATTGCAAGAAAGAGACCATACTGAAGTCATCAATTAGCTGTGCGACTGCCCGGTTGAGTTGGTTGAACGAGCCACCGCTCATCAGCGCATCCTTGGCCATCGGGTTGGCAACCGCAGCCGCATCCTCTTCGTCCTTTTGCAGGAGTTGCACATCCACATTGGCAAATCGCCTCAATTCTCGACGTGTGACCATATCCTTCACCTGGTCCATCTTGCTCAAGATGTTCACATGGGGAATTTCGAGCATCAGCATAGCGGACATGGCGCTGAGGGTCCCAGCGAAGAACTTGGCTTTGTCCACGACAAAGGTGCTCTCGAGGAGATAGGCGGCACAGAGATTGATATTCAAGGGCCCTTGCCGGGAAAGGAATTGTGATAATGACGGGAGGAGGGGGATATATGAGTGTAGAGCTCGATCTGGCCGGGCATATCAAAGATGATCAGGTACTCTTCACTCAGTGGGTCCAGCGCTTCATTCAAGAATTCCAAGTTCTGCAGCAGGAACTCGAAGCAGTAGATGAGACCACCGTTGGGGCCTAGCCCCAGTTCCTCCATGACATCCTCAAGAGTGATCAATTCGCGAATATCCAGGTCGGGTTGATAGGCAAAGTTCTCGGCGGCGGGATCTAGATTGACGTAGAAGCAGCTGCGGCGCGTACTTTGAAGGTGTTGAATCAAGGCGTTGCTGAAGGTGGTCTTGCCAGCGCCGGCCGGACCCATCACCAGAACACCGAATTTTGACATCTTTGATAGTTTGATCTGCAGTTGGTCTGCAATGTGTGCTGTAGCCTGTGCTGGTGACGCCGTGCCAGGGTTACCTGAAGAGCAGTGACGTGCTTTCTCTTTTTCGGAGGGAGGTGTTTTTTTTTCCCACCCAGACTCGAGCTCGGTCTGTATCAGGCTATCAGCTTATCGGACTCGTCTCGGATATTGCCAGTGAGAATTTGCAGGCGATGCAGTTCCAGGACGCAGTGATCTGCACGGCGATACTCACCGCCCCAGACTGGATGCGGGCCGCTCGGGGGTCCAGAACTGCCGATGACGACCGCCTTCTGACCGCCCTTGGCAATTACTCGGGATTGCGCAATCGGAAGGACAAGTGAGGGGCTGCAGTCGTGCAGACGGCAGCCGCAGAGTGCAGACTGCTGCAGACGATTACAGCCTGCATTCTGCGAGGGGCACGGCGGTAGATGGGGTTCTCTTCTGCTCGAGATTTCCCGAAACCAGGGAAGAAGACACTCAACTCGACTTGGTTGGACTACAGAGTACTGTTTGGGAACACCTGGCTGAATGGTACGGAACGGAAGGCAAGAAAAAGTTAAAGTTTTCAGAATGGCGATTTTTCCCTTTCTTCCTTCCATGTTGATAGCACCGATGTTTGGGATCGTACTAGATACTAGATAGTAGTAGGTCGCGGATTGGAGGAAATCCCGAGGACCAAAACCAATGGCCCATAGACAGATCCGGGACTGATTGTACGAAGAACATCTTGACACTAGCAAATTGTCAAGGCCAACTGGGTACTCTGGAGTGCTGGGCCATCAAGAAAGACACAAAGTACCTGTCCCGGTCGTGAGTCGCGACTAACCGTCAGAGGTACCACCCACCGAATCCGCATTCCCGAGGACTTTGGCGGTACCCACGTGCAGCGCCCCTGCTGGGTGACCCAACCACGTACTGTTTGTGTACTCTTTCCAGCCATTTCCCCTCCGTGCCATAATTCTGCCACTGGGCCACAGGAAAAATCCCCCACCTGATTATTTTCCCACCCCCCTCTTTAGTCTTCCTTTTCTCTCCTTCCCATTCCTCTTCCCCGTTTTTCTTTCTTTCCTCCTGCATCCTCCTCTCTGTCTTCTTCTCATCTCTCAAAAATAAAAGACTTCACCCAAGTCACCAATTCTTCACAATGGGCTCTCTCGCAAACGGCTCCCAGCAGGGAACTTTCCTCTTCACCTCCGAGTCTGTCGGCGAGGGTCACCCCGATAAGATTGCGTGAGTTTGTATCCCCTGAAGACAGGGCAGGTTTCATGACGAAGGGTTCGTCCACTTGTGATCAATCTCTAATCTGGTATACGACTACTCCAGTGACCAGGTCTCCGATGCCATCCTCGATGCCTGCTTGGCTGAGGACCCCCTCTCCAAGGTTGCTTGCGAGACCGCCACCAAGACTGGTGAGTTTTTTGTTTTTTTTTTTTCTTGTTGCTGTCTTCTCTCTGCGGTTGTTTGGGCGTTCGGTCGCACACCCCCGCCTGTCCACATTGAACCCCTCCAAATTGACATGTGTTTGTTAGGTATGATCATGGTTTTTGGCGAGATCACCACCAAGGCGCGCCTGGACTACCAGAAGGTCATCCGTGACGCTATCAAGGACATCGGTTACGATGCTTCCGAGAAGGGTTTCGACTACAAGACCTGCAACGTCCTTGTCGCCATTGAGCAGCAGTCTCCTGATATTGCCCAGGGTCTGCACTACGACGAGGCTCTTGAGAAGCTCGGCGCTGGTGACCAGGGTATCATGTTCGGTTATGCCACCGACGAGACCCCTGAGCTTCTCCCCCTTACCATTCTGCTCTCCCACAAGCTCAACTCTGCCATGAAGGCCGCCCGTAACGATGGCTCCATTCCTTGGTTGCTCCCCGACACCAAGACCCAGGTGACCATCGAGTATGCCCACGACAACGGTGGTGTCAAGCCCCTGCGCGTGGACACTGTTGTCATCTCTGCTCAGCACACCGAGGATGTCTCCACTGAGGAGCTCCGTACCGTCCTCAAGGAGAAGATCGTCCGCAAGGTCATCCCCGCTCACCTGCTCGACGACCGCACCGTCTACCACATGCAGCCCTCTGGCCGCTTCGTCATCGGTGGTCCTCAGGGTGACGCCGGTCTCACTGGTCGTAAGATCATCGTCGACACCTACGGTGGCTGGGGTGCTCACGGTGGTGGTGCCTTCTCTGGCAAGGACTACTCCAAGGTTGACCGCTCGGCTGCCTACGTTGCGCGCTGGATCGCCAAGTCCTTGGTTACCGCCGGTCTCGCCCGCCGTGCTCTCGTTCAGCTGTCCTACGCCATTGGTGTCGCCGAGCCCCTGTCCATCTTCGTTGAGACCTACGGCACCAGCCCCAAGTCCTCCGACGAGTTGGTCCAGATTATCCGCAACAACTTCGACCTCCGCCCCGGTGTGATCGTCAAGGAGCTTGACCTTGCCAAGCCCATCTACATTCAGACTGCCAAGAACGGTCACTTCACCAACCAGAGCTTCTCCTGGGAGAAGCCCAAGGCCCTGAAGTTCTAGATGGACTTTCCCCACCCCCCCCCCCCCCCCTTTACTCCGATTTTTAATTCGGGCAACGCTGTGACGACTGTGACGAGTATGCTTTGTTTTCAACAACTCAAAGCACCTGCATAGACCTTATACACAAAGAAAACCCCCTCGAAAAATCTCTTCGTGACACTGCAGGTTTGGCGCGTTCCAAGTGTTCCTCACGGAGAGCGCTTGCCTGTGTCACTTCTTCTATCCTTTCTTGTTTCATTATTCTGCATGGTCGCCCCAACTGATGGGCCTTACGGCGAAGACAAAAATTCAACATGATACCACTATTCATCGGCTGGCAAATGGGAAGCTTTTTTTCGGCGTTTTTTACGGAGCGAACGTCTTCAACAAACACATTACCCTTTTTGCAATTTTTCAACCACTTGATCGGTCCCCCGCAAGTGGTCTTTTCTCATCAAGGCTTCTGCACCTGCGTGCGGGGTCAACATCCTTTTGGTACCGAAGGGGGACGGACTAAGGGGTTGGAGGAAGCCTGGTTGCTCTGCCTCTTGCAGAAGGGAGCTTTCATCGCATTCTCTCTCACCTCGAGAGGTCACCTCCTGACCTGCAGTCCTCGTGCTGATTTCATCATTGGCAAATAGAATTTAATTTTGACATCATATCACCATTCTTTGATGATTGATACTATGCTTTTCCGGTCCCTCTCTTCAGTAAAGTAGTAATCTCGATCATTCACTATATTCACATGCAGTCTCCGTCACTACTTTGTAGTCAGATCCGTCGGGACTTGGCACAGCATGTCTGCACCCGATTGCAGACAAATTAATACCACTGAGTTAGTACCTACTTAGTAACATGATCTCACCAACCTAGCTGGAACGCCAGGTGCCTCTTCTCTTGCCTTGTAAGTCGGGATCCGAGTCACTATGGTAACAGTAACAAGTCGAGCCAGGAATGATGTCTTCAAATCTTGTAAAAAGCATGCAGATGGACAGGATGACGGTCCAAGGTCGGGAATGTTTCGCACTGGTGGCGACATCATCGCGAGAGTACACTCAGTGAAGTATGATTCATGTATATTACACTCATAGATCCAGGAACGTTTCAAACATACGAGTCCTTTGTCGATATGGAATACTTGGCAGCCAAGGCAAGGGGGCGGCAGGCATGGATTCAGAACTGTGCAGCTGCTGTATACTTGTAGTATCATTTACTATTGTGCTATGTACATCTCCTCGCAGACAAAACCCAAGTCACCCAATATCTACTTTACAGATTCGCGGCGACGGGGCTCCCCACCGCAGCCCCCTGCCTAATCATAGCACTCAACTTGGCCGCCATTGCCGCAATGGGCGCCGTGGGATGACCACTGATTTGTTCCGGGAACACGCTCGCGTCCATGACCCGAAGGCACTTCACGCCATGAACACGACACTCCGGGTCGACTACACTTGTGGCGGGCGAAGGGCCCATGCGAGCCGAGCCCACGGGGTGGTATAGCGTGAAGGCCTTTTCATCCATGAAGCGGATGAGTTGGTCGTCGGTGATGGCGTCCGGGTTGGAGCTCGAGTACGGCCACCAGTAGGAGGTGGGGTCGTCGTTGACGGGGACGGGGTCGAAGTAGGCTTTGAAGGCGGGACTTTGCATGATTTTGAGACAGACGCGGAGGCCGACGAGAAGGACGTTGCGGTCGTTGTTGTCTTTGTCGGTGAGGTAGCGGGGGTCGATGATGGCTAGATAGGAGAGGGGGTTGCTTGTTAGGGTTGATGCGGGTTCATGGCTGAATCAGTTGTTGTTTGTGGGTGGAGCAAATTCTCACCTGCGTCGAATACATCCCGACTACGAAGGGTAATCGTGCCGTGACTCTCTGGACGAAGACCAATCGGTACTAATGTGAAGATGCTACTGTCGTTCAGAGGTTTCTCCTCGCCGTGCTGCAAGAAGCAAATTGGGGCCCCAATGATCTCCAGGTCCGGTGCGTTAATACTGGACGCCTTGTCTTGAGGTGATTTCGTGGTCTGAGGGAAGTTGTAATCGACCGAACGGATAAAGGCTGCGGCTTCGCCCACATTGCTGGTCAACGGTCCGCCGCCGGTCAATAACCAGCGCGCGAGCGCCGGGAGAGCCTTGAGGTCATTGCCCAGGTAATCCAGCGTGTAGCCATCCTTGGCCTTGATTGTAATCGGTGTGGTACACAAGTGATCTTTCATATTACGGCCCACTGCATTGTTCTCCTTGACGACGGGAATACCGTGTTTGGTGAGCTCGTCGGCTGGTCCAATACCACTCAGCAGCAGCGTCTGTGGTGTATTAATCGTGCCACCGCTGAGAATGACTTCTCGTCTCGCGTGTACTTCAAACCATGGACCACCGCGGGTGGTCTGGAGTTCAACTCCGATGGCGGTGGGCTCCTTGGTGGTGATCAGATCAAAGAGAACCCGATTGACGCGCACGTTGCACGCCACGTACAGATTGGGTCGAGCGAGGACATCCGGCGTGAAAAAGGCCGTCGCCAGAGAAGAGCGCTGGCCCTTGGTATCAATGAAGGTCTGGAACCGAGTCACCCCGAGACCGCCCTGCTTGGTGTTGACATCGGCCACATCGGGGATCTGCGCATCGGCACAGGCCGGAAGGAATCCCTTCTCGACGATTTCTGAGAGCCACGAGTATCCCGTCATCCATTGACCGGTGGACCCCCGATGTTGGGCGTCGATAGCGGGCCGCCCCGGGTGCGGCGTGAATCGCTCCATGCTTCGCAGGTAGGGAGCCAGATCGGCATGGCTCCAGCCCTGACAGCCATGGATGTTGGCCCATTCGTCAAAGTCCGATGGGGAGCAATGATGGTACATCATCGCGTTCATAGAGGATGATCCGCCGAGGATCTTGCCGCGCGGCCAGTAGAGCGAGCGATTTGCGAGCTGGGATTGCTCCACGGTATAGTAGTCCCAGTCATGCGGGGAGTGGAACAATTTGGAGAACATCAGGGGAACCTTGCTCTCAAAGACCTTGCGATTATCGCCGCCGGCCTCAAGAACGAGAACGGAGACATTTTTGTCTTCGGACAATTTACTGGCGAGAACGCAGCCTGCTGCGCCGGCACCGACAATGACTGTGATTTACTGTTCAGTTGAAAGTCTCCTACAAGAGGGGACCGTTGTATGCTCGGATCACCCATGGGAATACAGCCATCATACCGTAGTCATAACTCTTCAAGCTCCTCTGCGCCGCGGCATACGAGGCCGGTGGGCCGTTCAACATCTGCGGACTGGCATAATGAAGCGGGTTGGTGAGTGGGTTGGCGTGTCGTCGGCCCATGATGGAAAAGACGCTGAGTAACAGGTTACCCTGTCGACTCTATAGCAGAGTAGGCAGCTAGATACAATCTGGCGCAGATCTATGGTCAAACAAGCACCAGGCGATCTTCAGCAGACAGGACTGAGATAAAGTAGAAGATCAAGAGAGGGAATTCATCTCCTCTTGGACTGCCGCAGTCAGCTCTTGGATTTCCCCTCCCATTGACCGCCAAATAAGCTTTGGCAGTGAGTTTGGTCGGCTCATCAAAGTTTGCGGGGCTTCTCAGCAGAAGAGCATCGCCGGTTGTGCCTCGGGATTTGGGGATGCGGAGGCGGGAAGCATTGACATCCTTCCTCTTGTGCCCCCGCTCTGTTCCACAGTTGCCACCTTGACGCTCATGCTCGCCGCTTCTCGAGGACGGCGGGTTTTTGCGCATTCTGGGATATGGTGTCCGGGAACAGGTCGAGCTTAGAGAGGTGCTGGACCATCCGATCGATGACAATCATTTCGAGCGGATGGCCCGGTATCGTGCATGCATAATTCGGTTGAGATTCAGGCTCGGCACGCATGAATCAGCGCGACGATTTTCTGACTCGTGAAGAGCTGCCTCGTGGACGTTCCGTCTTCAAGGGAATGCGCCCTCCCTTTTGTGATGCACACCTCGAATGAACACATGCAACTGGACTAAGGACGTGTTCCCCTCCTGTCTTCGTAGCCACCGTGGTGCCTGAGTTGTAAAAGGCACTTGGACATGCCTCGTGGTCAGACCTTCTTGTGCTTACGTCTACCTAATCACTACGCCGCGGTCATGCAAATCCCCGAATAGATACCTCGGCAAATGTGTCTCAAGCGGAGCTTGACCACGATTGCTGAGTGAACCTGACGAGACGGACTAGCCTGATTATATTGAAGGCCAGTGGGCCATACGTAGTTGATCCACTACCGATCAGATCCATACACTAAACCGACAAGGATGTTAACATCAGCACAAACGGGCAACCCTCATGTATTCATGGCGCTTGGGGCGAGTGGAGCTCGCGAGGGTTCTAAATTTTGATGGAAGGACATCTCGAAGAGTCCATCTACTACTAGACAGCTTTGGAATGACGAAGAAGATGTTCCTCGCTGGCTCTCAGTCCGAGTGTGCAGTGGGCGTGCATGACAGACATTCAAGAATTCTTCGCCATTGCAACCGTATGTATACATCCTTTCGGGGAGATGATCCAGCCCAGACTGCCTATCGAAGGACCCAAAGTAGCCGGGCACTTAACCCGGAAATCCAGTCTCTGATCGATCGGGTCCGTGGCGGGAGGCTACATACATACACTCTTCCGCCAGGAATGGACGCTTCCAAAAGGTACATTGATTCAAGCTCGAATCGTGCACCGATGAATATTGCCTAGTCATGAGATACTACTGAAAACGAGGTAAACATCCCGGCAATCAAAATCAAAGTGCTCAGTACGCGTCCGATATACTTCCTCTTGATACCACATGATTCAAGGATGTTCTGGCAGCCTCAGGCACCCAAGGCCGGAAATGAGGGACTCGCTCAGGCCTCGACGCGTGACGCCAGCCAGAAGCGCTTTGCCGAAACGCGCTGCTCCGCTTATCTTTAATTAACAGATTGAATCTCGTCGCCCGCACGCAACCTGACGGACAAGGGCATATTCGTGTCGACCAAACCCAATACCACTTGGTCTCTGCTCTTCTACGACGTCACTGCTATTGAATCTCTCCAATTCACACTCATACAAGCACGCTTTCCGGCTTCCCTCGACCACGGCACCATGTTCATGGGATCCTGAACGTGATCATGGCCTTGCGCGTAACCCCCGCCGCTCCAGATCGTCTCCATGGGTCTTCACTGAATAAGCTCCATGCGTGTGACCCGCCCGCCAAGAGGCGCAAGATCCAGGCTGAAGATGCATCGGGTACTCTCTTAACAAACTCAATTGTGATACGGGTGAGTAATGCCTAGACACATCCATTCCACCATCCAGGCCGGAGGCCGTCTATCCCAATGCATGAGCGATTTGTTGGCTCACTTCTTCAGGCCCACGCCGCCTCCTTGTCAGATGAATCACTCGTCTTCACTCCAATTTGTCTTGTGCCCCGATCGCGATTTCCACTATCATGGCTCGAAGACCCTGCGTGGCTACGTTCCGATGCGCAGCCCGCAGGTCTGTTCGCCGCCGACAATCCTCCTCTCGAGTTGGACTTACGATCGTGTACGGAGCCCACAGTGCTAGCCGTTCGATTAGCGGCCACGGGAGCGCTGTATGTCATTGAGAGAATCAAACGAGGCATATACTCGCTCTGGCGGCTGGCCCGATGGATACAGGAAGGTGACATTGTCGTTGCTGCAAAGGGATGGCAAGGGTCGAATGACATCGCGATGGATATGGTGGAAGAGGAGAAGCCACCTGCCATCTTGGACGGGTCTGACTGGTGGCAGAATGCACAGATTGAGGAACCCTCGTCTGATCTCCTTCTGGGGGAGGAAATCGCAGGACTACAAGTGAGCGTCGTGTTTCAGGCGTCAGGTACGCCCGAAGCATCAAGGAAAACGCCGTCGGCGCAGCCATTGGGGGATCCAAAGCAAACTGCGGCGGGTGCAACACCTGTGCGCGAGAGTCAAATCGACCCTTCAACCGCGCTGGCCGAGTCTCTCATGCAATCCGTTGACCATACCACAGAATTGGATCTGCTTCAAGAGTCCAAGCGGTCCCCCGAAGAACTACTCGAAGGGATGCGAGAACACTACTTGCAAGCTCTCTACATATCAAAGGTAAGCGATATAACGCCATTTCTTGGAGAGCTCAAGATGCTAAATATTTGTCAAGACATCACTCGCCTATTTTGCCAAAGGACCATTAACTCGCTGCCGCGCTGCCTTTAATGGTTCAGACACGACCGGCGCGGGAAATACATGTCAACTCATTGAGCATTACCGCGAAGCGATCCTTGCTGCGAAGAAGATGGACCTGAAGTACCGCGAGTCGCTTCCCGCGGCTGTCCGTGAAGCTGTGCTTGCCGTATCGGAGGACGAAGCTTCTTCGACCAGGAAACGTCGCACCAAGAAGAAGAAGCTGGGCAAGGATGGCCTGTACCCCGAAGAAGATGGGTTCATTCGGAAGTGGTGGAAAGACCGAAAGATGATAGACTCCGTCGCACCGGAGGCTTCACGCGAAGCAGAAACGAAGAAGCACATCTCAGATCTCCGACTACGTGAGACCCAATTACAGATTCTCTTGATCCTGGAGATCTTGGCTTTGGAATCAGTGCCGCCCAGCAATACATGCCAGGGCGACGAGCAGAAAGCTGACAGAGAGACGGACACCTCGAAGAAGAGCACCAAGAAACCGCAAGACTTGAACGTGCTACTAGAGCTACATCTCGACCGACTCTGCATCTGGCATGCAGTCAGTATCGAGGACACTGCCGGCGAGGACTCCTCGCAATCGTCGTCCCTGGTCGATGGCCAGCAACCCAGGAAAAAACCAGAGAGTGACGCCGTCCGCGACTTTTGCACTGAAGTCATCATCCCGTTCTATGCGTCACGCCTCCCCAATAAATGCAAATTGATTACACGCAAATTCGGGGTATCTGGTGGCGTCTCATCGGCTGCAAAGAAAACCCAACCGTCGAGCAAGCCACATCGCCAGGACCCAAGTTCTGCGACTAAGCGGGAGCTGCCGGTGAGGAAACCGAGAAAGTCACTGCAGCGGGTTCTAACGGACGAGAAAGCAGCGGCTTCTCAAATTCGTCACCCGACACTCAGTCGAGCCAAGACGGCCCCGACGCCGCGTGATGCCACGCGCGACTCCCTTGAACCTCTGCTTCCCACAGTGATGGGCGGGACCACTGTCCGTGGAGGTATCCAGTTGAAGAGGGTCGAAAACCGCGAGATTGACCTCAATGCGGCTGCAAGGCAGCACGAGACCAAGTTACGCAAAGTGCAGATGTTGGCTGACCAGAAGAAAGAGCTTGACAGTGCCATCCAAGCTCTTCGGAAACCTAATCGTGAACTTGTTGCCAAGGATATCGCAGAGGACGTAACGAAGCGATTGTCGACAGGAGGTGGCAGCTCTCGCAAGTCAAAGAATCCCGTTAGGAACCCGCTGGGCGAGGGTGTCCAGGTGATGGCCACTCCGCGTGGTAATCGTAGAAGGGATGCTGTGACTGGACTGCCTTCCTTGTCACGTACACTTGTACCTTCACGCTCTTTCGCCGGCGAGATGACCGAAGCCTCTCTTGCAAAGTCGCCCGTCATGATCCCTTCTTCAACACGTCGAGCTATATCCTTCTCAGGCCCGGACTCCTCGCTGTTTGACTCGCAGCCCCGTTCTCAGAAGAGGCAGGCCGAATCACAAGGTCAACCACAGGAGCTGGGCTCAATCCAGGAAACGCCTACTCGGCCATCCTCGAAGTCACTTTTCGAGAATCAAAGCGTAAACAAACTGTCCCGTCCAGGTCTTCCGTCAAATAGTGGCAGAGGGCTCTTTCGCATGCCTGAACTCCCAGCCTCTCGACCTTCTCAACCGGATCACGAGGATACTTCAGGGCATGCTCAGCCCGCCGAACCAACCACACCGGTGTCTTCCCGCCGGCAAAGAACACTCAACGTGATCTCGGAATCGCCCATGGTCGCAAAAACCCCTGAAACTCACAGATCTTCCATGATGATAGCGGACACGCCACCGAAGCAGCAAGCTGTCGGGCGTACTTCCCTCATACCTCGGTCGATCCCTCTTTTCGCGCCGACTACTTCACAGGTTCCTGCATCTCCTATGAAGGAAATCCCAGTCAAGAATCATACTCTTGTACCTTCAACCCCGGAGAAATCGCAGAATAAGTCGATATACAAGCAATTGGGCTGGGACGACGAGGAAATGGATTTGTGAAATCTAGTCTTGCATATCATGTTCACAATTCTACCCAATACAATGTTTGAAGGATTTGCATGACGTCAATTGTTAGACCTGCCCTATGAGGATTTCTAACCCCGCAAGCAAATGTCAAGTTTATAACTTTGACGGTCTATTTAGTGGAGCAGCGTGAATTTGAATATCACGGACCGTTCATACTACGGGCGCAGGGCGGTCTGATGGGCACATCTTCCTCGGCCGAAAGATGGAGCTTCAACAAGACGAGACGCCTTTCCGTAGGATCGATTGTCGCCTTATAGGTAACAGGAATTGTAGTACATGACACTCACGCCTACTGATGCGGCTTAGCCCCATCGATCAAACAGGGAACTGAACGAACAGTTCCACTATTCGTTCTCTGAACAGGCCCGCTGCAAAGAGAACAGCCTGCACTTACCTAACCACCCGACACACTGGAGTTGGGCGAGAGACGTGTTCTCGCGTCGTGGGCAAATTATCCCACTCGTTCAAGGTTCTGATGGCTGCCCCGAATGCACAAGGGTCCCCAAGCTATTGAAGGGGTGAAGCTCTCCCACCCATGACGCATTACATCCCAGAACCCACTCACAGCAACATGTTTCGAACCGCGAGGTGTCTGCTGGGTAGCACGGTGTGGTACATGATATCGGCACCCGGAGCATGTAAATAGCCCGCTGTTAGCCAACTTCGTGAGACGAGGCGACGCCCCAGGAAATCATTGCGTAGATACGCAGCTGCTTGCCTCGCCCTTGGCTGCCTTGCCTCGGATCTTTCAGCAGGGGTTTCACTGAGCGCCCTGTGGCAGTGTTAGATAGCGAGACACCACTTCCTGTGAGCATGGTGTTAGCCTTTCTGCTTTACTTAGTTCCGTACTGCATCACACGTCGTAACATCGGGCCAATGTGTGACAATGATGAGATAGTACCTGCACCATAATCCACGGATCCAGATCGCAGAGACAGCCGGACCATTGTCGGCGTTTTCCTGCGAAATAGCTGGAGATCGCGAGAGCAAAGAGGGATACGGTGTGCATCCATAGCCGAACACTTCACTTGAGGCCAAGTTTGAGCCTTGAATTGAGCAGCGACGGTATAAGGGGGCAGTTTTTGAATCTTTGAATTGCGAATGGATCTGACTGGTTTCTCATTTAGTTGATGGCTCTCTTAGTTTTATGGATCGTCAAGAGCTGCCTGCACAGACCGATATATAATGTTCCATGGCTTGTAGTCAGCGTCAGAGATCAACGAGAAAGTTGAGGAAGAGAAAGGTCCACCGAGAGAGGAAGGTCTGGTAGACCCGACAGTAGTCATTTTTGGCAATTAACTTCGAACAAGAGAGATAATGAAATTGGATGACCAATGAAGGTTGTTTTGCAGGATAGGTGGTTGAGGGAGAGGTGACTTGAAGGCGGCGGCTGGGGAAAGAAGGTCTTCCCACGGACTTTCGCAAAAGTTGTAGCAAACGGGCATTGTCGAGGCTCTATTCATCATTTCAGTAGGTCTCGACGGGCTCTTTGTAACGTTTGATGGAGATCACAATCCTTCTACTACTGCTACCGAATATTCTTGGAATCATCATGGAGCACGAAAATTTTGGTACCGCGAAACTAGTGTTGTGGGAGACAGTTAGAAGATACGTTGATGGACTTACTAAATTCAACGGCAAGAGCGTGCGGGAAGACTCGAGAAATCCAAAATTCGAGGAGCTCAGAGCAAGAAAAAACATTGAAAGAAAGAGTCCTGTACAATGCAGGTATATAAGCCCTCTACAAGCTGACTCTGCAACGAACAGGCCCTCTCCTCGATGGAATTCTCTTCACAAATGTTACACACATTGGGTAGAGCTCATTCCGTTGAATCCGCGGGACTTCATCTTTCCAGCGACTCAAATCCACTTGTACCCCCCGATAAATGACCATGATGCCTCGCATGCCTGACATGTCCTTCGATCACTTGATGATTTCCCATCACAGGTCGATCCGAGAATCCATTCTGGTCTACCTCGCCCACCATAGTTCGCACTATTGATTGTGGCGACGACCCCGTGGATAGAGAAGGCGGAACATCTTCAGGTCTTGTACCCCACGCACCTTCATCGGCTCCAAGGGTAAGAGCAAGATTCTGGCCTTCGGTGAAAAAGTCGTGACTAACCCAGTTTCGGGTATAAGGCTTGCCATTCAGGGTCGCGGATTGGATGAAGCCCGTGCTTCCTGTACTATTAGCAGCACTAAACTGTGCCCAGTTGACGACATGAACTGTTGCAGTCTTGCCCGTGAGCGGCGAGATAATGCTGATTGACTCAAAAAATGGGACCGTGATCAGGTAGACACTTTGTCCTGGATTCGGGAATAGACCCATCATAGACATTGCGACAAACGACCCCATTGCTCCCGAGTCGTCATTTCCTGGAAGTCCGGAGGGAGTCGGGGAAAAGTAATTTGGGATATAGGTGCGGACTCGGGCAGTAGATTTAGCGGGCCGACCAGCATAGTGATATTGATACACGGTGAGGAAAGCTGGCTCGTTGCCGATGTAGGTGATGTTTTGATCATGAAGGAAGTCGAGGCGCTTGACAAAGGTAGACGGCCCTCCTAGCATGACTATAAGCGCGGCCATATCATGAGGTACAAAGCTTGAAGTTTTCGAATTAGCTGAGATTAAGGCAAGATGTTTGGTTGCTTGGGTGCAAGGAGCGACACATACAATTGATATTCCCAGATACTCGACTCAAAAGTTTCTGCTCCATTGTTCTGAAGTGAACAGACACTTCCACTGTTGTCGATATTCGAACACTTTAGCGGATCTTGGTACCCCCACGTCTGATTAAGATACTTGGGTTGGAAAAAGCCAGTAAACCCGGTATTGGTTCCATTGAGGTAAGAGGTTTGATTGGCGTCAAAGAGGTTCTTCCACGACTGGGATCGCTTCTCGTAACCTTCGGCATCGATGGTCAGGTTCATACCTCGGGCCATCTGTGCAATGGTAAAGTCGTTGTACGAGTATTCCAAAGTCCTCGAGATACTTCGCGTCATGGTACCAAAGCCAAGATGGTCAAAGTCCTCCACCGGGATGTAGTGGAGATTCTTCCAGCTTTCAAGACCGCCGCGGCCTTCGTTAGACCAGTCAAAAGGCTCCTGCTCAGCATCCTTCTTGACTGCCTCATACCCTGCAGTCCAGTCAATGCCGTTTTTCAATCCTTTGACATATGCATCGGCCAAGATGTTGTCTGCGTTTGAGCCACCTTGTGTGAAGCCTGCAATATCAGGATCAGCGGGGTTCTGATCGGGTTAAATTTCAAGACCGTCATGCTACCTTTACAAAGAGACATGCGGCAGTCTGGGAGCCAGCCCAGGTGACGCTGGGTGTCGATTAGAGAGCGCACCATCTGGGCCACAGCATTCGGATCAAAGATTATCAGAAAGGGGATCTGGGAGCGGAAGGAATCCCATAGACTGAAGTGAGTTAGAAAAGGGGTTTCAAAGAGCGCACTCTCACGTACCAATAGAAAGAGTCGAAATATGGTTCTGAGCTTTTCCAAAGAGGATTCTCATCTGTATAGTTCTGTGGGTTGATCAAAGTTCGGTATATGCCACTGTAGAAATTGGTAAGAACCGAGGGCTGAACACCGGTCCGTGAGACTCGAATAGAACGCATCTTCTCGGACCATCGCTCAACAGCGGCCTTGTGTGTGGCGTCAAAGTCAAAGTCGCCAATCTCATTTTCGGCATGCGCGCAAGCTTGCGCAGGGCTAATGAAGCTGACGCCCACCCGCGCTTGGATCACTCGATCTGTCGAGGCCTCATGGCGTATGAAAGCGCCTCCCTGATCCCCTGTCAGACTATACCCATGCCTTCACTGTGAGAACTAAGAACGCCTACCTACCGGAAGAGGATACCCATTGATGCCTCGTGAAACAGTCAGCTCATGCACATCGGTACTTGCTCGAGCATCGACAAATATGCCGCTATCCCTGACTGGGCCAGAGCTATGGAAATCGGCGCAAAAGTGGAGTGTGTATGATCCACTTCCAAAGCTTGGCAAGAATCTGCCACTGCCCGTCATCCGCCCTTTGCCTTGCTGAACCACAATCGTGGCATTGTCTTGTCGAGAATCGGAAAGATCGGACAGATCCAAAAGGATCAGAGGCTTGCTGCATTCCGGGAAGTTGAAGCGAAAGAGCGATGTGTGCTGAGCGGCCGTCATCTCCACCTGAACTCCCGTCTGCAGTGACAGTGCAAAGTACCCAGGACTGGCCTTGACCGAGTCTGGCACGTATGGTGTTGCACGCGATTTCTTCGGATAGATGCAGCCATTGACCTCGTCATTGTCGCAACTGACATGGGGAAACAATGGGAAGTTTCCAAGAGATGGGCTTCCCCCTGTCCCCGAGTCGTGCATGCTCGAGAAGCCGGTGACATTACTCCCATCGTATGCAAAGCCGCCCTGGTTGCTACTAGAGTCTGTATCCGCGCCCGCCTTGGCCATGCCATACGGCAGCGAAGCACCGGGGAACACATTGCCTGCCGACCAACAATCATTAGTAAGGAGGTGAAGTCGTTGGGCAAAGCTGACCACCTCATATTTTGGGTTTCCAGTATAAGATGGAGCATACCGCCGTTGGCGCTGCCGATCAGCGGGTCAATGTATGGCAGCACATCGTAATTATCGATGGAGGCAAACTCAAGCGCGTCTGTCAGCGCGCATCTGCTGGCGAGAATGACTGAGAGACTGATGCGCCATAACCACATCCTTGAAAGCGCGTGCGAAAACGAAAGCAATCGATGCCCCTCCGAAATGAGCAGCATCTCTGTTATTAAAACCACTGTCGAAAGGAGTCTTGAGGTTTCACCGGAATGCGGGCATGCGCCTTCCACTCCCCCTGTCGATCGTCCCCGCGTTGTTGTGCATCATGATGAATGCAATGAAACCCTACCTGCAGATCCAGTACCGTTCAGGTCTTAAGCGCATTATCTTCGCTGAGTCCTGTGTTGCGTCGTGATTCAACACCTGAGTGGTGTAGTGATAAGCCGACACGCCATATGATCGTCTGAAGGGATCAGGTGCTCGTCGCAGATGAAACGTGATCATCTGCCGCCGATCCCCGCGAGATTCATCCCAGCTTCCAATCTATCAGACGAGTTTCGTCGTCGGCCCCTTCCGTCTTGGGTCGAAAGGTCCAAGAGACGAGGTGGACGCACGGCCCTTCTTTTGTCAATTGTCCATAGATCGTTAAATCAACAAAGACATTGTTTGTGGATGCGACAGTAGCCGAGAAAATGTTCTCATCGCTACAGGCTCAAACGATCGCCAAGTGCACAATAACTTTCCTCTCACCCTCAATCAAGGTCTTCAAGTCTGCCGAGTCTCAATGTTGCTCATGACCCGTATTTTGACTGTGGTGGAAGCGGCATCGAAGATGTCCCCAATATCTGCGTTTTTGGAGCCTCAAGTTAAATGGAATCCAGCGGCGACATTCGTGGTGAATTTCGTACATGACTCTCGAGACCATGTTCACGCCGCGCATTAATTCTGGTAGCAGTGATCATGGGGTTCATAGGCTCTCATAGGTGCCCGTGCAGACTACAGGCAAGTATAGATCACTATTCAGACCAGTCTTTCACTTGTCTTGTCCGAATGTGAGAAGTCTGATCTGACATCCACAAGGATGAATACTCAGGCCGATATGTTTTAGCAGATCAGGATGTCAGCGCAGTCCGTTGTGTGAGAGCCGAACTTTAAGCCCTAGGCGCAGGATATGATTCCTTGTAGGCATGTCAGCCTTGTATCATCCGCTTATGCTTAAGCCCAGCCTGGTTGTTACAGTCTATTATATTAATGGTCGAGTCTCCGCGAAACCGACAGTATACAGTCTCTCGTGTTGCTCTTCAAGTCTACAGCCTCTCTGGGAAGACAGCTCCCCATCACAATGTCAAACGAAAAATCCAATTGAAATTTGAGCAATTTATTGAGCTATGCTAATGTAGGCCCTCGTTTCTGATAACGAAGATACATGACTTCCTCCATATTTGAACAGCTCCGCTTTCCAAGCACTCTCAACGCTTCTGTTACTGTACTCACAGAGCCGGAATCACCAGCTTCTCATTCTCATCGGCCTCTCGGCTGAGTTGGATAGCCAAGAGCGCTGAAACCGCTCGTGGCGTCTCCGCCCAGGCCTGGTAGACCATTCGGAAGTGAAGGAGGGAAGACTGATTATGCTCCCGATCACTCAGGTTGTCCCACTCTGCAGCACCACCTTTTCGCACGGTCATTGCAAGCCACAGCAGCCACAAAGGCTCTCTCAGCTCAATCCAGTCGATGAGCTCGTGAATATTGTCCAATAGACGCTCCAAGGTGAGGTGCCGAATGTGTCGGGACTCAAGGAGGGCCGCGTTGCGACGGATCTCCGGTATCTCGCAATGATATCTGAGGAAATCTACGACGCCCGCGGGATAATTTGCAAGGGCCGGAAGATGCAGTTCTGCGAGCCTGTCAATATCTTGCAGCTCGATGTACAGCTTGATCTTCATAAGGCACAGCATAAGAAGTAGATCAAGAGACCAAGCGCGGTCGCCGAAAATGGCAATATCTTCGAAAAAATCGACCATGTAGGGCCCAATCTGGGCATTGGGAAGCACGTCGACAGTGTACCGGAGACCCAAGTAGATGTTCGCATTGTCAGGCAGGGCAAGGCTCTGCATTCGCCAACGAACGAAGTCGTAGAACTCCTGGTACTGGCCGATTCTGAGGAAAAGTGGCAGTATGAGGCGCGAAATGCGGAAAGGGTCTCCCTGTCCCCCCAGCTGCAACATTAGCAGCGCGGACCTGACCATTTCCTCAACCGCGGCTCTGTGTCGAACCCGGCTTTGAAGTTTGAGCAGCTGATAAACTTGCTCCATCCAGCTGGCTGTTTCTTCGTGCTCCCGAGATGAGCCGACTGAGTTTGTTGCTGGGGCCTGGTTGCCTTGTCGTAGATCCTCCAACATTTCATCGAGCACACGTTGGCATTGGTCGATATGGGGACACCACTCCCTGTGAGTCTTGGTGTCAGCCACCTGATGCTCCGTAGTACACCAGGCGACGCAGCGGCAAGTTGGGCAGGTGATGTTGGCGTCACCGCCACAGACGACACAGGACTCAGGTAGACTTGTCTGCTCCAAGATGTTGATCTGCAAGCTTGTCAAAAAGACTGTGTGGAAGGTGAACACTGCGGTAAGACTGACAGGTTCTTCTCGAATGTCTGGCCAAGTCATATCGACAAATGAGGAACTGCGCCTGCTCCAAAATCTGAATGGCTGACCAGCGTTCATTTGGAATGTCAAATCACTCAGTAGTCCCAGACGGTAGAGTAGTGGGGATGATATTTGGCCTTGCTCTCTCGTGAGAGTAAAGTAGTCTTCGAGAGAATCAAGTAGAGGTTTGAAGAAGAGAAGATTTGGAGGGGGTGAGGGCGGTGGTATTTATACCTGAGACCTCGTGAGAGATCTGACACCAGTGGTAGCAAACATCTTCTAGGCTCCGATGAGCAGCTTCCCTAACGTGGTCTTCTCTATCGCTCTGCGAAGTTCTAGAATTCTGCCTGCTACGGAATATTTGCGATGTCTCCACTTAGCAAACATTACTTACCAGGCAACGGCCGCCCTGCTACGAGGGCAGGTGACTGGCTTCTATGTTACTGCGTCCCTTATATCTAAGGCCAATTGCTCTCACTTTCATCTCACCTTACACTACGCTCACATAAATCACGATCTGAGTCTGCTCTCTATCTAGCCACCTATCAAATTAACATAGGCGGTGAAACTGTGCATGCAGTATCAGCGCATAAATAGATCTTGATGCTGTACTTTTCAAGGACTTACGAAGACACAATCAAGACACAGACGTGAGAGACACTTGATCTTTCCATTGTCCAGGAATCCTTGGAAAGCCAAAGACGTTGTTAGTTGAGGTTTTAGTTGAATGGAAAGACTTACATTAAACACTTCCGTTGTCGCGGGTTCAGAAGATCACCAAATACAACATCATTCATTCAAATCTCCAGGTTTCGAGTCTACCGGCTCTCAATGTTGCCCACCACCTAGATTCTGCTCCTGGAGGAAGCGGCGTCGGAGATGCTCCGAATGCTCAGGTTGCTTTGGGCAGATATTCACTCTCAGTTTGTGCGTGGACACAATTCATACTTCCGTTTGGATCTCGGCAGTTACTGTTGAAGGTTGGAACTATGCTCACGCCAAGACTGTAGGGCTGATGAAAGCCTACCCAACCGGGCTTTACGAGCACCACCATCTTTATATCGAGCAGTCTCCTCATCTGGATCGAGCTCGACTCGGAATTTCCTGGGTCATGTCTCGCCAGTTACAGTACAACAAAAGAAAGGTGCGCAAGCCCTTCGTTGTGTACAATGTTCAACAATGCCATTTGTTTCACCCAAACACCTTCTACAAGAAGACAGCAGCCCAGGCTCTTGGAGTATCAAATAAAAGTCGAATACTTGGGCAGCTTCTGAGCTATGCCTTGCTGGACTAGCTAATATCGAAAATACACACCTCTTCCCGATCATGTCGAATGCGCTCCATTTCATCACACAGAACAGCTCATTACAAACACGCCGACCCTGGGCTCATTGGGCGGGAACCATCAACTCCTCATTCTCATCTTCTTCTCGACTGTAGGCAATCGCAGCAAGCGCAGAAATTGATCGGGGCGTTTCAGCCCAGGCCTGATAAATCATTCTGAAGTGCAGCAAACCAACCGCCTTCTGCTCAAGATCGTTCATGTGGTCCCATCTGCCCGGGCCACCTTTTCGTGCAGCCATCGCCAGCTGTAAAAGCACCAGAGGATCACGTAGCTCAATTCGGTCAATAAGCTGACGGATATTGTCGAGCAAGCGTTGAAGGATGAGCTGTCTGAAACTCTCCTGGTCCAGAAGGCGTCTGTTGTTCCGAATTTCAGGGATCTGGCAATGATCCCGCAAGACTGTCAAGTTTGTAAGAGATGGACGGAGACGTTGTGTAATCTGGTGAAACTGCCGTAGCTCCAGATACATTTTGATCTTTAGAAGGCATAGACTGAGAAGTATCCAAGGTGGGAACTGAACCCTTCCAAAGACAGAAATATCTTCAAAGATATCAGCCATGTCGGGCAGGATCGGGGAGCGCCGGGGTCTCATGGCAGCAAGTCGATCACCCAGATACATGTGTGCGGTTGAGGGAGCCGTATCGCTCAGAAGTCTCCAACAAATGAAATTGTACATCTCCTGATACTGCCCGATTCGGTAAAACAGTGGTGGGATGAGGGATGTCATGTTGAGGGGATCTTGTTGTCCACCCAGTCGCAAGATCAAGAGCCCACATCTCAGTTGCTCTTTGACCGCGGTCTCGTGGCGCGAGCGGCTCTGCAGTCTGAATAGCTTGAACATCTTTGTCAGATATTCAGTGGTTTCGCCTTTTTCCCAGAATCGGCCAATGGCGTCTGAAAGCGGCTGTTTGCTGTTGATTACCAAGATTGCCCTTAAATAATCAAGTTCCTCATAACATTGTCGTATCTGGAGGCACAGCTCTCGATGGGACTCATCATCAGTCTCCCGGTGTCTAGTACTACACCAGGCGGTGCAACGACAGTGTGGGCAAGTGATCAAATCTTCATTTGAACCACATACACTACAAGCCCCAGAGAGAGGCGTTTCGGGGGCATGAATCTGCAAAAGAGTCAGACAGAAATTCTAGAGTACTCGGGCGGTGGTGCGACTCAACTGCTTCTTCTTTGACTGCGAACCAGTCCAAGTTCTCGGATTGCGCTGCATAGCGGGCCCATCGTTCGAGGTTCCACCTCACAGACATAATGAGGGTGGACGCGTTCCAGGTCAAAGATAGTGCATCGTAAAGAAAGTGAGTGACATGTGGTTTGAAGGTGTGTAGTGATTTTTGATATCAAATAGAGGGTTGAGGGGGAGGGAGAAAGAGAAGAAGGAAGAAGGTGATATTTATGACTGAGATCTCGTGCTGAGGTTTGGTACTCGTGGTAGCAAACATCCTCTAGAATCCGTGAAGTAGCTTCTGGAAGGTCTTTTCTATGACCTGCCACTCCCACAGATGCTTGTTATGTCTCCACTTGGCAAACATTCAATGCCTAGCAGGCGGCGAGCAGCTTCCGGAAGCTCGAAATGGTAATATCGTAGGCAGCCGCTAGGCCTCCTCGGTGTTTAGGGGGCATTGCTTTGAATGTTTACCCAATCTTGTGATTACTGAGCTGGTTTCCATATCATTGCATGCTCGACATCTGAGGCCAAATGCTCTCACTTTCATCTCATCTGACTCTGGCCTCACTTCGGATCATGCTTGGATTTCGCTGTTTACTTGACCTCGTTCAGATCAAGAGGGGCAATCTATCATATACAATTTCGCAGAACTTGCCCTTGACTTTGTCTTCCCAGAGGAGTGTTCAACATATGAATTCTCTGGGCGAGTTGTGTCATTCGGTCACCGGGACGTGGTACATGTGATTTTTTCATTTCTTGCAGACGAAACACCGCCATGAGGCCCAGTTTCACTTACACCTACACAGCGTGACAGTAAAGTCTTCCGGCTCATGACTAAGGGCCGCACGAGCTTTGCCTTCAAACCCTTGAAGCAACAAGCCGTGAGTCTCCCCCACGAGCTCATGTACAGCACTCGTACAATCTTTAACTCAACTGCAGACTAACATCAACATCACCGACCCTTCCATCCTCTTGCGCGACACATGAGCTCAAACTGAATACGAGAAATTGTCAGTCATGACACTGCATGGAGTACTGTATTCCAGCCCACCCGAAAGATGGTCAGAAATCTCGCGTTGAGGACTGCCTTGCTGTCACTCAGGAGCGAGACTACGCTTCTCTGGCTCTCAACGCCAATCTACATTTTAAAGTTTATCAAGTTTCTTCGGTGCTCTGTCGATATCCCCCAGCTAGGCCGTTCTGCACGAGAAAAGTGTGAACACATTGTATGTTACAGCCTGCCAGGCGGGTGAACGAAGAAAAAATTGGCCATCAGATAGGTATGTTTTTTCTTCCTCGGACTTCAGCAGCAATATAACTCCTGCGATTTTGGCCATTGCAGGAATCAATATGTCCTGCTGCCAGCCGACGCCCCGGTCTGTCTGGCAATGCGCTTTGAGGTTCTGTCTCCTCAAGAAGGCCTTGTCGAACGTACCTATGCAATCGGAGATATGTGAAGATATCGAGGTCTTTCCAGGCAGAGTCCATCATTGCAAGCTCACAATACTCAAAATCACTCTTTCTCGATTGACTCGTATCAGATCGAAGAGGTGGTGCAAAGCTTCTCTCCAGACGTCATCAACATGGAAGAGACCGTACCCGAGATGACCCTGCTAGCAAAGGGTATACGGAATTGATTCTCAAGATCGTCAACTGAGTCAAGCAGAGGGAACTCCTTACGGCTACTTCGGCTTGTCATGACGTTGCGGTCTCAGTCAGGTGGGCGATGAGGGCCAGATGCTGATGGCCCGGCATGAGGAGTCCGATAATTTGAAATTCATCTCCAATCATTCTTTGGATGAGTACCGGGATCAGTGGATGTGAGCGTTTGGATTAATGCTCGAGGTATGGTGTAGGCTGGTATGTGAATAGACATACATGTCAGATGTCGGTTTAGTACTATCTGCATTTGCCTTGAGACTTGACCAGCAATCAGATTTGTATGGGCTCATAGACTAGTAGGCAGGTTAAGTTAGTAGTTACTAGATAGTGACACTAATCAGGCTGGTAAGCTCCCTACTAGGGCTATTCACCAGACTCGGACATGTCGCAGCCAATTGCTTCACAAACATGTCGATCTTGAGGTGCATTTAGCCTTCAAGCTAACCAGAACAATGGAATCTGACTTCACGGGCTCTCCGATTCGATGAAATTCGGCCGAACAATGCAGTGAACATCAAGGCCCGGCGGAGCCGTGAAGAAAAGGTAAAATCGGACTTGGACCCGGAGTTGGACCCAAGAAAGATTCGATGCCGAGGCACAAGAGCCGCCAGGAGTCCACCTTCGCCCTGCCTCAACCAACGTTTTGCCTCCGAACATCTTTTATTTGTAACCAGCCTTGAAGCGGATCGGATTTGAACCATGCTCCGTCCGACCTTTTTGTCGTCTTCATCGCTCTCTTTTGCATCTTCTACTCTTCCCTCCATTGCCCCCAGAACGCGGACGAGATCCCTTCCCTCGCCATCACTCCTCCAGCGCCGCGCAGCCCCGTCTCCGTGTCAACCGTCTCTCTCCTCAACGCGATATCGTTACAATCGCTTCTATTCAACTGGTCAGTCTCCCCCAGACCACCGCACCGCAGTGTCAGGATGCACTCTGCTGCATTTTGAACGATTCGTGGTCCCATCATCTCACGCATTTGCTGTCGCAGAATCGATTTCTCCCGCTCATTCGCAGACTCCCCCTCCACCACCTCCGCCCCGATCGCGCTTCCGCCGCTTTTTGGGCTTCACCTCGATCGCCGTCTTTGCCTTTTCTGTCGGTCTTCTCTACCAGACCCAGCGCACCGTCTCCCGACTCATGGCATCCCCGATGATCTCCAACGCCGAAAGCGTGGCAGCCTTTGTGCCCGTGGACGCGCATGCCGAGGAAGTGGACGAGTACCTCCGCACACATCCCGAGGCGGCCAAGCTGCGCGCCGATCCTGAGTTCGAGGAATCGCGGCCTCATCTGCGCTATCCCGAAGCCATTCGCGCACGCAGCTTGACCGCAGGGACGCTGGCCGGCCCCAATAAGCTCGTTGTGCCCCCTATTGTCTTTTCTCATCGCGAGGGCAAGAGCTTGTCCTCGTTCATGTACCTGGGGTCTGATATCTGCGGACACCCTGGTATCATCCACGGGGGTATGCTAGCGACGCTGTTGGACGAGGGTTTGGCGCGATGCTGTTTCCCTGCGCTGCCCAACAAGGTCGGTGTGACGGCGAACCTCAACGTTGATTATCGGGCGCCTGCCATGGCGGACTCTTACGTGGTGCTACGTGCGGAAACCACCAAGGTGGAGGGTCGCAAGGCTTGGGTCGAGGGTCGCATCGAGACTCTTCCTCGGGATGGCAAGGCGCCCGTCGTGTTGGTGGAGGCCAAGGCGCTTTTCATTGAGCCTAAACAAGCGGCTGTAAGTTTCGTTCCCTCGCCCTCTCCTCCTCCTTCTGTCATTTGATCCTTCATTCCATGAGGTTATAGCGGGTTTGTTGGCAAGACCGGACAGAAAGCTGACTTACTGTGTTTGCCTTACTTATCAGGCGTTGACGACTTTGTACCGCGGACCCACCGATTAAGTGGCCGATTCCCTGACTTTTGACGTGATCCGCAATTTTTCGTTCTGGTTCTGTTGGAAAAGAGGGTTCCTGGTTCCTGGCGCGAGGGGGCTTTTTTTTTTTTTCTTTATTTCTTGATTTGCATTTTGTCTCTGTTGAGATTTTTAGTTTCTATTATTTGGTGCCCCTCCGCTACATGTAAACTTATAGAGCATCTTGTACAGTGCTGTTGCTTTGTCGGAGATGTGGTGATTTAGGTGATATACTTGGAGAATAGACTGTCAAGTCTTTGCCACTGGATCTATAAGTAGTTCACATGTTCTTTCTTCATTGGCGTCACTCCATGCTCGCTAATTTCAAAACTAAGAGGGTCAATTCGAGCCGATGGCGCAATGCTGCTTTACTTACGCTTTAGGCATGGTGGAAGAGCCCTCCAAAGAGGTCGGCCACTTCTCCAAACCAGCAAACCACCCGCCAAGCCGCAGCGCGATGGATCCCCCGCGATGATGCGATCCAACACAAGGTTTCCAATGCCCACTTCCACTTCGAACACGCGGCCCTCACAGGTTCTCAAATAAAATGTATTAGTCACTTGTCTGATCAGAACTATATTTTCCCCTCCAACAATTGCAATCTTGACTCTTGTCATTCTCCCTTCCTGAGTCTCCAAGATACATCTTCAACTGCTTCCATCTTCATTGCACATACCTTCACACCTACTACAGCCCCCTCATAATGGCAACGTAAGTCCTCTCCCTCTGTGCTCCACCCCCACCATAGGAAACCACCCCCACCATCACCACGATCACCACCCATACTATACTATCAACATGATCAATGAGCTAACCCCTCTCTTCCAACCGGCAGCAACATCACCTTCCACGCGGCGGCCCTCACGCGCAAAGAACGCAATGACCTGCGCCAACAACAAGGCCTCACCATCTGGCTGACCGGCCTCTCCGCCTCGGGCAAATCCACCCTCGCCGTCGAACTGGAGCACCAACTCCTGCGCGACCGCGGCGTGCACGCCTACCGTCTCGACGGCGACAACATCCGCTTCGGCCTAAACAAGGACCTCGGCTTCAGCGAGGCCGACCGCAACGAGAACATCCGCCGCATCGCCGAGGTGGCCAAGTTGTTCGCCGACTCGTCCGCCATCGCCATCACCTCGTTCATTTCGCCGTATCGCAAGGATCGCGACTCGGCGCGCCAGTTGCACGAGGTGCCCACGCCCGGTGAGGAGACCGGTTTGCCCTTTGTCGAGGTCCATGTCGATGTGCCGGTTGAGGTGGCGGAGCAGCGGGACCCCAAGGGTCTGTATAAGAAGGCCCGGGAGGGGGTGATCAAGGAGTTTACGGGAATTAGTGCGCCGTATGAGGCGCCTGAGAAGCCAGAGGTGTATATTCGGAACGTCGATTTGGCGATTCCCGATGCCGTCAAGCAGATCATCGACTATTTGGACTCCAAGGGTTATTTGCCTGCGAAGAAGGAGTAAAGAGATCGACGCCAAAGGGGAAAGCAACCTGAAACCCTTCGACTTCAACTTTTCCCTCCTCCCTTCTTGCTTTTCTTCATCTCCTTGGCAGGGCATTGCCGTGGTGTGTTCAAAGTTTCTTCTCATGACCGAATTTCAAAGATACGTATAGACGACTACCTTACATCTCGTTGAATTCACACCCAAAAGTGAACCCGAGTGACCTGATCGGTCTTTTGACTCGACCGTGCTTCGTCTCCGTTTGCCGTATTTGGCGTATTGTGCCACAACCAGAAACAGTAAAGGTTTGGTAGAGAGGGAAAGAAATTCCTGCCCCCCCCCCCCCCGGCAATACACGCCCTTAACACCTCACGGCACTGTAGAAGAAGAAGAAGAAGAAGAAGAAGAAGAAGAAGAAGAAGAAGAAGAAGAAGAAGAAGAAGAAGAAGAAGAAGAAGAAGAAGAAGAAAGGCTCTATCAATTGAACAAATATGCTTGTTGTGCTAAATGTACCCTGGCTGATAATATGTACGCGAAGTCTTCTCTCACAAGCTAGCGAAACCTAGCTGGATTTGCCGCTTGAATGTCACAAGACCTCGTTCGAAGGTTCTCCTCTCCAACCATCGCCAACGCTCACTGGAATTCAAATTCGTAAAAGACGTATGGTGTATAATCTGCACTGCCCTCGCCGGCGGCGTGCATCTCGCTCGGGTCATCCCGCTTGACTCGGCCCTTCTTGTCCCGTCCAAAGGCATTGCCCGCCAAGTATGAGTACTTGGCCTCCAGATTGCTTTTGGCCTTGTCGGCTTGCTTTGAGGATGGGGACTGGAAGGAGAGAGGTCATCAGTATATCTTGTAGGCAGCCTCTCAAAGTATGATTGCAAATGACCAGACCGATCCAAGAATGGATGTATAAGAAGAGAAAAGGCAGACGGTGAAACATACCCGAACCAACCCGCAGACAAAGTCCAGCGGTAGACCATAGCGCAGAACAGTCTCAACAAAGACCCGGAGAACCAGAATATGAATCCAGACCATCACCGCCTCACTCCACGCAGTTCGGCCCAGACGCAATGTCTCGCCCCAAAGCTTGCGCTCGTCGCCTCCCACCCGCTCGACTTCCTTGCGCTCTTCTTCCTTGCCGCCCTCAACGTACTTGAAGTCGCGTGGAATCCACTTTTGCTCACGGCACTTGTGCACAAACTCAAGGCTGTGCTTCTTGAAAACAGTCACTGCAAACAAGGAGAATTCGCTGTCCTCGGCAAGGAGTTGCGCTGAGCGAGGCACGACCATCGGAGCCACGGTCTCATACGTCTTGAGGAAATCCTTGACCAGCTGATTGGGCACAGCCACCAAGTGTGTCTCGATGTACTCGGAATTTTGCACGATAGATCGCGGATCAATCACGGACGCGAGAGACTTTGTTGACAGGTTTCCTCTGAATAGTCGGGTAACACATTAGCTTGATCGTTCGAGTTCGTAGTGGGCGAGGGAGCCCTGTCGACTGACGTTTGTTTCCTTTGCAGCGTGGCCAGCGTATTCTTAACTTGATTATATTGCGAGTATTTGGATCGAATATCATTGTCGATACTGGCGGCTTCCTGTAAGATTGATGAGCATGATTGGGCTCCTGCTCTGTCCACTGACCGCGCGCAAGACGTCTTGCTTCTTTCTTGTTCTACTGCAAGGATCCCTGGAAATTTCCGTACCAATCCGGAGCGTACTTACCTTATGCAGCAAATCAATCAACTCCGCCAGCGATTTATCCGCACGGTACTTGACCTTGTTCCACGAGAACGTCCGCAAGTACTGATCAACGGGCTCTGTAAAGCACCAAACACCTCACATTAGCCAAAAATGGTCCCCCCCCTCTTCCTCCCGGGCAATCATCCCCACTCTCATCATCCCCTCCTCAATCCAAGAGCACAGACATACTATCATTCACGACCTTCATGCGCTCAATTTGCGCCTCATCCCCTTCCAAGATGTTCTTCAACGCATCCCCAACCTTAGCCACCACGCCCTGACACGAGCCCTCGAGCTTTGCCAGCTCATCCGCCTGCTGCACAAGAGCATCCAGCGTGCCAATCTTGAATTCGGGGATCGCAAAGGAGGCTACCGAGCCATTTTCGGGAGAGACGGTGGCCGAGACAGCATCGAGAGCGTCATCGCGATGATGCGAAGGGACGATAGAGGTCGGGAATGAGACGAGAAGGTATTTGCCGGATTGCGCCATCGTGTGTCAAGGGTGGAAGGAGAATTGGAAAGAGATGGTGGTGCCGGGGGTGGACGGTCGTTGAGAGAGGGCCCTGGCGGTGGGGCTGTAGCGTTACGGAGGTTCGGGGGAGTGGATTGGGAGCTTCGGGAAGCTGGCTGAGGTGATGTCGTAGGCGGTCGGAGCTGTGACGAGAGCGGGACCTTCAGATGTGTAGGAGACTAGGAGGCTAGACTAGCAGTAATAGACCGGTCGGACACAGGAGGAGTAGTGGGAGTGGTAGTACTGTAGATGGTAGACTGTAGAAGACTCAACCTACCTAGGTAATTCGATTAATCAATCTGGGTACCTAGTAACTACCTAACCTAAATAACTTCACACTTCATACTTCACACTACAATCGCCCATAAGTCTACCGTCCTTGCAGCACCTCACATCACATGACTTTCTTAGCATCGCCAAACTAATGTTGACATCGGTTGTACTACCTTATGTAGGTCATGAACCTTCTAACTACCTGCCTACCTAAGTACCTATGTCCATGACCTAGTTAGTAGCATACCGCTCTTTGAGCGGTTCATCGGCCAAATTCACCCCTAGCGCACAATGTGGCCGAGGATAAAGACCTAGGCGTGAAGATAGGCTAAGCACTCGACAGACCAACATCCTTCAAGTCCAGGTTTCGGGGCTGGAACTACGGGAATGACCTTCGATGAGGCCGTATTGGGAATTGCAAAGGGAAGGGTATAGATGTGTCACATGTTGCACTCGCTTTACGTAGAAGCTCCGTGAGCGAAAGGATAGAGTTGGGACTCGGTTGTCCAGCTAGGATCTGGTTGGACCCCATGCGATTAGGATTGATGAAAGGTCTATTTCATCGCTAGTGTGGAATACACAAACAATGATACTGGGCACAAAGGCCGAACATGAACGAGGCAATAAACTAGCTTCTAGTCTGTAAAGATATATGACGACAAAACCAATTCACAGAGCGGATCAATTGCGTAGCAGGGTATCTGGATGAAGCGTGGAGCGCCAATCGTGAGTAGAGTAGCGCAGAAGTGCAACCGAGCAACTGAGCCGCAGCACGAGGGTGACCGTGCCGGAAGGAAATAGGGAAATGTGAAAGAGCTATAGAGAAACGCGGTGTCTGTTCAACTGTACAGATTTGCGAGACGCCAGCATTGAAAACGGAAATCAGGTAGGAGACACATGGGAGGAGCATAGGTATAAAGACCAATAAGATTGATTGGCGGGCGGAATGGGCGTAAATAAGTCAAGTCTTAAGAGGCACCCTACATGCCCTGGAAGATGTCCTGGCAGTTGTCGACCAGGAACTTGAGAATGTCATTCTTCTTTTGAACATCCGTCATCTCGCGGGCCAGGCTTTCAGGGCGCATGATTGTGGGCGCAAAGACGACCGCAATGTTTTGGCTGGTCATTAGATTCTCATCTTGGCGCTCAACAACACGCTTCAGATGGAAGACCAGGAACTCAAGAACGTCTCGGTGCACACGCGGAAGCTCTGACAGATTCTTTTGAAGTAGGTCAATGCGGGTGGCGGTATGCGTGACATCAGCAGAATCAATGATTTTGTCATAGACATCATACGTGATGAGTGGCATTGGAAGCTTGCGGAAGTATTGCTTCAGAGCCGAAGTCACGGCGTGAATGTCGAGATCGGGATCGGAGATGTCATAATCAAAGGGAGAGCGCTCAAAGCCCTCACGAATGCCTTGAATCGCGGAAGCAGCTCCCGACTTGCGGTAAATGCCCTCCATATCCATTCCTGTTTACGTATTAATCAAACTGATTGGCCCGTAAAACACCGTTGGAGTCGAACGGAATGTCCTTACCTCGTAGTTCCACTTCCTGGATACAGCGAGTGATAATCGCAGGGATGATGCTTTTCTCATGCTCCATCCGAGCCTCGAGATCGGTACCGAAGAGACCTGGGGAAGTTAGATAGAACCCAGTAACAAAACCCGGCATTTGGGGACTTACCACCAGCAGCAACTTCAGTCAAAACCGGTGTGCTGTCAGCCTGCGAAATCTTACCACCTTGTTTGCCGCGCTGATTACCGAAGAAACCAAAGCCTTGACGGCTGGGATCTTGAGTCTGGGAGCGCGGAAGACCACCGCCGGTCTCGCCATTTTCACTCGACATAAATGCTCCCTTCAACCCCTTGACACCCTTGGCAACGTTCTGCCCTCCCTTCTTCCAGTTCATAAACTTGCCCTTACGAACATTCACAACCTGGGGACCGGGCACAATTGTAGCAGTGGCAGTCTGAGTCTCAATATCGTCCGAGATGTGGGCAGTGGAGATCGAAGATGCCAGACCATCAATGCTTGGCTTCAGCGTTTCCAGCGATCCAATCGACTTGTCCTTGCCATGAGATATCAGTCCCAATCCATTTCCTCCGCGTTGTCCATCCGATGTGCTCTTATAGAGCTCTTGGATCTGGTGCACGAGTGTGTTGTTCAACTCGGCCAACTGGGCATTCTTCAGCGAAAGCTGCTCGAATTCTTGGAACGCCTTTTCCTTCTGGCGGTTCAAGTTGGCGAGCTCGTCAGACAGATCATTGCGTTTCTGGATCATCTCTTCGATCTGTGGGCTATATGATTCCTTGAGCTTGTGAATAGATTCAGCTAGCTCGCGGAGGACCTGGTTGGAGAACTTTCCAAGGTCCAATGGCCCACCAACAGTGCCGCGCTTCTCAGCCTCCAGATGTTCCGTGAGGACTGTGAGCTCACGCAGCACAATTTCTCTTTGGGCATCAAGAACAACCATGGTGGATCGCTTTTCCGATAGCTCAGTGTTGACCTGTTTCACATCTGCTGCCGCATTCATAGCCGCTTCCATGTCATTGGCACGCTTGCGTTCCTTGCGGAGCTCGCTCCGAAGCCAGGCAATTTCCTCGGCCTGGGTTGTACCTGCCGTCGGGCTGCCTAAGTCCGTTGCGATTGAGCCACCGCTGGCAGGTGAACGGGGCTCCTTGCTTTCTTTTCCGAGGCGAATGCTTCGGTCGCTGAGACTCCGCCCATGACGAACGCCGCTTGAGATGCGACGCAACAGAGACTCGCTGGTCTGGTCATGGTCCGTCTCACCGTTCCGCAACCGAGACGGTGAACCTGCACCGTCGAAGTTGGTAATGGCAGAAACTGCTGGTCTCCGGGCCTGGTCAGTAGCGCTGTGGTCGGATGCCTTTGACGACCCGACATATGGCGATGAGACAAGCGGTGCATTGGAGTCCTTTTGGGAAGACTGTTGATGTCTGCCTTCCAGTGAATCACCCCGCTTTGGTATATGAGCCATGGTATTTGGACGCTGTGAGCGACCTGCATCCCCATTGGTATGCTCGTGGGGACGGCGGAGCTCTGCTGAAGGGCGAGCGGAGGTAGAAGGTGACCCACTCGCATCACGGAACGCTAGATGCAAGTCAGAGCGGGAGCTTCTAGCGGATGCTGGCCGACTCAGTCGAGCCATGTCGGAGTGGGCAGTAGAGTGCTTGGCCGGCCGTCCGGTCCGACCATCCAAGTCTCGCCGGCTGACATCAGTGTCGCGGGGCTCCCTGCCTTTCTCCTGGTATGCGATATGAGGTGAGGCATGTTCCGAGGGCGTGTGGGAGGGAGGCTCAAGTGTGTGGTCACGGTCGTAGCTGTTCATGTGAGATGGTTCACTTGACTTTACTGAATTGAAATAGTCACGCGGTAGCTCCTGTTGACTCTGCGGCTGGGATGACTCCCGATAAGTCTCTGAGGGATCAAAAGCGAGTGGGATCAGGAACTCGCCGCCGCCCACAGTGTTCTCAGCGGCACGGTCCGCAGCGATCTGGCGACTACTTCGATAAGTGCTAGAAGGAAGGAGGAGATTGTCTGAAAGGCCGGGGGAGCAGAGTCAGTGGGACATAATCTGGCGAGCGATGGGAGAAGGGCATTGACAAGGAGCTCCTTACCCGTTGCACTTTGTAGACCTGCAGCAGAAATGTCCGCGCGTGCAGATTCTCCATGATTCTCCGTATGGCCTCGGGGCGTGTCTGCGTCCATTATGTCACTGGCCGCCTCGTCAATGGATCGAGCATCCTCCATGCTGGGAGGTAGAGACGGCAGGGATTTGTCCAGTTTCACCCCCGGAGCCCCTGGTCTTTTGCTCGTAGCGCCTGCTTTTTTCTTCCGCCTTCGTTGCATCAAGGATTCATGACAATCCATGCAAAATATTCCTTGAGATGTTCGGGCATAGCGTAGGTTCTCGATCTTTCTCTTGCAATTGCGACACCGGAAACACTGGGCGCAAAATGCCTGGTCGCCCGTCAAGATAGCGAGATCCTCAATTTTGTTGCCGCAGGAGTTGCAGCTATAGGTACAGTTGCTACAAATCAACGACCCATCGCCCAGGAGTAGGAGGTGCGCATCCGAGTCGAGGAGGGTACCGCAAGTGCTGCAGCGGAAGCAATCGATGTGCCATCTTTGCCCCGCTACAAGGAATTAGCACATGAACGTGAACATGTCTATTATTTTTTCGTCTTTGGCGTGACTTACAGAGTTCAAATGCTTTGCCTTCCTCGAGAATCTACCGAACGGGGTGTCAGCCCGTTCTGAGGGGAGCAGCAGGGCTGCAAACAATCAACATACCTCTCCACAGCCCATACAGGGGTATGGCACTTCGTCCTGGTCAAGAGGAGAATCGGGTTGGAGTGTTGGAGAATCCATGATGACGGAACAAGCTGTTTACGCTTCCTGATTTCGCGGTACCTGGAATGATCACTGAGACCGCAGGTTGCGGCGGACGCTGTCAAGTTGGCGTCCTTGGGAGCTACTCGGTGTGGCAGCCAAGCAAGTCAAGACAGCGGAACAAGTATCCAGCACGCAACCTTGTGCAAGCATACAGCTATGGCTCCAGAAGCAGTCCAGTTGGGTTGATCGTTTCGGCTATGAGAGCTCGGCGTAGGGACACGTGGGAGTCAAGTTCAAAGGTTGCGCATGCCGCGACGAGAGAAGATACGGGAGTCGCAATCAGGAGGCTGTCGTAGTGGGAGGGAATGGTGACTGGGTGAGAATCGGAGTTGTCAGTTCTCAATGTAGCCTCAGAGCGGGATACCGTTTACGCGATCCATATGGTCTGGGAGACGGAGGACGGTGTAGGGAAATGCCTTGCGGTGTGTGCAACTGGGTGGAATGGCGACCGCGGGCCTCTTCACATCAACAGGTGTGGGCTGCGAGCTGCGCACGAGGGCTTCGGGAGGATGGAAAAATTTCCAGATGGAAGGGACGCAATGATGTGGTGCAACATACCTAATGATGGCACTGTTTGCAGGACCGATCACTTGGCCGATGGAAGAATCTGAAGATTGGCGCAGAGTCTCTCTCAATCGTTCTCGGTCAGTGAACCAGTGGCTACCCCTCGCGGGAGCAGGCACGTCGAGAGCGCAGATGAATGTCGAGGGTTGAAATGGCCGAGCGGAGAGGGCGCAGGACGGGGTCTGGGCAGAACACACACGAGCGGCGACCCAACAAAACAAAGGATATCAGAAGAGGGACCCTCAAGAGGCACACAGAGCGACACCAGTCGACAAGGAGTGGGAATGGAGACAAAGTGTCTTTGTTGGAGAAGATCAGTTCATTGGGGTTGCGCCGCGTTGGACCAGGAGTGAAAAAGAGGTGGTGCTTAAAGAGTGCCAGGGGTGTGGGTTTGGGTTCAATGGGGGGTGGTTCTGGGTGGAGCAAAACACAGGGAGTCGGAAGTCGGAAAGGAGGTTGCAGCTAAAGCGGAGGATCGATGGACTCTACTAGTGACTTGGGACGAAAGGTCGCAAGCCAGGAACGAGCCGTAGCGTGGCTGTCTGTGACATAAAGGAGTCCAGCATCTCATCCATGGTAGCTGGGGGGTTCTCAAAGCACTCTATCGCTTGCACGGAATCCTGGGTAGTTATTAGGTACCGTAGGGCATTCGGCACTGGACTATAATAAGCTGTTTGACTGTTGAGACAGGACAACCTGGCTTCGTCGGCGTTGTTCAGTTTGACTGAGAAATGATAGGAGATGAAAGACAAACAAAAATCAGATTTTCTCGAACTGGAACCGATAGAGCTGGATAGGCATTTCTATAGCAGGAAGTGATTCATTCAATTAAGATACTCAACTATGCAATGGAACTCCTCAGCAGCGGTCAACTGATGGGATCGAAACTCAGTATAAGGTTGTTCTATGATATAGGTCGTTGGTCTATATGTACTGAAAGTATAACTGACTTGAGCTAGAAGACTCGTACCTTCAAATTTTTTCAAATGGTGGTCCTCACGACACGTCACTGGATTATACAGCCTCGAGGGTCGGAAGGCTCAGCGCAGTACTACTCCTATACCTCAAGCTTTGGTACATATACATACCGACTACTACGGTCAACCTTGGGACACATTAGGTAGGTATACAATCAAAAATGATTCTACTAACGCGTAGTTCAAGTCCCTTTTGACCCGGCTGTTGGAAGATCAACATCTCTCTTTGCTTGGATCGAGTCGATCGAAATTCATCGATCGGGCGTCAGTCTTGACATTTCTGAGCGCAGTAACACTTGATCATCCGGCTAAAGAGAGCATTTCTCGAATGAGAAGCTCACCTACACGAGCCTCCTGCTGCACAATGCTGCCGTCTACCTGACCCCCGAGTGTATCTAGACCGACGTGGACCGTAGTGGATACTTTGACAACCGGTCCTTTCATGAGAGAGATTCGACATGAATGTGTTGGCCTCAGTCCTACTGCTACTGTACATTGCTCTTCTTCGCCTCGAGACTCCCGTCTGGTCCAATGGTCCTTGAATGGCTCATTGGAGACATCGAGGACCAGAGCTGGTAGGTACGTGTTCGCGGGACGTCATCATTCCAGGGCGGGCAAGAGTGACCACTATGGCCGAAGAAAGAACAGACACACTCGGGTAAGGATGAGAGTTCCTTCACGGGGATATGAGTTGATGACTGAGTTGCGATCCCCCTCTTTCGGTCACTCCAATTGTTGACGCACTGATCGTTCAAACAGCCCTCGAGATCTTCATCGTTCCCATACCACCCATTTACGATCTGAATTCTGTCCATTGTCGACGACTGTCATTGAAGACCGCATGCATGCCCCATGCTACGTGATCAACTTACTACTGTCTAAAAGGGGCCATTGCCCGGGCCCAAGAGGTGCTCGGTAGTGGATCACCCAGTCAGCGATCAGCAAAGGAACGTAATTCATAGATTATCCCATGGGTGGATCAGCCCTAATATCAAGTGTAATCTCCCGCGGTCCCGTCGATGCCAACGCGGCAGATCGACTCTCGAACAACAGCAGAGAGAATAGTTCACTACTGTTGCACTCTACAGTCTACTTGAATATTCGAAGGCTTAGGGTACTCGGTTTTCACATTTTGCATCCCTTCATGAGATTGGCATCAATTTTGTTTCTACCATTCAAGTAGTCGCAGGGCCCCCAGTCGGTCGGCAGCAGGGCCCCAAATCTGGCTATGAAATATAAATATTCATTCTCTCCTAAACCAAGCGACCTACCGTACTTACTCTTTCGGGCCCTCGGACGCGGCCACGTGTGTCAGTTTGCCTGCCATCCATGGATCTGGCTTCGTCTGTTTCAAATCGAGTCCTAAAAAGGACCGCAGGTAAGGTCTCATTCTTTTGGCGGTCAACATCTTTCATTGCTTCAAGTGTGCCTAATCCCAGTGACCCAGTCTGTTTGAACGATTGTTGCGTCGCCGAAGCTCCCGCCCGCCCCTGAGACAGGGTCTCTTCACTGTACATTGAGTGTAGTGTGTACTGTGTGGTAGTGTACACTGTACAGTTCACAGTTATCCAATAAACCTGTACAGTAGTTGCAGTAGCACCCCATAACCACGATTGATGGATACCCTTTGTCAAAGATACACACCTCATGCATGGACTATCGTCCTGATTTGCAGCAGGTGTAACTATTTGGGCTCCCCAAGCGTAGAGCCCGAGACTACCAAAATGATCGCCTCTTGCACGAGGCTCCACCGAGTCATGCACGTTCCATGAGTCATTTGATTAAGTACCGTCCCGGACAGCCCGCCTCAACAATCGTTTCTTTGCATTGTTTCAGCGCACGTTTGAAACGACGCAGTGTCACGTGGCGCATGTCCGAGGTCCCGGGGCGTCTCCACACGGGAATTGGACAGATAGTAGTACTACTGGGCTTGGACCTCTCTACCAGTCCAACTCTACCTAACTACAGGTAACCTACATACTATACTGATACACTCTATAGACCCGAGAGCATGGACGACGGGAGATAGGAAAAAGGTGCAACATGAACATCCAGACATACAGGATGTCATGGTCAGACATGCTTCATTTACCACTAAAAAGGCTGACTTTCTACAGTCGTCCAGCTGCGTCATGTCTTTGGCATCTACAGTAGGCGTTCGGTGTTTTCAAAGAATAAAAAAAGAGCACAAGGTCAGCACGAGTCGAACAAGAGAATCGCGCTGTGGCCCTTGTTCGCCCCCGCGATCTGCCATACATGGTTCTTCCAATAAAAGCGGAGTAAGGGTCCAGGGTCTTTGTTGCTGTGCGGCCACCTGCATGTAAAAATCGAGTCCGTCTGTGGGGGCCAAGACTAGACCGAGGGGTAAGCATCCAGCTTTGTGCTACATTCCACGGGCAGGTGGTCGACGGGAAGACATGAAAGGACTGTAACAACTACGGGTAGATGCGTCGGCGAAAACTGGCATTCTCACATGGTAGGGAGTATGCACACGACTACACCATTCTCAGAAACTTGCAAGCATAAATAGTCCCTGAATTGAAATCTTTTGAACATAGGTTGGAGATGAAATTCATGTGCAGGAAAAGAGCTTGATCGGGGGCAGCTCCCGGCTGCGATACCTAGTTAACTAGTCTAGCATTAGATCAATAAGCGAAGGGTCCAAGCAAGTGAGGGTCCATCGCGATCAAGCCGTGCGCTGAAGCCACTACATGATTGATGAGACATAAAATCCTTGCAACATGCAAAAGCTGCGATGATCATTGGCCGATTTGACATGGTGGTAGGAAATGGGGAGATGTTTCAGACCACATCTTCTCAAACATCTGGGGCACTAAAGTAGTCGGACTTGATTTCAAACCCCAACTTTGGTACCCCAACAGGATCCAAAGAAAGGCGATGGCGTTTGGAGAGGCCCAAGCGACTGAGCGATGAATTGCAGCCCAACAGCCAAGGTCGAAGCTGGGTCGAGAAGTGGGCAAAGCAGGCCTATGGATAGATAAAGGCGAGTCGATACCATTCATGCTCATGTGAGCTGACCATCGAGGTTCCTCAACCGATATTGTATGGCGTTGCGATCATCGTGTACTTCATCGTCCTCGTATTCTTGAAGCACAATGGTACGCATTAGGCGACGGGGTGCGCGACGACCGGTAAATAGTTCGAATTGAGCGAACCCTTGTTCAGGAAGCACATCTAAGCCGTCTAACGCAACCCAACCTCGATGAGAAAGAGCGCGAATTTGTTTCATGAGTGGCGTATTGAGAGGTTTGTAGGCCAGCTGGAGTTCAAGTCAGTCGTCAGCTCAGATGAACAGGGAGCGAATAAATAGAAAAATCTCGGAATGCTGCTCAGCAGCAAAACCTTCTGGTCAACTTACATCGACTACAACGCCACCCGTTGGACTTTCCAGCCATTGGGTTGGTACATTGAAGTTGGGAGCTGGTTCGCCGGCTATACTGTGAGCCGGAATACCCGAGACGATAATCGTTGGTTGCTTGAAAGCGACAGGCCAGGGATCATCAGGATGGCTGAGAATCCTCACCCGTGGACGGTCTTCTGGTCTTCGGCCCTGGGAGAACAAGTCCTGCCGATTGTAATGTTCGGCTAGTCTTTCGGCTTTCGCGACGGTTCGGTTGTACACGAAAATATTTCGCACGCCTAAATGGATCATAGAATAGATGGCCGCTCGAGCCATGCCACCTGATCCAATGACCAAGCCCGTGGTTGTTTGACGAATTGCGTTGGCCGGCGACAGTCCCCGTCGAATACAGTTGCAGATCCCAATCCAGTCGGTGTTGTCTCCGTGGATTCCTCTTACCGGACCAGCACGTGTTCTCTCAAGGTGGATTGATGACACCTCTGAGACACGAGCGTCCGCGAGGTCATTATTCCGAAGAGGTATGATCGTGTTGACAGCACCGATGGCCCGGGCATGCGGTGACATGGAGTGTAGAAGAGGTATGACTTCGGTCTTGTAGGGCAGGCTAACGCTTGAGCCACCGAAATAAGGGTTCTCCACCAGCTCGTTCAGCCCACGAAGTTCTGCACTTTGAAATATGGAGTAGCGATGCGGCATTCCACACACTTCAAATGCAGCGTTGTGCATGGCAGGAGACATGCTGTAACTGACATTGGCACCAAAGACGAAGTATTGCATGGGATCATACACGAATGAACTGTAGAGCGCCTTCTGAACGGCAACGGCGGTTACGTCCGAGTCAACGAGACCCGATGATTTGCCAAAATGCGAGTGCGTGACTGGCGTGAGGATGGGATTGAAGCACCGTGACATACGACCAAGAGGTCCTGTGTTATAGGCAATCACCGGAATAGCCCTTATCGGGAGATTTTGAACTTTGTGTCGGAATCTTTGTACAGCGTCGTTGTCTTCAACTTTCATGGCCGGTTGACAAATCCGCAGCATGTCACACCCGAGCTTTTGAGCACGTTCATATATCCTTAAACATTCGTCGCCGTCCCAACCTCCCGGAAAAGGCTGGCGAGACTCAAAGTGTCCGATGATCTTTGTGTTGCCACAGCTTCTGATGACTTTAGCGAGTAAAGTCTTGTCACGGTCCAGGTCAATCGTTAAGAAGCTTGGGCCGAGCCGCAGGCCTTGTTGAACAAGCGCCGAGTATTCCCGATCAGAGACACGTTCGTTTCGATTTGCCGAAGCGGGCCTCCTAGGCCTGACGTAGCTTTCCACATGATAAATGAGAGGAACAATAGTATGGCGGCGTATGAGGGCAACAGCATGACTGATTTTGTCAGCCAGATCCAAATCGCTGGCGGCCTGAGCCGTGTGCTCCACAACGTCAATGACTAGCTCGACTGCATCAACATTGTATTCAAGCTCCTCAATATCCACACTAGTCTCACATAATGCGGAGAAGGGAACCGAAAGCGCCAAGGTATTGCGACGGCTTTCGACAGGCAACAATGACAACGGAAAAGAAGCTTGCTGACGGCCGGTTTCCTCGCGGTCATCTGTAATAAAGGCGACGAATGAGAGAAAATCCCGCTGAATCTTCTTCAGTGTCAGAAATGGCGTGGACGCTTGCGGGCGCTGGTCGATTTGAGACTCGAGTGACGAATCCTGTTCGCTTGGTGTTGTATTGGTGCCACCCCTGGGTACGGTCTCCGAGAGGTTGAAAAACTCCAGGTTGGAGCAGCTTCGGTATATTGGGCCTGCGATCTGGAGGAAATGTGATACTTTCTGCGTATCCCAGGCTTTCAAATATGATTGAATGCTTTCAGGATCTCGAACAACGTGGATGATTGGATGTGTGAGGGCATATTCCCTCAAAAGTTTCTGGCCACGACGCTCCATTGTTCCCGCTCCGCAGACGATGATGCAGCCTTCCTGGTTGTCCCACAGCATAGACTCGAGAACTAGGGCTTCTTGTTGTTGAAAAATCGCATGATCGTTGTCCTTTTTGAATTCGGCGCGGGAGCAGCCACTGACTTGACGAAAATATTGATCCGAGTCGATCAATTGGCGACCAGAGGCAGCTGCCAGAATAACCGCTAGGCTAGACTTGCCAGTCCCTCGAATCCCAATCAAGACAATAGATGAATTGAGTCTAAACTTTCGTGTACTCGGCCATGAATCGTTGTCTGTGGCGAGCGCCGGAGAAGCCCGCTCATACTGCAAGGCTCGATGGTTCGTTTGTGGCGTATCCCGATTGCTATACGATGACATTTGTCCATGTGAATGTCGCGTCGAACCATTTTGTGAACCAAGAACGGCCAGTGAGACGGCACCCTCTGTAGGACTGTACTTTCGGGGTTGCGCATCGTGTTCGACGAGTGATTTTCGTTTGAGTCCGAGTGAAGACATCGTCGCATGCTGGTGGTCACGAAGAACGGAGAAATTCCATTGGGACAGATTTGTGGTCGATCAGACAGCGATGATCAGTAGGTCATAACATTGACTGAGCGAAAGCTTCAAGTTCAAGAGATCTGCAGTTTTGATGGGCTGACCACGAAAAACCTGCAATCGCAGAGTCGCAATGATTAGTGTCGTAAGTTGTAAGGTTGCTTTGCGACCGTTCCCCAGCCGGCGGGGGAATTGCGGGCCATCTTTTTGCCGCTGGTCATCCTTTCCCCGGACTCCGATAGCGTGGATGGCAGATACATTTGTCTGCTTTCTCATTACCTTCACTTGGCTGGAGGAAGCAGTTGGATTGCTACTGAGGAAATTGCAAGCCTCAAATCGCAGATAACGAAGTCCGCCCACGACGAGCTGCATTACATTGCTGGAGCCTGCGGGCGTGATAAATTAGCGCAACAGGCATCGCCGGCAAAAGATTTACCTGCCTAGCGTTTGATCGCCTCGCCTACGAATATGCGGCGGAAGCCGCTAAGCGTAATTTTACATCATGACCTCCGAGCCTCGCCAAGTCACTGGCCCAAATGGCAAGACCAAGCGTCGACTCAATTATGCGGACAATGAGGGCAAAGCAAATACACCACAAGAGTCAGCTCTGCCCAAGCGGCAGCGAGTCTCACGAGCATGCGATAACTGCCGATCCAAGAAAGACAAATGTGACGGGGCACAGCCTGTATGTTCAACATGCGCATCACTCGGCCGTCAATGTACCTACAAAGCCAACCCAAAGAAGCGAGGACTTCCGACTGGTTACATACGGTCTCTGGAATTGTTATGGGGACTGGTATTCCAAAAAATCCCAGGCAGCGAAGACGTGATGCGCGCTTTGATGAGGTCCACCGACCTTCTGGGCCGCCTCGCTGCAATGGGAAAAGATGCTGAAGGATCAGACACTTTGCACGCCTCGTTCAAGAACAGCGCGCTCCTCAGGGACATTGAGCGGATGCTGGTTGTTCTAGAGCAGCCGGAGGAAGATAAGGAACGGCTCACTTGTCCTCCCAGCGATGCCGGGACGCCACTTGATATCGACCGAGTTCTAGCATCGGCAGAAGCTCAAGAATGGCATATTCCCGAAGGAATCGATCGCCTGCATAATCTGCCAATCGCTATTTCGCCGTCGTGCGCTTCCCAACAAACCATCGCGGGCGGGTCCCGGAGCCATCGAACTGAAGAAGCAGCAGTCCAAACAGAATCATACAGAAGTGAACATTCTCTCAGTGATGTCCAGTTCAATGTCAGAGGGCTCTCAACAAGGCCAAGCCAACAAGCCTTTGAGCTTCCGTCTAATGGATGGTCGCTTCTTGATGTGTACTTTACATATACGCAGTGCTGGTTTCCCATTCTTGAAAAGCACGACATGCTTCGCATCGCATACCAATATGCCGAAGGACCGCTTTCCATGTCCAGTGACCTGCGTGGATCCGGAGATCATGCCGCGTTATGGGCAGTCCTGGCTTTGGCCTCTTTTCAAGATGGGGCCAACAACTCTACCCACTCTCCCAGTGTGCAGTCTCGCCCCAGAAACGCCACACAATTATCTCGCATCGCGCGATCACTGATTCCTGCTGAGGCTTGCGTGCAAGAACTCGGCCATGTACAAGCTCTGCTTATTTTGTCATTGATAAGCCTCGGTCAGCAGCGATGGACTACCGCGTGGATGCTCATAGGACAGGCTATTCGAAGCGTTCAGTTGCTGGGATTGGACCAACCGAGCCCCAGGTCTGCATGCCACAACGGCGCGAAATCGCCCGGTCGGACACAACATGTCTTTCTGGGCTGCTTCTTGCTCGAGACGCTGATTGCTGAGCACATGTCGCAGCGACCTTCTCTCAGGAAGGAGGATTTGACTCGCGTTGGGGCTATCGGGGAGGATGGGCTCGAAGAATGGCATCCATGGGAGGACCAGACCGGTTTTCGCTCGAGGCATTCCTTCCAGTCTTCTATGCAACGCGGTCCCATTCATGCACTGAGTACATTTAATCGGCTGCTGTCTTTGATCTCTATACTGAACGAACTCTGTTTCTTGAAGCAGGATCCAACTGCTTCCCGCGCACATTTCGAGTCCCTCGACGTTCAGCTTCAAAGATGGGTCACGTCTTTACCGAAGAGGTTTCGAGTCAACATGTCCAATCGCCATTCCAGCCCTCCCTCCCCTCATTTGTTCAACCTCGAAGTGTTATACCAAAGTACCGTGACGAGTCTGAGTTTGCAGATTGCATCCCGACAGGGCGATAATAATCATATCATTAGACTACAACACACAGGCAAAGCCATTGAGAGCTCTCGAACACTGCTCGAACTGCTGCAGTTCTTCATGGAAGCCTTCAGTTATAAAGCGACGACGCCCTTGTTCGGCATAGCCGTGAGTCGATGTCTCACAGACTCAGCAAGTCAAGTTGCGCCAGGTGTTCACGATTCCGATCTCCGGTCTAGCATTGGGTCACTTAATTCCCACCTCAGGCAACTGTGGATCGCATCCGACTCCTACGATGGTACTGAAGCTGGAGGCAGCGAATCCCAAGAAGACGTCTTTCCCTCTGAGACTCAAGCTTTACAACATCACTCCACCACGCATGCTCCTACTCCTCAGGATCTCGTGCCAGCCACGAACCTCTTCCCTGACCTCAATGACCATTCCCACCGTCCACCGGACTTTCCTCTTCTCGACGGCTGGGCACGAAACGCACGAAGCACCAACGAAAATTGCAACCCATTTCAAACTCCTAGACCTTCTATGGCGTCCATGGGCGGTGTTGCAGAGGCATCTACTCAAGCAGACCAATTTAACGGAGGTGCGCTATCAGCAGGCTCTGCCATCTCCCAGTCACAACGCTCTAGCCTCAACTGCCAATCTGCACTTCCTTATGGCGGGCAGTATCCCGCCTACGGCAATCCATCACCCTTCAATCAGAACCCTTTCATCGAGGTTGACAGACACGAAACCGCCAGAAGGCAAACATCGCAACGCATTGCACCGGACCTTGATGCGCTTTTTGATGAGCTGGCCTCTCTAGATGGTGCAGACAGGCAAGTAAAATGTTTCGTATCACTCAATGCCCTTCGTCGGAATGCTAACCTCAGCCTTCAGATCCGACAATCAGCCTGAGTTCATGCAAAATCTTGGATTCGTCACGGAGAGTGGGGTGCCGGAATTGCTATCATTCTCAAGTCATATGGAGCCATTCCTGCTGGCCCAAACGCAACAATTACCGCTGGCCACACAACCTTCTTCCGTGCGGCGGGAGACTCATGGCCTTGGAGGAACACCACAGAGATGACCACTTATTTAGCCTGCATATGGACACATATTTTGCTTTGCATGTACCGCTCCAAAGCCTGGGCAGGATTAAAAACAGCTGCTGACCTTCAGCTAGTGAGACTGGAGACCATACACTGATTGACTCCCTGCAATACTCGCTCTGTGATCTTGGATTCAGTCCTCAGCTCGCGAAATAGAACTGATCTACTCCTCGCGGTGGAACGGACCGTTCACAGGCCTTGTTTGAGCCCTTCACAAACGACTCTGGCTTCATACAAAAGCTATGGATCTGCAACATCCGATCACTTGATGTAGCAGAGTACCCGTTTGCAATACGGGTTGCGAACATGGCCAACTAAAAGGTCGAGCGCGACATGTCTCTGGCCGGTGGGCAACAGGCACGGCGACTGAGATGTCTTTCTAGAAACCGCCAGAAAACCTGATCACAGGAAAAAGCCGAGATCTTTTAAAGTATATGCGTGTCGAGTCTGCTCACAGTCCTATTACATACTCAAAGCAATCACAGCGCCGCCTTTGGGTCCTTCTTCAATTCTTTGAAGTTCTCAGCAACATGCTCAACAGCGACTTTGTACCCATATACACCCAACCCAACTATGATCCCCGCCGCCTTGTCGCTAAAATATGAGTGGTGACGCCAGGGCTCTCGCGCGTGGACGTTGCTCACGTGTAACTCGATGAATGGAACGCCTATCCCGAGCAAGGCATCACGAATCGCCACGGAGGTATGTGTGAACGCGCCGGGATTTATGATGATACCGTCCACCTGGCCTCGGGCAGCCTGGATACGATCGACGATGGCACCCTCGTGGTTGGATTGAAACGCATCAAAGGTACATCCGTGCTTGGCGGCAGTGTTGCGACAGTCACTCTCGACATCCGCCAGTGTGGTGTGTCCGTAGATGTGTGGCTCGCGCGTGCCAAGGAGATTCAGATTGGGTCCGTTTATCAGGAGGATTGATCTGGCCATGGTGGATGTATGTGATTGAGATATGGAGTTCAATACAAGAAGGGAGGGGGTCGAATGAAATCGAGAGACCACGCACTGAGCATGCGAGCAATATGATATTTTTTCAATGGCATAATTTATTATGAAGCCTAGGTCTATGCGCTACCCGAGTCGCGATTGAGATCTATTTGCGCATGCTGAGAGTGACCTTTAAGCTGGGCGGAAAAGTGGTCGAAGGTCCTCGATGAGCGCCTGTCCGGCTGAGCGCTTTGCCGGTTCCGCTTTTACCCCAACTCCCCGCAGTAGTGCGGATTCGAGCGTACTCGTGGGTTTAACCGCATCGTTCTCGAGAACAAGTCCGTCGCCTCCATCTTATGGATCGCAAGGACACGAGTCAATGTTGCCAAACCGTCCCTTACGGTTCTCCTTATCAGGGATAAGCCGTCGTTAGCCGGACTTCTCCATGCATTCACTGCGCTCTGTGATTGCTGTCATCTCGTATCAATCCGCACGATTTGCTTCTAAATCAGCGACCGGCTGGGCGTTTCTACCGATCTCTCACGCCAGTCTAGTCACACTGACCTGCTACCATTTTCGGAGCCTGACTCTATTTGACAATTTGAAATGGTTCGGCGGCGTTTTGGGGATTTGATGCTGCTTTTTCAAGTAGGCGGATTCAAGTCCGAATTATGACGTGACTCCGTTAATCAAAACGAGGAAGGCTATTGAAAGTCCAACCTGTAGCCTCTGGTGGCCACAAAATCATCGAGCGTGGCCCAGAGATTTGGGTCCGGGATCTGGTAGAAATGTTTTAAGCAGTAAATGATCTCAACTTCGAGAAGCTCTATCAATGCAATCAGTGATTGAAAGTGAAGTGGCTCATCTGCAGGTCTTTACATTTTCGTGGAGTTGTACCCCACCGGCGGAGAACTGGCGGGTCCCAGATACGGACATTCGGATATCACCGGTGCCTCTGATCTGTCTTTCTTCCAGAATTCTGTCTAACTCAAGCAGCTCACAGTCCTAGGTATCACTTCCTCTCGCAATAATCTGAATTTATCCAGTCCAGTCAAGAAAGTGAAAGTCTGTCTTGAAGCGTAACACGTTCAGACATCAATCTCTCCCGATTAACGTCCGGCGACATAGAAGTGACTCACGATGCCCGCTGGAAAATTTACACAAGATGAGCTGGACCAAATATACGCCTTTGCGGTTGATTTGGGCCGAAAGGCCGGTGATCTGCTCATGGAAAGAGTCGAACAACGCATTGACGGTAGCGATGCTCCTCAAACATTTGAAGAAAAGGAGAATGCCGTCGATATCGTGACGCAGACAGATGAAGGTAGGGCGTGACTTCGAAGACCCCGAACACCTCGATCATTCAACGAAGCCAAGAATCTCACTTTCTTGGATCACGGCAGATGTGGAAGTTTTCATTCGAGATGCTATTCACACAAAATATCCTACGCACAAGTTCGTCTCCTTTTTTATTTGGCGTGGGTGCAGCAAAGTTGACGCAGACGGCCAGGTTCCTCGGTGAAGAGTCGTATGCCAAGGGCGAATCGCGCGAGTATCTCCTTGATGCACAACCAACATGGTGCATTGATCCTCTAGATGGTAAGTTTGCAACACCTTCATTCCTAACGGCTGTCGCTGGACTCGAAGATGCTCACACACTATAGGAACTGTGAACTACACACATCTCTTTCCAATGTATTGCGTGTCAATCGGATTCGTCGTCGACAACCTTCCCGTCATTGGTGTTATTTATGCACCATTCCAAAATCAGCTTTTCTCTGCCTGCAATGGGCGCGGTGCCTGGCTTAATGAGAAACGTCGCCTTCCTCTGATTCGAAATCCAATTCCTCCGATGCCCGCCAACGCCCCTTCTCAGTGTATCTTTTCATGCGAATGGGGCAAAGACCGTCGAGATATCCCTGATGGTAATATGCATCGCAAAATCGAAAGCTTTGTCAATATGGCTGCGGAGATTGGCGGGCGAGAAGGCAAAGGTGGCATGGTGCACGGAATTCGAAGCCTAGGCAGTGCCACCTTGGATTTAGCATACACAGCGATGGGATCTTTCGATATCTGGTGGGAAGGAGGCTGCTGGGAGTGGTATGTTGACACTTGAGATTGATCGTTTCTCTCTCTTTCTATGATTGCTGATTTAGGATGCTAGGGACGTGGCCGCTGGTATCGCAATCCTGCTTGAAGCCGGGGGCCTGATCACCTCAGCGAATCCGCCCGACGACTTTGACACAGCATCGATTCCGGACGTGAAGCTCGGAAGCCGACTGTATCTGGCAATTCGGTAAGCTTTATCCTCTAGAGTGCTGCAGCGGACTCTGTGTGTTTGGCAAGTGCTCACATCAATCAAGACCCGCAGGTCCATCAGCTACAGAGTCTGGCCGCGAGTCCCAAGAACGTACAGTGCGAGAGGTATGGCGACGGGTTCGCCAGCTGTCATACTCTCGACCGGGCGCTTAAGACCTAGATTGAAAATCTTGAATTTCGCCAGAAAAAGCACGCTTTCTCACACTGTACGCAGTTCTGCTACGAGAGCAATCGTATTCTAGTCCAGTCAAACGTATAACTCGAAAGTATGACGTATCAGGCTCTTTAATTTCCCTAGTCTATCAATCGAGGGAAGTAAATCTCCCGACATGAACACGATGTAGACGCTAAATCGAAATGATGACGGTGACAGGCAAACTTTTCACTTGAGCCACAATCACAACACGCTAGAGGCCCTCTTCAAGTGGGCTGCCCGCTCGGCGACGGACCCATTCACCACAGCCTTGACGGCATCCACCACCCCGGGTGTGCCGACAACATCCCTCCCAGTCCAAAGACGGGCTTGCTCCAAGCCCTGCCAGATGAGAGCCTCCGATCCCAGAATCACCTTCCAGCCAGCTGTGGATGCCATCTGAGCAATGTCTGTCCATGGCACCGGGTGATAGCACATCTCCAGGATCACCCCCTCTTGCTGAGATGCCTCGGATGCAGAGCCCAAGAATGACCGAATAACTGCTCGCGCATTGATCTCCTCGGGCGTCTTTGGGGGGTAGTTTGGGATTCCCGAGACAATGGCCGCAGGACATTCTAAGCGAGCGGCTTCTTCAGGGTCAGTGACGTGGATGAGAGGTGCTTGGGCGGTTGGATCTGGATTGCGTGCACGATCCTCGGCCATGATCGTTGCTACCTCGGCGGCATCACGATTGACAATATATATTCGGCTCGATCCAAGCCATCGACGCATCACGTAGACCGCTGTACGAGCGGTACCACCACCGCCGATGATCAAGGCGGGTCTGCCGCGGAAACGTGATGGATCAGGCGAGTTTTGCAACAAGGCTTCGCGAATACCGTCACAGTCTGTGTTGGTGCCGACGTATTGGCGAGCGCCTGTTGTGGGATCATTGCGGATGAATATCGTGTTACAAGCGCCCGCTTGACGGGCGTGCTCTGTCAAATCATCCAGATGGGGCATGATGGCGACTTTGTGCGGCATTGTAACGGAGGAGCCGACGAATTTGGGATTTGCCTTGATTGAGGCGAGGAAAGTTGGGATGGGCGGAGATCGAGTGTAAGGGGGGAGGGCAGGTGGCCGACGTGCCATACACGCTCGACAGAGGAAGCTGTTGCCAATTGAGATCCAATGCATTGTAGACTGTCTGGTGAAGAGGCGGCGAGAGTGAGTTTAGCAATGGATGGCCGTAAAGATATGCCACACCGTCGAGATGAGCAGGAATCCTAATCGGTTCCTCGGGCTGTAGTGACGCAGCCGTCGTCTCAATTGCTGGTGCAGCCATGATGATAGATGAGGATGACGCGTCAAGGATTCGAAAAGAGACTTCGTCAAAAGCGAGGTGCTACTGGAGAGGGGCTAAACCAGGCAGAATCTGGGGATGATAAAACATATTCGACTTCACACACCCACTTCCCCAGCGATCAATGGAGTATCAGGCCGCAGCCAGGTTTTGGCTAAGGGATCTGCCGCGGGAGCTTATCCGCGTGTCATATCCAAGGAGTCAAGGTGCTCTCGATGTATTGGAGTCACGGTACTGTATGCACTAGGCAGTGATTGGGCAACTAGATGCCAGTGACCAGCAGAATTCGGTGGGGCCAAATTTGATGCTTCCGGTGCGGATGATTGATGATGATGATATCTTACGCGACACAGAGCTCGAGTGCGAAGGTGGTTTACGTGACCGGGAATTTCTCCGCCGACGGAGAATCGCTTATCCCTTCGCCCACCGAGAGAAAATCGGGTCAATCGACTTTCCGCCCGTCGCCTCTTCCTTGACCCGCCATCTTCTCCACTCGTTCAAGTTGAGTTGTGCGTAAAAACTCAAAAGTCGACTGCCATGGTCCATCATCGGCTCGCCACGAATCATCGTCCATGCATCCCGTCGCCGGCAAGAGGGTCAAAATGCCCCGATATTGAACCGAAGTCTCTGCACCGTGTGTCTGCATCATTGTGTGGCTCAAGACTTCCAGATCTTCCCCCAGTTCACCCCCCGCGATATCGGAGACCCCCACACACCCAAACCCCAAGTTCAGTGTGCAGACCCAGCCAGAGTTTTTTTTTTTCTTTTGCCCCGGCGTGATCCCGAGTACAGAGTCGCTGCACGTCTTGGCCAACCACGATATGACTCAACTCGGTTAGGACCTGTGAGAGCATTGCCAAGCACAATCACTGGTATTAGCTTCTGCCACCACTGCAGCTCTAACCCAGACCTACACTCCTTTCGTTTTGCCGGCATGCAGTCAATTGGGCCTGAGACGTGAAAGCTTGCGTTATACGCTTCTCCGCGCTTTCAATTTTCCCCAGAGTCCCCTTTCTCCCGCTTCCATCTCATCGATTTGGAAAATCCGGGGATGGCGCAAGACTATTTAGATTGCCATTTTTCCATTCGGCATTGGTTTAGCCCAAATATTTGCTGGTTTCCCCATATTTTCCCCGGATTTCCAGCCTTCGACCTTGAGTATCACCTTCGACACACAACTGGGTGCATCCGCTCAACAGGCGATAGTCTGCCAATTGCCTTCGTTGAGAAGCGTATTGTCTCTTTTCTCGGACTTTGAAGAGCCGGCATTGGACCGCAACACGTCTTCCAGCCCCCCTTCCAGTGCACCTTGTCAACATGTCGATCCTCAAGGTGGTTGAGGACAGGCCGACGCCAAAGTCTGTCTACAATTGGAGGATATACCTTCTGGCAGCCGTTGCCTCGTTCACATCGTGCATGATTGGATATGACAGTGCCTTCATTGGTACTACGCTGGCACTCGACTCTTTCAAAAAGGAGTTCCATTTCGATACCATGTCCTCTTCAAGCCAGAACTTGATCAACTCCAACATCGTCTCATTGTATCAAGCAGGCGCCTTTTTCGGCGCTTTGTTTGCCTATCCGGTCGGCCACTTTTGGGGCCGACGAATTGGTCTGCTTACTTCCGCGGTGGTATTTTTGCTTGGTGCTGGCATCATGCTCGGCGCGAATGGTTCCCGCGGTATAGGGTTGATCTACGCGGGACGAGTCCTGGCCGGCGTGGGAGTTGGTGCTGGTTCAAATATCACGCCCATTTACATCTCCGAACTGGCACCTCCAGCAATTCGTGGCCGCCTGGTTGGTGTGTACGAGTTAGGCTGGCAGTTGGGCGGACTGGTTGGGTTCTGGATCAACGTGAGTCATTCAACGTCACTATGGACAAGTGGTGATACTGTTTGCTAATCCTCGGTCGCAGTATGGTGTCTCGGAAACTTTACCAGCTACCCATGAGCAGTGGATCATTCCATTTGCTGTGCAACTCATCCCTGCAGGCCTCCTCCTGATAGGCGCAGTGTTTCTCCGCGAGTCGCCTCGCTGGCTCTTCTCGCGTGGTCATCGTGACAAGGCCATTGCGAATCTTTGCTGGATTCGCCAATTGGCCGAGAATGACATTTACGTCCTTGAAGAAATTGCTGCAATCGATCAAGCCCTGGAGGAGCAGCGGTCGACGATCGGCACTGGCTTCTGGAAGCCTTTCAAAGCCGCAGGTACCAATAAACGTGTCATGTGGCGCCTGTTCTTGGGTAGTATGCTGTTCTTCTGGCAAAATGGCTCCGGGATCAATGCGATCAATTACTATTCCGTCACTGTCTTCAAGGTAAGATATGGCAATCGTCGTCTTGATTCTACAGAATTTTCCTGTGCTGACATCACTCACAGAGTATTGGTATCACTGGTACCAATACCGGCCTTCTGACTACCGGTATCTTCGGTGTCGTCAAAACCGTCTTTACCTTCGTCTGGCTGCTTTATCTGATTGATCGTGTTGGTCGTCGTAACCTTCTTCTGATTGGTGCCGCTGGTGGCTCTGTCTGCTTGTGGATTGTCGGTGCCTACATCAAGATCGCCCAGCCGGTCGAGCATCCAAAGGACCACTTGGAAAGTGGTGGTATTGCGGCGGTTTTCTTCTTCTATCTTTGGACAGTATTTTATACTCCGACCTGGAATGGTACCCCATGGGTTCTCAATTCGGTATGTCATAGCAACCCTCGTTTGAAAGAAAAAGACGCTTCCAGTACCCATGGTTATGTATCACAAGACATTCACTCACCATACATACTCAGGAAATGTTCGATTCCAACATGCGGTCACTGGCTCAAGCCTTTGCCGCTGCTTCCAATTGGTTGTGGAATTTCCTCGTCTCGCGCTTCACTCCGCAAATGTTTGCAACGATGGACTACGGAGTGTACTTCTTCTTCGCCTCGCTGATGATCTGCTCCATCTTCTTCGTGTTCTTCCTTATTCCTGAAACCAAAGGTATCCCCCTCGAAAGCATGGATCGCTTGTTCGCCACCAAACCGATCTGGCGAGCGCACGCTCATGTGGTTGCCACTTTGCGCGAGGATGAGGAGCAATTCCGCCAGGACGTCATGGAGTCCAACCTTGCGGAGAGGAAGCTTGGTCTTGAACAGATTGAGGATACTGCTGTTCAGCAGCCGAAAAGTTCTTGATGATGCGAGGTAGCGAGGACAGCATCTTGTTCAACTCTTGTATATAGCATTCAGCACATAGTCACAACAGACACTGTACCTACACATTTACCTAGATCACTGTACACTTTTCTCTTTGATGGCTAAAACGAACACTGCGAGCCGGCTTCGTTTTCAATGGAATGTCTTCAAAATGCCTGTTTTGAAACGAATCACTCGTTATTCCTGCACGACCAAGACGGCTCATGGGCGTGTAGGTAGTACTAATGTCATCTGAGTGGATTTCAGAAGCATTCCCATCTTAATCTTGCAGACTCGGTGAAAGCCACTTTTCACAGGCATTGAAAAGTGTCGATGAAGGGAATCGCTTTCCAGAGGACCAAAGAACGATCATCAGTTATTGACCATCTACGACGCGAGATACCGGTTTCATCCATCAGGAGCCATGCGAGAGAGAAGCGCAAGGTAGACACAGGCAAATTGATGCTTATCTGCAGTATACGCCTATGCGGCCACTTACGTGTATAGCAACGTATTTGCCCCGATAAGTAGGGCGCAGATACACGGCGCTGCAATCGTGTCGAACAACCGTGACTGTTCTGGAATATCACCAATTTGAGCTGCCCTTTTCAAGCCCGCTTAAGTAGTGATTCTCGATTCAGGTATTACCTTCCGCACCGAGCTGGTTGTATAGTGCATGTGAAAGCGTGTACGAGAAATTTTGTATAGCGAATGGATAGGAAATGGTCGCAGCTAGTACCTGACTACCTATCCAGCCGCTAGGCTTCTTGGAATCTTCGACTACTGTGACATATTAACGCTGCTATCTTTCCTACTTGCCTCAAAGGGGAATGACTGGATTGTTCCACTACTTGCTTCCATTCTATTCCTCTCGCCATGTGGTCAGGTTATGTACTGTAGAGTGTAGACGGACATAAAGCCATTCAGCACTTCCTACAAGGCCAGATTCTCAGCTAGAATCACGATCTTTCGCTTTGTCACCCCTCTGGATAGGAAGATTTCGACTCAAAGGCATGTCGTGCATATACCAAACACGAATATCCAATACCCAATATTCGACAAGGTTTGCACTTGCACGGGAACTCGTCGTAAACGAAACGTCGCGTAGTACGAAATCTTAATCCGGCAAAGCTCATTGCCTGTTCCGCAACCTTATCTCCGGCTACTTATTTTCCCGGTGCACGAATGCAGTGTGCCACCTTTTTTCCGCCGGCATGGAGTTTATCGCCTTCATTCAGTCAGGTCCATACTTGGTTGTAAAGATAGTGATGTGCAGGGTCAGAACTGCAGTGACGATGAATACGCTGCGCGTGGGGGTAATTGTTCTTCGCCTTGGAGGAATAGACTCGGAAAAACGCAAGAAAGAGGTCCAAATATCCGGCCGTGAGTATCCGTTAGTACTTATCATTGTAAGGACGTGAAGCATCTGTGTGACTAGATATCCCAAGATTGGGGACGGTCCATGTCAGGTGCTTCTTGCCTCATTTCTATATACCTTGTAAAGCCGCGCAGATCTACTACTTATTTCTTTTCAAACAACGGTGCCTACCCCTTGGGCATTTCCAACTCTCACAACTTGCGAGTATAATTTTTCAAGTTCAACAGGAACATCTCGCCGTCGTCCATTCTCGCTCTATTTTCCCCACGAAATCTTCGGACACTAGATCCAGCGGTCATCATCTGCACCATCATCCCCACCATCACTATCAGCACCATAATCATAATAGCCACTGCCATCATCAACCATCACAAACAACAGCAACATTACCAAAACCTCATCCGCATCCCCTCCTCAAAATAATGATCCTCAACCGCCCCGGAATCGCATCCATGTCCCTTGGGAAACCATGGGTTCACAACCTCCCCGACAAACTACTCCAAGCCGCAGCCCACGGCTTCCAAGGCATCGAGCTCTTCTTCGACGACCTCGACTGCTACGCCCACCGAGCCTTCAACGGCGACCACCTCGAGGCAGCCCATCAAACACGCACCCTGTGCAACAACCTCGGCCTGACAATAATCTGTCTTCAACCATTCTCAATGTACGAGGGACTGCTCGACCGCGCCGAGTCAGACCGTTTGATCAACGACAAACTACCCCGATGGTTCCGTCTGGCGCGGGCGCTAGGAACCGACATGATCCAAGTCCCATGTAACTTCCTAGGTCCTGATCCCCAGACCGGAGCTGCACGGACAACGGGCGATCGGACGGTGATTGTGCGCGATCTGCAGCGCTTGGCTGATCTGGGCGCCGGGGCGGGATTTCGGTTCGTGTACGAGGCCTTGTGCTGGGGGGATCACGTCGACACGTGGGAAGCGTCATGGGAGATTGTGCGCGCGGTTGATCGGTCGAACTTCGGCCTATGTCTTGACTCCTTCAATATCGCGGGCCGGGTGTACGCAGACCCGTCGTCGGCCTCGGGTAAGACGCCCCATGCTGCCGCAGACATGGCTGCTTCGCTGCAGCGGCTTCGAGCCGCGCAGATCGACCCGTCCAAGATCTTCTACGTGCAACTCGTCGATGGTGAACGACTTGCTTCGCCACTGGATGCAAATCATCCGTTCCATGTTGCGGGCCAACCGGCGCGCATGAGCTGGTCTCGAAATGCTCGTCTTTTCCCCTTTGAGGAGAGTCGCGGTGGTTACTTGCCTATCTTGGACATTGCAAGCGTGTTCTTTGATGATATTGGCTTCCGGGGCTGGGTGTCTCTTGAGCTGTTCAGTCGGACCCTGGCTGATCCCAGTCCGACGACACCTGCCGATCATGCGCGCCGAGGAATCGAGTCTTATATCAAGATGGGTCGTCTTCTTCAGTGGCAGGATCATGCGGTTACGGACAAAATAGTTGATTTGTCTTGTCAAAGTGTTGGCACAGAAGCGCCTTTGCAACATCGGTTGTGATCAGTGACATGAGATCCTTTGCTTGATCTTTTTTCTTGGCGTTTGTTTATGGATGCATACATACACACTTAGCGAGGTTTTGGTAGCCACAATGAGTATATTACTACTTCTTCCCCTTCTGCTGATAATTATTCCATTCGATGTCGTGATATGTGGCACCTGTTTCATCCCTGCAATTTTGTTCCAATCTCACCAGCGTACCTCAAGTGAGGGAGCCGGCCAAGAACTCCGGGAATACGTGGTGATCACAAAGTAAACTACTAAATCCACCCAGTTCGCCCTTGCACGAGTTTGCTCAGCAAAAGGGCCTTGGGACTCATACCAAGCCTTCTATTCGTGAAAGGGTTGGTCAGGCTGCAGCGATGACAAAGACTTTGCGCGCCTGGGGGATATCGGCCAGGTCTCGAGTCCTCTTTCATTGTTGAAGGGGTCAATGATGGATCTTGTCAGGCAGGTCTTGGGCCGATTAGCAGTGAAGAACTAGAGATTAGTGGGCCAGAGCCCGGTACCATTTAAGTCGCTTTGAAATACCGTTCGAGGTAAGCAAGAACAAGGTCGATGGGAGAAGAATTAATATCATTATTCGGTATTCAGACAAATGTCGGCGTATAGAGTGACCCTTTCTTTCCCCCTTCGACCGGGAAAGAGTCACAAGAGCAAGTGGGCAAATGGCCAAAGAAACACACTCGCGGCGAAAAAATGTGCAATGCAGCCATAAAAATAAAATGCGAAAAGAAGAGACCATGCGTCATCGGGGAGTTTTAACGGTGCACACGGTAGTAATATGGAAAACCCAACCCCCAAAAAATGAACCGCAACACCGTGAAGTAAAGCAAGTCGCAAGCAGGAAGAAAACCCAGACGCCAAAATCAAGGACGAGATGAGGCATGGTACCAACTACACTGTCGAGTACAGAGTCCAGTGTACACAATCGCAGTAAATGCCCCCGCCTCGGTTCCCCGCTCTGCTCGCACAGCGCGCGTCCAATGAATCCCCTGCAGGGCCGTCATGAGGCATTGCCCAACCAAATGACAGCTGTGGCGGATAGGCTGAGATGGAGACTCGACGGACCAAATCACTCTGTCACGACCTCGCGGACGGAGAGCCTCGGATGATGTCATCAATCATGAGTCACGAGCTCCGACACCTCAAGCAAGGGCCAAGAGGCAGGAAGATTCGTTCGGCGGAGGTGGCCCAGCGGCAAAAAGGGCGCCGGGCGACACCCCCAAAAAGTGCCCGGAGCTGGCGGCCGTCTCGTGGAAAGGCCCACGGCAATCATAGGAGGAGACGAAAGAGGCGGGGCGAACAACAAAGACCCACTGCCAGACCGAGGGTTGATGCTGCTGGGCCAGGCAGGCAGGAAAAGCAAAGAAAAGCAAGAAAAGAAGAGAAACAATGTGAATGCAGATGGAAGAGATTGCAGCGATGCAAAGGGGTAGTACGCAAAGTGGAAACATCAAAAATATGGCAAAGTGGCCGACTGGAGGGGATCTTGGTGCCAATTTGTTGCATCTTGCCCGAGACCCGTCCGTGATGAATTGAATCATGTGAAGATCGGAATACCGGACCACTGAGTGGGTGGAGAAGAACAGCGAAGAACAGTAAGGGGACACCTGTACAAGTTGGACAGGTCCTCCCACTCATGCCTCTTGGGCCCAGCGCTTCTCGCGAAGAGGCATGTCCTCGCCAGCCTTGGCTCGACTTCCGTCGAGTTCCCGCTTCCACGCCCAGTATTCCCCGAGTCGCTGCTCAGCATAATCTGCGTAGTCAAAGTCAATCTGCGAAATCTGGGCCTGGATGAGAGCCCATACACCCCTGTAGGAACGAAATCAGCATGGTCACTCGAGACCGTCGGGAAGTGGACAGATAGCGACATCATGGACTTCACTATCCCTCGTTTTCTCGACGTACCAGTAAAATCCGGGAATACCACGGAAGCGATCTACGTCCTGATGGAGGCGATCGACAATCTCGGCTTCGGAAGACGCATCAAGCCCTCGGTGCTTGCAATAACTCCGGGTGTATTCGGTGAGGAATTGACGGCGCACCGATTTGGTGGGAATCATGTGGTAATCGCAGTCATAGCCAATCCACTCCGCCAAGTGGTTGGCGATGTCAAAAGCCGCCGGCGCAGGCACCGCATATTCGTAATCGATGAAGTTGACCGGGGCCACATCGTCCTCGGTCCGAGCACCGACGTCATGCGGGAGAACAATCACATTGGCACAGAGAAGGTCACAGTGGGCGAAAACAAGCTGCACATGCGGGACAGGGGGGAAAGGGTTAGCTGCGTTTGCCAAAGAAGCGGGGGAAAAAGTCACAAGGTGACTGGCACCACGGAGGAACGTACGCCGTCGTCGCCAATGCCCACCCCGTCGTCCAGTTGGCCCACCACCCACTCCAGTTCACGCTGCAAGCTCAGGCGGCGGGCCCGCTGCTCGGGAGTAGCCACCGGCAAGGCCAACACCCATCGCTGGAGAACTGCCCACATGGAGTCGCCCGCCCGACGGGGTTGAATGGGCGTGATCTCCGCCTCTGCTTTATCCAGGGTCGTTGTGGAGGTTGAGCCCGCCGCGGTGTTGGGAAGGACCGCGTGCCACTGGGCGAGCTTGCGCGCAACGCCGCGGAAGATAGGGGGGTGACCAGATCCTCGTGGCCACAGGGTTTGCCGCGGATGAATCGATACAGCAGACCATTTTTGAATCGGGCAAGGAGGGGAGGAGCCAGGCCACGGCTGGCGAGGAGGTTGTGGGAAGTTGTTTCACCTGTGGTGGTCGCAATCTTTCAGTCAATAAGGGAACAGAGTTGAGCGACTGATGAGCCATCATAGCAAGGCCGGTCCTCCGTAACAAAGCGATCGCAAGGACAAACGAAGCATGGACAAGGGAAGAGGAGAGAAATCACATACGCTCACGATCAATCAGGATCTCGGTGCCATTTCCGTATGCGCGCATCAAGACCGCATCATTGTCAATTTGCTCGTCCGTCAGGCCAGACTTGCGATTGATGATTTTCAGGAGCTGTTTGGGGTGGGAGAAGTCTGTCAGTCTTACAGCGATACGGCACAAGAGGAGATTGTGTGGGGAGCAGACGCACCGTGTTTGTAATGCCATCTGTGAAGCGGACAAATTCAATCTTGTTGCCAGGGCCCTCCCAATGGGGGAAGAGAGTCAAGATCAATCGCAATGCGGAGGCCTGGGAATCGGCGGGAGAATAGGTGAGGGGGATGTAGCGCAGGTCGGGAGCACCGATTGTCGTGTCGATGGAACCCATGATGGGCAGAGTGAGGCAACAGAGGTGGAGGAGAAACAGAACAGGCCTTGTGTACTTGGACGATGCTTCGGCCAGCGCAAGCGTTGAAAGGTCTCAAGAGTAAGATGGTGATGTTGGAAAATGGGTGTTTTGGCTTTCCGTCGCAGATGTGAGCGGGACTAGGGGGTCACTTTAGGGCGGGGACGGATTGAAAGACCGCAAAAAATCAAAATCCAGGGTCGAGTGGAGACAGTAAGCCAGCTGCGGGTACAACTGGAGAGTCACTAGAAGTAGAGTGTACTAGACTGAAGACCCAATTGACCCGAGGTGAAGTTCACTAGTTGCGAGTTGCGACTCCCTAGGAGTCAGTCGGTGAGGAGGTTGAGTGAATCGAGATCTTCAAGGCACGATGAGCTTGAGGACGTCCGAGATTAGGGGTAGGGTGATGATGAGGAGGAAATTCTGTGGGAAAGAGAGTACAACTGTGAGAGGTGAGGGAGTGGCAGAGGCTAAATATTTGGTGGCCACTCCAGGGGGGACGTGAAGAGCATGTAGCCATGCAGCCATAGGCAGTACCTGTCATTACTTCCATCAGTCGTACCTGTGACTATGAGTCCTGTGCGGTCCTGTGGTGGTGTCGAATGCGCCCACAGGATTCACTGGCGAGTCGCGATTAGGGGAGCGGATGTGGTATGCGCGCGATCGAAGGTTAAGGCAGTACTCATTACTACCGGTGTGGTTGGTACAGGTACATCTGTACTATGGTGGATGGGGAAAGAGGTCGCATGGCCATTTGCCCTCGGTACGAACTGAACTCGGGCGGAAAGGAGACGCGGGAGGGGGCGCCAAGCATGGGGGCGAACGGCTAGCACTCTGACTGGCTTTACGGGCTGGACTTGGATTGGCTTCGAGGGGCCCAGTCAACTGGCAAAAATCGAGACGCAGTACCGCTTGAGAAGTACTGTACTGGTCAGCGAGTACAGACTAGTACCAACTACCAGGTACCGAGAGTAGTCGTACTATAGTAGACTGGTAGTGTTGTGCTTGACTGTCTATGGGAGTTGAACTTAGTACTGTGCAATCATGTGATGGACCACAAGACTGCCTATCTGAGGTACTGCCACTTCCTCTTTAGGTCAAGACCGAGAGGCCTTTCAAGTTCCACGCACCGAACGGGACCTTCGACGCAGTGGCAGAGCCAACCTGGTCTCGTGCCCCGGTACCAGAAAGAGGCGGGTCCCGCTTACACCGTGACTTTGAGGGGCTAAGCAATCAGCCTCGGGCAGGGGGACTTTCTTAGTATTTGATATTTCCTATTTATTGATCTAGTCTTTGCTACTCACCACTCAGGTCCATTCACTACAAAGTGCGATGTGTGGACCCTGATCAGGGATTATGGACGTGCTCGAATCGCGTGCTGGGATGGTAGTACTACGACTGATTCAATGTACTGTATTCATGTAGTGTAGCTGGGTCTGTGGGAAGGTTCTCGGGAGCCATATGTCCAAGCCTCGATCCATAATCCTAGTCCTACTCCTACCGTCAACAATTACTGCACAGATCATGAGAGCCAACTATCGATAAGAGTTGATAGATAGAGGAATTGGTCACCGGATCACGATCGATTTTACAACGTCGGCCTGGATTGACGATCGTTTTGAACAAAGCTTGGCCATCATCACAGTATTGTAATGCACGAAATGATCAGCATAATTGGTCAATGCTATGCCTTTGTAAATGACCTTCTCAGCACCTGGCCCAGACACGAACATCTTACAAACAGGTGACAGCTGTTGGCCGCGGCAAGATGAGATTTGTCTGGATCATTTGTTTCGGCAGCCGACGGAGAATGTTGTCTATCATACCCGACGGAGCATGTCGTCGATCGTGCCCAAGGTACCGCGAAGCAGACAATTCCCGGTGATTGATTTGCTGATTGTCTGATTGTCGGGCTGACCGTAACATCCATGAACCATGAGTTACACGGCTACAGCAGCTCTAAAAGGGCACATGGCCAAGGGAAAGAAGCAATGTAGAACAAAGCATACAGGATGAACTTCTCACAATATGGCGAGTCATTTGCCTCGTACTATTTTCCGCCGGATGCACAGGCCAAGGCGGGTTCTAAAATTTACAATAGTACTACAGTACTACTACTACTGAGTCTACTCGTCTAGTAGTCTACTGACTCAACCACCAACGCCGAATCTATCGATATGAGATAAAAGTACGTAAAAGTAAATCTGATGGACCCTGATTCTGATGCTCAGATTGGCCAAGTCTAAGACCATTCCAGGGACCATCCTGCAATGAGAGATTCGGTCAAGAATTAAAATGGGGCCAGTCACATGCCCAAAACTGCTTCCATGCAGATGCTTCCTCTCATCACCTGACTCGACAAGCCCTGCCAGACGGCCCTACGTTCCCCCGGCACTTCGCAGATCCACAACCAGCCGGTCAGCCCAATTCGCACTAGCGCGGCTCTCCCTCCCAGGGGTATAAGAAGAACCTGCGTCCGCCGTCGTTTCCTCGGTTTTTCTTTTCTCTCCATCATCAGTAGAGGTTTACTATATCTACAATATATGTAAACAATCCCGTGGCTCCATCACAGATGGCTTGCTGAGGGTTATCCTTGTGGCTTTTGCTCTATGGGTTTCCTTCCGTTCCCGGCTCCGGAGAATAGTTCGTTTTTCTTTCCACTTCATGCCGAGCAAGGGTTCCCCTTTTGGGGAGCTCCATGCGCTTCGGCAGCCGTGGTTGGTGCGGCACATACCTTTTTCAGCGGATTTCGTTGGTTGTAGGCCGTCTCGCAACTGTCAGATCGGACTAGTTTGACGGTGATTGAGACGTTGCGACACTCTTTAAGACATTAAAAAGCATTGCGATGCCTGTGCACGCTCCATTTGCACATGGTCACGGCTCTGCCAGTGGCTCTCAAATTGAGTGGTCAATTTGACTAGTCGCAGATGTACTCGTCAACCTTAATCGGCGGACAAGCGACCAGCGCTGTGGTGTCCCGATCCGTGTGGATGAAGTGCATTGTTGTCTTTGCAAGGCCAACCTTGCTCGATGCAAGTTGGCCAAGAGCTGGCATAGGACAGAGATTTGCACTCCCGACAAGGCTGTAGCGGACAAACGTAAGTCTCTGCTCGCATGCCTGAAGCCCACGGATTGATGAAAAGTCTCGATGAGACGGTGTCCGTGTCAGAAATGCAATGGCAGGATGATATGATTACCTTCTCCTCTGTCCGAGTCAAAAGTCAAAAGTACCTCTATAATTACCAGACTTGGCAGACTGTGACATCGGCACATCCAACCTAACGGTGTCCCGTAGTCAACATCAACGGAACAATCGAACTTTGATATCCTTCACTCGGGCACTTCCAGCATTCTCAGCTAGGAGTCGTCCCAGGTGCCGATCGTATCTTTTCTCGAGCCGCGTAGAGTCGAATAGCTTGGGACGGGCACGCTGCCCAATACCTGCAACGCAACGTCTTACGGATTGACAGAGGTCAAATTTCATTTGGTCAATCATAGCCTGACATTGGTTGTCAAGACAAATATCTAATCACCAAACCAAACATATGCAATGTGCCTACCTACCTCCACTATACCTCAGAGACATTGTGCAAAGATGCGACGACCATCCAGTCTCGACTTATCCTTGGCCTGCCTCTTCCCCAACGGGCACCTGGGGACAGCCCGGAGTCGTTGAAGACTTAACGTTTGGGACAAAGACCTCGATTGGAAGGTTTGCGTTATTTTGAATGCATCTGCAACAACAACGGTTATTTTGCTCTACATGTATGTTTCAACCTGATTCCTGTTGCTTCCAAGTAGTGGAGTAATAGTTTACAAGATGACCATTTACTGTCTGTCCGGACTCCGGACGGAATAAGGCATATATCACCCACAATCCGCGTACCCGGGATAACCAGCCTCGCCCACCGGCCGGGGGCTGCAATCTTACCTTGGCCTTGGTAGGCAGCTGGATGGAATGTGAGATGACTGGGCTGTACTGTGGTATTTTGTAGGTCTTGGGAAGGGTTGCCCAGTAGATTGATCATGCACTGAGTCAGTCGACATGCCTGGAGAATACAGGATATTATCCAACTACAATTGTGTGTGTGTGTGTGTGTGTGTGAGAGAGAGAGAGAGAGAGAGAGAGAGAGGGACAGTCTCAATTGTCCCCCCCTCTTCTACCATGCACTATATTATCCTTCAGGCGAAGCCTCAAGGAGTTGCAGGTGGAATTAACATTTGCCTCTAGAGTCAGTTTCATATTCATTCATTCAGTCGGTCAAATAAGTTGACTTGCGCTTTATATGCGCTTAAGCCCGTCCTGCATTGCCGATCTGGATTCGCTCCCCAGTCCATTTGTCGTCGCTGCGCAGGACTGGCCAACTGGTGCCATCTGCCTTGGTAAGCGTCAACTCAAGTTTAGTGCCCAGCACACGAAATGAGGACGTCGCAGGATCAATGGGCGCAAACAGATTGTATGTGTCTTGGAAGCGCTTGTTGTCGGTGGTGGGCAGATCGAAGGTGATGGACTTCTCAGCCATTTCGACGCGCGCGCGGTCCTTGTCGATTTTCTTCAGGTAGAGGGAGACGTTGACAGAGGCGGCCGTTTGGTAAAAGTCATTTCTGTTCAGAGAGCGCATCACAGGCAGGCATTAGCAACCATACTCGTCTGACGGAGGCGAGGCGCCCGTGCAAGGCCAGTCCCGACCACCCATTGATAACTTACCGGACAGATTCAACCTTCTCCTCGCCAGCCGGCTTCGCCTTGCCCACGAACATGTGTCGGACCTTCTCCGTGCAGCCCGGGATCTTCAAGAACTGATCGAATTCAAGCACCCGCCGCTTGCAGCAGGACCACCCTTTACTGCCCTCATGGAAGACAGGTGCCCCGGGATGGTGCACACACTTCTCCTCCCGATCTCGTGACCCGTCATATGTGGCACCGCAACCTTTGCGACGACATGTGGCATTCGCAGGGATCTCAGCATCGGGATCGTCCGAATCGGGCTCCTCGACGACAAGCTTTGCGGGGGGTTGGCGGCGATCTTGGCTTCGACGGGGATAGGTGCGGGCGCGGCCGCAGGCGTCGGCGCCGGCGCAGGCTCTTCGGGGGCCTTGACGGGCTCTGGTGCGGGTGTATCATCGACAGTCGAGTGCTTGCCCGTCGTGCAGGGTGGGATGGCGAGGAATTCCTCGAATGTCAGGACGCGGGGTTTGCAGCATTTCCAACCTATGGCGGGGACAAGTCAGCATGAAATCAGTGTCAATTGTCAACTCCCCAATGATTGATCTTGCGCCCAAGGTCCTCACCTTTTTGACCTTCGTGGAACACGGGCGGACCCGGGTGATAGACACACGTCTCCTCGGGATCATCGAATGTCTTGCCGCATCCCTTGTGAACGCATTTGCTCGCCATGACGCCGCAACGAATGACGGGAAATTGACAGGTGAGGGGTGGGTAGGATCCGAGTGAAGGAAGGGATGATGGTCGATTCGGCGCGGAAGAAGGATAATTGAGAAGAGCGCAGTCAATGTCACACGGTCAACAAATGTGAAGTGAGTCGATTTTGAATACGAGGCCCGCACGTATGTATTCGCCCAAGTGAAGCTCGAAGGTTCCATTGCTTCCATCAGTTTGGAGAACTGAGATGTGGGGGCTGGGTGGGCCAATCAGATTGCCGGCTCGCACAGCTACGCATCTGAACGCGTGCAAGCCACTGGAATTAAGGTCTTGGTGCAACTCCATGCTATATCAACTCATCCCGCATATCTCGTTGCATGGAGAGATATACCGACAATTTGACGAGAACGTATCGACATATTAGCGCTGGGCTCTAGTACAAAATATCCGTGTCATATTGGTCAGGTCTACAGGGCTGATTCCCGGTATGAGGTGAATCGGCGGTCATGGGGATCGATCTTGCGGCTCGTCGAGTCACGACCGTTCATCTACCTAATTCAGGGAATAGTTGACCAAACCTTGAATCGAGATAAGATTTGATCTCATCAAAAAGTCCATCAGACATTGACGGGCCGCGCGAGAAAGTGTGAAAAAGGTCAAAGTAAACTTAAAAGCCACCTACTTTGAAGAACAGAGACCACTCCTCGGCTCGAGACTCACTCATCCAGTCACTTGCACAAAGCATGGAAGTGGGATGAATCAGAGTATCCAGTGTATACAAATGCTTAATGACCCAGTCCTGAAGGAATCGGGGTGTGATGGGGTAAGTTGTATACTGCCTGCAGTGCGTGGACGTCGGAATACTTGGGGATGAACGTTTTTTGTTCTTTGGCGAGTGAAGCGCAAGTGACAAGTTGTTAAGACTGCCACCTCGTCCCTGTCACCTCTCATGACAGTGTCTAACTGCCTACAATACGGTAGTTCAAGTCTTCCCACCGACTGATGTCCAGTACCAATTGGAACTTGCCAGCTGAACAAGGCCTTGATCCTAGACAAGTTACCAGCAATCCAGCTGATAGAGTGGCTTTAAGAGTGGCTTCAAGAGACTTGGAAGTGACATAACGCGAGGCTTCATCAAATCGGACTCTTCCCTGACATCCAAGACCCGCAAGGCCGAGTGATGGATGAATCAAGCAAATGGTCCAGACCTTCCAAGATAGAAATGAGAGTCGAGACTCCTCAGCAAGGATTTTCTCCTGCGAATTGTTCTTTCTCACAAAGAAGCTATCCAGAGATACCTGAGTAGAATCGATTCTCAGACGTTCTGGGCTGAACACGGTCTATACCACCAGTCAGCAGTAGTGAATTGACGATCTGGCCAACACCCCAGCGGGCAAGAGGAGAGGAGGCCAAAGAGTCTCTCGTCACGTCCAGGCCCAGCCTGCTTGGAGTCGACTCTGGCCTCCACTGCCAGTGCTGACTCGACTTGAGTCAGTTGGATCATCCCATTAGTTACTGACTACAGGAAAGCTTACTAATCAACGCCAAGACTCACTCACCACGTGACCGTAGCCGGGCGGTCCATGTTGCCTGGGACCTGAGTGATTCAGATGCTCGGATCCGCATGCCTGAAATGGACATGCGGGAATGGCATACTTGCGATGCACGGGTTGATGAACGAGCTTCATTACCATTTGAAGCGTATCACTACCGGCCTTGAATTCTCATCGCTCCTCAAGATGACTTCTGATGATCATGCCACACCAGCCTCAAACATGCAAAGGTCAGAGACGGAGGGTTGTCCTCAGGTATTGACGTCATCGACTGAGCACCGTGCCGTGGCCGCATATTGCGACGTCTGTGTGGCGCCTGCCCCAACTCCAGCGGGATCGATGCCGTCTGAACGTGCAAAAGAATCGCGCAGATCGCCCGACTGATGGTCCTGGCGCAGACCACATGCTATGTCATGTCTGCCATATCGGGGTTCTACATCGCCCACCGTGTAGGAGGCCTACGTGGGTTCAAGGACCTTTCGTTGCTGGCCGCGATGATTGAGGACGTGGCCATGCGCAGGAGCCCCTGCCAAAATCGCCACTCGTGGAACAGACAATGCGCCAGCAGATAGGCTTCCATGTCGATCTTATAGAGTGGTAGGCAGCACGGTCCACTCGAATGGGCCACGTACTGTAGATTGGAAGGAGTTGGAGAAGGAGGGAAGCTTTGCACTGTACTCCGTAATAGTATTGCTGAAGCCTTGTCTACTACAGTAATTTGCTGCGGAGGGCGGTCATGGGCACTTCCGAGGTCCACATCCTCGGATGAGGGGGGCGCATCATCGCATGCTTGTTTTCTGCTCTCTTCGGGAAAGTCTAGATGAAAGCTCGGATAACTAGCAGATTGCTCGAGTGGACAGGCTATATGAGGTTAAATCATCTGTCTGTCAATCATTGAACAATATACCGCAAGTCTGGTGTGCAAGACCTCAGATTGTACAGGTGGTGCAAATTGCAGACTGCAGAACAATAAGGCTGCGACGGAATCCGCCGCGCGTGGTTCAGCGCAGCCGCCGCTCCCCGCACCGAGACTCCAATCTGGGCGGTGATCTCCTCACCCGAGTCAACCGAGGGGAAAAAAGGGCAAACGATTTACGTGTACGGAATGTGTCTGACCGTCGTCTCAAAGTCGGCTCGAGATTGTGGTGAGATTTACACATGACACCTATAAACATGACTGACCCATGCAGGCTTATCATATCACGTTCGCTCCAGAACCACATGGATCAGTTTCGGATTATATGAATTGGCAGTTTTACCAATCCTCCTCGTAGTATGGCTCAGTCCAGCCAGGTCGCATTACCTCAGAGCCATGCATCGATTGACATCCTTGCTGGACCACCGCTCGGCCGCTCTCCACGGTTCAGCAACGGCGTTGCCACCCAATCGCACTCGCCAGCTGAGGTAATTTCGCCGTGGTCGAGAATTCAGTGGCTGACAAAAGGTAACCGGATCGTGAGGTCCAGTTCCAGGTGGAGGGGGGGACGCCTTTCCCGAGGATGGGCCAAGCGTCTGATTTGGAGTCGAGCGATAGAGAGAAGAGCAGTGGCCATGCATGTATCCTGGGTAGCTGGGGGTGGGTCATGGTACATCGGCCGCAGCGGGAATCCGCGGGCTCAAGCGTGTCACTCTCGGACAAGAATCAGGGCCAGCTACATCGCTCCAGGTCTCGGCTGCTGTGCTGCCGCTCCCGTGAGACAAAACAAGTACCACAGCCGGACAGTAGTAGGAGCCTACTGGAGGAGTAAAGCGTAAATCAAGCGTAACACGACGGCTCTCTAATGCGTTTTCCGTCATTCGTTCCCGGCCCACGAGTTTTTGGCTGCTCGCGCACCTCATAAAGTGCGGGGTCGCCCGTCGGTGGATTGACCAGAAAACTCTCCTTGATCAATCACTCATAATCCTCCTCCTCCTCCTCCTCCTCCTCCTCTGCTCCAGAACGTCCCCCCCTCAATTCCGTCTACTTTGGTGATACCCTAAAACTCTCTCTACTCATCCCAACACAGCCAATATGGGTGAATGCCCCGTTCACAAGCCCGTCAATGTGGCTGGCCACGGTACTCGTAACGGTGACTGGTGGCCCGACAACCTGAAGCTCAACATCCTGCGCCAGCACACCGACGCCACGAACCCCATGTCCAAGGACTTCGATTATGCAACCGCCTTCAAGAGCCTCGACTATTACGCCGTGAAGAAGGACCTCACAAATTTGATGACCGATTCCCAGGACTGGTGGCCCGCGGACTTTGGTCACTATGGTGGTCTGTTCATTCGGATGGCGTGGCACAGCGCGGGCACTTATCGTGTCTTTGACGGTCGTGGTGGCGGTGGTCAGGGTCAGCAGCGGTTCGCCCCCTTGAACAGCTGGCCCGACAATGTCTCCCTGGACAAGGCCCGCCGGCTGCTGTGGCCCATCAAGCAAAAGTATGGTGACAAGCTCTCCTGGGCCGACCTGTTGTTGCTGGCCGGCAACGTCGCTCTCGAGTCCATGGGCTTCAAGACCTTTGGTTTCGCCGGCGGCCGTCCCGATGTCTGGGAGGCCGACGAGTCGGTCTACTGGGGTAGTGAGGTCGAATGGTTTACCAACGACGCCCGCTACAAGCCTGAGGATGACGGCGAATCCTCCAAGCAGAGTAACCTATCCACTCGTGACCCCGAAGATCCCCTGGGTGCCACTGTGATGGGACTGATCTACGTCAACCCCGAGGGCCCCGACGGCAACCCAGACCCCGTCGCCGCCGCTCACGATATCCGGGTGACGTTCGGTCGCATGGCCATGAATGACTACGAGACCGTCGCTTTGATCGCCGGTGGTCACACTTTCGGCAAGACGCACGGCGCGGCTTCTGCAGACAACGTGGGCAAGGAGCCCGAGGCAGCCGGTATCGAGCAGCAGGGTCTTGGCTGGACCAACTCCCACGGCTCCGGCAAGGGCCCAGACACCATCACCTCCGGTCTCGAGGTCACCTGGACGCACACCCCGACTAAGTGGAGCATGCAATACCTCGAGTATCTCTTCAAGTACGACTGGGAGCTGACCAAGTCCCCCGCCGGTGCCAACCAATGGGTCGCAAAGACCAACGATGAGATCATCCCCGATGCTTTCGATTCCAGCAAGAAGCACAAGCCCACTATGCTCACTACTGACTTGTCTCTGCGCTACGATCCTGCGTACGAGAAGATCTCCCGCCATTTCCTGGCCAATCCGGATGAGTTTGCTGACGCCTTTGCTCGTGCGTGGTTCAAGCTGCTCCACCGTGACATGGGTCCTCGTGCTCGTTGGCTCGGTCCCGAGGTCCCCAAGGAGAAGCTCCTGTGGGAGGATCCCATCCCCGCCCCCAACCACCCTCCCATTGATGCCGAGGATGCCGCGGAGTTGAAGAGACACATTCTCAGCTCGGGCGTTGAACCCACCAAGTTTATCGCCGTTGCCTGGGCCTCTGCCTCTACGTTCCGTGGCGGTGATAAGCGTGGTGGTGCCAATGGCGCTCGTATTCGTCTGGCTCCTCAGAACAACTGGAAGGTCAACAACCCCGCTCAGCTGCGTGAGGTCCTGAACGCCCTTGAGGAGATCCAGCGCAAGTACAACAGCTCGCAGACTGGCAACAAGCGCGTTTCGCTCGCTGACTTGATTGTCCTGGCCGGTTGCGCCGCGCTCGAGAAGGCTGCCGGTGTTCCGGTCCCCTTCACTCCGGGGCGGATGGATGCTTCGGAGGAGCAGACTGACGTCGACTCCTTCAGCTTCCTCGAGCCCGTCGCCGACGGTTTCCGTAACTACGGCAAGTCTTCGATCCGTGTTCGCAGCGAACAGATGCTCGTGGACCGTGCTCAGCTTCTGACCCTGACTGCTCCTGAGATGACCGTCCTGGTTGGTGGTCTGCGTGTGCTGAACGGCAACTACGACCGCTCCAACCTGGGTGTCTTCACTCAGCGCCCTGGTCAGCTGACCAACGACTTCTTCGTCAACTTGCTGGACATGAACACGGAGTGGAAACCCACCGACAGCAACAACGACCGGTTCGAGGGCATTGACCGCAAGACCGGTGCCAAGAAGTGGGATGCCTCCCGCGTGGATCTGATCTTCGGTCACCACGCTGAACTGCGTGCGCTTGCTGAGGTCTATGGCTCTCACGATGGTCAGTCCAAGTTTGTCCGTGACTTTGTCGCCGCTTGGGATAAGGTGATGAACCTGGATCGTTACGATGTGGTCTATTCGGGCGTGCAGGGACGTGCTCGTCTTTGAATGTGTTTTTCAATAGTGTAATGCGCTCACGACGTCTTGATGTTCTCATCGATATATTTCCCTCCCTTTTTTACCACCGTTGCCATTTGACGGATAGGATGAAGAAATTGAATAATTCTACAATGTCATATCAGTTACATTCCCACATCCTCCCAATCAGTACCTTCTCCGATAGGTCTTTTGCCTGTCGATGAAAGCTGTACACCCTCCCAACTAATAGCTGTATGGCCCCATTCTGTGTCTGCATCAAAAAGGATAGCGGCGAGTTTTCCTGCCCGTCCTCATAAAACATCGTCAAAACATGCACCTAGTCATGTGCAGTACTTACTCGCTGTGTAAAGATCAGCCCTGTCAGGCCCTCGATATTGACATCATCATTCACAGTACTTTGAAGGATGTTAGTGGAACAGAGTGAGATCTATATTCGACATCGTCTCGGTACTAAAGCCCTGGAGATGAGACGGCTCTCATGGCGAGGGCTTATACACTGCGAACAACAGTGTACGACGGCCAATAAGTGCACCCGGAAGATACAAGCACTTGCCGTACTTGATAAAATCATACAACAAGCCAGGTAAACGGCCAAGGTTCCTGTAGTCTTTCCTCTGACCGTGGCCGGGGCCCGTAGGACGACTCCGTGTTTTGTAAGTGACTTGTTAATCTCGATACCGGTCTTGCTGGATGGTGTATGTGATTGATTCGTTTTTGAATTTGATTTTGACTACCTTTTTCGTGGTCTTGCTGAGGTCGTAGTCTTCTGAAATTGCGTTGGGTCCTAGGTGCATTCATACTTTGGCCGCCGTACATGATGGAATACTGTCTTTAACCTTTCGGGGTTTCATAGGCTCTTGAGGCTACAGTTCAGTGCCTGAGGCCAAGAATGGTCCACCATGTAGAAGTTTAGGTTAGGTTAGGCAGGTAACCACTACTTATTAGCAGTGGGTTCCATCTTCCTCCACTGCACCTTTTAAGGTTCTGAGCAACACCCACGCCTTTTCCAGTTGGTCGAGGTGCAAGTTCTCAAGTTCTGCATGCAGTCTCGGTTCAACAACGTCTGACGTTCTCCATGAGCGCAAGGCCATTTCGCTCACGGCGGTCTCATCAAAAGTCTAGACACGGCTGTGCAGAATGTAAAAGGCGGCGTATCAAGGTCAGTCACTGTTTGTTCAAGATCTTGCAGGCTTGGACATGGTCAGCTGCCTGACATCTGCGATGAGCTGCTTTCTTAATTGCAAAGGGTTTACCTTGCACACATTCTTGGGAAAGCTTATATTGACGGTAAGGTATTAGTGCGATGAGACCACCCCAGTATGCACCAACTGCGGGAATCGTGGGCAGGAATGCTCGTTCGCCTCAGTCAGTCCAGCCAATTCGACAATATCTAGTGGCTCGCCTTCATCCGGCACTCCGCGAGGCCAAGATCCCCAGGCGAGACGTTTTGAACCTCGAGTATTCTCAAATGGAGGTCGCCAACAGACCTTTCGACTGGCGACCTCCAAGAGGGGCCAACGCGCGCCTCGGAATGAGCCAGCAGACTCGCCGGCCGAGTCCTCGCTTTCCGACGGCATCTCCATAGCTGATCTTCGTCTGTTTCATCATTATTCCATCTCAACATGCTTCACACTGACCGAGGACAACGATCCAAATGGAGTGATGCAGAAACACATCGCCCAGTGGGGCATGGATTTCCCTTCTATCTTGCATCTGATCCTCGCTCTGGCTGCGTGGCATTTGGCCTACCTGACTCCCGAATCTCGCAACAGCTACATCTCACAAGCGGAGAATCACTTCACTTCTGGTGTGCGTATTGTGACTCGCGAACTTGCCAATTTCAACGTCGACAACTGCCAGAAGATCTACATGTCAGCTGTACTGGTATGTCTCGCATACTTTGCCCGCGGGCCCCAACCTGGCGAATACCTCATTTTTAGCGATAGCGGCATTTCCGAATGGCAGAGACTCCTAAGAGGAGTCAAGGTCATCGTCACTACGTATCGCCATGAGGTTTTCAGTGGAGTTTTGGCGCCCGGGGAGGGCGGGGAGTCGGGGGCAATGAGCGAGTCTTTGTGCGTCGAGCTCAGGGAACACACTAAAGAAGTCAAGACCCTCGGACAATTCGTCATGCAGAATATCAATACCCAGCCGAATCGGTCGATGTATCAGTCGGCCATTGACGATCTACTGATGATCATGCAAGATGTCTACAAAAAACTGGTGGTCAATGACCCCGGTGTTGGCTTGATGCCCTCTTTGATGGGTTGGCTCTACCGACTCCCTGATGAATTCGTGTGTCTCCTGGAACAGAAAGAGCCATTTTCTCTGATGATATTGTCTCACTGGGCGGTCATTCTGAGATACATGGAGAGTGTATGGTTCATGGAGGGCTGGTCTCAGCATGTGCTGCGAGGGATATCGGCCAATCTCAGTGCTGACTTTCAACCTCACATTTCGTGGCCTATTCAGCGGATAACTGAGAATTGACTTTGGATCAGTGCTGTGACATTCCCGGCTGCGAATAAATCTACGATTGAATACTCGACTAATGATGCATGGAACGACTGGCTCCATTCACCTTCTACCGAAAGACACTATGAGATGTCAGTAATGGACAAGGAGCACGTACACATTGGCAAATTGCCGGTGGCAAGTTGCAATAGGCGAACCCTTTTTGTAAAAATAGATCTGAACCTTTCTCCAGGCATCACTCCTCGATAAGACATTGGCGATAGGTTTCATCCCCAGTTTGAAAGTACCCAGCTATCCATAGGAATCGAAATGAGACCCAACGAGCCCAACACAAGGGTCTATCCAGCCATCGGTGGTCTACGGCCACAATGATGCAATGCACATTATCACCTAATACCCGCTCGGACCCCGACAGTGGTTCTCGAGCGGAGATGGTAAAGAGTCAAGACAAGAATGGAGGAAGGGGGCATACTGGACATGGCCATGCTTGACTATGATTCAAAGGCAACAAGTTTCCAATATCTTGTAGCCTGGATCATATTTTAGGAACTGCCAGCCACGCGAAGATCTTTTCATATGAGACCCATCCAGGATCAGGGACATTGATTGTGATGCACGAGGGTGGACTCTCGAGGTTAATTCCAGAACGGTATCCGTGAATCTGATGCATTCGAAACCCACTTGAGTCCCGTGGGCGCGATCAGACCCACACGTATCCGTATGTGAAAGCTGCCTAATTGGGTAATGCTCACTGCGAAGCATTCAACAGCGTGAACATGAGCTTGATGGGACATCCTACATAACTACGTTAGGCCGCTGGGTCGGAGATGGGTAAGTCGCTCTCTTCATCATCCTCTGGTGTCATACTCTCCCATTTCAAAAGCGCGGTGGTACAGCACGTCTCGGCTACAAAGATGGATATCGTCTTTCACAACGGCACAAATGGCGGACATCCTTGGGTCGAATTCTATCCATACACGCCCTCCGCGTCGGCTGGATATGCATTCCTAGCAATCTTTGGCATTGTGACGGTGATGCATTTTGTTCTGATGTTTCCATATCGCGCGGCATACTTTTTGCCTCTGGTGATAGGGGGGATATGTACGTCCACCTACGTCGGATCTGCCATGTACCGGTTCCGAACCAGACTCGAGCATTGTATACCCGTTCCATATCCATTGTCGCGCCTGCTAACCGGAATAAAAACAGGCGAATCATTCGGCTACTACGGCCGCGCATGGTCCCATCATGACCGCACGGATATCAGATCCTGGGCTCTCCAAGAAATGCTCATCCTCTGCGCACCCCCGCTCATTGCCGCAACAATCTACATTGTCCTCGGCCGGATCATCCGCGCCTTTGACGCCGAACATCTCTCCAGCATGCGTCCCAAACGTATGACCCTCGTCTTCGTCCTCAACGACGTCATCTGTTTCTGCACCCAGCTCGGCGGTGCCGGTGTCCAGGTCACGGGGGACGCCAACATCATGAACATCGGAAAGAAAGTCGTGCTGGCCGGTCTGATCTTCTCCCTGCTCGTATTCATCATCTTCGTGGCTGTTGCCGTGAGCTTTCACCGGCGGCTGCAGCGTCAGCCCACGGCTGTTTTGGGCGCGAATCCGGATTTATCGTGGAAGAGATACATGTGGTCGTTGTATGTTGCTTGTGCGGCGTTGGCGATCCGGAACTTGGTGCGGACGATCCAGTTTGGCGCGAATCGCACGGCGGATATCAATACCAAGGAGGTGTATATCTATGTGTTTGATGCGTTTTTGATGGCCTTGTCGATGGGGGTTATGGTTGTTTATCATCCGGGGCTTTTGGTGAAGAAGGCGAGGCGAGCAGTGAAAGTGGCCCAGTTGGGTCGGCCGTCGACTTCGGAGCCGAACAGAAATTCGGGCAGTGTACCTTTGATACCACTGGGCGGACGGTGACATGGGCCACGATCGACCACCCTCCAGCTGGCGTGGTACAATTGGAGATTGTTAAGGCAGGGGAGAAGCCGTGTTGAATCTTGGCCAAAGGCCGTCGACAATCTATCGCATCAATATATGGTACATGCAATCAAGAATTCAAGTCGAGGCACTGGGTAGATTTCCCTGGAGTGGCGGACATCATGCAGATGAGTAATGGAAGACGCGAGTTCAACCAAGGATTGGTTCCGAAAGTATTTGAAGTCTTGTTCTCATGTGACTCGCGAAGGTTAGGTAGACATCCCGTACTTATCGAATCCACTGCAACGTGCACTGACCCGAGTACGTTTACCATTTACCTTTATGCAGGGCAGGCCCTTCGAGCGGTGTGATAGTAGTTGCTGAATCAACAAATCCAAATCACTCACAGAGTCAATTAGAGAGCAATGTCATTATTATAATCCACTGGATGCTAAGCCAGAGCCATCCATACCAGGTTCCAATCCAAACGGTCCTGAAGGGACCCATATTCGAAACATAACCGGTCCAGTTGCTAACATGCCAAGAGATCTTGCATCTTCGAGCCAAAAGCTTGGCCGCGTACAAACAAGCCAATCCGAGATAGATCTGGGATATCGGAATGCGTGACCCTGACGTCTCCCTCGCGCATATCTCCACAGCGGAGGAATGTCACAGCGCAGTATCCTACCTACATCCCAAGTTCAAGACGGCGGGTGCGCCCATTCTCCGCCCTGTGGGAGAAGAAGGAAAGAAGCAAAAAATAAGAAAGATTAAAACCACATTATACCGGCCACCAGTCCAATTACCACAGCCATACAGCTGCCCCGCAGCTCAGCTGTCGAACCGGCAGCGTCTGTCGTCTGATTATTTGTTGTTGAAGAAAATTCGTGCGTCTTCAAGCTCGGCTCGAGACCACTATTCACAGGGGACGCTTCTCCTGGAGAGAACACACCCCCGTCCAATTGCTTTTGTATCTTGCTGGGCGGCTGATGCACCGCCAGCTCTGGGTTCAGTGATGCTGACAACTGGGGCGTCGAAGCATGGTAGGTGGGAGAAGAGGGCCACATGTCTTGCGCCTTTTGGCAGGCCTGCTGCCATTTGCTGCACCATGACGAGAGTCGGCTTTCAGTCGCAGTCTTTTCTTCCTTTTCTTTCTTTTCTTCGTCGGGCTTGGTGGGCTTGTCGCGAATGTGATTATCTTCTTCAGCGGTAGGAAGGCTTCGTGAATCGTCGTTGATCAAGGTGGGAGGAGGGGTGGCGTTCATAGACATGAGGGAAGGCGACGTGAGCGTGGATATCGTGGAGTGATTGTGATGAACACACGAGGTGAACAGCTGATAATCATCCAGTTGTTTCAAGAGGTATGTTCGTAATGCGCGCGCGCGTCTCATGAGCGGCAAAGGTGAGGCCGATTTGTGACCCGAGTCTAGACGGCGACTGTCATTGCCATCTGGACTGCTGTCGCCAGGTTCCCCCGGCGCTTCTGGAGCCCTTGAAGCATGTGCCGAGAGGTTTTTTGCATTTGCGCGCGAACGAGACCGATTGGACAAGATCCACGATCTTGGCGACTGCGCGGAAGTGGTGTCCGGCGGAAATGCGGCAACGCCGTCTTGAATCAGGGGAAGGTCTATCGGCAAGATGACCCGTTAGTCTCGGACGCGAGAAAAATCTTCGGACCGAAGGCCAAGAAAGAGCAAGATGGACAGAGAGAGGGGTTGGAATAAGACGTACGGGATGCTCCACCTGTGAAATAAGTCCAGTCCACCAGCTTGACGTTAGACAAGCCAGACAACGAGGGGATCAGCGTCAACAATAGAAACCCCAAGAGCGCCAGCAGAGGGAACGCGCCCGAATGACCCAGCCCCGGGCGCATCATCCACGATCACCGGTCGGAACCGGAGGCCGTTGCGATGGAGACGTGCAGGAGAGGGGGTTACAATGCGAGCCACGAGACGAGAAATCTGTCTGCTTCCAGGAATGCCATAGGGATTGAGGGGGTGGGGGGTTAATGAGGGTGAAGAAAGCTGGAGAGCGAGTGGGCTCGGGGGCTCGGATTTTACGGGGTGGAAAGCCCTGGGGGGGGGGGGGGGGGGGGGGGAATATGTCCCCTAACAAGCGCGCCGACAAGATGAGAAAAATTCAAGGGAAGAACAACCAGTCGCAGACTTCAGTAATAAGTGCGCGCTTGAGTCAGTGATCAAGAAGTTCTGTCAAATTGTGCAAGTCAAGAGAGCCGCGACCCAATGCAGGAAGAGGGAGTACCAGCTTGCTTAAGGGTTCCGTGTCCGACATCTGAAAAATTACCGAAATGGATGACGGCCAGAAGCCCGAAAGAGTAAAGGATGTGCAGCTTGGGGATTTGTTGTAGACTCGGCTATCTTTCTCCTCGTCTACTACTACTCTAGTATTCCCTGCTGTGATCACGCTACTACAGATTGACTAATGGTTTTTTGTTTTCGAGTCATGTCCGTTCACTCGTAGTATGCAGCATGCATAAGGTACTGCAGGCGCAGGCTTCGTCTCTTGGCACCGTTTGAACTCCCGTTTCGGCCCGAGTGACGTCGTGAAAAGGAGGGTGGATCGCCCAAAACGAAGAGGACGGGCGGCTGGAGGAGCTTTGGGAGCCTTGGGAGCCCGGGAGAGGAGAATGAGTACGACGTCAGAAGCTTGTTTTGGGACTGGAAGCGGGCTCCAAGTGTTGCAGTGACTTGCCTTGATCTTGAGTTGAAGTCTTCTGACAGGATTAGGTACTATACTATCGTACATTGTACATACAGCAAGTGGTTCCCGACGGCCAACTTCATGTCACCCGCAGGGCAGACTAGAGTGCATAGTCATCATACTGCATGTCTCCGAATTGTCGTTTTTTTTTTTCTTCCTGTACCTCTTTTCTTAGTTGTACCTGGCCGGGCCTTTTTCGACCACCTTGAATAGAAGTGGCATGCGTCAGGCCAAACATAAGTACTAGAAGGCGGTGCCAGTTGGAACTGCAGAGTCTCTCTCTCGTAGTTCTATTCTCTAGGAACTAGGTTATCTACTATCGACCTCTCGAGACCATCAAGTTATACAGTCTCTAAACTATAAGTGATTTGCAAGCAAAACATCAAATGACGCAATGCGGCCTGCGCGAGAAATAGTCATATCTCCTTGATATCGGTTGACTTTTTCCAAGCAAGTTGGAATATCGTGTCAAACTTAGCGTGACAGTCAACCGTGCGGGCCAATGTCCGGCGGCCGACAAGGCCCGCTTAAGCTCCCGCGCAAAGGACCGAAAAGCCAAAGCAGGTTTAGGTGAGCTCGCCCGGCATCGTCAAAAGGCTTAGCGGCATAGAACCAGATCAATCATGCCCCTCTCTTGGCAGCAGAACTCGGTTGTCGTTGCCTAGGCATCCACCACATGCACGATTGCACACTGGCCCTATGAGACTGCAATGTCCACTCGGTGATCGGCCACTTATATTAGCGCGGCGAGGGAAATCCGGTCTTCCAAGAGTTGTCGTGGTACTTTGGCCCGTGGTAGGACCAACTCTGGAGCCGTGATTCAGAGTTGATATCACTCTCATTCATGGATGGACTCGAGCGTGGCGTTCTTCTGGTGCATAGGTTGACCGGACCGTCGAGAACACAATGGCATTGTGTCTGCAATGATAACAGCAAGCTTTGTGATACTCATGCCGCTTCTCTCAAAGTGAGTCCAAGTACTCTTGTGTGACGTTCACGACAATTTCCTCCACCCGATCAAAGTTTTCATTATATGATGGACCAGGTAAATACTCATCATCATGATGCTCAAGCTCGCTCTATTCATGCACAAGTATGAACATGTCAGCCCTGTCGGCAACTTGGAATTGTAACCCCCCGCCTGTAGTTACGATCAGGGCGATGAGACACTTCACTTATGACGACTCTCGTTCAAGATAATAAATCGCCATAGAATGACTTGTCGCGGAAAATCCAAGACCGATCAGGCTTTTCCAAAAATCGAGGCAACCACTCCGGCAGACGCACTACTTCCTCTGTCGGCGGGTTGGGATCCGGGAGTGGAACGGGCAGAGACATCAAAGCACGCTCAAGTTCCATCTCAGTCCCTTGACTTTGCCGGACGCTAAACGCTCCAAGCGTGGCCGTTTCACTCTCGTCGTTGCTCTTCAGTAGCAACTCGCGACAGGGCGAATGATAGATGATCTGGTACAGTCCTTCAAGTGCTTCAAGCCCCCTTTTCAAAAATACGGATGACGAGGATTCCAGACGAAGAATGTCGAAAGTGTTCAGAAAGGTGACCAGATCCAATCTCAAATCATGGTCGACATGGATCCGCACGCCCTGACGGGCGAGCTGTCTCTGTTCCGCCTGGATGGACAGCAGACAGACCCCGAGACATGCCAAAGCGTCCATCAGCCACGCGGGTAGCAGGAATAGACTCTCCGCAGCACTGCTCGCATCCGTGGTCGACGAGTAGAGCTGTGATAAGCAGGTAACGGTCTTGCAGAGCGTATCCATATAGGTCCGTCGGTGCCTAAAAGCGAGCATACTCGGTACGTGCTTCGGCGGCGTTTTCGTTGCCATATGCAGACAATTGAAAGCGTCGGCAAATGCTCGATATAGGGACGCTTGGGCGTGGCGAAGGGCCAGATAGAGAAATTCTCGCTTCCGAGGAATCGCAGGCTCGATTGCGTCCCATCGAAGATCAGGGGTTTCGAGAGCGTAGGTTGGATGTAACGGATCAATGACTAACGCTTGGAATTGCTGGGCAAAGTCCGCTACCGTTGACGCATTGTAACGGTCACTGTGCCAGGAAGGTGGACTCGTAAACGCGGTGATATAGCGAGCGATCTTGATGTGATAGATTCGGTCCGTGTAGACAGTGATGGCGCCCGGGGTTCCCGCCAAGGGCTGGAGAAGATCACGCGGAATCTCGACATCAAAGTACCCTTCGGGGATGAGAGGCCAAAAATTGAAATAGACGCACATATATCTGACAATTGAGCCGTGTCAGCTTCCTTGGGACGCCCATTACGGATAGCGTTGGGAAGGATCCTTCACCATGACATACCGATCCCATATGTAAAGGTTCCAGAAGGCTTGACGACGAAGTTCCATCTCAAAGTCGCTCAAAGTAATTCCTGGGTCTCGCAGGTGCAACCCTATGGCTCGGGCGTCTTGTATGGCTTTGTTCAAAGTGGACCAACTCGCACTAATCTTGGCGTAGTCAACCAGATAAGAAACATGACAGAGTCGGTGTTGGACTGCGACAATGGAGGGTGGCTCCTCTGGTGGTCGCAAGGCTTCGAGCTCCGCGGCGAGCGCGCAAAACCAATTCTCGACTTGGTTCAGATGCGTGCTGAGGATCCCAGTGGTAGGGTAATTTGCATCTGGCAGGCTTTGAATACTGAGAAGACACACGCGGAGCACAAGAATCCCGAAGTCAACATCCGCGTCATCCCCCAGCGCAGACCGTCTTAGATCATCACTCCGCGACTCTCGAATTTCACACCATGCATTGTATTTGGATTGGAATGATGGGTCAATCACACTTTCATAAGTCCGGTTGACCTCGTTTAGAAACATGCCGACCAAGAAATCGGTGATGGCTCTCTCGGGCCATAGCCTTTGTGTTTGCGGCGAGTCTCTCAGGTGAGAGATGTCGCTTCTGCGCTCGTTCAGTCACCATGAGTATGATCGGTAGAGGGGAGGGCGGGCAGCATTGAAATACTTACAAAGACCCCAACAAGACCTGAGAACTTTCCAGCCCTTGTGCTTGGACATCTATCCTCTTGGCTAGATCGGCCGAGTCTGATTCATTAGATGACGGGACGTTGTCCTCGCCATGATCTCGCACCGAGCTTCGACTCCGAGGGGTGTGTTGGCTGCCGCCACCTCTCCCTCGGGCCAACTGTGAGGTCGCATCGGAGTACAGACAAAGGTGCTCTACACCACGACTCGTGCAATTATTGCACGGTTTCTGACGATTGCACTGTGCTGAGTCAGTGGTCACGGTTCCGACTCCGGATCACGGGCATCCGTCACTCTGCTCACGTGCCTTTTGCTTTCGTCGATTGCACTCGAGACATGTCTTGATCGCCTTCCGGCGTGTTCGCCTCTCCGTCTGCATATGTACCCTCTGATGAAGAAATCGTGAGCTTCCTGAGAAATTGCAGATCTGACTTAGTTTGGCTCGAACAAAGGTTGACAAAGATTCACAGGTTAACGATTAATCCTTCTTTGCGGAGATCTTCTCCCTCATCCCCGCGACGATATTCCTTCAGATTGATTCTCCCTTTTTCGAGTGAAGCTGGAACTGCCGCGGTTTGATCTGGCCCCCACATTGACCGGAGGAGACCTCCCATCGTAGCCCAGAATGAACGATGCACTCGACCTGACTGGTGCATGGAAGTGGAGCTTGCAACTCGTGCAGAATTGGAGAAGCGTTACATCTGGCCCTATGAGCAGTAGGGCCCTGACTTTCAACTTTCGGAATCGTATTCGATCAGACTCTCTGTCTTCTGGCAAGTTGCAGATTCAGTGCTTATGCACAAACAATGATCCATCCAGTCGGGGAGACGTCGGTCGGCATTCATGATACTGAGCGCTGGCCCGAAACCTTGATCTAACAACTCGTCTCCTCAGCTCCTGTGATGAATGAGTGTGGACTGTGGGCATGCCCTGTCCTTCTCCACAGATCAACGCAATGATAAACTTATTTTTCAGAGCGACACTGTGTGTGTGAGCGGGGTCTTTTGGCCTCACTTCCATGCGTTGATGTCTGGTCATCAATCCTGGTTGAACCTTGCGACCCTAGCCTCGCATGCGGCTCCCGAACCAACGATCCATGCCGTCATATGCAGACCGACTTAAAAAAAGAGGTTCTGAGCGCTAACACATTGGGGGCCAACGCGCACCACATGCCAAAAGGCGACCTTCCAGTTATGTGTATTCCACTGGCTTAGGGGAATCTCTCGGCGGACTCGTTGCAGTCGCCAACGGGCTTGGCGTGGAAACTGTGGATTCACATTGGAGGGTCCCACGTTTGTGAATGGAGCCGCTTGCTGAATAGGGTAGGTACATACTACGCGCTTTCCTTAGTGCCTTTGTGCATAATCACGCCTTCACGAGATCTAAACTGCAGAGACGGATGAGTGGCCATTGGGAGTGTCAGAAAATAGGACCCGAAAAGACAGTCTGTTGATTGACAAGGGTCCTACAGTGCCCCCGGAACTACCATGTGAGGCCCACGGCCTCAATTCCAAGTGATTGTTGAACGTTGCCCGACGGATGTCCGCTTCTGACTGCTGGTATATATAGATGTTCTAGAAGACGGAGTGCAGGTTTGAGCCTCGAGCATGAGTCCGTGCGCAAGTCAGATCTCTCCTCATGGGCTCCTTGGAGTTTGGACAGCTCAAGCACATAGCCTCGAAATTAGAGCGAGACTACCAGTCCTATTACTGCGCAACTACAATCTCCTGCGCTCAGAGCCAAGATCCAGTAACTATTCGCAGCCTTGATTTGGAGCTAGCTACAGTCATCATATTTGGCCTCCTCTTCCAGCTCTGCATATCATGCAGACTATACAACAGCATATCCAGGGAGTCGAGCGAGTACCTACCCATTAAACTAGTGAACACAAAATCATGCGAATTTCTTGACTATATTAACCTTTGTGAACAAGCTTCCTTGGGTCTCCCATCCGCGATACTGTTCGAGCGACCTGATCTCCTTTCTCCAGATTAAATGCTCAAACTCAAATCCGAGGGTTGATGAAAGGGCTCCTTGCATTCCTCTGGTCGAGTAGAGCGTGTGAACGTCAATATGCAATGGAAGATGACAGTCGAGCAACTGAGACTGGTCATGGATTGACCACAAATAATGCTATCGGATACGACTTGTGGGATGCTCGTTGGGCTTCAGCTTGCGGTTGTTCAGCTGAAGATGGCGGGAGTCGTCATGTTGAAGATCTTGGCGGGTTCCATTTGCGGCTGCAACCTTTTGCGTCCACGCATTCCAGACCACGCCGGAGACTTCTGTGAAGACCATGTTGAGCCTTTGCAAGGTGGTGGTGATTCACTTCAGGATACTGAGAAACTGGTGCGTGAGGTCAGAATTCCCTGTATGCCGTGATCAGACCTTCGCACGTGTTTTGCGGGGCATCCTGTGCTTATGAGTACGACATTTCTTTGTGTTGTATACTTCGATGGCGTGCAGCATAGCATAAACCCTAATTCTGGTATGAGGAATTCGAGGCTCATCTCTAGGGCGTACCTTCAACGGATCAGTGGAATGCGCGTCTACCACATCGGAAAAGAGACGAGCCCCTTGCCCGTCGCTCGGATTGACGACAGCCCCTTGACAGCACCAAACCCTCTTCTTTATACATCCCTGTATGGCGTGGAATATGCGGAGAATAAACACGGGATTTGAGCCAAAACAGACAAATATGGAGAGAATTATTCCGGGCGCATATAACCATGAGAATTTCATTCCAAGCCGGGGCTCACGTAAGGCGTGATTCTAGTCCACGACTCAAGAACTTTCCTCAGATGCGCGACCAAAACCTGACTTTTTAATCAGCACTGCTAGGTTGTGCCCTCAAAGTCAAATACTGAGATACTTTCAGTGATCAATATAAATGGGCCAAAATGAGATTGATTCAGAAGATGCCTTTGGTCGTGAACGCAAAACGAACATTGGTATTCTCAGTACCATCAGTCCAGACGTACATGAAAAGGCTCAAGAGAGTCAATTACAGCTCTTTGAAGGCCCTCGATCAGATGAACAACAGCAATGGCACCCAGACCTCCGAGACTGGTTGGTGTTTGTCAATATCCTCGTTTTCGCGATGATGGATACTTTTGATGCCACAGTGATGATACCTATAGTTCCTGTGAGTACGGTCTCTTAAGTTTTTTTTTTTTTTTCACAGGAAATGAAAGCTGACTTCAACGCCTTCAAGCGACTAGCCAATGCACTCAACGAGCCTATTGTTACCACTCTCTGGGTGAGCACCAGCTACCTCATCGCCAGTACCGCCAGCCAATTGTTCTTCACCATGGCATGCGACGTCTTCACCCATGGCCCGCTATGGATCGTGGCAGGTATCTTGAGCACGATCGGATCGGGAATCTGCGCCGGTTCAACAAGCTTGACCGCGCTGATCATTGGCCGCTCGATACAAGGAATAGGCGGCGGCGGTGCAACAGCACTTTGCTTTGTGATCATGCAAGACACAACGCCCAAGTCGATCCATTCCCGTTATTCGTGCTATATCCAGTTGACGCGATTTATCGGGATAGTGTTGGGCCCTGCAGTCGGGGGAATCTTCACTGATAAAGGCACGTGGACATGGGCGTGCTATTTCAACTTTGTCTTCTGCGGACTAGGCTTACTGTTGATCCCGGTTTCCGTGGACTTGCGCATCTCGAGAAACATTCCGCTTCGAACGCTTCGCATCTTGGATTGGTCCGGCGCGACAATGGCTATACTGGGTCCAACTAGTCTTCTGATCGGTCTCGCCTGGGGAGGTGTCCTGTACAAATGGACAGAATGGCAAACAATAATGCCTATCGCTGTCGGGCTTTCGACCATGATTGCCCTGATCTTGTACGAGTCAACATGGGCTCTTCGTCCGCATTTTGGATCAAAAGTATTCAGATCCACAACAACAACAATGACTTACATTGGCTGCTTCTGCCATGGCTTCGTGGTAAGTCCAGGCCTCTTTTTTGTACCGGTTTATGAACATGAAGACTGACCTGAAACCAGCTATTCGCTCAAATGCAGCATTATGCATTCTTCTTAATGTTGACAAAGGATTTTTCCACAACGCATGCTGGCTTGTCGCTGTTAGCACTTACCGGCTTCGCACTTACCCCAGCCGCCGTCGTGGGAGTTGCCTTTGCAAACAAGCCGCAGTATACCCGATACGTCACCTCTGGTGGATGGACGCTGAATCTTCTTGCATCTAGCTGTTCAATCCTTCTCGGAAGGAAGACACCCATCATTGGACTTGTCTTTCTGCTCCTGACTGCGGGTCTCGGTCACGGGCTTCTTTTAGCAAGCTATAGTACCAAAGCGCACAGCATGGCAGGGTCCGGAAGTAAATCATTTGCTAGGAGGCCGGTTGCAGTCTCGAACTTTATGCGCGCATGGGGTATGGCAATGGCCATACCCATTGGAGGAGTGATATTCTTGAACATGCATGAGCGTCAGCTTGAACACCTTGGACTTGGGAAGGACTTGGTTAATACTGCTCAGGGATACTTGGTTCTGATGAATCAGGTAAAGATGTCCCATGGAGAGCGGACGGCCATGCATGATGCCTCATCAAAGTCACTACAAGTCGTATGGATGGTAATGACTGGCGTGAGTGCATTGGGCGGTTTTTCAACTGTCTTTGCATGGGGAGCACGGTTGTGATTCCGTAATCATAGCTTATGCTCGGAAAAGTCTCATTGGCCTCATACTCGTGTTCTAATAGTCGATAAAAGTGTGGCTATGATAAAGAAACGAATGTCTCCATGACCGTACAGAACCAAAAACATCAGGGGTATGTGTAGTGAGCAATCATCGTGGTGTATGCCACAGGCGCTGACATCGCCGAAGAGCATTGTCATCCTTACGCCCAATTGAGATTGAAATGGTCCCACATGCGAGCTGCCTGGCGAAACCTTCGTACTGATGAGAACCTTGGGAGGCCCCGGTGCTGCTGGAGCTGGTCAATTTTTTGCTCCAGCGATTGTCTTAAGTCGTTCTAGTTCTTTCTGCTTCATTTGCTCTTGTGCTTGGAGTCGTGCAGGAACAACCCCAGCCCTTCCACCTCGAATCTTCCAACCTTGCAGTCGGGGCTTTCCGAGCTCGTGGAGGGTCTTCTTTTCGACGATACTATACTGGCTAGGGTCGGGACGGTCGAAATTGAAAGGCTGTTTGAGTGAGACTGGAGGGTTCGTGATAATTCGGGGAATTCTCAGACTATTGACCGAAGCGGAGTGAAGCATGAGTGGATGAAGAAGCACCACATCCCCGATTTTGCCGGTCATCTCATGGAATTCATGGCACTGCTCGAGAACAGTGTCATAGAAGGCACCGGTTTGATCATCTGGTTGGCCTCGAGGCACCATGTATGGAGAAACTCCCTCTGAATGTCTGTACTAAACAATGTCCCCAGATCAATTCAGTACAAAGACAGGGATGATCACGGTCTGTTCGGATGAAATGAGGCTTACCAAATGCTGGGCCACTTTTCCAATCGCGTCCGAGCAAACCATTGTTCCACCAGCGTGTTCCTGGATGTCACTAAACAGGGGGATGACCAGTAATCCCTGCTCAGGCGAATCGAGGAAATGAATGAAAAAGTCGCCGTCAACGTGCCAATTATCCAGCTCGGCTGCCGGTGTCCAATTACCCTCGGACTCGGGGGTGCCCAAGTTGACAATGAAGGCGTCGTTCCAGACGGCCGAATCTACCGCCACACGATCCTCGCCGCCAAGCAGTTCGCAAATGGCGGCCCAGGCTTTGGGGGCGAAGGTCTGCACTGGTTCCCATTTATGTTCAGGCATATGAATCCGCTCAGCAGCCCAGGTCGATTTGTCGGTCGAAGAGTAGCCTAGCCGGGTCCAGACGTCGGCCGTCCACTCGGCTGCCTTTTCTCGTGTGAAACAGTTGGGGATGCGGACGTAGCCATGTCGCATAAAGTGGTCAATCTCGGTTTGAGACAGATGATATTGGCTTTCTTGGCCTGCTTTAGCAGTCATCTTGAAACACAAACGGGGGATCGTTGAAGGATTTGCGGGGGAGATAATGACAATGGAATTATGACGAATGCGTAGTTGATACCGTAGTTCTGTAATGGATACAGAAGTGGCAGGTCTATCCGATGGGTTCACGAGTCAAGAAGAAATTTGGAAGATGCAAAAGCAATCAAATATCGTCAACTACTACTTGACTGATATCCAGTTGTGGAATTAAACAGAGTGGTGCCTTCCCAATCGAATATTATCCAGTTGCCGGGGTAAGGAAGCGGGGACGCAATTGCTTCGTCGCAGTAGTCAGTAGACTCAGTAGACTCAGTACGGGGAGTAGGGAATTGCTGGTACCTGGTTCTAGGCACCCGGAGATTTTAGGGACTGAATTTGGTACCTGGTACCTCAGCCAGACAGGGCAGTCATGGCCAGAATCAAGTACTACTAGTCTACTAGTACCTACAGTACCTCTTGCTGCCACCTGATTAGTACTTTACTAGTACCCGTGGGTACTGCACTATTCAGTGAATGCCGAAGACGTGATCCCGTGCTTTCGATGCAGTTACCCAAAGAGGCAGGTACGACCACTTTTCCATCTCTCCTCAAACCTCAGCACTCAGCAATCATCATCACCCCCTTCAAGATTCCCATCCACCCAGGAGCTTCCAGTTCAGATGACTTGCATGAAGGCGTGTGAGAGAATACTCACACTACAGATTCCATTCTTATGTCCATGACCAGGATAGTTGCTCGATGCTCGATGAGGGACCAGTCATGAGGCCCCCAGAATTTCCAGGCACAACATGGGCCAGAAAGTTTGCATGCATGATCATGATTCCCTAGTATTGACCCCGCCCGTCAATTCCGGCTAAATTGAAATTTGACGATGCACAAACGGCAACGACTACCTCCAGCTCTAGCGACTACAGCCTACCTTCACAGGAGCTCAACCAAAGAATCTCAGAGCCGGTCAACGCAGTTCTTCCATCGAGATGCCTGTCTGGTTCCAACTCAGTTGAGCTACAGGTCCACGGGTTCGGCTCATGGCATGCTCGCACGATGTACCCCGGACAAGTTGGCCGTGCTCCACCACTGACGGGTCTTGTTCCTGCGGTTGGCTGGACGCTTATTTAGCCACGGAAGTCTGGCACCGTCTGTTCTGGATGGAGTCAATCTTCTGGCCAACAACAATCCTGGTCATTTGAATCAATCTCTTCCTTTCTGATCTTTTTGACCACAATGAAGTCAAAAATTGCATTAAGCTTCGAGTCATCGTGACTGCAGAGACCTCAACCCCAATTGAAAGTGCCGCGGGCCACAGCGACGCCCCCGTCCGACTTCATGGCTGACCGTCTCACCTCGCCCGAAACGGGAACGGGGTGTCTCCGTTGGGACGTTTTTGGGGATCACTCGAGGAAATCGTCTACTCCTCTTTCCGTTCCAAAAGAAAGGCGTACCTCACGTGATTGGTTGGGACTCTGGGAGTGCCTGCTCGCATGAATTGCGCTCAGCGGACGGTGCGATCGGCTTGGGTTGTACCGTCATACTAAATCGAGGTGATGAGAGATCCTTGATTACAGGTTTCAGGCATTTCGTCTCGCACATTGATGCGCATTAGCTCAATGCGCAAATTGCAAACATCCAGTACCAGTACATATGATTGACCAGCCAGTCTTTAATCATGAGAATGGACGGTCACGAGATCAAGGGTATGACTATCCCAATGCCGGACTGCTGCCAAGAGTGTCTCGGATATTGCACCAGCACATGCACCTCTCATGCGCCGTGGCTAGTTGAAACAGTCAGAAAAGTCAATCACAATGTCCCTGCGGGCTGCGGATTGACTTGGTAAATTGGGAATGTTGTGACAGGGATGAGCGTCGGCATTGGCCTTCCTGTTGACCTAAGCGAACGCCAATGTTTCTGGCGAGCTTCTCCCACTGCGGCAAGGCCCGGAGCGGGTCGAGGTCAAAGCAGCCAACACGAGCATCAATAAATAGGTCTTGTGGGATTTCATGATGCCAGGGTATGGAAAGTGGAAATTAAATCAGAATTCCACGAGGACACCCATGCACCTTTCGATAGTTCAGGGCAACGAGCCTGACCATGTTAGTCTGGCGGCGCCGCATAGGCTGTACCCTGACACCCATGTCGGTTTTGAAACCTAATTGCCTTTCTCTCATTCGTGAGGACCACAGCAGAAAAGCTGGGGTAAAGATCGCTTGGGGCGCCACTGCGCCACATGGATCTAGCCCAGTGATATTTTTGCCTACTGAAGGTCCCTCCTAGTGCCGTGTGTACCGTTGAAACTGCGCTTTCCAAGACCAGGGGAGGATATTAAAAACTCCACTAGAGCCCTTTGTGGAGAATGCATCACCGGAACAATCTTTCGAACAATTTTTCAGATATTGGAGACCGATCTTTCCTCAAACCGCGCCCTCTTCACCAGGAAACCTTTGGCTGGATAGCGGACTCGATTGGCATCATGCCGCTGGGCGTTGGAAGCAGGGCTCTCAAGTCCGAAGTCGAGAATGCCCAAGCCGAAGTCCCTCACCTTGAGAAAGTCACATGGTGGCGTGAGCCAGGTCTTCGAAGACTGTATTTCTGGGCTTCTGTGCTGTGCGTGGCATCGGCAACGACGGGATATGATGGGTAAGATTGGAAGAAATTCCTGCTGCGTTGATCACGATTGATAGAGTACAAAAGCTTGCAAAAGGTGGCTGACTTTCCATGACAGAATGATGCTCAATACCTCACAAAATTTGGATTCATGGCAAAAATTCTTTGGGACACCCTCTGGCTCGCAGCTTGGTCTGATGAACGCAGTGTATCAAATTGGTAGTTTGGCTAGTTTCCCTTTCGTGTATGTTCCCTTCGATTCCTCGGAGCCTGACACGCGCTCCAATACAAATTCTGAATGGCTTCTATTTATGCAGTCCTCTCATGGCGGATCGCTGGGGTCGAAAACTACCTATCATCATTGGATGTGTCCTTATGATCCTCGGTGGATTGCTTGGCGCTTTCTGCAAAGACTACGGAAGTTCGTCTCCACCAAACCCATCGAGACCTGGATCCTTTTTCTGAAATGATACACAGTGTATGTTGCCGGTCGTCTGTTTCTCGGATTCGGAAACAGTTTGGCTCAAATGGCGTCGCCCGTTCTCCTCACCGAGATCTGCCATCCCCAGCACCGCGGAAAGGTGACGAGTATCTACAACACGCTTTGGAATCTTGGTGCCTTGGGTGAGTTGTTACATATTGCTCTTTACCGAACACATTTACTGAGACTGGAGCAGTCGTTGCATGGATCGCCTGGGGTACAATGTACATTCAAGGTGACTGGTCATGGCGAAGCTTGACCGTCCTTCAAGTCTTTCCCGCTGTCATTCAGCTGGCTCTCATTTGGTGTATGTGGTCCAAACTTGATCACTTTAGAATGTCACATCTGACCGAGATCCAGGGGTTCCCGAATCGCCTCGTTGGTTGGTATCTCAAGAACGATATGATGATGCCCTCGATATTCTCACCTACTATCACGGGAACGGCAATCAATATAACTCGACCGTTCAGTTCGAGTTTCGTGAGATCAAGGAGACCATCCGTCTTGAAATGATCATTCAAAAGAACAGCAGTTATCTGGATTTCATGAAGACCCGCGGGAATCGCTATCGATTGGCCATTCTTGTCTCTCTCGGGATCATCTCACAATACAGCGGCAATGCCCTGTTTACTAATTACACGAGTCTGATCTACAACAGCATGGGCATCACCGATCAAAGCAAGAAGATTCCAGTCAGTTCATACAACGTCCCGTCAATACATTTTACATGGATACGGACATACAATGCTGACAATTAGTTCTATAGCTGAATGGCGGTCAAACACTCCTGAGTCTCATCGTCAGTATCAGCAGTGCATTCTTTGTCGATCGAATCGGAAGACGCCCTCTGTTCCTCGTCTCCACGACAGGTATGGTACTCATGTTCTTGGCCTGGACGATAACATCCTCCATCTATGAAAAAACTCAGGACGTGCAATCTTCTGGTTACCCTCAAGTTGTCTTTGTGTGGCTGTTCTCCATTTTCTACGCCATTGCCTGGTCGGGCTTGCTGGTCGCCTACTCCCTTGAAATCTTGCCATATCGCCTGCGCGCGAAAGGTATTATGATCATGAACTTGACGGTGCAAGCTTCATTGGTCCTCGGCAAGTAAGTAAAAGCGAGCCGTCTATACCGAATGTTTACTAACACGATCAAGTTACACCAATCCCATTGCTTGGGAAAATCTGCCACATCACTGGAATCTTTCCCTGATTTACACAGTACGTTGATTTGAATGCCACTTCGTTTGCAAGTGAGTCATCCCACTAATGTGATTCCGGCAGGTGTGGATCTTCATTGAACTCTTGTTTGTCTACTTCTTCTACGTTGAGACACGTGGGCCTACCCTGGAGGAGCTGGCTAAAATTTTTGATGGCGACGACGCAGCCGTGGCCCACATTGATTTGGACGAGGTTGAAAAGGACATGGATGAAGATGCCAGAAGGCTGGTGTTCCGGCGAGCCTATTGATCGCTTTGCACTTGGACGTGTTTTTGTTTGCGAAGAAAAAGAAGTCAATGTTTCTACCCTCTATTTAAATCAATTAAATTGAAGCATTTCCGTGCAACAGCTGCTGATTCATTGCTCGGAGTGTTACGAAGCCAACCTATCGGATGTTTTGGAAAAGACTTCTGATTCAACCAGCAAACATTACGGTATTTCATTCACTGTGCAGTTGTCCTTCAGTCGTCTCGAGCTTACATGATCACTCATTCTCCACCCGTGGCAATGCCTCTTGCGGAAGAACCCTTCATCTCTGCGGATTGTCTAACGTGGGCTTCTTGGCTCCCGTCTGGCTGACCTGTCAATGAGGGGGCTGACCGTTCCGGGAGTTATGGGGCCAGACCGAAAGCTTAACTGGAACAAGCCCCTCCTCTCAGCCTCATTCGAACAGGGCCATCAATGCACGGCGCTTACCTTTTCCCGTCTCCAGTCTCCTGCACTATGCACTATGCTCGGTCCATAGTATTACAGCACCGATCCCGATCCAAGAATAGATTCACAAGCCGGTGGCTGTTCGATCTTCGGGTCCCTTCCGAGTCGAAGCTGTGTTCGAAATGACGCCCACCTGAGCAGGCTGTGTGTTTAACTTTCCTATTTCTGGCTCATGCAGGCGATCGTGAGAGTCTACAGGACTGCGCCGCCAGGATCTAGGTGAGATCGGAATCTCCACAAATTGGCAGTCCATGGTATCCGTCCAACGAGAAAGATTCCTGCAATTACGGCCCCCCCCAGCGCATGAGAGGGCTTGTAGGCACACAGCCAAGTCCTGGGAGGGGGGAGGTTTCACAGGGTCCTGCAAGCGCGTTGAAAGCGAAGGCAAACGAAAAATTAGGGCTCGAGGGAAGCCCTTGAATTCTGATTTCACAATAGAAACTTCGCGAAAGAGCGATCCGATCGCTGAAGTCTCACATGTGGATGTTTGTTTTCTTTTCACCAACTGAATTAATGACCTGTCTCGATAGCCCCGTTGGTACGCCAGCTGGAGCCTGATTCTTGACATAAAAGTCACACACTGCTGATTGAGTAGCTATCATTCCAGCTAACTGGACTCTTTCATGTGATATTCTCAGCCCAGTGGATGATTCCGAATTCTTTGTCCCTCTCCCAGTCAGAATCCAAACAATAAAAGCCCATCCCCATCTCCTCATCGTCCTCATCCTCATCGCAACCTCAAAATGCATTTCTCTGACCTTGCCATCCTCTCCTCCATTCTGGCTCTGCCAGTCCTAGGTGTGCCACACCCTCAGGCTCAATCCCACCTGCCCGACGGCTTGCCGTCCCCCGATACAACTCAGGTCGCGCACATCGAACAAGTCGCCCAGGGGACTCTGCCCAATAGCCCGGCTCCAACAGCGATCAGCAATGAAGGGATCGTCAACCTGAAGTTGATCGCTTTTAATGAGTTGTTCGAGGTGGCTTTCTTCAGCGAGCTCGTCAACAATGTGACCAACAACGTCGACGGCTATACCTTCAAGAGGGACGAAGACCGGAGTAGCATGCTGGAGGCGCTGAAGGCTATCGTCGCGGTATGTATATCGAGTGCGGAATAGAGGTATTATGAGAACTCCGATGAGACTGACAGTCATTGCTCGCCCTGCAAAACAGCAAGAGGAACTCCACGCTCTACGCGCCAACGACGCCCTCAAACACTTCAAGGCTACCCAAGTCCAGCCGTGCAAATACAAATTCCCCGTTCAAAACCTCGAATCCGCCATCAAGCTCGCCGCAACCTTCACCGACGTGGTGCTGGGTACCCTGCAAGATGTCGTCGAGCGCTTCGCGCGCGGACACGACTTTGACCTGGCGCGAGAAATTGCCTCTGTCATCGGCCAGGAAGGTGAACAGCAGGGCTGGTTCCGTGCCTTGTTGGGCAAGATCCCCAGTGAACTTCCCTTCCTGACGACCAGTAATCTCAATTTCGCCTTCAACGCGATCCAGGACTTTGTTGTGCCGGGGACTTGTCCTGATCTGAACGAGATCCCCTTACATACATTTGAGCCATTGAAGATTCTTGACATGCCGGGCCCCCGAAGTCAGAATATCAGCATCGAGTTTAGGGACCCGGATGATGAAGCTCGGAACCCGCTCTGGGTGACTTATATCAATCAGCAGAATGTCCCTGTTGTGCAGCCGTTGTGGGTCGTGAGTAAGAAGGATAAGATCGTGGAGGCCAAGGTTTTGTTTCCGTTTGAAGAGCACGACTTGAAGGGGCTGACTATCGCCTCGGTGACAAAGTCTGCTGGTCCGTTTGGAGATGCGAGCCAGGTGGCGAATCATACGCTGGCTGGACCTGGTCTCATTACTGTTGATTGAACTGAGAAGTAGTGGACTATCTTCCCTGCTCGATCATTATCCATGTCTTTGATTCTTTCGAGGATTTAATCAATGAACGTGGTATGTTTGCTGAAGGTGTCGGATTTCGAGTAGCATTTGCCTGTGTCTCTAGCTGGTACCTACGAGGAAACTATTGATTGACGAGAGGGCATGACCTATCTCACCTTGAAGGCACTCGATGAATAGTCCGGTGCTGCAACAGTTATTATTCTTCGTTTGTTCGCGAGGTTTGAACTATCAAGTCTGTTTGACGCTTTCACTGATTTACTCAAATTAAGTACATATTACACGTGGACAGAAATCAAAGTTCAACTACGTTGCATCTATGTTGCATAGCACGAGTCGACGCGTCTGTTACAAAGCCTGCGAGATCATTCCTGAACGTGACACAATTTTAAAAGAGGACGAGTGTCGAATTCAATAATGACTGCATTCGAAAAGAAAGGTGTAAGGTAAATAGATGACAGAGAGATCCAGCCCTTTGATAGAAAAAGGGAATTGATAACCTGGTGTCTCACGTTGCTCGGTAGAGCAGAGAAGGCAGGATGAAGTTGACTCGAGTGAAAATCAGAGTCATCGTGCCCCTGTCTCCGCTGCAAATCCCCACCAAAAGCTCTTGGAAAAAGGAATTCCCAGCTTAAAGCTTACCCTGACCGGCCTTGGCGTTGACGCTAGCCACGACCGAGGTGTAGGGACTGGCAGAGGCAATGTTCTGGCCATTGAACTTGGAGAAGAAGCTGGTGTCGGCGGAGTTGAACTGGCCAGAGCTTCCGTATCCGTTCAGCTGGCACGCACGACCAAGAGCGCTGCCGCAGGCCTGGTTGGCGCTGGTAGAGGGAGAAGTGAACAGCTTGCCGGTCATGGTCACGTCGTTGATGTTGGGGACATTCTGGAAGACGTTGCCCTCGGCAAGGACATAGCCGCCAGAACCAATCTCGAAGGCGTGACCGCCGTTGTCATACCAGTAGTTGTTGACCTGGGATAATTTGATCTTGTCAGCTTGAGTTCAGACGGGGATATTGACGACCACTTTTTTCCCAGTTCAACAACCGAAATGGGGGAGGGGAGGTTGCACTCACAGCGTGCAGGAGAGTGTTGCCCTGAACCTTAGGGGAGCGGCCGCTAGTGTGGTAGATGTAGTTGCCCTTCATGGTGACGTAGTCGTTGTTTCCGTCAAGGTAGATGGCCCAGTAGTGGTAGCCATTGCAAGTGGCGGACCAGTCAGTGCGACCATCGATAAAGCTATTCGAGATGGTCACACGCTTGGAAGCCGAAGTACCAAGGACAATATGCTGCCGACCAATGCGAGCGGTAGTGACATGGTCAATCCAGACCATGTCGCTGTTGTCAATTGTGATAGCATCACCACCCCAGACGTATTGAGGGTTGATGTCAGTGATAGCGACGTTTCTTCACGGAGGGGGAAGAGAGAAAAGTCAGTAAAAATGGGTTCCCTTTGCGTATAGAGAAGTAGTAAGACGGGAAGAGCATACTGGATGATAATGTTGTTCGCGCCGCTGACGATACGGAGACCCTTGCCCTTGATCACACCGGCGGAGCCTTGACCGATGATAGTCTTGTGAGAAGCGACAGTAATACCGAGAACACCAGCCTTATCACTAATGGGAGTGTAAGTGAATCAAACCCCTGGATTTTTTGACTTATTTTTCCAGAAGTTCACTTACTAGGTGATGGAGGACACGGTCGGGGCGTTTGGCTCATAGTTCTTGCACCAGTTGTTCTGGTTAATGGCAATCTGGCACTTGGGGTTGGTGCCCCATGGAGAACATCCACTGCTCTGGGCAGTGCCCTCGGTGCCACGGAAGTCGAAAGTCTTGGTGAGAACAATGACACGGGGCTGACTGTCACCCAGATACGAGACCAGCTCGGAGGTGGACTGGGGATAGACGGGGCTCGCGGAGCCACCACCGGTGACCCCCTTTGCGAAACCCTCAGCCGCGCCAGAGACGCTGATGGCGGCAGCCTGAGCAGCAATCGCTGCGAGTAAGGCAATAAACTTCATGATGACAACCAGGTCTCAAGGTGGGTAGAAAGAAAGAAAGGTAGCTGGGATATAAGAGATCTGCTCAGTGAGACAGACAGGACGGGATGTGTCCATCTTTATAAAACTTGTCCCCTCTCTCTGTCGACTCCCCTTGGAGTGCCATCTCTTGGCGAGTCGATGGAAAGAATCGAGGGCTGTTTCGATGATTCCCAAAAAGGTGGATCGATGAAGATAGCGGCGGAGCTGCAAGATGGCTTAAGGTGCAGTCTCCGCAACGGAATCCACTCCCAATTTGGTGCATGTCTTAGCTCCGAAGTGGGCTGTCATTTCATCCACCCTGGAATAGCGTGTGAGCCGTATGGTGCATGAGTTGTGAGTCCGGCTAAGAAGAGCAAGCACCACCACCACTAGCAGCGTCTGACCACCAGTCAGATTGGTGTCTTGGTCACGAAGGAGTCGAGAGACTGCCGGCGACGGATTTGCAGAAACCAGAAACGTGTGGGATGGACAGCCCCGTTGTGGAGTACCGTCAGGGGCAGCGTTAAGTTTCTCCATTTGGATGACGGAGCTTCCCGGGGTTCTTGAAGAGCCGGATGAGTTTATCCGTGGGTGTCCCGGCGAGTTGAACAATCAATGATCACGTTCAGTTCGTCAGACCGCATGTAGTAATGTACTATGTATGTACACTGTAGGTATGTAGGTGTGGACTGTATACTAATCTGTATCGGGCCTAGAACAAGATTGAAACTGAGGTTCAACGTAATTGCCCAGGAGGTGGAAGAAGGCAGTGTTGTTGTGTATATGATTAAAATCTCCGAGTGTACTCCATAGAAATCCGGCAGAACATCGGTGACAAAAATGTGGAGTGCCTGACGGGTGTACAAACGAACTACGTGCGTGCAGTACTTAGTACTTACTAGGCTACCATCACACGACTTCGAGAACCTTAACCTCGAGTTCACTACTGATGTCTTCCAGACACAGGAGAGAGCGACTCAGACTACAGTACTCTTGCCCTATATCCGACAGATATGCCCAATTTTCATTTTCTCGATGCTCACGTTCTTGTCAAAGGGCCGGCGGGTCGCGATCGCTCGTGGTCTCCGTGGCAGCCCAAAGCCGTTAGACGGTTACAGAATACAATCCAGGTGCGTGAGGATGTTTCACCCTAGTCGAAATGGCCGTCTGGACTCCATCTACACGCCCCACTCGGCATCCTCTTCATCAGATTAAAGTGATCGCACTACGGAACTGAGTAGTCTTGCACTTAGTAGTGTGCGTAGTGCGTAGTGCGTACTAGTAGTGACTCGTGAGTAGTAGTACTGACTGACTCGTTTTGACTCCCGCTCTGCTCCTGTGCTAGTGTCAATGTTGGTTGAAGCATATTAGGACACTGAGACATGCGAGATGAAGCAATCATTTTGGGGGTGAGTAGGAGGAGTCAGTTCCGAGTCGTGGTACTCCGACAATCGTCACATCGGTACTTAGTACTTACTACCAACCTCCTTAGAGGTAGTACCACTACGACCTACTACCAGGTAAGTTGGTAACTTAGTAATTACTACCTAGTACGTACTACCTACTAACCTACTACTCATCCTTCACGGCCTCGCCTGGGTGGACCGGATACCTCCGCAATCATGGATCGGCCGAGGCAAATGAGAGTTTCCATGACATTTGGGCAGTCGTGCCGGACGCTCTTCTTCAGAAATCATCTGTGTATGTACATACACCACGTACTCCGTAGTCCGTACAGGGAATATCCAGAGTTCCCGACAACCATGTCAGTCCACATTTCTTCAAGTGGTCTCGGCCCCCATGTAGCTGAGCTTTGCACAGCCATTCCTGATGGAACTTGACATGAACCAGATTCAAAATAAGTAATCAGATCCCCATCTCCGCGAAATTCTTCCGTCTTGGCGACCAGGTCTCCACACGGAAATGTGCCATTTTTTATTTTCCAATATCCCAGTTTGGGGAACCAGCTTGGCCTTTTGAGACCGGATTTGGAGTTGCACGGGTGAATGAGTCTGATCAATGACAATCATTGCGATATAGGTAGTTAGGTAGAGTGAGTACGATTATTTGACCCCAGTCACGACACGACCTCATTCAAGATCCGGCTCAATTTGTGGTAAATTGTAACGATGCATGATCATCTGGCACACGCATTCCTAGGGTTTGAATACGACTCCACACAATTGCAGGGGATTGCCTCATCTACTTTCAAATTGAACGAGCCTCCACCTTCTAAAAAGTCTGGTGGAAAATCACCCATTTGCATATCCAACATAGTCGAACAGACTCCACGCATCTACAAAGGAACAGGTAGGTTCCGCTGGAGGTAGCCCCGCCACTCAGGGAGGGTGCGCTGCCACTTGGTGCCCGAGGTCTTCTGAAGATCCTCAATGGCACTGGCGTACTTGATCAAAGTCGGCTCTGAAAAAGCAGTGTTCATGATGGCCAGTCCGTAGGGCATACCCGACTCTGGACTGGTCCCCGCAGGAACTGTGATCACGGGATACCCAGCCTGCGCGGCAATCTGGATACTTTGGGCGACGTCGGGGGGTACGAGGAGGCCATCGAGGGTTCGATTTTGATACTTCAAAGCAGCGTCAATTCCTTCCTCGCGAGTGGTACGGTGGCAGAACTCCAGCGCAGAGTAATACGTTTCATTCATGATTCCTTTGGTCTCAAGGGAGGCGAGGAATCCGTCCTGCCCGGAGCCAAAGGCAGGATGAATGGATGGGAAGCCACCCTCCGAACCGTAGTTGTCCTTGTAATACTGGACGATATCCTCGAGGGACTTCATCTGGGTGTTGTTCACCTCGGAGAGATAGTCTCGTAGGTTGTTGTAGAAATCAACCTTGATGTACGTGTATTCGGACTCGTTGGGGTAGCCGCGCGCTGAGCCATAGTCCCAGTTCCACCCGGTGGGTGACACAATCTCTTTGTAGTGCGGAAGCTCTGTGCCGTTGATGATGGTGGCACCAGTAGACTTGATCAAGTTGAGGAGTTCTTCCAGTTGCGCTATTTGCTGCGGATCGCCCAGTGCCCAAAATGACTGCCATGGCAATCCGAAGACTGCCCCCTTGAGGGCGTCTTTCTGGGAAAGGAATTGCGTGTAGCCGCCCTGGGGTGTCTGGCCACGCTGGGCTAGAGTATAGTTGTCCCGAGGATCGACGCCGTAGATCGCGTCCAGAGCGTATACAGCATCGCGCACAGTCTTACCAAATGTACCAATGGTATCTTGGTGTCGAGATTCAGGGATGACGCCGGCCCGAGATGTCAAACCGACCGTGGGTTTGATTCCCACAACGGCATTTCTCTGAGCCGGATTGATGACTATCGAGCGATCTTTAGTTCTTTATCCGGAGAGCTTTCTGAGCATACCAGAGGAGAGACAAGGACATACCGCTTCCATCAGTCTCGGTGCCAAGAGCAATGGGAACCAGATTCGCTCCAACGGCCACACCGGGTCCGGTACTCGAGCCACCAGGGTTGACCGTGAAGTTGTAGGCACTTCGACACTGTCCGTTACGGGCGGAGTAGCCCTCGGAATAGTTGTTGGAGCGCATGTCGGCCCATTCACTCATGGATCCTTTTCCGACTAAGAGCGCACCAGCCTTGCGCAGGCCATGGACCACGAAGGAGTCGCGAGGTACCACATTGCCGATCAGAGCCCAGCAGCCAGCTGTGGTTTCCAGGCGATCTTTGGAGCCGATGTTGTCCTTGACAATGAACGGAATACCATGGAGAGGACCACGAACATGACCCTTGGCACGTTCCTCGTCGAGCTTTTTCGCAATGGCATAAGCATCAGGGTTCAACTGCATGATAGCACTGGTTACATGGTACTGCATCAGCTCATTTGTGCACAAAAGGATATCAGCAGAATGCTAGAAATCTGGGTCTTACTTTAGATAAGGCTGCGTCTGATAGATACGGTCCAAATAACAATCCAGAAGTTGCACGCTTGTGAGCGAGCCATTGCCCATTCTCTGCTGGATCTCATCCACGCTTGCTTCCTCTAACTTGAACCCATTGCAAGGGCGCATTGGAAATAACGAGGCGCCATTGGCGCCCAGCCGTGGGAAGTCGTACGTATAGGGATCATTTACAATCTGCGATGCGACAAGAGGATCTTCGTTTGCGTAGGCAGACGACGCGATGGCCAGCCCAGCAAGGGCGAGGCCGCCCAAGAAGGCTCGCAGATTCGGCGACGTCATGAAGGATGTGAGTTGGGAAGAGTTGAGTATACGAAAGTCTTTGAGCAAAGGATTCCCCCCAGAGGCACATGCAGCACATGTAAACGACAGGGGAAGATTACCACAATGATGCACTACTGTACAGTAGAAACTGATTTAGCGAAACTTTGATTTCTTCAATCGGTCACGCAAAGATTCAAGTTGGAATCTTGCATCCAGGCGTGACTAATCCAAACATGCCGCCCTGGAGGCCGACGGTGCCCTTCCAGAACAGTCCCATGCGGTCGAGCAATGGAGTCTTCGAAAGGTTGAGTTTGGATCCCCACCGGCGACGTTGGATAGACTTTACGCTGGTCCGCTTTAAACTATCCTGTGCCTCCGTCAGCTAAAGCAGAACCCAAGTCAAGTCGTCCTTTCCACGTCCTCAGGGAAAGCGATCCATAGTTGAATCCTTTCTCGTGGAAGCCGTTGCCCGACTAGGATGAGCATTCTTCATGCCAGAGCGGAATGTCACCAGCCAAAACGGGCGTGGTATCTGAGACTCATCAACTCGACGCTGGGACGGTGCCTCGTATTAATGGTCTTCGCAAGCTCACGTACACAGTTTGGAGACCGGCGTGTTCCAGCAGGCAAAGTGGTGATCGCACCATCTCAGCACTTTGTTCTGGTGGTCTTACGGCCTGCCAAGCAAATTACTCACTACGTAGTCTTACCGTGCTATCCTCCGATGCTGCTATGCAGTCGTAACTGCTGATTGTTGACCGAGCATTGTGCTATCAGCCGCTATATCTTGACAAGCTCAAACACTCAACAGTTAATAGTCACCATCACCATCACCATCACCATCACCATCACCATCACCATCAATAAGCTTTGATGGCCAGAGAGTCCAGTCGCGTCCCCATCATTCGGTTTCGCCGGGCACTGGCCGCCACTGATGCCGATGGCGTGTGGAATGCAACATCTGTGAGGCAAGTGGGCCGAATGGAGAGTTTGGTCGCAGCATCCACCAGACCAAAGTCGTTTCTTTTTTTGCCTCCAAGCGCCGACGCCGTAGAACGACAATTCCTCTTACGTACGGTCGGACTCGACAAAGCCTCTCGAGCTCAACAACAATGATGAATTCTATCATCAACAGACATGTGGCCTCCAACACCATGATGACGACCCGTCGCCAGCCTTATCATGGTAGACTGATTCTGCTCGGAGTTGTGAGTGCTACAGGCACCTTTCCTCAGGCTGGAATCGGCGGGGGACAGGGCTTGACTCTGCTACATAATACAGTACTGCAGAACACCCCCACCGCGGACGATCGCGTACGTCGATTTGGGCTCCACTTGACATCGATGAAGCCATGGACGAGCGACCGGTGGCCACTGGTGGACACTGGGCAGGTGTCGATCTCGGGAGTTCGGCGTCCAGAGCGCTGCCAAATGCGGCCTGCCAAGTGACATTACATCCTGACAGCCAGAGGGGCCAATTCTCGGCGACCCAGTGTGATAGGCTCAAGACTGCAACTGCGGCCATCGAACTCTGGATCGAGCATCGATTTTAGCTTTGAAGATGCTTTGGCCTGGCCAGAATGACACACTTTTCACGGTGCCTTTCTGGCTGTTCTCCCCGGAGAAGGATCTCCGACGTGAAGGGGGTAGGAAGCCCACCCCCAAGGATCGACAGCTTCACCACGTTTGACAAGTGATGTGTGGTACCTAACTTGAGATTTGGTGGGAGTGAAATGATGATTCTGAGGGAGTGCTTCTTGGAGAGTTATCATCACTCAACATATCCACAATCTGTCTTTCTAGTGCATCGTCGGCACATTATTGACAGCTCGTGCCTACTGACGCGGGCAAACAAGATCGAAGCTGAGGTATAAGCTGGACCTCATCGATCCCCTCTCGGCCGCGCTACAGAGAAGCACTACAATTAGTCACCTCACATTCGTCGGCCGGCTGGAGACCAGCTGCATTCGATCACGGTGTCGATTCAACAGCCCACATCCGCCAAATCCCTTTCGCGATTAGTGTGCACTCAGACCCAGATTGAAAGATCGTCTATCATATACAGGGAGAATCGACCACATACCCAAAGGCGAAGCCTTTCAGTTCTTCTGTCGGGAGAAGAAGTGCACGGTCTCTCCTCCCCCCAAGTCACCTTATCTGAATCCTCCTCAGTTGAGGCTTATATGAGAAAGATCATCGGCGGCATCAATCAATTATGTCTTGTTAAGATCCGGCCGCGGAATCATGACTATTCCCAAGGATATCCTTGCCGCGAAGGCGGCAGGAAGAATTCCAGATGGCATCTCTCTTGAATACCTCGCTCAATCTCGAAACCATCCTGCCATTGTGGGCATCTTATTCGTGGCCTGCTTTGCGGCCTTCATTCTACTTCTACGCCTTTACGCAAGGGCATTTCTGGTAAAAAGACTCGGACTAGACGACTGGCTAGCGGTCCTGACCATGGTATGTGTCCTCATATCAATCTCTGGCTTGGATTCGTTCTATCCAAAAGATATAAAACTTTCCAGCAGGTTCGCCTTGACTGTGGCGTAACTTTTTACGGTTTACGCGGAATGGCAACTTACAAACGCCTTCACATCCAGATTATTTACATTCCTTTCGTCGTTCTCTGCATCGTTTTGATCAACTTGGGTAGCGGTCGGCATATTGAGTACATTCAGTATGTGCTTCCCCTTTCGACAGTCCGCCAGACAGAGGTTCTCGATTTTGTCGCACACATCTTCTACACAACGGCCCTCTTCCTCTGTCGCCTCTCCGGTCTTGCCTTCTACTTTCGTATTAGTGCACAAAAGAGCAAACTTCGTCTCGCCATCATATTTGTCGCCTGTCTCATGTTCGGCGCATATTTGCCCCAACTCTTTCTCCTCATCTTCCATTGCCTCCCTGTGACGGGTCTCTGGCCCTATGAGTGGCAGACGGAGCCGGTTTCTTATCAATGCATTACATGGGGTTTGGTCTACTCTGTCAACTCTGGCGTCTCTCTTGCATGTGATGTGATGATGTTTATCATTCCGGGAATTTTGATCCACAGGCTGCACATCTCTTCAAGGCAGAAGGTTCAGCTATCTATCGTCATGTTTCCCGGTGTCCTGTGCGTTCATCCTCTCAAATTTTCCCGGCCGCCTGCCATACATCTTAAAAGGTCATTACTCACGCAGTCTCTAGTGTTATTGTCATTTCCGCTATCCGCGTATGGCTGGTTGTGGAGGGTCAATGGGCCACCGATGGCAGCTGGGCTTACAATCCCATGTTATGTGTTGAGAATGCAGAAATCTCCGGCACTCTGATTGCTCTCTCGGTGCCTGCATTGAAACCGCTCTTCGGAAACATTTTCACCCACCTCAACGATCTGACCCCCAGTCATGGTCGCTCGCGATTCACTACACGGCGAAACCAACCCAACCCAGTCAGCGGTGACGGTTCAGCAACGCGGGACGACAAGAAGCTCTTGAACTGGTCACAACGTGGCCAGGACAGTCACGAGATGGTCCCTGCGGAGGTCTTTGTGTCTCGGGATCCTCGTATTCGAGGTTCTTTGATCACGACACCGGGCATTCGGGTAACGAACGAGGTAGATGTCACTCGCTCCAATACCGCACGAACACACTCCCGGGCGTCTTCTGGAAGAGCTTCGAGTTCTTCTGCGCGAGTGCACACGCCGCCCCTCCTCTGAATTTGTACATTTTGTTCATATCCAATATTTCGAATGTGAAACGCCAACTTGAAAACAATTTCTGAGAATAGTGCATCTCATTATGGCACTCGAGGTCTCTCCACCTCGGCTAATGTCTACCAAATTACTAACAAATGTCTCGTATGTTACGTCAACATTTATCGGTTCAGGCGTTACTGGGGCTCCTTGCGAGTCATCCACACATCTACTGTGCTAGATTGTAACTGGCTAGCTGTATGGCCCCCACGGGTAGATCCTTGTATCGTGTCTTCTTGTTTGAATAATAATCATATGATGCAGCGGTCTTGATCTTGGCGTTTCTAGAAGCTACCTCTTGGGCAACTTCAGACACGGATGAACTACTCTTTGATACATCCTGGTATCGCTTGTGCTTGAGTGGGCAGCACTGGCCCTTACAGTACCGTGTACAATAATCGTACCGCTGCTACCGCACAGTCACACTATTCCATTCCAGCTCACGCCGATCAGCCTGAAATGGGAAGCTTGATAGATTGTTGACACTGTACATCACTTAATACTTCAGACAACTTATCCGATCTTAGTAAAACACAAAGGGTTGGTGGAGTGTCCGAGTGATAGAACTAGGTGCACGGCCAAGGCAAGGTAACGGAGCACCTTTGGGTGATTCATAAGCATAGAGAGGTGCCGATTGGTTACACTCATCCTGTCGTGCTCTTTGCATATGTCTCTCCAAATAGACAATCCTACTTTCCACACTTTAGGCTCGTTGGGCATGTGGATACCGTCGGCAGTTTTGGGGCCACGACAATTGATTGATAATCAATGCAGAGCAGACTGATTTGTGATGCTTTTCGGTTGGTGCAATCCTTCTCCGCCAAAGCCAACTACAGAGATAGCTGAATGTGCGGACGCCTTGAAGTCCCGCCGCTCGTGATCAACATAAAGCTGAGCCTCCGCCCGCATGTCTCTGGAGGTAGTCGAACCGTTTCCTTGGTCATCTGGGACAGGCTCTTGGACCTTCAACCACAAACTTTCCGAAATCCTCGAGTTTAGTCGTTCACATCGCATTATCAGTTGCTCGCAATGACTCTCAAGTACCTCATCACCGGAGCTTCAGGAGGTCTTGGCTCACAGGTACTTTCTTACCTGGCTGGCAATATACCCGCCTCAGAGTACGCAGCGGCGTCTTCGAGCGAGGCGAATCGGAAACGATTCGAAGACCGAGGAATCGCGTTTCGAGTAGCAGACTACGACAATGTGAAATCTTTAGAAGCCGCCTTCCAAGACGTCGAGAATCTACTCTTTGTGAGCACGAACACATTTGACGTCGCCAAGCGAGAGAAACAGCATCAGAACGTTGTTGACGCGGCCAAGAAAATGAATGTCAAACATGTCAGTACCGAGTCTCATCCTAGTGTACGCTGCAAGGGCCTTGAGTTAATCCAATCTCGTGTGTGACAGGTATGGTATACGTCTCTTGCCTTTGGAGGATTTGGATCTTCCGACGCGGACGTGCAAAGGGCCCATCTATTGACTGAAGAGATGCTGCGCAAGTAAAGTCCCTATAGAAGAAACGTTCACGCCATCCAGGATCATCCGGGCTAACAAGTGTTTCTTTCAGATGTGGTATCAACTTCACCTCTATACGCGAGGGTCTCTACACCGAGGCATTCCCCGTCTTCATGAATTGGTACCCCAATACATCTGTCATGTATCTACATTCCGATGGACCGATCACTTTCACCCGACGGGCCGAATTAGCAGAAGCTACCGCTCGGTTGATGATCCGGGGTGGTCATGACCGGGACATTGTGCTGCTCACTGCCCAGCAACCCATTACCTTTTCCGAGATCGTCGGGGTCATCAACGACACGACTGGTCGCAATGTGCAGGTCCAATTTGTGTCCGCGGAGGACTTTGTGCGACTCAAGGCGACCGGTGACGAAGGCGGGAAGCCAGAGGCATTCTTCCGGAAACTACTGTCGTGGCATGAGGCGATCGGCAAGGGTGAGACCAGCACGACAGATCCACTGATGGCAGACTTGCTGGGAAGAGAGCCGACACCACCCCGGGAGGCTATTCAAGAGCTGTTACGCGAGAATCCCAACTATGAGTGGCACCAAAACTATGTTAATAGAGCTTAGGAAACGGTTCGTCTGGAGAGGTCAGCAAGCCAAGCCTGAAATCATCTTGTCCCTTGAAGTAGTACCGCGACACATGTAGAGGATGAGGATCCCCTCGGCCACTGGTATCTTCGAATGGAAGCCAGCCTCATGGGGATTCCGCCGCGGCTGATCTACACCTTTGCCGAATGTGACTTTCGCCCGCGTCAAGGCCATGCCTCAAGGGACGACCGATCGACAAGTTCGCATGGTTCAGGCATAGCCGAGGCCACGAGTGCACAGAGAACCACCATCATTGAATGTGCCTCCGCGGACGGCACGCTCATTGATCCCTTCATCGTCTTTCCCGGCGCTGGCGGCACCAGCCATCAGCCTGCTAGAAAGGCCCCAGGTGGTACATCCACAGAGCTCCGCAGCGTAGACCAAGCGAACGCGAAAACGGTTGGCTTACACTTATTATAGGATTACTATGTAAACATAATTCTCTGAAAAACTATACATACACTCTGTGACTCTACAGCCTACAAACCGACGAGACACTATGATTCAGTTTCTGCCTTGCGGCCTTGCTCACAGCGGACGAGAAAAGCGGATCAAGACATCATGCCGTTGATCCTCGATGGTGATAAGATGCAATGGGCAAATAACCCTAACAAACCAGTCCATACTGATCTTTATCGGCATTGTTCCAGAGTTCAATAGCAACAAACATCTACTGAGCGTAACCGAGATGGCCATGTAGCCTAAGGATGGTCCCTTTACCAGCTGAAAACATGTCATCACAAGCGCTGGCAACCTGGAAAACAAGGCGACGCCCGTGTCCGCCCGACGCTTGTAATTAGCCCCGCCGTGATTGGCCCGGATCGGCTGACTCAGCCACTTGCCGAATCTCGAACCCGAGGTTAGTATGCCCAGATCTCCTTGACTTCATTTTGTCGCCGTCGTCACTTCTACACACGTTGTGATCCAAAACCTCGCATCGGCTCTATCGATATCTAGGCCGTCTGAACAATCAGTTTGCTGCCGCTAACTGGCATTATCTGGTCCCAATAATCCTTGCTTGCAATCCCCTCCCAGGCGGAACGCGCTCTTGCAGAATCGTCCATTCGCCCGCCATGGCCTCTCTCCGCACCACTTCTCGGCTCTTCGCTGCGTCGCGGCCTCTGTTCCGACCGGCCAGCTTTGCTCGCACCTATGCGACCGTCGACAGCAATGTCTCCGAGACTCCCAAGATGAAGACCTTCAAGATCTACCGCTGGAACCCGGATACCCCGACTGAGAAGCCCACCATGCAGTCCTACGAGCTTGATCTGAACAAAACCGGTCCCATGATGCTGGACGCTCTCATTCGCATTAAGAACGAGCTCGACCCAACTCTGACCTTCCGCCGATCCTGCCGTGAGGGTATCTGCGGTTCCTGCGCCATGAACATTGACGGTGTCAACACCTTGGCCTGCTTGTGTATGTGCTCACAACTGATTTGCACTCTCCACCGGCTTGATTGTCTTGTGTCCGGCACACTTGATTGTATGCAGTACAGCTGACTCTGATTACAGGCCGTATTCCCACCGAGACCACCAAGGAGTCTCGCATCTATCCTTTGCCCCACACCTACGTCGTCAAGGATCTCGTACCGGATTTGACTCTCTTCTACAAGCAATACAAGTCCATCAAGCCTTACCTGCAGCGTGACACCCCCACTGCTGATGTGAGTTGTACCGCTATGTGCCACAAGCATCCGTTCCTACAGAGACTAATACATATCTGATTCTAGGGTCTTGAGAACCGCCAGAGCCCCGAGGACCGCCGAAAGCTCGACGGTCTGTATGAGTGCATTCTGTGCGCTTGCTGCTCGACCTCTTGCCCTTCGTACTGGTGGAACCAGGAGGAGTACCTTGGACCCGCCATCCTCCTCCAGTCCTACCGCTGGCTGGTCGATTCTCGTGACGAGAAGACCGCCGAACGCAAGGCTGCCCTCGACAACAGCATGAGCGTGTACCGCTGCCACACCATCCTGAACTGCACGCGGACTTGCCCCAAGGGTCTGAACCCTGGTCGTGCCATCGCGGAGACCAAGAAGATGCTCGCCGCTTAGATATGGATATAAAACCGGAGTTTGAGATCCTCATTCTTTTTTTTTCTGCCCTGACGTGTCTTTTCCAGCCTGTGTTGAATCTGCTACCATCATTTCTTGTTCTATTCGAAATTACTTTTTTTATTCTCACCCTGGATGTTTCAAATAGGTGTACATTGTCTGAATATTCTCATCCATGAATGCCCTGATATACTACGTGATGTGTGTGCTGGTGTCCTTTCAAGATCTAGCGTTCGATGCGCCCTGTATACTCCGCTCGCAATGAAGTAGCGCGCTCGACCATTCTGTAGATTGGAATTCGCCTCCGAGTCCGTCCAACCTGGCTTGGTGAGCCCTATCTCGTCTCCTCGTGTCTCCACCAATAAGGTGGCAACGATCTGATTAGATCTAGATCTCGATGACGCTTCCCGATCACTCCATCTACCAGTTGTACCGCGATATCCGTTCTCTGCAGATCGCCACAATAATCAATGGATAATTACGAAAGTCTACTGAATCCCGGAAATTCTTTTCAAGTTTACTTCGCAGCATGAATTGCTGATGTGCTTGAAACCTACGTAGAGCTGCCCGTTCCAGGGTGCCCACGTACAGCGAGCGCCTTGTCTCTTTTCGATATATTGACCTGTGCTCTGCGACAGCCTGGAGGGATAACCTTGTGTGTGAAGCCGTTCAACGAGGCTTTTCAACATTGTCTCCAGTCTGATCGATCTACCGGTGAACAGGAGGTGGCGGCACGTGCATAGGTAGGCTTTGCCTCGGAGATCATGCTTGTCCCGAAACCGTAACATGATTAGCAACAAAGGTGGCTGTGTATTCGGTCGATGGCGCCTGGATGACTCGAAATCCAGACGTGCAGCTATCCGACTTGACAGATTCCTTCCAGCGCCGGTGTCGAGTTCCATTAGATTTGATGAGATCGATGCCTGTGGCGCCTACCTGGACATCAAAGGGAATGCTCCGCGCACGAGTCTCTCAAGTGGTAAGCACCGACGATGTTATCTTCGAGCAAGGAGAAATTAGGAGTTCCCTAGGTCACCTCTTGACTAAATTGTAGACATACCTTGAACTGTCATACAGAAAGCTTATTTTTCTGTGATATCTGTGTTCTCGGGGATTCAGGAAAGCTTTTACGTTAAGCGAGAAGTACTTCTTGCCCTGTTTTCAGGTGGTGCCATACTTTAGTTACCAGTTACTGTCCAGCCAAGTTATGTTGCCTCGGTTACATGAAGAATGGCCGCGGCCGCGTCTGCACGATTCTTCAAGTGATCCTGCAGGCTTTTGGCTTTTGATCTGCAACTTTTGACAGAGTCTTGGTATTCGTTAAACTCTGACACAGACTTATCGAGAAGTCACTCTGCAAGTCAACGGTGCTTCATCCATCGAGTGTGTCCTGCTTGGTTAATGAAGCAGGATGTCACTGAACAAGGGGCCGCAGACGAAACAGATCATTACATAGTGACATGGCCCCTTGGGGGAACCACGCGCACTGCGAGATACATCCTTCTTCAACAGGGTGTGATCGCAATGTATGCGCTCTGATGTCAACTTGGCTCTCTATCACGCTCTATCCGGATACTCTCAAAACGTTTCGACAATAATAGCTCCCGGAGTACCAGCGGCCGTGCGTTAGGGCAAAATTGTGTCCTGCAGGGCCGCTTCTGTGATGACGAACGAGGGAGGAATCTCCAGGGCGGATCATTCCTGACTGCATCTGGACTCGTTCACTATTCGTGAGAAACGCGGATGTCGGATTCCAACGTTTTCCCCTAAACTCCATTCTTGACAGCTTTCTCCACGCCTCTGTTTATGTTCGTGGCTGGTTCATTTAAACCCGCGACAATGTGCTTGCCCCTGGCGCCTCGTTCAATCTTTGGCTCTTGACCCTGTTCGATAACAACTTCCCCCAGGTACTGCTGTTACGAGGTATATCACCAAGTCGACAGGATAATTGCAAGCCGTGTTGTTAAGCAATCTCCATCTGCCACTCTCTTCTCTCTCTCTCTCTCTCTCTCTCTCTCTCTCTCTCTCTCTCTCTCTCTCTCGCCATGCACGCGACTTACCTGACATTGGCGGCCTTTGCCGTGGCTGTCGCTGCCGTTCCTGATGTGCCAGTTCCTAGCGGAAATCCATTTGAAGGCGGCAGCTACCCCTTCTTGTCTGCTGGTAGTTCAGCCGTAGAGGACGGTGGCGATGACTTCATGCCCGCCTACGAGGCCGCAATGCAAGCCATGGAGATTGTCCAGTCGGCCTCCTACAGCAAGTCTGTCTCGGCCAGCGTGGCAGCCTCTCGCCAGGCGACGTCTTCCACAAAAGCAGCACCCACCCAGGCGTTTGACAAAGTCGAAAAGCCAACCGGGGCCTCGCAAGCCTGGTCTACCAGCCAAGGCTCCGCTGTCGCCGCCGCGACACCCAGTGCAGGCTCGAGCAAAAAGAACGCCGTCGTATACGAATATGCTTCCACCATGTCTGTCTCAGCGAGTTACCCCGGACACTCCAACATGGCTCCCATGGTGGTCAATGAGGTCACTGCGACTTCTGATTACTTTTCCAAGGACCTGATGGCTCCGACAACCATCACCCCTGTCTTTGCGCAGAAAGCGACCTCGGTCTCGGGAAGCCAATTGCCAAGTGGCTTCGTCACGGTTGCATCCATGACGACCCCAACTCCAGTGAAGCCCTCGAACAACCTTCACCAGGGTCACCTCGCTTCTGCTTCTGCTGCTCAGTCCAGTGCCCGCAAAGCGGATTCCTCAAGCTCTGCTAGCTTGTCACCCTCGGCTGTTGCTTCAGACGCCACCAGCATGCTTGGCAAGATCCCCGTCCTGGGTTCTCTCTTTGGTAACCTCGGTATCTAAGTTTCGAACGCGGCGCAGCTTGTGTTTGGGTGTTCTTAAATTGTTGGCATGTTGTATTCAACTATCTTCGGGTCATGGGTCGACGAACAGGAGGGAAATAGTAGGCCGGTGCTGTGTCTTGACTCGACTTGATTATGGTCCGATGTTCTAGTATTCTCATTCCCGCATGCGAAGTCATAAGTAATCCTAATACAGATCATATCTCGAAGCGATTTTCAGGTAGATCACAAGCTGCCTGGTAGACATTATGAGAGAACTTTAAAATTGCCTTCAAAAGAACCATGAGCCACATGGTATATAGGTTTACACTCTCGCTCAATAACAAAGTTCAAGGGTATCTTCCAGTCGATTCCAGCATGTCCATGCAACGCTCAACCGCCTTTTGCATGGCATTTGTCGCGTCCTCCAATAACGTCGTCAAAGGCACCTTGCCGGCCTTTTCCTGCTGCACCTTGATGTACTCATTATTCAAGACCTTGTTGATGTTGATCTTGGACACGCCGCAATCAATGCACTTCTGGAAGATCTCCTTGGTGAAGGGATCCGCCCCGTGCAGAACCAGTCGCACCTGTTTCCCCACGGCCTGGTTGATCGACTGCAATCGCTCATACTCCAATTGAATACCGCGAGGTCCATACTCGCCATGAACATTCCCAAAAGCGGGCGCCAGCCAGTCAATCCCCGTATCCACAAACTCCTGACTCTCCTCGGGCGTCGTCAAGAGACCCTCCAGATCCGCCGTGTCCGCAATCCCATCCTCCCCTCCCTCGATGCGCCCGGGCTCAGCTTCCGTCGCGATGCCCCGCTCGTGACAATACGCCACCAGCTCGCGCGTCAAAGCCAAGTTCTCCGCCTTTTCGTAGTGCGACATGTCCACCATGATGCTGTCGAAGCCCTTCAGATCAGCCGCCCGGCGGATGATCTCGGGGGTTTGGGCATGATCCATATGGACGGTGACGGGGACAGAGGCATTGCGGGCGGCCTCTGCGGCGGCGTGCACGAGGATTCCGTCGGCGTAGTGAACGGCCCACGGAAAGAGGAGGATCATGGCTGGTGAGCGTTTGGCTTCGGCTGCGCGGACGGTGGCCAGGATTCCTTCCACGTTGTAGCAGCACATGGCGGGGACGCCGTAATGGTGCTCAGCCGCATGATCTAAGATGCGCAGGGCGCGATTGTTTGCAAGAGACATTGATGCTGTGTAGACGAGGAGGAAAATGGAGGAAGATGGAGGGATGAGGCGCGAAGAACGATGAGGTAGCGTGGGTATTGAGAAATGACAGATGAGGGGGGGGGGGGTCAGGTCTTTCGCAAAATCTCAAATATTAGTATGATGTTTGATTAATTCTCCGCGGATCTACAGTTATAAGTCTTAATCCCCCGCGTGATATTCACGAGTCGCGGATCGCATGTTGTGCCGGTAGACGGGCAGAGTGACTCGACAAGATCGCATCCTGTCCGAGCCATCGGAGACACTCCGAGGTGGGCGCAGTTACGTCAACAGACGGACGGCCCGCGGCATTATTGTTGATTCGACTTCGGTGCCCACCCCCACGCTTTACCAGGGTCTTCTCCACTACGGAGAAGATGGCGGAGTGATTTTATGGACAAACAATAAGTTGTGAAGCAGTGGTGGTGACCCTGTCAAGCGACATGAGAATAGGCAGATTTCAGCTTGAGTCCGTTGCAGGCTAAATTCACACGGGAGATCTTGGCCCGTCCTGGCAACTTTGAAAGCTCACCACATTTGCTAGGAATTGGGATGAACTAGTAATGGAGATTCGTCACATGTGATATTGATCTAGATGAAAATCGCCAGCAAGGCTCTACGGCCTATGTAGAGAGGCACAAGGAACCTGGAGGCGGCCTTATGTACATTTAAAATCCAAACATCTTAACCACACTTGTGCTACCATCAGCGCCGAGTCCAGCTCGCTTGGCCATCAAAAGCACGTTCATCGTGGCGTTGCCCAGATGCAATGGACAGTGCAGATCTCGAGCTTTCTGGACCGCCTTTTGTAGACGATTAATAGCTTGATCAACGCTTTCTGAATTCTTGCCCACTTTTCCTTCGATCATTTCCAGTCCCAGGGTCATGAATTGGCGACTGGATCCAGCAGCATCACTGACAAGGGTGTAGAATTGCTTAAGATCGACTTTGAGGTATTTTGCAAATGCGATGGCCTCGGCGGCGGCCACTAGATTAGTCAACTGCATGACATCGAGCACTGACCGCAGAGCTGCGGCACTTTCTTCGTCGGACTTGGAGCTGTTGACCTTTGTGATCGGCTGCGAGTAATATTGGCGGACCATGGAAGAGTCGTCCATACGACCGAATTCTTGTAGCAATGCCGAGAGATAGACTTGCTCGGCCGTGGAGCAGAGTGGTGTGGGGAATTGGTTCTCGCGCGCGGAGGTCGTGATGATACCCTGGGACGAGGTATCTCTGTTAACAAAGGCTTTCAAAGGACATCTGCCCTTTTCGAAGAGAGCAAGAGAGCAAGAGAGCAAGAGAGCAAGAGAGCAAGAGAGCAAGAGAGCAAAGAGACAGGCACAGGTAGAAGGATACATACCACGTCCTTGAGAATAATCGTCAAAGCACTGGCACCGGGGTGCCAGTCTTCATCGAGCATGCGCTGCAGTCGGTTCTCGTGCATCCACGTCCACGAATCTGACTTCTTGATAGCCTCTGCAGTTTTGACCGCGTCCAGGCCTAGTTGCGCAGCAAAGCCCATGGCCTCACTAGCTCCCAGAATGTGAATTCCAGCAAGAACTTGATGGACCATCTTCATGTTGCTGCCGGCGCCAATGCCCCCAGGCACCAGGTAGAGCTTGTTGGCATCAGACATGGTCTCAAGAAGAAACTTTCCTTTCTCAAGGGCAGCATCTGTCGCGCCAGCCATGATAGATAACGTGCCATCACCAGCGCGCTTAGCGCCGCCCGAAACTGGGGCGTCGATGAACTGAATGTCGCCCCGGCCACATGACTGCAACTCAGAGGCTACAGATTGCGCGTAGGATGCAGGGACAGTCGAGCATAGGATGAGTGTCGCATCTTGAGGAAGCGCTAACGTGAATAGATGCGTTAGCCCTCTACTCGCTCTTTCTTTCATCAATCCTAATTCACAGAGAGAAGCCCATACCAGAAACGATGCCATCATCACCAAAGAGAACAGATTGGACCTGCGGCGCCGAGGCCACCATGCAGATGTAGTAGTGCTTTCCCTGGGCAGACTCCTTCAACGACGAGGCTGGTATTCCACCAGCGGCCTTGAAGCGCTCCACTGAAGCGGGAAACACATCAAAGCCGTGCACCGGATATCCTTCCTTCACGAGGTGCGTCGCCATACCGAAGCCCATGGCTCCGAGGCCGACAAATCCAACAGCAGGTCTTGACATTTTGAGTAATTGAGAAATCACGAAAACTTTGATCACACAAGCCAGGTAAGAAGACAGAAAGTTGGATGCATCGGACTTCAAGAAATAGCAGAAGCGAGGGTTCTTTAACGTGTGGGGTGACCATCAGGGGGGCGGGGGGATAAATCTGGGGAAGAAAGCGCGGCGTGGGGGAGGTTCGGCGCAAGTCCGAATGCCGCAGCTCTGAGAGTCCACCCGGACCGAGCGGTCTCGAGGCCGGCGGATCTCGATATCAAGGCAGGGAGTGAAAGGGTCCACAGGAGGTCCGGCAATCGGTATAACTGCCTAAATCATGAGACCAAACTTAGTCTCACAAGTTGACTGGAATGTCGCTCGATTTGGAAAGACCTCTGCTTCTGTAAGTCCATCGGAAAAGGCCGTAAACTTTGTAAATTAGTAGAACACTCCTGTCTAATCATCCGTAGCTATCATCGACCAAGACCCATACCAAATTTCCCGATGCTGTTCCATGTTACCTCCAAAGACTGTCTCTTCAGCAGCAAATCTTTACCATCTACATCATTACTCGTGAATTTCCCAGATTACCTAGGTAGCCCATGAAGCATGGATCCATGTCTGAAATCTGAGGCAATAGCTCTAGGCGGCTGAAGCTCGAAAGGGCAATATCCGCCAGTCCCATGAAGAAAATTTCCCAGCGCCGCTTCTCATCTAAACGAGGTGGACGTCCGGAGTTTCCGGAATGAGTATTTCTGAAATACACGATGCATCACGTCCGTTGGATTTATGACGTTCCACAAGTATCTATACGTCCACGAGAATATGCCGTACATATACCGAGCCCTAATTCGAGTTTGTGCTTGTGTTGCATAGGTAGGTCTTCGTCTTCGCCTGCAGCAATGGTAGCATCCTGGCGGGGTTTAACGGCTACAGACCATGATAGCTTGCTGCCTGAGATCTTTGCTTCTGTCGAGTCAAGGTTGGGTGCTGTATAAAATGGCCCGTCCACGAATATTCCGAACTTTGGCTCTCGGCGCTGCGGAACTTTTGTAGGCAATACAGGCGGAGGCGTGATCTTGCGTGGAGTGGAATAGAGTGGGGGGGGGAACATGTAGACCTCTGGGTAAATAATCAGTAGCTCTCTACCGATCAAGTACAGAAGGCAGAGTCTGTATCTCTGGTTGTTCCTAGTTGCATGACCCAGGAGTCGATGTATGGCCTTGTCGAGGTTTTTGGTGTTGGAGATAACGATTAGATGACTGTTGTTACATAAACCTGTCAAAAATGTAGCAATGCACCGGGCCAGTATGGAATACAACTGTCTCGATGGTCTCGCTGATCCATGAGTACCCCTGTACAAGTGAGATCACCTGCTAGCTAAGTCAAAGAACCAGGTAATAGAGCTTCAGTAAATCAATCTCCTAAGTACTTCTGTTAGCTACCATGGATCACCATTCTGTAAGTTCCATGACTTGTAAGGTCTCAATTGATAAAATCTCTCTCTGTCATATTCATAAATCATCGCCAATTGGCGCACTAAACAAGCCGGGCCCAAGACATTTTGCATTTTTTCCTGGATGGAATTCTTCTGGATGGATCTTAGACATCTGTGCATCCTATCGGTATCACCAAGCCACATATTTATCTAGTCATTAGGAGATTTTTCAACTTTGTCCAAATGGCCTTGGAGCCAGTCATTCGAGGTCCAAGTCCACTAGATCTCGTCTTGTCATTCGATGCTTGCATCTCCTTCATGACGTTTTCAAGGGCAGATTCTTCACTCACAAAACGAGGAGGCTTAGTGACCCTCAACGGGGCGGGGCTGAGAATCAATTCGGATGCCGAAACGTTGATGGGCTGTGTGTCGCTCGACAGCGCTCTCTCAAGCAAATTCTCCTCAGAAGAAATTGCCGGAGGGTAGGTCCACAGAAAGTCATCTGTCAAACGGTTCTCGTCAATGGATGCACTGTCGTATTCAGCTATCGGAGAACTGCTCACGTGGCACAAGGCAGGGAGGGACTCATCCTTGTGGTTATCAACGTACGGGTCTTTGACGCAACACTTGGCAAACAAGCTGTCAGAGTCGATAGACGACTCGTCCGATAATTCAAAATCAAACCAAGAGGGAGAGTTCGGGCAGTGAGAGTACTCTTGGGTCTTGACAAATTGCCTGCTGATTCTTGAGATGGCTCCCCGCAACGAGTTGCGCGAACCCCGAGCACCTATCTGAGTAGAAGAAGGGGAGATAGCCTCTGCCGATGCGTTCTCCCGCAGGATGTTCCAGGAATCAGCAATGGCAGCCTCATCCGCAGATAGATCGCGAAGCATGAAATCAAGTATCTCCTGACACGGAGAGAATGAGGCTGAGTCTGACTTGCCTATGCATTGAGTGTGGTCGGTGACCGGGGGCATGGAAGGACTCGTGAGCCATTCCTCACGACACTCGCATACATTCGTCAGCTGTGAGGACCGAGGTTGGTCCAAGTTTGAAGCAAACTTTGGCAGCGACCTCGGGGTTTCGTGTGGCATGTACTGTATCTCAGCAGTTCTCAGTCGACCAAAAACCTCGAGGACTGGGCTTGGTGATTGCAGCCCCTCAATGGCAGAGTAGTTGCCATCTTGGGACACATCTAACATGCATCCTGAGTCAGCAAGAAGCTTGCATTGTTGACACTCGCTCGGGTCAAGGAATAGAGCGAGATCGTGATCAGTCTGCACATTCTGACAGTGGTCAAACATACCTTGCTGGCCCAATAGACGGAGGGTAGCAGTATAGGGCTGGCAGCTGGTCACTGTCCAGTTGGCGATGTGCCCGCAGGTCGGATAATGATGCAACGTGTGAAGACACATCTTGGAATCGAACTTTTAAAGGGCCCACGGAGTGATGATAACAAGTCTTCGAGAATGATGTAAGCTTGGAAGTTTCACTGGGTTTGGTGAAAAAGATGAGCTCGAGGGAAGGTAGTCGGACACGAATTTAAACTATTCATGGGAGTTAAGAATTTGCAGAAAACGTAGGAGGATAGTAAAATAGCAGCATTTGCTGATCAAGATGCGGACAAAGTCTTAGTCTCAACAGGTAAACGCCATTGTTGGGACCGTAGATCACGTCGGTCGTTTTCCTTTGAGAGCTCATCCCGGACTCGCTATTCAAAGGGAGTCACTTCTTCATCACAAAGAAAGTTGGTACCCAGATTCTCAATCAAAACGACACCGATTATATTGGTATTACCCAGGTGGCTATAAATAGGCCGCAAATACGATCGTGGCCACGAGCCAAGTTGCTCTTCAAAATAAACGGACCGTCGGTTCAGTATACGACAAGGCGCTTGTCTGGAACAAAGAAACCGATGACCAGATCACACTGTGAGAGTCGCTCCATGCATCTCAACTATCGAGTTCCATCAAGTATTTTGTACCAGAATCAAGCAGCCACCACGCGGCCGTTTCATGCATCCAATGTAACAAAGGCTTCTCCAACGGCATGAGTCGAATCTCGTCCGACCGTCTCCACATGAAGGTTTCACTTGAGAAGACTATACCACTGGTTGTCTCTTTGTACCCCAAAGCAAGTCGACCATGCACGTAGTCAATGTTTCTCGTCTGGATGTCAAACTCCACCTTGTTTCCGCTGCGCTCAATGACCCGATACATTCCGCAAACAAGGTCGCCTTTATCAAAGTTAAGGGAGTTGATGTGCGCTGATTTGAAGCTCTGCTGTTCCTCAGGCGCCATGCTCAAGAGACGCATAACCCACGCCTGGGGAAGGTGACTGAATGCTATCATGTTCCGACGGGCCAGCTTTGTGAGCAGTTGACCGGGTGAAATGCTTTTTGGCAGCGCGGTGCGCGAGACCTGCTTTGACGAATGATCATGCAGGGCAACATTCTGTTCCGTGAAGATATCTTCGGCCACAGAGTCGATCACAGTGGGTCTCATAGACTTCGATGAGAGCTTTCCGCGATGTGATCGATGTTCAATCCGCGATGCCAATTTCCTGTGGAGCATGTAGAGATAGATCGCCGACCCGCCGGTGACTACAGCGCTGGCTGTGATAATGAAGCGAGCAATCATGACGAGGTCGATGATTTTTTCTTCTATCCTGTGGGCCCTTTAGTCTCGAGTGTCTGGATGTTTAAGTGATTTGGTATCAGGTCGTCAAGGTGACTTTATCGAGAGAATCTCCAGCCCACATTGCCGGCAAGATGACCGCATCACCGGATCAGCCAGCTTTTCTTGGCATCATGTGCCGTCAACTGTACTTCTTCTGACTCCGTGGAAGTTTCGGTGACCAGGACCAGCAATCTAGCTGCTTTGGTTGAAATAGAGACTCCTCGAAAGCTTCTTGCCTGCAGTCGAGAATGCGTTTAGCCCCGCGTCAGATCCAAATGGCCGACTGCCAGACACCGCCCGCCGTTAAACATGACGTACATTCACGTGAAGCAACCCAATCGATGAAAAGCAAGTCCAAATTGGATCTGACCGGGCTTGAAACTAAAACCCCGCCGTGTCTGATAAGCCTTTTGATTGTGTTGGCCAAAGGAACATGCTCCGTCAGCACATCTCCAACTTGACAAGCACAATGGCTACAGCCGCCAACTCACGTATTAGACTCGCCAGTGGTCACGAAATCCCCCGTCTGGGATTTGGTGTAAGTGATATCAGACCTGATTGAACAGCCAGTTGAGAGTTGAGACAAGTACTAACGTTTCATCAGGTCTACAAAACGTAAGATTTTACATTGCAAGCAAATCCAGCATACCTGTCGACCAACCTGCTCTGAATCCCATACTCACATGGCGACCATTTTGTTAGTCCACCCGAAGACTCTTATCGATGCTGCCTTGAGGCATTTCAAGCGGGCTATCGCCATGTGAGTCATTGATTTGCTGTGTCTCACAGCACAGAACTTTTAGTTTCTCGCCTTGCTGTGAAGCTGCACTCCAACTTGAACGAAAGTCTGACTTCACGCACAGATTGATTCCGCGGCAGCCTACAAGAACGAAGCCGGCTGTGGTAGCGCCATTCGAGACTCGAAAATTCCCCGCGAGGAGATCTTCTTCACCTCCAAAGTCATCAACATCAGCTATGATGGAGCTAAAGAGACGGTTGAACAGACCCTGACCCTGGCTGGGCTCGACTACCTTGATCTGATGCTCCTTCACAAACCGATGGGTGGCTCGGAGAATCGAAAGGGAGCATGGAAAGCGGTGCGTTGAAAGATGCCACGTCTTTGTTTCCTTATTAGCCTCCCGCTCGTCAGCCCTTGGGCGTGGCTCGGTCACTACTAACGTGTCATGAAGCTGGTCGAAGCCGTCGAGGCGGGTAAAGTCCGGTCGATCGGAGTTAGCAACTACGGTGTCCACCACCTCGAAGAACTCCAACAGCACATACACGAGCTTCAGGCGGAACGCGGCGGGAAAGATAAGGGCGGCACACTGAGCGTCAACCAAGTCGAACTCCATCCGTGGCTGGCGCGAAAAGAACTCGTTGACTGGTGTGAGAACAATGGAGTCGCACTCCAGGCCTATTCGCCCATTGTACGAGGTGCCCGGTTCGAAGAGCCTTATTTGCAAGCCTTGGCCAAAAAGTACAACAAGACCCCGGCTCAGATTTTGATTCGTTGGAGTCTGGATAAAGGTTTTATCCCGTTGCCCAAGAGCGTAACACCCGACCGGATCAAGGCCAATGCTCAGGTTTTTGATTTCGAATTGACTCCTTCAGAGGTCCAGGAGTTGGAAACTGAGGAGTATAGTCCGTGTGCGTGGGATCCAACGGTGCGAACACTCGATGAGTGATTGTACACGGCGAGTGCTTCGGAACTCCTTGGAGATGAGTGTCTGGACTCTGGAGGGGCCGCTCTGTTGATTCTCACCGTTTCCTTCCACTTACCCGGCGAAGCAGCCCCCGTCGACATTCACGCCTTTGCAAAGACCCATGCCCGATTTTCATATCAACCCACCGTTAGTCTGCCAGAACAAATGTAATTTGGGATCTACATTGGTTGCTATATCTGATCGAAGATGTCTCCATGGTTATCAAAGGCTCTCCACATGGGAGCTGCAGATGCAGGACTTTTGCCTTTGTGACGGAAATCCCGGTTGTACATGTACTACCTACAAGAGACCGACCTAGAACCGGCAGGTACCCGGATGTCGGAGATGACATTGACAGAACCTCAACTCCTTAGGGCTTCCGCCTTGGAAGACCGACTGATCAGGCAAGCCATGTGCAGGGCACATGCCCGTATCTCGCGAATTCGCAATCAGTCTTGCGTGGCATCAAGCTCTGTATTGCTATGTCAATGACGGTCTTCGTGTCGAGATCGTGATTCCTTAAAAGAGTGGAGGGGAGTGCAGTAATTGACAGTTCATTCTATTTTCCACCTCCTCCTTCTTTCTTCTTGGACCTTGGCTGGACCGTAAAGTCTCTCTGGAGTCTGTACTCTGTAGTCCTAGTTCCTACGTACTACTGGGTAAGTTAAACCCAGCCTCACAAGCCAAAAATCCCGTCAACGCAAGTCACCGCCGGAAATACAATAGAAACACGTTTCAGACCGGGGGATCTGCGTTGTTTACACTTTCTCCCGTGGCTGGTCTGTCGTCGACCATCTGACAGTTGCTCGCGGTCTCCACTTTCGGCAATCTCCTGTGTTCGCATGCTCGAGAGTCTAGACCGCAGAGTTTCAAGGTTTCTTCTTTCGCGGTGGCGCTTGCGAATGACAAAAGTTGGGGATCACAAGTACCGGTACATTTTCACGGGGAATGCTTACGACGAGTATAGTTTTATTGCCTTTGAGAGCAAACACTGGATCATATGACCTAGAATCTCCATGTGTTGGGTTTTCCTCACCTGGTCGTCTCAGGGATCAGCCATGGCTTGACACGCTGGAATCTGGACGTGGACGACCATGGTCATCATCATCACCACCACCACCACCACCACCACCAACAACAACAACAACAACAACAACAACAACAACAACAACAACAACAACAACAACAACAACACCACCACCACCACCACCGCCATCACCATCAGAAAGTTCCCGTCGTCAGCTGAGATCAACACAGAGGACAATTCAGGCGGCGTGCATAGAGGGTAAACACCTTGGGCGGGGTACTTCCAGCCTGGAGGTCCCAACTGGTGCCAAAAGTCGCGACCTTTTCCTGTTCCATCGGCGGCTTATCTGCAAGTAGCCTGGAACTCTCTCTTTCTCCTGCTCTTGAGGAATTTCCATAAGCGCACGGGCAAGGGCCGATCATGCGAACATGAGTTTCTGACCGACTGTGGTATGCTCTTTTTGGTTTTGAATAATCAGAAAGAAAGAAAGAGAACAAGAAAACTTGCGATTTCCAGTGATCTTGATAAGTCAAATAGAAGCTCCTCATGTTCCACTGAAGAGCGAAATGTACAGGCCAGGGGACATATACTAGGGGAGGGGAGGGGTTTTACCGAGCGCTCCTGTTGCACGGCGCCACCAAACTTCTGGAGAAGACGCATGTCCTCATGGAGAGAGGAAAGGACAGATTCGGTGCTGAGGATTTCAAACAGGGTATGTCATCGCCTTTACAGCCCACCGTTGATCAGATCTGCTGGAGGGGATCGTGATACTGATGCTCAGATGCTACCGCTGTATCCAGGTCTGGCCGTCTTGGATCACGAGATGGGCAAGGACGACTGGCTAGTTGCTTTTGCCCCCATCACTCTCATCTCCACGGGAGGCTTTCTCGCCACAAACTTCTTCCGGAATCGCGAGAGCACAGGGGATATCGACTACTTGTTGGACCCGCAGTGGGCGCACGACAACGAGATCAAACGACCGTTGCAGAACGCCATCACACGAGCGGCCCGTCGCCTGGGATTCATCGATGACTGGGTGAATGAAGAGCTGGCCTTTTTCGTGCCCGACCAATTTCGCCAACTCTTGTTTGAAAAGGCCGAGGAGCAGGATATTGTTCTGTGGGAGGGGAAACATCTCCGCGTTCTCGCAGTGCCCTTGGAATGGGCCCTGGAGCGAAAACTTCGTCGCATTCACCATAGTAAGAGGCATGCAAAACGGGGGTCGGACATTGCAGATGTGCTGGCAATCTTGAGGCACATGCGTGCGCAGCAGGGAGGACCGCTGGATGGGGAATACATTCGCACTTTGAACATTTGTTCCTTCGAGTTGGCCCCAGACCTAATCACGATGGCCGAGATCGCCACTGCGTACCGGAAGCAATACGACGAAGAGATCTTTTCCTAAAATTTGGCATATCCCCTCCCTCACTCCGGTTGCTCGACCACACATCATCACTCTTCAAATGGTATAGAAGTGGCCTGTGTCCATAACGACGTTTCTTCGAGCAAAGATGGGATTTTCGCCGCCCTCTTCAAGCACAAGCCTGCCCATCCGATCGAGAAAGTCCCTCGGGAACTCTCCCAGAAGCTCTGTGTCTATTGGCGACACCAGTGTCGCCCAGGAAGGGGCAATCTCCGGTACAAAGGATGGCAGAGAATCCTCGAATGTCTGCCGGTATATATGCTTGTTCTTGTCGCGTCGCATCCCGAGACTCATGCGCCAGTTGAACGCCTGTGCTAGCTCTTCCGCCACGCAGGCCAGGATTGCATACCGCACAGGGTCACGGTCTCGTGGGTTTGGAATTCGATGCACCGCCCACTGCCGGCCTGACTGGTACCAAAAGTACTCCACCTCCGACCCGATCGCATAGAATTCGCGCGCCACGACAGCCTCGTAGATCCGGTATAGCGCACGCAGAGGCGTATCTCGGGAGCGCCACAATGGCACAGAGCGCATGTTGGTCAGGTCTGCAGCCGCCTTGCGAGCTTGCAGCAGTGGGACATTGTTCAGCATGGTAGGGACGGGGACGGGCTCGGGCAGCGGAAAGTGCCATGTTGGGAATGGGAGTAGCAGGCGGACCAAGGCCCAGTACGGGTGCTCGTGCCGATGTGTGAGCCGCGTCAGAGTGCCGCGCAGTTGCAGTGGTGATTCATAATTATAGATGAATCGACGAAAGCGCATCCACCAAGTGATCTGGGGTCGAGGTCCGGGTCGGGGTCCGGGTCGGGGTCCGGGTCGGGGTCGGTGTTGAGGCTTCATGACACAGGTTCACTCGCGGGCAGCAGAGCGCGAGAAGGAATGGACGGAGTCATGGTGACTATTGAGCACCTCACGACTTGATGTATAGTCGCATGATGCAGTCGCTTGAGACGATGATTTTCTTGTTATCAGTCTGCACACAGCGTGGCTAGTATGAAGTTCCAGTCGTGTCAGTAGTTCAGAACTAGTAGCATTATTATTCGATTCATCACCTGGATCATTGGGAGCTCGACCGTCAGGCCGCTAGTCTCATTCAGGCAGTATTTGATGCCTTACCGTCGTGGTTTACACGAGTCTGCCTGCCCGAAGCAACTGCCAGGGGTGATGAGAACGAGTCAATCATGGAAGTCAACCATGGAAGTAATGGAGGGTGCTCCGATGGTCCCTGAAATATTCCCGAGATGCTGTTCTTTGAATATGCAAGACTAGTGCAGTAGAAGTTGCAGGCTCGGGGGTTCCGCCTTCTTCGGCTCTTGATAGAGTCCAGGACTCCAGGTGGCCTAGTACACATTACACAATCATCTTCTTCTCAGAAGGCCATCGCCAGTATTCCGCAACCTCGACCCCTGCGCCTTCCTTCTGTTTGGCTCCTTGTCTGGCCCCCCAGCTCCTCGTTGAGTATCGCCCGGTGGTTAGGCCTTGGCCCTTAATTTTGAAGTATATGCTTTGTTATGGCCTTGCACCGCGCTAGCTAAGAAGTTCTATGGCCTCTGCATTGGGACAAGGTTGGGCTCATGAACCAGGATACCAGTCCCGTGTAGCCTCGAGGCCCTATCTATATTGATTGACATGCCTTCCACGGTTTCTGTGACTTGGCCTGTAGCCCGCAATGGTACCAACAGCAAACCCACGGAATGCTGATTCCTCATCACTGCCCAGCTGTACTGCAGGTGATCGCGGACAGCTCAATGCTTGTATCTTATCAAGCTCCCACGTCTCTCACAAACGGAAGCACTTTTCCCTGAGGTCATCAATCTCTTCGCTATGGGCGCGAAACTGGCGGGTTTTTTGTACACAGCGTGCTTGTTGGCTTCTTTTCCAGCCTTCAATTATCCGAGCCAACCAAATAGTCCACGTGTTGCTGATCCTCAGCTGTTCCCAAGGTCGCATCCAACTCACACGGGGGATCATCGATGTAGTCTGACGCATGCCGAACTGGACGCAAGTTGAAGCAACTGACCTACCAGTCTTGCACATCGGCTAGGCGATAGGTTTCAGCAGGAGGAAGAGGAAGATGAAGGGGATAGGTGAAATCTGATAATGAGGGAAACGCGACCGATAATCGGGAAGCTCTCCCATTGAATCGCGGTGTTGACCCCAGGGACCAGGGGCTTATCTGGGTAGATGGAACCGTGTCGGGATTCTCAGTCACTCTTGCTTGCGGAAGTAGGGTTTTGATTGAGGGGTTTGTGGTGCAAGATGCATGGGTGTATCGGTGGTGGTAGTAGTAGTTAGTCACTTAGTGGTAGTAGTAGTAGTAGTAGTAGTAGTAGTAAGAACAAAACTTCCCATTGCCACTTGACTGACCCGATCCAACATTACCTAAAGAATGAGTGCATAGTCAGTCACATCTACAGCAGATGCTTCCATACTAGTCAACTGACTGGGGCACTGGGCTACCTACGAACTTTTCACTCTTCGTCAATTTGCGTATTCCATCTACGCGGAGACATACCTAGTCTGGTATCAACCCTTTTGCGACAAGTCCCGTCGTCTTGCATATGCATGTGCCACCGTCAAGAGTTTGGATCGAGAATCTACAAGTACGATCTCTCTGTTCCTCCCTTCCCCCACTGACGATGATGTGACACAGAAATCCTTCCACTCAGAGGGAATAAATGTGAATGACGACTTTGGTCCACGAGCCCTAATCGCGGATGAGACCCTTGCCTAGCGCACCTCGTGCGGACACGAGGTGAATAGAGTGGTCATGACTCATGCCCTTTCAGACCCACTACATGGATGGGATCGATCTCTTGTGCCTGTAAGATTGTGGAGGATAGATGTACATTGGTGTGGTTGAAAGGTGAAAAGACAAGTTTGTTTTTGTGAAATGTATGTATTTAGTGGAGCAACAGTGAAAAATGGGAACTTGAGGCCTCGGGAGATAGGTTGTACTTGTCTGACAGTGCTATTTGTATACCAATTGATTTCTCCCCACGTCTGGAAGTACTGAGATATTTGCAGGTTCCAATCGTTCGAAAGCACTTCAGTGAATACCTAAGATAATAGATGATATATGTTCCTTCCTTTTCGCTTTGCAATTCCATACCCGAGGAACCTATAGCCCGCTTCTCTTGCTCAAGTTGTCTTACGACAAGCTTCAACTGGACAACCTCATACGAGCGATGAAATAAACACACAAACCTCCACTATGCTATTCTCGAACATGTTGACTGGCCTTGCCTTTTTGGCTGCAGGAACAACTCTAGCCACGGACTTGGCCCAACACGTCGATGTTTTGTAAGTCGTGACCGTACTCAATTCTCACACGGACTTGCTCTCGACCTCGCTGACATGCCTGTGCCTCCACAGCCAAGGAAAGGAACACAAAATGGCGGCAACGACTTCCCCGGAGCAGCCAGACCCTTTGGCATGGTCAAGTCAGGGCCCGATCTACTTCTCCCCGGTACAGACGCATATGCAGGCTATCTCTCCGATGGCGAATTCTCCGGCTTCAGCCTGATGCACGAGCAAGGTACCGGGGGTGCTCCTAAATACGGCACCGTCTCGCAACTACCTCTCATGTGCCACGTCGACGATCCGTTGTCGAATATCACTGTTCCTCGAGCGAAAACTGACTCTGATTCGGTGGGATACTATCAAGCGCATACTGCGGAGGGTGTGGAGGTGGAGCTGAGTGCGAGTACCCGGGCTGGCATATATCGGTATACTTTTCCTCAGGGTTCCGATGAAGTGAAGAATGTGTTGGTGGACATTTCGCACGTGCTTCCGTCGTCTCGGGGACAGGAACTGGGCCAGCGTTATGAAGGTGGTAATTTGTCTGTCTTTGCGGATGGTCATTATGAGGGACATGGGATATGCAACAATGGACGGAATGAGGCGCCCAATTGGGCGATCTTTTTCTGTGAGTACCGTGCCAAATGCGGACGATTTCCACTAAGAGAGAGAAAGGTGAAGCTAATCCTGGTTGCAACATTTGAATAGGCGGCTATTTCGAGTCCAACGCAACAAGCAATAAGACCTTTGTCGCCGTAGGTGCTGACCCGAGTGTCGAACAAACAGACAGATCTGTCACTTTGAACGCAGAAACAAAGCGCATCGGTGCACATTCCACTTTCAACACAGAAGAAGTTCTCTCTCGTGTCGGAATCTCGTGGATTTCATCCGAGCAAGCCTGCAGAAAGGTGAACAAGGAGATTCCTCAAGGAACTACATTCGCCGCTGTTGTCGACGAAGCCAAAGCCGAATGGAGCGACAAGGTCTTGTCCAAGATCAAAACCACCAGTACCAACGAGAAGAGTCTGAGTCTGCTGTATACGTCTCTTGATTTCATGCATCTCATCCCTACCAATTCAACCGGTGAGAATCCGGGGTGGCATTCTGCAGGGCCATATTATCAGGACATTTTCACGTTCTGCGTAAGTCACATGAACTTTTTCGGAGCGACCTTTTCTTTTTCCTCTTTCCCCCTCCGTGACCAGCGGCTGTGTCTCTTCTTGATAATCGTCTAGGATCTGTTCCGGTGCCGCACGGCTCTCATGCAAGTGCTTCAACCGGCCGCTTACGAAGAGCAAATTCGCTCGTTGGTCGACATCTGGCGCCATGATGGATATCTTCCTGATGCGCGATCATCCAACTACAACGGCCGCACCCAAGGCGGCTCCAACGCCGACAACATCCTTGCAGATGCATATGTCAACGGCGTCCGCGGCGCCGTCAACTACGAGGGCGCATACCAAGCCATGGTCAAAGACGCCGAGGTGGTCCCGTCCAACATTCCGTCGACCATATGGCACCAGACTCGTCCAACCCACCAGGGCCGAGGCGCACTGCCCGACTGGCTTGAACTGGGATACATCACGCCAAAATTCAGTTGGGCCATCAGCGGAGCCGTCGAGTTCGCAGCGAATGACTTTGGCCTCTTTGAGGTGGCTGCGGGACTGGGTAAGGAGCCAGATGCCGCAAAGTATCTGAACCGTTCGCGCAACTGGCGGAACCATTGGAATCCGAAGCAGTCGTCGCTGGGGTTTACGGTGCTTCGTAGTCCCGCGAAACACCACGGGGTTTAACGGAGACGGATCCGTTGGGCGATAGCGGATACTGGGGGGATCCATACTACGAGGCTAACTCGTGGGTCTACTCCTGGGCTGACGTGCACGACATGAAGTATATCGTCACATTGATGGGAGGCTCTGAGACGGTTGTGCGTCGGCTTGACACGATGTTTACCGAAGGAGCCAAAGGGTCATCCGGGACCATTTTCGATGCCGCCAACAAGTCGTAAGTTTTGGTCTTTTGTGCTTCCTTTCTCTGTGTTTTTTTTCGGACTCCGAGATAGGGAGAGAGAGAGAGAGAGAGAGAGAGAGAGAGAGAGAGAGAGAGAGTGTGTGTGTGTGTGTGTGTGAGAAAGAGAGATAGAGAGAGATAGAAGAAGGATAGGCTCAAGATCTGGGCGAAAAAAAAGTTCTCCGAATGGTTTCGGTGCTAACGAGTTTCCGATGAAGCATGTTCAACATACCCTATCTCTACAACTATGTCGGCCACCCGGAGCTCTCGGTGCGTCAATCTCGTCAAGTGGCCAAGCATACCTTTTCCACCGGTCCCAAGGGCCTGCCGGGGAATAGTGATGCTGCTGGGGCCATGCAGACCTGGCTGCTGTGGAACATGATCGGTTTGGTACCCAGTCACTGGACAAACCACTTTCCTGATTCATTCGCCCTGGTTTGAGTCCATGACGATTGCCCTGGGCGGCGGGAAGAAATTGACGATTCACGCGACTGAGGGGGGATGGAAATGGCGATGAGAACATCTATGTGCAGGGCGTGCCTGTCAATGGCAAAGTGTGGACCAAGAGTTGGTTGACATGGGAGGATGTCTTTGCCGAGGGTGGGTTGTTCGAGTTTCGGCTGGGGGCCCAGCCGATCCAGTGGGCAACTGGTGAGTTGCCTCCGAGTCCCGCGTCGGAGTGAGCTGTGAGCTTCGGAACGGTCAACGATGAGAAGAGAGAAAGTCGGACGAGTCGAGACCGTTGAATGATTGTGGCTCCACGGTATGAATGCCATGAATATGTACGATCCTGTCTTTGTCATGAGACTACCCTTGAGCATTGAATGCAGCCTATCATCAGTCTGCTCGTGGTCCTCCTGGAGGCTCGCACTCGCAGTAGTGTCGACTGTCGAGTCGACCACCTCATGTCTTGATCAGCGCTCGGTCGCGGTGCGATTGGAAGTGTGAAGAAGAAAAAGGCTGGTCAAAAGCAGCGGATCATGATCCAGAGTTCCAGACCACGCCAATGCCACCGATCCGTAATCAGTCATCACTCCTCTGCTCCATAACGCCGAGAGTCTCGCCGTCTCGCCCCTTTCATGTCCAATCCTCCTCCTTCTCCGCCTCTCCCCGACCGGGCTGGAAGTGAGACGGGTGGCCGAGATTCTCTACACCGAGACGCATCTGGCTTAGAGGAAGGCGACATCCCGTCTCCGTTGAGGTCGCACCGCGCCCGAGCCAAGACTTTGAAAAGGGCTTTTGTGCTGCCTGCTGCCAGCTGCCAGCTGCCCCGTCGACGACTGTGACCGTGTGACTTGATGGTGACTTTGGAGAGAGTCATGGACCAGCGATCAGTCTCCCCCTGTTCATCTGGTACCCTGCTTGTCCTTCTCATGTATCTGGTACATGTTGAATTGCTCTCCTAGGTACACTTGCTGAAATCTTCCTCTGGGCCCCTGCATCGATGGCGAAAACCGTCCGAATCAGTGGAGTGGTGCAGTGAGCCCGGAAAAGCTAAAAGGCAAAGTCTATCACACGTTAGTCGTAGTTGACTAGTTGTACCTGGTACCCAGTAGTGAGCATGGAGATTTTCAAATGCTATTTGCATCTCAGCCCTGGACCGATCATGGTGGAGGTAGAAAGGATTGCGTTCCCACTGCCATTACAAGGTATTCCAGGTTCATCACAGCATCAACAAGTTAATGAGCAGAACGGGGAGGGGGAGTCGCCCTTCTTCTCATGATTATCTCCGAGACTCCTACCATTTACATAAACCAAACCAAAAAAATAATAATAAAATAAACCGGATTCTGGTTGTTCAGACTAGTAGTAGTAGTAGTAGTAGTAGTAGTAGTAGTAGTAGTAGTAGTAGTAGTAGTAGTAGCAGCAGTGATTGCGGTTGACTAACCGTGTCCACTTCATAGTGGATGATACTGCTCTCATCTTTGCCCCGTCGATAAAGGAGCAAAGGCCCCCTTGTAGAACGAACTCACTTCCACTGACTGGGCGACGTACTGGCTCAGTACGAGGGAACATGAGAGGACTTTCAGCGTGGTGGAGGCGAGAGTACATCGTCTCCCTGTTTCGAGTATTCGGTCAGGTCCCGGTGCCTCGATGCTGTACTGGAGAGTACTGGACCTACTGGTAGTACTTGAAGCACCACTGGACTGCTGCATGGAAAAGAGGACGACAGTGTCCCTGTTTGTACTTGGCAGTCGTTCCCCTCATCATGAGGGGCTGCTTGGTACCACAAGAGACCTATGGACCTCTGAGTGAGTACCTGTGCGAGGTACCCCCCCCTCAAAAGGTCCCCCCAAAAAGAGACCCGCAATAGGCCCGAGCTCCCCGCATTGGGCCAGTTCCCCATCGTCCCTCATCGAGGAGAGGGTTCGGTCTTGGGAAAGTGTTCAAGGAACCAGAATGGTCAGAAGGAGTATCTGTAGAAGAACAGAGAGAGACAACAGAATCAATTGAGCTTCAGACGAGTTGTAATCAAAAGACCTCAATTCCAGCTTTACAGCTGTCGTGGAATGCGGTCTATCGGTCGAACCATCCATCAACGCCAGAGACCTTCTTCCGGAGGAGGGGGTCCCGCAATGTACACAGTACTACCCAGGAAGTACCAACTTACCAAGTACCAAAGTAGTAGTACGCCTGGTTCCAGGTTCCTTGACGGGAGCTCTGCGCAGCTTTGCACCGAGACTGGAGGAGGAAAATCGATTTTCAGTTTATTTTCATTTTCATTTTATTTTTTTTTCTTTTGGTCCTCTTCGATGATTCTTCCCATCTCACACCTTTTGACTTCCCCCTCTTCTCTTCTCTTCTCCTCGTCCTTCTTTCTTTCTCTCAATCATTTCTCCCTGGACATTCTGCAAAGAAGCCTTGCCAGTGGCCTTTTTGCCCTCCCCCGCAGCTGTAATCAATTCAGTCGCCTTGCCTCATGATGGCCTCAACAAATGACATCCCCGCGGACGGAACAGGTACGTCACTCGGCTTCCGCGTCCCGCCCCAGTGCTTCTCGGGGACAAGACAAAAAAAAAGCTGCGGCACCCGTGCCGGAGACAATGCAATACAGAATGACCCCGAGAAAGGCCCACGGAGCAAAAGAGAGAGCAAGACAGAGAGAGAAAGAGAGCACCAGCTCCATTTTGTGAGAGACCAGGCTGGAAAAAGCAACAGTGAACTGATCGCAGATTGCATGGTTTTTAGGCGTCCTGGCACTCGATCCGTGGTTGGAGCCGCATCGTTCGGTACTGAAACAGCGCTACAGCGTGATTGAAAACTGGATCAAAACCCTCACCGACTCAGAGGGTGGTCTGGACAAGTTCAGCAAGGTATGATGAACCTGCGGCCCTCCAAGTCTCCTCTTCGAAAACACGAAACACTGGACACCCGGAACTGACCAATTCCCACCTTGGCAACAAATAGGGTTACGAGACGTTCGGTCTTCATGCACAGCCCAATGGCGACATCAGGTACCGGGAATGGGCTCCGAACGCGGTGGAGGCCTCGCTGGTCGGTGAATTCAGTAAGTTCAAGGAACCAACGAAGACTCATGTCTCAAACCCCCGCGGTGATCAAGCATTGCTGACAGGCCCTCAGACAACTGGGATGCTCAGGCCAACCCTATGACGAAAAACAGCTTTGGCGTCTGGGAAGTGACCATTCCCGCAAAGAACGGCGCGTCGGCCATTCCTCACCAAAGCAAGATCAAGGTGAGCCGACCTCTCGCTCCGAAACTCCGAGTGGTGAATGACAGGACGGAGACCAAGAAGCTAATCGGTGACATTTGCTTCAGATCACCATGGTCCTCCCCAGCGGCGAGCGCATCTACCGAATTCCGGCATGGATCAAGCGGGTCGTCCAGGACCTGAATGTCTCTCCCGATTACGACGCTGTGTTCTGGAACCCACCCGCCAGCGAGCGATACACCTTCAAGCAGTCTCGTCCCAAGAAGCCCGAGAGTCTACGAATCTACGAGGCCCATGTCGGGATTTCCTCGCCCGAGACCCGCGTGGCAACCTACAAAGAGTTCACCAAGAACATGCTGCCTCGCATCAAATATCTGGGTTACAATGCCATTCAATTGATGGCCATCATGGAGCATGCCTACTACGCCAGCTTCGGATACCAGGTGAACAACTTCTTCGCAGCCAGCAGCCGATATGGATCCCCGGAGGATCTGAAGGAGTTGATCGATACCGCGCATAGCATGGGGCTGGTGGTGCTCCTCGATGTAGTGCACAGTCACGCGTCTAAGAATGTACTGGACGGCCTCAACATGTTCGATGGGTCTGATCATCTCTACTTCCATGCGGGCGCCAAGGGCCGTCATGAATTGTGGGACAGCCGTCTGTTCAACTATGGTCATCACGAAGTTCTGCGGTTCCTGCTGAGCAATCTGCGCTTCTGGATGGAGGAGTACCAATTCGATGGTTTCCGCTTCGATGGTGTCACCAGTATGCTTTACACGCACCACGGCATTGGAACGTAAGTTGGGCCATAGGTTCCATTTCGGTTGATCTTCCTTTTTATGTCACGAGTGACTTGTACGCTAACTCGGAGAGTTCACAGTGGCTTCTCCGGTGGCTACCATGAATACTTTGGCCCTGGTGTCGACGAAGAAGGTCTGGCTTACCTGGCAATTGCCAACACTATGCTCCACGATCTCTACCCCGAGTGTATCACGGTGGCAGAGGACGTCTCTGGGATGCCTGCCCTCTGCCTCCCACATGCTCTGGGCGGAGTCGGATTCGATTATCGACTGGCCATGGCCGTTCCCGACATGTACATCAAGCTGCTGAAGGAAAAGTCCGACAGTGAGTGGGATATTGGGAATCTTGCATTTACTTTGACCAATCGCCGTCATGGCGAGAAGACCATTGCCTATGCCGAGAGTCACGACCAAGCGTAAGTCACTTGAAGCTGAGTCGCATTTCTTCCCCTTCCGCCCCAACCTTGTATCGTGCGAGATATTCCGTGACTGACCAGGGGCCTTCCTTATAGATTGGTTGGCGACAAGACTCTTATGATGTGGCTGTGTGACAAGGAAATGTACACGCACATGTCGGTCCTCACAGAATTCACCCCTGTCATCGAGCGCGGCATGGCACTCCACAAGATGATCCGCCTCATCACCCACGGACTCGGCGGCGAGGGCTATCTCAACTTCGAGGGTAACGAATTCGGTCACCCGGAGTGGCTCGACTTCCCCCGCGAAGGTAACGGCAATTCATTCTGGTACGCTCGTCGCCAGTTGAACCTCACCGAGGACAATCTCCTCCGGTACAAGTTCCTCAATGAGTTCGATCGGGCCATGCAGGTCACGGAGGAGAAGTATGGCTGGCTCCACGCTCCTCAGGCCTATGTGAGTCTGAAGAATGAGAACGACAAGGTGCTCGTCTTTGAGCGGGCTGGTCTGCTGTGGATCTTCAACTTGCATCCCACAGATAGCTTCACTGATTATCGCGTGGGTGTCGACGTCCCCGGTACCTACCGTATTGTGCTGGACTCGGACGATCCGGCTTACGGTGGTCTGGGCCGCAATGTCAAGGAGACGAGATTCTTTACGACGGATATGCCATGGAATGGACGCGCCAACTTTACGCAAGTGTATATTCCGACGAGAACTGCTCTGGTAAGTTTTCTTTTTTTTTTCTTTCTCTCTTTCTCATGACTCATGTGAAACCTACTTATTGCGATATTGGTGTTGCAATTGTTACAATTTACAACAACACCAACCCTTCTCCTATCGAAGACCTTGGACTGATCAATCACTCTTATTCTAGGTTCTTGCTCTCGAGAATACTCTGTAACGGATGGCATTATTTGAGGTCATGTGAGAAACGATGTTGAATCTTGCCCGGAATGGCATTTGACTTGACCTTTATTTTTGTTTTTTTTTTCTCTGCAATCATTACATGTCAAGCTTATTCACTTCATAATATACTCAGCGGACTGAACCGCGCCATTCTGTATCTTGCGAGCAAGTGCTATGGTAGACGAACATGATCTAATAATGGAATGACTACACATAGCAGAGCAAGCAGCTTTTTCTTTTCCACACCCAAAACTCCAACCCCAAGTTCACCTGGATCCAAGCGAGGTTCCTACTGAAATGGACGGACCCCATCTATCAGATAGATAAAATGAGCATACCTTGTCGCTTCTGTCCATGATCCCACAGGTATCTACTACCTACCACCTACTAACCCAGTACGACTACCTGCTACCTCGTACCTAATAACTTAGCATAGATCCATCAAATGTACCTACCCAGGTAGGTTTTACACCTAGAATATAGGGACCTGTGAAAACGACGCCGAAAATGACAGCCTCTGGCGCCAGAAACGGCCGCCTTTCCACCCGTAACTTTGCACAGCGAGCCGCCGCTTGACCGCCCGCTGCCTGCTGCGGCCCCCCTATTCTGCACCCAACCAGGACTGTTAGTCATCCACCTCTGTCTTGTTGACGCTTGACTTGAACGATTGTTCCCCCCGTTTCCACTGACGACCAAAACGACGCTGAAAATGGCTCCCCTCTGCATCCCAACCCAAGCCCCCCTTCTTCTCGCCCAGCCTGGTCGAGCGGCTATAAGATGCTTCGTCTGCCGTCTCCCTCGGGGGTTACACAACCTTCTCATCCCACCTCCGCTGCCTCGATCGGCCTCGACACACTTGACTCCTAAGTCTCCTATCACAGAATCCAAACCTTGGCCTATGTCTCCGAATTCTCCTCATGGCGCCTGTGTCCGTATCTCCAGCTCAAGTCGATGAGCACCAGTTCTGGACCGATCCCATCCTTTGCGAGGAAACTCGAGCCAGGCTGAATCATTTCCGCAGTCTTGGATGGCTCCCTCCAAACTTCAAGCCCAGAACCCTGATAGGAATCGCCGTGGTCGAACGGTACTGGCGGAAGTGGGTTTACCCTTGACGAAATGAAAACCTTGTGGTTGGACACTAACACGGAAATAGATATTGCATTCAATCGAACCAGGACTACGTGGACTATCTGCTACTGGAAGATCAAGCGATTTACATGAACTTTTTCGACTGGATGTTTAAGACGTCACGAAAGAAAGCACTTCAATCGTATGACGAATACTGGCGCCGCCTTTGTCAATACTTCGAACTATTCGCCCGGCGCAGTGTTAATGACGATATTCATAAGCAGATGCGACGCGTACGGTTGCTTCCTCTGTTCTGAAGGCGATTGGGCTAACTGAAGCATAGTTTCTTAATGGCGTATTTCCGGCTGAGCGCAAAATTTCCAGACGAACGAAGGACAAGAATACTCTAGATGTGGATGTCTTTTGTGTGATCTACCGGCATCACTGGGTTCATTCGCGGTTTTTTCGTCACGGGAGTATGATCGTCCAATTTGCTACTATCCAACTCTGGTCCGCCATTACCGGGACCCGACCCGGCGTCTTGCTTCCACAGAACACCTCTCTACCTGACAACTCCTCTCAGGGCAAGCGCAAACAAAATCCCACTTTTCAGAGTGATCTTCCGAAGCACATCCCCGTAACAGACCTTCCGGACTCGGTCTGCTATCGCGACATTGAACTCTTCTATCTGCGCGACCCTCAGAGCAAACGTGACGTTCTCTGTGCGGTCATAGAGTTTCGTAACCTTAAAGGTCGGCCGGAAGGTGCTGATGGGTAAGTGTGGCCATGGTCTCAAATGCTAGAGCACCGGATTCACTACTGACAGTCACTGCCAGAACCAAATTTTTCATGCACGGCGATTATCAACTGGCATATTGTCCGATCACTCAAATCATTTCTTTCGCTTTTCGTGATGGAGCGTTTGTTAATACCGACCTCACACCGGAGCTTATATGGCGGCTCCGAGTTCCAAAACGCAGTTCCTCCCTCCCGCTCCGCTGGAAGACCGAGGTTCTTAACACCCCCCTCCTTCGGCGTTTTGATCGCACGACGTGTGGCTATGAGCTTCATCCGTCGTTGCCGATGACTTATGAGTCAAGTCGACGGGCACTTAAAGAGTTAGGTCGAGATGCTCGATTCGAAGACGATATTGGACATTACAACTTTCGCCGTTGGGCTGCAAATGAAGTCAATCGTGAGTCACTCCAGTGCCAAATCTCCGGAAAATTTACCACCATTCTACGGAGTTCTTGTCAATCTAGGTCTGACTAGGAGCGGACAGGGAATTTCACTAGCCAGGAGCGGCAGAGGGTGCTTGGTCAGTCGGGTGACGCGGTTTTTGAAAAACATTACCAGTCGCAGTTCATTGCACGCGATCTCCAACATGTTGTTCTCCTTCGACCGCCTCAGGAGGGTTTATTGCGCGTCGCTGGCAGTATGCTCAGGAAGAGGGATCCTTTAGCGCCGTCCGAGCTTACCGATACACATAGACGTGCTATTTGCCGACATCCGGAAATGCTGGAGTTGAAACGAGAGAAGAGAGAGCTTATGGCTGAGATGCGATCTCTGGCCGGCACTGTGAAGAATGCCGAAAAGCCCTTTCCACACCTTTATCAACGGCACAAAGCTGTCGACAGAGAAATGACCAAGCTTCGCAAGACTTTGGCGACCGATACTCGAGAGACGGCCAGAAAGGATTATTTCCGTAACGCACCTGTCTTCGAAGTCGACCGACAGATCAAACAGCTTCTTGGCCAGCCTGGTGTTGAATCATGCGATGCGGATAGTTCTGACGATGAGGACTGGGAGTTGCCTACCCCGAAGTACGTTTTTCTTGAACGAGCTCGCCTCGTGGAGAACTTTTACGGATCTGAAGCGGAGAATTATGACGAGGACAAGCTGCTCGCGCGTCGCATCCAGGTTACCAAGGACATGGTTGCGCTCCTTGGGCTCTGCGAGCCGAGCAGGCGGGGCAATCGTGTTGATTGGAAATTCGACAGCGAGAGTGATGAGCCATCAGAACAGCCACAGGAATCCTCGCCTCCTGAAGAAGACAGTCAAAAATGCCCAACAGATGTCTGCATCATTTGCTATGGTATATCCCGTCGCTCGGCGTCAAACCCTCCTCCGCATAGATTTCCTGCCAACCGTCCAGACTCTCTTCGTCGTCATCTCATCGACTCTCATCTGTGTTATGCACACAACGGAATCAGTTGCAACTGGGAGGCTTGCCGCAATCGTCCCAGATTTGCCAGTATCACCGGGTTTCTGGCCCACGCCAACAATGAACACAAGTACGATATCAAGATTAAATTGTGTCATCTCCCCAGAATGCCACAGTTTAGCCCTAGCGGTGGTCCGTCCAGAGACGCGTCTACGGAGTCAGAGACTCGGCAAGGCACCGAAACACCCGCCTCCTCTCTCGATTTCGACATGGCAAATATTGACCCTCGGTTGATGGAACCAAGTCCTATCACAGTCATGGAGCCACCAACCTGCCCGCCAAGCACTGAAATTCCCGCCTCCTCTGCTGGATATCCAGTGGCTAGCACCGATTCAAACCTGACGGAGATTTCTACAGGGCGAATGACGAGGGGAGCAGCAAAGGCAGCAAATCTAGAACCTGGTCCTCAGCTTCCATCACAGCATGCGACGCGCTCGTCTCGAAAACGCGGGCCCCCAGAAGAGCAGCTTGGTGGGGAGCAGAAGGGAAAAGGGCGACCAGGCAAAATGAAAGCGTCCACTATTAAACCTACGCCTCGTCGGTCAAAGCGATTACGAGCTCGGTGATGTATGGTCTGGGGAGGGCGTTTTGTTTTTATATTCTGTTGCAAGCCAGAACGTCTCAATAGATAGTACATCGCTTCCCAGCTTTGCAATGAATTTAACCTTCGACATCATTTCTCCCCCAAACAGGCCACAAACAATAACTAATGACATGTCACCACCGGCGACTGTCTACAAACCTTTCTTCATGAAAGAATTGTCACGGTAAAATCGTTCGATATTACCAACTCATATCTCGAAACTGATAACGGTGCAATTTGTTTGCCTTCAGCATCGGATATAAGACTAACCAGCGTCGATCCCGGAGAGCAGCGATTTAGATGATATAGTATAAGTTCGGATGGTACATGGATCACTTGGCAACGAATAAAGTGGGGCATGAAATCAGGGATCCTGGACAGTGGTTGTTGGTTCGTTTCCAGGAATACAAGAACTGCCCCCAGGAACGCCGCCATGGGTTCCCCGACACGTCTGAGCTCCTGGAATCAACTACTACTAGTACTACTACTACCAATCATAAAGCCTCCAGGATTAGATACTTTGCAAATTTTGATTGGTTCCTGAAGCCATCATGCTTACAAAGGATGCGTGTAATTTGTTGGCGTTAGGGTGCATCACCCTTGTGTAAGGCTGTACTGGAGGCCCAGGCTGCTCCTGAAGATACTGTAGGTGTGGGTGGGTGGGTGGAATCGGAAACAAGATTCAAATGTTACAAGACCGAATAGTTGTAAAGATTAGCACCTCTCTCTCGGATGGCTGGATCCTACATGAAAGGTAAAGTACTTTATCTCGGTTTGGAACGACCAATTGAATTTGGTGATTCGGACCGGGTACTGTGCGCTCATTGGCCGGACACTTGTTGGCGGTTCAGAATCGCGACTCTGGGACTACCTTTCGAGCCACGATTCGTCGATCGTACGCAGTAAAATCCCTACAATTTACTAGTTGCTTGAACTGGACTCAAACCGCCAAAAGGAAGCCTAGCTTGGCATTCCGTTACAGTTGGTTGCCTCTAGAGCGGTACTGGTCTCATGACTAACTTCTAGCAGTTCAAAACAGCGACCCCAAAGAAAGCAATTTCGAACAGCTACCTGGGAACAAGCGCTGGTTATATTACGCACAGTGCCCTTGAACGGGAAAACGAAAGAGTGTACATGCTACAAATGCCTAATTGTGCCAATAATGGAACAGGAAGGGACTATGACTCTCCTCGAAATTTTATTGGAATACGCGAAAGGCGGTAAGCAATTCCTCCCTGGGCCCGCCCGCATCGGGTTGAAAGCTAGGGAAAGCGGCGGACTAAGTGGCTGAGCTAGGAAATGAATGTATGGTCTTCTTAGCGCCGCTGGAATAGGCACCACTAAGGATCACAACCCCGCTTGAGGCGTCTGCCCCTCGTTGTCTAACCCTTTGAGAGGACTTCGAATCAACGCAACACCCACCACTCGTGCAGGCCAGCACATCTAAGAGAGATTCCAAAACAATTTCTTGTACTCTATGGAATGGACGGACTGTCGTCTGCAGCCAGTGTTATTGCCGTTATCCAACTGGCGGGTAGTATTGTGGCAACTTGTGGAGGTTATATTAAAGGCGTGAAGGATGCGAGGGAGGACATTATTCGCCTTCAGCATGAGGTCGTTGGTCTCAAATGCGTCCTTGAGAAGCTCGAAGATCTACTTCATGGTTCCAACGGATTCAAGCTATCCACCTCCCGAACATTGGTCGACGGAATCAACAGATGCCTTGAAGCCCTTAAGGACTTAGAAGACAAAATTGATCCAGGGAAAGGGAGAAAATTGATGAGAAGACTTGGACGCCGAGCACTAGAGTGGCCTATCAAACGCACTGAGGTGGAAAGAGTGGTGACAGATCTCGAGAGGTTCAAAGGGCTATTCACCCTATCCCTGCAGGTTGATCAGACGTAAGCTTTTCAATTATTGCTCCCGCGTGCGGTAGGCTAACAAATCTTAGTACCTTCACAATGTGCATGGCTCAAACCACCGAGCTTATGGACCAGAACCTGCACCTAGCAAAGCTGCCAGTTGCGCGTGGGGCTGAGTTCGATTCGTATGCCGATCAACATGAAGAGGAATGTTTACCAGGCACCAGAACAGAGATTTTGCGGCAAATTGCGGAATGGGCGATGTCGCCGGAGGGCAGATGCATCTTCTGGTTAAATGGCATGGCTGGGACTGGAAAATCAACAATCTCCAGAACTATATCGAGACACTTTCAACGAGACAGGATATTGGGTGCAAGCTTTTTTTTCAAGAGGGGAGAAGGAGACCGAGGAAACCCTATGAGACTTATTCCGACAATCACGAAACAACTTGTCCTCAGAATTCCTCAGCTGTTACCTGGTGTACAGGATGCAATCCAAAACAACCCTGAAATCGCCGGAAAGTCGCTAAAGGAGCAATTTGACAAAGTACTTCTTCAACCACTACTGGACTTGAAGCCGTTCGATCAGAAAATTCCGACCTTAGCGATAGTGATCGACGCATTGGATGAATGTGAAAACGACAATGACATACAAGTTATACTTCAGTTGTTACCACAGCTACAAAAGCCAACTGCGTTGTATTTACGAATTCTCTTGACAAGCAGGCCTGAAGTACCCATTCGTTTAGGATTCTCAAGGATAGAGAATCGTGACTATCAGGGTCTTGCTCTCCATGAAATTCCTGTAGCAATTGCGGAGAAAGACATATCTATGTTCCTGGAAGAACGGCTCGCAAATATCAGACTTACGAGAGATGTGCCCCAGGGCTGGCCCAGCGATGGCAATTTCGAAAGCTTACTGAAAATGTCAAGCCCATTATTCATTTCCGCAGCCACTGCGTGTCGATTCATTGAAGATTTGAAGTGGGAGCCAGCTGTACGCCTTCAAGAACTTCTACAGAACCAAGCAAAATACGCGTCAAAAATGGAAAAAATATACATGCCAATTCTCACACAGCTCCTTGATGATCAAGAAGATGATGATTCAGAATTATTGCTGAAACAATTTCAGAAGGTAGTCGGTGCCATTGTCCTTCTTGCTACTCCGCTTTCTGTCAATACGCTCTCCCGGCTTCTCGGTATTCGAGCACGAGCTATCAGTCATCACTTGGACTTCTTTCGGTCTGTTCTCAGCATACCCAGTGACGGAGACCTGCCAGTTAGGATTCTACATTTATCGTTTCGAGACTTCTTGGTTAACTCCAAGAGTAAGTTTCGCGTGGATGAGCAAAAGACAAACGAAGATATCGCCGCCTACTGTTTTACCACCATGCGCAGTCACCTAAAAAAGGACATCTGCAATCTGGTTAGCTATGGGAAACATCGAGCAGATATCGATGCCCACTCTATACACCATCATCTACCATCAGAATTACAATACTCCTGTCGTTACTGGGCACATCATCTTTTGCAAACTGCAGATCCTATCACCGAGATGAATAATGCCTTTTCATTTCTCCAGCGGCACTTCTTACACTGGATGGAAGCAATGAGTGTCTTGGGTCTCGCATCTGAGGTTGTTGGTACTCTCAACTCCCTCTTGTCGGCCATGAATGTGAGTTCCTCAGAACGACGCACGCGATGACGTAGGCTGACTGGCTAAGCGGGAAATGAACGACCAAGTATCGAGATTTCTCCATGATGCGAAGCGGTTCGTCTTGAAAAATTGGCAAATCGCTGATCAAGTTCCACTCCAAATATACAGCTCAGGGCTTGTTTTTGCTCCAAGAATGTCGATAGTTCACAGGGAGTCGAAAATAAACCTCCCTGACTGGTTATGCAAGTTGCCAAGGGTTAAGGAGAACTGGGGCTCAGAACTCCAGACTCTCGAGGGCCATTCGGATGTGATTCATTCAGTGGCATTCTCGCCCGATGGCCAGCTCTTGGCGTCCGGGTCAAGTGACAAGACAGTCTGTGTTTGGCATGCCCTGACTGGCGCTCTGCGGCAGACTCTCGAGGGCCACTCGGATGCCGTTCAGTCGGTGGCATTCTCGCCTGATGGCCAACTCTTAGTGTCCGGCTCGGGTGACAAGACAATTCGGATCTGGGAGCTCGCAACGGGCGCCTTGCAGCAGACTCTCGGGGGCCATTCAAGTGAGGTTTGGTCGGTGGCGTTCTCGCATAATGGCCAGCTCTTAGGGTCTGGCTCTTTTGATAAAACAGTTCGACTTTGGGATACCGCGACGGGTGAGCTCAAGCAGACTCTTGAGGGCCATTCCAATTGGGTTCTATCAATAGCATTCTCACACGACAGTCAAATCCTGGCATCAGGCTCGCGTGATGGGACTCTGCATCTCTGGAATACCGCAACGGGCGCCCTGCTGCAGACCCTCGAGGGCCATTCAAGTGATGTTTGGTCGGTGGCGTTCTCGCATAATGGCCAGCTCTTGGCGTCTGGCTCTTTTGATAAGACAGTTCGACTCTGGGATACCGCGACAGGCGCCCTAATACGGTGTCTCGAGGGCCATGCGCACGTAGTTCAATCGGTGGCATTCTCGCCTGACGGCCAACTCCTAGTTTCCGGTTCCGGCGATAAGACAGTCCGGGTCTGGGGGACCGCCACCGGCGCCCTACAGCAGACTCTCGGGGGTCATTTTGATTGGGTTCAGTCGGTGGCATTCTCTCCGAACAAACTGATTTTAGCGTCTGGTTCGTTTGATAAAACAATCCGGCTTTGGGATATCACCATGGGTGAAAATACAGAGGATTTTGAGGGCCATTCGAATATGGTCCAAAACGTAGTATTTTCACCCGACGGTCGGCACTTGGCATCTGGCTCTTTCGACACAACAGTGCGGCTTTGGGAGATAACCACCGGCTCCCTCCAGCTGACAATAGAGGGCCACACTGATGGGGTTCATTCGTTGGCATTTTCACCTGACGGCCAGCTCTTGGCGTCCGGTTCAGGTGACAAGACAGTCCGTGTTTGGCATACTATGACTGGCTCCCTGCGGCAGACACTCGAGGGTCATTCGGATACCGTTCAATCGGTGGCATTCTCACCAGATGGCCGTCACCTGGCATCAGGCTCTTTCGACAAGACAGTGCGGCTTTGGGATATAACTACGGGTTCCATCCAGCAGACTCTCTCAAGTCATTCGGATGCGGTTCAATCAGTGGTATTCTCACCTAATGGTAAGCTTTTAGCATCAGGCTCTTTTGACAAGACCGTTCGACTCTGGGATTCTGCGAAGGGAACTCTGAGGCAGACACTCCGAGGTCATCTAAGTACGGTTCATTCGGTGGCATTTTCGCCAGACGGCCAGTTCCTGGCTTCCAGCTCAAGTGACAAGTCTGTACGACTCTGGAGTACCTTAACAGGCGCTCTACGGCAGAATCTGATGGTTCATGGAGTAGTCACCAAGCTGCAATTTTCTCAAGATGGGACATTCATAACAACAAACCTCGGGTCACTTAATATCCATTCCAAAAGTATGATCCACGCCCCACTTCGAAAATATCTCGATATATCTATACAGGACCGCCAGTGGATCTGCATCAATGGTCAAAAGATGCTGTGGCTTCCTCCTGAGTTTCGACCCACCTGTTCGGAGGTCAAGGAAGTTACTCTGGCCTTGGGGCATGCGTCAGGACGGGTTTCATTGATAGAATTTAATGATTAGTCGATCCATGCTTGCTTCTTTCTTGGACTTTTTTCCCTCTTTCGCATAGTGGTGACGTCACGCAATCAAGAGGGATCAGGAACGTGCATAGTTTGGCCATACGAACAGCCACATCCTACCATACTTGTCAACTTCTGCCGAAGATGTATACCTTGAGATAAGCCATAATTTGGAAAGAAGGTAAATGGCCTGCTATAGGTCCTGTGCGCACAAGTGCCCCATAAATGGTTATAATTTATACCATTAATAGATAATAGCCCACGAGTTTGATATCCCACGAGAGTCGCTATCCTACACAGCCACACCCCTACTGTACTTATTGATTCCTGGCAAAGATGTAAACCGTGAGATAAGCCATAATTCGCGTGATTTGCAGGAGGTTTTGACCGTAGAACCAAACTCGACTTTTAATCACAAGACTCTAATTGATCCCCTTCTAACACACTCATCTGGAATTGAATGGAGAGGAAGATGTAGAACATGAATTGAAAACAGAAGCAACAGCTAATGGGCAATATTGTACAACAATATTAAGACTGAAAGTTCGCTGTCGAAATGGTGCATCCGGCTATACTTGATGCCCAGGACTTTCGCTATCAAGTATGGCCGAATGATGAGAAAAATATTTGGTATCATGAGTTTGGGCACCCTTCGGCTAATTTACACTGGAGATATGTGGTGGCAAGTTGATCCTTGCTATTAAAGGATGCATTCCCTACTTGACGTGAGTGAACACAAAGCAATAGTTGCCAACAGACTTCCATTTGTTGTGCGAGAGATCTGGGTCACTCTTCCACCTCTCGAGATTGAGCTTCAGGATGCCATAATCAAGGCAACTTCATGCCACGCCAAAGGATTGTAAGGGTAGCGTAATTCACGTCGAATTCGCGCGCAATTTTCGCGATATTCGGTTTCTTCTGTCTTATAGCTGCTGCGAAGGCCTTAGCCATGCGAACCTCATCGGAATCGGCAGATTTAGGCATGTTTGGGAGGTGAAATAGCTAATTGAGCAGTGTATTCGAAAATCTATGAAGAACGCGTGGTTATGAAGAACGCGTGGCGCACCCATGAGCGGGAGCGAATGGGTGGGTCGCAGCGTAGCGAAGGGCACGGATAGTAGTTATATAGTGACCCACTTCAGTAGGCAATGAACACAGTGAGCCAATGGAATCCCTCCTTACTGTAATAGGGCTGATTTTGCCGCAAATCGTAAGGGTAATTAATCATGGTCCTTTCGTATTCCACTATTGACACCCTCCTTTGGGTATTTGGAGCATCTACACTCACTCGGCCCGTCAACAGACCTATGCGTAATAAGAACACTCGTTCCTCATGCTTGTTGTCCACACACACACACACACCTTCTGGTCTGGTGACTACTCACAATGGCTGCCGCAAAACCGCCCGGTCCGCTGTCATGTTCGAAAACGGATTCCTCCACAAGCCATAGATGGATAGATTTGGGCATTCCGCAGTTCCCTTCGGATTTTTCATTTTAACTTGACGGTAGTAAGTAGTAGGTGCAGATTGAAATCTATTCCCTGTCCAACTGCTCGAAAATTGACATATTTTTGATCATGCAATTCTGTTCCGAAGTACACCCGAGCTCAGATCGTATATCCCTAACGTCCGAGTACTCTCGCAAGCCTGTGATTATTCTGGCTGCAGTCTCGCATGACGTGGACTGGCCATCAAACAGCTGCTTTTCCGAGACGCGATCATGTGTGAGAGGCCTCAGTGCTGGTGCTTGGCTTGCTTTCCGTTCAATATCCTCCGTGGGAAGTTCTGGGTGTGGACTTGGCAAATTAGAAACGCGCCTAAAACTCTCTTTCTCATGCCGCTCTTGGTTCGGCAAAGGAACTGAGGGCTTTACGGATGAAAGATGGCAATCCAATGGAGGATCAGGTGGAAATGCCGTCCGTTGTACGCTTGTTGATTTTGCAGAGATGGTTCGCGAGGATCGGGGTGGAGTTGCACATGTTGTTTGTCTTCGTGACTCCAAGTACTCCTCGATCTCTTCCCCCGTGATACCGCGGAGGATCAGCAGTGAACGGAGCAGCACATTCTCTGCAGCGACCTTTCTTCCCGCTTCTTGGACTTCTTTTGTTGCCGTTACTCCAAGCGATTCGTAAGATCGTAACTTTTGCTCGATATGCTGAACGTATTCTTTGCGCCTCGCGCGAGAGCGCCGTTGGTTTTCGCGAATACGAGCAGATGATGTGGCATCACCCTTATTCATATTTTCGGCGCCCCTCCGAATTTTAGTTTTCGTGAGCAATTATGACTGATACACAGAACAATAGAATCTGCCTGGTTACTTGCGGATTCGCAGGTTTTGTCAACTCGGTACTCCGTACACGATTCAGTTTGGTAGGATGCCAGGCCAGGCGCCTCTGACATTTTGATGAAGTAGCGTGGTTACTAATCAAGACGCCCCAGTCCGGCTGCGATGATTTTATATCATCCAATCATGATCCACAAGTGACATATTCGATTTTTCTTATCAAAAAATGTAGTCTGCTCGCCTTTTGTACCGTCACCACCTCTGTTTATCACTTTATTAATGCCGCCGTACCTTGCACATGTATTTGCCTCAACCTTGAGACTGGCAACCAGGTCTGGACTATCTCCAAGGCGCCTCCAATGCTCGAATCTGTTCTGCACTATCCCTCAACAAATACCGCCAAGCGCATTCGAAACCCTAGCTATGCATCGCGATTCGGGAAAACCTTCCTACCGGTCTTTGACCTTATCTTCAAATGAAGACGACCCTGAGATTCGGAAAAAATATCGACCCTTCATTCTTTGCGATGATACAGCTGAGGACTGGATCAACAAACTAGAGTTAACTACTACCATTGACATGGCCGAGGAGGATCTCCGCAAAACGAACGACAGGCTAAAGGTTCTGGTACTCTATGGTAGCCTCCGAAGAAGATCATATTCCCGGCTCGTGGCCTATGAAGCATCTCGGATCCTTTTCCGGCTCGGTTGCGATGTGCGCGTTTTCGACCCCGAAGGCCTCCCCATAAAGAATGATAGCGACCATGGCCATCCGAAAGTACAGGAGCTCCGAGAACTCAGCCGATGGAGTGATGGGCATATCTGGGTTTCGCCCGAGCAACATGGCAATCTGGTTAGTTCTACCATCCGGTCAGCGGTTGATATGTATACTCACCTTCTATGGATTTTCGCCGTGCTAGACTGCGGTATTCAAGAACCAAATTGATTGGATACCCCTGAGCACAGGAAGCGTTCGTCCGACCCAAGGCCGAACACTTGCTATTGCCCAAGTGTGCGGTGGATCACAATCCTTTAATGCGGTTAACTCCCTGCGGATTCTCGGTCGATGGATGCGAATGTTTACAATTCCCAACCAATCATCAATTCCTAAGGCATACACTCATTTTCCCGACGAGGGTCAGCCTGCGGATCAAAGACTCATTTCTAGCGGCAATCGAGATCGGCTAGTGGACTGCATGGAGGAATTTGTAAAATACACTATCCTGATGCGGCCTCATATAGGACTATTTGCCGACCGTTTCAGTGAAAGAGAAGAGAAGAGACTGAAAGAAGAAAAGGCGCAGCTTCGTGCAGCCGGTATTGAGACGTGTACATAGAGACTGATAGACAGACCTTTGGATCGCTGAATGCATCATCTACAGCCCCGTCTTCTTAGTCTAATGTTTAGGGTCCGATCTAGCAGGATGACTTCACCCCTATAGTGACACCATAGGCACCATACTTTTCCATCAGGGGATATACGCGGGACCACCAGCTATCCACCCTTTGATCCCTCCATTAATACGAACTCGTACGGTCTCATTGGATCTCAGTGCCAGAACTTTCGTATTTCTGTATTTGGCGGTCCTAAATTCGTCATGACTATGAACATGTTTGAACCTTCTGCTATCAAAGTCAAGGACATGCGTGATCCCGGCTCTACGTCCATCGAATTGCATGTTAAGGTTGAGACTGCCGAGGGCACAGATCTCCCAGAAATCTCAGACGAACGACTTCCTCGGGGCCAGCAGGGCCTGACGTTCAGCATTGAATCCATCCTTCGCCTGAAAACTTTCTACTCTTTATCGCCATTTCCTACTGTGCCTGGACAGAAATTTTCACAAAAAAGGGTACAGTACGTCTTAAAGATGAGATAGTCAAGCTCCAGGGTCTCTCACAGGTGAAGCCTTTTGTGTCTGGGCAGCGCCGCAGATCCATCCAACCTCCGTCATATCATGCAACGGACAATATCACGCCGTCTGTCCAGTACAACAGCATAATTCCAGCCCCTTATACAGGGTTTCAAAGCGGCTGGGCCACGGTTATCCGTTTTCCTATCCAGATCCCTGCTGGACTTCTTCCAACATTTCGCAGAGCCGTTGTTGCCAGGCATTACAGTAGTATCACACGTGTCAAATGCAGCAATGCATATATCAAGCGAATGGTCTTTGAGGTCCCTGTTCACACATATGTTCACCACAAAGAGCGTTTGAGATACCAGCAGCAGGATACAAGTTCGTTCCATTCCCATTAGTTATTGAATAGCTCAGTTAGTCACCAGAGTGACACACAGAGACCTTTAATTGAGGGGACATGGCAATTAAATCAATCTAATAAACAGAAAAATAAATCGCCAGAAATGAGATTGTCGGGGTTCATGCCTGATAAAAGGGAAAGCGGATACAGCAAAATATGCGAGACAGATATGAGCACACGAATCTGGGATTCGAGCCGAGTGTTTATCTTCTATCGACTGTCGTCGTCGAGATTCAGACAGAGGGTTGAAGCTCGGTGATAAGAGCCTCGACGCGACGACGGATCTCGTCGCGAATAGGACGTACAGCATCAAGGCCTTGCCCGGCAGGGTCGTTAAGTTGCCAGTCGAGATAGCGCTTGCCAGCAAAGAAGGGGCAGGCGTCTCCACAACCCATTGTGATGACAACATCACTGGCTTGAACCGCATCGGCGGTTAAAATCTTAGGTTTTTGGCTGGTGAGGTCGATACCTTCTTCGAGCATGGCTTCGACGACGACGGGATTGATAGAGTCGACTGGGGCTGATCCGGCAGAGCGCACTTCGATAGTGTCACCTGCGAGATGACTAAGGTAGCCAGCCGCCATTTGAGAGCGACCAGCGTTGTGGACGCAGACGAACAAGACGCTAGGCATATCAGCGATGATATGTCTTTCGAGTGATTGACTGGGCGGTCGTTGTGGTGTAATTTGTTGAATTTGAGGGACGACAGTGGGATATAAAATGACAAAGATATACTCTTCAAAAAATAGACAAAAAGTGATGTGTCGGTGCCTTAATTCTTATGCCAACAGAAAAGAGACAGCGGAGGCATTTCTTGAGTTTTATAAATTATACGTTAATAGCTTGCAAAGGAGCGTGATTAATAACCCGTCGATCTAGACCATTTTGTACACATCGGGTGCCGTGTGATGGTGTTGTCCCACAACTCAGTAGCGTTTAAAGGGGCCTTTTCGTGAGTCGTAGGTATCAATCTGCGTGTCACTTCTGCACTATGATTGGTTGAAAAAACGATTTCATCAGTTCTAAAACATAAGCCAGGAGAATTGCCAGTATGTCACGGACTGCCTATGATTGGTCAAGAGTGATAGGCTGTGATTTGTCTTCCGTGATTAGTCGTCGGGATGTGCCACTCCTAACCAGGATAGGACTAGCTTATAAGTCCCCTTGGATGGGAAAGCTCAGTCCCTTCTAATTTATAAAAGACCTCTGCTGGTTGTCCGAGATTCCTAGGAGTCCCTCACTTAAATTTTCCTTCAACATCTCATATAATCAACCTGGTGATTCTAGAGATGGCCACTCAGACAGGTCTGCCCGCGGAGACCGATCCGCAAATTCACAACGCGACACTCCATGATCCGTCAGCCAGTCCCACGACCCTGGATATTGAAAAACAAAGGACGGACGAAACTGAGGAGGCGATGACCAAGCAATCAGATTTCAAAAGTCTTGGCTGGTTAGATCGTTTTCTGGCCGTATGGATCTTCCTTGCTATGGCCATCGGAATCATACTGGGGAATTTTGTGGAAAATACGGGACCCGCCCTTCAGAAGGGGAAATTCGTCGGGGTTTCTATTCCAATCGGTATTTACTCACGAGCTTTTTAACAATAAAGCTCTTGACTAACCGTTGCAAGCGATCGGTCTCCTGGTTATGATGTATCCTATTCTTTGCAAAGTGCGATACGAATCTTTACACCACGTCTTCCGAGAGCGAGGGATATGGATTCAGATTGCGTTCAGTATCTTTGTTAATTGGATTATTGCTCCCTTCTTGATGGTAAGATGCAGAAGCCTTCGGCTCATCATAGTGATGCTTGCTGATATTGTGTATTATAGCTAGCACTGGCATGGGCTTTCCTACCGGACGAACCAGAACTTCGGGAGGGCTTGATTCTTGTTGGATTAGCTAGGTGTATCGCTATGGTAAAACACTTTGCTCTATGCTGTGCCCGAATTGAACTAATATATCGTTGCTAATAGGTTCTTATCTGGACCGGTCTCGCTGGCGGTGACAGTGAATACTGTGCTATCCTTGTTGCAGTTAATTCACTGCTGCAGATGGTGCTCTTCGCTCCCTTGGCGATTTTCTTCATCAACGTCATTGGTCATTCTGCTAGCCAAGTTACATTATCTTATTCTGCCGCTGCCCAAAGCGTGGCAGTTTTCCTTGGCATCCCTCTAGGTACCGCAATCATTACCCGTATAACCCTTCGGAAGATCGCTGGCCCACGTTGGTACGACCAGGTTTTCCTGAAATGGGCTGGCCCGTGGTCACTGATTGGGCTTCTCTTCACAATCCTTGTGTTGTTCGCGTCTCAGGGTCGCCAGGTGGTACATCAGATCGTATCAGTGATCCGAGTCGCCGCTCCGCTTATCGTTTATTTTATTATTGTCTTCTTCGTCACTCTTCTTGTGACCTACAAATTGGGATTTGGTTACAAGTTAGCCGCTACTCAAAGTTTCACCGCTGCCAGCAACAATTTCGAGCTTGCCATTGCTGTCGCTGTTGCGACGTTCGGTGCCAATAGTAACCAAGCTCTTGCCTCCACCGTGGGCCCGTTGATTGAGGTTCCGGTACTACTTGGCCTTGTCTATGTCGTCAAGTTTATAGCAAAGCGAGTTGGCTGGAAGGATTGAGTCAAAAAAAGATTATTCAAGCCTTGTGAAATGATTTTATAATTATTTATTTATTGAAATAAAAAAAAGATCAGATGCAAAATATACACTATTGAACACAAGCAGTTTCTTCCCTCAAGGCTCCTCAAATACTGTTGCCATAAAAGGGCGACACTCACAATTGAGAATACCGTGGATGAATGCAGGTTTCCGGCTCAATAATGATACTCTATTCAACATAGTTTCAAAACCTAATGAATATCTGGAATTAAGAGCATTATTCGCAACAGAGCGAGAACCGTCAGGAAAGACCGACATAGTAGAGGTGGCTGCCTCTCACTAACCAAGTATGTGGCTCTGATATTTCAATTTCTGGAAGCTAAAAAAAATGCAGGCGCACCAGAAACGGGAACTTCTAGTTATACGGAGTATACCTGATTTCCCTTTCGGGTTGTGGTTTATCTTCTCGTAAAGTCTTACGCTTCCCCTTCCGGTATGTACCCAATTTTTCTAGTGGTTGACGGTTCTCGCCCAATGTTCCAGAGTTAGAGTCTGCTATTGGCCCATCCAATTCATAGATGATGGTGCCAGATTGACAGAATAGTTTATAGATTAGTATCAAGGAGATACAATCGACAGGATAATTGCTTGATATCTGGTTCCGTCCGATAACCGTACAAAGACGCGAGAACCGAGTACACGCCCTTCCGAAGGGCGCTAAGTCGACTAGTGAATTCGACAACACTCATTCACTGTGCGAAAAGGATCTAAGGCCATATTCGGTTCGAGTCGCCAGGTAAGTAAGTACATGTAAAGGCTCGCATAATGACATCGGTTGCAGTCCCACTCCTGCTCGAATTTATTGCGTTTGAGGAATAACCATGGGTGCAACCTAGTCCTTTAGGTTGCTCTGCATTTTGTCCTGAGCCCCTGGAGAGACAGCAGTTCTGTCAGAAGCTGAGTTTGATGCGGAAGGAGATATCAGTTCAGGACTGCCGGTTCCCATATTGGAAGAGAGCGCCGACATATTATGGCCATCGAGAAGAGCGTGACACTGGGGCGTCGGTGGGGGCGATTTGGCAGCTACTGGCGTGGTTTTCAGCTGGCCTTGCGATGAAGAGTCTGTTTGCTGTCTTTGCGACCTCAAGTGTGCTTCGATATCTGTCTCCGTGAGCCCATAGAGGATCAACAGTGACCGCAAGAGAGAATTCTCTCTCGTCATTTTTTCTCTCGCTTCTTGGAAGACCAGCGTTTTGTCGACATTGTGTCTTTCTATTGACAGCAACTGTTGCTCCAGGTGCTGAGTGTACGACACGCACCGAGAGCGTCGCTGGTTTTCGCGGAGCGGACCGTATGACGTGTAAGCCTCACTGGCTCTGCGAGAATTTCCTGCACTCATGGTGTCGAATATTTTCTGAAAGAGCTGAAAACGCAGCTGGATTAACGGGTTAGGGGAGCTGAAAGGTGTCCAGACCCGATATGCTGTCAAGATAAGCAGAAAGGCCCCTCAATCGCCATCCGTCCGAAGGAGAGATTGATGCAGGTGACACGTCAGTGCGTCTGATATCCTAGAACCCGCGTGTGGTGCGTGGCGATAAAAGTGACTCATTGATGGATGATGATTGGGCGCAATAAGGTGCGGGGCGCGGCTAATGATAGTAGCAGGAGCCGCATGAATGCCGCTGGGAGCAGATCGCCGATGGACCAACTGTATTCACGCCGTTCTGTTTTGACTAGAGGTAATATATCCCGCCCATTAACAGATGCTATAACCTAGGATATTGGCCCCCATCAGAAATGTGTTAACTAAAATCGCCCTGTCTCTCCTACACAAAATTGACACACGGGCATACTGATTAGATAGCGTGGCTCATATAACAGCACCGATTAAAAGGCACCCCACCCATTCTTTTAACTTCAAGAAGATTCCAAAGTTCGCACGGCATAGCCGAGCGGAAGCGGAATATCCTCTATATTGTCCGCGTGCTGTCCCTTACGAGCTCTTTATTAACCTGACCAACTGTTGCTCGGTAAGTTGGATTTGGCAATTGTCCCGAACATATTAGATAGTACTTTACTCTGCCTTAAAAACCTTCCCTCGCTCCATATATCGTTAGTAGTTATTTGATGGTTAGGAATAAAATCTCTTAGGTTCCTGCGGGGATTCTAAGTTAGTCGATCAGCACTGTATAGCATATAACACAAAGACGATAGACAATGCCATGAATCCTCGAAAAAGTCCATTATAACTCTGTATGTTCAGATGTGCATCCAAGTCTTTTGGCGTTATTGCCACGGCGGTAGTATTTGCTATTAAGTCACGGCCATCCAGTCAATGATAGGGCAGTAACTTAACAAGGAAGTTAGTTAACTTAAGTTACGGGAGGTTATTAGTCAGCGATGTCACATGGTTTAAGTTAGTTACCTGTTTGCCCCCGACGTATGACCCAACGCTATGACACCCCAGCTCATCTGATTCTCGTAGACGAATAAATCAAACGAGCTTCTTTATATTATTGATATCTATCATACGCCTGTTTGATCTCCTCCAGGTCTTGCGAATATCTGGTTCGAGTCGGTTCGTGCCGACTGTCCTTCTATCATCTCGCAACTTCCCGCTGGTTTGCCCGCTGTGACGGCAGGTATCATGCCGCGGGTTAAAACTAAAACTAAGGTCAGTGAACAGACTACATTAGGTAGAGTGAACTACCATAATCACCTTCCAGATACGGAGTACTCGTTATAACACAGTATATCTCTTCCAGAGCGAAGATCTCGCACGCATTCGCAATAACCAGCGACGGTCAAGAGCACGGCGGCAAGAATACGTTCGTGATCTGGAGAAACGAGTCAAAGAATATGAGCAAATTCTCTCCTCGCATAATTTGCCTGATCAATCAATGATCCAGCATTTGCGGGCTGAGAACGACTCCATGAAACGTTTACTTGATTCCTTGGGCCTCAGCCAGGCACTATGGCGCCAACTTAGTGACCATAACCTCGATCACCTAAGCCCCCTTTCACTAGCTGTAGGTTCGCCAACTTTGGGCCTGGAATTCCTATACTAATCAAGTAAAGGCTGCCTGGCCGTCTTTGAGCGAATCTCTCTTGGTGCCAACGGAGGCATCACTACCTGGGTCCTTCCTTAATCTGGGCTCGCCGAATGAGCTGCATTCTTCCTTGGTTACTATGAAACTGGGAATCCCTACATTGAATGCATCGCAGCCTCTGATCGAGGTTGGTTTTAACCCTTCAGATATTGCTTCGGACGGATCCAACCGCGTAGCCAGTGGCTCTCAAGTTGAAGAAGTACTAGATCATACAGATGAAGATACGACCCTTTGTTCACTGGCATATCAATGGGTGGTTCAATGCAATATCAGAAACGTGGACATACAGATTATCTCCGGTTGGATGCAGCATGGATTCCAGTCTGGGAGAAACCCCATGGAGGGGTGCAGGATCAATAATCAAATCCTTCTGGCTGTTTTAACAGAGTTATCCTAAAGGTTGCATTTTCTGATCAAGATCGTACTTTTTCCGTGATAGATAGTATTTTTTTGCTCAACTAAGGAAGAACTTGCTACGGACAATGATGGTTGTAGTCTCAAGCCTTGCGTAACTTCCATAAAACTTGGAGATGATTCGAACAACGTAGGTGACAGACGGAATAGGTTTCTAGGGTCTGATTGCATAAATCTGAAACGAACCTTGTCATGACAAATATCAGTTTCATGCGGGTAAAGCGACTAGCACGTAACTCACCGGCCCATTCATTGAAGTCACGTTCCAGCAGGCTTTCTGTGGTCAGGCCCGCTGGCTTCGATACCTCGCAGCATGTCGTAATCTTCTGATCCTGAATCATGTATTTATAGACATTCAGGTCCTTCTGAGTGTCGACGATCATTGTATCTATCGTAGTCAACATATCAAGAACAAACTCAAGGCGAATAAACATGGTACATACCTTTAAATCCAGCTTTACGCAGGTATTCCTCATACTCTTGAACCTGGCTAGCACCGGCAATGCATCCAACATACAAGGACAGGTCTTTTGCGATTTCCTCAGGGAGCGTTTTTCGAGCGAGAATATCACTTATAGCGACACGACCACCGGGTACTAACAAGCGAAACATCTCGTGGAAGGCTTGCTGTTTGTCAGCAGTAGGGACCAGGTTCACCACGCAGTTGCTGACGATGCAGTTAACTGTGGAACTTGGTAGAGGGATAGAAGTGATGGAGGCTTCAATGAATGATGCATTGGGGGCGCCTGCTTTCTCTGCATTCTTCTGTGCCAAGTCAAGCATACTCTATTCAAGAAGCTTCAGATTAGATACCAGATTATGTTACTATGGGAGATCTGCAGATCGAAGTGCCTCACCTTCGTCATGTCCACACCAATCGCCTTTCCTTTCGGGCCGACCTTTCGGGCTGCTAAAAGGACATCAATGCCTCCGCCACTGCCCAAGTCGACAACTGTCTCTCCCTGCAAAAGTAGTTGGTACTAATTCTATCCAAAATAACCAGTAGAGTACCAGTAAGTGTCTCATTGTCCTGTTTAAACTCACCTCACGTAGGTTGGCGAGGGCTAGTGGATTCCCACAGCTCACTCCCAGATTTGCAGCTTCCGGAATGGAGCTTAGCTCCGACGCCTCGTATCCAAATGATTCAGCAACGCTCCTCTCTGCTGCAGTATGTTCTCCAGAGTAAGATCTCCCAGCTAGCTCGCCATAGCGAGCCTGGACAAGGTCGTAAATCTCATTCGGTTCCATTCTGACAGGTAGTGTTAATCCGATTATATGGAAAAAAAATTTAAGGGGAGGCAGCCACACGGCCTTTAGGTGTGCAGGCAGAGGGTATAAATAATTGAGAAGTGATCTCTGCAAAGATCCGTACCCCTCACACCGAATGATTCGGAATGTCACCGTAAATGAAACCCAAAAGCTCAAAATGGTATCGAAAACTGTCGAACTTGGGAGTGGTATTTTACCACTAGCAATATGCTTATTCATCGAGTACCCACATGTCTTTGTGTTTTGTATGTAAATTACGGGGTTCCGAGACAACACTTTCAAGTCACTCTCGAGTATCCCATGGATCCTCTGAGACACGGAGGAATTGGTCCCATCCACATATCAACTATGGACCAACTCTGCAGATGTGTATTTAACATACCTCTGCCTGCCACTCATTTTATCGACAATCAATCAATCCACTCGTTATCTCTCAATTCGCTAGTTCTCATACGTATGCATACCCGTAGCTGATAGTTCGTCAGTTATGAGCCCGAATGCACACTGGTAGAACCACAAGGTACATCTTACCGCACGAGAGCTCTGTATCTTGCCAGTGAGAGGCTTCCATATACCCCTGATCGTTCTTGTTCCGCCACGCGGTCGGTCGCACGAGCTCGAAACGAATCCCTGAGGCTCCACGCGAGCAAGAGAGCCCAGACTACACGTTTCCCGCCTCAACACGACTTGAGAAGCCACAAGAACCCATACAAAGTTATATGCGAAGATGTCAAACGACAAACAAGGCAAAGGATCGGATAGTGTCCCATGGGACCAGCGTCTTCGGTCAAAGCCACAGTGGAGGGTATGGATTAATTATATAAAATCGGCAGCGGTCTCGGAGGGAGTTTGGCAGTATATGGACCCGGACCTGTCAGACGACGAGGTTAAAACACTGCCAAATATAGAGGACCCTCCTACTCCTGAGATAGTCAACCCTAACGTCTCGGACATTGCAGATCTTACCGATAAGGAGTATAAGAGATTCAACCGATACACTACCCAGTAGACCTTGCATCGGCCCATTTGGAAAGAGGCATGGAAAGGCCTGAACCAACTCAACGATAAGATCACCAGCAGTGTCGCCACAGAGCATCACTCTCGCCTGGTTGGTTGCCGTAATCCGAGGGAGAAGCTTCTGAAACTAAAGGAGCACTTCGCACCAGAGGAAGATACACGGAGAGAAGAACTTCGCCAGGCATGGAGAGAGATGATCCGATATAAGCCGCGAAGCACTGTTATCGATCAGTGGCTTAACGGTTGGACGAACTTGTATGATGAATGCAAGGCAGCAGACGTCCTAGACGTGGTTTATCGACCAAAAGACCCTATCCGAGACTTCCTCAGGTCAACAAGAACACTCGATGAGTTCTTCTACTCCACTTAGATGAGGCAGGTCAAGTTCGAGACTCCTACCTTTCTGCACATTATCGAGGAGTATCGGAGAAGGCATAAGGAGCTTAGCGAATCCAAGAAAGGTGGAAGCAGTGCACTTGCGATGTATGCGAATACGACGCTCTTTAGTCGAAAACCTGGGTAGTCTGGTTAAAACCCTTCAAGAGATGAATACCGCAAGAGATGCCCCTGTGGAGGGAAGGAGCACCACTTCTCGGAGTGCCCTTATTTCGTCAAATCAAGGAGACCAGAGGGTTGGAAGCCAGAGGGTCGCATCGAGAGGAATATGGACCGTTTCATCAAGATGATGAGCCCGTCTGATCAAGAAGAGATCAAAAAGCTACGGGGATCAACCGAAACTGCCCTAATTCCCTCGTCAACGAAGGTAACGACGACTTCACCGGCGCAGGCGAAAACCGTTCAGTTCGCTGCAGCAGATAAAGAAGACTTCCCACACATCAATATAGCAATGTTATCCGTGAATATCTCACCGTATATGTATCACGCTGCTTCGCTGTATCCGCTGAAAAATGCCTGGATAGTTGATTCAGGAGCGAACGTTCATATCTGTAACCGACGTGACCGTTTTGACTTCCTGGAAAACGATCACTTCAAGATATCCACTAGCGACGGCGAATCTTCGATTGAGGGCGTTGGTACGGCGAGACTCACAGTAAGGAATCCTTGGAATAGAAAGCAATCGATTACCAAGATATCCAATATGCTGTATGCCCCAGACTTCCACACGAATATCCTCAGTGTCTCGGAAATCAAGAAGAATGGGTACTTCTTCAACAGCGAGATCCCCGCGATCACTTACCGCAGAAAGGCAATAGCGCATTGCGCAGAGCTCTATGGCCTATATCTCTTGGAGTACAGTAAGGCATCCGCACTAGCCTTTCCCTCCTTCAAACCGTCTGCAAAACCCCTAGTATCAACTGCAACACCGGCGCGGTGGCATCGAAGACTCGGACACATGTACGACCAGCGTGTTAAGCGCCTCGCAGAGATGGTGGATGGCATTGATATCAAGGGAAGAACTAAGGAAAACGCTGAGAGCAATCCAGAGAGGTGTGAACCTTGTCAGTTAGCAAGAGCCAGGAAACAGATCTCTCGTCGTCCAGCTGGTCGTACCCATATATATGGTAAGTTCGGCAAGATTCATTTTGACCTGATTGAGATGGATGAAGCGTTCAACGGCGACCGGTGGGTCTCGCACCTCTACGTTGAGGGGATTCGGCTTCATCTAGCAGCATCACACCGAAAGAAAAATGGCTGTCAGCAAGCGATCAAGTACTTCGTTACATACCTGATAAATCATCTCAAGATGCCCCTCAGGGCGTTCCATACTGACAACGAGCGATCCGCTGGCGAAACGGTCTGGGACTTCTGCAGATCGATGGGATTCGTCGTTGAATTCATCGTCGTTGATACTCCTAAACAAAACAGCTTCGCTAAGCGAGCTAGGGGGGTAATTATCGGTGTGGCAAGAGCTTTCCTGGCTGATGCGGGTTTACCGAAGAATCTCTGGCCCGAAGCGATAAAGGCGGCGGTTTATATCATTAACAGATCGCCCACGAAGCTACCAGACGGCCGGTGGATCATCCCCTGGTCGGAGGCCTCAGAGATCGATAAAAACAAGCCAAAACCTCGCCCAAACCTTGCTAACCTCCGGGTATACGGTTGTAAGGCGTATATGCGTCGTCATAGGTTACCGCGAGCCGAGAAGATACAGGAACGCGCAGAGATCGGTTATCTAGTTGGTTATACTGCTTCGAATATCTGGAGAGTGTGGTTTCCGCAGAGAGGTACTATCAGAGACGTTCGCGATGTTATATTCGACGAGAATGCTCGTTTTGACCAGAAAGACCTCGAAGCACCGCCAGTCAGAGATGTGATTGAAGCCATGCCATGGTCAATTGGGGAGGACGACGAGGAGACTTACCAGCCGTTCTCAATACAAATGGGACTTAAAGAGCTCCCACCACAGCAGCAAGGAGGCATTCAGCAGCCTCAGCGGGAGTTAGCGGCCAGGAGCACTGCGGCAGAAGCAGGGAAAACACAGGAAGCAGTTTCCTCAAACCCGCAGGCGAATCAACCGATAACACCCTCGCCGACGCCCTCAGCAGGCGCCCCTTCACCCTCTCCGGCAGTAGAGAGACCAACCACGTCAAATCAACTACCGGGGGCTTTTCCCTCTGAAACTACGGCTCCAACGGCATCGAGAGATACGGCAACGACCTCGTACAGAGAGACTCCGGTAGCCCTAGACCCAGCTACACAGCTACAAGAAGAGCTGGAGACCTCTCAGACCACAGAGATTAAAGGATATCGCACAATCGGCGCCCTGGCGCCCAGAGATATAAGTTCATCGATTTCGCAAGAGAACATCGTCACTGGTAAGAGGAGAAGAGGCCGCGAGGACATTACGCAGTTCGTATCGCTTGAGTCACCCGAAGAACACCATCACGGCGTGTTAGCAGCGTTCGCAACAGGCCTAAATCCTCCACAGCAGTACCGACGACCTCACCGAGATGATTTACCCCCAGAGCCAGAGAACTGGTATAAGCTAATAAAACACCCTCACCGCGATGGGTTCGTCAATACAGCACATGAGGAGGTTAAAACACTGGAGAGAAAGGGCACTTACCAAGAAGTGCAGCGACCAACGGACCGAGGCGTCCAGGTCTTACCGTTGAAATGGGTATTCACGTATAAGTTCGACAGCGATAGATTCATAATCAAATACAAAGCAAGAATCTGCGTACGTGGAGATCTCCAAGCCGTCACTGCCGAAGAGAAGTATTCCGCTACTTTAGCAGTTCGCACGGCTCGAGCTATCTTCGCCCTCGTTACCGCTTTTGATCTTGATACTGCTCAGTTTGATGCTGTTAACGCATTCCTAAATAGCCTGCTTGACGAAGAAATCTATATGGAACTGCCTCCTGGACTATTCTCCGCTAACAGAAAGATAAGGTGCTGGAAGCTCCTCCGAGCACTATACGGTCTGCGGAAGTCTCCACGCCTCTGGCAGCGAGAGGCCTCACGGATACTCACGTCTCTCGGCCTCACAGTTATTCAGGAAGATCTGTGTCTCTTTACCACCGATGGAGTTATCGTTTTCTTCTACGTGGACGATATCATCGTTGTCAATCACCCTAGTCAACGCCAGAAAGCTAGTCAAATCTATCAACAGCTCCGACAGGCCTGGGAACTCAGGGAAATGGGCGAAGCTCAGTGGTTTCTGGGTATTCGAATTGTCAGGAATCGTCAAAAGGGCGCTCTCTGGTTATGTCAAGATTCGTACATCACTACCATAGCTAACCGGTACCATCTCACTAGCGAGAGACGTTACGAGACCCCTCTACCGGCGACGACCCTGGAATATTTCGATGGAACCGCCACCGACGGCCAGATACACGAGTTCAGTGAGAAGGTCGGATCTGCGCAGTACGCCACCACTATCACCAGGGTAGATTCTGCCAAATCTACAGCGGCGCTAGCTCAGTTCCTGTCAAACCCGTCCCCTTCTCACATCCACGGCATCAACCGTCTCATCTCATATCTCTACCAGACGAAGAACCGGGCGATCTGCTTCAAAACGCCTACACCAGGGGAAGAGACGCAGGCAGTGCAGTTCTTCAGTGACGCATCATACGGCGATAACCCCGACCGGAAGAGCTCAGAGGGATACATCTGCCTGTTGTTTGGAGGACCGATTGACTGGAAGGCCTCTAAGCAGAAGACCGTTACTACCAGTACTACCGAAGCTGAGCTGCTCGCTCTATCGGAGGCCGGAAGGTCACTTTGCATGTGGGCGCGTCTCTTTCAGACTATCCGTTTCTCACCTGGTCAACCCCTATCCCTGCGCTGCGATAACCAGCAGACCGTTGGTCTTTTGACGAAAGAGACTCCCCAGCTGCGCACGAAGCTTCGCCATGTGGATATACACCATCACTGGCTCCGTCAAGAGGTTCAAAACAAGCGGATACCAGTTGAATGGGTACCATCAGCGAATATGGTGGCCGACGGCCTTACGAAGCTTCTTCCCCGGCAGAAGTTCGTGGAATTCGTTCGCCAGCTAGGCATGGAAGATATCGAGATGACCGCCAGCGAGGTGTAGCCACTTTCCACCTGTGGGCACTCGCTGAGGGGGTGTGTCGAACTTGGGAGTGGTATTTTACCACTAGCAATATGCTTATTCATCGAGTACCCACATGTCTTTGTGTTTTGTATGTAAATTACGGGGTTCCGAGACAACACTTTCAAGTCACTCTCGAGTATCCCATGGATCCTCTGAGACACGGAGGAATTGGTCCCATCCACATATCAACTATGGACCAACTCTGCAGATGTGTATTTAACATACCTCTGCCTGCCACTCATTTTATCGACAATCAATCAATCCACTCGTTATCTCTCAATTCGCTAGTTCTCATACGTATGCATACCCGTAGCTGATAGTTCGTCAAAAACTTCTATTCGTCAACATTTGTTTCTAGCATGTCACTGTAAAGACGGCTTTGGGTTAGTGTCGTGCACGGTCCACTATCCTGATCGATGACTAAGGCCAAGCAGACAGAATCAAATAGGATCAGAACGGAACCAACAGGGTGTCGCGAGACTTCCGCCACAGTGATCTCCTCCGCGGCAAACAAAGTTAAATTTTTGGTCCTTTCTTCGTCTTCAACTTGTATGCACTGAAAGCGTGCGGATTCTATATTTTGAATAGGGTCCCTACTTTCCAACGCCAGTTCAGAACCGAAAGGAACCTCTGGATAGCGCGAAAGACTGTAATTTGGTATCTCTTCAGACAACTTGTCATGAAATGCGAAGTAATAATGGGCCTGCAGGAGAAATAGTGGAACGCAACTAAAGAAGAATAAACGCTCACAAGGAATCACATAGATGAGTGAAGAAGTAGAAACTGAGATCATGGTCTTCTTCCAAGAATGAGATAAATCTGGAACAACGTATGAAAGTCTTTAGGTGCAATGATACATAGTGAATCATTAGCGTGTAGATGGTGCCTATTCCATTGGCAACCCGTAAAAGCTCGACGATTCCGTCCGCGTGTTCTGAATCCAACGGAAATTCTGAGAGAGTCCAGTAAAGCTTCTGTAAACTCACATTTCGAAGTTGCTCCAATCCATGTCGAGCAGCGAAGTCATACAAACGAGCATGCACCAGCAGTGTCTTGGGATGTGTGCACAGGTGGCTTCCATCTCCACAATGTGGCAAAGATATCGAATTGTCGGACTTCACCTGGATATCTGTATGACTCGCAAAATAATTTTCTTTCAAGGGAAGTAGATCCTGCGTTGCAATATCGATTTCATCTTCGCATGCAACATGACTCGATTGATCGGCTGCTGGAACAAGGACAGAGTAGTCCCCACTGTGAAGGTACTGAAGGATATGGCCGAAGATATCCTCAACATCGTCGTCAACACATAAATTCTTTCGGGCGAGCCTTTGTAACGACACCGGAGGCTTTGGATTATCCGCTCGGCGCAGCGAATTTCTTCCCGCTGGGGCCAACCTCCAGGTATGCGAGGGGGGAGATAAAATGACTGGGTGTTATTAGATAGCGCCTCCAGAGGAAAGGAAAGCGCACTTACTCTGGCCGTACTTGAATCATAACAAATTATTTCGTCGGTGATATCAATTATACTCGAGGCATCACTATATACAGTACTGCGTACTGGAGCATCCGAAGAAGTGAGCAGCATGAGTTTAAATAATTGATCAGTGGCTAACAAGAATGTGTCGCCGTCTGCGTGCTACCTCAATATGATTGGTCCAGGGCGATGACTCAGCACACTGGAGCAAGGCCCACGATTTTGATCATCCGTCCTTCGTGGTCTGAAATCTTCTCCCCACTGGAACGTCCAGCCCCCGCTATCTGCGTCATTTGCTAGCGGGAAAGGGTATCTAGGAACCATCCAAGCGCTAGAGGTTGAGATTGATCTTGGTATGAGAGGCTCGCCCGTATGCAGTCTTACCATCCGTATCAAACTGGAGGGTTTACGAGCCCCCTTCGGGACGTTTACCAAGAGGTTGAGGCTAGATGAGCTTTACGATGGATTCAACTAACAAGCTGGGCAGGCGCTTCTTGTGCAGTATTCCACATTGGGGGGCGGCAAGTCTGGGGACATGGAGCTTCCATGGATGTAGGAAGAGCGTTTTCTGGCCTGTGTTGTCCCCAGGCTGAAAGAGACACAAACCCACTGCCTTAAGGCCAGTCATGTAATAGATCTGTAGATTTGCGTCCAGGCGAGCTTGGAGTCTGCAGATGTGGGTCCGTAGCTGGGAAGCTGTGGTGGGAAGGCTTTGGCTTTAGGCCCCGTGACCTAGAACAGTTGATTCGAGGCAGCTGATGGAAGGCTGGGGACGTGGATCCACTTTGGACGTACGTCCACAGCTCCAGGTCTACTACAGCCTTCAATCAGTCAACGGGCGGCCTGTATGGCTGAGTAGCCTTGGGAGCCACGCGTCTACTGACTGCAGTCTACACAAGACAGAAATCTTCAGATCTAAATCTCAAGAACCATACTCCATTGCTCAAGTCTGCTGCATGCGTTTCGCTGGCCGATCATTGTCGCCGTCGGCTTGGAGTGCCCGTGTGATCGAATCCACCGTCTCCTCACTTACAGCCAGATCATCGCCGAATGTCACAAAAACTGTGTTCGTTCCGTCCTCAATCGCCGCATCGAAGCACTGCCCAGGCGGTATCTGCCGTAAATTCTGGTCATAATAGGTTGCCTTTTGGGCTCGCGCCTGCTTAGCTGCCATTCGCTCCACTGGAGACGGGTCCGACGGGTCGACCTCCATTTCGTGGACTAAGCGATTCCACTCGCCGTGCTCATCACGTGCACGGAACATGATTGTCACGCTGGAGCTCTTGGTCGGGCCACTTGCTCCTCCTCGTCGCGCAGACTGGTCTCGCTCCTCGGCCCGCTTCTCCGACCTGGCTACGTCCATTCGTGTGCGCACATCGGCCCGGGTGGAAGACTCTCGTTCTGATGACAACGAGGGACGCTCTGTCACAGTGCTCTGCTGCGTAGCATCTGCGATAACCTGAACGTCCGGCGATGCGTTGGGCGGTACAGACTCCGACCGCCGTGGTTCCCGTTCCGACTGAATATTCGTCATCCCATGGCGGCTGGAGTTCTCATCGATAGCGCCTGAAATTTCTGGCTGCGGTTGGAACCCGACTGACCCTGATATTTCTTCCACTGCCTGTTGGTGGTCCTGAGTCAGGTCATCTTCCCTAACCGCGGGTGATGAACTCTGCTCTTCGTTCATTCCTGACACAGGACCATGCTGAGCCTCGAGGAAATTAATCTCAGTAATAGGTCTTGGTGTCTGTTGTTGGGCAGCTGTTTGTAGCAGTGCGTTTATATCCTGCTCCAGAGTTTCCTGGGGCGGCATGGATGGCTTTCGGGTTTGTTGGTGCCGCTCTGTCTGGTCATATGGTTTGAACTTCGCCCTCTCTCGCAACGCCGCGCCCTTTCTACCCATAGTCCTAGAAGGTCCCGATTCGATTCCGGGTCGCCTACGTCCTTCTAATCTGTCCAGTGCCCTTTGAACTTCTTCCGCCGGAGAAGGCTGCGCGGTTTCTGTCGCTTGATCATCTTGTTCGCTTGTATGCTCTTCCATGTTCGCATCTTCCTGGGGCTCCCTCACAGCGATGCTCTCTTCACTCCCTCGTCGTGGCTGCTCGTCCTGAAGTCCTAACTCAGAATGGCCTTCCGACTGTTCGTTTTCGCTCAAACTTTCCACCCCCCGACTGGGTTCATGGTGCTCGAGTTCACGCGCCACAGACGGCTCCATGTCAGGAGTACCCTGCTCATTTTCACCCAGTATACCGTCACTTCCAGAAATTCTGGGCTCAGTCTCATCTGTCCGGTTTAACGCCTCTCCCAATCCGCTACCTTCCGAAAGACTGTGCTCGATTTCCATATCAGACTCGGGAGGTAATGATGATAAATTTCTAGAAGGAGACGGTTGATGGTCGAAATGTGAGGATTGGTGCCTTCGTTGCTCTCGTTGTTGTCGTCTCCGCAACTTCTTCGCTCGCTTCTGCTGTCGTCGCTCTTTTTGGGCGTCTTTCAAGCGTTGCTGATCTAAATTACTTTCCTGTTCGACTCGTGTTCCCGCAACCTCTATCTCTTCTGTCCCTTCATCTTGCGGCGAACGATTACTCGGGACAAAAAGCGGAGACATCGGCATGCCATTATTTGGAGATGCGCCTGTTGTGTCGCCATTCACACTGGGCATTGGGAGCTTGCTGAAAAAGGTGAAGTAAACACTGCTCCTCACCAGAATGGAAGTAGCCTTCCGCTCCTCTTTGATGGAGTCACCGTGGATTCGGTCAATGAAAAGAAACGGGCAATCTTGCAATTGTGCTTCGGTTTGCGGACGTCCACATCGAGACTCCTTTTTGGTTTCCCTTCCACCAATGCTTTGCACTGGAAGCTGATGGTCAAGCGGGATAGCCCTCAAGAAGCACTCGGTGACTTTGTTGATCAGAGACTCAACTTCTTCCTCGTTGTACCGGTAACGATCTGGTTGACGGGCTCTCAACAGAGCATCTTGTGCGATTTCCCGATCTGGTGACTGCTGGATGAGTTGCTCAATTTGTGGCGATTGAAATCCAAGCTTCTTTGCGAGTACAGCCATGTCATGCAGTACCATAGGCTCCGCCACCTCACGGGTAGGCTTCGCCATAACGTCTGTCTTCTGCGGCTGTTTGGATAACTTCGGGTAGTGACGCATAGCATAAAGCCAGAGCTGTCGGTAACCAAGTTCTGCAGGGTCGCCCTGAAAGGGTGAATAATACCGAAAACCAGTTTCAGATGTTTGTATCAAGGGTTGCGCATTGGCATCATCGAAGGTCAAAAATGCCGCGCGCACAGCACTTCTGATCGTTGGGAAAGATCTAGAAGGTGTGACGAGTCGTTTGATGCAGTTCGCGCATGATTCCAGGTACCAGAGATCTTTAAAGAAAGTATAAAGAGATGGAATAATGCCATCTGTCCTCTTCAATCGCTTCCAAATCGATGTCCGTTGTGATTTCGTGAAATTTGTAAAGATTTCGCCGCTGTGTACGAGACCTTTCACGGTGGTTCTATCCACCGAGGAGACTCCAGGTGCCAAAAGTTGCAATGTTTCCACGGTATGGGTGTCCACTCTGAGCATTTTAGCACGATCTTGTCCCACGAGTGAAGACCAGTATTGCAGAAGCCGGGTTAGTGCATGCACTATCTCCTTTGAATTGAATTGAATCAGCATCCCGTTTGTATTAGGTTTGAAAGTCAGATGATCCTACCTCGTCGCAGCCAATAGCCAGCGCCTGTGGAAGAGACCCAATTTGCATTCCATGTACCAGCAACGAAGGCATGGTAAGTAATGAATCAAAAGCAGCTCGAACGCTTGGATGAGACTCAAGTCCGCGAAGCCGCCTAGCTTTGTTGTCCGACAGCCGCGCCAACCATCGATTCTCGAAGTGTGCATTTGCTTCATTTCGATATTGTCGGACTTTTATGTAGATTTCACCATCGCTTGGAACTCTCTCGTTGGCATATTCATCAACAAGGCTTGTTTGAAGATCCGGGCTAATGTCTTGGGATTGTCAAAACGGGCTTTGTGCAGGAGAATATATGGTGGATTTGTGGCTTACCATCCAAATACAGGTCAACAGCCCACCACTGGTCAATCGATGGTAAATAGTGTTCTCCGGCCTTTAAGCGATGTTGGCCGTGAAGGAACTTTATGGATCCAGCCGGGAAATGGAGGTGTTTGAAACGATTTGGTTGATCAGTCAGCAGTTCAGCAGCGTTTACTCCTGCTACGTGTAGAGCCTCATGGAGATGCTGTCTTGACACAACAGCGCTGACGTGGTTATGTACGTCGAGTCTTCGACAGCCTTCTTTGTCAAATATCTCACAAAGTCTTTCCACATTCTTTGTGTTTACATGCTGCGAGATGGATGGATGGGGGGTCATCTGATTCATGTTAATCTTGGCTGTCCCTTGGTATTTCCGACACCTTTCTGCTAGAATTTGCAGCTCTGGGTCTGCGTACATAAATTCGTCCATGGCTGTTCATGAAGGCACAATTGGGAATTCTTGGGGAACGAGAGTTATTTATATCCAACAGGTCTTGGCTTCACGGAAGAGAGGACCCACCTAATTTCTGCTGACTCAGCGTCCTGGTGACCAATGTAAGTTAGTTAAACATAATTAATTTCCTTGATACAATGGCATAATAAATAGTGCCCTCTTCGTGTCCAAACGCTCTACCTTTTTAATTTTTTTCTTTTTGAAACCCCTAAAATTGATACGAATATGTCGAGACAAGACAAACACTGTACAAAGGTTGACTTCACGGGCTACCAAGAACTGCCAGCGAACAGTCCATCACGAGAGGCACCCTCGAGCAAACAGACCCCTCCGCCTCATGTGCCCTCACAATTGAACCGTAGTCCCAACTCCAAAAAAAGAGATGCATCTTCTCCCCAGAGCGAAAGTGCACGAAAAGTTGTCAGAGGAGGCCCCAAAAGCCTTGGCTTACCTCAAGTGTGCGAAGACGGTACATCTCGCCGATTGATCGTGAGGGATGAATCCCCCTGGGATACTTACCGTCGGAGGCTGAGGTGTACCCTGGCAGGCAATGTATTCATTGCAGCTCACCGTTCCCGTCCATTCCAGGCGGTAGCCATTCGGGAGTACACCAAAAGGGATGTGGCTAAAATGCGAAGACTGTATGATATCCTGGACCATGATAATGTGTTGACAGCCCGAGAGTGCTTTGTCAACGAAGGATGCATGTATGCTCTTGTCAACGACCTCCCGCTCACTCTGGAGCAACTTGTGGGGTGTCGGTCTCTCTATCCCACAGAGACGGAATTGGCTTCCATGGTTTGGCAGGTAGGTGGCTCTTGACCCTTCAGCTCTCTAAAGCGCACGAGCTCATGAGAGTCCAGATTTTGAGTGGTTTATGTTACCTCAACGACACGGGATTAGAACACCAATCTCTGACATGCCGGAATATTCTTCTTGGCCTGGATGGCGTCACCAAGATCGGTAAGTGGTAATTGCCTCCTTCGTCATGGTTCTTCTAACTCCCTAAAGCTAGCTTGGAAATGTGCGTGGAATGTCCGCCGGGTCAGGCACAGAATATATACATCAAAAGACTCGCATCAATTACCATGGAAATCATGCAGAAGTATGTGAAAGATGATGGAGTGGTGGGAGTAGATGACGTGAAACGTTGGCCTGTCGACTCGGATTCGTTTGGGTTCCTTCTTGCCCTCTCGACGACAAAGTCCATGGAATCCTTGAAAGAGGTAATCAGTCACTAGGTCTCTCGTGGATTAACATATTACTGACCTTTATAAGCAACCACTTTTTCGCAAAAAAAGTCGATCAGCAGGAGAGTTGGTGCTTCTTGCTCGGTCTGTTTTAGTCTCTGCAAGGATGTTCTATTCCTACGAGAAATAGAGAGAAACGATCTCTTCAAGAAATTGTTAGTGTTGGCTTTATCATAATTTCCAGGTATTCTATTATATGCCCGTGGCCTTCAATCATTCGAAAAGTTGTCAGTAAATGCATTGAGCGTGTACCCAGTCAATACGATATAGGTTGAAATAGACTTCCAATAGTGGTGGTGATGCTCACAGGCGGCGGTGAGGTAAGTGGGGTTTGCTTTTGGCGATCGTTGCGTCTGACCAGGGCCGGGAAATGTTAGTGCAATTCACCAAGCAAACATCCCCTAATTCGTAATGGTCGCTTCTATCGTGAGAGAGCACGGTAAGGTCGACAGACTACTTAGTATATTTATCATGAACTTATAATATCACCCTGGATCACATGATAACCAACAGGCCAAAAAGCCCGCTTTATTCTGCCGGGTTGCTGGTTCGAATCCCGCAAGGGCTGACAAGAAATATTAAGGACGGCCGTGGTGACTCAACTATCGCCCCGTTCGCCTGTGCGTGATGCTACAGCGTGAGAGTGATGAGTGCTAAAACACGAGAGGTTCGCGGCTGGCCTTTTAGAAAAATCCATACTTCCATGCCCGGCTGGAAGCAGTCCTTGGCTAATTCCTTAATGTCGCCCAACCGTCGTGACTGCTGAGAGCCGATGGCGAAAAAGGCGGCGTGGGTTGAGGTGATGTGAGCCTTAACTAGGCAGCCGTGCTAATTGGAGATGATGACCTGATGCAACGGGCTCTACTTGGAAAAGCTCCCACCTTCGATGGCCGACTCCCTACGGTCTAAGATCAAGAAAAGAAAGACGTTGGAGTCGTAAACAACGTAGTCATTCAAGGATTTTTGGGACTAACCATAGCCTGGGACCTCTGGATACATATCAGGTGGGTAGCAGCAAGTCTAGACAGAGACTTGAGGTTGGGAATCAGCCATCTCTCTTGCTTGCATGGCAGAAATGCTTCGCCCTCCACGAGCGCCTCTAGGAAGGTGTTTAATTGGTCACTAGACAAAGCAGCATCACCTCCAAGCGTAAGGTCCATAGCCATAGGCTCAAACGATCGATAAAAACTAACTAGAGCTGGATAGCGATTGAGGACATAAATAGCCAACGTGTCTACCATTTTATTCTGAAATGCTGTTCTTCTGCCTCTATTCAAAGTCAGTAAATCAATCATCCCATAATACCGTGGAGCATGAATGAACATACATTTGATTTGCCAAGTCTTCACCGGCGAGCAAAACCACACCTAGTCCAATGCAAGTAGCGACTTTCCACCAACGCTCGCCCCAGCGGCATTGATCGCTCAAAAAATCACGATCTGCTTTTTTCGGCGTGAATTGAGACCCATGAATAGCCTTTAAAATAGAATCTCTGGCTATCGTGGAAATTGTCCGACCTCGGCGGTTTAGCGGAAGACCGTCTGTTTCACTTTTCTCCAAGTCATTAACATGATTTTCGAAATGAATATGGATCCAAATCTGTGCAAGGCGGCGATGTACATCGTCTGGCTTCGAAGTCGGACCGGCAACTGAGTCCAGATACCTCAGATATGCCACGCATGCTGTCAGAGACGAATTCAAGTCGTAAGAGTCAAGGCTAGGTAAGGCATGCCGGTGACAACTGACTAAAAGGGACTTTAACGTAGCAATTGAGCCCTTGGATCGTAAACTGGTGATCAAACCACCACAGCAGTTTTTGACGTCTCGAGCTTGTTTTTGGCTTAATGTCTCGCCAGTTGCAATCTGACATATTTTTTGAATGCAGTCAATGTACTGATCTGCATGGGCCCAATTATTGATTGGCTTGGCATTGTGGGAGGCCTCTCTTTCGATATCTTGTACTTTCAAAGACTCGAAATCTGGTGAAGTGAGAAATGTTTTCTGGCTATAATCCGCGGAGCCCAAAGCACCCCTGGGCTTTGGAGATTTGAGTTGCTCATTTTCTCTGTTCAGGAGGGGAGGATTTTCAGTGCTTTCGCATTTCACAAAAGCATATACACTTGGACTTGGTGTTCGGGGATTTGTCGTCATAGGCTCTTTTGTTGAGTCAAGGGACTGCATCATCTGCAAATTCTCATCTGATTGCAGAGGGACTTCTGGCCGTTCAGAATGGAGCTGAGGGATATGTTGCAGTAACAGCTGACTCGGATTTGTTTCATCGTGGAGTGCCTCTGGTGTGAGCCAAGCATCCCAATCAACAGGGTCGTGATCGGGAACATCAAGTGCAGGGGCCTCGTAAGAGACTAAAGTTTCTGGGTCAAACGATACCATCCTTCTTATGCTGGGTGGGGACAATAGGGAGAAAAATCAATGGTGAAGTGCCTGCACTGGCTTCAAGGAGGAGCATCTAAATTACTGATGATTTGCCTCGGATCCAGCAACTAAAGTGTGAGTGAAGAGGAACATATGCTGAATTTAAGGCAGCTGGATTAATAAAAGAGGAAATGACCAGTCAGTAAAAATAAAAGGAAAAAATTCTTAAGCGCCCCGAAAGGAGCATCTTGAAAAGGGACAATTGCGCGCCGTTTTGGTTGCGACACTCAAAATGGTGTCGCAACCAAACGGTGATCAGTACGGTGATCAGTTGGCCACGGTTTTCCCCACATGGCCACGGTTTTCCCAACCCGCCCACAACTGTATCGATGAGGTGGAATTTACCGGTCGCAGTACAGAAATGAGACACTTTGACAATGCAACAGCAAGGTCAACGGCAAATTTGTGGGTCAGAATGAAATACATGCTTTCCAAACCGTGATCATCTTTCCAAACCGTGATTTTTCCAAACCGTGATCTTTCCAAACCGTGATCTTTCCAAACCGTGATCTTTCCAAACCGTGATCTTTCCAAACCGTGATCTTTCCAAACCGTGATCTTTCCAAACCGTGATCTTTCCAAACCGTGATCTTTCCAAACCGTGATCTTTCCAAACCGTGATCTTTCCAAACCGTGATCTTTCCAAACCGTGAGGTGAACCAAGACGAATGGAGTACACTCTTCGTGAGGTAAGCCCGGGCTAAGAATACACACTAGCTAACCATACACCCATAGAGTGCATGCTATTCCATGGACCATGGAATACACTGATGAATTGGAAGGCGTGTACGGTGACGGCGAAGAGACAAGCTACAATGGTTAAACGTTGGAAACCAGGAGGGCGGTGAATCGATTCGGTACTGATGGCCAATTGATCATTCGCTGGGCCCACCCGCCCGTCTCACCACCTCTGGTCCTTTCTCGTTATGAAGGTTGAAACTCCGTCTCATACAACCTAACTTTCTGTTCGAGGTGTTTTCGAACTATTTCTCTCGAGAGGTCTCGTACTTCATGGGATGCCGATACTAAGAAGTAAGCGTCTATCATGTAATGAAGGTATAGGACTTACTCATCACTAAAACCTCACCGCGGGCTTCATGTGTGTTTGCCAGTCGTTTGATGTTTCGACCGGAAGCCTCTTTTGATATTATCTGATCATATCGAGGTTTTCCATTGAAAACTGTGGCACGGCGATGTTGGCCGAACGGCTTGCCATGTTCTATCATCTGGTTTGATGCCACATAGAAGGACATTTCAAGTATCTTTTTCACTTGATCAGTGCGAGAATCTCTAAACAAGAAGAGTCAACCTACATAGCCATCATCCAAGACATCATCGCTTAACAAGCTGTTCAGAAGTGGTTGGGCTGCAACTGCAATATCTAGAAAAGTAAGTATCGCATTAGTTGCTCTATGAACATGTCAGCCGAGCTTACCCAATGTTTGGACTTCCCACACGAAATGTACTCGACGCACTTGTGAGGTGCAAGTGTTATATCCGTAGAGGAGCTTTTTCAGGTAAGAGATGACTCCTGCTATACCGAAATCGGTCGCAATTGCTAGGACACATTCGTAATGGTCCACGGATTTGCTGACTCCATACGGCCCGGTAACAAATGCCGTCAAGGATGTATAGCCATCCAGGGCTGTACGATGGTGAATAGTCTCCGTGAGCCCTTTTCGAGGTTGAACAAAAAGCTCCAGGACATCTTGCTTTTCTGGTGACCAAGATGTCACCATGAATGGGTGTGTCTGAACCCAGGAGAAGAGGCTCGCCACGGGTATCCAGAGGTTTATGTATTGGCCTGCCTGGATATGTATAGGCCGTGCAAGTGCCACCCTTACTTTAAGCGGTGTCATCTCTTTGCCCTCTATCGGTGTTTGTTGCACCTGATCACATCTGATCGAGGCACGAGAATAGGGGCGTGAGGGGAAGACACCATTCCCAACGATAAAAAGAAAAACTTCGACCAGGAATGCAAGTAGCATTATGCCAAGCGGAATGTAAACATACAGCCGAGGTAGCAGAGTGTCGGATGGCAGGTGGTGCCATACAAAATATATGCAAGCTGCGGCCAGTGCTTGATGTAGTCGAAGGAATGGCTCGTAGAGGAAACGGCGAACGACAGGGAAGGATAACAATAGAAGCGCGGCCATCATCACAGCACCCTAAGGAAGATCAGCGTTATAAACTCGACAGGGTGGAGAAGGAGGACAAACAATGAACGCGAAGAGATTGGGTTTCTCACGAAGACTCCATCCTTTCTGCTCAATTATCAGGGCCATGATGATATGTAGAATAAGGAGAATGCTGGTCATCCAGCCCACTGCCCGATGAATGCGCTTGCACATCATCAAAGAAACACCCATTGCATTTGCAAGGAAGCCTAGATGGTGTGCTAAGAAGAGGAAACTCATGTTGATCACTGAAAGTGTTCCAGCACGGTCTCTAGCCAATGTTGTTGATGGGGTATCGAAGGCAATAAAAAACACATTTGCTACAGCGTAGACAATGTACAACAAGGCATCAGCTCGAGTGCAAGGAGCAACCAACCTGTGGCGACCCCATAAGTATGGATATGTTAAGTGTTTCGTTATGAGGAATGAAAGAATTCTGAGTAGGTTCAGAAACGAAGGGGCTATGCGAATGAGAAAGAGCATTGTCAGTAAGGAACCCGCTGCAATGGCATAGATTATTGTGAATTCCATTGTCAACCGTGTTTATAGTATCAGAAATCTCCGACTATTGCAAGAAAACCATGCTACTTTATAGGGAATTCCCTATGTTGCGGATGACCAGTAGGCTGACATAATATATCATCTTCCTTCTCAAAGAAGTCAGGGACGCTCACCAGGAGGATGACTCATCTTTGTACCATACCTCTTCAGGTTGGTATCAGGCAGGGTACCACGGTTGCACCTCAGGCACCCACCTCGCTGGTTAAAGCCAGCATCGTCATGCTGCTGGAGGATAGTACCTCTCCCGAAAGAGTTCATTGCAAGGCTAGACCATGATTCCTCTTCATCCAAGTTACCAGTCATGTCAATTCGACTCTTCCCAAGTCAAGCAGCTGAGCTTTTTCTACTATAACTATACTCAAGCAGCTTCCTATCATTTTATACACTACAGTAAACAATTGCTTTAAATGCGGCCTTTTAGATACAGTATACTTGCTGGCCTCGCAAGTACGATATTGGGCATGTCAAAGCAACGCAGCATCCTTTATTCCCTATATTCTGTGGAGAAAACCCTAAGTCGAGTGTAATCCTTATTCTAAAACCTGTGCTGTGAAGAGCCTATCGTGGGTCCTTAGAAGCTGTATCTTCTTCCGCTTTCTTTAAATCGCGATCTGTCATCACAGCCGGAGTCGGGTAATGGGAGCTCTGACCAAGTCAGCGTTCACTCTGATGGATGGTGCCATTTTGTGTTACGTACCAATTGCAAAGGAAGAAAAGCCCAAAAGCCCGAAGTATCCGCGGACAAAATATGTATCTGATCCGTCTCCCGCATGCGAATAACTACGCATACATCCGCATCACACATCTTGCTATATTCAGACGCCTTTTTCATCATGTTTGTCTTGCGACGGTACTGCTTTTGACGAATCAACTTCCTTGTAGAGGGGTTATTGGATTGGGCTCTTTCTAAAGCAACCATTGGAAGTTGATGTCTTGCTCTTTGAGGTTTCTTGAATGGAACGGCACTTGGCAGGTTGGGGCCTGAGAGTGGTGTTTTTAAAGGCTGGTCGGAAGGAGAAGCGCAATGAATACAGGCCCTAAAATCCAATTGCGAAAAGCTGAATATTTGAACCTTCCATATGGAAAGAATGACATGGTTTTCCTCGCAAAAGAAACCGTGGTCTTGTGTTGATTCACGTTATGAAGACAAAAATGGCACGTTAACCGCCCTCGTAAAACTGCCGTCACCATATAGATCGCCAGCTCATTTTCACGACGGGGGTGGACAATAAAATCTTTCTGAACAAATCGGTGAAATGGTTGAATCAACATTCCAAGGGTTTTCCATTATTGCCCAGAGTAAATTGGTGTACAACGTGATGGTCTACAAGCAGGAAATTGGTATGCTGTTTCAGTTCAAATCGCCGTCTCAGCGACACAAAATGTGTTGCAAGAAAGTATTGCGACTAGTTAATTTCGTGAGACGGTAAGCCAGTTTTTGACCCCCTCAACCTGAACTGAGAACGACGCAATCAATGAGGTGGTGGTACGCGCCCAAATGGTGAAGGTAACGGACACCAAAGAGTGTCGGTAGCAAACGGCTCGAATTGGCCATTTCGGAGAGTGGATCAACGTCCCCAAATGGTGGAGACAGCAGGACACCAAAAAGTGTCGCGGACGCTGCGTAATGAAATTGGCCATTTCGGGGAGTGGATCGACGGTCCCAAATGGTGGAGGCGGCAGACACCAAAGAGTGTCGCGGACGCTGCGAAATGAAATTGGCCATTTCTGCGTCTGATACAATTATGAGGGCCACCGCGGCGGAATGCTGTGCTTCTTTTCTTGCCTACCTGGGTAGGTAGCGTTAATGAATTACCTGTGCTCTTTAGGAGTGTTTACGTTCACTATCGATAGATCAAACATGGCCATCTCACGGTGGTCGTGTTAGAGTATGGACGGTCTTTGTCGATGGGCTACTACGAACCTGCGATCCCCTTCGGTTTGGGGGTCAACACTATAACAAATCAATTAATTGAACACCCAAAGTACTCTCAAAGAGATATTCAAATGGTAGTAGTTTGAATAATCAAATGACTGGTCAGTTTCCTTAACCAGACATATTGATCTGATTAAAGAGCACCGCACTAATAGACAAGAAGGGCTGTCTGGCGTGGTTTCAATGCAAGGTATGATACTCTGTACATGGAGAACGGTGGCAGGCGGTGAAACTACAATTAATCTTCCCACAGCCCTTGGAAACATTAATGCGGACTCTCTTCATCACCATCCTATTTGTTTGTGAAGGCCAAGGAGGCAATCGAGGATTGGTGTCACCGTTAATTCCCAATTAATTGATAGCAGTCTCTACTTCCTTGATCGGATTACATGAACTAGTCCCTGGAAGGCTAGTGAAAACAAGCTGAGGTGGTGATATACTGTAGCAATTAATTCAAGTGTTTCAACTTTAAAACATGCGGGCGTTCATAGTGGTGAGAACGTTGATTGAACATTAAACACTATCATCTCTGGAGATCGGGTTGATTGAACAGGATTGGCTAAACATCATCACATTCTCCACCTAGATCTAAGGCCCGTGCACTTTCCTCATACTCTCGCACCCCCCAGGTCTCTGGCCCGAAATTATTTCAGCCTGGTTGCAAGGACAACCATGTGGGTGGGTACCTCAATTCCACTCCGAGCCTCGAGCAAGGCCGGACAACTAGAAAACAGATCATCGCTCGCTGATCCTCCGGAATTAGTCGAGATTATACTGTATGCGGATGGGTGAGCTCCCCCCAAGTTTGGGGGGTTTAGTGAAAGGCAACACTGTAAATAGCGAACCTCCCAGAACATCAGGACCTCCTTACTTGAGATTCAGCCACTGTTAAGTGTCCGCAGGGGTCTCGCCACAGCAAGCATTTCCGAATCAGAGACCACTGTGGCCGTTGTGTCTCGGCTGTGACCCACTTCAGCAGGCATCGAAGACAATGGGCCAATAGAGGTTTTCCTCATTTGGAGCGCGAAGTGAGCCACTGAATCGAGCTCCGCAGCGGGTTGTGCCTTCTGAGCAACACTATTGGCCCTCTACCTGTCTAAAGCCGAGCTTGGCATAGGACAAATACAGAGCGATCTCCACTTGGGCCTCACAGGACTAATTCCCTCTCAAGACGATTCTCTGAGGAGGATTAGGTTCTCCGAAGAAATGTTTTATACCAAGGACTACAAGAAGCGCTGCATATTTCAAAGATAGAAACAAGACAGGCTGCTCATTTCTTCAAGTCTTCCAAGAGCCTTCTCTTGGGGCCACATCGCTCATATCTCTACTGGCCTCTTGTTACGAGCTACACAGTACCCATGTCTGCTTAAAATGGTCCCCGTGGATACTATTTTGCTACTGCAGATCGACCGTGACAGTATTTAAACCACAGAAGTATTAAGACTACAGTGTCACGAGCCAGTCAGAAAGGAAACGAAATCGTCAATTCTGGTGCATTCCAACGAAGAAACTAAGTCTGGAGAGAAGAAGGAGAAGAAAGGTTCTACTGTATCTGCTAGGAGAAATCACTTTTGTAGTCACTCCCCTTCTTCCTGGAAAGTTCCATACGCGCACATGCACACAAACAACCGCTCGCCAGTTGACTTCCGTTGACTTGGAGGGCTTCAGACCCTCACGATCGTAACATACAGTTCTAAAACCCCAGTGGTTTAAAAACCACGATATCCATTTTGATTGATAGTACGAAGGTATTAAAACTAGATTAGTTTTAAAACTACAGTGATATTAAAACCAGAGAATATCCAATTTGGCCAGTCATCTTTTCTCCGCTGCCAGTCAGAGTTCTATTTTTAAGTTGATTGTCTAGTTAGTGTTAACTAAGTGTCTGCAACAATTCCCAATGTTAACGGATACCTTACGTAACACGTTAGAACCATCTGTCTAGACGTTCGGATCAACTATATCTCCGCCAGGTTGTCAGGCAAAGGACCAGGCCAATGCAATGCTTGAGTCTACAACTTTCACCCCGAATGTTCATCTGTAGACGATCTCATCGTTCGGCTGTTCCGTCGAAGAGACTGGTTGGGGAGCGATGCCTCAAAATAGAACATACGCTGTTGCATAGCAGATAAGTGTCGTGGAATGGCTATTCTTTCCCAGTGAGTTCGATTTTGAACGGTCAGAAACCCAGAATTATCCATTTTTAATTCGCTTCTCATTAAATCGACTTTTTGTCAAAGACGGTACAGTAGTTTTCGAGTTTTGACCGTAAACTCTTTCGACTTGATTCCCGGAAAATAAATCCTCATTCTACGAGGCCTGATTGGATGTTATTTTAAGCACTTAATCTAGACCGCTTTCCATAGTAGTCAACATACTTTACAATACGCCTCAGTACTATTACCGGTGTATTTTACACGAAATTAGCGGGAGATGTCAACCAACGCGGGTTTGGTTTTCGTGGGCGGAAATACATACAATCCAGTGTGAACCATAAACCACTCAGATTCTGGGCGGGCTTATATAATCCACGCGAAAATCCTCTCCCATCATAACTTCTCTCCACATGCAAGTAAAGTCCCAGAGCTTGAATCATCCAAAAGACGTCCACTTACCACTATTCATCCACAGGCTTGAGTAGTTCTTCTTTTCAATCATGGCGGAGGCATCTAAGGATAGCGCTCCGTATTTTGCAACAGCGTAAGGAATTAACCAATATCCATTCGTTCCACGTTTTATACTAATTCCTTGATCTCTCAGTGTCCTTCCTCTTTACCACGGTCCTCTTGTCAAGATCAACATCAAGCCTAGCAATCATGAATTCAAAATCTCCAAACAGCTGCTCTGCGCGGAATCTCCGGTATTTTCAGCAATGTTCGAAGGTCATTTCAAAGAGTCCCAGGAGATGATAGCAGACCTGGAAGAAATGGAATGTGTTGTCTCGGTACGCAGTGTTCAAGCACTGATTCAATGGCTATACCTTCGGGTTGTCATTTTGACATTGAGGATCCCGGAGAGCATATTACGGCTGCGATGGAGCTCGTTAGACTCGCGGATAAGTACAATATTGTGGGACTGGAAACCAAAATGGCCCAATATATTAGGGAGATAATCATCGCCAATCCACATCCAGAGGCGAAGAAGTTTTGGCCACCTGTCGACATTAACACTTATTGGATTGACCGTGAACATATTATCTCAGCGATCTCCTTACGTCGAGAACATCCAGTACGACAAACTCTGGCCGCAGCCTCTGTCGCAGGGTATCTCCGAAGCGATAATTACAAATTCATCGAAGAGACTCAGGAATACCCCTCCTTTGCAGCAGATTTGCTTCTTGAAGTCGGATCGGCACTGGACAGGCCAAACTCTAAGCCAGCTGGCACGTTCGAAGACCCCATTAGTAGAAAGGTATTAGAGCTGGATCGCGTGAAACCAGACGTTTAGCTTCACTTAAAGGCGACGAAGGATCAGCAGGTGGACTGTTTTCCAGTCGCGTTAGTCCTGGGCGTGGCCAGCCAGAATGAATGGCTGACTTTGTTCAAAGCCATACACTCCGTTGGAAGTACGGATTAGAGTATATAGCGCACATCATCGAACGCATGTAGAGAGACTGAGGAGAGCTATGGCACTCCAATGTGGAGCTTGGAGTAATATGGGCCAATAAACTCCTTGCAACGGGCACACAAAAGCCCCATACGGCTCCGGTTTCCATCCCTAAATAGAATATTCTATGCAAAGAGTTCAAACAGAGCTGGAAGGTGGGTATTTTCCAGGCCACCCAACACGCCGCCTACGTCATACAAACATCACGCCTAGTCAATTGGCTACTGATGTTACTCTGTGCTTCAAGAAAGGGCCTGTGACTGAACAATGCGGCCGCGCGGTCTACCATATCAGCCAGTCCTAGAGGGACTGCTCTGGTATAGAGCATATCACCGCTAACGCAGGCCAACTCGAACACAACTAGTTCGGCGACGCTGAGTGTTGAAGTCGGCAGGTCAAAAGTTAGGCATACAATTGAAATACGAATTCTCCGGTTTGGCCCGACGGCTCGGAATATGTCGGAATTTACCCTTTCACAAGAGGTTGAATTAATTTCTCGTTAGACAAATGGGGGTGTGAAACTATTAGGAAGTGCACGGACCCATCATGTGGAGAAGGCCTCTCTGGCTAACCAATCTTTCTACTCCTACTCTGTGCCATTTTTGAACAACAAAGAGCGTTGGAAGCTTGATGACAATTTCAACATTTCCTTATGTTGACCAAACTCTTGTTAAACTTCTTCATAAGCGGGTGATCAAATTTCAACTCTGTACTCAGTACTACTTTTATCAATTCCGTTACGGTTACCAGTCTATTTTCGCTGGGTTTAGAAACAGCAGTACACTTGACCAAAAGTCCTGATATCTCCCAACCTCTCTTTCAAACGCCAGCCTTCGTTAAGGTTCGGTCACTGTTTCACGAGCCCGCATAATTTTTTTCCTCGCCTTGAGCGTACTGTAAGTTGAATCTCTGTGTTGATGGTCTACTGAATTTATCTCCACAGTAAACTGTCTTCATCAATTTTATTTCTGGCCACATCGGTTTATTTTTCGGATGCGACCGGGCATGGCAATGCATTTGACCAAAATTCAGCTTTTATACAGACTTTCAATTTTCTACTGTGTATACGCATTCTACTGTTGAAATGTTTACAGTACTGTACTTACCTGGCAAGATCGGCCCTTAGTTCACTTGGCAAAATTATCTGGAGGCTGGCCTGGTCGCTGGCATGTTCAAAACCAACTAGCCACTTGTCAGCCACACGTTATTTATTCACCATCTCATAGTTAGTTAACTAATGTGACAGTCGATCACCCCCAAATAGCCACGTTCGATGAAATGACGATAAACGTAAACACTGATATAGAGCATAATAACGTTATAAACACTGCCTACCCAGTTGTACAAAAGAACGGGCACCACATTCTGCTCTGTTTGCCTAAAGAAATGACCGCTTTCGCTAGGCAGTCTGCGACACTCTTTGGTGTCCCGCTGCCTCCACCATTTGGGAACGGCAATCCACTAGCCGAAATAGCCAACCCGGGCTATTTGCTCCCTTCACCGTTTGGGCGCAACAGTCTACTGCAGCCTCGCTTGAATGTTTCTTTATTCTGAGCTCAAGTTGAAGGGGGTCAAAATCCGGGCACTGTCTCTCAAAATTAACTGATCGTACTTGTAGTACTTCCTTACAACTCATTTAATGTCGCAAAGAGGGCGATTTGAACATACCAGTTACCTGCTTGTACACTATTACGTTGTATATCAATTTACCGTGAGCAATAATGAAAACCCCTTAGAATAATGATTCAACCCTGTCACCGATTTGTTTACAAAGATTTTATTGCCCACTTCCACTTGTGAAAATGAACCACAGACCCATATGGTGACCGCAGTTTAACGAGGGCGGTTAACGTGCCATTTTTGTCTTCATAACGTGAAAATAACACAAGACCACAGTTTCTTTTTGTGAGAAATATCATGTCTTTCTTTCCGTATCGAAGGTTCAAATAATCCGCTTTTCGCAACCTGATTTATTGTAGAGCCTGTATTCATTACGCGTCTCCTTTTAACCAGCCTCAAAAGCACCCCTCTCAGCCCCCTATCTGACAGGTGCTGTTCCATTCAAGAAACTCCAAGACATCAACTTCCAATGGCTGCTTTGGAAAGATCTCGATCAAATAATCTCTCTAAAAGAAAATTAATTCGTCAAAAACAGTTCCGTCGCAAGACAAACATGATGAAAAAGGCGTCTGAATATAGCAAGATGTGTGATGCAGACGTGTGCATAGGTATTCGCATGCGGGAGACTGGTCAGATACATATTTTGTCAGCGGATACATCGGGCTTTTGGGCTTTTCTTACTTCACAATTGGTATGTAAACTGCATGACATCATCCTGCAGTACGCTGACTAGCCAGAGCTCTCATTACCCGGCTCCGACCGTGATGACAGATCGTGATTTGCAGAAAACCAGAGAAGAGAACGTTTCCAGAGACTCACGATAGGTATTTCACACCACAGATGCTATGTGCTGATGTATGCAGGTATACTGCAGTGGAACTTTTGGCTACTCCAATTGGATTAATGTGGAAAGGGTCATTGCTATCCAATATCATACTTTGGATGCCGCTGGATATTCATTCAAGCATCATGTCTTTAGCTCTTCGCGATCAATCTCACATTGTTACTTGGTTACTACCTTTGGTACTTTACACTTCACAGTTCATCTTTAAGGTAACCCAACCTACAGTAGGGGGAGCTCACTTAGTATCACTACTTTATGATATCCTTACTTGGCGTGCACTTCTGGGACGTCCTACAAGATAATCAATAGGACTGGAGTCCGCGTAAGGCTTAGTATAGCAACGATACAGTTGCGAGATACTCTTAGGATCCGCAGTGGAACTACTGTACAGTAGGCAAGTATGCCGGACAACTCTATTCACAGTGACCAGTTGGCGACGCGTAACTAGGGACTACCTAGCCATTTTGAGGACTACCTGGCAACCTTGAGTAATTCATTGTTGATAAAGGGTCGAATCTTTGGATAGCTTCGATAAATTCTGAACAGCAATATCGCTGCACATACCACATGTGATGCATGATCTGGTTACTCTCGCTACCCCTCCCGTTTCTCTTTTCCTCTTGAATGTCTTCAAGAGTGCTAACATGATGATATTAATGGCTTATGGGTCGAGTATCGTCACAATAATCAAGTTGTGCTATCCTTTGGTGAACTGGAATAGCATCCCAGCATCCCCATGCTTTGGCGAGCGCTCTTTGTCTGAATTCGCAACATATTACTACAATCATGCTTATGGAGAGAGTTATCGCACTCCAAAGTGGAGCAAGGAGTAACAATATGCCAATCAAGTATAGAAAATTCAAGCGGGGTGTTGCCAACTTAGGTCTAGTGGCATTTCGAGAGTAAGGGATACGCTAACCAAATATGGTCACGTTCTGGACCGTTCTCACTCTCACTACCCAAACCCCGCCCATGTCCTCCAGCGAGTACCTCTCACATTCATTCATCTTCCTCATTCAATTAAGCGTCGCCCAAAAAGAGCACACCACAAGCTGAAACGATGCCCTTCAAGATCGATGCGACTACCCTCCTCTATATCGTGTTGGTTGTGGTAAGATATTGAAAATCCAGCCTGGTTATGACCTCCGTTGATAAAATTTTGCCACTAGGGCGGGGCCATCTCCTTGATCCTTGGAGCGTGAGTTGTCACGTTCTTCATCACGTCTCTAGCCAGCGTGTACTGTATTGAAAGAGAATAATGAGTAACAGACCTCTCGCGGCACAGGCTATCTTGGGCTCGCACCGCCGCTCTGCTTCTTCCTTTACCGACATGGGTTCCAGCCACCGCGACATTCATATCCCCGCTCACAGTACTCACACTGATAGCCATGCGAGTGTTTTTCCAGCAAACAGACCATGAGACTCCTCGCAATTGTTGGCGGAGCACAATATCCGGTATACTCAATCAGATCCAGACCATCATATCGACCATCGTGGCCACAGTAGCGCTGGCGTACATCTTCCCCGACAGTATTCTCTCATGTAACCTAGATCAAAAATGGCAGGCGTTCTTCCAGTCGAAGAATTCGCACGCTATCCGCTCAATCCAAGATGAGTTCCGATGCTGTGGTCTTCGAAGTCTTCACGATAGGGCATGGCCTTTCAAGGACCGGAACCATGGGGACAATGCATGTGAATTGCAGCTAGGATATCAGAGGAGTTGCTTCGCTCCTTGGAGAGAGCACCAGCAGAGTTCTTCCTGGATGGTTTTTGCAGCGGCTGTTTCTGTTTTCGCGGCCAAGGTAGGCTTACCGTCACCGAGGTTTATGGAGAAGTGGCTAATATTCGGCAACTCTACATAGATCGCTCTCATTCGGCTTTCCGGCCGTCGAACGAGTTGGATGAGCAGGCAATCTGCCTGTAGGAGGCCTGATTACCATCGGATTTCACACCCGGCAGTGCAGGACGAAGGGGACATCCAGAACGGTGCCCACGGGGAGGCGCAGAGGACATTCTTACCCCAGTCGAACACCGAGTATAGAAACGACTGGGAGGTAGATTAAGTTCGAGCGTGTGCGCAGTCTCTTGTTATAATTCTCGCTTTCTTCATCGTTTCAGGGCATCGGCGTGCGCAGCGTGCGTCACCAGTTGATGATGAAGTGGCGAAGTATGAGAGGCTGTATGCTGGGCATTATGATGTCTTCGTGAGCCTCTTTGAGCTCGAAAATGAATGAGGCGGCCAGAACCAGCAATAGGAATTAAGGAGTACAGAGTACTTCGTGCAGGTATAGTACAGTATTAGCGCAGATCATTGTAGGCAGATTAAGTTATGGTACTCCAAAGTGGAGCTGGGAGTAAGTTTGGGCCAATCAAGTCTTTGCAATAGCTCAAAAAAACCTTAACGAGAGCTTTTCCTCATTTACATGGAGGCCTCTCGCTACGACGAAACCTAGATATGGCTGGGGGAGAAAGGTTTTCAATGTTCATTTATTGTGCACAAGCAAACTACGTAAGAATTGCCTCCGTTTGAGGCCTCGGCGGCCACGTGTCTACTATACTCAAAACATATATTAATTCCCATTCTTAAGAGCTTCCAGCAGTACCAAGACTAAGTATAACTTCGGTCAGGCATTCAAGAAACCAATACGCCCAGTCGGACGACTCCGAAAAGTGGATCATATAGGTGCATTAATAGAAATCATAACGGGTCTGAATAGCTAACTATGCCCCTTTCTCACAATTTGTGTGGGCTTAAATACATGACTAATCTCGGGGGATATACAGTATCTCCTGTCTCCCAGTAGCCACCTGTCCTGCTGCTTTGCCAAGCCCGAAAGGACTCATAATTCTGATTTCTTCCCAGCAGCGGCAACATTCACATGATGTTGAAGCTTGGCTGGCCCTGCCTTGGTGCCACTTGGAGGGCTATTACCTCGGTCAAGTTTTGTAGTGCGCTGCAGAGTGTCTGACCCTTTTTGAGTAGGAGCTGAGCGGTTTTCGGAGATTTTCTGTTCGACATCAACGGGAATGGCTTTGGCCCATCGGGAATAGAGGTCGTCGGGGAGCATCTTCTTTCTCTCGACTTTCTTGATCACAAGTTTATCTTTCAGAAAATCGTACCGAATAGTTGAACTCCCACCCCAACTTCTTGTTACTCGAAGGATGCAATTTATGAGAGCGACGAGTTTCCTGATAAGATCTTGGTGGGTTTGCTCCCAATCTTTCAGTCCGGCAGTGATATCTTCTACTTTTGGTGTAGAGAATATCCCACGTTGATGGTAAGCACGGGCAAGCTTGGGCGTCTGGGAAATCCAGAGCTGAGGGGCAACCTCTGACAGCTCCAGAGGTTTGTGAACAACTCGTGTTTTAATCTCTAAGGTTGATTCCCGGGGTACTACCCGGCCTTCTCTCTTGATGGTCAATTTCGATTGAACGGAGGTCTCGTCCGTGGTGTCATTTTCTGGTGATAGAGACAAGGACTGCAAAATGTTTGCAAGGTTGTCCCCTGTCGACTTATCTTTCTCCACAACCGGCTTCCAATCTTCAACAAATCCGTCAGTCTCATGGCGCACGAGAAAGCTCAGACCACCCAGTCGGTATGAAATTATGCGGTGGTGCCCAGTGCTGTCTCGAACTTGATTGATAGTGTATGCTCTCTCAAATTCATGACCAAAGCCCCTGAATTCGCCTGGCCCAATCACTTCAAAAGTAGCGGTCTCGTCACGACAAAATATTGCAGTTTGAGCGGCCATATCCACCTGGATGGTGAATGGATCGAGTCCATTCTTGGTCAAAGTGGGTTTGATAAAAGATAGAAGCTTGCGAATGTTGTTTCGGTCGGTAATGACGTCGATTGAGTTTATGTCGAACAATGGATGCTCGATATATAGGGAGCGAAATAACGGTTCTAGGGGACTATCAGGATGACGAGCAGCATTCTGAGCAATATAAACAAGGCCGCTATCCTTCTTCACCTGTCGGGTCCCCTGTGGAGCAGACCACCGAGCTGGACTGCCTGGGACAGCGATAGTGGGTGTGGATGCTTCGATCCAATTATAAGAAGCCAGGTGCTTCACATCCGTAATGATTGCTTTGGCTGGTCCAGTACAGTCAAGATCGATGCGAGAGATTTCCACGAGCTGTTCAGAGGTATCTGACATTTTCTGGATCTAGTAGCCCGAGAATAGAAGGTAGAATACGATGGGTTTGCCTGAATCTTGGAGCAGAGACGTAACCAAAGAAGAAGCCCAAGTCCACTTCAAGAACTAATTAAGCACCCAGACCCATTGATCTCTTGTCAGCCTTCCAGTACTGGCCGACAAGGGTGTGCGTCATGAGTGAAATATAATACAGTATTTGTACGTGGTCCAGAGGAAATAATTTACGAATATTGGAAATATCGTTAAAAATGGGTGTTCTCCGCTCCGTACTAAGTCATTGGAAACCAATCTCAGCCCGGGAAGAGTTCCAGCCATCTCTTGCTTGGCGAGTTGCAGATCTGTTGCAGGCTAAGCAAATCACATTTGAACACGATTTGAGCAGTTACAAGCAGCTTTACATTGCATGTAGTCATGATATTGTGACGTATCACAAGCGAGCCGAATCTGAGGATAAGTATTCCGTATGAAGTACTCCGTAGTTGCAGTAATCGCCTACAGACTTACAGACTGAGTGCAGCTTCTCTTCATCACCACCTACCCAATTTGTTTGAGGCCAAAGGAGGTAGTTGAGATTCGGAATGCTGTTACGGCTACCGTCGATTCTCAGTCTACTACGGAGTACTTTGATCAGATTAAATGAACTGGTTCTAGAGGAATAAAGGACCGCCTAATTCACATTCACCGTCAGATAGTGTCAGCCTATGTAGGTGTGTGGGTGTATATGCCTATGTGTGTGTGTGCTTATGTGTTACCTGACCGGCCGGGCCGGACCATTGTTTTTCCCCTGCAGAGAACCCCTCTATATACCCCTCTTCAACAGAGATAACGACCATGGCCTAATTGGCTATTTGACTAGGGATCCTGACGTCCTTTCTCCGCATTTCTATCCCGTGTTGAGATCTATCAGATTATTAGATCTCTGCCCTATTTTCTGCCCTATTTCATTGCTGCCTAAACCACTGCAAATCGTGTATTTAAACGCTCGTTTACACCACTGTTTAGCCAGGAGTTCAATCGACTTTATTGTTCTCAAGACCTTCTTTCCCTTCCTAGATAGTAGGATCCTATGACCAAGAGGAAGCTACTATCTAGTCCCCTTCGTCCTATGTGGATCATTGTACCATGTTACACTAGGATCTGTTAGATAGCAAGGATGTATTTACCCCTACGAGGAACCTTATTTACGGAAACATAAGCTCTTTGTGGCAAAGCCTCTATCAAGTAGGCTGCAATCTATGATCACACGAGGCTCCCCGCATTCCGGCCCAGTCTAGATCCTAGGTCTCGCTGTCTCATATATGATTGGCTCGCCGCTACTCCTTTCTCCACTTTGGAGTACCACCAGTTTCATGGACGATGCATGCACCACGCATGCTTTCCACTAAGAACAACTCACGCTTCGCAACTTTGCTACCCCTCATTCCGGTTGGCCCGTTGCAGGGTCTCATTTTGGCTTCCGCATGGACTTCGTGGCAAGAATTTACAGGTGGATTCATACAAAAGCCTCTCACAGTGATGTACATTGTCCTATTTAGCGCAGGCCAAACCCAAGCTTGCCGCAAGCCTGCCGTAATCTGTTGTTCAGATGCATGTATGGGAGCTATTTCGAAATGGAAATTTTCAAAGAGTACGATCACTGTTCATTGAATCATTCAGTTACTAACTGCCAAAGACTCATTCGATCTCCAGAATTTCACTTTCTCATTGGACATGATCGACGGAAGCTGACGATCCACGCCGGTCTTGTTCATAACTTATCGGCCCCGCTGGATGCTCTCATGAACAATGGTTGCATGAAAGAAGCAGTAACCCGAACTGCTACTATAGATGATGTGGAAGAGGAAACTTTTGTTGCATTTTGTGAGTTTGGTTACAAAGGAAATTATACTACGCCTTACCGCAAAGACAAAGACGACGATGGTCATTTTGATGCAGAGAGTAAGTACTAGTTACTAAAGTGCAGGAGGAGTAATTACTCATATATAATCTAGATCAATTGAAAGACAGCAATCCACAACGAGAGCAGGAGCCAGGGCCGGAGCCGGAGCCAGGGCCTCAAGACACAGGGCCAGAATCAGAGGCTTCATCTTATGTGTGGAGAACCCGAGCTTCCAAGAGAGCGCAAAAAAGAAAAAAGAGCTACTATTCCTCACCTCCGCCGGAGATTGAATACGCGAAATCAATCTATGTTGAAAGTCCCTATGAACGCCGGTGGAGTCAGTTTAGACACCTAAGATTTGTTGGAGATGAGGCCACAATTTCTTCCCACCCCGACCTTCTTGCTCATGCAAAGATATATGTGTTCGCGACGCGGTATCTTGTTGACCCATTAAGAGAACAGTGCTTGAAGTCACTTCATCGCGACCTTTGCAACTTTCCTCTTAACGGGCAAACTATGACACATATCCTTGATCTGCTAGAATATACCTACGAGCAGACAGGTAGACAAGAGCCAGGTGGATGTTATTCCCTTAGAATATTGGTTATTCTCTATATCTCATGTGAGGCGCGAACCCTGGTTGAGAATACTCGATTTCGGCATATTTTGGATGATCATGGGGAAATGGCCTCTGATCTTGTTGCAAAGCTTGTTGAATAAAAGGCCTGTGATATGCTATACTGTAGTATGAGGGGGAAAGTAGAAACGACAAACATTAGGTGATGGGAGACTAGCCCGCATCTCATAGCCTGAAACCAAGCCGGAAAACCAAGGTTCTGTGACAAGGCAATAAGACATTAACCAATATACAAAGACTGTCGGCCTTTGGTGTTTGGGAGGCTGCGGGGGGTGGGGCGAGTCCACAATGAGCAAAGGCTTAAGTGCCCTGAAACGAAGGAACCGAGTGAAAGGAGTTACAGTACAGTTCATGGGTCTGCACAAGGCTGACTAGAAGGCTTTGAAGGCTTTTGAAGGCTGAGTCGACGCTTCGAGAGTGGGAGGTCCTCGACTATTAGGAAATGCACGTGATGCAGATCAGCGTGACGAGGAAGTGGGGTTAGAACCTCCTCCAGAGGTGAGTCACCGTTTAAATACCAGTCCTCTGTCACTTTCATCCTCAAACGCTTTTCGCTTCTTCCTCGCTAAGCCACCTTCTTACGCATTCCAGGTGCAGAGCTGTTTAATCCATACTAACGAATGTGATTGCTTCAACAAGCCGATGGGTAGGTATTCATTTTCAGCTCGTCGTCTTACTGTATGCGCAGACTTGGGGTGATGTTTTCTTCTACCAGCCCTGTTCATCCCATTCCCTCTTAATTTTTTTTGGAGTGCCCCAGGCTTTCCAGTCCAGTTCAAGAACTGCTTGTCTTCCGAATTTTGCACCTATGGGTCCGGTAAATAGATGATTTCGTTACTCGGGGCACCAACCACGCCACAGCCAACCACATTCAACGTCAAGCCAACCTGGCCTGCAAGCCAACGTTCTTTTCAAATCGCCAACACAAGGCTGCGATGTTATATTGAAGCCGTGGACTGGACACAGCGTAGATGCGGCTTGGGGAGGTCGGTTTGAATTTTGAGACCACAAAATGACGTCAACTCACAATGTGGTCTCGATCTACGCCTAGGACTTCTAAATCTGGGATAAGGATACATGATTGGCTTATCACTATCAACAGCTCCACCCAGGTGGGCTTAGCTCGTCGATCAGTCTCGAAAGTTCCAGAGCAAAGGAGGAGGCTTGTATTTATTATGAAGGAGGTGGGCACGTCCTCGGTCGCACACGTCGCATTCTCCAAGTATTATGGACGAGACCGCCCGAGGCTTTCTAGCCCAGGCTATCCGGGACGTATTCACGTCTTCTGGCATCGATCATAACGAAGAGTATATTGACTGCTTGATTTCTAAAGTCGACAATGACGGTACGTTAGACACTCGACTTGCCTAATAGAATAAGTGTTGACCGTGATTCTAGTCCTCCAGGCTCATCTAGCGAGCCAGGACGGCAATACAGAAGAGTCCCCGTTACGAACCACCGGCTTAGCTTTACAAACGCCTCCGGCTTCCCCGCACAGAGAGCGTGGATCCTATCGGATTCTGAATGCACCAAAAAGGAACTATGGAAATCTTGCAGGCGCAGAACCGAGGAAGAAGAGAAAGCGGCCCATTTCGCAGCTTTCGGAAAAATGTGGTGATAAATCCCCCCACAGAATTGCTGATGAACCTGTCGAGGTGGGTTGTAAGCATATAAGTCAACAAGTATGCCACTTTTGCCATCGGACAAAATTGTTTCAGGTACTTGATCCGAGGCTAATGTCCTTTGATCTAGCCTGACTACGACAATGTGAAAGGTACCCACCATTTAGATATCCCCGTCGACATTTCTTCGTCCTATCAAGCAGACTCTGCGTATACATTGAAAGCAATGTCATCGATATTGTTCGAGTGCGTGAAGGTCAATTTCACTATTGGTCTCTACGGGCACCGAACGAGCCGTATCCCGACAACAACTAAGCCTGAGAACATCCGGAAATATGTTGATGAGATTTCAGAATTCGACTATGAAACGGCAGTTGACGTCATTCGCAGGGACAATGCTTTGGCCACGGGCAAGGGTCTGCAAAATCGATACAATGAAACCATTTTCTGGAAGATCATTCTCAAGGGTGCTGCGTTGATCGATCATTCAAAGCTGCCATCCGCGAAGGGACCCGCAGACGGATTCACCATGGCTGAAAAAGCTGCAACCAAGAAGTTCATGGAAGATGCTGGATACGGGCTTGGTGCGGAAAACCAACGGCAATGCCGTATTTTCTGGAAAAACCTCTTCCAAATGCGTGAAGCTGGTATTGACAAAGTTCTCTACTACCGCACCAAAGAATTCGACAGCTATTGCAAAGGATATCCGAAGACGTCAAAAATCTCCCTTGTGGATGCAGTAATGAAGTGGGAGACCCAACATAGACCTCACATCGAACAACTGGAAACACGGGCTCTCAGACTCGCGAAAGGTGACCTCATGCGCCTGTCTGATCTTGAGGACCCCCAAGTTGTAGAGAGGCTAAAAGTTCACGAGTCCACTTGGAATAATGCCAAAAACGAATGGGCCTTCACCAGTGAAGAAGAAAGCTTCAAGGAAAAGGGTTTACAGGCTTTCTCTCTCGAGGTCATATGCGCACCTTACGACAACCAATTAGCGTCCGAATGTGGGATTGATAAGTCCGCATTCACCTTCCTCCTGCCTAAAGATGGCAGCTCCTTATTCGTCTGTTCCATCGTCCCCGTGCGCGAGGGAGACTTTCTAGGCATATTTGCTGGTAAGATTCGCTTTTCGGAAAACCGGAAGACCACCCACGGTATCCGTGGTCCTATCGACAATCTGTGGTTAGACTACTCACAAGTCACTGGTACGTTGAACCAAATGCTGGTCTCAGAACCTGGTGGTCCCGCAAACGTCCGCCTCCAGTGGGAAGTAATCCAAGATGATATTGGGACCGATAGTTGCACCTCATGGAGAGTTTCCGTGAAAGCCACTAAGTCAATAATGCCGTTTGACCCTCTCGTTCGCGTGGCTGCTCAGCAAGAGCAGTACGTCCTGCATTCATCCTCTGAGAACGCAAGGAGGGGGTTTCTCGAACTTTGTGAAGCTGACTAACAATACATTGGACCATCCCTATTGCTATATTGATCGAACACTGGTTGTTCTAAGGGAATCCGTGACGTTTGAACAGCAAGCAAAGAACATTAGTCAGCTATAATGTGTATACGTAGTTTTGTTCGCACTCGGGTGAGCCCATATGTTTACATCATCTTTGATAACTGAATATAAATTACTCCCTTCACGGAAAAGCAATTTTCTATGAAAGATTGTTTCTTAAAAAACCAAATTTAGTCGGGCGAATCGCTCAGCTCGTCACTTCAAAGCTCTCGCCATGGTATATCATACCAAAATAGTATCGACTTCGCAGAGCAGATGCGACCGAGTACAAGGGGCCCTTATTCGCCAACCATTTGCCGCCAACTTATATGTAGCATTACGAATCTGATGCGTTTGTGCTATAGGCTGTTTCAAGATTGCCAACCACATAAGAAAGTCTTTCTAGTTGGAAGATTTTTTTCGTATTTCTAGCCATTTTGAACCCTCCGCTACTCTTGGCGCCCGCAATGAACCTATTGGGAAACTGTGCCTAATCACTTGTGGAGGAAGACGGTCCATAGCGAGCATGCGGTGATAGCGTGGGAGAATCTTCCCGGTGCAAGAGCGCCCATGTATTGGCGCCACCGCCTTGAAATGTTTGAGCCGTCGGTCCTAAGCGCCAATGTAAATATAATCACAACATTGAGACTTTTATCTCGCGAAGGTTATTTTTAGTATAGTGCTTTGTATATAAGCACCGCTCCGCCCGCATTTCTCCAACTAAACAATCAAAGACCAAGATTACTCTCAACATCGAGGCATAATGAGCCTTGAATCCACAAATGAATCCACAAACGGAACTGACGAATTGACCCTAACGCTCGGTGAGTTGGTCCAACTGAATTTAATTGTTTAGTTCTGACGAGAGTCCCTGTGAGATAGACTCTGTCAAGGAAACAGAATACAATCCTTTCCTTGCGCCAGAATCCAATGCGAGATCATCGAATATTAAAAGCCTGTGCGAAAAGGCAGTCAAAAATGGTTATGAATCATGCATATGGATATGTTTCAGCCGAGGATCCCGCTTCCTTGCTAAGGATATACCTATCAAAGAAGACGAAGATGGAATCGAAATCCATAGACTGAGAAATTGTCGCGGATGGTGGAAGCGTATCTCTCTGCGCTCCGCCGTCAAAATCCAGGAGGTCAAGGTTAGTCAACTTTTCTGAATAGTCAATGTTAAGAATCTGACAAAAATCGTAGATTCATGCTATACGAACACAAAGCAACAAAGAATTCGAAGTTGTGGTGCTTCCAATCAATTATTCCTTAGAGATGGCAGATATACAGAGAGAGATAGAAGAGCTCTCTCCTGACACAACGAACTGTGACGCTGGATTCAATGAAAATGGTACGTTTCAGCATTGTTCGAACGGGGGCCTCTGTCCAAATACCATGATGGATGAAAACGAAGGGGAGCCGGTATTCTACTGTGCTTTAGAGCGGCGTCAACAACTCCGAAAATATTTCAGGAACCTCCAATATAGGCAGCCCATGCTCGACTTCTATTGGAATTCCAAAGGGAAAAGCGACTGCCAACAATTTCTGAAAGAGTCCGGCTTAGTAACACAGTATACGTTAGTATTGATTGCTAGTTTCCGTGATGTATTGGAAGGCTGACAACCTGTTAGATACTTGAGAACGTGCCATTACCTTGACGCTGCCGTTTGTTATGGGGACACTTTTCCCGGAGAAAGTATTCCTGCTTTATTGTTGGTTGACGGATGGGACATTTCTCGTCTACTCACTATTATTGGATTTGCTATAGTAATTTCCATAGTCGTCACAGCAATTGGGACTGCAGCTGGACAAAGTATCAGTACTGGGCTAACGGCAGGCAGTTATGCATTTGGGGCGGTGTCCGTTTTAATCGCCACCCTTACTCTCTTTAGCGCTGTAGTCTGAATCCATTATCAATACCGGAAACTCGTTTAACCAAATCATATTCCTTTGGTTATGCCTCCGGTTTATTTACATGCGCGGGTGTGGCTGCTAAGAATGCCTTTTATGACTAGCTTATCTGGATCCTGGGCCCACAATAGAGTCCCAAGAACGGGCGTGCTTACGGCAGGTATGTTTGGTAAGACTATACTGTGGAGTCACTTCTCTCCTGTGTGTTAAACCACAGGTTGAGAAGCGCTGTTTCACAATTACAGCAGTTGAGAATCAATGTATAGCGTGCTGTAACATCAAATACTGGATCTCAGTATTTCGATCCCCGTATCTTCATCACTCGACAGTCTACGCGTCATTGCCACACTGAACTAGCTCTGCTTTGTCTTGATTAGTATATATTATTTGTCCACGTAATACTTGTGTTGGGACTCAGCTTCAATCATTATGTCCAGGTTTCTATCTTAAATCTTTTCCTTGTGCGAGATCAAATGCCAATGGACGCGACATCAACCATGTCTGAACTCAAGGACGTGATGCGAGACTTACTTCTACGAGGCCGATTCTCTGACATGGAGATTCTTTGCCAAGGAATTACTTTCAAGGTTCACCAAGCTATTGTGTGTACTCAGTCAAGCTATTTCTATAGCGCGATGTGTGATGGCTTCAAGGTATATTTTGACAGGAAACGGCAGATGTTTTCGGTCGCTTACTTACTTTTTAGGAATCCATTGAGAAAGCTATCAATATCGAAGACGACACCCCAGAGACCATGGAGCGTGTTCTATCTTTTCTCTATCTCAGGGAGTATAGTGAGGACGGGCGCATAATTCAATATCAACAACCCATATCGGCGCTTCCCATTTGTGACCATGAGTCTGGTTCATCTCTTTCGGAAAACAAGCCAGAAATCTCAGAGCCAGCCAACCAAGCTGCTTTCAACAACATTGAAGTATTTATCGCTGCTGATAAGTACGCAATCCTTCCATTGAAAACTCTGGCTACCCTGAAGTTTTCACGATGGGCGAACACAAATTGCAGCTCTCCAATGTTTCACGAAGTCGTGCAAAAGGTCATGACGTCAGTACCACCACATGAATCAACTCTTCGGGAAGTGATTGCCGACATCATATCGAGGCATGTCTTCGACCTTATCAAAGACCCGGAGATAGTTCACAACTTAGATTCTTTTGGATGTCTTGGGTCCCTCGTTATTGCGAGATTAGTCAGCAACGAGATGGTGAAACGGCCTAACGAATATGACGTTCTGCGAGCGTTGGTTCAGAAGATCAACTCTTCTCGGCGCTGTCGGCATTGTGCGAAAGATTTTAACGTAAGATTAATAAGTGGAGAGTATCTAGATGAGAATTTCCGCTGCGCTTCTTGCAATACACGAAATTGAAGCGTCCTATTTTATTTTCTGGTTTCGTCACAATGGTTCTGGTCCCTACCACACTACTCCAAAGTGGAGAAAGGAGTAACAGAGAACCAATCATATGTTGCATTTCAATAGCTCCTAAGCCGTATTCGATATCCATAGTAACACGCAGACGACTTCTTTGAGGATCTAATCGGTCAACCTCGTCACTGCATTCGCTTTTTCAGCTCTAGACGCATTGATCGTCGTTTCGGAATATTGGCCCGTAAATCGTTCCGCATTTTGCGCTTGGCTGGGATGTTTGTATGCAAGGTTTTTATGCTGGCCTTTATGGTCGATTTGTTTGTATCGGCAGATGGACTCGATGAAAGACGGCCAGCTTGGACATGCTTCGCACATAATGCATCTGAACTCAAGTTCAAATCTGGACTTTCTGCAAACTTGTAAATAACATTGTGTTGGTAAGAATTCCTCTCAGTTATGACCAAGAAGTTATTCACGTACCCTTCCTGGAATCTCCCACTTTGTTTGGCTCTCCTCTCGCTGCAGGAGGATGAGTTTGAGTAATTTGAGTATGTTCACATTGGTGGCAGTTACGGTACTTGAAAAATGTCGAAGCCGGAGTAGATTCCGTAAGGAGCAAATTCTGTGATTTGATGCGACAATTTTCGCTAGCCCATCTTTCGTAATCTGGAGTACTCATGCGAACTGTATCGGCGTCCGAGTTATCTTTCTCTGGCTTTTTCTCGTCATCCTCGTCGACAACACTGGAATTGGCTCTAGCTAATCCAGTTGAGCCAGTCAGAACCACATCGGACATGTACCGAAGCAGAAAATGGCCGTTGCATAACTTAAACTCAATCTCCTTACCTCAAATATTGCAAAAGATTTAAGATTCCAGGTAAAAAGCTGCTGTTCTGCTAGATTGGCTGATCAGCTACGGGGTAAAGGTGAACGTGAAGGTCATATATGGGCGTGACCTCTTTATAACCTCTCAGAATCGCGGGTTAGCTTCCTAGGAATACTAAAGTCTGTCTCCATGAACACCTGTACTTATGGTTACACGCTGCATAGCTGCTAAAATAGGGCGGCTGGGACAGTCTATGAATAAATCAATCAATCTTCAAATCCCTTCCTGGGAGTAACTGTGCCTGTTTTCAGGGATATACATGAATCATACACGGTAAGCGGAGGAGGTGGTCCCACATGGGGCATCTGGGTTTCCCTGAACGCGAGAAAGCCACCTCGCTTTTGCTTCCTCGCGCTTTTCCTAATATTGCTTAATCAACTACGCCTGCGATGGGATCATAATTTCTGTATGGGAGACTATTCGCATGAGATTAGGATGACTAGCGGCTGCTCTAGGAACTTTACCTAGAGATTCAGAATCAATATAGCTCCCAGGAGGGGTTTTCATGTCCCTAGAAGGGGTTTGAAGCTCTCAGGATTGCGGGTTAGGTTACCTAGGAGTGCAAAATTTGTCTCTGGGAGCTTCAACATCCATCCTGGGAGCTATATTGATCCTGAAACACTAGCTAAAATTTCCAGGAACACGCCTGTCGATCCTGGGAACATCATTCCTTCAAAGTGTGGATGAAGAAAATTTGGGCTGCTTCATGTACGGATACACTTCTTTCTTTCACAGCCACATCGAGTTCAGAAACGTGTTGGGTAGTCCCGGTAACTATGCTGCTCCTGGACTACGAAGCCGTTCTTGAAGGTAAAAGCGGGGCTTTGGGCCCTCAAGTGCCTCTGGGATTGCCTGGAGCGTACGTGGGAGTGATGTGATGGATATTCGGAGTACATGAGCATACACAACGCTCTCTCTACAAGCTCCAAAGACGTATAAGTCGACTCTAGGAGCCTTTTTGCTCCTGGAACCTCGAGTACAGTTCCCAGGCACGGCAAAATACCCTCCGGGGAGCGAGTAGAGTGTCTCTGACATTGGTGTTAGTTGATGGAGGCATCCAATAAACATCCGCAGGTTCATGGTTTCCATGTCTCCTTTTCCTGCGGACTCCTGAACCACATTTTGACACCAAAAACTGCTACGTGGCACAGACAGTTAGGATGAGCTGTCTATTCAGAGCGATGCTAATTTGAGCTTCACTTTCCTACCCAGCCCATCTCTAAAGCACGTTAGAATATCAACGTTCGGGAAAGAGCCAGAGCAGTGACGTCACTCAGCCTTATTGGAGGTGATTAGTGAGGCGCAGTGGAGATTCGGGACTGCTAAACTAAAATGGAGTAATGTATCCTCAAGAATGAACTTAATATTGAACAACGCTACTGTGAGGTCTACTTTGTCAGCCCGTCGTATAGAGGCTGCTCTGGTGGAGAGCACATCGCTGCTAGCACAAACCCACTCGAACACTACTAGTTCGGCATACAACTGGTTCGGCGAAGCTGAGCGTTGAAGTCGGAAGATGAGGCACAGGATCCGTTATGGCTAAGATACTGGCCTGTGGCTTAATTAAGTATTAGTGAACGATAACCAACGGTGGAACGAGATAGTGAATTCATTGGGGAAATTTCCAGGCCTAGTTAACTCAAAATTTTTCTTGAGGTCGAGGGATCGCCGGAAAGATGAGGAGAGGAGTTGATCTATCAGATGAAATATACCTCTGTTCAGAAAACTATGTACCTGTACTGAAATTTCTACGATGCCAAAAAGTGCGTTCTAAATATTGAGTAAGCATGAAGTAATTCGTATACATTTAGTTGGTGTTTTAGTTGATGCTGAATAAAGGATCGTTTCGTGAGGATCGCTTGATGAAGAATATGGGCAAAAATATTAAAAATATGAGACATGCAAAGCAGTGGGCATAATCCATGAGACACCTAACACCAGATTTAATTGAGGATAAGGAATGTTATTTTAGGTGCGGGTGATTGTCTACTTGGCCTCGATTTTTTTCGGCGGGGATACTCCATTCTACAGTACCCGTCCAATTTTCCATTAACCTGTTCAAACTGAGGATGCAGTCAACGACTACCATGTGGTTCGCATCTATAAATACTATCTCAAAGATCTACTCCAACCCCTCTGGCCATAGGTTCCGTCAGCGATAGCACTTCAGTTTGCCTCTTGCACAGATCCTATTCCTTAAAATGGGGCCTAACTACCCAGATCGGTCAGGTATGTCATTTTAATTTTCCACGACGTCCCTTGGAATGATTGCATGATGTTAACTGCAAAGACTAGAGCACGCCGAAGCGTGTGGCGCTAGGCGGACAGCGATAGAGGTAAGCGTATTCTCTCTATTTCAAAAGAACTTCGCTGACTATTGGCTTAATTGTTGTACCCTCCTCACAGCGAAATGACACAACCTAATTATCCTTCGAAGTAAAAGGCTGCTATAGGAGGACGGAATCCGGGCGTCGCGCATGATGCGCTATGGTGACTGGACTTGCCAAGGATTCTGAAGATGGACCGAACTTATCTATGTACTAACGAGGCACATTAGGTACCATCGATTCGGCGTATGCTTTGGAAACGTGACTAAAATCAAACGTGGCCAAAGGCTGCCTATGCCAGAGGCAACAATCCACTCTGGAGTCAAGGAGTAAATCCCCTCGCGACAGCCCATTCCCCTCGCTAGCTAGCGGGGCTCCCTACTATGTTGCTTTCAACTTGCGTCATTCGTCTATCTACTGAATACTAACTTTCGACAAGGGATGGAGCAAACAATAACTGAGTTACGATGTCAGCTTTGAAGAACAACGAAGGCTTCAAGAAGCGGCAGAGCGCCGCCATAGAGAGGCCAAATAGCGATCCCAGCCCCACACTCTGTTTGCCCTTTCGATCGCTGCCACATCTCCGTCTCAAGCGATCCGAGGCGAGACAGATGCGACCCTCACGACTAAGCGCGAGGCGACCGACCTAGTGAACTGACTTTGCCTCCTCAGTAGTCCCTTTGAAGCCAGAGAAAATCCAATTTTGGTGAGCGCTATGGCTTCTTTTGTTGACGACGGGGATATTGCCATACCTTCGAGATGCTAAAATTAGCCAGCGGAAACCATGTCATTTCTCGGGGAAATACTTCCACCGGAAACCGTGATCAGCTGACATCCGCCCCCCAATCAAGCCCCCAACCAAGACTGGTCGCGATTGTCTCAAAGCACCCTGGACACATCGATGGCCGACAACAACGCGCCAGATTACAAGACTCTTTTTCTGCAGGCGGAAAAGAGACGCGAAGAGGCTGAAGAGCGACAGAAGCAGGAAGAAGAGCGGAGGAAGCAGGCTGAAGAGCGACAGAAGCAGGAAGAAGAGCGGAGGAAGCAGGCTGAAGAGCGACAGAAGCAGGCTGAAGAGCGACAGGAGCAACTTCAAGAGCTCAGCCAACCAACCACTTTCGTGGAATTCTTACGCCATTCCCATGACCTGCTCTCCCGACCGCTGAGAGTCGAGACACCATCTCGCTCGACTACCGGGAAAATCCCCCTTCCCACGGGGAAATATTGCCCAACACGATTAGAATACTGGACCGGCTGCACAGCGCAACAGTTTGAGCTTTACAGGTCCGTCCACAACTACCTCCAGTCAACACCGGGAGGGGCGCCGCGTTTGTTTTCATCTTTGCATGAGCTAGAAGGGTTAGGCCGACGACTTGGACGTAAGCCCATGAGCAGTGAGCAAGACCTTGAGGCTTATGAGCGGTTCGCTGTGGAAGAACACGTCAACGATATAATAACGGAGTTGTGCAAGATACCCGCTGCTCGTGAAGAGTTCGGCCTCGGTGATGGCGTCCAGTTTAGCAACCATACGAATTCCTTGAACGATAATGATGCCATTGAAGCAGATACAAGTCAACCGTCAAGCGTGCACCACCCAAGACCTGACCAATTCTGCATCCATCGAGTTGACGACCGCAGCACCACTCTCCTCACGACCGTCGAGTATAAGCCACATCATAAGCTTCCCGTCGCAACCCTTCGGATGGGGCTTCGACCAATGAACTTGTGGAAGGAGATTGTCAAGTCGAATAAAATACCCACGGACAAGGACGCGAAGATGCGGTACAATGCAGAGCGACTTGTCTGCTCCGCTCTTGTCCAGGAGTATCATGTCATGATCCAGGAAGGGCTCGAGTACTCCTACGTGACCAACGGGATCGCTCGGGTCCTCCTCCGTGTTCCACATGATGACCCTGGCACGCTTTACTACTTTCTATGTGATCCAAATAGTGAAGTGGACATGGAAATGGAAGCTACCCTTGCAAATACTTCTGTCGCAAGAACACTGTGTTTGTGTTTGATGGCATTCCACTCGCCTGTGCGAGGTCAGGAATGGAGGAATTCCGTACGACCAGACATTCCTATATGGAAGACCAGTTTCGATCACACTCGCTCTCACATTCCCAAAGACGAATTCCGGCAACTTCCTCTCAATTCCGACAGTACCGCGCCCGAATTTCCAAGCCCAGTTTCTGGTTCGACCTATGAACCATCGTCATCACCGCCAGACCCCGCAGAATCAACAGCTCGTCAAGTGTCTACTAGATCTCGAGTTAGCTGTGCCCCATCCGATGTGAGGCATCGCTCACAGTCACAATCACCCGACCCCGATTCAAACCCCGCAACACGCCGCAAACGAACTTTCAGTAATGTTCCGTCTTCTCCATCTGCCCAACGCGTGGCTCGAAAGAGAGACATAAATGATGATAAAGGCCCAGATAGCCAGTCCCGCCACCGCGATGCACAATTTTGCACCCAGCGATGTTTACTCGGGTTGCAATCTGGTGGTCTTCTAGACGACTGTTGTCCAAATGTGATGCTCCATCGCCGAAGCAAAGATGACCTGCAGCATCCGATTACCTCCGAAACTTTGATGCGTTTGCTAAAAGCACAATTGGATGAAAACATTGACCGATGCACACCCCTTGGAGGTTGCGGGGCGTACGGTGCGCCTTTCAAACTTTCTTGTGTCGTATACGGCTACACTGTCATCGGAAAGGGAACCACTTCGGGCCTGTGGAAAGAAGTCTCCCGTGAAGCGGAGGTATACAGAATTCTGCGAAAGGCGCAAGGGCTTGCCGTGCCTGTTTTCCTAGGTACGATCGACTTGGCAAAAATTTATTTTCTTCATGGGGCTGGCGAGATTCGCCATATGCTCGTGATGGGCTGGGGAGGCGAAAGTATAGCGTCGTTGGAGCTCACGCCTGGGCTCCTCCAGGAGATTCACAAGTCGAACAAGGAAATCAGAGCTTTGGGAATCATCCATGAAGACCTTCGGCGTGACAATGTCCTGTGGAATGAAGAGCTTGGGCGGGCGATGATCATCGACTTTCACCGCTCCACATTGAAATGTCGACCGACTTTGCAGCGGCCGCGAGCCTCAAAACGACGACTACAGCAACCAGAGAAAGTTGAATCAAAACGTCTTCGTGTGACGTGAAGACGGGTGCTCATTTATTGGATTAGCAATTCAATTATGCATGATAATGAAGCATGAAGCATTTCCGGCCCACGTCTTCATGAATTAGTCAGGATTTCTATCCATTGTCATTCTTGATGCCCGCTTCTCCACTGCATCTACTGGCTTCGGGTGATATACGATGCTATATGTGTTGACAATGACGAATTGATCATCCAATTCTGGCGCTCTGACTTGACTTATGTGATGCTGTGAATGATATGAAACATTGATTCAACTATGAAGCTTTAGGACCGATATTATGGGCTGTCGTGTACTAACCGAAAATATTGCGATAAGCGCCTAACTACTCGACAACCGAGAGGAACGAGAATATCCACATCACTTTTCCAGGTATGCAATTAGACATACATTCCATCAGTAGGCCTCTCCCTGCCAAACTCCTTCGAAAATTTCTTATTTGACTCAGCGGCTAACTCCAAGTATTTGTAGTTTACCTGGTCCACATCAGCCTCAGCGAGAGCGTGTGCAATTGCTGCGATGTTTTTGATCTGGTTCATGATTGTCAGCAAGTGGGAAGTATATAGCAGCGCTCTGGAACCCACCTCTCGTCCATTCAGGGCCAATGACTCCAATCGTCGGAGGTCATGCTCCTCAACAAGGGCAGGTCCTTGCATTGTACGTGCCCTGGCCAGAAAAGTTGACCAGAGACCTCTGCGAAACTCCTTGCTCAGGTCTTCATACTCGACGATCAAATGGATCCGGCTCAGGATTGCATCATCAAATTGAATACCCCGATTCGAAGTCAAGAAGAGAACTCCTTGATAATATTCCAGCTTTCGCAGGAATATAGTTACCAGTCGATTGTGGTTGTCATGGAGCGCTGTGCGGCTTGCCATGAACGCGTCCGCTTCATCTAAGAGCAGTATAGCATTGAAGTGCTTCGCGATCTTGAAGATGACTTCAAGCTGTGCTTCAAGCGCATGAGAATCTCCGTGGTCAACAACAAGTTCGCCTGCAGATATCTGGCAAAGTTAGCACGGCCACAATCAATGCGACGAATTGTTCCTACCGAATACAGAGGGAGCTTGAAATATTCCGAGGTTGCCTCAACCGTGAATGTCTTTCCGACGCCCGGTGGGCCACTAGCATGGGTTAGGGCGGAAGACTTGACAGGTTACATAAACACTTTGCCGACGTACTTTAGAAGGATGTTGAGCCCTTGACCTTTCCCATCAATTACGTCGTCGAACGGTACCGTCGGAATCAGACCCAGGCGGGTTTTCGTCAATGATAGGAGCATTGTCTTGGTCTCTGAAGGGATCTGCAGGCAGTCGAACGATTCGGGTGACCAATTCACGCCCTTCAGAGCACTGACTGCGCACTCCACTGGAATCAAATTAGTCAGACTCCGAGCAATTGTCAGTCGTCTCACATACTGAACATTTTCTCCTTGAAACTAAAACAGCATACTGTTGGGCAGGCGACCAAGAAATCGGTCTCGCTAAGTTCTTGTGCATCCACACCGTCACCTTGCATTTTCTCCTTCTCTCGCTCGCGGTTATCCATGAGCATCGCACTCGTGTCAAAAAATGTAATTCCACCTTTGTCATTGATCCCTCGGTCACGGAGTGACGGTCGGGAGTAGTTTGGCTGCATTTCATAGAAAAATGCAGAGTCCACTCCCACTTGACTGTTGATGTTGAGTTTGACAGCTTTCCCCTTGTTCATAAAAAATGCGCTGCCTTTACAGTGCTGAATGTGTGAGCCAGCCAAATCCCGGAACCTTTGACCTCTCTCAACTAGGTCTTTTCGGACCTGCTCGTGACTCGGATGGTGGCAGAGAGGGTAAGCTTCAAGAGTCTCGATCGGCTTTGACCCCCGGAACTTTGGCACACGCAGAAAAGTACCGGCCTCGCCGAACTTGACTCCGTCATAATCAAGGAATCGGCATTCGAGGTTAAACCACGTCTCGTCGTTTTGGGATATTTCTTCTCCCGCATCGAATTTGACACATCGCGGCTCTTTTGTGCCAATGCATGTGGTATAAACATGGCAACCAGGCTTGAAAAGCGCCCAAAGAAGGTCATATGTAATATGACCGTGCTGCAACATTGATTTGAGACGCTGCGAGATAGAAGCATATGCCTGCTTGAGGTGGTCGATGAGCAGGCGAAGCTGCTCCGTATGTGCCGAGTCATGGTCCGAACTGTTGTCCGTGTTCCCCACACATCTGTCGAGCTCCGGGAGGAAATGGAAAAGGACGTTTTGCTCGATCTAAATCCACGTCAGCTTTCTCTTCGAGATTTGACTCAACTCAATTACCGATGGCTTGTCCTCCATCAAGCTAATAGCTTTGATGTCGTGCAGCACCGCCCGCAGGATGTCACGTAGGCCTTCCGATTTGATATCTATGTAGGGCGTCACCTCCTCAGAATTCCGTTCTAATCATGCAATTAGTATTGGTTAGGTCCCCTGCGCAAAGACATTACGTACCAACTCGTTCGCGGACAACAAATGCATATTCAGCATAATCATCAAGACTATTGCTGGTCTCCACCGGGTCGCCGATCTTGTATTTACACGCTTCTTTGTCCCAGCTATATCGGAGTCAACTAGTTGCCAGAAAGTGATGAGAAGGGGAGTTGGTTGCTCATACGTTTCCACAACCGTCTTGAATCGGGATCCCGATGCCCATTTCTCAAACGATTTGAAATCATCCGAAGTAGTACAGATGGGACGATTGAGATCAACTTCATCTGCCACCTGAACAACCTCTTCCTGTTCATTGTTGGCAAGGCCAGACTGAGCAGGATTATTTGTCACGAAGGGTCCAACTGAAGCACATTCATTGCTGGTGAGTTTCACCAGCAACTGCTTCAGTTGAACCATGTCAGGGCCTCCTGGGGACTGGTCCTGGGTGACAGGAGTGTTTGGAGGTTCTTGGTTGGCAAGGTCGAGCATCTTTTCAAGAAACACACCAAAGAGATTCTTCAGATCCTTCACGGTAGCCAGAGACGCGGCAGTCCCCTTCCTTGGGCTATCTGGGGGCGTCAACCCTTGGTGGCAGGGAGAGGAAGTCTTCAATGCCATTGTGCAATTTGAACAACCAAGAAATATCGGTGCAGTATGGGAAGCTGGTATGAGATGTCCAAGAGATTGGAATGCTAATGATGAACAGAAAGGTCGATGAGAGCCCGAGGAATTGCTTCTTATACGTTCGTAACCTGTCGTCCACGCCGATGGCGTGGAGCGGTATGACATTATGCCGCGAGATGCACGGTGGACGCCTCGAACATGTTTGATTGTTTAGATACCTTCCAACCTAGGTATCAATAGCTTGACAGGCGTGCATGATTTGTTGTACCGTCATTCCGTACGCAGCTAATGACACTCTTTCTATGCCTGGTTATAACTTATGGGTATTGGCTCGTGCATTCGCTTATTCAGTCGTGCTTGCTCTTATTCACTCGTATCTGCTTTTGTTAACTTGTGTCTGCCCCACACTGGTCCGTGCAACGTGTGGCTAGTGTTTAGTCTTTCCTTTCTATGCCACAAGTATTCATCCTTGTAAAATCTATACTCAATTTGAGAATACGCTTGCTTGGCCGCGTATGTTCTGATTTATTCTTAGTTCGTTGGATAATTCTTGAACAGATTCCCAATTTGTTGAGCATGCGCGGCTGAGTTCAGTGATTCGGTTCGTCACGTGATGAGCCTTTAAACGTGTCCCTGGCTCGAAGGTCCTCTCTGTGTATATAGAACACAATCCTCTGAACAGAAACACACTCTCACACAAATATCTGACACAATACAACGCCATATAGTGGAAGCCCTCTCTTGGTTTGATACGTAATGCTGCCCGAATTGCTCCCTTCCGATCGGGCTGCTCTGGCTTTGTCAGGTCGCAACAACCGAGCCCCGCCGATACCCCGCCAAAAAAACTCACCACTTTACAATCATACCCTTCCAACCCCGGACGTATACAGTCTGTGTTGCTGTTCAGGTTCTTGACCGAAGCCCGTCATACTTCACCCATCTGCTTCCTGAATACTAATCTGGCCCTGCTTCCACAGTTAAAGTGAAATCCTACTCGCGAAACCAATCTCCAACTAGCCACAAAAATATAGCAGCGCAGCTAGGTGGTGGCTCCTGAAAGATTATTCTGAACAAACTCTCTATTTCGAATATCTTCTACCGGAAGACTTCCCAAGTCATGGCTGAGAAAAGTGAAGTGATAACACTGGATGCCGCTCCTCAAGACGATGAGCGTCTTAGGAAGATGGTTCAAGAGAAGGTGGGAAATGCCCTGCATCTTTTAATCCTCTTACTAAAGTAATAAAACAGGTGAAAAGAAATGTTACCCTCGACAGAGATTGGACAGTCGGCGGCAACCTCGAAAGCATAGACCCTTCAATACCTGCGCTGCTTTTAAAGAAAGATGGTGCATGGGGCGCCGTTAGGGTCGACACTAGCCCTGTGTTGAATGAGGTTTCAGGGCCAGGGATGGACCCTGGAATTGCCTTGGTTATTGTCAAACCTGGCGAAACCTGCAGGTTTTATCAAAGTCCTTCAGTTCGATACTTCCGTTACGCCAGTTAGATCCCGCGCGACTCGAATATATTTGACCAACGCCTCACTTGCTCTAAGAGAAAGTTCAATGCGTGCGGTCCGTTCTGAGGAGGAGTCTAGGTTTATATCGATCCATGGCAATGGCGATCCAAATAAGGGACACATCAGTTTCAACCTTGGCGAACCAAGTTCATACTTTTGGAAAAAGTTCAAAAGCTCCGCGAACTCGATATCGACAACCGTGGGAGGAGGCTGATTCGTGGAAGAGTAATCCTTCGGCATATCTGCTACTTGTATTAGTGATATTTTCATTGAGGAGTGATGTGAGCCTTACCTGCTGTATATTTTTGTTTGAATTCATCATTGCAGATTTCCTTAGCCTTGATGGTAAGGCCATTCGGGCACTTGCGGATGGTTTTCCACCATTGACGCACTTCTAGCACAGTTTCCTCCGAGATTCTTGACAACCTCGTGATACTTATCGCTGTAGCAAAGAGGAAGAAAACCTCTTCTCCCAAGCGTCGGAGAATGTCAAATAAAAGCTTTCGCGCCCGTAATCTTCCGAAGCGTTGTGCTTCGGACAACCCAGTCAACACAGGACTTTCAAGCAAAACCAAGCATAACTGTAGTCGCTCATCTTGATCATGGAGTAAAGGACGGTTCTCTTCATCGAAAGTCTTCAGTTCCTTTTGGAGAAGCTGCAGTATTCCAGTCTTCGGCCGAGGCGTCTTCCGTCGTCCCGATGACGTCATTATAACTGTTAGGAAATATGAGGCGTGTTGAGTAAGAAGTTGCACGAGGCAATCAGAGAGGATAAGACAAATGAGGGGGAAAAATTAAGAAATAAAGTAGGACACGACAGGATGGCGAGGGGAACGCAAGGGTGAGGACGAGCCTGTAAGAGTGAGGACAAATATGTAAGAGTGAGAACGAGAACGTAGGAATGAATAAGAGTGAATAAGAGAGGGGTTGCACAGTGACGCATCTTAAATAGAATTCCGTGCCTAGCTGCTCCTCCGGAACGTTTTCTTATTGGTCTGCCCTCCTAGCCCAGCCCCATCCCAGTTTGCTGCGGTTCATGAAAACAGTCTGGCCAACAGGCTGACACACGTTATGAAACTCTCTATTGAAAACAATCTCATCCCACGTATTACCGGATCCACTACATCTTGGCGGGGCTCATTTGGCCGGTTGATCTTGCGGAATAGGCGTATCGCCCTGGTATGCGATACTACCCAATCACCTTCAGCTTGTTGGTTTAGCTGCTGAACTAGCTGTAGACCTTCTTCAACCGATAGGCCCCCTTCATGTGGTATTTGCCGATTCGATCGTGTACATTTGCCACGCGTAGATTGCGTTTGTGTACCCCACCCGGTCACTGTCTAGTACCTCAGTGGTATATATAAGTATTTATAATACGATAAGATGTGATTAGATACTTATATGTACTTTTGAGTTACTGGAACAACACATGGTGGGGAATGCAAACTGCTTGTCAGGCAGGGTAATTTGTCACATTGAGGCACAAAATGCCTTTCATATCACAGGATCACGCTATGCATTGACGGTCACCTCCATGCTCTTGAGCCTCTTTTACTTCTACCGCAGATTTGTCTACTTCGCCCAATGATAAGCGGCTTGCTCTTGATATGTGCTTCAGAGGTCGGTCCTGAATTATTAGGAATCACTAAGTCTGGTCGTGCTCCGCCCCTTCGGATGAGATATTTATATCGTGTTGACAGGGTTCCCCGCTCGGTTCACACACCGTCGTCGATGTAGACATGACTTTCGAGCAAGATGACATTTTACTTATTTCATTTCCCTTCATGTACCTTCATCTCCGCTAGAACTCTCAGAGCAGTAGCTCGCTCAGTGCTTACGAGGTCTCAAGCCAGCTGTGCACATTCGGGTCAATAGCAAGCAATTGTCCTTAGAGACAGGTATTCGAGGAGGTGTTTGTCTCTGTTTACCTTTACGGTTAAGTTCTCCATAGCGCATATGGTGAGGCTCAGCGGGGTAGTTACGTGTCAAAGCGCATTTCCAATCGTACTCATCGGATAAAATCCACAATGAGAGCTGTCAGAAACCTTCGAGGGGTACCCGCATGCTATGTGCTTTTCATTTGCTTGGGCGTATCGCCCTGACACAGCTGACACATGCCTTGCATTTTGAGATTTTTGAGTTGATCCTTTACCCCGCTCCACACGAGCTGGACATAGATTATAGTGATGAGAAAAAAAGGGAAGCGAAGAGTGTGCTTAAAACTATATAAGGATACAATAGTCGGTCGGATGTTCCTGAACCTGTATTATCTCTAACTTCTATTATTCTTTAAAATCTTGACTCTATCATTGTGATCGATAAAGATCAAAACTTATTGAAGATGAAGTGTCCCAAGTGCGATAAAAACAATATCACTGGGAGAACCCATTGCGAATTCTGTGGTGCTGAGCTCCCCGGATCCATGTCCCGACCTGTCATGCTCAATATGGTACGTGTCGATTAGACTCGATGTTTGATTTTAACGTCACTGACGGCTGGAAGGACAAGACTATTTACCAGCAAAGCGGCACGATCATACTAGGAGAAGAACAAGCTGGGAGGTCCTAAATGTCAAACTTGGACGGAAACAGTGTCACTCTTTGCTTTTACTGCAGAAGACTAGCAGAATGGTAGCTCACTCCTGTCCTTATGCCTCATTTGGCAAGCTCAATCCACAACTGCTTAAGAAACGTAAACCCCTGTCGTCCAAGTTCGGATATTTGCACAATGAGTAGAAATCCAGCCAAAAATTGCGGGCCTCAGTATGATCTGGCAGATGCTTGCGTAACAGCTCTTTCCATTCCTTGTCTTCTTGCCCTAGACCAATTCCCGCGCAAGTAAACTCCCACCAAACAGGGAAGTAGCCCGAAGCTTCCCAGTCCAGAATACCTGCCAAATTACCATTGTCCACGATAATATTGACATTGGTAAGGTCACCGTGAGTGAAGGTATAAGGAGTAGCAGTTGGCATACGTTGACGCAAATTCAAGCGAATTTCCTCTGGCACTTTGGACAATGCTAACGACATCTCAGTCCACAGCTCATCGTCAGATGAAATCGGCCCGTGCCCAATGCCGTACCCATTCGGAAATAGAAAAGCCGAGTATAGCGGTCGCCCGCCTAAGCTTTCCATTCGGTTCGAGTGAAGCTCGCGAAGCTGCATCGCATACTCAGCGGTCTGTTTTGCGACGCGTTCTTTGTCCGCTCCGGACATGGTAGGCCAAATTTCACTCAAGGGGTGGCCTTGAATCCGTTTAGTAAGCAGAAAATATGCCCCGTTATCTTCCTGCCACTCTTCAACGATTTTTGGTATAGGTATTGATGTTCTTTCGGTCAAAAATCGGATGTTGGGAGATTCGAAGTTGGGTGGCTCAGAGGACCGTTCTTTCAGAATCAGGTTGGAACCCAAAGACCATGCTCCTCGATTGCTGACGCCGTAGAAGATTTTCACATGACTGTTGTAGCGACACCCCTCTTGGCGTGTTGGTGACCAGCTACATGCTGAGCAGATATTTTCGGTATCCATCTAGGGAAGGAAGGCCAGAAATGGTCTTGTGATAAGTAATCAGAAGGAAATAGCCTTAACGTTGGGAGGAATCTGGGGTTCTTATGTAGTAGCACAAAGGCTGAACCAACAAACAGACCGCCATTTCCCCCCTCGCCTACACCGCCTAATTCCAAAACGCCACTTATAAGGTTTTCGTGGCGAGCAGGCCTCGGCCTTCGCATTTGAATAAATGATCCACTTTCATGCCTCGATCTTAAGAGAATAGGCTTGGTCATGTCACATAGTTTTGATTGGTAAATTCGAGAATACAGGCCAAAATGTTAAAATATGAGGCATGCAAAGCAGTGGTATAATCCATGGGACATCTAACACCAGCTTTAATTGAGGGTAAGGAATGTTGTCTTAGGTGCGAGCGATTATCTCCTCGAGCTTCACTTTCCTACCCAATCCATCTCTCAAGCATTATCAACGTACGTCGGGGAAAGAGCCAGAGCAATGACGTCTCAGCATTATTGGCGGTGATCAGTGGGGCTCGGTGGAAATTCAGGCCATATGCCCTCAAGAATGCGAGGGCTTAATATAACAACGCAACCACGCGGTCTACCATGTCAGCCAGTCCTATAGGGACTGCTCTGGTAGAGACCATATCACCGCTAACGCAGGAAAACTCGAAAACTACTAATTCGGAACAGAACCGGTTCGACGAAGCTGTGTTGAAGTCGGCATGTCAAAAGATGAGGCATACAATCCGTTGTAGCTAAGATACTTGCCTAGGCTTTTATTAAGTATTATTGAGTGGCAGTCAACGGCAAAACGATATAGTCAATGGATTGGGGAAATTTTTGAGGCATATGATGAGAAGCTAGTTAGTTCCAACTTTTTGAGGTTGATGGATCTTGACGAGGAAGCAGTCGCTTTCCAATCGAGTTGGCCTCATGAGCCACCATTCGCACACTTTGGAAGATAATGATATGCAAATAATGAATACACGAAAGAAACCATCGCCGTCAAGTTCTAGCTCTTTTGGCCAATCGCCCCGATCGTCTGAGCTCAGAACGCATACCATCAGGTGATAATTTGCGTTTCACTGGTCCCGCATCATGAGAGCGGTGCGGTAAGCTCTTCCCAACGGAAGTATCAATTGCGTCTATTTCCAGAGTAATAGCGCCGCTAGTCATCGAAGGTTCAGGTACGCTGTTCAACTCCCTGGGACCTTCAGCTTGAGAAACATTGCCTCTATGCCTTCGTCTTCTGGGAGTAGGTCGATGCGTGCTTCTAGGCTTTGTAACTTTTGCAGGATTCTCTTGATAACCAGACGCAGGCGAATGAAGCGTGCGATCGGCAGAAGACTGCTCAGAAGAGAAGGCGAGGAAGCATTTTGGGTCTGCCCCATCCGAGTGTGTGCTCACAACAACTCTTCCAAAGAAGTCTTGTCGGCCTTCATACTCTGAGTTTGAAGGGGGCCATGTTTTATAAAGTTCGATAGAAACTCGTCCGATAAATTCGTGTCGCCGACTGGCTCCCTTTTGCCACTCTGGAACAGCCGATTCAATGATCGCAACGCCGTGCGGCCCCTTTCCACATCTAGGCGCATTAGTACTGTGATAGACCGAATTCTTCTCAGGAGAAAAGGTGAGGAAGCATTTTGGGTTTGCCCCTTTCAAGGAGACCAACACAACGCCTCGTCCGAAGAGGATATCGTCTTGCTTGCAATCCACTACGCTGGAAGCTGAACGTGGCATAAACAAGGCTCGTCGGATAGCCACTTGGTTGACTATAAATCGCTCTGGCCACGTAGCCCCCTTTTGGAAATCTGGAACATACAATCGCACAGTCACACGGCCTTCTGTGCTTGGTTCTTGTTGCTGTTTGGTCCAGTTTGAGTTACTTGGCATCGTGACTTCTGAAAAAAATATCAGCGACCAGATTGAACCTATAGTAGGGTATCTGACTCACGAGGGGTCTGCATCTCATCATAGAAAGATTTAGCGTGTAGACAATCGGCGTTCCGACAGTGGTCCACATGATCGTAGATCGCGGCTAGTTCATCGCCGATGGTAGTAGATATGGCAGGATGGCCTCTCTCAAGGGAAATATCGGTTTGGACTGTTGTTTCTTGTGGAACAGCTTCGCGGGTCATCGAAGCAGTCTCTGGCACACTGCCAGCCTCCCTGGGTTCCTCGGCCTCAAAAAGCTTGCCTTTCTCCATGCTTTGCTCGCCATCTTAAAACCCTTAGTATGACAGCCACAAATATTCGTCGGCCAAGCGTACCTGCGTGGCCAATTGCAACATTCTCACTCCTCGCAGCCCCAGGACCAGAACAAACCTGGGACGCGTCAAACGAAATCTCGGCCACTTTCAGAGCTTTGTCATCGAAGTGAAAACAGTTCGGGGTTGATTGCTCGAATGATCGAAGGTCTTCTGGATCCTCACAGACTAGCGATCTGGTTGGCGCACGGACGGAGGAGGAATCAACAGCTTCGCCTTCGTCTACAGGGGCGGCGAGGTTTCTACCGATCAACGTCTCCCAGAATTCCGGCGTAGCTATGATCTCAGTGTCGGCATCGGAACCAAGCCGGTCTGGCTCATCACCGTACCAACCCTCGTTAACATGGATCACGATGGGATTGGATGCCGAGCCCAACGGAGCAAGATCATCGCCGATCAGTATGGGATTGGCCTGCGTGCCTAACTCGGGGGAAACGTTGGAGTTGCGTACGACCACTTCAGGCCATTCACGCGGCTCAGTGAGGATTGAAGCTTCGCATTGTCAAGTTAGTGAAATCAATCATGCTTGTAGAAGATCCCTTACCGAAGGTTTCGTGTGCTTTTTCTGTAAAGGAGGTCATATTGACTTGAATCAGTAGAAGAGATGGAAACAAATACGTAGTGGATAATGCGGGAAAACCCGAGAACTTGGATGCAATAAGAAGACCAAATTGGATTCTTGTCTACTTTCTCTCCAAGACGGCGTGCGAGATACATGGCTTTATACCTCTCGTCAGACCGATCACGCCTTGCTCAGCCTGCACACTGAGGCGGACGACTCGCTCGGAGAAGGTTCAAGCTTAGAGGGCGAAAGCTCCAGCAGGATGGCATCCAGACTCGACCTGCCTGCCAATCGATTCAGTAACTGATGCGCCGTGCAGGGTACTTGCGCACGAATGATTCGCCCGCCTATCCGCTTGATCCAATAGCCATATTGCAAAGCGCTGTTGCTATTTCGGGGGAACCGCATGCCTGCGCGTCGTCTGCATCCGGTGATCACCACCAGGTCGACAGAGCTCCGCTTGCCAGTCGTTCCGTGGCCCAGGACCGAAGTCAAAACGCGTAGGACGCGCCGACATGGAGATAATAGCTCCCTCGTCGTTTCCAGTTCGCATCCCGTTCGTGCTGCACGAGTAAAACCCTGTTTTTAAACCCGTCCATCTCATCTTCTCCGCCAATCGCTCATGAAGTCAACGGGGGCTTCGGCGACAAGGCGCACTCGGTGACTGAGGGCTCTGAATGTGAACGACGGCACGAAAAACAGTGCAGGTCGACGGGAATGGACATTGGCACGCGGTCTGACGGGATCGCCTGGCGGCTTCTTCAGGTTCGACATGGCTGGCGTGAAGCCTTGGGATCATCGTGATAGGGCGGGGCGTTACTGTGTTCGTCACGTCAACCACTAGCTGACGCGAATTGAGGCCGAGAAAGTCTCGTCGTTCCTTGGATCCGAAACGATACGGGCGTGATCAGCCAAAGGTTGCCAATGCTCTCGCCCTCGCTCTGCCCCCCACCCAAGGGAGATTTGAACCGCTACACACGCGCGAAAGTCCAGAAAGGGTGTAGGGCGAATGCTCCTGGATGCGCGCAAGTTCGCATAAACGTGAGAGGCGGCGGACCTGTAGGTCGGCGTAACGGACCAAGGACAAAAACAGCATGTCGACCGTAATAGCGAGAGCTGAGCGTGTGCGGTATTTTCGCTATTGGCCGGTATCACCGGGTTGTGTTTCGAATATTCATGGACTGGGTACAGAGGAACTGGGGAGACCGACGGTGACGCCCGGGGCTGTGCAATGTAACCTCAGATGCTTCAGACGGAGTGGGGCAAGCGGCGTCAAGGATACGCCGACACTTTGTAGGATGTGGATGTGGATGTGGGATATGGAGGCCGGTAAAATCAGGGACGAGAAAAGTGCACTGGCAGAAAGGCACAGATAGCTTCGCGGTATGATGCAAAATCACTCGCTTGGGGGAGGAGTAAGAGTATTGACACGAAATCACACGGTGCGGCTGCGGGCTGGATCATCCCAGCGGTTCTGTTCCTATGCGACTGCCATTCCAGCCGCAGGGGCGAGAGCGAAATGGCGTCGGATCGAGCGGCATCTCCGGTAGAATGAAAGGGGCAGTGTGTGGGGCTGAAAGTCAAGGCGTAGTGGTCGGTGGGGCCAGAGTGAAAGAAAGGGGGCGGCGATGAGTGCAAGATAGAGGAGTTGAAGGAAAGGAAAAGAAGGAGAGAAGAGGACGAGAGGGCAAGTCGGGTCTTTTATGTCGGGGCGACATGAGGGGGAGGTTACAAGACGGTGTATTGGGGCGCTAGGCCGGGAACGGCAAAACTAACCGCATCTAGTAATTCACAGGTCCCTATATTACATACGAGATAACAGAAAGACAACGCAGCTAGATTAAGACTCAGTATATCTGTGGGTATGACGGACTCACGGAGTAGTGCCCTTGCATCTACACCATTCAATCAGGAACCAGCCATTTCCACCTTCCATCACTTCCAGCTGTACGGAGTCGCTGACCTTCAAAAGCGCCAGCCATTCACCACTTGAATGAAACTATTCGGGCCTCGTCGACTTCCAATTCATTCCTGCCTCCCTAACCTTGAACTGACTACCATGAAGGAGCTGATACCTCGGGGTTGAACCACAGTTTCCACCTTGACCTAGTTTCGTAGCGTCACACGCACTGCATACCTGGAAGATTCTGCTGAGGGGCGGGGCAATTCGGACGAGGGCTTGACTGGTAAGAGGTATTTCTTGAATTATTCCATATACGGTACATAGGTAGGTAGGTAGCCAGGCGGATAAATCCAACTTCATGAACCGGTGGACCGATGATCAATAAACACCCGACGAGAAATCTGACATTTGGCCCATCAACACTTAACACACCTGTCTCTGTATGTTCTGGGTCCACTTGCTCTTCCTCCCCGCTTGACACCGTCTTACACTTTCATCTTCTGGTTCCTCTTGTGCGGTGTGCACACTGCGCGGTGAAGTATGCACAAGCTGATGCTCTCGGTGATGAATGAGTTCTTGAGACTAGAGTAGGTATGGGAATGGTCCATTCTTGGTAGGTCAACGGTCCGTCAGCAATCAACGGTCAACGCTCGATGAGGCGGTGGTGAGGGAATAGCTGTATAAGGGGTTGGTCATTGTCCATCGACTCGAAATGAAACGAGCCGCACAGGAGGAACACAGTGTCCGCGCGACAACTCCGGCCTTGATATCCACATTTATAGAGCCTCGACCATTCTATAAGATAGAAGGAAGGTTTCTCGGGAGTAGAGTCTACCTGCCTGGCTGATGTAGCCTACCTAGATGTTCTGTGGGCGTCACAAGGAGACTGAACACCGGAAGCCAAAGGTCCATCATACACGATCAACATAGTTCGCATGTGTTGGTAAAGTTGAGAGTCCCATGTAGCAATGATGAATGAATGATCAACTAGACTGCGTCGAATACGTGGGTATCGGTCCTGAGGTTCACCAAAAGGCTTGACGCTGCGGATGCAAGAACAGCCTGCTATCCGGAAGTAACAGAGGAAAAGCATTCCCATGTTGTACGTCCTACTATGCCACTTGCTTCGGCAGATGAGGTTTCTACAAGTCTCTCCGACGCAAAGCTATGTTGGATCAAACAAAGGAAATTGACTTGAACACCAAGGAAAATATTTAGGGCAGGTTTTCAACCTCTAAATACACAATAATGAAACACAAGCCAGGTCAGGGTGCGTCTAAACAAGGCTTTTAGAAAGATGCGAGGAAATAGTCAAGGGAAGTAAATCTCATCAGCTCGCTTGCCAAGCAGAAGGGATGTTTCGCCTCGTTCAACGAGCACCGCCATTGAATCTCGAATCACCTTCAACAGATCTCTTACTCGCCCAATCTCCCGCATGTCAGACCCGTCTCCTCCACAAGGCGAAGTCAGCGCTTGTTTTCCCTCATGTCTCCCTTGCTCATTGAGAAAAAATCTCGTCGAATCTGCGTCGTCGGGGCTTTCGCCTCGACAACCTCCTTTCCCGACAGAATCAGCTTCACTGCCAAGTCACACAGTGATCACACGTCAGGGTTCACAGCGCGAAGGGAACCACATGGACAAGGATGAGTAAATCCTCCACAGTCGTTCTTTCCTTCGGACGTCGACAGCAAATCGAGACCAATGTCGCGCAAGACAACTAGGCCCAAGAACAGCACAGACAAAGTGTACTCCAGAGTGAGACACCCGCTAACGGGGCGGAAGCCGAACACCACAGGGGAAGCAGCAAGAACATGTTCGAAGAGTCCCGATCCTGGAATCGGGAAGACGGGGAGCATGGGAGAAAGAAATGAGAACAGACATACAGTGGAAGACAGGTCTTTAATGCAGAGGAAAGGATTTCAGAGAGCCGCGAAAGTTTTCGACATAAGGGGATTGTTAAACATGGTAGAAACAAACCCCGCCGCTAGCTAAACAAAGTGGATAAAATTACATTTAGGAAGAGCCCTCAAGCTCAGCCAGAATCTTCTCACCCTTGGCACGGGCGGAGGCGAAGTCACCGACCATGTAGAAGGCGTTCTCAGGGAGGTCATCACCCTCACCGTTGATAATAGCCTTGAAGGAGGCAATGGTGTCCTTCAGGTCGACGAGCTGACCCTCGATACCAGTGAAGACCTGGGCGACAGCGAAGGGCTGGGACAGGAAACGCTGGAGCTTACGGGCACGCTCGACGGTAAGCTTATCAGCCTCAGACAACTCATCCATACCAAGAATGGCAATGATATCCTGGAGGGACTTGTACTCCTGGAGCATCTGCTGGACACGGCTGGCGGTGTTGTAGTGCTCGTCACCGATGATACGGGGGTCGAGCATACGGGACTTGGAGTCCAGGGGGTCGACAGCGGGGTAGATACCCAACTCGGAGATACCACGAGACAACACAGTGGTGGCGTCCAAGTGAGCGAAGGTGGTAGCGGGGGCGGGATCAGTCAAATCGTCAGCAGGCACGTAGACGGCCTGGACGGAGGTAATGGAACCCTTCTGGGTGGTGGTGATACGCTCCTGCATGCCACCCATGTCGACGGCGAGAGTGGGCTGGTAACCGACGGCAGAGGGGATACGACCGAGAAGGGCGGACACCTCGGAACCGGCCTGGGTGAAACGGAAAATGTTGTCAATGAAGAGCAGCACATCCTGACCTTCCTCGTCACGGAAGTACTCGGCAATGGTCAGACCGGTCAGGGCGACACGGGCACGAGCACCTGGGGGCTCGTTCATCTGACCGAAGACGAGAGCGACCTTGGAGTCACCCTCGAGCTGAATGACACCAGTCTCCTGCATCTCATGGTACAGATCGTTACCCTCACGGGTACGCTCACCGACACCACAGAACACGGAGTAACCACCGTGAGCCTTGGCAATGTTGTTCTGTTGAGATAAAAAGGAACCGGGTTAGCGAGCTGCTGAGGGAGAAAGTCGACGGAAAATGCAAAAGGTTGAGCGAGCCGAAAAGAGGAAGAAACTTACAATCAACTCCTGGATGAACACAGTCTTGCCGACACCGGCACCACCGAACAGACCAATCTTACCACCACGGGCGTAGGGGGCGAGCAAGTCGACGACCTTGATACCAGTGACGAGAATCTCAGCAGAGGTGGACTGCTCGACGAACTCTGGGGGCTCGGCGTGAATGGGGAGGAACTTGGTGGCCTTGACAGGACCACGCTCGTCAATGGGGTCACCAGTGACGTTCAGGATACGGCCGAGACAGCCGGGACCGACGGGGACCTTGATGGGGGAACCAGTGTCCTTGGCGGCGGCACCACGCATAAGACCCTCAGTACCTGGACAGGTAGCATTAGCATACTGCAGGGATATGACAGCGTCGACGTTCCAGGCTGGGCCAGGTAAAGTTCCGATTCATTCCAGATCGGAATCAGGCACAATAGAAACATGACCAGGGTGCCATAGAAGAGAGAGGAGGAGAGGAAGAGCGAGCTTACCGTCCATGGCAATGGTACGAACAACATTCTCACCCAAGTGTTGCTAAGGAAGCAGGTTAGCGTCGTGTGATGGTAGTAGATTGAAAGGGGACACAGAAAAGGCAATTGGCCTTTCGAGGTTGGGAGGTGGTCGGTCGCGGGTGGATCCGACCAATCAGAGGGCACGTACAGAAACCTCGAGCACAAGCTTCTGGCCGTTGTTCTCGGTCTCAATGGCGTTGAGAATGGCAGGGAGCTTCTCGCCCTCGAACTTCACTGTGGCATGGCGACAAAGAATTAGCGTTTGTTTCTGATTCGGTGTTGAGATCGATTGCGATGAGTTGGACGATGGATCGGGGGGCGATGGAAAAGATTTTCGCGCGTCCGTCCCGATGCCGACAGGGTGATCCGAGCAGCCACGTACCATCAACAACGGCACCGATAACCTGGTGGATCTTGCCGTTCTGAGCGACATCTGAGCTGGCGAAGCGAGCAGAGAGAGCGGGCAGAGCATTGGCGCGGAGAGGCTTGAAGGCGCGGGCGACGGGGGTCGGCCGGGCATAGGCAGCCCTCCCGAAGGTCCGGGCAAGTCCGCTGTAAAAAGCACAAAAGGATCAGTTAGGGGGGGGTGAAAAGATCTTATGGATAGACACAAGAAGACCCAAGGTCGATGGACGAAGGTGTGAATAGGATGGGTGACGTACCTCTTGAACATGATGGATGTGTTGAAGAGCGAGGTGTGAGGATCAGGAAAGGTGTGGATGGGGGGAGGAGGGAAAAGAGGGAAGAAGAGGAAAGAGGTTGGTGGACTCTACTCAGTTTCCCTCCCTTCTCGCGCTGGCACGGGAACTGGACCGCACTACACCCTTCCGGGATGGTTTTGCCGATGGTCCCGTGATGAACCGATGGAACACCAGGATTTGTTGGCCAGGGCAAGTATAAGGGTCGACTAAGCTGGAACAGAACCATAACAGAACAACTACCTAAGATCGCAAGCTCATTGACAGATTCAATCCGTTGGATTTGTTCATTGTCATCTTCCATGGAGTGATTTTGTTCTATTCTCTGCTGATCTCTTGTATGCTGTTTCTCATTCTTCCGTTGCCAGGCAATTCTTGTCCCTTCTCACCGGTCGGCTTGGCGCCCGGATGCAGGGAGAGCATCCTCTAGGGCATCCAAGTATACCTCCTGTATCATCTCTTGTCTAGCACAGCAATGTGCAGTCAATGCGATCACCAGAATCTGAGGATTGCACCTGATACCACTCGCCGGGTATTGAGCTCATTGAGACCATCTTCTGTCCAAGGGATATATCATACTCCAACTGGGGCAGGTACACGAATCCTCAGCGAAAATCTCTGACGTGTACTTCGGGGTCCTTTAACCGCCCATCACTCCGTTTTGGGTGTATATGTCAAGGTGCATCCATCCTCTAGTCCTGAGTCAAAAGAATATCCTGCTCAATAGGGAAGACATGATATCTATTACTATCGAGTACCTCATGGATGTACAGTCCCTATTTTTGCAATTCCCATACGTGAGGATCAATGTTCATTGTCGCTCTGCGCTTGGACAGGGGTTCTCCGCACCAGCTCTGCAGGTTCCGAATCCCTCCGGGAAGGCGACGCACGAACGGGTCCCAAAGCACCTGCGTACCTACGTAGACTTCCATACAAGCTTGTCAAGTATAGGACTACTACATTCCAGACAACGACCAAAAATATACATCTTTCAATTGTCAGAGAGCCAGAAGAGATAGGACACCCTGGAATTCAAAGAGAAAAGCAGAAAACACGGTCAACCCTGTTACTCTATGGCGACAAAGGAGATACATTTGACTATAGCACAGTACAGGATACACGCATTTTGGGATGCTTGTGGGCCAAAGGACAAAAATTCACAGAGAGCCCCGACTGAGAGGGTGACGGAATGCCCACCAGCGGTCATGTCAGTAAAGACAGAACCGGCGATCTGGAAATCGTATTACGAAGAAAAACATGTCTCCGAGTCCAGAAGGGAGGGGTGCAAGGTCTGGGATCATTCCAGACAACCCGTCAACAGGGCCCTGCTCATCACTTCAAATCAAAAAGCCAATCGATTTATGACTTCTCGGCAGCAGGGCTCTGAACGAAGCCCTTGCCCTCGTAACCCTCCTTGCTGATGCCGTGGATGGGGTTGATCTTCTCGGACTGTGATAGAGGGATTTCGGTTAGCTTACTTTGACCCTCCAGACGCAATTCAGACCAGGTAGTGGTCTCGAGTTGCCTTCTCTTTGTAGCAAGACAAAAACTTACCTGAGCGTACTCGTTGGTAGCCTCCTGCCACTCCTTGGACATGGTCTTGGGCTGGGGCTTGGCGAAGTAGTGAACAGCGTAGAAGACAGCGATGGAGGCAGCAGTGAGCTGAGCAACCTTGAAGAAGATGCGCAGACCCTCACCCTTGGGGGCCTCGGCGCGGGGACCGTGAGGACCGAAGGCGATCCAGTAGGCTAGAGACATGATGTCAGAAAACTTGCAGAGTAGTTATTGCAGGAAGGGAAAAAAAAGATAGCGAGTCGGTCATTCTCGGAAGCCAATGGACTCTTTGGGCATGGCTGAGGCACGAGCAATGACAATCTTCGAGCAACGGGAAAGGATGGACAAAACATTACATACCAGCCTTCTTCTCCTGCAGAGTCATCTGGTGCCAGTCGACCTTCATGCGGTCACGGAGCTGCATCCAGAGCTCGGCCTGCTCCTGAGGGGGCATAGCCTCCCAGCGCTTCTCGATGCTGGCCAAAGTAGGATTGGAGATAGCGTGGTCAGAGGCAGCGCGGGTCTGCATGGCGTTCAGCGAGGCCACAGGGCCGGCACGGATGGCGGCCGGGCTGCGAGGAGCAGCGCGAGCGATGGAGCGAAGAAACATTGTGCGGCAGGTGGGAGGTGGGAGCACCACGTCGAAATGAGGTCAATTGATGGTGGAAAGAGCAGTCCAGGTCCAGAGAGGTCTGGTAGCGGGGGCGACTCGGCTGGAGTAGAGAGTGGAGGGGGAGGGTCGTGGGTTGGGGAAGAATTGAAGTTGTTCGGGTGGTTCGAAGTGGAAAGTCGCGAGGTTTCCGGACTAGCGTTGGCTTGGTTTGTCCGCCAGCTGATTGGGCCGTTGCTCAGCCTGGGCTCCCACGGGACATCATCAATTCCCAGCAGCATCATACGACGATGGAACTGGAGAGGCACCCAGCACTTTTGCATAGAACACAAATGCCAATATCTGTGAAGATTTTCGATAGTTATCTCAACAGATTCGAATATGGATGACAGGAAAGACGACGATAATTGAGATCCTCAAGAAACCCACCCCCGACCGGCTACTCACAGCTATCTAGGTAGTTATATCTAGACGAGTAGTACCTAATGACTGCGATCTCACGTAGAGCCATTCATTACACTAGAGCGTCGCATGGCCCACAACAATGTAAAACCGTGGCATTCACTTGCTGTTAGCTTCAGAAGCCATTGAAAACCAATAGAACATTCAATGCTCGGTCGCGTCTACTAAATTCGGTTCCATGGTGCCTCGGTTTCAAACAATAGGTGATATGGTATGGTGCTCTCCTCGCCCAGATACAATCGAAAAGGCCAGAGATGCACCTCGCTGACGCAAAGACAGTCGCGAAGTCGGCACGAGTACGAGTTCCGGGTATCCACAGCCACGAGTTCCTCTATCAATTTAGCGTTGAGTTGATAAATCACCAGGATAGACGGGAATCGTCAAAATTCTTGCATTGCCACTAGGCAAAAGCTGCAACAAAACGGTAAAATACGAGAACGGTGTGCAGAGAAGGGGATAAATTTGAGTGTGCCATGACACCATTGAAGTAGGAAACAACCCCCCGTCGATCACGCAGCCCGGACCCAGCCGGCGCATTCATTTATTTGCCAGCCTTGCCACCGCTGGCCTCGCTCAGGACAGTCTTCCACTCAATGTCAGACTTGTCATCGGCGTGGATAGAGGCAGACAGGTTGAGAGCGTTCTTCAGAACCTCACGCGTGCTGGCGTAGATCATAGACCACTAAGATGGATGGGTCAGTACTTTTTCTGAGTGTCTAGCAGCTGTTGCCAACATCAAGACAATGATGGTCACTTACGAGGGTGGGGGTGTCGCTAGGAACCCAAGAAATGAAGATGATCTTGCTTCTATGCGCGTAGAAGGTGTGAGCAATAGAACTGGCCGATGACCTCGTACATGGGAAGAGCCCGAAAAGGGGAAGACGCACCTCTTGCCCTCACCACCGCCAAGGTCGTACTCAACATCGTAGACGGCGTAACGGGGAGCGGGGCGACCTTGGCTGTCCTTGGAGGCAGCAAGCTGCTCACGGAAAACCTCATAGTCCTGGTCGTGGCCAACGGCGTCGACGACAACGTCCTTCTTGTTGTCGGAGATCTTGTAAATAATGTACTTGGTCTTGCCCTTGCTCAGACGGAACTCGTTGAAGGCAGTCAAGCACTCATCCTGAACGGAGACACTGTGATGTGGCTCGTTAGTATGGCATTCGATCGGCTCGTGTGCCCGCTAGCCCACCGGGAGCAGCGGAGGTTTAAGGATCCAATCATACCCGGATGCGAGCTGCAAAGAGAATTATCAAATTACTATCAGTCTGAGTCTTGTTTGGGGTCTGTCCTGCTGAAATGACTTACCGACATCTTTCTTTTTTTTTCTGTGGAGGAAAGAAAGGAAAAGGGGGGGGAAGGTCGACTAAACGGCACACGATGTCAGCGGCTGGGGGTCAGGAACACGGCCATTCCCAACGCCTTGAACTCGAATTGTAAGACCGAGCGAGGCAGTTTTGGAACGTAGTCAGAGGTGATAATAGCATGACTCAAGAGAACAGCTTTTTTGACGGGGCAAATTGCAGCAGCGCACTCACAGGATTATTGGGGGAATATGGGAGGTGGATAGGTAAATGGGGGGGGGGGGGGTTTCACGGCGGAGGGGTTGTTTGCCCAGATGTTGCGATGGTGGGGGATACGGGCTGCACGTGATGACAAGCTACCTCTCTGGGAATAAACAAAACTGGAATTGAGAGACCGAAAGCATCCGACCATTCCTATGTATTTATCGTACATGGTGCATGATGAGGCTCTACATAATGCAGTCATAAATTTTGTCGTGTCATCATTGAGGCTCGTGCACCTCACACCCAGGCGTCTCGATTTTCGAAAACGAGCAGCCTGGAGTAGTGGCATCAACGACAAGGCACCAAGTATATTGTCTCCGAATACCAAGCCAGGCGGCATCATTTGGGAGATGTACCTACGCCGTACAGCTTCTCTTTACACTAACGTACCTACTTACTAGGTATTGGGAAGAGTAGTAGTAGAGTGGTAGTAAACATCCACATCGAAATTCGCCAAATTAGATTTCCAGATATTCTGTCTCACATACAATTTCTTCCTATATCCCAACAGGCATGGCTACATCACTCTTGAAGCGTCTCATTTTCCAGAGAATCACTTGACTCGAGGTGCAGCCAGGGTCATTGCTACCTCGTACCGGTACCAAGGCACTGTGTACTTAGTGTAGTGTGTACGTCTCCATGCCGTCCATGGGCCAATAGTACAGTCAGGAGGTGGGTAGGTAGTCATAGCAGCCTACTGTGGCTTGGGGGCAAATTTAGCGCGCATCTTATCGGTAACGTCTTTCTCGTTGAAAATAAAGTTGACGCTTTCATGTGCAGACGTGGCCTCCATCCAGCGCTTGAATCGTGGAGCCTGCTGCTCCAGCAGTCCAGGCAGCTTTGAGCTGACTAGACCATGCTCAGGCTTGCTGAAGCTCAGAATGCGAATCAAGAAAGAGCCGCACAGCACCTGGAACGGGACTTAATTAGCATTGATCTCTGGAGCAAGGCGTACCTTATGCAGGCAGGGGATGTAAAAGCGTGGACAACATACCTCTGCAAGTGTCAACTTGTGGCTTCCGCCAAAGAACGGACCCTTGCCCTCCGTATCGGCGAGCAGAGGTTCAACCTCCTTGGCAACACTAGCCACCAGCTGTTCTGCGGCAGTATCACGCTCCTCTTCCGAAGCAGATCTGATACTGGCGAACAAGGACGGGATGGCCTTGCTGAAAAAAGCGTCTACGAAAAAGGCGAGCCGGGCTCGGTACAGCGTATTTTCTGCTGGCGCCGACGGCGGGAGCAGATGTGAGGGGTGGGCATCGGCCAGAAATTGTGCGACAATGCCAGACTCGGTGATGATCTTGCCGTCATAAGAAATACTCGGGACTAAGCCACGCTGGAAGGCGACAACAGGGTTACGTCAGTGTCTGCGAGCTGATCGTATGGCGGTAGACTACCCGTTTCCCAGGTAGCTACCTAAGGTAATCATAGACCGGGATGTACTGGACACCGAACATAGTACATACAGGGTTGATCTCCAAGTACCACGGCTCTCGCGGAACGCTCAGATCAATAGTGACTTCCTCATACTCGAGACCCAGTTCTTTGAGGGCGGTATGAGCGCGATGCGCCCAAGGACAGTTGCGGTTGGTATAGAGAATCATCTTGGGGGCGGTAGCGGCCATTTTGATTGACTGAGGAGGAGAATAGTCGGTCGAAGACCAGTTATTTGAATCACGAGGGTTTGAACTGTAGTCTTGAGTCTTGACCTTATAGTGGCTAGGTAATATGGAGGGGAGATATTCAATATGTCAGCAACCATCGCCGAATGCAATCGAAGCTGGGGAAAAGTGGACTCAGGTACAGTCAGCCGTAATTGTGTGATCGCGATCTCCGATTTCCCAAGACCGATCGGCGTAATTCCCTGTGACCCTGCTACCTACCTATATACTCGGGTTAGTGTACTTGGAGCGGGGTGATGTTGAGCCGAAAGGTGCGACACACTACTAGGTCCACGCAGACCACGCCGTGAAACTAATGGGATCGTTCTTTTTATGGCTATTGCCCAGCGCTGATTCTCCAGGCATAAAGTGAACCTTGAACCTAGCACGGATGGCTTCTCGATGATGTGAGGCCTGACTTTCATTTTGTACAGTTCATTTCCACGCTTGAGATAAGACCAGATTCATTGTACACGATGAGGTGGTCACGGTTGATAATCGCACCTGTTTTGCAAGAATAATCCTATGCCGAAAAGTATAGCTTTTCCATCCCTCTAATGTTGGAAAAATCTAATTATGTACGTAGAGTGTGAACATAGTTGCTCACGAACAATTCAGCCAAGGTCTTCCCGTAGGCAGCCAACCCGACATCAAGGCCAGAACCCGACAATCAAGTCGGCAGCGCACCAATGTTCACAATCAGGACTGCACTCATAGTACGCCTGCGTGCATCTGCCAGCTGAACAAGACACCCCACGTACCCCATGCCTCGGAAGAGAATTGCACGCATGTCAAGTGCCAGCGCCGAAGCGAGGAAAGAAGTTATAAGAAGTGAAGACACAAACGGGGGACAGCAAAAGAAAAGTAACCTTGGTTAAAGGATTGCAGAGAAGTAGTCGAATCAATGAAAAGCTCCATCAACGTAACATCTGAGGGTATATAGAATGATAAACGCGAAATGAACAAAAGCCAAAAGAGGAGATGGAGGCGTGATCATCCAACGCAAGTATAATCAGCAAGTCATCTAGAAAGATGACCTTCTTCAATATCAAGCGGTCTCAAAGACAAAGACAGCTTCTCAAAAGGGGAGGTGCAAATCAGAGACGAAAACTAGACGGGAAAAGAAGAAAAAGAGCCATGTGAGCCAGTCACAAGGGAAGGCAAAAAGCTCTTCTTGTAAAGGTTGGCTGGTGAAACGGGAATGCTGCACACGCTGTCGTCAATGCGTAACAATGGCATGGAAGCCACAAGGAGTTGAGAATGATCTTCATGCGGTACACCAGACCCAGACTCAATCCTCTTCTGAAACCCCTCCCTCGAAAATCTTCCGCCAATGCTGGGGAAGACAAACACACACCAAGGGGAAAGCTTTAATTTCACCAGTGGGTGATAGTGAAGGGGCTGGTCGATGCGAGCCACTAGAGACCCCACTGTCACGTTGCTCGCGATGGCGGAGATCAAAATCTTCGGCCCGCTCTGTGAGGCGCACACCTGTCGCCCACCCATCATCCCAGATACCAATCACCTTCAACATCTCACCTCGATCCAACACAAATTCATCGCCAGCCCGGGGCGAGTATGCCCAGAGTACAGCCACCTTGTCGCCAGGCTGGATATCATCCTCGGAGTAATAGTCTCGGAAGAAGGACAGTTGCTCGGATTGACCACTAGTGAATCCCTCGGGGGAGGAGAATTGATGTGCAGTGCCTGAGAGAGGCGAGCTGTCACTATCTAAACCGGCCAGCGCTGAGCTACTCGAAAGCGAGCCATGGCGTTTACCCGTCACCGGAGGAATTCGACGAGAGAAAGCCCCCGGACTCGCCCCTCTTGCCTCGGAGTCGGTGTCGCTGTACTTTGCCGTGCTGACCATGGCCGGTGACTTCTGCGAGTGAACGGGGGAGGAGCTCGGGACCTCCCGTAACGCAGACATGCGGGCGACGCGACCGCCAGGAACTAGGTTATACCCCGCGGGGCTCTCGGCTTGTTGCATTTGCTGTGAAATACCTTTGCGCTGCGGATTGGGTCGGTTCAGAACCGTACTGTCTCGGGACCTGCGGCGTCGTCGAAGACAAAGGAGGACCAAAAGTGCAGCGAGGATAGCAGCAGCTAGGATGCATCCGACCACAATACCAGCAATCTGACCTCCGGAGAGTCCGTCGTGACCACTTGCTGCTGCCGCAGCAGTAACGGTTGAAGTCACGATGGGCTGTAACGTGACGATGGAGCTTGGAATGCTGACGCCGCTACAGCGTGTCGACGCGTGCGAACTGGAGCAACAGGTGTCGGTAGAATTGGGCGAATTGGAGGCGCAGTATGTGCAGAGACCAATGGTGTTGGATGCGAAACCACAATATTCAGGTTCGTTGTCAGCTCCCCTGACACAGCTCCCCGTCAGCGAATCCGATGGATTGGAACAAATGGCAAAGTCGGAACGGATTTCGCTCATGTAAGACTTGTTGATCTGCGGGCAGAGTCGCTTGTTGACCATGATCTCTTGCTCGCTAGTGGCCATGAGCGCGCATGTTTCAGCACACAGCGGTTCTGACTGGGCGGTAGAAAGATTACAGTCCTTGATGGAGCTTTGAACGAGACCACTACAGATTGCACTCGTCGTATACTGGGCATAATAGTCATTCAGGGCGCTTTTGTTGAGACCGCCGCACCCGAGCTGATTCACATATCTGGGGTCCTCTGATCAGTCTGCGCGCAAAAGGGCAGGAGGGGATACAGCCATGTCACATACTTGTTGGTCACATAGGTGTTAGCCACATAGTCTCTCAATGCATTATCGAATGCGGTGAGGTTGGAGACACCGTCCAGCCACGGACTAATCACCAAGGTTGTCAGCTCATGTTGCATGTCACCAGTGGTCATGTTACTGACAAATTTGTGAATTGGTCGGAACTTATTGAGACCCTCGATTCATTCCACGCCGGACAGGCCTTCGACTCGGACAGTGAAATGCAAGAGGCCATGACGGTGTGCGAGTCCCACGCCGAAGGGTCTCCGGGTTGGTGGTCCGCGTTGGGATGTAGCCGGCGAGTGGTGTCAGGACAGCAGATGTAGTCTACTTGGCTCACGCGCGTCGCATATCGATTTGCAATCGTACTGCCACGGCGACTTGAAGAGATCGAAAGGATGGCCGCCCAGGCAACAATTGAGGCCTGCGAGACGTGGTGGGATTTCGTAAGGAAATGGCTTGACTAAGAAGGAATGAACCTCAAACGTTTGGCTCGGCCGCCAATGAGGGAGGGGGTCGGCGGTATAGCGTGCAAAGAGAGTGTGTGATCAATCGAGGGCGCGGTGGCCACGACTGACGAAAGAGTAAATGACCAATTGCTCAAGAAGCGACAAGAGAAAGTAAAGAGAGTTATGAGCTGTGTGCTGAACAAGGCTCGGATGGTCTGGGCGCGGTGGCTCCTTTGGAAGGGGGAAGAGAGGTTAGAATTTTGGGGGTGGGAAGGGGGCCGTGACTCGTGAGATTGCAAACTGCAAAGTACAGGCGTCGGTCTGGCAGTCTATTACCCGATACAGTAAGACCATCACAGTTGCGGGAAAGCGAGGCCGGGTACTACAGAAAGTCCAGAGGAGGTAGTTAGTAGTTTACTAGTTAAAACTTACAACTGAGTCTAACAAGTTACTACTAGTCCTACAGTTTATGTATAAAGCACCAAGAAAGTCAATTCACGATCGGTACCTGAGCGGGTGTATGTGCCTCGCCATTATCGTTCCCTGGATGATGTCGAAGACCATCATCCACCAAGTCACGCTAGTAGTCACCACTCACTATAAGACTCAGACTCAGACTCGGGGCCAAGCCGGATCCTGTATTCCTGTTGTTTATCGTCCCTCCAAAACAGGCGGAAGTTGCGGATCCAGATCGTAATCGACTCGGCAGGACAATGAAAAAAGGGGGCCCGCCCCAGTGCTGGCAGGTACCCAAGCGAGCGCTGATCTCGAAGACTCTGAAACCGACCCCAGCCTCAGCGGTACCTGAACTTGGCTGTCTATTGTCATACTACTCTATTAGTCTATTGACTCGATACTCCAGACTCCAGACTTAGATTCCATATCATTTGGTAGTCAGCTGTCAGTAGCACAGCGGCAACAGCAGGATGCATTCAATATGTGTTCAATCATTCGAGACTCTATCGCTGTGGTGACCGAAAACTCAGTTGTGAACAGAGGGCGGTTAGGGTTACCTGCGTGCATCTATGAGAGGGTAGTACTGTACGGTGGAACATCACCCCCGACGATCCTCCTCCTCCTCACTTGGAAATGTATTATTCAAGCTTGGAAGGGTGTTTGTAGACCGAGTCTCCATTGCTAGCACTAGTATCATGTGCTCTGCTGCCAGAGACGAAACTGTACAGTACTTGCAAACACCACTGACCAAGGTCCCTTCCTCAGATGGTAACTGATCTGTTCCTGGATAATGTTAAACTCGCTGCGCCAACCATATTCGAGAGACTGGGGTCTGCACTTTGCAGAGCCTCGAAAACGGCTGCCCCCAAAGCCGATCGCGCACTTCGTCATATGCTTGGCCAAGAAGTCCCTTGAGTTCGGGCTACATTGTACTTCGGTTTGTTTCCGGACGTCCATGCAGTTGTTCGACAGGACTCGTAACATCCACTGCTGATCGAAGATTCCCACTACCTCAAAATCGTTGTGGCCCATTGATAGGAACTGCTTCATTTGAATGTACTCGCAAACACAGCCGCCCAATGCGCATAGTGGATCCGACCCATACGGCGCCTTGCATTTACCCTGCGAGAAGGAGTCCTCCCGGAGATGTGAGCTGTCGGACGGCGAAATGGTAGAACAACAATGCGAGGGACTACTTTTTTGTCTTTGTTTTCTGCATTGTCTTTGTTTTCTGCATGATGCATGGAGAGGCGCATCGAGCCCGCTGTTGGTCTTCTCTCTGCGACCGTTGAAATTGCCCGAGTCCAATGAGTCTATCACAAGCGGCCTCGGTACTATGTACTTCAATACTTACAATCGCACAGTGAAGTACCATGACAAAGGGACTACAGCACTGGATAATGGTATACGCAGCAGTCAGGACACTGCATGCCATGGTGTAGTTTAGGGGTTATACTGAAGTCCCTCAAGTCAAGACTGCCGCTCCACTGGCTTTTCTGAAGGATCAAATGTTGAGGGAACTGGAAAGAGGTCTGTGGATGACGGGATTATAACAGATTCAGATTGTCACAATCTCCGGTCGCTCAATCCCGTCTTCTGCCTGAGAGAATGTCGCATGTCACATGATCAACGTCATCTGACGTCTCCGGAGGTGAAGCAGGCAACCACGAGGATGAGCTATCACAACTTCAAAGAAGCGCTTAGCCGAATAACTTTGTGCATGCCAGGATCGAGACCTCTTTCGATCTAACATCAAACTCTGGTATAGAGCTCCCACTCATCTTCGGAACTTGACGTGTTTTCCGAATATCTTATCTGTCCTAAGACGAGAAGAGAACGTCATCTCCACTTGCACCCTCTCTCTCTCGGGAAACCATGTGCAGCTCTGATATCTTCCTCGCGATTCTCGCGGTCTTTTTCCCACCTATCGCGGGTAAGTACGCTCCGTGTCGGATCGTCAGTCCCTGAAGACACGTCTCTGTCGCATCTGTTCATGATTGACGCAATCCGAATCGGCTGCTAATGCTTTTCCGTCATTCGTAGTGTGGATCAAGGCCGGTATTTGTACCGCAGACTCGGTCATCAACATCGCACTTTGCCTGCTCGGCTTTATTCCTGGTCTCATTCATGCATGGTACATCATCATGAAATATCCAGAGCCCAACTACGATGAGGCTGTTTACGAGCCCATTCCCGGCGGCTCGAGTCAGCGTCGTGACCTCGAAAATGGTCGTGTGACTTACTACTATGTCTCACACCAGCCACCTCAGCACTCGGCACCGCAGGCTTCGTATGGAACCTTGAACCAGCCCGGACAGCAACAGTCGACCCCTCAGTCTAAGACCGCCGGCCACCCTCAACACCAAGGTGCTGCTGCTGGTAGCGGAGAGGGACGATCCGATGCCCGACCACCGCCCACATATGCCGAGGCTGTGAGGGGTGATAACAAGATCCAGTCTCAGGACTAAGGGCAAGGATATTGATCCAAAGGGATACGACTCGGCATGCACGCATAGCGGTGTCGTTGCCTCCTCGGTTCTACTTATGACCTAATGCGCTCTTTGTTCACGAGCGCCGTGGATTCTGAACACTTTCGATTGGAAATGCTTTTTACGACGTTGATGACGGGGACTTGAATGGTTATTGGATTGTTTCTTGGATACTTGGCTAGTTTCTCTCCTTTTCCCAATCGGTCATATCGGGCTCGCGTATTCTGTGCAAACTTCTTTCTCTGGAAGTCCTTGATGCTCAAGGCTAGTGCACTGCTGTGGGACGTAGGATCTCCCTCGGGTTTTCAGCCGAACCGACATGCGGCGCGCCTTTGACTTTATTGTTATGATGTAACGTAGACTGTCTCTATATACCATTTTCACAAGTCTTATTTCAAGTTCATGGCATAGCTTCATTCTCGGCAGGGGTATTGTCGCAGAATCGAAGTACTCGGTGCAAGATGAGAACGGTATCCCTGGTGTATTGAACACTGCTTAGGGTCATAGGCGAAATGGAATACATGATGCCAGATAGGTAGTCAAACTTGGCAAGTCGAGCCTGGGCAAGACTCCCGTGTCACTTCCAAGAGATTCTCTCGGATACTCCATCCATCAGAGTGAAGGCCGCACGTATTCCCCGTCAATATTCATGAATTTTACCGAACTGCGGCCGAAATGGGGGGAAATCTGGGGCATTGACGTCAATAATCGGCAGCTTGTTCATCTACCAACTTCTCGATTTGCCAGTGATGCCTAAACTACGCCGAGACTGTGTATAGAAATGTGCTAAATCCATTAATATACTACCGGAGAAGTCAGAGTAGGCTTTGCATGTCGGGTCGGACCTAATCCGCATACACTGAGGTTAATTGATTGAGTCCTGATTGCCGTCTCCCTGCGCGAACTGGTGCACTTCGAGTGACATGTATGGGCGAAGACATGGAGGACCGTCTGGTTCAAAGTAGCCGCAAGGCGGCATCCACAGAGGGAAAACACCGTCCGGCGAGTCTAGAGCACGGTATATTTACTGTTGAGGCTCCAAAATGTAATGTAATTCCGGCGAAAGCAAGCGTCCCGTCAATTCCACGTCAAGGGGCCACTATTCAATGTCGGAGATACTTATCCTTTCTCAAGACGTTTCAGATGCCTCTACCAGATGGCTATCACTTCCAAATTGCAAAGCGGTCAAGGCGAGAACGATGTTCGATGCTGAAAGCCTTGGGTACTTTCATCTGCCCGGGAGCTAACAATCTGATAAGGCGATCTGCTCCGCGACAATCCTCAGGTTCCGACCGGAGTCGGGTAACCCAAAACGAGCGAAACCCCAACATTTCAATCCACGACGTCTCACCACGTGTAGAGCTCTGCGCTGCCCCTGGCCATGCAGTCCGTGCCATTGCTCATACGGCAATCGCTGCGAGCTCATCTCCAGGTTCAATGCGCAGGCGCCCGATCGATACGAGTTCCCCGAATCCGTGCAGCAGCTGCCACTGCCTTTGCCGACAGGCCGAATGCTCGAAGCTTCTCGATCTGCGGCCGATGCCGGTTCCGCCAGCTGTCCGGGTCCTTCTCCCCCCTTGACGAGAAAGAAAAAGATAGAATTCTGGAAGAAGTAAGGAAAGTACGCGAGAGGACAGCGCCAGAGGTTGTGCCAGAGGGCGTGCCAGACTCGAATCCAACGACGGGGACCCCTCACGGCAGTTCTCCGCAGTCAGATTCGCCGTCGACATGGCAAACAGAGACAAAACCAGAAGACGAAGGTCCAACCGGGGAAGAAAAGCAGACCGAGCAGAAGCAAAAGACTGAAGCCCGGTCGGCAGCCCTAGGTTCTCTGGGCGGCGGCTTACCGTCATATTTGGAAAATCGCCGATCTCAACTGTCGAAGCAGTTCACTACGATGATGGATACAATGCAGGCCAATGTCTTTGTCGCAGGACAGCGTCTGAATGACCTGACTGGCTATTCGGCCATTGAGGTGCTGAAGAAGGACATTGAGACTCAAGGTACGACGAAACAAAACGGAAAAAATTCTCTGTCCCACCTGCTCTTGAATATTCAATAACATTCCATTTTCGCCTTATACTACAGAGGCTAGACTTCGTGAAGCCCGTGCACAAGTTCGCAAAGCCAAGGAGAACTACACAGCCGCGATCAACAACCGGTCTACTTCTCAGCGTGAGGTCAACGAGCTCCTGCAGCGCAAGCACGCCTGGTCTCCGACAGATCTGGAGCGCTTCACGCTGTTGTACCGCAACGACCACACCAATGAGGTTGCCGAGACCGAGACGCAAGAGGCGCTCTCCCGTGCAGAGCGCGAGGCCGAAGAAGCGGCCGCTGCGTTGAACAAGAGCATTCTCTCTCGTTACCACGAGGAGCAGGTCTGGTCGGACAAAATTCGTCGAATGAGTACCTGGGGGACCTGGGGCCTGATGGGTGTCAATGTGCTGCTCTTCCTGATCTTCCAGATTGCCGTAGAACCGTGGCGTCGCAGCCGACTTGTCAAAGGCTTTGAAGACAAGGTCGTGGAGGCATTGGAAAAGGAAAAGCACCTGAATCATTTCAGCAGCGCTGCACCCCCCTCAGCTGCCACCACCACCACCACCACTACCACCACTTTACCCGAGGTTATTGATTCTGAAATTGAGACATCCGTCGCAGCGATGGAGTCGCCCAAAGATGAAAGCACTAAGACTGCCTCCACTCTGTCAATGTCGTCCATGGAAGCTTCTTCTGCTCTTCTCGAACCCATTCCCGAGCAGTCACTTTACACTCGGGTCACGAATATTCCCTGGGCCCCGATCACCGCTGAGTACTGGCGCCAGATAATCGATGAGCTGTTCGCCGAGCGCACGGTCTCACTAACTCAGCGAGATATCACCGTGGCCACCTTGCAGAGCGCCGCAGCCGGCGCTGTTCTGACAAGCCTGCTTTTGGCCATTTTGAGACCTCGGTAGATGCAGCACCTACTGTTGTGCGTCGAGCAGCTGTGGTTATAGCTCTGCACACGGTGCGTGTCTGCTACACACGCCCAAGATGTTGGACACCTGGGTGCTCATTTGGACGCCTTGAACATGTATGAAAGATTCTCAGCCGATGTATATGAGCATCGTAAAGAAATGTATACTACAACTCGCATCATATCAACCTTTGACATGTCTCTTGCAGGTTGACCAGTCGGTTTCCTTTGCCTTCGCAGAATAGATGAATAGCACCGATGGTAAGATATCAGACCATGTGAATACCACAAAGTCAGCCAAGAGGCCTGGTTCAGTACTATCACTGAAGCCAGGGCTACATTAAAGTATGACACATCTGCAGACCGTCTTGTGGACACAGTGAACAAATGAAAATGAGACTAATTTTTGTCCATATTATAACACAAGTCTCTTAATCTTGACAAGACACACGGACGCTCTGTCTAAAAAAAGCAGGGAAAAATAAAGATCACACAAAACACATACACAGACAAGATCAACTCGGTCTAGTTTTCATCTTTGTCTTCATCAAACATCCCCACTCATCCCGACTTCAATGGAACAGCAGTCCCATGATGGTCGTAGCAATAGCGGGGACACTTTGGTCTTTGACGGGGGCAAAACCCCGATCACGGAAGCGGAGCGATGTATGGACCCCGGTCCCTTAACCGATGATGAGGGTCTCGTCCTCGGGGAAGCTGTATTGAGGAACCTCCAGGTTCAGAGGGGCGGGACCCTTGCGAATACGGCCAGAGATATCGTAGTGGGAGCCGTGGCAGGGGCAGAACCAGCCGCCGTAGTCACCAGCCTCACCGATGGGCACACAACCCAAGTGGGTGCAGACACCCAGCATCACGAGCCACTCGGGTCGCTGCACACGGTCGTCATCGGACTGGGGGTCACGGAGAGACTCCCACTTGGTCTCGCGGGCCTCGGTAATCTCATCCTGGGTGCGGTGACGGATGAAGACGGGCTTACCACGCCACTTGATGATGACCTATAGCGGACGGACACATGTTAGAAGGAGGCACGCAGATATGCATGCGCTAGCTAACGGGGTATCAGTTGACGTACGTTCTTGCCCTCGGGGATGGAGCCAAGAGCGATCTCGACCTTGGCCTGGGCCAGGACATCGGCGGAAGCGGACATGTTGACGAGGAAGTCTGTTCGAAAGGAAGAACCAACGTCATCAGTACACTTGATCTCTCATATGGTTGTGATTATCCACATTGACGATTCGGGCGCTGCGGAAGTCGTGTAGATCCGGGGAAGGTATTGCATATGGAATATATTGACAGGAAGGGTTGACGTACCCTGAACAGTCGCCTTGGCGCCGACAGCGGTGGCCAGACCCATAGTACCGGCCATGAAGTAGGAGAAGACCTGGTTGGAGCGAGGAGAGCTCTTGGACTGATATTTGCTGAAATTGGGGACGTTCAGGGTCGAGCCACGCTCGTTGGCAGTAGCGAAGGGACTCTGGAACGAGGACTTCGCATCAGCGACTCCCCTCCGCTGCTGGCAGGAGGTGACCACGGCGCGGGAGCTGGACAGCTGCTGGCGGGCGCAAGTGCGCAGCAGAGTGCTGGAGGCGGAAGAGAGCGACATTTCGAATGGCAATTGACCACGGAGTGGGAGGTTGACCGCAATTGCGATGCGTCGGATGACAAGGCGGGTTGAGAAGTTGGAGGGAGTGGATGAAGTCGGAAGTCGAAGTTGGAGCCAGAGCTTTCGCTAGCGATCGGAATCACGGGGCCTGTCATTGGCTGAGCGGGTCTGCGGGCGAACTTCACTTCTCGTCAGTCCAAAGCCGCATCTTTCGATCGTAACGTTTTCCTAAGGCAATTCATTTTCAGGAGATCTTGATTCTTATGTCAGAGGTCTCTACGAACGCATTTCCAGGGACAGGAATGTTTTGAATTGAAACATTTTCCGTGATACTGTGTTGAAACTGCGGCTGATGCGCTGGTACTCGCCGCTATACTTCCACCCGCAACTATCACGAGGTAACTAAGACAAACATTTAACAGAAATAAAAAGCGCCCGCAGCGAATAATGCCCTGTGAGATGACCCATGAAAACTCCCCACCGCAATCATTAAAGAAATGACACAAAACAAGGTGAACAAATCTCTGGAATTGATCGTTCATCGTCTCAGTCCCTCATCTCAACGTCCGCATCGCCCCGACCTGCAGGCTCAGCGGGCTCGTCAGCGATCAGCACGCTAACAGGCACGATCGGCGTCCTTGGAACAGAGGTGGGAGAAGCTGTAACTTCATCCTGATCTGGAGCTACGCTGGAAGATGCGCCGTTTGACTTGCCCGGGCCCGAGCCACTGCCGTTCAAGGTTCGTTGGCCCTTTTCCATCTCGGAGCGTTTGGCAGCATCCTTGGCCTTTTTTTCCTTGAACTTCTTGTACGTTGTCGTTTTGGGAATCACGTCGGAGAGAAATTCCAGGTTATCGATATGTGAGACGGCGGTAGCTAGGACGACGCAACAGCAAGTCAGTAAAAGACCTCGGTGAAAACACCATGCATGAGCTGGACTCGACTCGACTCACCCAGATCCTTATACTGAATTGTCTTTCGAGGCTTTCGTTCTGATTTGACGACATTGTGTCCTTGTTCCGCGAGGTATTGAATGAACATTTCCTAGCAAATTGTTAATCGAGGCGAGTCGGCGTCGCATCGGCACAGGAAGAGGGAGCGGCGCACAGTAGCCATGGCAATGACAAATGTCGCATTGCTTGAGCATTGCGCAATGTCCTCGTCGAGCTGAATGATCTTTTTCACTCGTGAAACTAGACTAGAATTAGGCGCCGCATGTGAGATTGGAGAACGTATTAAGGACCCGGCACTCACTGGGAAGTTGGCTCTGTCCAGTGATCTCCTCGGGCTCCGGTGCATTTTTGGGGGCCATGGTGATTGTGTCTTCCAGCAGGCTGCTTCCTTCAAGATGATATCTGAGAAGGGAGACTCTCAGATTGTGTTCAGTACGTCTAACGCAAAGATCAAGCACAACGTGAATGTGAGTTCTCGAGCAGCGGTGGTACTCTGCGGACGCGGGTCTTGGAATTAAGGAAAGTCAGACGCGCGGGCGCGGCGTTATCTTAGCACGGCTCCGTTATCGATACTTGGCCTGGACCCTTTGACCCTCCAGCTATGATCGACTTCCTGGACAACTAGACCCGATTCACAATTTGGGAGTTCTCGACCCTGCGACTGCACGACCCTGGATTGAGGCTTTTCTGATACTGCCTTAATACGCCGTATATCTTGATCGCACCCTCAGAATCAGCTTGCGACATTCAGCCGCGGCGTCGGAGACATACTTCTATCCGTCTCGGACTCGACTATGCTGATTCTACTGCATAGGTCGATACTATGACCTCAACACGCTCCTCCTCTACCAATTTGAGGTCGCCATCCATCGCCGATGACCCTCGCATACTGCGTAGGGTCTCCGGTCTTTCATTCGCTTCGACTGTTGACCCCGAAACCGCACCTGGAGCGTCAATACCTCAAGGGCCCACGATAACGGATGAAATCAGTGAGATCAAGCGCTATGAGGATTTTACTACTATTGACTGGGTACAAGATGCAGTCAACGAACAAAATGCTCGCCGAGCAAAGCGACAAATTGGGGGCGGTTTCTGGGACCAAGAGGGTGTATTGGGCTGGCGACGAAAGGTACGAGAGTCCTATGACGCGGGGCAGGCCTGGCTCGTGGTGACTCTTGTCGGTATGGCGATTGGGCTCAATTCGGCTGTGTTGAATATTATCACCGAGTGGCTTTCCGATATCAAGCTGGGACACTGTACAACGGCATTCTATCTAAACGAATCATTTTGCTGCTGGGGGGCAGAAGGAGGTTGCTCGGATTGGAAGCACTGGACGTCCTTTTGGCTGATCAACTATGTGGTCTACTTTTTCTTTGCAGTACGTCTTCTTCGACCACGCCGACACATTACTACGTGAGCTAATGAAAAGGTCACCATAGGTTTTGTTCGCCTTTGTCGCGGCAACACTTGTCAAGTCTTTTGCTCCGTATGCTGCAGGATCCGGCATCTCGGAGATCAAATGCATTATTGCTGGATTTGTCATGAAGGGCTTTCTAGGAGGCTGGACACTCCTGATTAAGTCAATCGCTCTGCCACTAGCCATTGCCTCCGGTCTTTCCGTGGGAAAGGAGGGCCCAAGCGTGCACTTTGCTGTGTGCACCGGAAATGTGATATCACGGTTTTTCGACAAGTACAAGCAGAGCGCATCCAAGACAAGAGAGATCATGACTGCTTCAGCGGCAGCTGGAGTAGCTGTTGCCTTTGGAAGTCCCATCGGGGGAGTTCTCTTTTCCTTAGAGGTGGGCCTTCACAATGCACGATGATAACAAATCCAGAACTGCAACCGCTGACTCCTCCAAAAGGAAATGGCAAATTATTTTCCCCTCAAGACTTTATGGCGCAGCTATTTCTGTGCTCTAGTGGCCACCAGTGTCCTTGCTGTATGAGACGCACTACATCCAAATCCCGGTTTCATAGAGAAGCGCTGCTAACGCTGACAGGCCCTCAACCCATTCAGAACGGGTCAACTGGTCATGTTCCAAGTCTCTTATGATCGGACGTGGCACTTCTTTGAACTGATCTTCTTCGTCTTCATCGGTATATTTGGAGGCCTCTACGGCGCATTCGTGATCAAGTGGAACCTGCGAGTTGCAGCGTTCCGGAAGAAGTATCTTTCCCAGTGGCCCATTACCGAGTCGCTGGTGCTTGCGGCGCTCACAGCTATCCTTTGCTATCCCAACATGTTTCTGAAGATCAACATGACCGAGATGATGGAGATTCTTTTCCAAGAATGCGAAGGAGGACATGACTATAATGGAATTTGCGAGTACGTCGAATTTGTTTCTCACTATGTTGCCCCGTCCGGTTTTCTGACATGATACTCAACTCCCACAGGAGCAAGCATCGTTGGTGGACTGTGCTCTCCCTGGCTATTGCTACGATGCTGCGTACCGTGCTGGTAATCATTTCGTATGGCTGCAAAGTACCCGCTGGTATCTTCGTTCCATCGATGGCGATTGGAGCCTCATTTGGTCGCATGATCGGCATCATGGTACAGGCGCTCTACGAAGCTTTCCCGAACTCTGCATTCTTTGCCTCATGTAACCCGGACGTGCCTTGCATTACTCCTGGGACGTATGCTTTTCTCGGTGCTGGTGCGGCACTGAGCGGCATCATGCATTTGACCGTCTCGGTCACGGTCATTATGTTTGAACTGACCGGTGCTTTGACCTATATCCTACCGACGATGGTGAGTGTTCGCTGCTGGCGCCCTGATTTGAAGACAGCAGCTCGCGTTTTTGAGTGTTATCTAATCTAGAGTACTTCCATTAGATTGTGGTTGGCGTGACCAAAGCTGTTGGAGACAGATTTGGAAACGGAGGTATCGCCGACCGAATGATCTGGTTCAACGGGTTCCCGTTCTTGGACAATAAAGAAGATCACGTCTTCAACGTGCCCGTCTCGCACGCCATGACGACAGACCCGCTGACGTTGCCGGCAGCTGACTTCCCCGTGCGGGAGGCAGAGCATTTACTGAACGACAACAGATTTCAAGGCTTCCCGATAGTGGAAGACCGTACGAGCAAGATCCTCGTCGGCTATATAGGTCGCACTGAACTTCGGTACGCCATCGATCGTGCCCGCAGTCAGGGCTTACTCTCACCCCGAGCTCGATGCATCTTCACCGCAGAAGCGGCCGAGGCAAACGCCACACGAAGTGCGTCCGTCTCGCAGCAGCAGCAGCGAGCCCCCGACACAACCTTTGATGAGATCCAAGCCACTGTCGGTGCCGGGGTCGTTGATTTCTCACGCTACGTCGACCACACCCCGTTGGCCGTACACCCACGTCTCCCCCTCGAGACCGTCATGGAGATCTTTAAGAAGATGGGGCCTCGAGTGATTCTCGTTGAGCGACACGGCCGCTTAACAGGTCTGGTGACTGTCAAGGATTGTTTGAAATACCAATTCAAGGTTGAGGCGGAGGAGCATGCGCTGGCGGCGACAAGCGCGGCTGAGTTCTCATCGGCTCCACTGGGCGGCCACATGAACGCCCCTGCGCAAGAAGCCCTGGAGGATCGGCTCTGGCACTTGATTCTGACAATCGCTGGGTTCGTCAGTGGATCTATTCGCTCCAGGGGACCTGTCAGATTGCAGGAACCAGCTCGACATGGTAGAGCAATGGAGGCAGAAGGGATATCGGATGGGACTACGGCAGATGGGGTTGTAGAGTTGCAAGAGAGAGATGAGCGACATCGCGGACTTTGAACCGTGATAGTGTATATTGCAGTCATGCTGGAGCTATAAAGAGTCGCGAGAGCGACGGCCAAATCCTGGATGCAAAGCACGCCGTAACAGGAAGGAAGCAAGTTGCGATATTGTATATCCTCATATAGTATACAGTACACGACTACACGCTCTTGTCAAATATGTGCGCTTCGATATTTGACTGTTCTCTTGGATCAAGCCAATCAACGCTCAGGTCTAGACATACATCGAACAATCGTCGTGTAAATAGAGACCTACGATAAGACGTTTCCGGATGTAAGTCCAGGCATGGGCATCTGTCCGCGGAAATGGTCTTTGTAGGGATGCTCGCAAAAAATATCTGCTTGAAAAATAGAAGTCTTGAAAAAAAAATAAGCCGTATGCAAGTACAATAAACCTACGCGGTAGGACAACTAACTACATCTCCAAGGCTGCCGAATTTCAATCGATACATCATCTTTTGCCTGGCGGTACCATGCTACTCAGTACTCACATACTTGACAGCGAGGTGGCCTCTGATAATCGCTCTGATAGGTAGGTGACCGGCAGGATTCGCAAAAGGGTCTCCAACTCTTGTCATCCCTTCGATGGGACTACATGTACAAATGCAAATGGACTGAACTATCCTCTATAAACAATGTCCCCAAAATACTCACACAACATTGCACTTCGCCACCGTTCTACAGAAAAATGGTGGAATAGCCCCCTCCTCAAGCTCCATCACGCATCCCAACCAATATACAACCAGCTCCCATCATCGCGGCCCCCAACCACCACAGCCCCCCGACCGATTCTCGAAAGATCACCATGCCCAAAAGCGCAGTCACCAAGAAGTTGGCCGATGTGTTTGTGATGGAGACCTTGGTCGTTGAGGGTCCGGCAGTTAGCGCGCGAGTGAAGAGCGCCCACATTATGATGTTGCAGAGGACGTTGAGACCGAGGCAGAGCTGTGGGATCGTAGATATCTTGTTAGTTGATGTGTGAGGTTCCTTGACATATTGAGATTGGGACTTTTCGGAGAGCTTGGGTGCTTTGGACTGGAGATGATTCCCAGGATAGTTCATTTGCGATGAGATGGCGAGATGGGGAAGAGGCAATAACGTACGCCGCGAACTAGGAGCTCCAAGAAGCTTGAGGATTCGAGTCCGAACCGGTGTGCGATGGAGTGGGCGAATGCGGTCGTATGAGTGTCGGTTGTTCTGGATGAGGATGGTTAGAGCCCTTGTTACTTGAGTCGATCGAAGCATCAAGGCAAGTTTCACGGGTTGGGTTTGACTTGTCTAGTAGCAATGGGGGGGGGGGGGGGGGGGGGGAGGGGAAACTTACAGCTTCGCAAAGAGTCCGTTCAGGGCAGCGAATGCGCCACTTGCCAGGGCGATGATGATCCACGAGGATCGAGCCGCGGATTGTGTAGATGTGGTGGGCGCCTCCATGCTTATGTTATATACAGATGCAAGGGTATTCAACACCACACTGTACACTGAGCACTTGCGCGCTCGATTTTGGAAATTCAGGGATTCACAGAAGCTGCCAACTTCCCCCGGTCTCATTATCGGCCGGAGGTGTCTCCATTCTCCAATTGCTCCATAATGCGCCAAGACCGGATAAGATAACGGATGATTGACAATGATTCACATCTACAGTGAGGTAAGTAAACACAAGTCATACACTGGGTAGGTTAGTGTATACTTTGTGGAAGTACACATAATGGTACAGTATTCGTGCACGAAATCGTTCGAAATTGCTTCATTGATGTTACGCCAGATATGATGCCACTAAGGGGACAGTCTCTGAAGCCGCCATTTCGCATTCTCCCCCTCTCCTTCAATTCGAACGTAGCGGAAGCGATCATGCAAGCGACTTCGCCGGCCCTGCCAGAACTCAATGGACTCGGGCACCAGGCGCATGCCGCCCCAGAAAGGTGGGAGAGGGATCTCCTCGACACCCGCGAATCGAGCCTCCACTTCTTTGATGCGCTGTTCGAGTAATGCGCGACCGTCATCGATATCCGTGGTGTCAATGTCTGCAGGAACATTTGCGCCGGGCATCGACCCTGCGGATCCTTGCAGCTCGGTCACGCCCTTTTGACGTTGATGCGTAGCGAGTTGCTCGGGCTCGGCCGACCAGAGCACACGACTTTGCCAGCTGGCCCAGCCACCGATCTGACTGCCCCGCTCTCGAGTGCGCCAGTATAGTTCGCTCTCCTCCCGACGAAGAGGCTCCAGCATTCCTTCGATCCGTACCGACCGCTCCGTAAGTGACCAGGTGAAGGTCAATGCAGCCCACTTGTTGCCCGTCTCTTGTCCGCCCGCTGCGTCTTGGCCCGGTTCGGGAATCGCATCGGGCGTGGTGCGGTTATCGGCTGCTGCTGTCGTCTCCCGCCCAAAGATGTGAGCACCCTTGCCCTCGCGGCTTCCCCAGTTACTGTATACAACCCATCCGCGCTCATCCAGCTCCTTCAGGTAGACTGGTCGTGCGCTGACGCGACCCGAGGGCAGCTCAGCCGTGGCGAGGGTGCATGTTTCGGGCGCCGAGCTTGCTGGCAACCGGGGATCGCGGAACCAGGTATGGAATTGGCGGAATGGATCGGTGATATGAAGCTGAGATACAGTGAGAGGGGGGTTGGTCACAAACTGGTGAGCCCGTGCTGCCTTGGAAACCACCGTAGTGTCCGTTGCTGCAGTGGGCGCGACGGCATCCGCGGGGAGCGTCTTGGATTGACCTTGAGCCTGAGTAGTTGCGCCGGAAGTCTCATTTTCGGGGTCGATATCACCGGGGGCGACTGGGGAAAAGCATTGTGTTTAGTCTATAAGCTCGCTGACAAGGTGTCATGTGGGCATCGACTTCGGAGAGCAAGCGTGAATGTGTAACAAGATTCTCAACTTACAGATCAGTTTCTTCGGGCGATGGGAGGAAGCATCCGAGCCAGTCCCCTCAGGTGCCATGATGGTCGAGCTCCTCGAGTAGTGAGCTACGGCGGTCCTGTTCAAGTGGAAGTGGGGTGAGTGGAATGTGACTCGGCGGCCGATGCGGAGAAGAGAGTGGAAAGCGACAGAGGCAGATGGAGTCATGCGCGTTGAGATGAACAAGATCGGATGCAGTCCAAGGTATATTTGGTAGTAGCGAGCTGGTGTGTAAAGATAGGGAATGTTGAGAGGGCGACTGACTCACCCAAGAGATCGATGCAATTAAATCAGCTGATGTGGTATCGTACATTTTGCTCCGCTTCTATCCACGAAGGGCTCAATGGTTCCAGAACAAGGTAATCAGGTAATCCAGGCATGTTATGAGACTCTTCCATCGACACGGGCTATTATTGATGTGCACCCAGCCAGACACCACTGCGGTGGAACGATCTAACCGCTGGATAGTATGTACTCGGTAATCTCGCCATCTGTCGATCTGCCTCACGATCGGACACGATCTATGGCACTCTCTTGCACTCCGCCAGATCGAGAATGGACGAGGGAGAAGAACTCCACGCCTGTGATGGAAGCAGACTGCTTACTACTTTATCGGGCGTTACACTACCGGCCTAGTTGGGTACCTACTTCAAGGCCCCAGATCCTACCTTGCGAATTCATTGGAAAGAAGGATCTGAGCTAGGCAAATCACTCACTACACAACCACAGCTTCTGGCTTGAACCATATGGAATGATGCGTTGCAGATCACGACAAGTGCACATATAGCTATGTTGTCCAACTTGAGGTATTCCACCGCCAACTTAAACTTACCCGCCCAGATCAAAGTAGTGAAGTCATCATAACGTGGACCGCGGGTTACACCAGATATCCCGTTGCGCGCAGAGTCATACACAAGGTCGGATTTTGCCCCTTGCACATGGAAGCGAGGATGTGGATTCCAAGTTTTGCTTCTCAGTGTCCGTGGGAATCTCGATCTCATCAAATGACGTCCGAACGAGTCAGCCCTTCTCCAGCTGTATGACACCTTGCACTTGCACTTGCATATGGATCTAATATAATAAGTATAGAGTCGGCCTATCGGCCTACTATGAGAATCGTTTAGTACGTCTATCTCTACATCCATCTAAAGCTTCTCCTAGTGTCTTGTCTACTATTCACCACCCTATCAGCCTCTACGCGCATCGCAACCCCATTCAATTCGACGAGCCGCAGCAGAATAGTCTTACACGACTCTGAAACTTCCCCCGTTCTCAGTGACACCACATCTTCACAGTTATAACCACACACACCATGTCTCAGTCAATGCTCTCCACCATGCTCAACTCTCGCCTGAGCGCCGTCGCAGCCCGCACATCAAGACGATCCATCGGCCGAGCTCTGTACTCCAGCCAGGGCTACGGAGACGGCAAAGGAGACCCAGCGGCCGAGAACCCTGCCGAGCAAGGTGTGAGCCGTCGCAGTCGCGAATTGGAGCACCCAGGACCCGAGCAGCATGTCAAGAAGCCTTCGTCTGGCAACGGTGGTGAGCAGCAGTCAGGGAGCAAGGACGGGTCGGCGAAGCCGTCGTTTAAGAAGGGACTGGAGAATGAAATTGCTCGGGGTCGGGGGCAATGAGAGTTGGTTGATGGGATGGAGGGTGACTTGTGTGCTTGTTTATGGAACTCGGTGGATTCATGACAGACCGAAAAGTGTCTATCCAGTTCATCTTCGTGACTATTGTCCACCATGTCCATGATGTCCACTAGCTATAAAACCAAGTCTACAGGCATTATTGCCAGATCATTTGCTGGGTCAAGAACAGGAGGAGGGAGCATCAACATGATAATACTCATGATTTCGTGTTCTTCAACAAAAGTCATAAACATCCGGGAGGATGGATTCGTCTTCGTCATTTCGTAATTCGATCCTATCATTACAGCATACCATGTTATAAAAGTCCTCAAACACTGATCATCCGCAAGAACCGATCCCCCAACTCATTCGCCGCCATGGGATTGGCACCGCTGACCAATTCACGATGCAAAGTCGTCGACCCAACCTTCTCCGCCATACCCTGAACCATCTCCGCGCCCTCCTTCCTCAACGCAGACTCGACCTTTTCAATCTCTGCGCCCATCAACGTCTCCATCATCTTCTCCTCGGAATCACTCCACGAAGTAATCTGATACCCCTTGTACACAAACGATCCATCCCCCGCATACTTGGTACTCAACAACGCGTAGGGTCCATGACAAATCACCGCCGTCGGCTTGTTCTCCTTGTTGAAGTAGCGCAGAATCCGACCCAACTCCGGGTCATCGCCCAGATCGGTGAGAGGCGCATGGCCACCGGGGATGAACACGCCCGCAAAGCGAGTAAGCTCCTCGTCGCTGATGGATGCAAAGGTGCGAGGCCGAGAGAAGCCGTTCTCCTTCTTCATGCGCTCGATGAGGTCCTGCTCGCGACGGCGTTCGTAAAAGTTGCCTGCGTAGGCGAGCAGGGTCTCACTGTTGGGATCCGGAACGGGCTCCTTGCCTTTGGGAGAGGCGAAGGTGACTTCGTGGCCGGCGTCGAGGAGCTTCTGGAGAGGCTTGGCGAGTTCTTGGAGGAAGAAGCCGGTGGGCTGTTCGACGGTCTCGCCCTTGTTGGAGCCGCTGGTCTTTTTCATGGTGAAGGAGTCGGCATCGCTGAGGATGATGAGGACCTGTTTGGAGGGCATTGTGAATAGAGATGACGAGAGTAAACAAAAGCGTAAGATCAAAGGACGAGCCTGGAAGTATGGAGTAAGTTGGAGTAAATGTTGAGTTTGACAAACTGTCAGAGCTTATGGTTAATAAATATGATGGATTTGTGAGACCTCAAAGACACAGATATACTTCCTCCGATGTCACTCCCGCCCTCGTTTGCAGCCACGAAATACTCATTCCCTGCATGAACTTGGAAAAGAAGCATCTTGATCGCTGTTGACATCGTGATGACGTACCCGCAACGAAGCCGGAGGGCACAGTGGCACACTAGCGCAGCCAAGGACTACTACTACTGTTCGCTCATCGAGACCACCAGTACCGGGCCTACCGGCAGCCATTTCGAAGCGATCTCCCTTTGCTCATTGAATGAAACGCATTCCCCCTTGCCCGTGAGTAGGATTGGAGAAGATGAAATGATTCGAGTATCGTTGAAGCCCGTCATTTTCTCAGTACATCCCCACGTCATCGTGAATTGACGATGTCCGGGTATTTTTCCTCACGATAAACAAGACCAACCCCGTGAATACCGGACGTAAACCGAGATGGGTCAATAGCTTCTCATCGACCCAAAACAGTCCGAGCTGGAATGGGCACCTCAAGTCGGTGCAACTCGAATAAGACCGGCATGTACATGGATCACAACCGCTATGGATTGTGTGGTCATTGGTTGCTCGAGCAGCTTGTTAAGGACGAAGGAGATCCTTCAAATAACATCATGAAGCTTTTTGTATTGCACTAGAGCCTTTTGGCTCCAATGGAGAGTAGAGATATTTCTATAGTCATGCTCGGAAAACAATCAAAATGGTATACAGCCAACAGAACCTCGTAAGAACAGGGCACCAAAAAAAGACATTACAGAAATGCGGAATGACGAGAATGAAACATATGGACCGCATCCCCAGAAATTTTTGGGTATGAACAAGAACAGACCTCCATGTAATGACCCGCTCAACGCCGCAAACCTCGCTGAATGCCAGTTGACAATAGATCACGAGATTTTGAACCAAAAAAATATAAAAGACATGCTGTAAATACTTGGCAGAACAATTGTCGCAAAGGACTCATTAATCAACATCGACGGTCTCAAACCAAGCAATATCAGAGTGTCCCCAGGACAAGCACAGAAAGATAATCAAAATCCAAGCTTGATTCCAAGCCGGGATCCAGCCCTGACGATGGAAAGGGCAGCTCATCTATTGTCTTCGTGATCGTGTTCCATCAAGAAGCAGTCAAAAATGAAGAAGAATATGAGGGGGAATAAATCGAAGATAGACGCAAGGGCGACACGGCTCAGGAAGAAGGAGCGACTCCGACCAAGTCAATGATCTTGCCCGCTACAGCGCTCGGATATCCACGGGAGACCATCTCTTCAACGATGTGGGAGGCGGCGGCCCGATCATCTGCAGCAATGTAGGCGCGAGTCATGGCCTCATAGGTACTTGGCTCACGCTTGTCAATTCCAATGCCATCATAAATAGCCTTGGCCTTGGCTACATTGCCAGCAGTCGCCCAGCCGTGAATCAAGGTGTTGGCAATGTACGCCGTCATCTCGATATTACGCTGCTTCATACCCGCAACAACACCCTCGGTGTCTGCGACCTGACCATTGGCCACCATCCCTTCGAAGAGAGCTTGATAGAGGCACGGCTGAGGGCGCACACGAGCATTAGCGAGCACAGAGTCAAAGACCTTACGTGCGGCCGCAAGATCATGCTGAACGCAGCCCTTGGCATGGACAAGAGAAGCAAAGTGTACAGCGTCAGGCTGCACTCCGGCCGATTGCATGTCACTCAGGACACGCTCCGCAGCAGGCATGTCGATGGGTTCGAGAGAGGCATAAGCGTCGATGAGCAATTTGTAGGTGTGCGTAGTTGGCTGGATCTTCCGAGCTTGCATTCGTTCAAAGTAAGTCAGGACCTTGGAACGATCGCGCTTGGTGTTCAGGAAGTACTGAATCATCGAATTGTATGGAGCCGGACGAGGCTTGTAATTGGGCATGGACTCCATCTCCTCAAACATCTCTTCAGCGAATCGCTCGTCGCTGACTCGGCAAAGAGCATTCACAATGGTACCGTAGGTGACACTGGTGGGGCGCACATTATTAGCGCGCATCTCAGCAAAGTATGCGAGACAATCATCAATGCGCCGGGCTTTGCCAAGTTTACCAATCAAGGCATTGTACAGGAATGAAGTGGGCTCGACGCCCTCCGCAACCGCACGGTGGAAGATCTTCAAAGCCTCGGTTGCCTCGTCAAAAGTTTTGGTTGACTCTTTCAACGTGGTGATGTAGAGCCCGAAGGTATTCGCAGAAGGGGCAGAACCAAGACCTAGAAGCTCCTGATGATACTGAGCAGCCAACTGGCGATCACCAAGAGTAAGGCAAGCAGCGACCATAGCATCCAAGATGGAGACCCAGCCGTACTTGACAGCATTGTGGGCGGGGTTCAGGGGAACATCGGCACGAGCCATCGCGTGGATGTCATGCGCCAATTCCATGCGACCGACTTTAGCAGCTGCAGTGATGAGCTTGGCATACGTGATGTACCGGGGGTGGCGTCCAGAACGTCGCATGGTCTCAAGTCGAGCCAGTGCGTCGCTCAAGTGGGTATCCGCACGACCGGAGCCCTTCTCGAGGACCTCCGCGATCATCGCGGAACCTCGGAAGTCGGTCCCTTGGGCATACGGATCATATGACTCGGGACTGACCGGCGCGGTTGTCATCTTGGACTCGGCCATTGAGACGGGGCTGAGGCGATCTGTAACGAGGGGTCCCTGTTTCAAAGACTGAACATGGTCCCGCCATCTGGTAATGAGATCAGGACGATTGACGAAGACCTCGGCAACGGCACGGTCCACAAGAAGAATGGTGTTGGTGTCCAAGGGGACACTGGCAGCCAGAACAACATCAAGCATGTGCGCAAAGCGAGCTGGGTGGGCAATGTCGTAGAGCAACGCACTGTTGCCAGTCAACATACGAGCCTGCACCTGTGTGGCCAGGGCCAGGTCGGAAGTGCTCAACTGCGAGATACCCATAGGTCCAAGATTGGCAACAGCGTGTTCTGCAACAGGGGAGACGAGGCCGCCGTTTTCAGTCATAGCCCACAGAAGTGTCAACGAGGCCTGAGGCGAGAGAGGGACAGCCGATTCCATGACTGTGCGGCCGAAGAGGTGCAACGATTCCGTGATTTGTTCGCGGACAGTCTCAGCGACCGTAGGTTGACTGGCAGATGCTTTGCGAATCTGGGCAAACATGTTGCGGGCCTCATGAAGTCCGTCGTCGACCTGACCACTCTTCAGAAGGGCCAACGCGTACATCGTCGTCGGCTGCACCATGTCCGGGGTTGCCTGACCGACGGTGTTCAACATGATCCACAATGACCGAGCGGCAGATACATTGCCTTGGCGCACATGAAGAGCCAGAAGAGAGATGGCAGGTGGTTGGCGAATGGCAGGTGAGGTCGACAGACGATCGTACGCCTCTGAAGCGATTGTCAGGTCACCGGCATCAGCAGCGGCGGTGCAGATCCGAGAAATGGCCTGATCGCGTGCTACATCATGCAACTGTTCCTTGGCGTGAGCCAGAGCCTTGCCGTAGTCGGCAGTTTTTAAGTAGTGCTGAACAAGCGCGTCCTTGACAATCACCGACTCAACGGCAGACCAACGTGCTTCACGGTTCTCGGTGACCTCGTCAAAAGATGCACGGATTCGGTCCAGGAATTGCATTGCCCCAGATTCCTTGTCGCATGACAAGTAGGCTCGAATCACAGCGGCATAGACTTCACCATCCATACGATCAATGATGCTGAAGATGCCATTGTCGTCGGATACAGCCATGCTACGGTATTCGTTGTAACATTCAACCGCGCTGGACAAGTCACCAGTGCGGGCAAAAGCATCGATCATGAGGGGGAAGATGGAGGCATGGGGAGTCGCCTTATGGGATTCCATGTGAGAGTAAACGCGAATCATATCTTCGACCATACTTCCGCGGGCGCACGCAGTGATCAACAGACGGTACAGGTGAACGGGAAAGACGAGCCGAGGATGACGGCTGGTGGCCGTGTCGAACAGTTTCACCGCAATAGACAATGAATGGTCCTCAGCCAGCAAGGCACTTTCCAGTTCACTAGATTGCAGCATGAATTTGCCAGGCTCTTCCATGCCGCCATAGCGGACTCTCTCTTGCTCGAGGGTCTCTTTGGCCTCAATTATGTGGTGAGCCCGCGTGACCAACAGCTGCACGAGAGTCTGATAAGTGTCTTCGTCGGGAATTACCCTACGACGAAGCATATCAGAGTATACATCGAGAGCTTTGTGGATGGCGTCAGCAGCATCCGAATGTAGACGAATGGCGGCCACTAAAAGAGCGTTGTATGCCGCGACAGTCGGGGTAAGCCCCTCCCGGAGAATGGACTCGAACGCTGCCGGGATTTCCGCGAAGCTCTCATCGGTGGCCAAGCGCACAACGCGCTCCGAAGCGATCTTACTCTCCTCGGAGATTGCGTCTGAAAGGACGACATCGTCCAGATGAGATTCCGTGGCGGATTTTTCCGAGACGACCGAGGCCTCTTCAGCTTGCGCTTGCTCCTCTTGAATCTGAATCTCCCTCGCGACCGCCTCCTCCACTTGAGCGCTCACATTGTCGTTGACCGCCGCCTTGGACAGATGAGGCGTCTCGGGGGCAGGGATGCCCTCCTCCGTTGACTCCTCAATGCCGTCTGCTGGATTCCAACCAATGCGGCGCTTGAATTGAAACTGACGCCAATCGGTGTCGTCGCCAGTCAATTGGGCATGTTGCCACGCCGCGTAGTACGCAGCGAGCCCAAAGTCACCATTCCCGCCCGCACCCTGACCCGCCTTGGCACCGGCTCCCGAGGAACTGGAGGCAGTCGAGAAAGCATTCTGTAATTGGGTTGTCCGGGAAAACTTTGCGGCCGGCTGAAGGGCGAACTGGTTCAAGGTCGATTGCGAAGCATACGACTGTGACGCTGCGACCACCGACTGAGCATAGCCATGTGTGAAGGCTTTGGTGAAACTCTGGCGCGCGAGATGGGTGAACGGCTTAAAGACCATTTATCTGGCGGGAGTCCTCTTCACAGCGAAGAGGAGATGCTGAGAGAAAGGATCAGATGTTAGCACCGGGCGACGGTCTACTTACAGTGGGATGTTTGCCCCAAAACGCCGCGCAACCCCGTGAGCAACTTACCTTGCTCTCAAAATTAAGCGAACAATGCAGGTTCATTGAACGACTCTTGTCGCCAATGAACGCGCTAATATTCAAGGATGGTGTCGAACTATGATCGGTATAGAAGTTGTTATCTAGAAGGGTGCCACAGACAGACACCGTCAATATGGGAAGTCGACTCGGTGGATTGTGGACGAAGATGGGAAGGGTGTTTAGGGATGACCCAGCAGGAGAAGGGGAGAAGCAGACAGTGCGATTTGCATGGACGAGGAGGAACAAAAAAAATAATGACTGGACAGGCGACAGGGCCTCACAAATAAGGAATGCAGGGGATTCTGGAAGGTGAAGGAGTCGCATCGTAGTGGAGCCTGGCTGAGAGTGCGCCAGACTGCCAGTGAATGGGTCCGTCCCTTTGGGTGCACCGGGTGCACCTCCAGGCCGATCCTCTCCGGCTCCGCTGCAGGTCGGAGGTACTGGTGGTCTGGTACTGGTACTGGGTACTTGGAGAGCTGTCGCGTGTGGCCTTGGACTCGATCTACACTCTACAGCAATACCTCGTGTGCCACGGTGCCAATGGACCCTGCCTCTATTGTATGATTGTACACCTATTCCTGACATGTTTCATCATATGCAATACTGGCCATGGGGCAATCCTCTGTTTCTCTGTCCTTTGTCGACCGTCGGCACTGCAATGTTCAACGATCTGATCTATCGGCGCCGAGGTCTTCATGATGCCTGACTCTTGTTTTCGATACGTCAATCGTGCTCCAGCTCAGCCTCCTTGGGTCGTTCCAGGGTACGTGTCGATTGAGAGACTCATCGACCCCTTGAAGAAGCCAGATCATTTGTGGCAAAATAGAAGGGAGAAAAATGACCGTTAAGAGATACCTCCTGCAATAGGTAATCGACTTTGATGTTGACGATTCCGGGTGGTGGTAGAGATTCCCGTATCAGATCGTAGCAAACAATTGAAGAATGTCGATATACTTTCCTCCCGGGCCCCGGTTTTCTGACTGTCTCATCATCTCATGTCAGCATCCATCCATTTCGAGAGGGTCACCTGCCCCGTATTCATGATTCAGCAGTCGACGAACGGCGCGACTACGGGAGCCAGCCAATGACGGAGGGGAAAAGCTCCGGTCGATCGGGCAAAAGAGGATGCAAACTGTGCAAAGGAGGCTCCAACAGGCAAGACGCGACGGCGGGATGAGTCACCAAGTTCCGGTTCTTTTTCTTGTCCGTGCTTCGCGCCGGAGTCGTCGCTCTCGTTCCCCGTCGGCGCGGCGTCCCGGACTGTCCGACGGGGTTAACGGACGGTGTTTAACTCGGGCACATGAAGTTGCCTATTCCAGTATCCGAGCATAATCACCTGTAGTATACTGATTATCTGATATACTCTCTGGTTGGAGATCTTGAACAATCCATGTTCACTACTACCACTACAGTACTACTACCATGGCTCTTACGGACTGTGTCTCACTGTTCCTGGGCTCACGCTCCCGGCTTATTTCACTTGATCTGATTGTGGTTCTCTCCCGAGGAACGGCCATTGCTGGCTACACTCGGCGAAGCACACTCGGCGCAAAGGGCTTGCCGGACGAAGAGCTTATTTCTCGGACGAGTGCATCGCTTCTCGCCTCTGATAAGTGACTGTATGTTGACCTGCTGTCTCCATCCTTTTCCCATGACGTGTGAATGCGACGGGAAATCGTCATCTTGAGAAACCCCCCCCCCCCACGATCGATCTAAGATTCTCCTTCGACGTACTGTATCGTGATACAACGGGGTCAAAGGGCCAACAATAATAAACATGTGGCTGGATATCTTTTCAGCTCGCATCGTGGATCTGAGTCAAAACGGAAGCTTTGACGAAATGGAAGCCCGCTGAACCGGCATGACGATGCCAAGACCCATCGACCGATGCACTCACGTTCTTGCCCGCCGTGGGAGGAAGCAGATTGTCGATCTGATCGTCTTCGTATAGCAACCACCCTCTGTCATTGGATCTCCCCACGAAGACACTTTCTGGATCGAGATCTAGATCTAGATCTGACAAATTCTCCCCCTGGCCGTTCACATGTGTTCCATCATCGAGCGGAGAGGAGATCTACGATCCGCACTCGTCGACATGACCAGCTATTTGACCAGCAATTTGATGTGAAGTCTAGGCATGTATTCATTGAAGCGAGCGGCAAATTCTTGCAATTGATGTCGGCATCGACGTACTTACCGACCAGCAAAATTTCGTGAAGGAGGTTTGACGTCGTTATTCATTTGCCTGGTCATTACTATACAGCTCACTCAATGTGCTGTAAGCTCGAACCTTCGCCCTCGAGCCTGGCTCAATCAAAGCGGATCTTTGGGCCACGGACGGTCCGTCTTGCTGCGCAGAGATTCGCAACTTCAACTGGACTAGGCTGACAGCCGTCCCATGTCAGAAGTTCCTGGCCCGGGGTCTTACAACCCAATCCAGAACTTGATAAAGAGCAGGCCGTCTAGGAGATTTGCTGACGGGTTGGTCATTGACATGCCAGCTCGACTTGAGTGGCGCCAGCTGATGCCGCATAAACAAGTTTTTGCTTTCCACATTTGGAACGCTTTGGAAACAGACCTCGAGCGGGCAGCGACACAGCAGTTACCGAACTTTGAACGAGCGCAGATCTGTACCAGGATTACCACATGCAGCTTGGTCCACCTCGTTCGATCGGCTCGTGTCACCTTTTTGGAGTGTATGTTACCTTTCGACATCCGGACGACCTCTACTCTGTGCGGGTCTACCTTGATTCGGCCGAGTATATAGCAGGATGGACCCCATATCTCCGTATTCCTAGTACACAACTACGCACTGCACAGCGCACCCTATTCGGCGGATGGGTATGCTCCAATCTGCGTATCGCGTTCTCGGACGATTAGGCGGGCAGAGACCTGGTCGTTTAATTCTTTCTTTTGTCAAATTCCGAGATGGTCATACCTATTCGCTCCAAAAGGTAGTTGCAATAAAAACTCGAGGGCGTCATGGCAAAGACGAGACCGGGTATGGCTAGACTCTCTTGGAGACGTCTTTGGTACGTTGAAATCAGAAATTGTAGGGAAGGATTCCACCAGCCAACGGTTTCACGTATACTGAGCTCAGTTCGATCTACCTCGTAGTGGACATGTGAGATGCACGGTGGCTGATGTCGAATATCGAGACGTGGCAGCGGTGGGCTTTGAAAGAGCAAACCTTCCGTCCCCGCGAATTTGATAGCCGCTCGAGATGCTGGTATTCGGGCACATGCGCATGAGGTGTCACGCTCAGGCTGGCGCGGTGTAGAGAAGGCCAATTCGAGACTGGAACACCTATGCGTCAATGTATAGAAGGGTTGTGTCAAGTTGTCAACCCCATGGTGGTGATCCCTCCTTTACTATCCACCTCCATGCACTCATGGGTATGATGAACAAGAGTGCTGAATTCTCGATAACCCGTTTGCTCTCCCAGCTCGCATTCTTGACCATTCGAGTGGTAGCTTGAGTGTCGGGAAATTGTCAGATGCACTGCATTCCCTGATATTGCTCGACTGCAGCAGAGGAAGATTCCCTTGCCTAGCCCATGTCGCTAGTCCGCTTTAGGAGATTTGAATACAATCAACCCTCATCGGACTGGGGGCGTGCTCCTCGCACACAGATCAGCACGCTCTCCACTTAGTCTACCTTTCCCACTGAGTCCCATTCATCAGGATTGTCAAGAAGCAGAAGAACTTGCTTCGTTGAACTGGGGATTCGTAATCATCGTCAAGCGTGAACTCCCCGCTCGGAACGTCGACAGACTTTGTACCTCGATCACTTTTTTTGCGGGGCGTTCTGTACAATCGCCTGGTGTCTCTCTCCACCCCGCCTTTCCCTCCACCAACTTCGGTCAAAATCCATGTCCCCCCAACCTTCTTCAATCACGGCCTTGTCTGCCCCAGGCAAGGTCTTGTTGACTGGCGGGTATTTGGTTCTCGATCGCGCATACACCGGCACAGTCTTTGCGCTCGATGCGCGCATCCACGTTGTGGTCCAGCAGAAGAGAAGGGGTCACCGTCGGGGCCCATCCACCGCCAGCGCAGATGTGCGATCAACAGCTCCCAGTGGCGATGCGCATGACAACAAAGCCGAAGATGAAGTGGTAGAAGAGCAAGATACCATTGTGGTTGTTTCGCCGCAATTCAAGGATGCGATCTGGGAGTATGGTGTTCAACGATGTGAGAACGGTGGAGGTGTGAAAGCGGTTCAGAAGAGCAAAGGGTAGGATTGTCCCCCACTCCCTCATTTCCGATGCCAATATGAGTCCATACCCCGTGCTTCTTGACACTAACTTGGTGATCGATTCTTTCCAGACCTCGTAATCCTTTCGTTGAGACCTCCTTGAGCTACGCCCTGACCTACATCAGCTACGTTGCGGATTCCAAGGACTTTGGATCCCTGACAGTCACGATTCTCGCAGACAACGACTATTACTCGGAAACTGCCACTTCGAAAGACTGGTCCATAAAGGCCCCATCGGAGCGCTTCGTCCACTTTGGTGTTCCCTTGCTAGAAGCCCACAAGACGGGACTGGGCTCCTCGGCCGCCCTGGTCACGGCACTTGTGTCGGCGTTGGTGATTCATCGTACAATGCAGGCAAGTGACCTTGCTGTCGGCCGAGATAAGCTGCACAACCTGGCCCAAGCGGCGCACTGTGCCGCTCAGGGCAAAGTGGGATCTGGGTTCGATGTGGCTGCGGCAGTTTATGGGTCCTGCCTCTACAAGCGTTTTTCGCCTGCAATCCTCGAGTCTATTGGGGACGTAGGCAGCAGTGGGTTTGACGAGCGATTGTTCGCAATTGTGGAGGACGTCGACCCCAAACATCCCTGGGATACCGAGTGCGTCGACTTTGGCATGCAGCTGCCCCGAGGGATGCAGATGGTCCTCTGCGATGTGGAGTGTGGCTCACAAACGCCCTCCATGGTGAAGAAGGTTCTCGAGTGGAGGAAGAACAACCGCCAAGAGGCCGACATTCTGTGGGGGACTCTCCAAAATAACAATGAGCGTCTCCGACAAGAACTGAAGCGTCTGGCCCAACACCCCGATGCCAACGCGGACAACGAGTTCACAGAAGTTGGGGCCCTGCTCCAGCGTACCCGACACCTCATCCGTGCCATGACTCGCCAGACCGAGGTCCCTATTGAGCCCCGTGTACAGACCGAGCTGCTGGACAGCTTGACAGAGATCGATGGAGTTATTGGCGGTGTCGTTCCAGGTGCGGGTGGTTACGACGCCATCGTTTTGCTGATCCGAGACGATCCGTCGGTCGTTACGCGGTTGAATGAGCGGCTTGTAACCTATGAAAGTGCCGTTGAAGACGACTTTGGTGGGAAAATTGGCAAGGTCCGACTACTGGGTGTGCGACACGGTTCGGACGGCGTGATGAATGAGGAGTTGAAGCAATACGCTGGCTGGGTGTGACCGCTTCATACTCGACTCGTCTGAATGCCAACCATTGTTACATGTGAAGTGCGTTTCGAGGCACGCTTCTTCAGTCGATCGAAGTTTTCTTTCCGCCCTTTTCGATCACTTCCACTCTACATCGACTAGTTTGGGAAGTCCCCGTGATGTCATTTGCTTGTGTCGTCTCTGGGCTTGGAACTCAATGCCCCTGCTCAATTCAACCAGCGTGCTCCTCCTTCATTCTTAGCATAATTCAAATGGGTCAAACTACAGCTCTATATTCTTCTTTCATTTAAACGTAAGCGGAGGTGACCGTCAGTGAGATTTGCTTCGTCGGGCAAACGGGATCCACCTAGCAGCCTAGCGTGATGTTTCATCGTTGTCTCTGTCGCTGTAGATTTTTCGTGCTTTGACACCTCTCGAGGGACTCTTTGAGGGTGAGGCTGCATGGAGGAGCGTCGAGTCAATGGAGGTTCGATGAGTACAATGCCTCCCTCTGGCTGGAGTCCGCGTTGCCAAGTTCGTCAATCTCAAAAGGACAACCGCTGCTGCTCTTCGAAAACCAGAGGGTCCATGCATGAGCACAAGCGCAAATACAAGCTGCAGATGACAGCAGGGGCTGGCACCTGAGAGGCTATTGTGAGCCATTAAACCAGGAGCCATTCCATGCGCGCAAGGTCGATTGCGCTTGAGTGTGCTTTGTCTGCCAATTGCGGACGGCCCTCCTGAAATTCCACGGGGCCATGGTCCTCTTCAAACGACCAAACACGTTTGAAGTGGTGTAACCGCTTTCTTGTTCCTCTTCATGTAGATCCTTTGGCCAGTCCCAGGGGGAAAAACACTCTTGTATGGAAAGATCCTCCTGGTGATCATCACTCTGCCGAGTCCACCACGAGAATCCGACTCATATTCAAGCCAAACCTAAAAACCAAAGCTTCACCACCAGAAGTCACTCGTCCGAACGAGGGTGTGGTTTCGCTAGTGACCAAGAATTGTCCCAGCGCCTCCCGCTTAGGGGTCGACTCCTCACGTCTGGGCCGATCGACCGTCCGACCACGTCCTCTTTCTCCTCCTCCTCTTTTCTTTAGGTTCCTTTGGGCTACGCCGATCGCTTTCTTTCTCACAGCTCAATCTCTGCATCTTGAAGACTCTCTCACCCTCGGGGGCTGCTCATCCACAACCTCTTGTATCTGCCCGGGGACGCTAATTGCATCATCACTCACTGGGGCGGTCGCGATCATGTCCTCCACCGATCATCCGGAGTCTGGGGTGGCTGATTCCAGCAATGCTCTCGAGTCGGGAGCCACCACCACGACTCCGCAACTGAGCGCTCACCCTGAGCACGACACCACCAAGTCCACCGCTCCCTCCCCAGTCACGTCCGACACGGTCGCACATGTTGAGCCGTCTCCCACTTCGTCGGCGGCCGCTCCCCAACCTTCATCCGAGGAGAATGCAGCAGCTACTGCGCCTCAGCACCCCGCAACCGGTGGCGAACCCGTCGACCCGATCGCTGCCACCGCAGCGACCACCCCCGCGACCGACACCGTTCAGTCTCCTGCCCACGACACAGCAAATACAAGCATCAGCACGAGTCAACCCCCTGCCGACACGGCCGCGACACCCGCGGCGCTGCCCAGTTCTGCGGAGTCTCCGTCGATGGAGTCTCACGAGCCCAAGGCCACTGCAGAGCCCTCATCAGACCCGTCGGAGGTCGAGGAAGGCAAAGAGACGGAGCATGCAGGTCCCGCCCTCATGATCACTTTGTTGTTGACGACAGGATCCCGACACCCATTTACAATTGACACCAAGTACTTGCGAAAGCAATCTGTCAGCGTCGAGAATGATGATCCGTTCGCGATGAGCGTGTATACGCTTAAAGAGCTCATTTGGCGGGAATGGCGATCAGGTGAGCCTCTACTTCATATCGAGACGACCTGCTGCGATGTGGCGAGGCCTTCAAGTGTATTTCATGTACCAAGCTAACCTCTATTGTCTTTTCGAATAGACTGGGAGACTCGACCTTCGTCGCCCAGTGCCATCCGTTTGATCTCCTTTGGCAAATTATTGGACGACAAGTCGCCTTTGTCTGGTAAGTACCATCTCGTATTGTTTCTTTTCCTCCCCGAGTGGGGATCGAGCCATCGTTTGGCCAGTCGTCCTGATCCGTATTTCGTGTGCAACAGATTCAAGATTCAGCGCAGACCATCCCAATGTCGTACACATGACGGTCAAGCCGCAGGAAATCATCGACGAGGAAGATGCCAAGGGCGCAAAGTCGCATATGAGCCGTGAGCGTGAGGCAAGCGAACGTAGTCCTGGATGCCGATGCATTATCCAGTAAACTCTTCCTCTCGATCCCCTTGGGACTCGATATTAAGTCTCCCCTTGATGTCATGCAGATCATCTGGCTGTCTTTTTTTTTTCGAATGACTTCATCGCATTGCGAAGAGGCTGTCATGTTCCGGCCGTCATCAGCTCGTTTCTTCACTGCCTGGCTGCAGAGGAAACGCGCAAGTGCCTCAGTTCGCCGTCCACCTCCAATTTTTTCCGCTGCAATTTCACACCAGCCTGGCCTGCCATCGCTTGCGCCACGCGGCTGGAGATCTGCCTACCCAGCCACTAGATATCTTCTCCATCCTTTTGTCGGCCATATGTCCATCCCCCCATTGAGCCGTGCCTTTCTATACCCTTCCTCTCCTTAGCCTTTTCCTTTCGACTCCCATTCACCCATATACCCCAACCACCCGATCTCTTTTGTTCGTGCAATATCCTCTCTACTCACCTCGATCTGTGGCCCTGATCCAAGCTGTTCCTCATTGTCTGGTGTGTATCCCTTTCTTCTCGGGTTCATCGTCTTGGCGGGGCTCTACTGTTTCTCGGAAATCAATGCATACGCCACTTTGTTGTTGTCTTTTACCTCGGCCACTCTTGCTCGATTCTTTCGCATTCTTGGGCCTTGTCTGCAGGTTTTCTTTTTTGGGGGGAGGGGTCGGAGTTTCTTGTCACAGTGTATATTCTTACGGTCCTCTGGTACATACAGCAAATCCCTATGCCGTCGTTTCTTTCTTCAAAAATACCGAAAAGAGCTCCTACCTCGATGTAAATGAAACTGAAGCAGGTAAAACTTCCGTCTGAGAGACTATTGAGTTTCCTTCGTATCCCTCGTTATCTGATCTTGATTTTGATTGCGACGGAGTTTCCAAGATGCGCTTCGTGGACTTGTGCAAAGCAGCCGAGTGGAGCTACTAAGAAACGAATTTTTCCAGCGTTGTACTCTTGCATTCAGCCCTCGTTTTGAAATTTATTTAGGCCATATTAATGCGGAGATGCAAATCATCTAGCGGTCTCGAGACTGGTGCTCTAGATGCGCGAGGAAGCGTTTTCCGCCATGGAACAAGCTCTGTAGCATGGGAGTCCCTACACAGATCATCTCCAGATATAAAGGTGCAGGAGACGAAAGAAAGAATTGGATGCGTGACAGGCAAACGACTCGAATACAAGTATATTCCTCGGTGATCACTCATTACGCTTAATAGTCCATCTTCAGCCTCTTCTCCATCTCGTCGTGGAACGAGGGCGGCTCGCGGAGCTCGTCGCCTAAACAGAATCAAACAACGTTAGCTATGACCAGCAAGCCATTCTCAATGCGCCCATATTCCAGTGAAGTAGCCCGGTTGACTCCGGATCCAGAATCCCACCACCAAAGCCAGACCCCCCAAAGGCACACGGGGAAAAGAAGAAGAAGAAGAAGAAGAAGAAGAAGAAGAAGAAGAAGAAGAAGAGGCAACATACCATGGAACACATCCTCCCAGCCAATTTCCGTGTCTCTTCCACCAATGGTAAGAATATCCTCGTGCACATTGCCGCCTCGCATTCCTCCCAAGACAGCAGGCCGGAACGTGCCGTCTCGGACAATCTTCAGCTCCATTCCACGACGTACAGGCTCGGCGATGCCGTAGACTCGGCGCAGAGACTCCATGTGCATCGCCTCTTGGGTGGCACGCCAGGCTAGCAGCCGGGCTTCCAGGGGGTGTGTGGAGGCCGGGATCTCTGATAAGGATGGGTGGTTGGTGGACGAGGCGGTGGCCGTGGCGGGGAGAGTGAGCTTGTTGCGGAGCGTGTCGGGCAGACCGGGGGCAGAAGGGGCGCCCTTTGTCAATTGAGCAGCTTGTGAGGTCTGCTGGCGGGTGGTGGTGTTGGTTGTGGAGGTGCGGTTACCGCTTGGAGGAGCGATACGGAGAGACTGGACAAACCAGGGAGTTAGTTGTCTGGATCACACAATAGATGTTGCAGATACATGTCTGTCTGGGGTCATGGAGCGGGTAGTCTTGATAGTATGAGTGGCTAGGAAAATGATGATGGTAGAGCAATATCAAGCATGGCTTTTGGCCGTAGACGGCGTCATGGCGGAGCTAGGTGTAATTCAAGTGTGACGTTCTAGGACCGGAAGCTCCATAACGTACCATTGTGAATGATTGGCAACTGCTTCAAATAGCTCTCGTGTAGTAGAGTCGATGAAATCTGGAGGGTCTGAAGTGCGTCAAGCAGGAAGATCAGAGAGGGTGAGCGTGGAAAACAACGAGACTGATGACTGAAGTAACGGAGGACTCTCGTCGGCGATCAGTCAGGCAGAGAGCACCCGCGCGTCCAGCTCCTCCGGCCACACACGCGGACCCACTGCGCTGTTCGCACCGTCGAGTGTCACGTGATTCAACTCTCGATCTTCAAGTTCCCCGAGAAGTTGCACATCACAGTCCAGGTTGGAGGAAACAGCCGTTTTTAATTCCCCGCCCGATATCCGACACACACACACACACACACACACACACACACACACACAAAGCAAAATGCCTCAGTTAATATCGCATGTAGTCCTTCGGGCCTTGCGAACTCTCGCTCAAGCCCAAGCGCCAAAACCATCCACCATCCGCTCTCTCACAACCTCCTCAGCCAGCCTTTTTGCTCGCCGGACAACCACCACATCCACGCCCTCAATCACAAACCGCTTCACATTCGCCCCTGTCTTCCGCACCCAGACAGCCCTCAACACCCTCTCCGCCCGCCAATTTTCAAGCTCCCCCATCGTCCGTGCAACCTACAACCAAGTCCGACGCGGGTGTCGGACCGGCCAACGCGCGCGCCGTGGTCGCTCGCCCGCACTGAAGAACCACCCTGCGCTCAAGGGTGTCTGTGTGAAGACGGGTATCACGAAGCCCAAGAAACCCAACTCGGGAGAGCGCAAGGTTGCAAGAGTGCGGTTGAGTACGGGCAAGGTTGTGACTTGCTATATTCCCGGCGAGGGTCACAATATCCAGCAGCACAGTGTTGTCCAGGTTCGCGGTGGCAGAGCCCAGGATTGTCCTGGTGTGAAATATACTCTTGTTCGCGGCGCCATGGATTTGGTGAGTTGTCTGGGTGAAGCTACTTTCAGGGTGAGACTCCAGCTAACAGATTGATTCACAGGGTGGTGTTGGAAGCCGTGTGACGAGTCGGTCCAAGTATGGAACAAAGAAGCCCAAGAGCAGCTAAACGGTTGAATTGGAACATGGTGATGTGTAGGATAAAAGCTCTGCCATGGTACAAGTTTCATCATGAGGGCTTGCTTCGACCCGGAGCAATGGCCGATCAAGGTCGTGGACAGTGACACGGCCGACATTGTCATATCTATTGTGTCTACGCGAGTGGTATTCGATTAGTTATCTGCATGTACAATTATGGAGCAATCATTGATACGTTTGGACCGGATTCCATCATCCATACCAGTATATTCAAGTGACGCGATGAGTGTACCTTACTTGCCTACCGTAATTCACCCTAAGACAGGAACAGAAACCGCTGATCGAAAACAGAAATCAAACGACGAGACAGACTTTCTTGAATCGAAGATGACAATCTTGATAAATAGACAGATATCCAATGACCTTGCCAAGCACTCATCCAGTGAGATTTCAGCCCAACCAATCAATGCAACTCGCTTCATGAAGTCGATCCAAGACAAGAGGGATTGATGTATTCAACATGTAATGTCAAACTGGCAGAGAAGGGGAATATTTGTGGCAAGCGAAGTTGAGAAGTAAAATGTCGAGGTATAAAAGTCTCCAACGATCGAGTCAACGATCCTTCAGCCTTAGATCAATCAAGAATCGCGACGTGGAAATTCTCGAGACAGACTCATAATGGACTCCGAAGGCAGCGATGAAGAGTCTTTCACTCCCCACTCCCGTCGTTCAGAATCTTTTTTCTTTACAATCTTGTTTTGATAGGTGCCGTAGCACCATGCCATGACGGTCGCAGCAAACCTAATCACCACACGCAGCCTTTCCAAAATCTGCGTTCGTGCCGTTTGGCTACCGACCACGACCATAATGCAGATAAGAGCTAAAGCAACCGCGTAGTGACCGAGAGCCCGAAGTCAATCTTTCTTGTCCCAGCCATCGGGCTTCTGAAGATTGTTGACGGAGAACCAGCGAGAGGTGCCTGATACTACGTTAGCCTCTGCCATGCACCCGTCATGAGCCGTGCACTGGCCCAGCGTGAACACTTACAAGAATAGTCCTTCCAGTCAAAGTTCTCTTGGGGCTTGCAATGGCAACGCAGATCCAGCCGCGTCTGCTCGGAACTGGGGCAATGGGTGAATGGAACGTGGTAGTAGGCGATCTCGTTGAAAAAGTGAATCTCATCCCTTTTGAGCATGGTCGCAGCAGCGATGGAGTGCACTGGCGCATCACCCCATCGCTCGTAGAAGAAGCCGCCGTCTTGGTCCAAGGAAGAGAAATAATCAATGTAGGCTGGAGACCGAAGCCACTCGAGACTACCGATCTCGAAGTTGGACCACTGCGACAAAAGCTTGGTCAGTTTCAATCCCTCCAACTGTCACATCACAGATCTTGAAGGGGAGAAAAGAATTTCCATACAAAGTGGCATTTGTTGTAGGTTTCACCGCCATCATCACTAACAAAGTCCACGGCGTTGTTTTCGGCAATATGTTCGGGATGTGCCTGCAAAAACTTCTTCGTGCTGTCCCACAGGGTGGGGATGGTATCGATGTATTCGTACAAGCTAATCACGAAGCTGTACTTCTTGTTGTTCTGCTTCATGAACAAGAAAGGGTCGGTAGGAACGTCGCAGAACAGTTCCACGCTGGGCTCGACTCGCCAGTAGTACTCGTAATTCATCATGAGCGGGTGACGGAAAAAGAAGCCAGATTCATAACGACACATGTGACGATAGCTCTCCGAGTCTCCGTAAATAATCTTTCTGCGACCCATGTCTTCCCGCACTTCACGGGCCTTGTTCTGATCGATCCATGAAGGATAGGACCAGTGCTCCGTGGGAATCTTGCCATAGTGGGTGGTACCAGACGCCAGGGACGTGGTGAGCTTTTTGAACTCCTCGTCGAATTCTTGGTCGTTCAAAAAGACCCAGTCGTAGTTGAAGTTGCGGTTGAACCGATCCTCCACCGTTCGAATGGACTTGGCAATCTCCCAAATGTCGGAGTTGCGTGCCAGGGTCACAAAGGTTGCATTGACTCGCTCGGTGCTGTTGACCCCCGTGTTCTGGGGCTTCTGTGATTTAAAGTCCTCATAGGACGGTTTGGGGCGCGGAAGGGAGGCAGCGCTGGGTAATTGGAAGGATGATCGAGTGATGAAATAGAAAAAGGTCAACCCCTACACAACTTCTTGTTAGCATTGCGGCAATTCCTTTGCTGCTATTTTTTTTTTTTCAGGGCGATCTAGGAGGTTGACAACCGGCGTAGGAAACCAAAGTCGACGATCGCTGCTTTGTAGCTAGCTTACCACAACGGCGAACACCAGATACCTGGTGTATCGCGCAGAGATGGCCATGACGGCAGGGTGGAGAAGGGTTGGAAGGACTCTGAAGAGTCACTTGATGGAGGTTTCACTTGAGTGCTTGAATCGGCGGGTAAGTCGAGACCCAGATGATCGCAGCCTAACCTTCTGCTTTGGTCTTGACGGAAGAATGCAACACGTGCGTCGAGGGGGACCGATGTGGACACGAAGCAGCAAGGGAGAAACGAATGTACACTGAGCCAACGGTCGGAGACGCTAGTCAATTTGATGTGTGACGATGCCAGCAGTCGAGGTCATTGAGAGAAGAGGGTTTGTTTAGGGAGAGGGAGGGAAAGGAGGGAATAGGTCGAGCTCGGTCGCGCAAATAACATAAGGTTAGTACTACCGCAATCAGCCGCGTAGTCTCACTTCATGGCGAGACATTCGAACCGCTCTTGGACGAGACCGGAATCCGGTTGGACATGATGGGGCCCCCCGTCAAGTTATTATTATTCCTTGATCCTTGATTCACTCGGTCTTGGCCTGCATATTGGGTCCTAGCCCTCCGATTCTCTCAGAGCCATTGATATTGTTGATCTGTGCTCTCCATCAGGACTCGCTACCTTTGGTGAATGGAAGGTTTCACGTAGATTTGGGGCATTTCACTGCTCACGCCACAACAGAGAAAAAGGAACGTTGAATGGGCTTGAGCACAAGACTTTTGCCCCTTATAAAACATCTCCAGTGGTTGAAGGCATAACAAACGATCAGGGTTGCGTACTCCCTCTTCCTATATCACGGTTATGTTTGTTCATGCAGGTATGTAGGTCCATAGTCGGTGGAACGCTTACAATCTTGGTTGTATACGCCCGGTAGCAGGATCATCTATTAGGTAGTAGTTTCTTGTTAGGCTCAATATCGCAAGTAATTTTGGCGAGGAATATGATTACTGTTCTGATCATTACATGGCTAGAACCCATTCATTCTGGTCATAGTCTCAATTAGCTCAACCGAAGGCCTTCCAGGACAATTTTATCACATGGGGGTAACAGACTGAAATCCATCAGTGAATCTATCCTGCTTGAAAATGCATCTGCTCGAGTATCCAGATGTGGTTTTAATCAAGTTATAGTTCGTGTCAAGTCAAGACCTTTGGATCATGACAATTGACGCTCGTTAATTTCCCCTGGTAAGGTGACATATAGACTGTTTTACAAGTCTCAGCATTTATCCTGCTAATCGCTTCGATACTTCCCCAACAGTCTGCGAGACCCAGGCTACCCCAACTGTAGATGCCATGTTAATCACCGTTCAGGTTGTGGACTGACTCCACATGCGACCAACTGGTGAGTTGAGTGCCGAAAGTCAAATGGAGATGGTTGGTGGCCTGAGGCTTTGACTCCAGAACTTCGCACCTTCCCTTTCCCTCCCCCACCACCCGCCGGTCGTGTCTTCCCTCACCAACGCTGCCGCTTCTCCCACCGCCTCCTTGGTCCCTGACTTGAACTGGCATCTGACCAAAGAAACATGTCTTTCTTTGGTTTTGATACCAACCTCCCTCGGGACCGTCAGCAAGGCGGTCCGTCGCGGGGCTTCTTCGAGAACCCAGATCCCTTTGCGGAGGTAGCTCGTGCGCAAGCTCAGGATGATGACGATGGGTAAGCGTTGGCGTGGATCTCATGGATCGTTCATTGCGCAACGTGAAGGAAGCTGATCAGATCAACAGCATCGACTTTGAAGATACCTACGACGGCCTTGGCGATCAGCTCGACGATGATCAGGACGTGTTCAATGACGACACCTTCGGTGGTGCGGATGCCGGACCTGGTTCTGGAGGCCAAGTCGGCCGTGACTTTGACTTCTTCGGAACCACCGCTAAGGTCGCCGATGTCATTGGCGAAGAGCAGGTTCGCTATGCGCTGCAAAATCCCTCCGCGGCGCCAATGCCGGCTCAGGAGCAGGCGAATGCCTCGGCCGCCATGCCGACAGCCACCACGAACCCCCCTTCCAACAAGCGCTCTGGATATGAAAAGTATTCGGATCCGGACTTCATCCCTGATCTGCAGGCCAAGTCAAGCGTCTGGGGTATCTCGCAGAAGAAGCCGGAGCCGGCTCAGCCCATGTCTCGGAGACCGATGATGAGCCTGGAAGAAGTCGAGGCTCAAATGCGGCAACGCTCCCAGCCTGGACACATGATGCATCCTCAATCATCAATGCCGCAGCACCCAGGAGATCCCTCCTACCACCCCCCGTCTCAGTTTCCACAGGGAGTGCCCGAGGGATTCCCCGCAATCCCTCCCGAGTATCTGCGTGCGGCCATGGAGAAGGGCGTGCTTCCTCCCGGTATGCCCGGCCTGCCTCCCGGAATTGCAGAGCTTCATGGTGCTCCTGTCATGTCTGGACCTCCGCCAATGCGTGGACCGCAATCCCAGATGCCCCCGCAGGTTATTCCTCAACAAGGGCCCCGAAACGTCGGTCCAGTCCAAGGCCAGCAAGGCCAACATGTGCAGCAGCTGCCGCCCCCTCCATCGCGTGGGCCTAATGGCGGCCTGCCGGTAATCACCAACCCACAGCAACTTATGCACTTGACAGAAGAGCAGCGTAATGCTTACCTAGTCGAGGATGCTAAACGAGCGAAGCGCAATCACAAGATTTTCCTCCTTTCACGCGGAAATGGCCTGATGACACCCCAGGACAAGAACTTCATCACCCGCATCCAGCTGCAGCAACTCGTGGCTGCTGCAGGCAATGTGGCCGACGCGGACGCCGAAGCCGTTCTGGCTGAGGACTTCTACTATCAGGTTTACAGTCAGATTCGCGGTGCCCCACGTCAGCATCCGCACCAGCCCCTGGGCCACTTTGCGCAGACTTATCTTCTTCAAACCGGCAACCGTCTGGGCGGGCACGGCAATCGTCGGGCATTCCAAAGTGCTGATAATCACATGCAGCGCATGCAACAGCAGGTTCAGCGGGCCGTTGAAGCCGCAAAGGCCAAGCCGAAGAACAAGCAGCTTATTATCGAGGGTAGTTTGGGAAAAATTTCCTTCAGCAATGCCAAAGCACCCAAACCCATGCTCAACATTAAGCGACCAGACAGCTCCGAGGGCCCACGGCCGAAGAAAGTGCAGTCCGATCTTAGCCTCAGTGACCGGAAATCCATCCTGACGAACATCGAGAGTGTTTACAGTGCCTTGATGGCCATGGAGGACATGGAACGAACCATGCCACCGCCACCCGAGGAGGGCGATGCCGAAGCGATCCAAGCGCATATGGAATGGAGACAAAAGGTTCACTTACTGAACCAGAAGTTGTGGCGTGCTCTCAAGGTCATGGAGCCTATCGTCCCCAACTCGACTACTCCCCATCCCTTCATCGCCTTCCTTTCATATCCCAAAGGTAAAAAAGCGATTCCCCGCATTTTCCGCCACATCGACCAGGAACAGAGAGTCACCATCCTGACCATGATCGTGGTTCATCTGGATAGCTTGGATGTGGTGCGTCTTGCACAGCCCGTTCCGGGCGAAGCACAGCCATCACTTGCGGTGCGCGAATCCATAGATCTCTTCTCACTGGCCGTCATGCCCAGTCTGTTGGGCTACGTCAACGAAGCTCCCTTCAATATCATCATCGGACTCCTCGGCCTGATCATTGCTCAGACACACGTGCAGACTGTCGCCCGCACCAAGGTTGGTCTTGGAATTCTCACGATGTTGCTCAGTCGTGCGGAGATTGTCAAGGAAGCTGGTCAGGCTTCCGAGCGAGATTGGCAACAATGGGTTGAGAAGTTCAACGTTCTCTTTGATACACTGGAGCCCGCCCTTGCCGAGATCTTCCCTGGCGCTATCAATACTGGTGACGACATGTATGTGTGGCAGTTCCTGGCTGCGGTGGGTATCGGTGCTAGCCCCGAGCAGCAGCAGCGTCTCGTCATTGCGGTGAAGTAAGTCTGACCTCCCCGCTTCTCCGAAGACCCCATCCTCATGTGTTTCCCCCGATGCTAACATAATCACCATCAGGGACCGGGTTATGGAGACTGTTGGCTATAGTAAGACATTGCCCGCTGATATGGCTAGCCAGCGATTGGGCAATGTCAACCTGTTCATGAGGGCTATCGGCCTTGACGTGGAACTTCTTGGTTGAAGTTGGGCCGTGAAACTGTAGACACATATTCTTGTCCCTTCCGGCCAAGTCATCCTGTTCGAGTCTTCTCACGGGGTGTGGGATTACTCAAATGGCGGGCCTCGTCGGTGGAGCGTTCGTCGCCCGTGGGATTCTGTCACTGTGGTCACCGTTGGTGCAGTGGCGGCGATCTCAGAGACCCGACCGAGCTTGGTCCCTGGTGGTGACGGCACCTCGATCTTCGTTGCAAATGCTGCAACCGTGAGTGATGTCTCTTCGAGAGGTCTAGCATTTATCTACTCGGGCATCCTTATTACCTTCTCTCTTGTCCGCCGGGTATTACTCTTTCTTGGTCTCCCCTGGCTAGCAGCGACCCCCCAATTTTTTTTTTTTTTTGAAACGGGGTCCTTTCTATCTTATTATTTCTTCCTCTTACCCTGGCCCTTTGAGTTCCCAGTAGCAAGTTCTTGTTCCTCCGTTCTGGCGAGGTGATCGTTGCTGTCGACACCACGTCTTGTGGTTAAGTTCATTCCTCCCCGCTGTCCTGGGCCAAGATGCCGTCCTCGCAAGGGAGGACCCCATCCGGCGCTGCTGAGTTGAAGGCTCATGTTGATCGGTTGCCTGTGGCCCGGGCGACAAACATACTGTGTCATTCACGATGTCGAGGTGGACAGAAAGCGAGAGGTGTGTGTGTGTGTATGTATCCTAGCGGGTCTCTTAAGCAGGCCTGAACCCGAGCGAGCAAAGGATCGAATCCATTTTAATCATGTAAACATTTCCTTGTCTCAGATCTTTCACAAATGCATTTCTCCATGTCCCAGAATCCTCCCTTTCACAGGTGGAGAATTGCGCGGAGGTCGCGGTCCCATCACCGGTCCTTTCTCCCATTTGATTCAGACCGCGGGCCTCGGGGGCAAGCGACTGACTAGTGGGTTGGATCCTTGTAGATGGTTCGGGAGTCGGGCCACAGGACGGGTAAGCAGGTACGCACCGTGAATTCTCCGCGTCCGGACCAGGGGATTCGGGGCGCTGAACTGCACGATCGGCTTCAGTGGTCCTTCGGTGGTCTCGACCCGATGTGCCGAGTCGGGATCATTGGATCCAACTGTAGCATCCGGATCTGAAAGGAATTCACGGACTAGAGAGGTGCCAATCATGCAAGAGGCATGAATCATGACGTGTTCGAGATGCATTGGGGGAAGCCGTCGCGCGCATAGTGGATCTTTCTCTCATTCTCTATACGGAACAGGTGATTGACTGTAGATCCCTGGGGGATCGAGCTTCGGAAATCTTGGTCTTCTGTCGACATGGCTGGACCGACGAGGGGGGTGTCTTTCGAAACCTGCATGAGAATCTGCCTTGAGTTGTCTGCAACATGAGCGCAGGACAGAGGGAGAGGGTTACATAGATGGATGGTACGGTACCGGGGGTTGAGAATTCCTTTCGGACTCTTAGTAGTCTTCCAAGTGACTACAGTCTACAGTCTACAGTCTCCCAGTACCTGAACCGTTCTCCAACGTGCAATGTGAGCACCCTCAGAGCAATCGGAGTGGTCCTCCAGATGAGTCCTTGGCAGTTGGAGGACCACCCGGTTTCGGTGGCCCGAGTCGCCTTTTGTTGTAGGAGTACCGTCTGCTAGGAAGACCTTTGTAGTCGCACGCTTGTAGCAGTACTCTGGTCGTGGTACCGTACCTGTCCCCAAGACCCAAAGTGGCCCAGACTCCACAGCCCACGCGGGACACGTCTCTTGGTCCAGCTGCCAGTGCCTCTTCCAGCCGAAGGTTGCAGTACAAGTCACGACACTCTGCCCCTCCCAATTCCATTCTTCTGAACTCCAGACTTCTTCACTTCTTGCCCCCTCTCCATTCCCTCCTCCTCATTCCTCTGGTCATCTCCCCTCAACCGTGATCAATCCCTCTCATCATGCCTTCTGGATCAGTTCTCGTCACCGGGTAAGACTCTCCCCCTCTCATAACCCCTCCCCCTCCCCCTCCCCCTCCCCCTCCCCCCCCCCACACAGTCCCCCGCCATTCTGCCCCTAGTGCGCAATTGCGCATACTCCAGCCTTCACCACCGAGAGATTGCTAATTCCCCGCCAGTGGTACCGGCTACATTGGCTCATTCACCACCTTGGCTCTGCTCGAGGCCGGCTACAAGGTCGTCGTTGCCGATAACTTGTACAATTCCTCGCCCGAGGCTTTGAACCGCGTCGAGGCCATCTGTGGCAAGAAGGCCGAATTCATCCAGATCGATGTCACCGAAGAGAATGGGTTTGACAAGGCCTTCGAGGCCCACCCCGACATTGACAGCGTGATTCACTTTGCTGCTCTCAAGGTGAGTGAACCCCAGTGGATAGATCCTACGAAGTCACCCTACAAGCTCCCTTCAGTGGCTCTGAGACTAACAGGGGCCTTTTTTCCCCCTTCATTGCAGGCTGTGGGCGAGTCTGGCGAGAAGCCCTTGGACTATTACATGGTCAATGTCTACGGCACACTGAACCTGCTCCGCTCCATGGTCAAGCACAATGTCACCAACATTGTCTTCTCCAGCTCTGCCACCGTCTACGGCGACGCTACCCGCTTCCCTAACATGATCCCAATTCCGGAGGAGTGCCCCTTGGGCCCGACCAACCCCTACGGTAACACCAAGTTTGCCGTTGAGACTGCCATCACCGACGTGATCAATGCTCAGCGCAACAATGCGCTCAAGGCCGGTAAAGAGGCCGAGGCTCAGAAGTGGAACGGGGCTCTGCTGCGCTACTTCAACCCGGCCGGTGCCCACCCCTCGGGCATCATGGGTGAGGACCCCCAGGGTGTCCCTTACAACCTGCTGCCCCTGCTCGCTCAGGTGGCCACCGGCAAGCGTGAGAAGCTCTTGGTCTTCGGTGATGACTATGCCTCCCACGACGGTACTGCCATTCGCGACTATATTCACATTCTTGACTTGGCCGACGGCCACCTGAAGGCCCTGAACTACTTGCGTGATCAGAACCCCGGTGTCCGGGCCTGGAACTTGGGTACCGGAAAGGGCTCAACCGTCTACGAGATGATCAAGGCCTTCTCCCATGCGGTCGGTCGTGACCTCCCCTACGAGGTCGCTCCTCGTCGTGCTGGTGATGTTCTCAACCTCACTGCCAACGCTACCCGTGCCAACAAGGAATTGGGTTGGACTCCCAAGTTCACCCTGGAGAACGCCTGCGAGGATCTTTGGCGCTGGACCAAGAACAACCCTCAAGGTTATCGCCAGCAGCCCCCTGCGGAGCTCCTTGCTGCTCTCAAGAAATAAAACAAAAATAAGGTCTGGAAGGCCCGTGGAGAGCATGTCCTGCACTTTCTCATGATGGCTCGACGATGTGGATTTTCTTTCTCTTCTTTGGTGGATGTATCCCACGGCGTGCTTTGTACATGGATATAGACCGATTTTGCTTTCACGGTTGATTGGATGAAACGAATTTCTTTTTTTTTTCTTGTTTTTATTTCATGTTGACCATGGATTGGCTCCTCCCAAATCCTACAATAACGTACTGGATCACTTGATACACATATATAGCAAGCTCACAGACTCAACTTCCTGTAATTTAATTTTAGTGTATTTACTAGCTCGTAGTTACCTAGCTACAGCCCTCAGGAGCATGTGTTAGTTGCGCGCAGAGGCTCCGGACTTAACGAGGTCCATGAGAGCGCTACCAACGCCCTATCAACACGTCATGAATGCGCGGCATCACAGCAAACTATAGACCTGGGATGCTTGGAAGATGCAAACCGCCACCCACGCCCACAACATGTCGACAACTGGTCTCACGGGCCTTTTTGGATGGTATTCCTAGAGGGTCTTTCCAGAGGCCTTTGTGGGATAGTTTTCTACCATAGCAATTATAGGATGATCTTTGATTGGACTTGATTCGAACAAGTTTGCTTATGCTCTTGCTGATATGGTGGTTTTTTCGGATTCGGCCCGTCGTGAATCGTCGTGATCTTACATTTGTTCCCAAGTGTTCTTGTAGTCGGCCGCCGTAAAAGACGTGGTACCTTAGATCCTTTAACAAAGAACGACAGCCAGCCGAATTTCGAGTCCCGGGGTAGATAGTATGAGAGCTACTATCCGGAGACTGTACGTGCCAGATATTGTCGATCCGGAGTCAATGCATTTTCAGTCAAATCAAAAACGCCTTCTATGATACCACTCCAATGCAGCTTTTCAAGGGTACATGTATAAACAAGGGCTGTCGGTCCGAGGTGGTCCAAATCGCCCATCGCGTAGAGGTACAATGGAAGTTTTTGCGGGGTTGTCAAGACAACCTCTTATTTCGCCTTTCGACTCCTCCGCGATCCGGCACTCTTTTCCTTATTCGAGGCCGGGGCAGTCTGCTTCTTTTCTTGCTTCTGCTCGGCGGCTTCCTTTTCTTTCTTCTCCAATGCCCGCCTCAGCGCACCTTCTTTCTCGGCCTCTTCGATTTGTTGCTCACTGAATTCCCAGACTCGCTTGCCCAGGTCTTCGTCCCGGACATCTCGTCGTGCGCAATCCACTTCCCGACATTCTTTGATCATCCAGCCGCCCTCGCCCCGGCCGTAGTTCTCTTCCATCAGGGCGTACAGGATGCTCTGCGCACCTTGATCAGGTGACTTGAGGACCAGCCACCACAGTGGCCAGGTAAGCAGGTAGAGAAGAAGACCCCACAAGGAGCCACCGGTCAGCCAGCGGCGGGTGCCTGGGGTGCGGGAAAGACCGGGATCAACGACGAGAACACGAGTGCACGGTGGAAGACCATCCGGTCGCTTGTACGCGTTCAGATGGCGCTGGAAGGAGTGCGCAAAAGTCATGAGGGTGAACTTGCTCAGGGCGTAGATGCCCTTTGTCGAAGCCGGACGATGGACATCCGTCTTGACTTTGGCCTTGCTGTTGACAGAGACGGTAGTTGGGCCTCCAATTGCGCCCGGCTCTCTCTTGACGACGGCCAGGTCGAATTTGGCCCCGATGTAACTGGAGCAGGTAGCGAAGACAACGCGCACATCTCGGTGGGCGGGCTGGACACGGAGCGCCGGGCTCAGAATGCTCAGGAGGTGGAAGTTGGCAAGGTAATTCACTTGCCACTCTTCGTCGATTCCATCGATAGTGTTCTTGCGCGCACCCCGGGGTACGGCAACACCGCCGCAGAGCACGACGGCGTCTAGACGTCGTGGAGGGTTGTTATCGATCCATTTGGTGGCAAAGGTTCGGATGGAGTGCAGCGAGGAAAGATCGACTTGTTCGGCGTAGATCAATTGACTCTTTGTCAGGCGGCGAAGATCTTCGATGTATTCGACGAGGAAAAGATCAGACGGAGGTTGTTTTGTAAGCAGGATCACTTGGGCGCCGCGAGCTGCCAGTTCGCGGACCACGCACGCTCCGATTCCAGATGTACCACCCTGAAGAACGCCGCGCGTTAGTTTGACATACGCTGGTGAGAATAAGTCGGCGAGAAAATGCGTGCAAAGTTCATACCGTAACCATCACCACTTTGGAGTGCATTAACCTCTCGGAGGTGTTGCGAGCGCCGCCAAAGTAATACTTGAGAGCGGCAAGCAGGAGGATCCATGGTGCGGTCTTGAGGACAGGCCAGAGGTATGGGATCGTCCCGAAGCCCTCCTGGAAGCCCTGCACAATGATGGGAATGGGCATTTTGAGAGATAGACACAAATTGGCCGTTAGATCATGACAAATGCAAGGACAAAGGTAACTTAATCCCGGTGGGAGCTGTTGTTCTGAGTCTGCCAGCCGAGTATCGTACGTGGCTCTTATCGCTCCTCTTATCGCTCCATGCCATCTTTCTTATCGATATGTTATCTTATCGCGTCGGTGCGGACTCTTATCGCCACCGATCCTCCGTTGATAACCTTTTTGGAGGCGGTTTATCGGTCTGACAATTGACCCTCTTTTGAACTCTACTATAGTCGCGCTCCTTCCAGGTTATCTGCCCGTAGGGCCGCAGTGGCTGATCCTCTTGCTTCAAATCTTCTCTCGCGACAGAATGTCCCTTGCACAAGGCCATGACGATGAGGACTACTACCTCCCACTACAAGACCAGCGGGTATTCGGCGCAGGTGTTCGTCGCAAACGAGTGCCCTTCGTTCGGTCGTCCGAGCACGAGCTCAGTACGATAAAATCGGGAGGACAGTCGTCGTCTACTCCCTTGGGACCTAGCATCGCAGACAAATATCTCTCAATCGTGCTGCAGACGCATCCCATCAAGACAACGACAACCTCTCCAACGGCCAAGGCCACCTCTGATCCGGTGCGCGCAGTACACGCCGCTCAGCCTAATCCAGACCCCACGGGCTCGTCTTCCACCGCCACCCTTCCTACACCTTCAACACTTCAGCCCTCGCCAGCTGAGTATTGCGAAATTTGCAATCTTCAGCTCTCTGTCGAAAGCCAGCCGGAGAATCGACGCAGCGCCACCACTCCCTCGTCCCGACCCCACGAAGCCTCTCTCGCCCACCAAGTTTGTCTCGAACACTCACATCCACCCTCGCATCTCGATCGCACCCGTGCAGGTCTGCGCTATCTCTCCAACTACGGCTGGGATCCAGATAGTCGGCTCGGACTGGGCGCAACAGGGCGAGAGGGCATTCGCGAACCCTTGAAGGGGCGGATCAAGACCGATACTTCGGGATTGGGCGCAGGACGAGATCCAGATGGGGACCTGGTTCCCACGCCACCTCCCCGACCAAAGAAAGTTGAGAAGCTGAATGCAAAGCAAGCTCGTAAGAGTGCATTGGAGGCTCAGAAGCGTGGAGACAAGTTGCGAAATATGTTTTTCCAGAGCGATCAAGTGCTGAAGTATCTGGGGGAGGATGTGTGATTCTCGGACACCCGGTCTTGCCGAGCTGAGGAGTCGACGACATTGTAATTCTGATCATAGCGTTTGTCTTTTTCTTTCTTTGAACTATAGATACCCAGTGATAGATGAAGCCGCAGCTCCAACGGCCGTGAAATTTCTTTTATATTTCCCCAACGGATACTACTTTTCGAAGGTATTCCCAATCGATGAAATAAGCCAACTCCCGTCAACACTGAGATGTGGGGACCATCTCAGGCGAGGTGACACGCAAACCTACCATTAGCCGCCGAGTCTCTGGAGCCCGACAGGCCTCACGATTGAAATCTTTGCAGGGTTCTGTTTCCTCTGACATATGAGTAGACGGTAACTCGATGCGTTGCCGGGTTTTACGTTCGAATATGGATGCATGATGCCTGGGCTATAAGGAAGATCCGATAATATCAACATCCTAATTTACTCTTCAGTAGATCTTATGGAGGTTTGACAAACGCAATCAACAGTGCGCCATATGCCCATTTCGCCTCATTCGGCCGATATCCACGCAAGGACCTTACTCAACGGGGAATCCATAGCCGACCATCAGCGCAGGTTCATCGATGTTGTGGTGTTGATAACTGTGTCTGTCCGTTAGAAAAAGCCCCTCCGACCTGTGACTTGCGAGTCTCTGTGATCACTTTACCTGAGAACACCGACCGCTCCAGGGTCCAGCATCAGAGAAAGAGGAAAGTCCATCGGATACCCAAGCCAGCGTTTGGTGAAAGCCCGCAGAAGGTGGCCATGAGCCACAAGAACCACATCACAGTGCTTCTCGCCGTGCATGTTGTTTCGGTGGATCTCACGGATCTCTGAAATGAGATCGTCGATGCGATCAGAGACCTCCTGGGCAGACCTGCATGGAGAAATGACAATCAGATATGTTCTCTTTTCGCCTGCGCTGCCAACCAGAATCGCATGCCATGAGACGATATCCCAGACGATGCTCCTTCATCAACCTGCCTAACACCACAGGTGCTTTCTGTTCCAAAGACGCAGGATGAACTGACGCCACAAGGAGAAAAAAAAAAAAAAAGGAGAACCTACTCTCCGCCCTCACAGCCATCGCGCCAAATATCCCACGGCTTCTCAGCATCCAATCCATGCTCCTTACGCAAGGCCCGAATCTCCTTCGTCAGCAGACCCTCATACTGACCATAGTCCCATTCCGCAAGTCGCTCAGTCTCGCTGATCTTCTTCGCATCTTTGAGCTTCTGCTGATCTCCTTCCGCGAAAGCGATCTGGAATGTCTGCATTGCGCGCTTGCGCGGACTGATGTAGACATGAGCAAGATGAGCTGGGTCGATCAGTTTGCCTGATCCGACAATCTGCTTGCCTGAAGCCCGGACTTGTTTCTGGCCATCTTCAGTCAGATCAAGCTCTGTCTTGCCGGTGTATTGGCCGCTCTTGGACCAGATTGTCTGTCCTGGTGTGATGTTAGAGAGCTGTGACTATTCGCGCGTCCATATATGGGGGAGTTTCGGAGTTCTGTATCGACTACGAGATCTTCGGCGTGCTCACCATGTCGGTAGATGAAGACGCGGGGTGTGCCGGCGTCCTTGTCGGGCATTTTGGTTATGAAGTCACTCCGCTATTGAGATTGTTGCGCGATCAGTGTTTGATTCCTGGATTCGCAATTGGTCCAGCAGTAGCTTACAACTAGGTGGTGTCAAGTGGAGATGGTAGGTATTGTGATTGTTCAGATAAAGTGCCCTGTGGTTTCCAGGTTCTCTCGTCAAAATAGGGAAACTGCCCCGCGGAGGTGCCAGTCTCACCGGAGACCCGCCATTACAGCGTCATGGAAAATTAAGCATTTCCGAATGGAAGCAAGCGGGTACAGAACTACTGCATTGATACCTTGTTGAGGAGATCAATTACCGCAAGAGAGGAGAATCGAGTTTGGCCATGAACCCATGAATGGCAGAAAACATAGGTGTGAGCCTCAAAAAACAGATTTAACATCCTTGATCTCACCCTAATACACGGGCATCCAATTGCGATGCATCGACAAGTCCTATCGTACAACTACGGAAATACCAGACGTTGATCATTGATAATGGCGAGAAATGGTTCTGGAATATACAAGAAAAATAAGTGGTATCGCCAAGAGACATGAACAAGGATTCCCCTAACCCCAAGTCCCACCACCGCCACCTCTGCCCTGCCGACGCTGCGCAGAAAGGCGCCAGTCGTCCTCGCCAGCAAACCGGTTATGAAGAGGTTGAATGCGCTCAGCCTTCTTTCGCTTGGACAGGCGATCCGTTGGCGCGACCTTGAAGAAGGTTGGCGCCGCCTCGACGAGCCATTTCGGCTCGATGGCAGTTGTGCAATGCATGTACTCCTTCGTCGTCAGCACTAACGTATGATAGATGACGTGCTCGGCGGGCTTGCCAAAGAGGGCCGAGCTGGGGTGCATATACACCGGCGTGCCCTCAACAAGCGTCTTGTATCCTTCCTGAGGATCTTTGCGGGCAGCGTTCCGGAAGAAGCCAGTGCAGAGTGCTTGACGCACAAGAGTCGTGTCGCGTCCACACGAAAGAATCTTGTGGCGATAGCGATTCATGATTCCGAGAAGCTGCTGACGAACATCTTGGGCACGGCGAATCTGGCGTGCCTGGATGAAATTCTCAAAGCACCAGGCGTTGTTGAATTTGGAATTTTTCCATCCATTATAGACGTTCAACAGAGTGAGATGATCGCCATGAGGGTCGTGGAATTTGGCCTTCTTCTGATCCGCTTGTTGTTGCTTCTCCTTAGGACGATAGAAGACACTCTGAATGGATAACATGGCCACAATGCTAAGAATCTCTTCGGAGCATCCCATATCAACAGATGCAATGAGCACCTTGGCAAGGGCAGGTTCCATAGGGAAATCTGCCATCTTGCGACCAAGACGAGTGAGTAACCCTTCATCGTCTAGGGCTGACAAGGCGTACAACTCCTCGAGCGCTGTCAACATGGTATTCGTCGGCGGAGGATCCATGAAATCAAAGTGCAGAAGATCGTTAATACCCATCGCTTTGAGCATGAGAATCGTGTGAGAGAGGTTTTGCCGTTGAATTTCAGGGATAGTCGTGGGAATCATTTCTGATTGATAGGCGGCTTCCGTATACAGACGGAAACATTTGCCCGGCCCTGTCCGACCGGCACGGCCTGCTCGTTGTTTTGCTTGTGCTTGTGAGATGGGCGTAACAACGAGCGAATCCATACCAAGCTTGGGATCGTAAGCATTCTGCTTTACGAAGCCAGGATCAATGACGTAGTAAATGTTGTCAATAGTGATAGACGTCTCGGCAATGTTAGTTGCAATAATGACCTTTCGGCCTCCAGGCGGAGCCGGCTCGAAGATTCGACTCTGCATTTCGCTAGGAAGTGCAGAGTAGACGGGGAGAATGATAAGCTCAGGCACCGACGGCCCGAGAGCCTTCATCCGCTCGTATAGGATTTCACACGCTGTGTCAATCTCTTCTTGGCCTGTCAAAAAGACCAAAATATCACCAGCGGCCTCTGTCAAGTGGATTTGCATAACGGTGATGAGAGCAGCATCCAGATAATCCGACTCGGGCTCCTTGGAGTACATGATTTCCACAGGAAACGTCCGGCCTGGAATGGAAAAAATGGGACATCCATTAAAATACTCAGAGAACTTCTCGGCATCAAGAGTTGCAGAGGTAACGATGAGTCGCAGATCTGGACGTCGCTTAATTGTTTTCTTGAGCAAGCCGAAGAGAATATCAGTGGCAATAGTTCGCTCGTGCGCTTCGTCAAGCATGATGACGGAGTACTTCTTGAGGTCTGGGTCCATGAGAATCTCTCTTTGGAGCATGCCATCAGTCATGTATTTGATTTTGGTCTCGGGGCTCGTGCAGTCCTCAAAGCGAATTGTATATCCCACCTCAGCGCCGAGTCTGCAGCCAACCTCCTCTGAAACACGCTTTGCTACGGACATGGCAGCCACACGACGCGGTTGAGTGCAGCCAATGATGCCATTGTTACCGTAGCCAGCTTCTGCCAAATATTGAGTCAACTGAGTGGTTTTTCCAGACCCGGTGTCTCCAACGACAATCATCAATTGGTTGTCCCTTACGGCGTCGAGAAGCTGCTTGCGGAACTTGAAAACGGGCAAGCTCTCCCGTTGTTGTTTGATTGGCATATCCGTTCGCTTGCCGAGGGATACATTCTTGCCCATCGTGACCCTCTTCCACTCTGGCACTGGCTCGTCTGGCTTTTGTTGCGTCGTACGAAGATCAGCAGCGAATTTACGATCTTCTGGGGCCACCATAGGGTCCTGCCACTGAGCGTTGAGATCGACTTGCGCAGCTCTCTCAGCTGCCTTATCCTGCGCTTCTGATTGTTTCAATTCGCGTCTTTCCTTCGCGAGGTTTGTACCAGACATGGCAGCACGATTCATGGAGCCATCGGGCGCTTTCACGACTCGAATGGGCGAAAGCTCGAGAGATTGTTTTGTTTGTCCGGCTAAGAAGGGCGGTTCCTCATCACGAACTTCAATGTCAACGTCTTCCTCCTCCTCGAAAGTGCCTTCGCCCTTTAGCGTAGCGTGATATTCTTCGTCAAGGTCAGGGTAATCTGCAGCAGAGGCAACACCAGACGCAATGAGCTGTCTAATCTCCCATCTCTCGGGAGAGGTCATCCGTTTCCGACTCCTTAGAGGTTGGCCATGAGATCCTTCAATAACCGGCACCTCTGAGCTCAAATTGCCGTATCTGTCGTGTTCGGAACGACCATCGAGTCGCTCCATGTTTGCGCCAGAAGCCAAGCGCTTCTGGGGCACAAGATCCATTCCCGAAACTTGATCAACTTCCTTCATCGAAAGTCCGATCCGACTCCCTTGAATGCTGACTACCTTGACTTTGACCGGCTGGCCACGGGAGACCAGGTCCGAAGGATGGTTTACCCGGGCTCCCTCTTGCATCGCAGACACGTGCACCAGACCGTCGACTTTACCCTGCACCCCGCGCAGATTGACGAAAGCACCGAAGTCTTTCAAGCCTGTCACCTGTCCATCATAAATTTTGTAGAGAATTGGAGAGTCGTCAAGTTCGACAGGAGGAGGTCGTCGGAAATCGTCATCGCCCATTCTGTCGCGATCGCGACGTTTCCGACGATCGCTAAGACCATTGCGATCTGCATCTCGATCCCCATATTTGCCAATAGATCTTCCAAATTCGTCAATGAATTCGTTATTCTGAGAACTTCGGTGAGGACTGCGTGACCTTGAGCGATACTTGTCTCTGTGGCGGCGTGATCGGTCATAGCCTTCATGCTCGGGGCTTCGGGATCTCTTCCTACTACCACGCTCATCTCTGGTCGAGCGCTGATCACCATTCTTTGCTTTCCCAGCTAGACCCTCGAGCATTGCGAATGTGTCATCCATCTCACCATCCGGCGCGTCGGTCCCGTTGTCCGCAGGTCGGTCGAGGTAGTCGTCTTCGTCCCAGTTGCGCTTGCCGTCTGGTACAGCGAGCCCTTTGAAAACACGCGATCTCTTTTCTAAAGCGTCCAGCTCATCCATGATGTCGTCGCCTCCAGCGCCCGAGTCGCCATTATCGTGCTTCTTTCCTTTGTAATTTGGATGCATCGTTAGCACCAATCGGTCGATGCTCTCCATTAAACTCGACGGGAATTCAGCACCCATTCCGTCGAGAATCTTTTTGAATTCTGGGAATGAGCCATTGCATTTGAGATGCTGGTCGATCACAAACTCCGCCAAGGTCTTGTCGTTGATCCCCAGATAGTTCTGAAGCTCCGTTGTCACTCGCGAGACGAGCGACAACAGCTCCAGCGACTCAAGATCATCCATATCAACGCGCCTAGCAGCCAGCGACAGACTAGAAGGGCGTATGTCGCCGGCAAAATGACTCGTAGCCCGGTAACTGCAGAAGAAGCTCTGTTGTATACTGGACGATAACTTTGCGATCCTCGGGGCCAGGTGAAGATGAGGCGGAAAATCAGTCTAGCCGGAGTTGCCACTGATAAGCGGAACGATAAGCAGAACGATAAGAGCCAAGTCAGAGATGGGCCAAATGTAAGGATGGTCTTATCAGTTGTGGTGAAACGGGCGTTGGACGACCAAATTGATTCCAATTTTCACAGCACGCTCGATGTGCCTTGAGAGCGTGCATTATTTCAAACACAATGCGATTTGTTTACGACCATTTGCATCTCACGTTTGGTCGGTGCTCGTCCGTCGTTACGGAGGCGGGGACGCCCGACTCTAGAACGGCGAACGGTTAGCGATGTGGTAGTTTTGCGAAATACGTAGAAAGTGCAGGTGGAGGTCCCGTAGAAGAAAATCCGTGTTGTGCAAGGCATCGGACTTGTTGAGCTTTGAAGTGAGAGCGGGCGGATGTCATATATTGTAATGTACACGTATTATACACTTGATATCTACATATTAGTACATGTCACTTGAGAACTCATTTTGTTGATGTCAAGCAGATGACGACACTACTTGGCGCTCGCTAGAGAGGTCTCCTTCAACTTCCTTCACGCTTTCAGCAGTGTCAATGAGATCGTCCTCAGGGAGATCATCATTGAAACTTTCATTCTGACTTTCTTCGAGAGGGCTCTCATCATAGTCATCACCTCGCGACGACGAGGGCTCGCTTTCTGGGGACTCGTCTTTTGATAAGTCTACCTGTTCCAGAGCCTCGCCCTCGCCGTTCGGAGAAACCAAATCTGCATCGGAGATGATGCGCATCTGGTCAAGTTTCTGCTTCTGCATCGCAATCTGGCGTCTAAGGGAGGCATTTTTTCGCAACTTCTTGTTGGCCGAGAACTCGGTCAGTGCTCTGATCATCCGCTCTTCAACGAGCTCTTTCACATGAGCCGCCAGAGTCCTGTCAGTGAATATGCCTCCAAAACGGAAACTCAGCCACGAGTACAAAATGATTGATCTGTGGAGACTCTCAAGTGCATGCATGTACTCCTTGTTCCCGGAAACCCCTTGCTCGAGAATCTCAAGATCGAGGCCTGGAATTTCCAGCAGTCGCCCGCGCGTGTTCTCGGCGACACAGTCAGCAAAGGCGCCGCAAACCATTCGAGAGGTCTGCTCCTTGGTCTCCATGGGCGCAGCCATGAGGGTAAGCTGATCTTGAATCTGCAACCCCTCGACAGTGTCGATAATCTCTGCATTTTGCAATTGGCTCTCGGTCTCACACATGAAGAACAACGGATTGACTTGCGCAAGCTCCATCAGTCGCTTAATCAAATATTCGAATGAAACGCTCCTCGGGAAATACGATGAAAACTTTTGAAACGCATCATCAGGTGGCCAGATTCCTGCAGCCCGGAGAGGCGGCGGTTCCGTGTTCATGGCCTGTTGAATGTACGGCAGATCGACCTCTTCAATGCAGGTGACAAGGCCGATGTTCGGCTCGGAAGAGTTCTCGGTGCCATTATGGGCAGTAGCTGGACGATACCGTCCGGCCCGTCCGCCTATTTGCTTGATCTCAGGTACCGTTAACCGTTGCAAGCCACTTGGTGTTCGTTTGATGAGGGTCTCAAATATAACACGCTTGCAGCTCCTTTGAATTGGAACATCAAGTCAGTACGAAAACTTGGTGGAGAACAGGCAATCACGAGAATAACTCACAGGTTCAGACCCATACCAATGGCGTCGCTAGCCACAAGAAAGTCGTAGTCGTTATCTGGATCATTGAAGAGACTTGCTTGCTGCGTCCGGATTTCAGCAGGAAGACCTCCATAGACAATAGCAACGCGACGGCCAGTCAGCTTCTCGATGTCTGCCTTGAGCGCATGAATGCCGACCCTTGAGAAGGAGACAATACAGTCGCCTTTTTCAAGTTTATTCAGATTGCCTCTCAGGCTTTGTGACATCACCTGAAGAGGATTGAGCCGCTCATAGCGATGGATCTCCAGAGTATCGCCAGTAAGAGCGCATAGTTCCCTAATCAGAGGGACAGCACGGGTCTCACCGCAAAGATGCAATTCTTTCACTTGCGCGCCTAAAAGCGCCCGAGTCCACGCCCAGCCACGTTTGGGATTGGCGATCATTTGAATCTCATCAATAACTCCAACATCAAACTCCCGACCCAGGCCAACCATCTCCACCGTATTGCTGATCACGCGAGGTGTTTCTCCTTTCTCGGGAAGTTTCACATCGTCTCCCGTCACCAAGCTCACAGGGACACCCTTGTCTTTGAAGCGATGGTATACCTCCTGAGCCAGCAAACGCAATGGCCCAGCATAGAACCCCGATTTGCATCCTTCCAGACGTTTGAGAGCATGGTATGTCTTCCCTGAGTTCGTTGGACCAACATGCAGATGTATCGTTCGTTGGATTGAGCGTGCGCGTGGATACCACTCCGCCGGATAGCGACAGTCGGCTACTTCTCGCTGTCCCTCCAAGTTCGGCAAGGAGTACAAAGCCGTCAAGCTATCCGCATAGAGTATGTACTCCAGCTCCTCTCGAAGACCATGCTCGCCAGATCTCAGGTACGCCTTCTGTAGGGCCACTTTCGTCCGCCGGTATGGATTTGCAGAGTCTAGTTTGTCGGAAATTTTGCCCTCCTCCACGCGGCATGCATTTTGTATTTGACGCTCAAATTTATCCCAGGAGTCAGGTGTTTGACCCGTATTTCTCATCCGGTGTTTGATATCCCGTAAGGCTGCCTCGACCACCCGGCTGAAGTCCCGCGTTGCTGCAATATCCTGTCGCGCAGACTGTTTCGCCGCAGCGGACTTTTTTTCAAGGATTTGTCGAGTGCATCATGACTGCTGACCTCGTTCGGCTTGGACTTGGATTTCGCAGTGCGCGAAGTGCGCTTCGACCGCTGGAGCGCGAAAGAGGCAGAGAAGCATCGGATAGGTGGGTGTGCTAGGCTTTTGGAAGCGCGGAAGAGCAGCTGGCTGCCTCTACCAGTCATGGATCCAGCCCATGACTGCATTGATGCACCTCGGGAGCCTGTGCAAGAAGCGGAAGGCGGGCAAAGCAAGATCAATGTCCCCGTATTCGAATCCGTTGGCGGCGTCAACGAGGGCAGGGCAGATTGCGCATTCGCAGCAGAGAAATCGTCTTGAAGCCCGGCAGAAAGATAAGAAAGCGGAATGGAATGATATGCGTGAGGTGCCCACTCGAGAGAACTCGACGTGCGGCCATGCGCTACGCAGATCGAAATCACAAGCGCGGCTGCTTATCGGGATAAGATCCCTGGCGCGCCACCCGGAGATCCACTTCTTCCTTGTCGATTGTCGAAGCTTCTCCCCATAGTGGGGAAACCCTCTCCTACCAATTTCCGACCAGTATACCGTCATCCCTGAGCGACCCCGAGACACTGTCGCAAGCAGCTGTCCAACAGCACAACCCTTACCGTCTGGTGTTCTGGGAGCATAGACTGCTTCTCCTTGCAAATTTGAAAACCCCGAGGCGGCGTTTCTTGCGGCCCTGTTCTTGAGGGTTGTGCACCAGCATGGGGTCCTCCATCGTCGACATCCAGCGTGACAGTATGTGGCTTTCTGGAAGTGAGAGAATTGTGCGATCATCGTAACTGACCTTGCATTGTTATCTTGTAGTCATTCTAAACACAATTCGCAATGTGGTCGGCAATGACGTGAGTCGCAGTCACACCAGTCCCTCTTTGACACGCCATTGACCGCCAAATTCGTTCAGTGGAAAGTTCTCGTGGCCGATGAGGCCAGCCGAAAGCTCATCAATAGTGCTGTGAAGGACGAGGAAATTCTGAATCTGAATGTCTCGAGTGAGATTTCATCCCAAATGGTCGATGGCTCGGTCACACGGCTAAAGGATGCCAACCTGCAGATATTGAACAAATCGAGAATCGCCGACCACCCAATCCGGACATGAATGCGCTCTATATTATATCACCGCAGTCGTGGATTGTCGACTGCTTGATGGCCGACTTTGAGGTCGGACGCTATAAGAAGGCCTACTTGGTCTGGACGTCATGTAAGCACATACGTGGTTCGCATACCCAGGCGCTTCCGAAACTAACAAGAACCTAGTCCTTGATCCCCAGCAACGCCAGCGTCTTGATCGATCAGAAATGGCGCGACGCTACATAGCTGACTATCGCATCCTGAACATCGATTTTTACCCACGCGAATCACATTTGATCACGTTTCGCGACCCTTGGAGCTTCCCGGTTCTCTACCACCCCGCCTGCAACGGTCTTGTTCGTAAACATCTTGAAGACTTGGCTCAAAAGGTATGGTGATCGTTGTCAAGGTGCTGCTTGGTTTTTCCAGTGAGACTGAAATCGGGATCATTGTAGATCGTTTCTGTGTGTGCGACTCTTGGCGAGTACCCTGTGATCAGATATTACCGGCCTCGCGCCCCGACGCATGAAGCTGCGGTTCTATGCTCCCATCTAGCTCGATTCATTCAAACTGAATTGGACCAATTTGCACAATTCCAGCGTGACTTCCCCCTCAGACAAATCGCCCACGGGGTGTGTTGCTCGTCGTTGATCGGTCGATGGACGTCTTCGCACCTCTTCTGCATGAATTCACATACGGTGCAATGGTTTTTGACCTCCTGCCTGTCAATGACGGTGAGAAGCTTACCTACAAAACGCTACTAAATCAGGGGAAGCCCAACGAAGAGGTGAAGGAAATGGTGATCGGGGAGCACGATAAGGTGTGGGTGGACTATCGTCACATGCACATGAAAGACGTGCTCGAAAAACTCGGCGATGATTTTGCGAAATTTCGAGCCGCGAATCCCCAATTCGCAGAAGAGTGAGTCAGCAGCCAGCAGATTAACGATTAGAGTCAACGGATTTGCTGAATTTTCCTCTAGCAACGAAAAAATCAGCGTGAACACTCTCCGAGACATGCTGGTTGGTCTGAACGAGTTTACTGAGGGTAAAGATGCATATACACTTCATCTGAATATGGCTGAAGAGTGCATGAAGTTCTTCCAGGATCACAAGCTCATTGAGGTCAGCTCGATTGAACAGTCCTTTGCGACTGGCCTGGATGAAAATTTCAAAAAGGCGAAGAATCTGGCCGCGCAACTCGTCCAGTTACTTGATGATGAGGCTGTCATCCACTCGGATCGACTGCGACTGATTCTCCTATACATCATGTACCGCGGTGGGCTACTTGGGGGCGACATTCGCAAACTGATGGCTCATGCGCAACTGCCGGGGCAAAACGGCCAAGTAATTGCTAACCTGGATTTGCTGGGGATTCGTGTGGAAAAGCCACTGAAAGACGAAAAGCCGCCCGTTCCGCCGCTGTTCAACCGCAAGCCTCCTCCTCCAAATCCGGAGGAGCTCAGCCTTGCGCGCTATGAGTTGAATGTAAAACAATTGCTCGAGGAACAGATCAAGGGTACACTGGACCCTAATGTCTTTCCTTTCACGCGACCCCACACAGAGAATGATGGGGGGACTGCGACTCAGGAGATGCTGTCCCAGCAGGCTTCGTTACGAAGTGCCAAGCCTACATGGGCACGCACTCGAGCTGTTGATCAGCCACGCCAGCGCATAATCGTTTTCATGGCTGGGGGCGCCACTCATTCAGAGGCACGCGCGTGTTACGAGGTTTCGCAAGCTCATAATAGGGATGTGTACCTGGTGAGCAGCCACATGCTTACACCAGCGCTCTTTCTGCGCCAGCTTGGTGATCTCAGCGTCGACAAGCGTCGACTGGATCTTCCCGCTGATCGACCCAAGCCAATCGCACCAGCCCATTTGTTCGAGAAAAGTGCGCCTCCCCCCGTTGCTCCCCAGCCTCAGAAGAAGGCTGTCCCACCACCTCATCTAAACCCACCTGTGGCACCCGGGGACATGATGGCCAATCTTTCTCTCAATAACGGAGCGACCGCACCGCCGACAGGCGATTCACACAAGAAAGACAAGGACAAGAAAGGAAAGGACAAGCATGACAAAGACAAGAAAGATAAGGAAAGGAAATTTCGATTCTTCAAGTAGTTGGCAGCTTCATCTCCATCTTCTTACAAGACGTTCGATTCCATCTCTGTTTCTCTTACCTGGCTTCCAGCGATACTGTCATATGATACCACCTCTACTGTGCGTGTTTAGTCCGATTCAAACCATAGTAGTAAGCGGTTAGAGACCTTTGACGAAGTACATGCGTACTGTAACTGCGTGCAGATGAAGGCCTTGCGTTACTATTCCTTCGCGTTTCGAGTCGCACCATGTCCATACGCCCGAACAGGTGAACCTAGATGTGCAGTACTAACGTAGTTGTAAAGTCCGAAATAACAAGATACGAGTCCGGCTTCTGCTTATAGAGTGTTTCTAGAAACGAAAGACCTGGCAAGGCGGCCTTCTCGATAATCTTCATTGCCTAAGGCACATATTATGCTGATAGCGATAAGGAGACCGGGCGCCCCAGCCACAGCCAATCAGCACACGTGAAAGTTTGAATCCATCGGAAACGTTGGCGATGAGAGAGAAAAAAATCCCAGTAATAGACACTTGCAGAACGCAACATTGCCAGACAAGATGTCCCATCACGCCGAGCATCTCTCTAGGGCGAAGCGGAGAAAGTTGGATGAAGGGAGCTCCAACGACACAGTGAATTTTACATCGCCGGCTCAGCTCCGCGAGTTACTAGCTTTTCAACAGAATGCCCCAGTTGCCAAGCAAGGTGAGTATTGATTTGAAGAAGTTGCAAAAGCTTTATTGAACGTTTCTGACTGTTCTGAAAGGCCTTCAAAAGTTCAAGGAGTTTTTGATCTCCATTGGCCAGGCAGAAAAGGAGAGTGAAAAGACCCAAAGGCTCCATGTCTTGAAAGGCTATTGTGACAAGCAAATCACCCCTAGCAAAGAGGAAGAAAACTCCATTTGTTTCCCGGACATTATTCAGACATGGAGTTTTGCTGACAACAATAATAATGAACCTCTCTTGACCACTATTCCTTCAGTCCTGGCTCTTTTCCTGAAGACCATTTCTCGCCAGCTGGAGTTCCGGGATTTCGGGGTCGCCTTGTGCAAGCACCTACTGCAGAAGGATCAGCTCAGACTCTTCAACCGCGGTCTAACAGCCACAAAGACCAAGGAACACTTGATTTCGCCATGTCTGCGTCTACTCACTGAGATTGTGACATACGATGGTGGTGCTGTCGCGCGAAAGCTCTACCTGAGCCGTTACATCACCTTCAAGCGGCTTGATGTCTTCTTGACGCCAAACAAGTTGCAGCTCGAGGCCACGGAGAATGACGCGTTGAAATCTACCTTGCGACGGAACGCCGTCAAGTACCTTCTTGCCAACATCCGGGTTCAGCAGACCTTGGAGAAAAGTGACATTATAGAGCAGCCAAAGCTCTCTCGTGGCCTCCTGGAGCACCTCCGGAAGGACTCGCGGGCGGATGTTGTGGAACTTATCAAAGCCCTCGAGAGAGACATCGTTCAGGATGAATCACTATCACGCAGGTCCAAGAGCAAATTCTTCAACAAATGGAATCTTGAAAAGCTGGTGACCCTTTACGGGTACGATCAAAACTCGGATGAACCCAATCCAGACGGGATCATCATTGCCAACGAGATCCACCGAGTTTTAATGAACATTTGCAACACATCTGGTTCAGGCGTCTTGCTGCCGGAGACGGGCTGGTACCCGGTTGGAACGGATCCTGAACTTTTACCCGTTGTGGACGACGAGTGCATCGAACTTGGTCTGGACTCTCCGGCTCACGTGGAAAAGTACAGAGACTGCGTTCCTGTTCGAAATAACTCGTTATCTCACTTGATTCAGTGTCTTCGTCCCGATGCAGACAGTCTACAAATTGAGTTGCTGGTCACCATTTTCAAGGCTGCCCCAGAGTTGATAGCCGATTTCTTCTCCAAAAAGACAATGTTCACGGCGGACCCTAAAGTTACTCCCTCGTGGATGGCCGAGTCCGCATTCTTGTTTTCCACAGTGCAGCTACCAGTTCCCTCCAACTGTGGCTGGAAGGACAAACTGCCTGCTTTGCCGCCTCCTGTCTCAGTGGTCATCGAGAATGTCCTCCCACGTCCGCTTAGCCAGAAAACGATGACGCGGTCCCTGAACCAGAATGCCGAGATCATCACATTGTTTGCTGTTCGCATCCTTACTCTCGCCTTCAAGAAGTTGCGTTCGGTCTTGAAGATATTTCGAACAGACCACGGCCAGGGTCAGCTGTTTTGGAATCAAGCTTCTTCAAAATTGCTAGCTGAGTTCTCCCGCCGAGTTCCAGCTGTCAAGGATGCAGTGACACTCTTTCGCCGTACTTCCAAGGAAGATCTGCAACAGCAGGAGGCTGTTGCAGAATTGTTGGCATGCTATTATGAGGTCATGCCAGACATCGCTTTGGAAGAGAACTTCGATGTTTCCTTAGTACTTGTCGATGTGTTGAAGCGTCTCGAGGAGCCGGACTTGAAAGATGATGACTCTGAGATGCTTCTCAGTCAACTGCAAAGCGTTATACAAATTGCCCAACAGTCAGCATCTATGCGTTGGTGGCAGAAGCCAGGTAGGTGCTCTTCCTAACATTGACGTAGTTGACATCGATCTGACTTTTTTTTTAGCATCTATGCAATATTCCCCATTCACTTCCATTCTCAGAGTTCTCACAACGACATCTGATAAGGCTTTCGCCCGTCGCATCTCGACTTTGCTCCGGTCAATTCTTGCCGAAAATTCTGTTCTTCAGAACTCACCACAGTCATTCAATGCCTTGCTTTCCAGTCTGGAAGACTCAGAAGCAGAGGCTCTTGACCATCAATTGACCTTCATCGACAACTGTGTCACCCGAGTTGCAAAGAAGCCTGTCCACTATCTTGATCTGATTGGAACTGGCTCGTCAAATGAGCTCATGACCAGTCCACTAGTCGCTGCTGTCGTTGAGCAATGGCCTTTCGTAGTGAAAGCCAAGGATGAGGCCGCCGAGGAAGCTCTTGCTGCATGGATCGCGAAGATTCTCGCCCATCTAAATCAAGCTGGAGAAAACGCAGCAGCACTGAAAGCTGCTCGCGATGCGCTTGTGGATGCTACCGAGGCGAAGAAGAGCCGCTCTGTGATCAAAAAGAGCTTGAGGGGCTTGGATGAAAGCAACAGCGGTGATTCCATGGATATCGACTCTGGTCTATCGGCCATTCCTGCTGCAGCTGAAGAAGCCTTGGACGTTGACTTGGAGGAAATTTTCGGCCCCCTGCCTAGCGAGGGAACCACGCATAATGCCTTGCATCGTTGGGAAAGAGAGGATATTGAGCAGGCGGTCGAGCAGGGCCGTATTGCAGAACTCGTATTGTGTCTCTGTTCGAAACATGAGGAGGTTCGGAGGCAGGCGTTCGCCAAAATCGCTCGTTTCATGGCGCAGCTCAAAGTAAGTTAGATGCGGCCCAGCTCGGCTCTGACAGTTGCTGATGAATTTTCACAGGAATCAACTTACGTGGAGTGGCGCACCGTGTACACATTGGCGGGTGAGCTTCTGGAAACCGTCAATCAGATTGGGTTGGAGGAGCCTGTCCCTTGGATTGTCGGTGAATGTGCTGCCAATTGCTTGCGTATCCTGATCAGCCCATTGCACAAAGTCTACGGCAAGGTCAACAAATTCCTGCAAAAGGCTCCCGTTTGGGAAGTGGAAAAACTCCCATCATATTGGATTGACAAAATTCTCCTGAATGAGCCTGAGTTGGACGATGGCCACCTTGATGAGATTGACTGGCTACTCGGAATGTTTGTGAAGGGTCTGCGGAGCCAAGCTGTAAGTCTATCACGTGAAACACTCTTTTTCCAAGTAGCTAATAGGCTTTGCAGGACATGGAGATCTATCGCCGAGCCAATGTTTTCGAACGTATCCTCTCGCTCTACCAATTGCCAACTTTGAACGATACTGCGCGGCGCAAGATTCTACACATTATTTACCGCGCGGCTCAAGTAGGTGGAAGTACTACGCTCATCACTCGTGCCGGAGTCCTCAGTTGGATTCAAATTCAAGTGGCAGAAGCCGAAGTAAAGGAAGCTGCTCTTTTGGGGGCTTTGGCACGAACTCTTCATGAGACCTGCAACCGCGAGCGGGTCGACACATGGAGTGGAGGAACTGTCGAGCACGCTCTTGAAGAAATCGCCCATGCCAGAGCCTGAGGCCTAAGTGTACAATTCCCATGTTCCTTCTTCCGTCATTCTTGTGTGTTACGTCCGCGATCTTTAGTGTCTTCTACATGGGCAGCCGAGATGGAGGCTCTTGCCTATTCGGGTCATTACCCAAACGGCTTCTTACTTTCCCTTTCCGGGTAAAATTCTCATCAATGACGGTTCATATCGCTCAATGATGACGAGCATACCCTCGAGTCCATATAATCCCACTGATTCTCTTATCTCTCTTCATCTTCTTCTACCTCTTACAACGTCTCTCATCCATCCTCTTCTTGGTATCATCCTTTTTCATCACTACAATTTCGTGGAGTTAAACATGTCTCATCCTGTTAAGATTTCCAGCGTTAACGCTGCTCCAGGTGGCGAAAGCTACATCAGCGAGGAAATCCTTGCCCGCCTTGGACGAGCTGATTTCCTGAAACTGCTGCCGAATGGGGACATCAAGATTGCGTTCCAAGTCACCAGACGCATGTTGTGCCATTATGGCGGCGTCTTGCCATTGTTCAATCGTGGCTTCTCGAACGGTGTTTTCAGCGATGGATCGGCCGAGGAGATCCCTCTGGCACGAGTCAGTGCCAAAGCGCTCGAGTTCGTCGGTTTCACCCCCGAAACGGCAGCAACCATCTGGGCCGAGTACAGTAAGCAGCAGTCCGTTCGAGATTCCGCCAGCTCTCCGCATCCTTACTCACCCATGTCGCTGCTGCATCACATTGTTGGACATCTCCATCTTCTTCAGGGCATGTTCGACGCCGGCATCTCGCAGGAATTAGCCCTCCAAAGCGTTGGTCTACCACCAGCCTTCCTAAACGACCTGCGCACCTACTATGGAGATGGTGCTGGATTTCGCTCGAATGTTGTGTACGAGCTGGTGATGAAGTCCATCACCGGCAAGTATACTCAGCTTATCAGATGGCACTGTACCGTTCGTCGGATTGGCCAAGAGCGAATTTCAAAGGTCAAGAAGCAGCTGCCCGTGTCTGTATCCTGTCCTCTTCACTCCTATGTCCCACTCAATCTTGGTGGTGGTGCTCCTGCTAATGTTCCTGTCCCTGTTGATGTTCCAGTCAAGGTTCCGGATCCTATCCCTGTCAAGGTTCCCCCAAAAGTGTCCATTTCACGTTCCACTACTAGTGGTGTCTCTTCTACTGTCAAGTCTTCGTCTGTCTTTAAGCCGCTGTTGGTCAACTGATGTCACTTCAAGAGGCATTTGCTAGATTGAATCGAACGTGCTCATTATGCTTTCTACTTCACTCTTAATCACTGCCCTCCAAGTGCACAATGGTCAGGAATGGCCCTGCATAGATCGTTCCAGGCGCTCTTTCCTTTAGAGGACCTTATATTCATCTTAGCAATAGAAGTTACTTTCCGGGTCTTCGATCAGCCACAGAAAAATCCCGGTGGGAGAGGGGATCCAAAAAGTAAATACAAGTCGTGCTACCAGCACTGTGTTTGGGATGCTATACCTTAATACCTTAATACACGCATATTGGCTACGGCTTGTAGGAGTGACGGTAATACTCCAATCTACTTCTAGTCCATCTGTGATGATACACTCGGAGTCACGGGTGACACTGCAGCAGCACACGCTTATACTCACCAGCGGGCCTTTCCGTGACTGCTAACATACGTAGCCTGCTCAGGACTCTTTGCTCTCGTTCTCCAGCTGACCCATGCACCGTCAAAACCTCCATGACTCCTGCCTTTTAAAATAGGATTCAATCACTTGTGTTCGGGCCTTGTCGTCTATTGAGCTCCTCTCCTGGGCCCGGGCTACTGTTCAGTCACTTCGGTGTCCACAATCCATACTCCATCCACCCCCTCCATCCTCACCGACCCCGACTCCGCCTTGAGCCTCGCCACAAAGTGGCTTACTGCCTGCGCGCTTCACTCAACCTCAATTTCAGAATCACTTCTCAAACTTTCTTCATTTCACATTGCCTAAGCTTTTCATTGTCCTCATTCTCCATAACAGAATCTCACCTCCTTGCCAACTGCCTTGACCTCCTCGTCTCACCCTTTTGCTCGTTGCGCCATCATCACTATTCAATGAGAGCACACTGACCTACTGTGGACCTCGACCGCACAAAGCTCACAGCTACTGCTTACCCACCCTCAGCTCACCTCCAGATCTGGCCGTAATGGCGCGACGGTACGAGGTCGAAGAGCTCCTCTGGCTACGGTCATCGCCGCTCGTCGCCAAACCTCCTGGTCTGCCGCCAATTGAGGAATGGATGTGAGTTAATCTGCCCTCGCGGCTTTGGTTACTCCGCATCCCCAGGGCACAAGACTGACCCCTCTGCCTACCCCCTATTCTCTACAGGCCACAACCAGATACCACTACTCAGACTAAGCAGCGGACGCCTCGTGAGACAAACAGCTCAGGCGAGGCGACTACAAATCGCAGGCCCAGCTTCTTCGAAGCTCGACACATGGCTCGCGGGTCCAACTCGGGTAGGCCACTCTGCAGGTTCATCTGCAACATATTGATTGATTTTCACCATGACTGTACTCTTGCTAAAATAACTATGACGTACTGCAGAAGATATCATCCTTGGCCCTCCGAAAACTGCGTTTGCGTCATCACGAATTGGCGGCATCGGCAAAGGATCATTCGACTTGGCTGACCGTCCAGCACGCACCGGCGACACAGATGACAAGAGCGAGCGATTCAATTTTCGCGATAAGTTTGTGAAAGACAAGGACGGGTCTGAGCGAGACCAGGACCGCCGCGATGGCAAGTCTGCTGCCCTTGGAGGACGACGCGGGGAAAGAGAGGACTGGAATGCTAGCCGCCCTCGTCGTGGTCTCGTGCCTGAGGAGCAAGATCGCAAGCCCCGCCGCAACGGGGAATTTGACCGTTGGGAGAACAGGGAGAATGTCCGCGATCTCCCCAACGAACGAGGAGTCCGAGACCGAGACGGCCGTCCTGTGGTCAAGAAAGATGGGCAACCCACCAAGGCCAAGCTAGAGGGGAGCTGGTTCCGGGACGAAGCCGCTCACGATGCTGGTGATGTCGAAGAAGATAAACAGCAGCATCGCGCTCGAGAGTGGCGCCGTGACCGACACGGCGCTGATCGCGACTGGACCCGTGGGGCGAAGCTGGAGCAGGAGCCTGAGTGGCTCGATAGCAATGAACGTGACGAGCCACGACGTGCTCACACCCAGGAAGACTTCGAGCGCTGGAAGGAACGAATGAAGGCTGGATCTGGTGCTGGTCAGCAGGTCCCATCCCAGGAAGAGAAAAAGGAGCTCTCGGCGGAGTCGCCTGTTGCCGCTCATCGGCCAGAGTCTCGCCCAACTGATGGAGAGATCTTCAGCCAGCCCAGTGCCCATCTTCCAACAGATGCGTCTATGGAGCGATTCTTCGGCATGCTTGGGGAACCGAAGCCCCACGTACCAGACGTTGCATCGCCAGCCCCGCTGGAACAAACTCCCAAGAAAGAACCTCTCCCCGCAAATGCCACTATGAAGTCTGGAAAATCATCTCGTTTCGCTGGCCTCTTTAGTCCTCCTCCAGAGAGTCCCTCAAAGGAGTCTGTTCCACAAGGGCCCTCTTTAGCAAATTTGTTTGAAGCCGGCAGTCCAGCAAATGCCCAAGACGCAGATCAGGAGGGATTCCAACGGATCCTGAAGATGCTGGGAGGGGGAAACAATCGATCCAGCAACGGCACTCCTCACGAGGATGAATTGCGCCAGCCGTCTCGTCAGCCTTCAATGACACATCCCGAGCCGCAATTCCGGCCACCCACGAATGTCTCCTCCCCACGAGATCCTCTTCCGCAGCCTGAATACATGAGCCCTCTTGAAATGCCTCAAAGCCAGGCTCTTGGGAAAGAACCTCAGGCTCGCGAGCGAGAGCATTTGCTGCGCCTCATGCAGCAAGTCCGTGTCGGACCTCCCTCGGGTCACCCATCCCAACACTCATCACCAAGCTCTAGCGTGGCTCCTCCTCCGGGATTGATTCCTGAAATGATGTCCCGACCTCCTCCTGGGCTGGGTGCTCAAAAGGGACCTCATTTCCTTGACGACCCCCCCATTGCCAACATGCATCGACCTGACAATGAGCAACTGCGTCGGCGGGTGCCCAATGGACCAACCCCAATGGGCTACTTTGATGAGGCGCCTTTTGTTCACCAGGCTGGTCAGGGATCAATCACACCTGGTGGCACACGACTTCCCCAAGGCTTGAGTCAGCCTCTATTGCCGCTCCAGCGGCCACCGGGCCTGGAACACATGCCGCCCCCTGGCTGGACTGGTCGCCATGTCCCTCAAGGTAACGGACCGAGTCCAATGGGTGCTCCCCCGGGCATCCCTGCGCCTAACCGCGGTTTCCCACCGGGCATGGTACCGATGCCTCCTCTTCGTGGGCCACCACCGGGCATGATGCCACCCCCCGGATACATGGGCGGCCCTCCGCCTCCGGGGTTCCCAAACTTGCCTCCTAATCCCGATGTGATGATGGGTGCCGCCCCTGGAGGACAGGGCCCCTTTGGTCCAGGACCGCAAGGCCCGCCTCCCTCATCTCGGCACCTGCTGGAAATGTTTGGTCAGCCTAATGGAGGTGATGGGCGGGGAGGAATGATGGGCCCTGAGCCTTTCAGATAAGGTGGACAAGGCAAAAGATTTATGCCATTCATGCAATTTTTCTTTTCTCTTTATCCAGCCAATATCACGAATTGTGCCGAATGCAGCAGTGGGCTGCTTCGGGAATCAGAAAGCCTTTCTGTCGAATGATGCCGGTGTGCTCTCGTCTAGTGAACACGCCCCCTGGATTTCATTGAGACAATCATACCATGATCCTCCTTTGTTGTTTCTGAACTCCGTATGCTGATACCATGTGTCGCCATTCTGTTGCCTACTTTGTTGACCCTGTTCTTGTGATGCGCCATCGCCTTCCAAGCTGGCAAATGTGGAGCCATCTTGCTGCATTTGGCTCTTATGTATGAAATTACCCTTTCCCTTGCATTGGTGTCGATATTGTCGTAAAGAAAAAACGTCTGTCCTGGCCCATGTTTTAGCTAAGACAACAAGCACCTCATGGGGTTGATGATGGCCAACTTGTGCACTGTGACAAAATTGATACCTTCTACAGCGTTCCCGTAAAAGTTGGTAAGATAATCAGCTCTGTAAGCGAAGATAATTTGAAGTCTATGCGTAGGCCAGCCCGGTCCTGTTTCGACAGCGATCTCATCCATCCCGTCTCCACCGGTCCAGACAGCTACAATCGAGGCAACAAGGTGTCAAAACAGGTAGGAGGTGCTAGCGACTTGTTGAAGTCACCACGACAATTCTGGATATTTATTTCCATATGGTTTCATCAGACCCTCAGACACGCACGTCGACGTTAAGGTTTTCACAACTGTATATATCCGTCGAATCTTGGTTTACCGGACCCCCTTGTTCCTGACTATGTCCCCATGCGACAGTAGATATCCATTCCATGTGAAAATACTCACTGAGTAGGTAGTATTGTGTGGTGATGGTCAAATTCGAACACTGGGCCTTGTGTTTGTCTTCCAACGGAACCTGCATGCTGTAGCTTTTGCTTTGCCCAATTTGACAATCTTTCTATCCACGCCATGATGCTCTCATGCTCTAAAAAACCATCTAAATTGTGCGAGTCGAGTACGACGAAGTACTATCAGACCCTAGGTAGTGAGGAGATTCTAAGACTCTGTTATTGATTATCACCTTAGTTGAGCGGTGAAACCTTCTGATATTTGAATAATTTAAAGCTCCTACCTGATGAACTTGAAAGCTGTCCCTCAACTACACCGATTCCCTCAACCTTGACCTCAAGTCAATCTTCAAGGTTTCTACTGAGCTGAATGAAACTCTCTTCCAAACCCCTCTAAAGATTCAGTTCCTCGCAGACCTCACTTTGTCTTTGCGCCTGGATACCACCTCACGACCTAAGAGTGTGCAGTGAAACGAAGGACAAGGCCGCTCACTGCTTTTCTGTGCTCTGGTTCAGACCTGATACGTTTGTATAAACTGATATTCTCAAGTCCAACATTAGGAGGTAAGCTGCAAGTTGTAAGCGTATCTCTGTCAGTGAACTACGTATTGTCAATGCTTGTCAGTACTCCTGTTACGAAGAATAAGTCTCAGCAGAAAGATGAAACTACAAATTGAAGTCACGTTGTGCATCACGATAGAGAGATCGTCTCCTATCTTGTAAACACATCACAAGATATCAGACCGCCCATTGAATGGTGTTTGGTGTCTAGTTTACCTTACTTATCGCATTTGCTATCGTGACTCTGGGACGCGTTTCGTCTGAACACAAGGATTCGATGCTATCCTTTCACTCTATCATCTCCTTCATATCCATCTGTTCCTTACCGTTGCAGGCTCATAATACTCAACCGGCAACTTCATCATGGATTCATATCAATCTGCACACGCTTCTGGACCAACCGGGAATGGTCACCCATCCCGTTCTGAGTTCCTGGCTCGTATCGCTTCAGCATCTCGTCAGGATCACCAGCCTAGTACGCCCCGTATCCCACGCATGGCTCGTATCAATTGGAGAGCCCATAGGGCCCATTTGGCCCGCGAGACCCGCGAGACCCGCGTGGTGCATTCATCTACGACCTCACTTGGACCTTGCTCCTCGTCACGCACACAACTCCACCAGCGAAGAGCGTTGCTTGCCCATCTGTCACGTCTCCGACGAAGAGGCATACTTTGCTGCCGGTGTTCGAGAACGACGCGACGCCTCTTCAGACGAGAAATCATGTCTTCGTCTACCCGTGCTCCTGCTTCCACCTCGGACTCGGAGTCTAGTCTTACCTCTGTTCCAGATTCTGTTCTTTCTTCCGGTCCCAACTCTGTCTCTGGCACTCCTTCTGCCTCGATCTCTGCGTCTGGCTCTGATGCCCCGGTCTCGCAAATTGTTTCACCAGAGATTGCCCCACGGGAGACTTCTGAAGATTCTATGAGCATCTCATCAGGTAAGTTGATCGTGTTGCTCACTCACATATCAATCCTGCCAAGCTTCCCTCAGCTAACCGGTAGAATTCAACAGAGCAATCACCCCAAGCTCGCTGCCGAGACAGCCCAAGTGAGAGACAAGAACCAGCGCAGTCGTCTCCCAGACAGATGACAAGTGAAATCGATCCGGACATGCTTCCAGTCCGCGCCCCCCAATCCCCTCAACACCAGCGGACCCGCCCTGGCTGGAACTTCGAGATCTACAGCGACCCCGAGGAATTTACCTTCCCCGCTGGGTGGCCCAGCAGTGAAGAGATGAACTCGGAGTATCGCTCGGCAGAGGACAATAAAGAGAACCGGCTCTTCTTGGCTGCTGCTACGGAAGCAAGACAGCCACGCCGTCCTCCACGACAACTTGACCAGTCTGCTGTGGCACTAGGACCCCGAGATGCGTTCGGCTCGCCCTTCTTGACTCGTCATAGTCATCATGATGATGAGGCCGGCAACTAAAAGCGCCCACCCTTAGAAGCTAACTCCCAAGGGCTCCACAAGCTCGTGCACCTCCCTCGAGCTGGGTTTCGACCCAACCCCCAGGAAACCTCGAGTAGTGGAAGGGTTTGTCAGAGTACAAGGACAGCTGAAGAGATTGAAATCAACCCGAGCTTCGTGGAATTTGGGGCAGATCTGGATGGTGACATCGTCTGCAATCGGCGGACACGAACGATGAATTGAACGCATTTGCAGCATTTAACTATTAGCGGAGCATACTTGTGACCAATCCTCAATCCTCTTAAAGAGTGAGCCCTAGCTCTCAAGTAATGTCTCACAAAGATCGTGTGGTTTTTTGCTCCTCTTCCCTGCTTTTCACTCTCTCAGAAAGTGTCCTAGCATTGCTGCAGTGGCCCACAATGCGGTATGCATGCATGATCCTAACGTTAGCGGGTGTCGGCTGCTGTGCCGGAGAGGATTAACCTCCCGCTGCTGAGCGGGAAGCGGATCCACCTCCACGTGACTGCCTGAAGATGAGGCTCACATGAGTAAGCATGGGTATTGTCCATCCAACTCTACTACTACCTTCTTACCCAGCAAGTTGGAACCTCACGTATCATTACTGGGCACTGCGCAGTCACTGAGGTCCAGGACTAGTCCATTTATTGCTCTTTCAGAGGACGCAACGACCAATCCCCACACAGGGATCTACAGGTTAAAATCCAGTCTAAACACTCCTGATGACCTACTTGCGCTAAGAATTGTCTCTTTGATCCTGCTGTATTGAGGGCCTCAGAATCCGGGCATATATCATGGGTAATGAGGGTCTGTCTGGAGAGGGACTTTGGGTAAACTCTCAGGTCGAAATGATTGGGCAACCTTAAATCGTGCCGGAAGCCGGCTTTCGCGCTCAATGTGAGTCATATCAGGTCAATCTATAGATATTGCAGTACTTATGTTTGACTGAGTAGCCGAATAAACTTAATTTTGACATTGTGCCAATATAAATGTTCAGGCGCAAGGCTTTCTATAATTGCTGACTCTCTACTCAAAGCTTTCTGGACTGAACAACTTCTATCGCCTTGGGTGGCTGCAAGGACTTCCCAGCTGGGAGTGGGCGATACTACGGGTTACATTGAGGCAGAACTATTTCAAATCCTTCACAGACGGAGCCGAATAGGTACCCTCCGCGAGTCATGACTGTATGACTGCAGACTTGATAAGTATCGTAGCCAACTGGAAGTAGCATTGTATAACAAAACCATACTGTAATATTCAAACCATGCACGTAAGAAAATTTGCATGCGGTAAACCCCAGAGAAGAGTAGGATATACACAGCTGATATTGCTTTTAGGCACAGACTATGCATTGATGCAAATGGGTAGTGGAGTTGATGAATATTGACATTGCTTCTTTCCAGTTCAGAACAAACGCCCCTAATGAAGAAAACGGGTCCGGGTATCATGGTGTTGTGGGACAATTACAAACTGGGCGGTCGCGAGATAATATCGAAACAAGAGGGGACTCCAGATTGGCGTTCTCAGCCAGAGATAACGGATGGTTTGTTGTTTTGAAGACTCGGCAAAGGACCCTGATCGAGCTTAATTTCATTCACAGTTACAGCAGTCTGGTCAGTGCTCGACACACTGGTTGCCCGGGACGTGGTCGATGCTGCGTCTGTGATTGTAGACGCCGATGAATGGCTCTCAGAAAACGTAGAATTGGACACGGACTCTGGTGCCTCACAAAGCTCTGGCTCGGACACTGGCTCCGTTGCTTGAGTCGAGACCTCCATGGCCTGCACGTCGACATGTTCGTAAAAAAGCATAAAGGCGCCTCCTTGTGACATGACATGAGCCTCGCTCACCATCTGAACGTCGTCGTCGCTTAGTCGATACCAGCGCTCAGGCTTTTCCTTGTCGCCCTCGGCTTGGAGAACCTCATCCGGAACCGGCACCGGGAAGACAGAGGTGGGATATTTACGATAGCAGATATAATGGCCATTTTCGTGGCGCCCATAGTGTGTGACGATGGCCCGTAGCTCATAGTGGCGAGTCTGAATGCGAATCGCTTCGTCATGGCGTGGAAGCATTGATTTCGAAGGATCTGTGATCCATTGCTCAATGACCTCGCTAGAACCAGGAGTCCTGTTACCGAGACACCAGTCATTCAAATCCAGACTCTTGGGAAACGCGACGGACGCATAGTTCTTTCTCAGCATTCCAGTCATCTCATCAAACAAGCTTCGATTGATGTGGAGCACGAGGCACTGTGGGGCCCGAGCAATTACTGCTTGTCGAGACTTGGTGGTGGTCATTCGATTCTTGGGCCGGATGTGGCATTTATCCGAGAGCATTTCGTCGCTGAAGTCATCCTCCTCGAGGGCGCACTGAACTGCAGCAAGGCGTGTTTGAGCAGATTCCCTCACTGCATCGGAAAGTCCTGGGGAGTCTAGTTTCTCGTTGTCGTGTTCCTCAGCCATGCTTCCTAGGAGATTTTGCAGCTGATCTTGAGCTCGCAGCAGAGTGCACTTGGCGCACTCGACCCCTTCAATGGGCTCTAGGGCCATGTACTGGTCCAAGCATTCACGAATGTCGTATTCATGTTTTGCTCCGAGAGGAACGGTAAGACAGTTGAACGGTATCATCGACAATCCTTCCGACCATCCGCATCTCATGCAGCCCACTCGCTGAGCAAGCAAGCCTTCAAGGGGATTCCGCAATGATTCTTCGTTACTCGACTGGGTGATATCGCCATCAGCAGATATTGAATCCGAACGCGCTTCTCTCATGATGTTCTCTTCTGGACCTGCTGCCTTGAGCCCCAAATTTTTTGTTTGACGCCGCACGGCTTGCTGGACCTCTATGTCGATCTGATCCACAAGCTTGGAGAAATACTCCTGCGCGTCCTGTTGCTGCCAGCTACTCATGGACTTCAGCTCCGCGGGTATCCAGAGCTTGTAGCCGCCATTGGTTGAGCTATTCAGGAGATTGATAATCTCCTTGAGGGCTTTGTGAGTTGTCAGTGAGCTTCTCTCACTGAGTGTGCGGACATTTTCCCCCAAGAAGGTCGAGAGTGTGTCAAGCGAGGCAAGGCCTTGGATGATGCTATTTTGATAGCAAGAGTTATCCCAGTTTCCCAGTCCTGATGGAATAGCATCCTTACTATGTCCTAACAGAGCACCGCCAAGACCGGAGAGGGACCTCGGCCGCGAGAAGAATGGAAAGGTATAGTTGTCGAGCCCCAGTATCCGTTGCATGGAATCGCTCTTCGCTTGGTACGACAACGTCCTGGGAGTTGAGGATGGGCTATCGGAAGGCGACATGTGGCTGTCCAACGCGATGAGGATCGAAGAAGGTGTCAAATAGACTAGTATGCTCCAAATCGCCCTGATGAGCGAAACTGGGGCGAGACGGAAGTAATCGAGTGCAAAGTAGAAAATGCATGCAAGGACAAAAAGCGTAGGGCCTAAAGATTGAGTATTCTGTAGCTGCGCCAAAAGTGTCTCATGGTGGTTGTTCCTGCCTCCGTTACGAAAGGTAGGCCCACCAGGAACGATGTCGGCTCCTTGTCTGCGAGCATTCATGGCGAGATGAACGGCCAGGGAGTGGCGGACACCAGAATCTGGATCTGTGTAACATATGCCGGAGGTTTTCTCGTCTTCGTTCGCTTACGCGAGGGAGGCGGGAGATTCGGTAGTCTTAATAAAATCAGACATGGAAAGTTAGTTAATTAGGAAATGGTGGATTAGTAAAACATCGTGCACGATAAATCCGTTTCGAGAGTGCAAGACGATTGATCGTCACGCTTCGGAACTCGTGCGCGGCCACTTTCGGGGCTGCATTCAAGGTTTATATCGGCCGCCGTAGTTAATTTTTTTTATCGATAAAGCAAAAATGTTCCCCACCCACAACCAACGATGAGTACAGCGTGCTCAATTCAACCCATATCTTCATTATTATTTAACAACTTCACATAAAGTCCCAGGATGGCGAAAAGCAGACGTGAGATGTTCTTCCTTGTTAAGATCGCGATCTATTTCTAACATGATGTAATGGTTTTTTTCCAGAAAAGATCAACAACACACGAGCAGCCCGGCGAGGCGCTTCGCCGAGTGTGGACATCGATCGGTCCTTGACGAATTTACCTCGAGTCGAAACCTCGTCGTCTGCACAATCGCCTTCGCTGTCAATTGATCGGTTGAATGCGGGAATCTCAAAGAAAAAGAAGGATAACAAGCGCTTAACGAAAGCACAACGTCTGCGACAGCAGAAGGGCATGGAAAGGGCAGAAGCAGTGATGGATCAGCTTGAAACGAAAAAGGCGAAGAGCATCAACCGGGCGAGGACGATCCACGAAAGAAGGGTAAGATTGTCACAACACAGATCATCCGTATCACCCTCGCCATCAGGCGCGCGCTCGATTGCGTACTAAGTCTTTCTCTCCAGGCGGACTGGGCGGATATGAACAAGAAGTCTGCGGCACTCTTAGCTCTTCAACAGGATCAGGACGTCGGACCAAATGAGGAGGAAGATGACGATGATGTCAGCGACAACAATGGCGATGCAATGGCAACAGAGCCAATCGAGCCAAGCCAGTCCATGATGAAAAGTATATTTGCGCCTCCGCCCGGGACCGCCGTGGCTGCTGCTGCCGCCGTCGCCGCTCCTGCCGTTTCTACAAGCGCGGCCAAGCCCGCACCCACCGACGAATTCGACGAGATCACTTGAGCTTCCAAGCCCTCTGTTCCAGCACCGAACCAATCTCACATGTCTACTTCCTCGGTCTGAGCTGGTTGATCATGCGCTCAATTTCTGTACTCGCAGAACCGGATGCCTTCGTGCGGAGGGTTTCCAGTGTATGGATATCCTTCATCTTATGTGCTTCCTCTCCCGCCTTGACGATCATCCCACACTTGACCCACATTTCGATTCGATCGGGCACGGGAAGGTGAGTGCATTTGGACACGAAGAGCGAGGCGAGTTTAGTGTTTCCGGCGCCAAGGATTTCGTTGTAAAAAGGCTGTTGTTGCTCTTGGATTAGCGCGCGTCCGACTAGCATAGAACCCAATCGCAACTTACCACCCATCCTATGGGGGACTTCTTGGTCTTCGCCATTTCTTCCAATTCGCCCCAGTCACGCTTAGCTACCAGTGCTCGCAGTCGCAGCCACCAAAACGTCTTTTCGGGAATCTTGAATTCGGACTGCAGTTTGTGTGCCCGTTTTCCGTAGCCAGCACGGATCAGCCTGTAGATCGTTTCGTTGAGGCTCAAACCAGAATACTCATCGTGGTCTGCGAGGTCTTTGTCCAATGACTCTTGAACTTTGAGAAGTTGTGATGCCTCAGCAACAAGTTTATGTTGAAACACCACGCCCGGATCTTTAGAATCCGATAATAGCCGCGAGGCCAGATGGAGCTTCTCGAGTCTGCGATGCGGGTCTGATTCTCGTAAGGCCTCCGTCATTAGCACATTGGACCCTTCCATTGGACGATCGTCTTGATAATAAAGATCCTTAAGCAGTTCAGTGTCGTCGATACGTGCTGCCGTCTCCACCAGGGCCGAAGCCACGGACCGAGTATTGACCATCCTGAAGAAGCTTGCCAGCGGCAACTTGCTTTTCAAGTGAAGCAAGACATAGTTCACCAGATCGTCGTCACCACTTTCGATGGCTTTGTCAAGGGCGAGCTCGTCTTCCTCCATGTTCAAGAGAAGAGGGACTTGCTTTCCTGCTCGAGGTTCATGGTTCAGCAGTTGTGTAGCAAGATGTGAGCGACCTTCGTCATAAGCAGCCTGAGCAATAATCTCGAATGAGATCCCGGGCTTTCCTTCTAGCCTCTGAACAATCATTCGACAGACAGTATCGTCATCTCCCGTTGACACCCGTACTTTTTGACTGGCCCAATGAACGTAAATGCGGTCCGCGGGTATTTGCAAAAATTCAGACACGCGAATGGCAAGGAGATATTCATGGCGATTGATCAGCCTGTCGATGAGGCCCTCTGGAGTCAGACGGAGATATTGTTCATAGGACAATGGAAGGCCGATATGATAGTCTCGAATTGCACTAAGAACCCGGAGTTTCTCAGTCATTTCAACAAATTCGTCGCTGTTGTAGAGCTGTAGGACTGATTTTCCAAACGAAGCAGCTTTTAGAAGTCGCTTTTGCCAATAGGAATCGAACTCGTGTCCGGCGGCTCTGATGCATGCATCCACCGCAGAGGGTAGACTAGGACGGATACGCTGGATGTTCTCGTCTGCTTTGGGGGATTTCTTTTCCAGTTGCTCGACTGAGTCGAGTAGAATTGAAGCGGGCGAAGCAGACCCCAGTCTGAATATTTCTTGTGTGACATCTACGCCCAAGTCAGAGTAGCTCCTGTTACAATCCAGAGTATTTCATACCCGCAACTTTGTGGAGAAACTCGCAAGTTTCATTGGTCAAAAGACGCACACCGTCAAATTCAGGTATGATGTGCACCCGACCATCGTAATAGTACCTAGCAATAATCAGAGCCGATCGCAGCAAGCCATACTGACAAGAAAAGACTCACTTGGATGCTGCGCCATTAGGCCCGACCAGATGGACCTCATCCTCCCATGCAAGAACAACGGCATCATCACCACACCAACTCACGCTGCTGGGCGCTACTCGAGACTTGGAGTCGTACTCGCTAAGCTTATTTGAGAAGTCACTGTTGACAACCCATAGCTTGCCCTCAGCAGTAAAAAGCGCGACGAATCGACCACTAGGGGACACGGCAAGATTCTTGAAGGGTCCGTCCTGCAGGATGCGGTCCTCGGCTTCGGTTGAGTCGACAGAGTAGACGGTCTTGTCTACAGCGAGCAGCACCTCAACAGATCTCGAGAGCGTGTGGGCCGGAGGTATCAAGGACCAGGAGAAGACCTCCCCCTCAGGACACGGTGCTAAAGCTCTCGGTCGTGGTTCATCGTATTTGGAAACGGCAACCAGTTGGTTGTTTGATAAAAGGGCGACGAGACCCGTTGACCAAAACCGACACTCTCTCACGCCATATTCCTCCGCACCCTGGACACAGTGAGTAGTCAGTATCAGAATGGAAGACAGCCTCTGACCGGGCTTCTTACATTTCCCAAGGAGAAGGACGTGAATTCGCCATCTAAGCCGAAGTAACGGCGAACTGTGCCGTCCTCGGCCACCACCAGAAGCTCTTCTTTGTCGGACCAGCCGAGCCCTCTTATCGTTGCTTGCTCCCACTTTCTGCAGTCAGCTTGAGAGTTCAAACATTCGGGTGTCAATAGCCACGGACATTAATGCGGTTGATCCGCTTTCCGGAACAGGAATAGATGTCGATACAAGATCGGGAAGCTTGGCTATCTCTTAATTGAAATGGCTTGCCATCATCCCTGTATAACGCTGTGCAAATGTTAAAGCAAGTGTCTTCTCATTAATTTTGTTGCATGTGCATACCTATAGCACCGCCGTAGGGGGCGCCCACAACAATGTAGTTCTCTAATTCAGTATCCTCGTCGAAGACAGCGTCGTAAATGGGAACCTTGCGGTAAAAGCTATCATCAACCTTTTCCCAATTGGCTAGAGGATTAGAAGGAGCCATATCCAAGCGTAATGACAAATTGAAAAGCACCCTAGACTTCGACAAGACCGGCAGGCCATCAAGAATGCTTTGTGGTCAGCCAAGTTCCGGTAAGGTCGCTGGGTTGGCGTAGCTCCGCAGCTCCCCCCCCTCCCCATCAAAACACGCTAGTCTGAATCCAGCACTACTGGCTGCCAGTAAACTCAGGCCTCAAGTGTGCACATCTTGCCCAGTTCCCAAGTCGCAGGGTGACGCCGTTGAAGCCCACCAACAAGGTTCACAGAGGTTTTGAGACCAATGGATCTCAAAAATGGAGTTTTCGAGCTTCGAAAATTTGGCACGACAGTTATCCGATCTTGAAGTTGCAGTCTTCTTGTCTCTGGTGGCGCGTGAACATTGCCTTATCGAGACCTCGGATGACCTGATTGACGACCTCGCTCAAGAATTGGCCTTGGTATTGAGGACCTTCTTCTCAGTGATAAGTCTGCGGGAATAGAGCTGACTGTATTGAAGGTTTGCACTCACTCTCTGGGTCTCGCATATTCTATTCTTGACTGTTCTGCCGAAACGTCTACGAATGACTTGTGCAATGGTAGTCTTACGCCGAGTGCTCGCAAAGAACTGGAGGAGCCAGCAATCTCCAGGCTGAAATCCGAGTCTGTCAGTGGAAACACCTTTCATTCTATCAACGCAGAACGAGGTTGATGAGCTGATTTCTCAAGTCGGGCAATCTTTCAACATTTGGAACTGCCCAGAGCCGAGACCAGGGCAGATATGCGGCTCCTAGAAGTCCCGAAAAGGAGATCAACGTTGTGAACGTGGTTATTGCCAAGAATTTCAACCTCGTTGATCATGATGTTCAGCTACAAGCTCTTCAGGTTAGTCGAACTCGGCGCATGGCGAAATGTTTTCTCACAAGTGAATGTACCTAGTTGATGCGAAGCCGACACCTCTTTATGGAATCATATACATTGAACGCGCCGGCAAATTTCATCTTTATACCCCTCGTTGTACGAGAATCAGAACAATTACAGCCGCCTTTGAACTTCCATTTGGTAAGCCATACGACTGACTTTGGTATGACGAATGCGTTTTGTTGACACCTCGCCAACAGAACGAGCATCTTCTCGTGTCCCATTACCACGCCGCGGTGGATGGCTTCATTTATCTTGAGCATGATGACTGGCTATCCGATGATCGAGACTCAGCATCGTCGGTCATATACAAGCCAATACATCATCAGCGAAAGTCTGCCAAAATTAGCGAGACCGTAAGTGGCTATTCCTGAGTCTCAACCCCGGAGTAAGCTCTGACAATGGTTCATTGGTCATCAGACGATTGAAAAGCTGAGAGAGGCTAGTGATTGTGTGACAATAAGCGCAGAGATCATGCGCTACATGCAGGATATTATCGTGTTCCTGCGCCTAAGTCGCGGAATGGGCGGTGGGATCTCTGCAAAGGCAAACCTTCATTTGTCGCGTTTCTCAAGGTAAGGGGTCGATCTCTTTGCTGGAATCTGCCCCGATTTTTCTTACATCATATCCCCAGATTACTTGCTGCCCTTCAAGGCTTCGACTTCATTACGCCGACTATAGTAGCCCTTGCCGCAGAGAAGGTGCTCCGGCATAGAATCATCGTTGCTACTCCTGATCGGGATAGAAGCATGCAGTATGGAAGCGATGTTCAAACAGTCTCTAGGATACTAGCAGACATTACGCCGGATTCAATTCTTGATGGTGTGTTCCAGGAGGTTGAGCCGCCAGTCTGAGATACAATTCTCCTTTTCGGACAGACTTCACAGCCTCTTTATGGACTTCTCGCGGTCCGTTCTTGTTGTCCGTGGGTTGTGCCCAAACAGGTGCAATCTTCGGGACTCCTGCTCTAGTCGTTTGTTCATGTCATCAATGCCCAGTGCGGCTGCGATCGAGTCTTCGATTACATGGATGCGCCTTGGCGAGTCACTGGCGAGCTGGATAGGCTTAATCGTAACCATGCTTCTTTGTTCGTGAAATTAGATACTCATCGTTCATACCTCTGTCACTGTACATCCTCGACCGTCACTTGCGGTCTCCGCCTTATAAACAGATCGGGTGGATGGTACTTCTCCCGAGTATTCTGGCCCTGATTCGCAGCGTTCGTAGCTTTCGGGGCGCCGTCCAAACACCGCTCACCATGGCCGTTAACATTGTCTGCTGCGCGCCAGGCGCCCTCCATGGCCTTTGAGTAAGTACGCCATTCGTTCACCACGACGTCCAGTTCGATCTTTGTGTCTCCCACCAGCGCATCCATCTTGATATCGTTCCTGTCATAGCCAAAGGGGTCTTCCAGCTGAGAACCTATTCCTTCAATGCCATACAAGGTGAAGATCACAAGGCAGACGATAGGGATCGCCCACCAACCCATCTGGTCGACCATGGCAAACGGTAGCACGCACCCGAACAGAGCGAGTACTTGTTTTTGGTGGATCCTTGAACAAAGGTCTTAGTTCCCCCGTCTTAAAATATGAGATCCATTCACGGGGCGGAAACTTACAAGTGAGCCACAGGCATGGGCGTCAGTTTAATCGTCTCCATTCTCCCGTAGGCGTCCAAGAACGTGTTCAGTTGTGCCTGCATCTGACTTGCGCCGGGGGCATTGAACCAGCCGCGGTCTTCACCACGCTTGATAAACCCGTCCACGAAATAGGTCAGTTGATAGGGGAGACCCAGACCTTCATACTCATGGCCCTCGAGACCAGCGGGCAGTAGCCCCGCATAGTCGGGATTGTAGGCCGCGGTGCCTCGCTCATCAAAGGGGCCGCCGTGAGTACTGTCCGTGGCCCAGGCTGCTCCCCACTCGGCGCGCAGGTGATTTTTCACCGCGAAGGGGATGGCGATCAACACGCGAAGGGTGCGCTCAATGTCTTCGCGCTCCATGAGATTGGGCGGACCGCGAGTCGAGCTGTAACTGTTGGTGACGATGGTTCGCGTCAGGTTTCGCAGACAGGTGTTCATCGTACTCATTGCATTGCGCCCATCCCAGAATCGGTTGTACGAAGTCTGGTTTCGGAAAACGAGCATCAGACCAACCACGATCGATAGTGATGGGATCTTACAAATTGATTAGCTTGGTACCTAGTCAATTCACAGGGATCGAAGACCAACTCGAGGAACGTACAATACTCGGTGGAAGCACCACGGTCTCGAAGACATGGTTATCGAGGTAGACAACAAAGGCAGTAAAGAGAGCATGAAGCAAGACCGACATAAGGATCTGCGCATGAATGGCTCCCTTGACGAAGCGAAAGACCAGCGGCCATCTACAAGAGTGTTAGACCGAGAGACCTGGTGGCTCACTCAGGGTCAATGAGTCTCTTAGACGCGGGGGGAGGGTTTTCACCTTCTCGGCTTTCGTCGAGACGATAACAGATGCGGGTGTGTCAGCCGGCGTTGGTGGTGTCGCCCCTGTGTGAAGGTGCTTTGACGGCTCAGGGTTGGAGTACCTGGCGCGCTGAAATTCAAGCGCATGGTCTCGGTACTTGATCAGGATATGACCTGACACAGCTGGCTGATGTTGCAGTCTACGAGGGAGAATTGACAGAGGAATCCTGGTTAGAGAGAACTTTTGTTTCTTGGCATCGAAGGGGCCTGTGGCTGAGATCACGAGGTCTCGAATCAAATGGGAAAATAAAACAGCAAAACAGAAAAAAAGGGTGATCAGCTGGATCAATGCAGACCTCTCTGCGTTAGCGGCGGGGAAAGAAAAGGACGCTTTGATCAGGACGGGCGGCCATGAACTCAAGAGTCCAGAGTCTTCCCTCGCCGGGCAGCACCGATTCACCGATTTAATTGACCGATCGACGCCAATTCTAACCTCTGGATCAGCTATAGATCGGTGTCAAGTGCGAGGATTTAGGTTCGGAGTCGTTGTCGACAATACAAGAGACACGAAACAAAGAGTGCACCAAGCATGAGTCGACAGGCCGAGACCGAAACATATTGTACATATTTCCTGCAGGCACGTAGGTATTCATCGCTCCAATGCCGAGCGGATAGAAACGAATTAACAATCGCTTCCGGGTCTATTGCATACGGCAACACTAGCGGTGTAGATTTGCAAAGATCCTTCACGTTGGCAAAACATTGTTAAAGCTTCGGGCCGATCGATGGAAACACATTATTTGCAGCCCGAGGGTCCCGCGTGGATGCGCGTAAGATTGGACACCCCACACCATCGGCCATTTTACAAGCACGGCATTCGCTGAAGCAAGACCATCTTCCAATCAAGTCGATAGAACTCGAACGAAGCCGCTGCCGTATTTGAATCGAGCTTAGCAAGTCTTGTACGTGGGGTATGTCGGATCACCAGCTTCCTTCAACAAGTTCGATCGCAAACGACTAACTACCGAAGATACCGATGGCCTGGTGCTTGTTTGCTTCAAGTTCGGGAATGCTCCAGCGTCGTACCGTCGATTACCCTATTTGACAGCTTTACCTTGACAGCTTTACTTCATCAAAGTACCAAAATGAGTGTTTTTTGGAGGAAACCGTCATGATGAGAGAGATGAGACAAGTGCGAGGTTCGCGGGGCCACGACAATGGTCATGCAGAAGCCGCACGGTGCTAACTTATACTCCAGAGGACAGACCATCTTCCAAAAAAGGCCCAGATGGTGAAGATGGGTATATCGAAAATGACAGAGAACAAAATGCGGCTCAAGACATGAGATGACACAACGGACTAAAAGCATTCAGATAGGAGGATGGGAAATGCAAATAGAAAAGGTTGTCGCAATGAGGATAGAATTGGTCGAAACTAGATGCCTCATGTGTAATATGTGAAGGTAAAATCAATAGAGAGATAAGGTGGAATTCAGGTGGATAAGGAATTTGGGAGGGATGGGAGATAAGAGCTCGGAATTATTATTAGAGGCAACTCTCAACTCTCCTTATTTTGGTTCAGACTCAGACTGGGGGGGCACATGAGCACGAGAGGGGACACTTGTAGTTGGCAAGCTCGGGGGTCTAGGATTTGGTGATGGATGGTAGCATCGCAGATCATTCAGAACGCATCCCAGCTCGACCGTCAAAGGCAAGGGGCCCCATGTCATTTCGAGGGGTCAACGGATTGTCGTCAGAAGTCTCCGCGGGGGTGTCTGCGCGCAAACGTGGTGACCGTGACAGGGGAACGTTGACCGGCTGCGTGGGCTGGAATCCGGTAACACTCACAGTGGCGCTGCGCGCCAGATCGTCGTTGCTGGTGCTGGGACCGGCAGAATCCACATTCCGATCATCCTCGGCCTCATTTCCAGATCCAGATGCAGAATTACGGTCGTCCTCGTCTTGCAAATGAAGGTTCTCCACGTCGGTTGCAATATCCGGTTCTTCGGTGTGTGGCTCCAGCGAGGTGCGGCCCTGCTGCTGTTCGCCAGTCGCGGGTACCGATGGTGAAGCGGCAGCAGGTTGCGTCTCTGCATGGGACGCGGTCGACTCGCCCGCTGGGAGAGCTCCCTCGGTCGTGTCTTCAGTCTTGGCCTCCAGAACGTCGGGCGTGTCGTCGACTTCGGCGCTTAGATCGGTGAAAGCACGACAATTGGGGCACTGGAACATAGGATACTCCGGCGAGTGCAGCAGGCGGCTGATACATTTGTAATGCCAGACGTGGGCACATGCCGCCATGAACAGACACTGGTATGGACGCTAGAGCGCAGTCAACGAAGTCAGCCTCGGATGAAAAATCCGCACAGTGTTGGGAATACCACATACCAGCACAGAGCCGAGACATATCGAACACTCGCGGCACCCGGAGTAATTAGCCCCGTCGCCCTTGCCAAGGTTCTTGATCAGACTCTCCGTGTTTTTGCTATCATTGATGTTAATCGCCATCTGTTGACATTTCACATGAGGAACCCGATACTGACTTGAATTCGTTAGGCTGCTGCTGCCACGATCGATTACATTCGATCCGAATGCGAACACAACGGAAGATCATCTCCTCGCCGCCGCGGAAATCAATGCCCAGTTGGACGATATCGCCGTCCTTGATTGGATACGACCGAGAGACCATGTTGGGTTGACTCAGGCGCATGTGATTCAGGAAGGTTCCCGACGAACTGCCCACGTCCTTGATGTGCCACTGCCCACCCTTGTAGCTGAACTCGCAGTGTTTCCGACTGACGACTTTCGACTTGAACCCCACGGGCGCGTCGGAGGGTTCAGACGGGTTTGGAACGGGGACACCATCTCTCTCCGAGTATCGCCCTACCCGAATGACGGAACCGTCCGAGGGTAGGGTGCGCGCAATGGGCGTAAAGGGGAGAGAAGGTCTCGAAGATTGCAGACTGTCTTGGTGGGGGAAGAAACGAATGGTCGCTTTCTGATTTGCCGGCGTCGGGCTGGTAGTCGTTGTGGCAGATGTACTGATGGCAGTGGCCGCGGAGGTGGTCTCCGAAGCAGAGGTGGGAGCATCGGGAGTAGTAGTGCTCGCTAGCGCGGTGGTACGCGGTGGGCGACCCTGAACGGCGGAAGCACTTCTCAGGCGAGCCATGACATTTGATGACCGTGAGGCAGGCTCGTTGGGAGGCGTTGATCTTGATGACTCGGCTGATGACGTTTGTGTATCAATACTGAGGCCGTGGAAAGCGCCCGCAGTGGGTGCAGAAGTGTAGCGAGAGAGGGCCGGTTCGTCACTTTCGAGGACTTCGGCGGCGGTGGAGTTCCCCGCCGGCCGGGTTGATGATTCGGGGCCGGATGATGATGGGGACAGCCACGGGACTCGGCTACTCAGACTGTTGCGAGAACGATGACCGCTGGAGGTGGAGGAAGATAAGGTCTGTGTGTACGCTCGGAGCTGACTGAAGCGACGAAGTCGTCCTGGGCGCGGTGCTTCTGACAGCGAGGTGGGAGCGGTGGTTGTTGAGGTCGACATGAAGAGGGGAAGAGAGGGATTTTAAACTCCTAGTCCGGACGGGAGTCGCTGAGTCGTCGAAGTGCAGTGCCCGAGTGGGGGGTTCAACCTCGAAGTAGGCACGGGCAGCAGACTACAGTACGAGAGAGAGAGAGAGAGAGTGTGTGTGTGTGTGTCTGGGTTTTCACCGATTGACGGTTGGCTGATAGGGAAGAGTACGCGCAGGCGGGCTGGGCGAACTTCTTCTTATGCGATGGTTGCCCTGGCCGGGAACCCTGTTGCCTGTCCTGTCTGAAGGATGACCAGAGTGGACAAAGCAGGTTGACACCTTGCACTTGAAAAGACAGCAGAGGGGGCGATTCAATGTCTAAAAGCGACCAGCACAGAGAGGGGGAAAAGAGATGCGTGATATCGTGGTCCCGAGAGACTGGGATCTGCAACTGGGCTGAAGCGGCTCACAGAATCGGTTGTGAGTACGATGATGCAGGCTGCCAAGCATAGCCCGAGAAGGGAACAAAGAAAGGCGGTCGGCAAGACACAAGTTTTGAGGCAAAGGAGGTCCACTAGAACGAGGATTCTTGGGCTAGGAATGTGGATCAAGAAGCATGGGGTGCACCTCAGCAATTGAAGTGTTGAAACAGGAGGCGGGAGAGAAGCAGGAAGAACTAACTAACTAGCAGGGCCAAGTGCGGAGGAGGAGGAAGAGGTGGAGGAGGAGTTAAACAAGAACAGCCGAGAGGAGGACGTTGGTAAGTTCTTCGGTCCAAAAGTGGATGCTTTGCGGAACCAGGCCCCGGTGATCCACGTTTAATCGCTAACGTTCTCTAGACGGCGAAAGAGGGCGAGGGGGGAGGAGATACTTGTATTCAGCGAAGCGCAGAAGTTGGGACCGAATGAGATGTTCCAAGCCACCGCCAACACCGCTGAGTACTCAGTACTCACCAGCTCCAATGCAGGATGACCTCTCTGTGAGTGGCGCATCACGACCAACGCTGTTACCCGAACTATGTCAGACCGGAGTACTAAAAGATCCATGATATGGTAAGTTTAGCCATACGCGGAGTTGGGTCAAGAAGCCGATCGCAAGCTTTTGTGGGTAGTGGCAGTGGGCACTGGGCACTGGGCACTGGGCACTCGAGAGTCGAGACGTGAGCGCACAGCCGGGTTGCCTACTTCAATATGAGGCGTAGGGCTGCTCAGAAGGAGAAGGTCTGTCGCATCATTGCTCACACCCGTACGATCGTCCCATACCTAAGCTCCATCCGGAATTTGAGATCGAGCAGTGGATGAATTAAGGCGGTACATATATACAAAGAATTGTCTTATTGTCAAAAAGATGACTCCATATACGCATGTTACGTGAAGTTCTTGTATCTACCTACTGGCGGTAAGGACTACACTAATAAGTACCTCATAAGTACATAATCAGTTCTACAGTCTATGAAGTAAATAAGTAGTCGGTTCCTACTATTGACTTATCGCAGGGAGGAGACAGTACTGAGTAAGAAACTTGCATCCGGATAGACGAGCCACCATCCTCCAATGCTCTTCGATTCGGCGCGGTTTACCCCACAAAACGTTGGGTCAGACTCCGGTCCTCCACACTGTGGCCCGAGGAGGAGTCAGGCCCGCTCTGACTGGCTCGGACCAGTCGCCTCTTTGAGACTAAGTCGGTCTCGGTTTCTCGCTCTCGTTTGGGAGAGGTCGATGTCATGGGAATTGGGGGCAGATATCGGACGATGACAATCTAATTGATGTTTACTGCTAAGCCTGATGGTTGTTGACGATGAAGTAGTTCGAGTGCCCATTTGTCCAAACTTCTGTGACAGATGATTCCAGCGTTGGGAACCTGGGAGTCAGGACACCATGGAATTCAATACGTCGTAGGCGCACTCACTACCTAGTTCTATGGCTGTATGGCCTGAAATAGTGCTGCGACACCAGCTTCAAGCTCCGACCTTGATGTATTGGAGACTTTCAGATGACTGAGTACATGGGTCCAGCACAGGTACCGTACTACCTACGCACATAGTGGTTCTGTTGCATGTTAAGGATGAAACATCTTCTAATTGACCATGCAAGTGTATACCATGGTGTATACCTGAGGCCTACATCAGCCGGAGATACAGCCGCAGCACTCAGGTACTATCAACTTAGGGTTGTGTCACAATTCCTGGAACGTCATCTCCTGCTATGGTCGCCCAAGACGTACACTCCACTCAAAGCTGTTGAGTACCTTAGAGCTTACCGTACCTCTCGCATCAACCTTACCGTGACCAACCAATTCATCTGGGCTTCCAATCCAATTGCCCCAATTGCCATCATCGAGGTAGATTCACGAATGGAACATGCGTGAGACCTTGAAGCACATGGCCCACTGCAAAAACAAAACTGCCCAAATATTCAACCAGACAGTCTGCAAATCTCAGAAAGCAATTAAACTACACAGCGGCCATGGCTCAGGTCCTCGCATCAACATATCTTGCGAGGCTGGTGGAATTCCATGATATTAAATCTCATCTAGCTCTGGAAGCAGGTGAGAACGGATAAGATTCGACTCAGAATCATTGATATTTTCCTTAGGTCACACATAGTCATGTATGATGAACTGCTGCATTAGAATGACCATGGGCGCAGGACAGAATGAAACGAACAGCGAGGGAGTTCTACTCAGCATTATATTTCTTCCAATTTGGAAAGCTATTGTAGGTGTCAAGTTACTTGCTCTGAAAACTTCGGCGCTCTTTGGTTTTTCATGTCTCCGGAGACTCTATCTCCATCGTGTTTGTTATTGCCTACAGTATATACTTCAAATAGGTATAGGTAGGTATTAGGACCTCATAACCGGCAACATGTTGGTGTCGAAACAGTGAATGTGGTGCACTGACTCCGAACAATGTATCTAAGCTGATCGCCTATTGCCTAAAAAATGGATCTGCACATGAGCAGATCATCCGTCTGGTGATCCCCATCGATGGTGTGCGCCACTCGAGAGGACATCACAAGGACGCGGAGTGGGCAAGGGATCTCGAGTGTAATTGGATCAGTGACCCGGCCCAAGACGCTCGGGGCGCGGGGGAGTGCGGGCGCCAAAAAAAAAGAAAATACTAGGTCGCGGGCAACGGCATGTCTGTATTTTGTAGAGATCTGTGAGACTCATCGGCTGAAGATTAGCCAGAGATGGTCCTCTGTTGCGGTGAGGCGGTCAGTGTATGCGGCGGAGGATAGATCCGATTGCATATATGGCACACTCGAGCTCCCGCAACCTGGAGAACTGGAACATAGGTCGGCCCCGAATCACTGATTGTTGGATCATTGGCACGCCTTCGTCTCCATTTGTCAGGTCATTCCTGACGACCTTGCTATTTTCAACAGCTAGTAGTGAAATTGAGAGGACTCGAAATATCACGATAGAGCCAAAGCGATCGAAGTGTGACTCTGATGGAAATGCTTCTACTGTACGACTACGTACCTATCCATGGACATTAGCTCGCTCCACGATTCTGCCCGTCCGGTTCTTGGTGGATACCTAGTACGCTCCAAGTCCCCGAGTCTCACAAACATGTGATTTCACCCAGTGACTAGGTTGGATAGGAACTTTTGAACATGTAGTAAAGTCTGCAAAGTATCCTTCAACTAGAGTCTTCAGTCTTGGGCCACTAGGAAGTTACATTACGGGGCATCGTGCTGGTGGCTGGTGCCTCATAGTATCATGACATCCTGCAGCGCAAGGACCGCTGGGGCAAAGTCAGGCAAACTCGTGGAAGTGGGCGCGCGGTGCGCCCAGATTTGCCATGGTCGAGCGAGAACAACGGTTGCTTGGTCAATCAGGACATGTCCATCTCCCAAGGTGTGGCCATGACCAAGGCAGGACTTTGTCATGGCAAGCGTAGGTAGGTCCGTGGAGGTGGATATATACTGCAAAAGTTCAGGCCTCATGAATTGACAGTAGGAGTATAGTCCCCGTCTCGCCTTATCTCACCTGTGACCTCCTCCCAGGCCGAAGTATGATATGCAGCAGGTCGCTCCATGACATACTGATGCTCGCATACATTAGTGGTCCATGCCAGTGGACGGCTCGGGAACAAGAGCGAGATGATTAATCTAGAGAGCGTATGCGGATTGGCTATAGCTCCTGCCCGTGATGTAGGATGGGATGCACGGGAACGGCATGGCTTGGAGTCATTGGGATGGCTTGTCTTGCGACAGCCAGGGCTGTTGACAAGCACTAATGAAGCCGAGTAGTTACCATTTTATGACGTCAAGAGACTCTTTCCCTCTGGCTGTTCGAATGACTTGTAAGTTGTGACAGTGTTTGGCCGACCGAGTGAGACTTTCTCGGATAAGGATGATAGAGAGAGATAAGGCAAGACACATGATCATGCGGAGTGCCAGATCGTGGCGAAGCTGTTTCACTTATACAGTAGTGATTCTAGCGAGAGAGAGAGAGAGAGTAGAGCACTCACGGCTATACTGGGATATTCACCTGCTCACTGAAGTGATAAGTGCTCAGATCCGTTGCCGGCGGTGTATTAAGCGTGGGCCCCTGCTTTGGGGAGGGAAAGTCCCGTCGTCTCTGCTGAACTGTGGCGCAGAGCTGTACTCTGGTACGACAGTACTACTACTGCTTTAGCTATTAACTTACCTTAGCTCCGCTGACGACTCGTCCGTTAGAGCGGAGAGGTGCGCCTGCATTCTGCAACCTCGTTCCACCTGCCACTTCTTTGCTCCTCCCCTCCCTTTCCTAAATCTTCTTTCCTGTGCTACATCTGAACCTCTGAAAACTTGCCTGGCGAGGAAGACTCTTGGCGACTGGAACTCTTTGATCGTTGAAGGAGCTCTCGTGCTGGTCCACGCGCCCACTCCCTTGTGTTCTCCTTTCCCGAAAGCTTGACCTCAAGAGAGCCCCATGCAACTGCCTCCAACCTCGCTACCCGCCCAGCCTTCTCCAATCCACCCACCTGAGACTGTGCACTCACCTAACGTTCCTCTTCCATATTCAACGTCGTTATTTTCACCTTTCTCCTCTGCCTCGTCTCAATCCAATCGTGTGCGCGGGCCTGATGCAGGTCTGAAGACGGCATGAGCGGACTCGTCACCACCTGTCTGTCATGCCTGTCGGCAGTGGACCGATGGTGTCATATCACCGCCTGTCTCGGCGGAGGTCGCTCACGGGACGGCATCTACGAGACCACGCTCGCCGACAATGAAAGAGAAGCTGTATCGGACCTGCTGGGCTATCTAGAAAACGTATGTCACCATCTCCTCTGTTTCAAGCGTCCCTGTACCGCTATTCCCGCGGTCGGTGCTTGGAGACTCCAGCGCGCCCTCTCCCGCACAACTCACCATCAAGGTCGCTAATACCACCCTCTCTGGACCTTTCCATAGCGTGCCGAGACAGATTTTTTTGCGGGTGAACCCCTACGAGCCTTGAGCACATTGGTCTACTCCGACAATGTTGATCTGCAACGGAGCGCGAGCTTGACATTTGCCGAGATCACCGAGCGAGGTATGTCGAAATGAGCGATCGCCGCTACCACTCAGTCCCCAAGCTGATGCCCAGTCTCGCTACTAGATGTGCGCGAGGTTGATCGGTACACTTTGGAGCCGATTCTTTTCTTACTGCAGAGCTCGGATACTGAAGTACAACGAGCGGCCAGCGCGGCGCTAGGCAATCTTGCCGTCAACGGTTCGTGCATGCCTGTAGGGGTCGTTTTTGGGGGGAGCCAACCACATACTAACTAAATCTCCAGCTGAGAATAAGGTCCTCATTGTAACCCTGGGAGGGTTGGCTCCGTTGATTCGCCAGATGATGTCGCCCAACGTCGAGGTACAATGCAACGCCGTCGGTTGCATCACCAACCTGGCGACACATGAAGAGAACAAGACAAAGATCGCTCGGTCAGGGGCCCTCGGTCCCTTGATTCGCCTCGCCAAATCCAAGGACATGCGTGTCCAGCGCAATGCGACCGGCGCTCTGCTCAACATGACTCACTCCGGTAAGCTCGACACACGCGTCTTCTGTTAACAGGGGAACCTGTCCTTTGAACGGTGGTATGGCTGACTCTAGCTCCAGATGACAATCGCCAGCAACTTGTGAACGCCGGTGCCATTCCCCTCCTGGTTCAACTTCTTTCGTCCTCGGATGTGGATGTCCAATACTACTGCACAACAGCGCTCAGCAATATCGCAGTGGACTCCACCAATCGCAAGCGTTTGGCGCAGACCGAATCCCGCCTCGTCCAGTCGCTGGTTCATCTCATGGACTCGTCGACCCCTAAAGTCCAGTGTCAAGCCGCGCTGGCTCTTCGTAATCTCGCCTCAGACGAAAAATATCAGCTCGAAATTGTACGAGCCAAGGGCCTCTCACCCCTCCTGCGACTCCTACAGTCTGAATATCTTCCCCTCATCCTCTCGGCGGTGGCCTGCATTCGCAACATATCCATCCATCCCCTCAATGAGTCACCGATCATTGAAGCCGGATTCTTGAAACCGCTCGTAGATTTACTGGGCTCAACGGATAATGAAGAAATACAATGCCACGCTATTTCGACCCTTCGCAATCTCGCGGCCAGCTCCGACCGAAACAAGGAGCTTGTTCTCCAGGCCGGAGCAGTCCAAAAGTGCAAGGATTTGGTACTTCGCGTACCCCTCAGCGTGCAGTCCGAAATGACGGCCGCGATCGCCGTGCTGGCTCTCAGTGACGAGCTTAAACCTCACCTGTTGACACTTGGAGTGTTTGATGTTCTAATTCCGCTGACAAGCTCGGAAAGTATCGAGGTACAAGGCAATAGTGCCGCTGCTCTCGGCAATCTGTCTTCCAAAGGTACGTCCTCGTGGCCTCGTCGGTCCCAGACTTCGAACGTTGATGCTAATTCCAGATGCAGTGGGAGATTACTCAATCTTCGTTCGGGACTGGGCAGACCCCAATGGCGGAATCCACGGCTATCTCCAGCGATTCCTTGCTAGCGGCGACCCGACTTTCCAACACATCGCCATCTGGACTCTGTTGCAGCTCCTTGAGTCTGAAGATCAAAAGCTCATTGCTTATATCTCCAAATCGGACGATGTTGTGCAGATGGTCAAATCCATCTCAGATCAGAATATCGAGTCTGATGAAGAGGACGCGGATGACGGCGAAGGGGAAGTCATTGCCCTCGCGCGTCGCTGCCTCGAGCTGTTGGGCACAGGTCCCAAGCAGACCCTCGTCGAGGCGTAAGCCATTTTACGATTTGTTACTCTCAAGCATGCTGTAATACCCTTTTTGGACCTCTTCACCTGCGTCACTGTCTTCTCTCCCGCTTTGCAGATTTTACGCGGGTAGTTCATTCTCAATAATCCTTTTTCCATTCGGGCATTTGGCGTGGACAAGAGGTTGGGTTTCCGTTCTTGTCCTCTCTACCTTTCTTCTTTTCTTCGTTTCTCATGTCTTTCGAACAGTAAGGATTTCCAGGATCGGCTCGGCCGTCAAATCCTTGTCTTTACGCATGCAATCATGTATATCTGCTAGAGAGGGGATGTCCTTTTATATGAATCAGAGCGCATTTTGACACGATCACTACATTTCTGGACCATTATAGCGGACATTCACTATTGATCTGTAAATTGATCCAGGGTCTGGTCGATAATTTTGTCATCAAGCCTGGGTCCTGGGCTTACGCACCTCCGGACTCAGAGCGGGTGTCCCATAAGATACCGTCACTAGTCCCGGAGGATAGTATATCCGCTCCAGAGGGCACCGAAGAGAGCTCTCCCGAACAAGAAAACTCACGATCTCAGGATTCTCATTTCCACCACTTTGAGACTTGAAAATCTTCAGTCACCCAAGACGTACGATGACTACGTCTGTGCCAAAGTTAGCGATTCCGGGGCAACGCCTTGGATCAATTAGTGCATACTCAGCCGGTCCGGGAACACACGTTCAGCAATCCAACATCTACGCCTCTATCGCTGGTCCTGTCGTTGTTGACCCTGCGATCTCACAGACAAATAAGAAATCAATTCTCAGAGTCTCACGGATCGTTGCTGGCATCGACCCAAGCAAGTCCAATCAAGCCTCCTCGGCTGCCTCTAAGAAAAAGCCCAGATACAATACCCTCCCAGCCGTCGATTCCATTGTTCTCGCACGTGTCACTCGTGTGCAAAAACGGCAGGTCACGGTGTCCATTCTCGTTGTGCTCGATGACACAACCCCAGCGAATCCAGAAGCCAACCAAGCCGCATCAGATAATGACAATATCGCGTCTATTTTGACCACCGCTGCGAACCCGGAGAATCACAGCAGCACCGACGAACTGCGTTTCCAAGCCCTCATTCGGAAAGAGGATGTGCGCGCCGTGGAGAAGGATCGTGTAGTCATGGATGAAATGTTCCGTGTTGGTGACATCATCCGTGGCTCGGTCCTTTCGCTCGGTGATCAGAGTTTTTACTATCTGACCACTGCACGAAACGATCTTGGTGTCGTGATGGCGCGCAGCGAGGCTGGAAATATGATGTTCCCTGTCAGCTGGAAGGAGATGCGCGATCCAGTCACTGGCGCAGGGGAACAGAGGAAGGTTGCTCGACCTTATTGAGCAGCTCTTTGCAACCGTCAACTCGCTTTGCAAACCCACCTTCAACCATGGACTCCGGCCACTAAATGCTTGTTCCGAGCTATTGTGACCATGCTGTTCTACGGCTTGAGTACCACGTGAAGTCAGCCATCAACCGCAGCGATCGCCGACTTGCACTATCAACGGAGCGCTCTGTCAGGTCTTTCCACGGACCGATATCATGCCCATGTCGGATACCTCTCAAGCTTCCATTGGGAAACCACATGCAGATGACCAGTTTCACTCCCAAATTCACGGCGCTGCTTTTTCGCAGACGCCTCGACATGCGGTAGCACGACCGCCACGGGCAACATTGTCCTTCGCTGCAACAACGGCGACGCGCGGACTGTTCAATTCTATTTGCTTCAACAGTCTAGCGAACCATATGAGATACCCAATTTAACGAATTCGAAGACGAAGCTCGACTTTCCCAGGCAGGTAAAGTCAATGAGTTGCCAAAGGAGTGCCTTCGCCATAGTGCCTTCGCCATTCTTCGTAGAAACTGTTTATTGTTCACACTTTGGAACCCTCCTTAGTATACACGATTGGGACCTTTTTCCATGTCGAATTGTGTTTGTCAAGTGAGGGAGATTGATGGATTCCTTTGGAATCACGCAGAGAACTCTCATTTTCTGCGGAGCGTTCGGACTTGTTCTTTGTCGAATTTTCTTTCTTTCCTATGAGGCATATACCAAGTCCGAGGTTTACATTTTTTTTTTGGTTTGAGCTAGGGCTCTTCCAGGTCATGCTTCATGATTAGGTAGTGACCGGGTAGTTACTGGTTATCCGACAAGTCCCAAGAACCTATGTGAAGTGATCAGATATGATATACACTACTATTCGGCGTAGAAATAGGGAGACTGAATTTATCGCTCAAAACTGGGCATTTGAACACAGTTACCAATATTAGTATTCTTATCACTCGTTAGCATCATGCTGGCTGTGGAGCACTTTCAATCATTCTCATCTCATCCACGCAGCGTAACCTTCAGATGTGAGACGTAGCCAAGCTCGTGATTCTTTTCTTTTGAAAGGTACATCGTCTCGGGTCAATAACGACCAATTCTTCGGTATAGGCGCATTCATGCGAGTGCTCGGAGATGCTCCAGGGGAAAGAAAAGCAGAGTCATATTTGCGTCCATCTCTTCGAGTCTATACGTGATCTGCCCAGCCAAAGAATTGCCGTCCAATTAACTAGCCGCTTACTTCTTCAATGTCTTCTGCTTCTCGGCATCAATCAACTTCCGGCCCTGCACGACAAGACCCTTTCGAGACCTCACGGCGTCCATATACCGCTTAGCGACGTTCTCCCGATCCGCCAGTTCGCCCAGGTCTTCCAGCTCCTCCTCGGTGGCAGGAACCCAGAACGGATCCTCATCTAGAGCTTCGAATCCTGCAAAGATGAGTTGAGGTTGTGCAGCGCCCGAGGTACGCTTGCGGATTTCTTCGGCGAAACCAAAGGACTCGGCGACTGGGAGCAGAGCGAGGATTGTGAAGAAGGGGGTCCCTTCTTTCATCACCTCAGACAAAATACGGCCTCTTCGGCGGGTGATGACACCATACACTCGACCAAGGACCTCAGCTGTAGAACAAGTAGGTATGTTAGTCTTGCGCTGCGTGTGCGATCTTATAGAAGTGTGAACAGTGGGCACGTACTCGTCGCTTGAATCTCGCAACTGTACATTGCGAGCATGATGCGGGGACTCCAATCTAAGAATCCTTGCGTAATACCTTCGCGGACAAGCTTGATCGAGTCGCCTGTCAGACGGCCCATGTCAAGCTCGTCGCTGGAGCTAGCATCGACAGCAAGTTCCTCTAAAAACACGGCAACTCCTTGCATCGGTTCCTGACAAAGTGGTCCTTGCCCAGTAGCCAGCTGGAACGCATATGCAATCTTGTCGCATAGATCGCGTACTAGAAGGGCCTTCATATCGTCGGAAGACACATTCTTCTGTTTGAAGTCCTCAAGCAAGCTGTGGAGAGCTCACGTCAGTTGCACTCTTGGTCAAAATCGCGACAGGGTGGCCGAACTTCTGGACTTACAATTTCTCGCATGTATTGACTGCCGTAGCATCCACCAGAATATTTGGCCCAACCCTACGTGGACCAAACGCGATAACTCGCTCCACGACATTGTTCCACAGCTCCTTTTCCTCTTTGACTTCCTCTTCGAAGACCTTTTTCAATTCGTCTCGGAACTCCTTCATAGTCATGAGATTACCCTCGCCAATTTCACCGGCAGCAGCAGCCCCAGTTGCCTCTTCCTGCTGCGTAGACTCCGAGACTGCGGGGGTCGACCCTGCTTTCGACTCCGCAGCGTTGCGTTTCTCCGCTTGTAATTGCTTGATGGTTCCGACATGCTTCGACAAGAAGTCTGTGACAACCGACGGCATGGGCATGACACGCAGCCGGATGGTCATCTGCTTTGATGCGGAAACTGAGAGAACGCAACCACGGCCGAGCTCTGAGTTCCGGGGAGCGGCCATTTCGGCAGCATCGACAATTGTCTCCCGATAGGGAACAATCGCTTCACCGGTTTGAATATCACATCGGGCAAAACGCTCGCGGAGATCTTTAATGCAGCGTTCCAAATGCAATTCTCCCGCTGTCAGGATGACATGCTCGCCGCTGGGAAGAACCTCGTATTCAGCACAAGGATCGCTCTGCTCCAAGAGACGCAGCCCAGTGATCATTTTATTAAGATCCGCCGGGTTAGTAGGCTCCAGTGCGACACGGACGATGGGAGGCGTGCTCATCGAGACACCCGCCAGGTTGATGCTTCCCTCAAGTTGACTGCAAAGGGTGCCCGTCTTGAGGACATGTCCGGCAAGACCTCCAATACCAAAAACCACTCCAGCAGGTACGGACTTCAAGGGCTCCAGGCTTCGACCCATGAGTAGATACAGGTCTGTGACTGTGACCTTCTTCGGCTCGGGGCTTGCGTGTGGATCCGCTGGCGAGAATTTGGGCGGCAACACGTAAATTGAGTCTCCGACCGACAGTGTTCCGGAATAGAGTCGAGCGAAACCAATGAGGTGCTCGGGATCCTCCTTCTCTGTAGACTCTTCTGGCCCCTCGGTTTCCGTGATCAAGTTCGTACTCTCAAATGCCGATGTCATTCTCTCGAAAGCATCATTTGACGCCGGCGCGGCTTCAGCTTGCATCTTTGCAATTTCCTCTCTCTTGCGACGAGCTATCTCTCGAGCCTCATCTGCACTCATAGTGCCACCCGCACGCTTTTTACTTGATCCCAGCTCGCTTTCCGGAACCGCCATCATTTTGCTGACATAGGCAACGACCGGTTCTTCGGGGCTAGTCTTGAACGAAACCATCGCCTTTTTGATTTCTTCAGACACTTTGTCCGAGCCAGGCGAAGTTTTAATCATCTCAGGAAGACGCGCAGCTTGTGCGGCCGGAGGGCTTGGTAGATATTCAATCACGGAGACGAGCACCGCTGTGGAAAGTGGCAGCCATTGCGAAAACAAGGTGGTCATGATGTTTCTCGGATCACGCGAGCGCATGACATATGGCGGGATTGAGAGATTCAATGATTTCGTGATTTTCTCTAGCAAAACAGAATCACTGCCAGAACGGAATTTTAGTATGGAGTTAATAACATAGTCATTGCCGCACGATATTTCTTACCCTTTTCCCTTCCCACCACCAGTGGTCGCCTCATATGCGGCCCAGATACTGTCCAGGACAAGTTGCACGAACATAGGCTTCAGAGCCCTGCCTTTGAGATGCTTCTGTCCCAGAACACGTTTCGTCTTGGGGTCAAGGTAGAAGTCACCCCAGAGCACTTTTTCCAATATTTTGCGCTTGATTCCCAGTTTCTTTTCGTAGATAGCAGCGAATTGCCTGATGGTGAAGGCCCAACAGTCTACAGCACTGCAGAAGATAACGTTATTCTTCTCTGGAGCGAAATAGAGATCTTCGTCATCACGCTCCTCAAACTCAACAAAGTCATCGAAGTTCTCTGGAGCGTTATCCTCCGCAGTTTTGTTCTTTGACTTTTCCTTGTCCCGCGAGGCAAGAGCATTGACACGATCCTCCATACGCTCGCGCCACTGCAAGTCCTCTTCCATGCGCTCACCTTGGTAGAAGCTGCCAATCACTGCGTTGACTTGTTCAAGAAGTCTGCTGAGATGTGAATAAGCTTCGCTTGGGCTCATCATAAGCTCGGTCACCAGTCGATCCATTTTGTTGATAATGAGAATCGGCTTCAGCTGCTCAACCCAGGTCTGTCGAAGCACTGTGACGGTCTGACTGCAGACGCCTTCAACTGCATCGATAAGCACCACAGCTCCATCACAGAGACGAGAGGCCGTAGAAACTTCACTGCTGAAGTCGATATGACCCGGAGAGTCGATGAGGTTAATCAAGTACTCCTTTTTGATAGGATCTGTATCCGGACTTGAACGGCGAAACATAGAGAAGAACAGTGAAATCGCAGATGATTCCATTGTAATACCTCGTAGTTGTTCATCCGGCCTTGAATCCAAGTAGCGGATTTTACCGGCCAACTTGGGCGAGATAATGCCATTGGTGGCAATAAGACTGTCTGTGAGGGATGTTTTGCCATGATCCTAAATGGTAGAAAAACAAGGCGAATATGCATAAGAATCATCTCGGAGCACCACAGCGCTGAAGTCAATGCGAGGTATGTCGTCAAGCACTTACAACGTGGGCGAGGATACAGATCTAGCGCCGATATTAGTATATCACGGGATCTGACATCACCTGGCGTGATGGAGGGGCAGAGACTCACATTCCGAATATCCTCAGGTTGCCGTTGCAGACGAACTAAATCATCTATATTGACCACGGGCATGTTTAATCGTTGGGGAGCTGCTCCCTTTTTGCCTCTTTAGGTTTTCAAAAGGTGGAAGGTGGTGGGGAGAGTGATAGAAAAGGTGGTTAGCCGTCCGCGAAAAAAAAGTATCACTGGTGTCGGGTATCCAGAAACAGAAGGCGCTATGTATGTAACGCTTTCGAAAACAGCGGCCCATTCTCATTATATGTAAAACTCATAGTTCAATCCTAAGTTTCCTGTGATTGCTATCTCAAGCGACTAGTGTGTGAGTACGACTTCCTCGGAAAATCTCGCTAGCGTGACTGTGTAAAGTCGTGAGGTGAGTCTGACTGGAGAGAGACTCGGTCGCTTCGTCATCGAGAGTTGACTCATGATGAATCAACCCCAAGGCTACCTCAATCATCAATGTACTTTCCTTTCCTACGCCGATTCGACATTAAAGACCATTTTTTTATGCGCTCTCCAATCTAAATTTAGACTTTTGCGTGTACTCAAGGATTCATTTCCGCTACTGCGACTTCATTCTGCATCAGCGAAGGACAGTTTGATCTTTTTGATATTTTTGGCCTTTTTGTGTCCTTGCGGCTTGGATGGCAAAGCTTGGAGCTTCGCTTGTTGGGCAGCTGACTCGCTTTGTTCATCGTCGCCCACAAGCTTAGCTTGTTTGCGCTTCTTGGGACCTCCAATTTCCAGCAGATTTTTCTGTTGCCTCGACAGTTGATTCTCAGCCTGTGACTGTACGTCTCTCTCGTCTTGTTCGCCGGCCTCGCTGGTACCGCAGGAGTCGTCGGGCTTTTCGTTTGAGACCCCACGCACGAGAGCTTCATATTCTGTTTTAGAGATCACCTCATTGCTAGTCTCATCGACGTAGACGGGAGCGTCGTCGTCGTCCTCATTTTTGTCCTTGAGTTTCCGAGGCCGGGCGGCAGGCCGCTCGAGTCGACCCGAATTGTCGCCGTAGTGACCCCGAAGCTTCTGCAAAAAGGCTGGCTCCTTTGCCTCTGGAATTCATGTGAGCAAAGTCTTTGTTGATCGTATAATTCGCATACCGTAGGCTAGTTTCGCATTTTTGGGCATAGTGGTGCGACGCGAAGTGGACTCCAGACAGTTCAAGGCAGAGTCATGCCGCACAAGCCCTTCTCAATTGCGAAAAATTGAGATAGTCCTCAGACCTTCTCAAGCCATCCAAGTCTCATGCAATCAGACAGCTCAGCAAGACCAGATGTCGCGTACAGAAATCATTCAAACAATGTAAACCCGGACAAGTGCCCGCGGCAGTCAGAGGCTCGGAGGCATTTTATCGCATGCGTGCTCTGCTCGGCGCTAAACCGGAACGGGTCACATCGAAAAGTCCAATGAAGCTCCCGGGTCGCGTCTAGTCCTCTCCATCAATCGAATCTTCAGCATCATTAAAACAATCATGCTTTGCGCAAGTAAGTGACATCAATCAATTCTTCTGTAAAGGAAATCATTGAATCATACATTAACCCTTGCCTCTGAACAGTCTCTGGAGAGGCCCCTCAAGTTCCGGTCGTCTCTACCAAGAGCGGTAGGTCTTTCCAGCCTCCAGCAGGCGGGTTGCGCGTGTCGCTAATGCGATTACAGGCAGCGTTTTCGAGAAACGTCTCATTGAGGCGTACATCAGTGAGCACGGAAAGGATCCTGTGAACGGGGAGGATCTGACAGTCGAGGATCTCATTGATGTCAAATCGCAGCGCGTTGTCCGACCCCGTCCTCCTACTCTCACTTCGATTCCATCTTTACTCAGCGTTTTCCAAGAGGAATGGGACGCGCTAGCTTTAGAAACATACACACTACAACAGACGTTGGCGCAGACTCGACGTGAGCTTAGTGCCGCTCTCTACCAGCACGACGCTGCTGTGCGAGTGATTGCACGTCTCACGAAGGAGAGGGACGAAGCCCGTGATGCGCTGTCACAGGTGACCGTCGGAGCCAGCAAACCCAGCGCTGGTGGGGAAGCTATGCAGGTGGACTCGGCCGCTCTGCCTCAAGCTGTGCTAGATGTCATCGAAAACACACAAGCGGCGTATGTCAGCCCTTGTCGCAACCTCGGCGACCATGCTCTTCGAGTCGTGCTAACTCGACGTTTGTCAAATCTTCTAGTTTGTCTAAAACTCGTCGCAAGCGCCCGGTCCCCGACAATTGGGCTACTGTCGAATCGATCTCCTCGTACAAACCCGCGGAAAGCTCTGGGCCTCTCTGCTCAGGAGGTCGCGCGCTCGCTGTTCACTCCGCGGGAGAGCTGGCCCTGATCGGTGGCGCGGATGGAGCTGTCAGTGTGTACTCTCTGTCTCAAAAAGCTGTTCTGCATAGCTTGAAGACGGATGGTCCAGTGACCGATGCTACATGGGCTGGGGATAAGGCAGTGGTTGGATCTACAACCGGCTCGGTCAAGGTGTTCGAGAATGGCAATGAAGCAGCTAGCTTCGCTGCCCATAGTGGTGAGGTTACCGGTGTTGCTGTACATGCCAGCGGTCACATTGTTGCCTCTGTGGGAGTGGACAAGAGCTACGTGCTCTACGACATGCTTTCCAATTCTACAATCACACAGGTTTGGAGCGACGCTGGTAAGACCCATTCTAATGCTGTAAATCTCAGATGACAGAACTAACATCTCCACCCTAGCCCTTCTGTCTGTCCAATTCCACCCTGATGGCCACTTGTTGGCTACCGGTACCGCCAGTGGCCAGGTTAAGATCTTTGATGTGCGAACTGGCATCGCGGCCGCCGATTTCACGATGTCGGGTCCGGTGAAGTGCATTTTCTTCTCCGAGAATGGAACCTCTCTCGCCGCAGTATCTGCACAATCAACCACAGTCTCGATCTGGGATCTCCGGAGCTTCAAGGAGATCAAGGTGTTGGATACTGGCAACCAGGTAAAATCGCTGCACTGGGACTACACCGGCCAGTTCCTCGCCACTGGTGGTCCAAGTGGAGTAACTGTTCAGCAATGCAACAAGTCCGCAAAAGAGTGGTCTGAGCCGCTGCGCAGTGCTGTCCCCGCCGTCTCAGTGGCATGGGGATCTGCCGCTCAGAGCATTGTGGCCCTCAATCCAGAGGGTGCAGTCACTGTTCTTTCAGCTTGAGCGCGAACATGCTACTTGGCAATGGAAGATCAAAAGATAGAAATCACAATACCAGATAATGAAACATCGGGACAGTCCCTCATGTAACCCTCAATCCACATCCTTTCTGGGCAGACATTATTGACCCTTGAAGTCTACCTATCAATCTCCACGCTTGCATTGATCAATATGATAATATTTTTGTCCTTTCCGAGGTTGTCAATGTTACTAGCTTTTGTTTTCCCCCTTCACCTACGGTTATTTTGGTCTAGCACGGGCAGGTGAACTTCTATATAGCTAAAAGCCCATGATTGTTCAAAACAGGCCTAAACTCTCCTCCCGCTAGACGACCGATAGAAGCACTTGGGAACGAATGTAATTTTAAAAAGATATACAATATGGAAGCCTCAGAAATTGGAGTTTACAATGGGTGTCAGCAAGATCATCTGCCAGGAAGATTAATCGGACAACAGTTGAAGGAAGAGCGTTGAAACAGACCATCAAAAAGAGTGCTCTTATCGGCCGCTGCCATCCTGGGTCGACGTATGACGCAATTATCTGACACTATGGTTCACCGCCCTGGAACGTAGAATGTAGCGCGTACCGCCCGGCATCAAAAGAGGCAGATTGTCACCGCCTTCACATAATTAGGCCTGCTCGTTGTGTCAAACCACTGCATTCATCTTCTATAGACTGACAACTGCCTTCCTTCTCACACATTTTCGCTTCAATTCCATCATATACTACAGTCAACTGCGCCCATATGATGAGTGAAGATCCCGGCGTCCAATTTATGGGCGCCAGGTCTAAGGTATGCGACAACCTCCAGATCTTTGGCTCGCGGGGCAAATGTGAACGAAACAACAGAGTGGGACACCGTTGCTGATTCACGGGTACCCCTGGTCTCCAGACATCACATCGTTCTATGTTGCAGCAACCTGGCGAAGACGACCAGTCGCCCTGGTATCGCCACTTCCATCCCCGGCGCCCTGAAATGTCCTCCTCACGTTCGTCTCAACTGCCATCGCTTTTCACCTTCCGAGAGCATTCTGAGATTCGCCAGTCAGCTGATTCCGGGCGCGGTGGTGGGACGGTGATTGACCTGACGAATGAACCAGAGTCGTTTCCACAGCGGCGATATTCCGTCTTAGACGGACCGGCTGCTTCTAACACCCCACGACCTCCCCGATTTGGACGAAACATCCTGGCTGATGTGGACGTCGTTGATCTCGAGGATGAATCAGAGTATGCAGTGGATGGTCGCGCTGGGGAGGATGCTGATGAGGAGGATCGTGCTGCTGAGATCCCGTCCAGTAGTCCAGAAGTTCAATTTGTCAGGACTCAGCCTCGTGCAGATGCTAGGCCACAGAGATACAACCCGTATCGTCTATTGGGAATGAACCGCGGAGGTGGTTATCGTCCACCACCACGCTTGGGTAGCAGTCAACGTGAACTCAGACCTGCGCCCCCGCGCATTATTCCTTATCATCGCTTCGCGTTTGAACCCCCATCGATCTTGAACTCAAGCATCTCACTCGATTACGAGCTCCCGTCTTTTACCATTGGCCAAAACATGACACGTCCGGCACCAAGCGGCCACCAAGCGCTGAACACTGTTGCGTACAAACAACCCAGTCCCCTTCCTGAGGGCTTTGCCAGAACCATAGACGAGGACCAGGTCGCGGTCTGCCCAAACTGCGAATGGGAACTAGGGACTGGTGAGGGCAAGAAGCAGAATATCTTGGTCGCCAAAGCATGTGGCCATGTAAGGACCTTCACCTCTCCTCAGATTACACCGCTTGCTAACCGAAAATCTTCGTCATGATACAGGTCTACTGCGGCGAATGCGTGGAGCATCGGTCTAAGTCCAAAGCAAAGAAAGCTCAAGGTGATCGCCGGACTAAGCCTTTTTCGAAGTGCGTTGTGGAAGACTGTGACAAGCAACTAAGTGCTCCTTCGGCCTTCCTCCGCATGTATCTTTGATACTTGTGCTTTCTTCTACCTCGATATCCGTCGATGCTTGCAGGGCATCCAGACGTGCCAGTCTGCATAACGTGGGCTCTCCAATCGGTTTCTTCTCAATTAGCTTCTCGGCCATCTGGTCTTCTTACGGTGATACCCAACTTGCATGGTGGCGCATGGCGTTTATTTTTTTTCTCATTTGAGCGTCGGACCAATGCTAAATCACTTCTTTCTTTTCTAGCAATTGAGCGGTTAACTTTGATAGTAAACTACTGAGGCCGTGAGCTCATTGCACGGCGTTTAACAAAGCACTAAGCCAGCAAGTTATTAAGTCAAGGAGCATGCCAGTAGTCTAAGTCAAAGTCTTCACGGAAGGCAAGCAGACAAGCTGGTACACAATTGTAGCACAGGAATGATATTGAGGTATGAATTGATTTGAGCAGAATGCATGAAGAAGAGATAAGGCAAGGCGCATGTCGAAGAAACGCTCTAGTATAGTGATACATATGATACAATAGCAGGATTCATTCAATGTGAATCACAATGTCATTGCAGAAACAGATTGAGGAAGGGGGTTGACGGTCCAAGACGAATCGTTTTGTTCAAACGCCACGAAGATCACCGTGGTATGGTGACCAAATGCCACGCACACTTTCGTTCAAACTCGTCACGGGTTTCTTCTGGGCCTTCAGTTTCTCACCACTGGCATCCTTGAGGATCATGGCTTTCGTCAAAATATCTTTGGGCTCGAGGTTACGCACACATATGGCCTTCTCTCGACCATTGATGTAGTGTCCACGGATGACCGGGTGCTTTGAATGTCGCGGAGATACACGGATCTCGATTTGGGGATTCTCTCGCGCAAAGTTGGGAAGGGTTTGTGTGAGGAAAGCCCTGGAAAGACGAAGGTAAATCAGACCATGAAGGCTTCAACGTCAATTCAAGAACGGAAAACATACAGCATGCCCCGGGAGCTGCCTCCGTAGTTGCAGTAATGAAAATCAAGGCGTTTGCATTGTAGGATGAAGGCGCCAACACCATTCTGTTGTTCAAGTCAGTTACGCCTCCGATACTCGATCAACACTCCATTTTGTAATTTCAACCAGCAAAGAGCACATACCCTAGCGGCAGATACCGTCTTGATTCCCTTGACTGGCATGATTCTGGTTTTTGTGGCTTAATATCTGTCTTGCTGTCATTGCATGCAATGCTTCCCCGGCATATTTTCTCGACGCCAGCTGAAGGCGGTGAGGCGCCGCCAAGGCCATCGAGCGCTTTAAGCGCGGGAACCGCGCCTCACTCAACGACCTTCCCGTACCTACATATCCAGTGAGCTAAGGTTCATCATCAATATCATCGAGGACCCTCCACTATTCTCTTGAGAGGCCAAGTCCAAGATGACGGACAAGCTGCCTCCGCCGCTTCTGGCGCTTTTTCAACCCCGGCCACCTTTGCGCTACATACCTCCCTCAGATCGCGCCCCGGAAGACTGCGGCAAAAGCTCAATCTCTGGCGTTGCCCAATTCCTCCCTGCTGCCAAGCAGTTCCAAGAGGAAGTCCCATACAATGCGACTGAATGCTGGCTCCAGCGCAAGTGGCGAGAGAAGGTCGAAAAGAAGGAAGAAGTTGCGAAGAAGCTGACAGAGAGCTTGGAGCATTGTATGCCGTTGCCGGAAATCCCTTCGCGGTGTCACTAAAATAACTAACGATCACCAAACCCACAGATGACCCTAAGGAGGACCCTCAAGCTCGAGGCGATCCTTTTAGGACTCTTTTTGTTGCGCGTCTCAGCTACGATGTAAAGGAGGCTGATTTGGAGCGCGAATTCGGTCGTTTCGGTCCTATCGAGCGCGTAAGGCAGTCCTGCCAAATGCCAACAGTTCCTCTTGTGCTTTCTGACTCATTTCTCTTTATCACAGATCCGAATCGTCAAGGATACGATTTCCCCAAATGCATCCAAGAAGCCCCATCGCGGATACGCTTTCATTGTCTACGAAAGAGAGAAGGATATGAAAGGTACAATGATTAATGGCTTGCGAGGAACCATTCGATATCTCACCTACCTTTATCCAGATCGAGCATCGCTAACTTCCAATTGGTCTTTCCAGCTGCGTACAAGGAAACTGACGGCATCCGGATCAAGGATCGACGCGTACTCGTTGACGTCGAGCGTGGTCGCACAACAAAGGGCTGGAAGCCTCGCCGTTTGGGCGGTGGACTCGGGGGTCGCGGCTACACAAAAGCAATGCCGTCCCGGCCCATGGGGCCAGGCTTCAACGCGCCCTCAGGTCCAGGTGGGTTTGGAGGAGGTTTCCGTGGTGGCTTTGGTGGCAGAGGCTTCCGTGGCGGCGGTGGCTTCCGCGGCGGCGGTGATCGTTTCGGTGGTCGTGGAGGAGTTGGCTTCCAAGGTGGCCGTGGTGGGTTTGGAGGTCAAGCTCCACCAAATGCTCCTTCTGGTCCTGGCGGTGCCCGCAGTGGTGGATTCGGAAGTAATTATGGCGGCGGCGGGGGTGCTGGTGGCAGGTTTGATCGCGGAGTGACAGGTAGCAACCGCGAGCCCGTTCGCCCTCGAGACGCATATGCAGACCGTGATCGCCGCGACGATCGTGATCGTGGCGATCGCGCAGACAGGGGCGATCGGGATAGTGGCGACCGGTACAGAGACCGTGATCGCATGTCGGACCGCAACGGGGACCGTTATCGCGACCGTGACCGTGAACGCGACAGATATGGTGGTGGTGCTGGTGGTGGTGGTAGCCGGGAGGACTATGGGCGCAAGCGCCCTCGTGAGGATGACGGCTATGATGACAGTCGCTCTAGGAGACGATACTAAGCGCGGCAAATCCTTCCTTTCACCCTCGGCATGGCCCTCGACGTCCCCTGTTGAAATCCGAGTTGCTGGTGGGTACACTTGCCCTCGTCTATTGCTCGTCCTCTTATCTTCAGGGTAAGGAACGATAATGCGGCGCTTATGTGAAGATCAGAGCGAAGCCTCTCGTTCTCAACATGCAGTGACACCATACTTTGTTGACCACAGGGCGCCCCGATCACCACGCCATTCCAGTCTCTGCACCAGCATGCATCTAACCTTGCATGGTTCTCGTGGAGTGTTTTGATATTCGCCTTCCTTTTTGAGGTTACCTTTGAAGGTCGTTTTCTTTTGTTGCGTCCATTTTTTGAAGGGTCCCTCAAGCGACCCTTCCTTGAGGGTAAGTATGTACTTTAGTTCAAGCAATTCTTTACGTTCATGCAACACAAGCACGGAACAGCGCTCAGGTAAGGCCAGGTAAGAACCATTGCATCGACTCATGCGCAGGCGTCGGCCGAGGTGATATGTATGCAGATGAAACAATACCCTTGAGTGCAAGTTAAATAATCTTAATCGTCAAGTGGCATGAATTTTGTAAATCTTTTTATGTCCAATCTGGTATCTATCATCGCAAGTATATCAACTGGAAGGACCCCCACCTAGGACAGATACTAGGCAGATCAAGGGGTCTTGACTGTAATCGAAGGAAACGAAAAGCGCCCACCCCATAACTCCGTAAGATGCCTTTGAAGAATCTTTCTCTGTGTTTTTGCAGTGGTCACAGAACGACCTCAGAAAAGCCGGCAAATGAGACTGTAACGTGACCATGCGCCTAAGCATCGGTTTCCATGTCGCCCTCCTCCAGAATTTTGATTTCTCCAGTCTCACGTGTCCACATGGCCTTGAGGTCTACCTTGAACTCGGAGGAAGTAATTCCGAACATCTTCAGGATAGTCGTCTGGCGGGAGTCGAGTGTCTCGCCCTTGCGGCAGATGGGGTAACCCTCTTGGCCCTCGGTCAGCTCGAGCATGACCTTGCCCTTGACCAAGCGAGTAGGAATGCCCAGTTTCCGAAGAGCGGGCTCGATAGTGTGGCTGACAGGCTCATCTTGATCGGCTGGGATCTCACCACCACGGGCAGTGACAAGGCCATTAGGAAGAGTGAAAGAGCGAGTAGCCACGGTGCCAGCACGGGCAAAGTCTGAGGGGTGGAAGTTGTCGAAATATTGAATGACGGAATCGACAGGACGGGAGGTGAAGAGCAGGCCAACCGCACCGGTCAGGTAGGGGCAGAGCTTGTGAAGATTGTCGGCGGCTTCATTCTCGGGGGCGGTACCAAGAGCAACAGCCATGACCTTGGTCTTACCGAAGAAGAGACTGTACGTAAAAGATCAGTCGCTGCGTATGAGTTTTGAGCCAGTCCGACAGCGTGTTTTGCTGGAGATAATTGGCTTATGACTCAATTGATACTGAGCCTTCAGCGGGTCCAAATCACATACCGACTATCACCAAATTCGGCGCGCACGTCCTTCAGGTAGGTGTTTCGCATGTTGTCTACCGAGAAGACGAAGAGGTGATCATATTCCTCTACACATTCCCGAATGTTGGCGTACAGACGGCGAGTCTGCTCCTTGTGGTCCTTCTTGACGGTCTTGGACTCGTGGACGACACGCGCGCTTGGAACGAGGCATCTTTGTTGTTTGGTTGGGATTATTTTCGTAAACGTTTGAGAAATTGAAACTGCGACAACGTCTAATCGTATCCCGCAGTGGCCGTGGGCACTTGTGGCATTCGTTTTTTTCGCTGATAACCGGATCAATAGTTCTGCCGAGCTTATCCGATCCCCACTAGCCTCGATCAGGCAACCAGCTGCGATAGCCCGTCACCTTGCAAGGACGTTTCTTATCGCTTACAACATCGTGAGGGTTGTCTGGGGTCGAGAACATGCTGGATTTCATGGATTATGTCCAGCTTGCATTCGCGGAGGCGACGAATTGGAACACGGATAATTCTTACTCCGCTCTCACGACCACTGCACAGTGTAAGTCGCTCCAGTCGCATGGTTGACGCGCTCTAGACCTCATGCAGTTGGTGCAGCGATTCTAGAATTCGAGACGCCCGAGCGATTCCGTATTCGACTATCTTCGCTCTCAACCCCCCATTTTGCGACCAGCTATTCATTAGGGACAGTGGGGCTGCTTGATGGCTCTATATCATACCTCTTCAGCACAGCACCTTTGTATAATACTCCGAGTCGAAGTGCCCTGATACCCCTCCGAAAGATCTCGCCAGGATACCGACAAGTGCAGGTCCCCGAAGCGCCAAATTTGACATGGGGCTGGAATTCACTCCTTGGAGATGTCGACGATTCCCGATTCAATAGGGGCACACGCTCGGGAAGCGCAGCACACCATGATGACCCCAAGTCATTAGAAGGCGCAGCCCAGCGAAAGGCAACCCTTCTCCACGCATCGCTTCATCTTCCCTCACCGACCACGCTTTATGCGCTGTTTTTGCGCAGATTGTCCCCTACAACCCAGTTGTCCCTCGCGGTCTGCTCCACACGAGGGCCTCCAATGTCCAAGTCCGCGCCGCAGGCGTCCATGCTCGCCCAATTGTCCCACGATACTGGAAAATACTGCAACGAATATCTCTTCAGTACAGACAATGCGCTCTTTGGCTGGCGAGGGCTTTGGAACTTTGGCGCGGATCCTCGATATACCCCCGACAATGCGCCTTCTCGCCCTTCTTTGCTCTCTGCGGGTGCTGAAGCGTATTACTCTCCGGTCTCCTCAATAATTGGCATGTCCACAGGCCTGAGATTCAGCACCCTGCCTGCTGCGACTGAAACACCGTTCTCACCCTCGTCATCAGCCTCCATCACGCCCACGCCAATCTCGACTTTCCCATACACATTGACCTTGACGCTCACTCCCATCACCGGGTCCTTATCTACGACATACTCGCTGCGCGCTTCTCCGAATCTGTCCTTCAGCTCTAAGTTCGGGTTCAATGTTTACAGTTGGGAAAGCGAGATGGTTGCTGGATGTGAGCTATGGCAGCGATCACGGAAATCGACATCACCGTCCGACGATGGGGTAGAATGGGCCCGTCGCAAGATGCGTATGTATGACTCTTCTACGCCTCTTGACGGCACCCTGCCGTCTTCTCCGTATGTGTCCGACCCCATTCAACCTGATTCCGTGACTGGGTCGGAGGCCGACGTCGAGGGCGAGGCCAGCGATTCGGTGATTAAACTCCGGGTAGATCAATCGTGGAATGTGCGACTCCTTTGGGAAGGCCGCGTCAAGGAGTTGCTGGTGAGTGCAGGGGTAGGCCTGGGTCCGGGCTCCTTCTCGACGGCTCCTCACGTCTCCTCCGTCGCGGGGAGTGGGTCGACGCAAAGTGGAGGCGGCGGCCCTGCCACGTCGTACTGGCGCGGAGTTGGGGTCTCGGTCATGTACTCATCATGATTCATGACGATGTTGTGTGGATGCTGATATCAATACGGACGAGCCGTAGACATACCCTGGCGAGTCGCGACTACATGTGTTGATGCGACGGTGGCTATGTAATTTAGGAGGCCCAAGCGGATAACCTTGAATTCGTCGCAAGCTAGACAAGCCTTTGTGGCTGCTTCAATGTACATAGATTTTCTTTTCATAACAACGTATTTCACATTTCGAAATTGGGGGCCTCTTGATGAAGCACGACATGTCAGCCCCGTTGGTCCCGCGTATTAGATGTACCATGGATGGAGTCCAGATGTGTTGCAAGACCAATTTAGATGCGGGCGTTGACAATATCGACGACTGAAGAAAATGGTCAGTTGAGATCATGGGCGTATCGACATGTCGGCCATCCAATGGAGTTGACTTACAGGCAGGCTTCAAGCTAGCACCGCCGACGAGGAAACCGTCAACATCGGGCTGGGTAGCGAGCTCGCGGCAGTTCTTCTCGCTAACGGAGCCACCGTAGATGACACGGACAGTCTCCTGGGCGTGGGAGTCGATGGTCTTGCCGAGCCACTCACGGATGGCAGCGTGGACCTCCTGAGCCTGCTCAGTGGTAGCGACCTTGCCAGTGCCGATGGCCCAGACAGGCTCGTAGGCAATGACAACCTTGGCCCATTGCTCCTTGCTCAGCTCCTTGGCAGCGGCATTGAGCTGACGGGTGACGACCTCAATGGTCTTGTTGGCCTCACGCTCCTGTACGAAAATGAACATCGGGTGTTAGCGGCGGTTCTTCATCTTGAATGTGATTCCGGTGCCCCACTTCGGGGGTTCGGGATACAGAACGAATAGCCGAAAATAGTATGACATACCTCGAGGGTCTCACCGATGCAGAAGATGACAGAGAGACCGCCGTCAATGGCAGCCTTGGTCTTGCGAGCAATGAACTAAACAAGAAGGAGGGGTCAGTGTCATGGCATGGGTGAAGCTGTACGCTTGAGGCTGCGTTCCATGTGCCGCATCCGCAGCGGAAGAAGTTTGAATTGCGGACATACCTCATCGGTCTCCTTGAGAATGACACGGCGCTCGCTGTGACCGATGACGACCCAGTCGATCTTGGCATCCTTCAGCTGCTCAACGCTGATCTCGCCGGTGAAGGCACCGTTGGGCTTGTCAAAGACGTTCTGGGCAGCAACGCCAATTTTGGGGTCGGCCAAGCTGCGGGTGAGGGTGAGGTAGAGAGCAGGAGGAGAGATGACGACCTCGGTGTTGGGGTCAAGCTTGGAGGAGTTGAGGTTGTTGACGATGCCGGTGATGCTCTCAGCAACACCGTTCCTAGAGAAAGAGTCAGATCTCTCGCGTCTATTGCATCATCGCCGTCGTCTGATGGAGGGGTAGTTCAGTGAATCGATGCATTGGGCAATCACATACATCTTGAAGTTACCACCGACGAAGAATTGGCGAGGCATGTTGACAGAGTGTATGGATTTTGGTTATAGGAGGAGAGGAAATAATGTGATGAAAAGTAACGCGGAATGACAGCAACGCGAGTATAAGAGGGGAGCTTGTACGGTTAAAAAACATGGAGGGGCATCTCCCGAGGATTTGGCGCCTGAGCAACCAGGCCAGCCCCGCCATGACATAACCGGTACACCGAGTGACCGAGTGACCGAAGGGCCTGCATCCACAATTCCGAGTGCTTCGAGAGCGCACAACACTACTACAGCACCATAGAATTGGCCATAGATGTGCATCATGTGAGGTTACCTGAAGCTCATGTAGTGTTGCGAGAAATTTCAATTCATTGAGTAATCGTCAGCTGTATTGAAAAAAAGAGGACGTCGAGTATAGATGTAGGAGATGATGATAGACCTTAGTCGAGCCAACACATCAATGCCGAGACCTGGAAGCACCGCTGATAACATAATGATGCGAAATCACTGAGTGGAGAGCCACATCATGAATAGCATTGTCTCTCTCCATGCCACACAATGCATCTTCACGTGACACAAGGCATTCAAACGATCTTGGAGCGCCTATGTCTTGAGTTTCTTTCAACAAAGGAAGAGCACACGCATTGGCGGCGGAGAATGTCTTTGCGTACCTAGGTAGGCTATGTCTTGGACCTTGTACTCATTATTCGTCGGGTGTATATATATTTAGGTCTATCGATGTGAGACAATGGCCCGGCACAACCTTGAATGGAAGTTCATTGTGATTTCGATCAAAGTCCACCCGGGCTACCATCTGGATCGAGTGACACTCCAAAGATACCAATCACCGCGAACTATATAATGTACTTGAGCCGGCTGTCTCCCTAAGGTCTATTAGAGCCAATTTGAGCAATCATTTTTTGTGCTAGCACATCAATCTTCTCTTTTATTTCAATCTCATCTGGAAGACCAGCTACACACAGTGTCCGGCGATTTTTCACCCCAACGCAATAATGGACAAGTATCGATACGAGACCCCCGACGCATGGAAAAGGGGATTCTGTTTGTCTGTACGCGATCTAGTAGATCCTGAAAGCAAGCTGGCCCAGAAGTATCCTCATCTCTGTCAGATCTTTCGGCATCGCCTGGAAACTGCCTATTCAGAGAGGCAGTTTAAGCCAGTCTCGCTTTGCGCACATACTGATTACGAAAACGGGTATCAAGGTAGTCGAAGTGATTCTGACCACTTTCAACGAACTGAATGGTTCAGACAATTGCAGAAAGCCGACTGGATGAAAGACGACACTCGGAATCGAATGGAGCACATTTGCCCTGATGTCTCAAAGCGAATGGACTTTTACGGCATTGCGGGCGAAGGCAGTAAGTACATCTCTCCTCTGACTCCCACTCCACTCGTCGATGTTGCTAACGTGATTTCTAGCTTTTGGCTCAGTGTTTCTGGCTCGCGAGCACAATGAGGAGGCAGCGGACCCCAATCATCTCGAGCATTACGCTGTCAAGGTGACAAAGCATGAAACTCTGATCGGTGGCTTGCACGACGGTCTCTGGGAAGCTCCGAATGGAGTTGTTCCTGATACTCGAGCTCCCCCGACCTACATTCCCAGTGAAGCTCTGGTGATGTTTTTTCTCACTGACAGTGACAGGTTCCCAAAATTGGATTCCGTCTACACCCATGATCGCTTTCAAGCCATCGTCATGTCTCCATGTGTTGACTATAGTTCGGAGCGACAACCCGTGCCCTCGGGCGATTATGACCGTCAGTTTCCCGGCTTCACGGCTCGGTATCTGCTCACAAAGGACCGTAAACCCCTTCTCAGCGTGAACCAGGCATGCAAGGTATCGGCTCAGCTTTTGGAAGCCATGAGACATCTGGCAGATATGAATATCTGGCACAACGATATCTCTGTCAACAACATATTGGTGGACAAGAATTTGAATGTAAGTTGGGTCTCCCTATCCCCCAATGTTTCATCCCTTATGACCTGTTCGCTCGGATTCCAGGACCGAGAATAATACTGACTATCATTCAAACATATAGGCTCAAATGATTGACCTCGGTGAATTCGCTTTCGGATTGGAAGAACAAGACTTTCTTCAGGCAGGCTTTCGGTCTGTCCCATTCCAGGAATATCAGATGTTCCCAGAGCTCGCGTTGAGCGAGGAGAAAGACAACGGCATCTGTAGGAGCGACCTACACGACTTACGCGAAGAATGTATGTGGAAATTCGGTACGATCATATATGGTATTTTACACGGCCATTGGCCCTGGGACGAAGCCCCGAAGAACGGCGAGCCACATCGGGATTTGTTGGATCCAGATGTCTACTATGACAAGTCGCATATCTATCATCGGAGAAATCGCATTCTGAACGAGCCATTGCCGATTGATGAGAATCTACCACAGGATTGCAAGGTCGTTTTGCAGTCCATGTTCAGTAAAGACCCCGCGGAACGGCCTAGTCTTGCAGAATTGGAGGGTTATCCTTGGTTTGCGCAATGGGCTCGGGAGACTCAGGTTTTCGAGCGCCCATTTTCCAAAGAGTTTCGCAGCACTTACACGCAGCGGCGTCGTTGACTTCGTTACAACCAGAAGAAGCAGGCTCATCCTTCTTCGTGATTGGACTTCGTCGACTTGCCCGGCCCCAGGTGTCACCAAACCTGTCAGGTCTATTAACTTCCAACCTGGACTGCTCATACAGCATGTTCTGTTTTGAAACTAAGGGAGGCTACTGTCTAATGTCTCGAGTGCTCAATGCTCAGCTTTTGACATTATACATCTAGTTATCATTTTGGTCGTGAAGAGTACGCTTCGTAATGACTCATGGAAAGCACTTAGGTATACAAAATTTTTAGTTGAGTAGATATCTGGGTTATACTGTCAGCTTCCATATTTTAGCACTGTAAGGTAGACATCTCTGCAACGAAGCCCAAGCTGACTCCACAACCGTAGAGCCGACCTGTCAAAAACTGGGATGGCGGCCTCGGTCGCTTCAGGTTTGCAGCTGATAACGACCATTCATGGGACGAAAATGTGAGATTCGGCAACGCGTCATCGAATATACTCCTTACCACGATTTAAGGAGAATCTTTCGAATTTCCGATCGAATGGTTGTACGCTACGGGAAGGGAATGTTTAGCAATAGTATCTCTGTTCATGGCGGCTAGCCGATGTAGGATGTCGTGAAATGAACGTCTTTTGAAATATGAAACCATACTTCAGGCGCTGGATTGATTAATCAATAATATCGAGTAGCATAGCAGGCAACCGTCATGCCACTCAGTTCGCATTAACACGCTAAAGTCGAATAATTGAGCGTGAAGTCGTATAAAGCTGCTGGTAGAGGCAACGTTCCATCAACACCAGGGGAGAAGAAAACACAAGATAGGAGCTGGATGCGCAAGACAACGAGAAAAATGAAGAGCTTCAGCGTCTGAGGCTATCCAAACGCGCTTGAAGATCATCATCGCCGGCATCAGGCGCACCACCACCACCACCGCCTCCACCGATCGCCTGAGCGACGCGAACGTTGCTTGCAGACTCTCTTTGAATCTCGCCAGAAGGCGTCTCACCCAGCTGGGAAGGAACGGTCAGTATATCTAATAATAAAGTCGGAACGCTAGGTTTACGAACCGCCTGAGTCAAATCAACACCAATCTCATCAAGAACCTCCTTTACAATGTCTTCGCCCTCTGCCTCATCATCTTCCATTCCTGTTGCCTCGTCAATGGCATCATCCATCATTTCCTGTCGTTCGTCCATGATTTCGTTCTCTCGTTCGAATTCCATCGTTATGCGCTGGAGCGCAGGCAGATTCATCTGGCGATTCATACTACCCAGAAGCATTGTTGCCCCTTTCATTGATTGCATCATTTGTTCATTGCTGCGAACGGTCTGGCGCGTGTCCATTGTGAGCTTCTTGACATACGCTTCTGGCAGGTTGAGGACATGAGACGTACCTGAATTCTTAGCGAGATGGCTTGTAATTGCGTCCGCATTTGGTAGAATTTCTGAATATAGCTGCCGATGCGCGAGATAGATTAGTTGGGTTGACTCGCGATATCTGAGAGCATTGATCGATCGAAGCTTACCGTCTGGTCCGGACCAGGTCTTTGGCTTGAATTTTGCAGGCTCCAATTTGTCCATTTTTGGCACTCTTTTTGATATCTTGAATGAGCTTCTTCTCTTGATTCTCAAGTTTGGTGCGTTCGCGGTCCAGTTCACGCTGCGTTCGATCGAGTGCTCGCTGATGCTTGCGCAGACGCTCTGCAGGTGTCATGCGCTTGCCGAAAGCCCATTCGACGATCTATCCCAACAATTAGCCGTGTCTTGGGGGACAAGAATAGATGAGAGAAAGCTTACGTTCATTGTGGCAGTATCGTGGCAGAACCAAGCTCTTGAGCTCCTCGAACAATACTCAATCAGGCGCCAATGCTTATTTACTGGACGGGCACTTGGGGCAGTGACATCAAGTGGGACGGCGGCATAATCAGGTAAGATAAAGGTTACTTACTGCCGCTTTACCGGCTTACCGCTCAGTCACATGCTAAGCTAATCCTGTTTAGACTAGTCTTCTTCGGTCCTAAACCGTGGCACGTCACTCCACCTAAAACTACGCTCTTCCATAAACGTTCCGTTCATGGACTTGCCACCATCAAGTGAATCGCTATGAGCCAGGATAACTCACCAGGGGAAGGCTCTTCGAAGGCCGGATCATCTCGTTTTGCCGGCGAGGATGAAGAGCGAAGTCCATTCACACCTCCTCCGGCGTACATGACCGTTGGCAGCGGTTCGACCTCGGCGAGTGCCACGGCGCTGATGACATCGTTGAACAACGACTCTGGTTACGGTGGTAGTGTCGCTGGTGACAGCTCTGCTGACCTTGACGGCAGTGCCGCCTGGCGCGCTGGCCTGCTGGAGGATCGGCCAACGCCGCTTCACACTCCCACACGCACTGGGGAATGGAATCCTGCAGGTGAGTAAACCCATAGCCACTCGAACCGCTATACATAAGTTTTCCGAGCTGACAGGATTCTTTTTTCCGATAAGCTGAGCATGAAAGGCAGGTCGTTGCCAATCATGTCCACCAACTTCTTTAGTACGTGACCATTCACTATTCCTTCCTGAAGTCAAACTGCTTCTGGGCAATTCTCTGACAATCACGCGCATTTCAGTAACTCGAACCGCACAAAACTCGGTCGCGCTATTTCACGAACTATCGAGACGTTGAAGGAGTTGCAGGAAATGAATCGTCAGTGGCCAGCACACTATCCCTCCGTACAAAGCGCCCCACAATCACCCTCGGATCGACCGCGGATTTCGCACACTTTCTCGCAGATTGGCCACGATGGAGATGAAGACGCTATGACAAGACCTGAGTTGAGGCGTGCAGCGACTACTTTTGGTGGCGATGATTTATCTGAATCAAGTGTTGCGGCTGAACGCCGCATACCTGCGGGGCCTCGCTTGATGACCCCCCAGATCGCGCAGGAGTTCTCCATCTTGAAACTTGACTTGAAGTTGGGTGCGCTCTCACAAGCAGAGCTCGTGCATTCATTGGAGAAAGCGTCTATTGCCTCGCTGCTGGATGGAAAGATCAGTCAGAGCATCAAACACCTTCTTTCTTTGCGAGACCGAATCGAGGACACTTCCAGTAAGGTGCTGGTGACTGGCGATCTGAATGCGGGCAAATCGACATTCTGCAATGCCCTTCTACGACGCAAAGTCTTGCCGGAGGACCAGCAACCCTGCACAAGTATCTTCTGCGAAGTACTTGATGCACGAGAGAATGGCGGGATCGAAGAAGTGCATGCTGTACACAAGGATGCCCAGTACAACCGGAACGATGAGAGCACATACGACGTTTATCCTCTTTCTGAGCTCGAGAACATTGTGATCGACAACGACAAATACATGCAGTGCAAGGTGTACGTCAAGGACGTCAGGTCCATCGACGAGTCCTTGCTCAATAATGGAGTAGTTGATATTGCTCTCATTGATGCACCTGGCTTGAACTCAGATTCTTTGAAGACGACAGCTGTCTTTGCGCGACAAGAGGAAATCGATGTTGTCGTGTTTGTGGTATCGGCTGCAAACCACTTCACTCTTTCAGCGAAAGAGTTCATCCTTAATGCTGCACACGAAAAGGCCTACATCTTCATGGTTGTGAACGGATTCGATCAAATCCGCGATAAGAAGCGATGTGAGCGCATGATCCTTGATCAAGTTGGTAAATTGAGCCCTCGCACATACAAGGAGGCTGCGGAATTGGTTCACTTTGTCTCGAGCAATGCTATTCCGGTTGCCCCTGCTGGAGCCCTCTCCCAGACGGGCTCAGGCAGCGGCGGCGGCGGCGGCGGCGGCGGAGGAGATGGTGATCCATACGATGATGACGATGATGATCTCTCAAGCAAAGGAAAAGGCAAGGAGAAAGAGAAGATTCGAGACTTTGAGAACCTCGAAGGGGCACTTCGCCGATTCGTGCTTGAGAAGCGATCACGGTCAAAGCTTGCTCCCGCGCGCACGTACCTGCTCAATTTATTGGCTGATATCAATGGGTTGGCTACAGTCAACCGTGATATAGCTCAAGCAGAGCTCCAGCGAGTGACGGATGAGTTGGCTGAACTTGAGCCTGCATACGAGAATGGAAAGAAACAAAAGGCGGAGCTGACCGAGAGTGTGAACAATGCGATTGATGAATCGTGCGATGATGTGTATAATCACACACGATCAACGCTGGCGGAGACCATTGCACAAGTGTCTGAGGCAGACCTGGGTGTTGAATATCCGGGCGTCTTTTCCGCCTTCCAATACGCAGAGGATTTGAAACAAGCAATGCTTGACCAAATTTCGACGGCGGTCAACGGGTGTGAAGACTATGCACGTGAAAAGACCTCCCAGGGCGTAGGGTTCATCCAGAATATTGGCTTGTTGCATGTCGGTGAAGATAAATTTACGCCTCTCAATTTTCGGGCTGACCTGATGTTCCGTCGCGGACGCCGTCATGGCCTGGCCCGGCAGGTCGATACAGAGGTAGACCTTTGGGATTTCTTCGACGTCGCAGCTCTCTGGGATCACCAGGAGAAGATGGCCGGGACTGGTGTTGCAATGACCGCAGTCACCGTTCTTGGTAGCAGAGCTCTCGGTGGATTCAGTTGGGTGGATAGTGCTTTAAGTGCCGCTAGAGTTATCGGTCCCAACAACATGCGCCGATTGTTCTTCCCGGGCGTGTTGGCTGCTGGTAAGATTTGAGAAGATGGCTTTTTGCACCTACAGATGACATATATGCTAATATTTACCCCACAGCCGTTATCGCTACTGCCTACATATTGTCCAGCATCCCCAAAACTTTACCACCACGGCTCTCAAAGAAAATCGAAGCCACTCTCAATGAGATGGACTATGTTCATTCCAACGCCAACCGCATTTCCACGGAAGTCCGTAAGATCTTGCGCCTACCCGCCAACAACTTACAATCAAGTTTAGCCCAGGATATCGAGGACCTTGCGCGACGCAAGCAACAGGTTGCCAAGGTCAGGCAAGAGAGTGAAGTTGCGTCAAAATACTTTGCGAACTTGTTCCGCGAGAGTGGTGAGAACCGTCGTTCGATTGAGGACCTTGATCTCGACGGGCCATTGCCGGGCGCAATGGGAGCATTTGACCCATAGGAGGGATCGCCTTCTGCGTCAAAATTGGCATTTCATCTCTTTACCTGTCCTCCCCGCTCCCCCTGTTGTCCTCTGTACAGTTTCTACTCCTTTGTTTGTCTTTTAATTGTACCTTCCCCTCTCATTACTGAGTGTGCTTCATCCGTCGACATGGCGCCAGGGGCCCCAAAAGGTCAACATTAGACCATCTTCATATGTCCCACGGCGTGCTGAGGCGTGTTTTTTTATGGCTGTTATTCCCATTGTCAGCCCATGATTCCCAACTGAAATTTCTGCAATTCAAAAAGGTCCTGGATAATTCACAATATTTCTTCAGCCTGACCTGGGCTTTTATGGGTTGTCCACAGATTCTCTAGCTCCTTTTTTTACCGCGACAACTCAATATTCAAGGCCTTGGTCTTGGGCTGTTCTCAAAGATTGGGAACCAGTGACATTGCAGATGGAAAAATGTCTAAGAGAACCGTTTTGACGGCTCTGTCTCGCAGGTAATAGTTCGCCTTGACGGTAGCTGTTATTCAGCGTTTGATCATTGTGGACTTGCATGATTCGCTGGAATTAGTTCCTTCACCGCGAGACCGCGAGACCACCAGCGTACGACTCTTGCATCTGCCGGATGGGTCCATCTCCATGCTTTTATCGGTTCCATACATAATCACCATAACCGATTTCCTGCGCCTCGGGAGTATACCGCCATCTACTGATGTATCCTTCCATGCTATGGTTTCCACCATTTGTTGTTGCATAAGCTCCGAGCAGAGCGCCAGTAAACAGAAGTTGACCACCAACCAAAGACGCAGGTAGAAGCGCCAAATGCTCGCGCTCGTGAGATTTGGAGGCAGAAGCAGCTGACAGTTCATAATGTGTCGTATTGATTCCATTGATGAAGAGACGAATGGGCGACTTCGACCACGCAGCCGGAACGGGCGTGACCACCGGCGAAGGAAGCTGAGAGAGGCCAATAGAGGAATCGGTCGCCCGGCACCGGAAGACCATGTTCCGCGAAGAATTAGCAACATCTTCCTGCACGAGGATTCCGAGGTCAATATGGTGGTCTTGATGCACGAACACGCTGACCCCGACTTCATCGCCCCCGACTTTGCCGAATCCGGGGTGCACGTCCACTGAAAATTCAAAGAAAGTATTAGTCTGGATGCGGGTGATTAGGGTCAACCCGTCCAGAGCTTTGAATGATGCGTCCCCGGTGATATTGGCTTTTGATGCCGTCAGACGGAGAGTGTTAGGGTGAGACAGTGGAGAAATCGTGAACGACTCCGGTTTGGCAGGTGCGCGCCAGAACAGCCAATGCTTGGGTATCGAAGATCCGGGCTGGAAGTCCACGACGTCCTTCTCTCCCATGAATGTGGGCGGAGAGCGCTTTTCCCCGGACGGGGTGACGGGCAACGGACCGCGCATTGTTCCCTCGACGGGGTCTGCTACAGGCCAGCCACCCTTCGGCCAGCTCACCGGATATAAAACGGTCTCTCGGTCCATGGGGTGGATGGTTTCGTTGTACAGCTTTGGACCACCTCGAGTGGCCAGCGCAACTCCCCACCAATTCCCGTTGGCATCCGAGAAAAGATCCGAATGCCCCACGGTCTGGAAATATCGATCTGTATATCGGGCCGTGACCAATGGATTGTGTGGGGAGCTCTCCCATGGGCCCTTCAGGCTCCGTGAACGGGCAATGGTCGTGGAGTGCTCCAATGCGGTGCCGCCTTCGGCGATGAGCAAATAGTAATAGTCATCTTTCTTATACAGATGCGGACCTTCCTGGTTGTTGAAGCCGGTGCCGTTCCACATATCGAATGGCTCACCAGCCTTGCCCGTGGTCAAGTCAATATAGGCTGCTTCGATTGGGGCACCTGAGAAGGCCATGACCACACTCCCGTCATCGTCCCAAAAGAGATCGGGATCGATTCTGCCCTTGGGGTTCTCAACATGAAGGGCATCCGTCCACGAACTGTCGTCGTAGGGATTTTTGGTCGTGAAGAGCACGAATTGGGTCCCGTTGTTTGGTTTGTACAACCACGCGGTGAGGAGATAGAAGGTTCCGTCATGGTACCGCAGTGTCGATGCAAACATTCCCAGAGTTTGGGAGGTTGTGGCTGTCTGAATCTGAGGAAGCTGAGCAGGCCGATTGAGGGCACTGCTGGCGAGATCCCAGTGGGTCAAATCGGTACTAGCATAGACGGGGCAACCTGGGAAGGCCGAGAACGAGGAAGTCGTGCAGAAGAAGGTATTGTTCCATTCCGAGACAAAGATGCAGCTGGGATCAGAATGCCATCCGGGCAGAATGGGGTTGTGGAAAGTTGAATTACAAGGCTGGGGTAGAGCAGTCGCAGCTTGAAGCCCAAAGCTTGCAATCAGGGTAATCGGCACCTTCATTCTGCTGTTTGGCCTTGGCCGTGATCAATGCCACAATGAATCTGCTTTTCCACTGCGGGATTATCAGCTGTAGGCCGTGAGTGGGCCTCATATCATGGAATTGACCGGTTGATTTAAATACCCCAGCCTCGAGGCGGGGGAGGGGGCGCAAGCATTCGGAGTCTCTTGAGGCTGCATTGTTTTGGAGATCTGCGTCATTACATCAGTCCCTAACCTACAATATTAGCCTAAATTTGACCCCAGCGTTTGTCCCCCAGTTGCAGATCCTTACTGGTTCCGCGAAATGGAAGCATGCATAGTATGCACGCTAGGCGGGGAACCCTGCGAATCTTGGATTAACCCGTAATCCAAGCTCACTACCTCTGCGGGCTTGGAAGTGAACTGAAAGGGCTAGAAGTCGATTGCTCTACATCTCTGTCCTTGCTCTTCATCTCTGTGGTGGAAGATCTAGGTAGCAACTTAACTAAGTCCGGAATCCACTTTGCAGCTTTCCGGCCCTCCATCTTGATGTAAGCCATCAACTACAGATACCGACTACGGGTTTAACGACGCGATAGTTCCGTCTTCTACGAAAACAACAGAAAAGCAACGAAAAAAGAAAACAAAAGGAAAAAGAAAGGCGTGTCTAGGTTGACAACTTGACGAGCACCAACATTTGTGGCCGAGCCGAAGTACAGCCGATATAGTCACGCTTCGCTATTCACCGCAGCGCAGCTTCCAATCAAAGTGTTGTGCGATCAATTACCAGTGAGCATCCTTTTCATCCACTTGAGCTGGGAAGCCGGTCGCTGCCTCCATATGGGCAAGGCAAGTTTACCTCTGGGTTGGCATACTGTACATCAGGTGTGCATTGAATCATTAGAAACTCCTATCGAGTATCCATGTATTGCTTATTATGTGCCATAACGCATGGAGCATGTAAGGGAAACAACGTGTTTGTAAAAACGAGCAGAGTATTGAACTGATGGTGGGTCAAGTCGAACTTCCGGATACATGCAGTGAACTCTGCTCCATTATCCTACTGCTTACATCGATATATTTGTGAAGGCATTATATGGACATGGGTTCGGCGCTCTTAGCGTATGCGAAATAGAAGTATTTGTCACTTGATGTATAAGATTAAGGAACCGTCGCATCCGTGACCGAATACATGACCAAAGTACTAGTGCGAGCGAATGATTTGAGAGGTGCTTAAGGGTATTCATGCATGCCTTCTTTCCAGAATACCCAGAGGCTGGAAGAAGCCCTAGAATGGAAGCATTATTCGTCATGAAATCGTAATCTAGTAATTTTGCAGAAGGCTTTTAGCCTCTTACCTCGGCGTGTATAGTACGTGGTTGTGATCTTGTCGTAGAGAAGCCGAAAACAAATACAGTAATCAAAACTTCGAAGGTCAATTGTGTCCTGTACATAAGCCGGACAATGTGAGAAGTTCCAGTTGTACTATCGACGTGTATGTAATCTCCTGCTTAAAGGTCCCCGCATCTGCTTCAATTACACCAACTCCGGATTCCGCCGTGGACAGACATACGTAGTCCTCATGCAGACTAACCTTCTAGGGCTAAAACGGCTTCAGTGGCCGACCGGACAGGTCACTTGCGAGTACAGATGCTACCCAACTGTGTTCATTCCACTGACTGTCCGGTTAATTGCGATGCCTCAATCATGGCTCTGCCAACCATTCCCGGGAGTAAGTTGTCCATGTGGTGGTTGATTGGTAGGTACCCTACAGTGGTCAAGAGACGACTCAAGACTCATGCATCTCGAGGGGAAAGGCATATGATGTTTCGCATTGAGACCTCAGGATGAACAATAAAACATGACCGGCTAATCTGATTCTACCATCCAATGCACCCTTAGTTCGACAGTCTATATTCAAGAGGCTCAAATCTGAATACATAAGTATGGATCGAAAACTCATCGTGTTGGGTCATAGTCATTTGTAAGATGACCTATGCGCCAGTCGCGAGCAATGCAAGGCTTCTATTGAAATTGTAATTTCAAGAGGGCAAAAAAATCCAAACCGACACAGAACACTACCACCTGAGTAAACGCCCTCATTGTTCATAATTATCCTTGGGCGCCTGCTTTCGAGTCCTCCGCCCATGGCTCCATCCAACATCCTCCAATTCCCGAACTTGACCTAAAAGCATCTCCGAATCTGCTTCAGTCGACTTGTCCGCCACTTTCCCCGCATTGCGAAGGAATTTAGCCCTCATCGCCTTGGCGTCCGGGTCCTCGTAGTCCAATTGGGTCATCTGAGGCTGCTGGTTTTCTTCATCTTCGTGGTCGACCGCCTCGCCCGACGGATTCACCAGGAAGTCGAATTTGGCGCCGCTGAACATTGATGAGAGACTTTGCTCACGGCGACTATTGGTGCGAGATATAGAGTTCTCACGCGTGTTCTCCACACTTTCCAGGGCTGATCCGAGGCCATCATCATTGAGGGTATCAATTGAACTGGCGCGTGATGGTGAATGGGTGAGCTCACTGGCTCGGTTCGACGAGTGAGATGGCGCGCGGCCGAGCAGAGGTTTGCGTTTTCGACGAAGAGCATGACTGCCTTCATCTGTGTTGGTTGTCGTCTCCGACTGACGTCGAGTCTTGGCTGCCTGGGCTCGCTCCAGAAGACCCTTCAGGGCAGAGTCTAACGCGGAAGGACCTGTCGTTTTCGGAGGTTCTGCAGGGACTTTGCTGAGCGCTGTTTCCTTGCTCCTGTCAGGCGAAGGAGATCGTGATTCTGCCACACTCGCCTGAGGGTGGTCAGCAGTGTCCTCGTCCGCAAATCCGTCACCAGGTATCGTCAGTCGTGAAGCACTGCTACCTTCGTGCAGTGCCTTTTCAACTGGTTGCTTAATCGGGGCATTCCTGTCAGCCGTCGATGATTTCGAGTGAACCTTATCAGATAGTCGGTGAGCCTGCTTCCCATTCAAGGGATCTCCATTCGACCTGCTACCACTTCCTTGTTGTTGAGAGATGGCTCTCCGAACAATGTACGGGTCAAAAGGTTTCTTCTGACCCGCTTGTACGGATATCCAGAACCAATCAGCCGACACGGCTGGAACTCCCCATTCACTGGTATGGCGAAGCTTGTCAGAGCTGGCCGTTTGGGGATCATTACAAATGAGGACGGACGCTTTCGGAGTGAGATATTCGTCATATGACGCCCCCATTAACTCGACTATCTTAGAGAGGTGGAGTAGATCAATGCGAGTAAACCCCGTGGAACACATCCGCATCCCTGTGAATCCTGGGATAGGGAATCTTGCAAATGGAGTGCTTGCGACATGAGACTCAGGTGGTACCAGGGTACGAGCATCCAAACACCTTTCCAGCCACATGTCTGTGACAACTTCGCATTCAAATGCCAGATCATCTGTAGACGGTATGTCCGACTGTGGGGTCTTGTACGGGACCATGAGATAAAGCCCTTGCCCAGACTTGGGTATACTAGGACTCGCAAATTCAGACAAAGAGTTGACGCATTGGGCTGCGTTGAATTCGAGATGGTGTCGAAGGACGCTTTTCTATCGATCGATGAGTCTCTCCCGTTACTGGTATAAACAAGGACCATCGGAGCTCACCTGTTTGGGCGTGAACCCATGAACACAAAAGAAGCATCCCTCGAGGAAACCTTCTGGGACCCGAGCCGGTATCTTAGGTGGTGCTTGTTGTGGCTCTCTATTTTCTGTGAATGTCGACTCACTTGCAAATGACTTTGCTGCTTGTATTGGTAGTTTGATCTTGCCATCCGCCGTCGCGTCTGACAATTGGCCTGTTGACTCGGCCGCTTCATTTGCAATCCCAGCACCGATGATGTCACCCCATATATTTTCGTTCTGACCGATCAATTTGGTGCTCGCTGTTCGGCGAATTCTCTTCTTCGGCCTTGGGTTCAAAGTAGAGTCATCGGCAGCTCGCGCTTTGCCGAGCTGCATCTTTGCACTCAGGGGTATCGTCCGATCCCAGGCTCCGAGGCCTTGTTGCTCCAACGGTAGAGAGGGGTGGTATTTATCCTCGTCTAGGATCATTCCGCGGTCGAGACAATCGTGGAACCATTTCACAGTGACGACCTTAATGTTCCATTGTGTAGCGAATTTGTACTTCTCCCCCTCAGTGCTACGAGAGACTAGGTGAGTCACGCTTTTGGTCAGGTCTTTGCGAAACTCAGCCCCGTTGTCCACCGCGAGATCGTGCATCTGATTTCGAAAGGCCACTGGTCATTGGAAAAAATCAATATCGAGTCCATCACTTCGAAAACCTCATCAACGCTGACTCACTGTCGGAAAATCCCGTAATACATATCGTGAGGCCGAAGAAGGTCGGGAGCTCGTGTTGTTTAACCAATGCCTGAATGTCGGTATCCCCTCCCTGCATCCACGACTGTCGGACAGCCTCGATCCACTCTGGTCTCAGAACCGTGACATCGTTTCTTTCGCGGGCGACGAATTTGTACTTGGGCGAGTCTGTCGCGCCAACTAGTAGGTGTGTCACGTCTGCTGTGAGGTCCGGCCGCTCAATTGCGCCCATTTCCTTTGCGACATTGCTGAGTTGAGTCTAGGTATGCCATATCACCGAGTCAGCCAAATCCGGCAGTCCACAACATTTCGTCAAAGGACCGTACTCTCTGCTCTAATGGTACTGATGTGAAGCAAATGACCGCGCCCAAGAGCGGGCGCTCTTTGTCTGTGTTTCGCAGCGTTAGCGCATCGTAGATGCGGAAGATGGCAAAACGCAAGGTACCAAAGCCTACCTGGGGCCTCAGTCTCCGACATCCTTCATGGCTCACGAATTTTGCTCAGATCCAGTAGAGTAGTTCAGACGGGACAAAGATTCGGTTCTGAACACCAAGGGCGAAGAAATGTATTCAAGTCATTTTCGCTCTGATTCCAGCGCGTCGCGATAATCTTAGGATCACGTGCTTAGACGACTGCGGGTGGAGATCGGCAGATAAGGTGTGGGGCCGCTGCGGAGACGAGAATGCACTGGCGCCGGCAATATCGAATGCAGAGTTGTGGGATTGTATGTTCTTTGGTACAGTGCTCTACTACTTCAAGTTTAGTAGTCATTCTAGAGGGATTCATAATATCATTCTCCTGACTATTGCGAGCATTAATATCAACAGAAATAGACGCCAGCCAGACATTACTCAGTTGCAGAAAATTAAGAGGGACGATATGTAGCCCCTACTCCTCCATAGTACCCATCCGAGTACGTTGTGTACTAAGTTAGTTAGTACTAGTGACTTGGTAATTTACTCCTCCTCTGGGTGGTAGGAGCTCATATGTCGAATTGCAGGTAGCTCAAGATCCCTGATTGATGACCGGCATCAGAAATCGAAACTGATCCATTCTCCATCCTTCTCTAAACGCACAAGTACAGCCACCTTTCGATTACCGTTAGCCATTAGGCTGCACACAGGGCTTTGGTGAAATCGACAAAATCTCCCACAGTTTCAGTAAGAGTCCGATCATCAGATGGCAATCTGTTCCGTCGCAACCTGATAGCGAGTTAGCGAGTAGTTCAAATCTCACGTACTCGACCGAGAACTCAAGTATACTGTGGAGCGACTGATTGCCACACTGCAAAGTGTATGACAGTGGCATTCCAAGTCAGGTGTAACTGTACTGTACAAGGGTACAAAGTACTGTACGACTCGCAGTCCGACTGGAATGGTTCATCGGCCATCCAACTTGTCAAATGGAATGGTACCTGACTGACTCCACTCGTGGCGGCTGGGCGGTGGACATGTCAGAGATTGAATGCCTTAGGCTATTGAGAGCAAAGTGTTCCAGGCGCGTCCCGTCACTTGTGCACGCGCGTGACAAAGAATTGAAATCTACCAACGCCGCAATTTGGCCGCGAGCCACATCCTCCACTATTATCCCATTCACGAACATTGTGGTGGCCCTCGTTTATGAGCGCTGTCAAGGCTAGTCCTCGAGGCACCCGTATCACTCGTCTCCTCTCAGCATCTTTCTCTCTGAGGTCGCCGAATTCTTCCACATTCTCATCGGCACCGCCACGGCCAAGTTTCGAGAATATCAACATGTTCAAGAAGGCCGTTAAAGATCATCCCGGGGATCCTCGAAGCCCCTTCAATCCAACTTCCTACGCGCAAACACATTTCTTCCTTCCAAACCCGCTCAGCCACAGTCGGTCGGCGTCAAACGGAAAATAGACCTGACGAATAGTGGGGAATCCACACTCGGAACCCTCCACAATGCGGTTTACTTTGACGAGAATGACTTTGACGATGATCTTGATCTTGACCTTGACGAACCGATCGCGCTGAATGTGCCCCCTGCTGCAAGTTCGACATACACTTCGAGACCCGATCCAGTGAACTATCCGACCATCGATTTGACCTCCCCAGACCACCCCCATGCCGCCGCCCCGCGCTCTCGAGACTCGCCATCGGACGTCAAATACCCAGAGTTACCGCCCCCCTCCCAAGAGCAGGCGGCTCCCCCGAGCAGTATTCAGTTTCCTTGGTCATCATCGCCGCCCTCTCACTTTCAGCCGCCACCCAAACCGCGGACATTGCCGTGGTTGAAGGAGGCCCACGAGGAGCCTCTGGATTCGAAAAAGTCAAGCTTTGTCACGCCGAAGAGGACCAAGCCAGCCGAACCTTGGAACAAGACCGCTAGCGCCATCAAGGAAGAACAGAAGGAACTCCGACGAGAATACAAGGAAAGCCAAAAGGCCGACGGCGCTCCGAAGCAAAGAGACAACGCCAAGTTGGCCAAAGTCTTCCTGAGTGACGAACAATTACATGTGGTCGAGGCCGTTGTCACTCATGGCAAAAGCATCTTCTTCACTGGCTCGGCTGGTACCGGTAAGTCAGTCTTGATGAGAGAGATCATCAAAAAGCTGCGGGATAAGTATAAACGTGAGCCAGATCGAGTTGCGGTGACCGCATCAACTGGACTCGCAGCCTGTAACATTGAAGGTGTCACACTTCACAGTTTTGCGGGCATCGGGCTAGGCAAAGAGCCTGTCCCCGAATTAGTGAAGAAGGTAATATCCCTTCTTTCCGGAAAGAAAACCAATCTCAAAGTCTGACACAGACCAGATCAAGAAAAACCAGAAAGCCCGTAATCGATGGCTGCGAACCAAAGTGTTGATTATCGACGAGGTGTCGATGGTTGACGGTGACTTGTTCGACAAGCTCGAGGAAATTGCCCGACGAATCCGCAATAATGGTCGCGCTTTCGGAGGCATTCAGCTTGTGGTGACTGGCGACTTTTTCCAATTACCACCTGTGCCAGAGGGCCATGGCCGCGAAGCGCGGTTCGCCTTTGCGGCGGCAACTTGGAACACTACAATCCAGCATACTATTCTTCTGACCCATGTGTTCCGTCAGAAGGACCCAGAGTTTGCTTCGATGCTCAATGAAATGCGGTTGGGCAAGATTAGTCCCACAACAATCGACGCATTTCGAAAGCTGTCTCGGCCTCTTGATTTCCATGACGCTTTGGAAGCAACCGAGCTGTATGTATTTTCTTCTCAAAAGTATTCAAGCACTGACTAACTTGTGATAGTTTTCCAACTCGCGCTGAGGTCGAGAACGCAAACTCACAGCGGATGAGTCGGCTGTCTGGAGAAGTGATGACCTTCCAAGCGGTGGACTCTGGAACAATCCAAGACCCCCAACATCGGGAGAAGCTTTTATCAAACTGCATGGCCCCGATGACAATACATCTTAAGAAGGGTGCTCAAGTGATGCTCATTAAAAACATGGAAGACACACTCGTCAATGGCTCCATTGGACGAGTAGTAGCATTCATGGACGAGACGACGTTCGATTGTTACAAAGACAATGAAGGGGACTTTGTGGCAGGAGGTGACGAGAATGCAGAGGATGCGGCTCTCCGCGCCCGGAAGAAACTGAAGCCTATGGCGCACAAAGAAGGAGGAGTCACCGTGACACGAAAATGGCCCCTGGTCAGTTTTGTTCAGCCTGATGGGACAGAGCGTCATCTTCTCTGTCAACCTGAAGCCTGGAAGATCGAGCTTCCCAATGGTGAAGTTCAAGCCCAACGTCAGCAGGTACCCCTCATTTTAGCATGGGCACTGTCTATCCATAAAGCCCAGGGTCAGACCTTGCAGCGAGTCAAGGTTGATTTAGGAAGGGTGTTTGAAAAAGGACAGGCCTACGTGGCACTGAGTCGTGCGACTTCTCAAGCTGGTCTACAAGTTTTGCGATTCGATCCTCGCAAGGTCATGGTACATCCAAGGGTCACGGAGTTCTATTCGAACCTCATCTCCATCACCCAAGTCATCCAGGGAAGACAGAGCAAATCGAGTGGTGAAGACGGCTATGATGAGATATGAGATACGAGTGATGTGGTGGCCTTGTGTCTGGATACCTCGCAGAGTTATAACCTACAGGTGCAATTGCAAGCATTGTAATTGACAGTCTTTGAATGCAGGACCGTCAGTATACTTCATTTAGTTCTTCAACATAATGATACCCCCAGATAACGTTTCACCTCTCACTAGACAAGAGCGCTCAAATCTCATGATTGAATCGCTGTATTAGGATTCATCTCACATCATATCCTCTCTATCATGTGAAGGACTTATTCACTTATACACTATTCTTCACCGCCTTAACCGTCGTGAAACACATCGTTGACGATCGCGGCTAGCCAGCGAAGGCAATTATGCGTTCCAGCTATGGACTTCCGCTTATCGCACGTGATGTTATCGGCATCGGAATTAAGATGGAGCTGCCCGAGCTTTCGACCAGAATCTCATGTTACCCTTCCCTCCACAAATCCTCCGCCGTCCGCCTACGTCTCACCACGATATCAGGCAGATAGCTCTCACGGTGATCAATTTACACAAGTCGCTATGGCGTCCGAATTCATCGGCTGTGACGTGCTGGTGACCCTACGGGTCCCACCTGGGGGACAGCTCCAAGGGCAAGTTGCTGATGTGATCGGCCAAACGCTGCTCCTCAGAAATGGTAAGAATCCGATCATTTTCTTCCTAGCTCGGACGCCTGTTCTGACATATGATCTGAAGTGACCCTTCTGTGGAATGGCCAGTATCACGCGCAATTCTCCATCGATGCGTCAGCGATCATTACCTTGTCCCTGGAATCAAGCAAATCAGTTCCTCCACAGCGCCAGCCAGCACCACGTATGGATCAAACACACGCGCCAGCTCCGACTGCCCCTCCTTCCCTTCAGCAATTTGCGGATCCTGCAATCTTGAGTTTCACGAAGCCCCCTGCACTGCGACCAGCACAGCCGACAGCAAATCGCCTTCCTCAACATGGAGTCGCACCGGCGATGCTTCCTGTCAGCGCCTCCCTTACCGAGCCTTTTAGCAACCTTGAGCTTGATGTGAGTGCCACTCAGCGCATCACTCATGCACTCCCACAGGAGAAAGATTCCCACGCCGTACCCAGCGCGACCACGCCTACCAAGCAAAATCAGAAGCGGAATCGCCGAGGGAGTCACGAGGGGCTCATCAAGCATGGTGTAGCTGCAAGCACAAACCCCAAGAGCAAAGGTTGGCGCCAGACGGCCTTTGTGGAACCAGCGACCTCTATCAGTGCCAGATCGCCAGAGCATGGTCCGCAATCAACCGCAAAGCTTCGTAAGAAGAAGTCACGCCGCCAATACGCTGAGGATGTCAATGGTTGGGCTACAGAGGATGCGACAGACATTCAGGAGCTTGGCGAGTTTGATTTTCAGACCAATCTTTCCAAGTTTGACAAGCGACGCGTGTTCGAGCAAATTCGGAACGATGACACGACTGCCGATGAGGCCCGCCTGGTGAGCTTCAACCGGCGACCAAAGCCAGGCACCAACGGCGGGAAAAATCTCCACTGGACAGAGAACGTGCTTGACAGCCCCCAAAACAGTGACACTGCAGACGACGTTGCAGGTGTGAGCGATGCCAGACACAGCAGCGAGAATGTCGCTGGACGTGAGCGTTCACGGGCTTCAACACACGTTCAGATGGCTCGTAAGGGTAGCGCTATTGTAGCTCAGCCGATGGCACTTCAATTGAGTGCACTGAGTCGTAGTCAACTCGGCACATCTCGCGCCGCAAGCCCTCGTCCCAGTCGTGCTTCTGGGTCGCCTATGGTTGGTATCAATCCGACTGGAGCGACCCTCCGGCTCACAACTACCAACCGCAGCTGTCCCACTGTAAGCCCACTGCAAACACTCGAAGTCGAGCAGATTGCAGTAGCGGAGTTTGGATTGTCTGAGGACATTCTGACCGAGAACGCGGGAAGAGGAATTGCGGAAGCTGCGGTCTCCCTACTTTCAAATGATGCAGCTGCTCCGACCATACTCATCATCACTGGCAATCACCGCACTGGCGCCCGCGCAATCGCCGCTGCTCGACATCTCCGCAATCGTGGTCACCGAGTGTCTGTATGCTTGCTTGGCCTCGAGCATGATGAAGAACTACTCGAGAATTGCCGCAAGCAGATGGACATCTTCAGAAAGATTGGTGGTCGAGTGCTCAAGTGGGAAGACCTGTCGGCACGTCTTGCCACTGCTGACTTGACTCCCGACTTGGTGATTGATGCCTTGTTTGGGATGCATCTTGCATTCGACGACCTCCGCACCGACGACCAGGGCATCGCGTTCGAGATGATTGCCTGGGTGAATCGCAGCGATGCAGGGGTCCTGTCTGTTGATGTGCCATCCGGAATGTCGGCATCAAGTGGTAAGTTCCTCTTCTCACGAACCCATTTTAATATAGTCGCGACAATACTAACGGTGAATTCTAGGCGAGGTCACCATGGCAGATGGAGGGCGACTTTGCGTTAATGCCTCATCGGTCGTCTGTCTTGGGGCCCCCAAGGCTGGAATTCTCCATGCATTACTCTCTGGTGAGGGTGATGCTTGGAATCTTTCAGTGGCTGATATCGGCATCCCACAGCTCGTCTGGCGTAAGTACGGCACGCGCCGCCGCCATGGCATTGACTTCGGAAACCGCTGGGTGGTACCACTCCGGCTGCAGACTCTAGCGGGATAGAGCATTCAGAGCTGCGATGATCACACAGCTCTCACCAAAATATGATTTTTCATACAAGCGGGCGTTCATTTTACACGGTTTGATATCCTTACGCATCGGAGAAGGGTTTTTGATTCGGATGAGCGGATTTCTTGGTCTTTTTATTGCATGTTGTATCAACATCCCTAGATGTATCTTTAGCGGCCTGGCATTTTGATCAGCAGGGATCTCTCTAGCACTGAGAAATCTTCTTTTCCTCTTGAACACCGATTCGGTTGGCGTAACGCTCAGACTTGCATACCTTGTAATTCTTTGTCCGCCAACCGGCGACCTTCTGATTCATTGAAAGGCCCATGGCGTTTACATTGCATCTTGATTCTATCGACCTTTTGCTCTCTGGCGGTCGGTGACTCGAGATGTTGTTCCTTGAAAGTCTGTGCATTGAGCTGCTCGTACACACTATTAGATGATTATACAGCCTTGAATGAGCACTAATTTCACACACAATATGAATGAGGTGGTTCGAGTTGATGCTGTGGAATTAAAAATGATATAAGAGCAATTTCATGTGCGTGTACATACTGCACGGGTTCACATGGATTTCATAGCGTCAACTGCTCGGCAGCTTTAATCATCTCTTCGATCGACTGCGGAGTGAGTCGTTTTCCTGTACCATCAGGAGAGGCAGGAGAGTTGGAAGCGATGGAGTAAACGACATAATCTGCAGCTAAAGAGGCTGTGTCGGTCGCGGTCCAGTAGGTGCCGTCAAGCTGATCCATGATCGCGGACGTGTTTTTCGTGATCTGCTCTTTGCGGATACTCTGGCTCTTGAGCATAAAGGCAATGAGTCTGAGGAAGGCCTTGCCTAATCGGCCCCAACTGACAGCCATATTCCATAGGCCCACAACGCTGCTTTCCAAGACTCTGGTCCATTTCAGGTCGTCACAGCCCGGACTGCCTATCCTTGTTATTGCATGAATGCCTGCAACGCATGAGAAATGCAGCATGACAATCGGCACCGACTTCCAGCCGTGGAAGTGTTTGTATAGGAGGAGGATAGAACAATGTGCCTCGATGGCTGCATTCCTGCTGAGTGCGGGGTCGAAGTCAGAGTATCCATGTGACTGCTCAATTGAATAACCCTCGAAGATATCACACAGAGATATCATGGTACATTGATAGGTCATTCTGGGGAACCATTAGTGACCAAAGCTATAATACTTGGTTGTATGGGTGGGGAAATCAACCTGAGACACAAGGCATGGGGAGTGCTATTTCGCGCCAGCAAAAATTCAGCCGGAAGATCGCGCTCCCACTGTCGAAGGTTTCGATGGATTTCACAAGCTTGAATCCACGTGGCTTTAGTCGGTTGAGAGTCTTCCAGACTAAGCGCAAGGATCGAGACTTGGTTGACCAATGTCGCCAGCCCGCAGCGGAGACGAGTGATCATGTACGTTTGTGCGGCAAAGATCGGACTTTGGAAAGGATAGGGACTCCATGTGAGCTGCTCATCCAATGCCATCGCTTCGTCTGGTGAGAACCCCATTGAAGGCGGCTTTGGCCATGCGCTGGGCTTTCTGTATACTTGAGTGCATAGTCTAAAAACTATGAGCGGCCATTTTGGGATGTACCCTGTCATCAAAGACAGACTAGAGGCTGGCAGTTGATCACTTACGCTTGCACGTCGAAGATCCCCCACGAAACCAATTTCTGGGCTCTTGCCATGCTGACTTTGAGATCAAGGTTGATGCAGTCGTAGTAAGGGGCCCCTTCCTCATGCAGACCCAAGCGGTAATAGAGGGATGCGCCTCGCATGACGAGTTCCATACCCACCCGATCGGTTCCGAACGTACAGCATAGAAGGCCTAGCAAAATCCCCGACTGAAGCGTTGGCACATCGAGTCTTTCCTTCTCGAGTTCCCAAAGTCGCAATATTTCTTCATAGAGCTTCTGACTTAGAACCTTCTCCTGTCGTCGATCCGTGAATGAATGCATGGAATATGAAAGGCTCTATCGCTCATTAGCAGGCGCCACAAAGAGCCCCAAGAATCAAGGTCGGACGCACACAGCCATAGAGCATCATAATATGTGCCAGTAAAGGGGAGCAAAATCGCGTTGATCGAGTCTCCAAATCATGCAAAAATAGCTCTTGGTCGACTATATGCCAAGTGGGGTTCTCCCACGCGAAGTATAAAGAAAGCAAATGGCTGGCGACATCGTCCTCGACAACTGAGCTCCAGTATTGCATGGACGTTGTTTGTATCAAGGGCTCACGCCGCAGAATGAGGCCCGCTGCGGTATTACCTCGAGAACCCAGGTGCATGCGCTCGAGATTCAGGGTATATTTCAGACTAGGGTAGCTTCGAGGTAAGCTTTTGGATGTTCTGAAGGCGGCAAGAAGTTCGGGACGGCGTTGCTGCTCGCAATTAGCTATTGTCGCATCGTAAACAAAAACAATGGCACGCGCAGATTTACCGATAACAACTTTAACATTGGCTTGAGGTCTGTGGGTGGACAATTCAAGAGAATGTCACTCAATGTGGATTCATAGTCCTGCACTTTGTCTTCCAAACGGTGAAGGTCGATTTGTAGCGCTTCCCGTTTTGATGCCGAATAGAGGCATGGCTCGCCGACCGTGATACAATATCCACATGATGGACGTTTCCCGTTGCATTTCAGCTTGATCACTCGACAGGCATCACAGGCTCGAGTCACTCGTTGACGTTTCGCAATGGCTGGCCGGCCCGCTACTCGAGGGATGGCGACTTTGTAGCGGGCGTTGCCTCCTGGATCGTTGGGCCAGACGCTCATAGCACCGCCGTTTTTGTTTGGTGACAGCCTGACCCGCTTCTTTGTCCAGTGAGATTAGATTTGATAAAGTTTGTATGAATGGGCCTGCAATTCCAGTCAGGGCTGTGTTGATGGAGAGCACACATCAGACATCTGGTCCGATCTTCAATGAAGGTGCTGGGTTGACAGGGTCGATCGAGAGATCGGAAAGCCGCGTGACGCACAGAGCGGAGGCGGAACAGACTCGACTCCAGGCCCACCAGGATCGCGCGAGATCTTGGGTTCGCCGAGTGTGCACTGTGCACTGTGCAGGATCAACGTCCGGTCTGAGGGATGGGAAAGGGTGAAAGATGGATGGGGAATCCCTGGCACAAATAATATTCGTGGCTGTGGATGGGGTGACGGAAGTGGTAATGCAAGGATCTCGCGACCGCAAGCCCTGCCATATCGTGGACCAGGACTCGGAAAGATTACTGCGAGACGAATTTCAAAGAGTGAAAGGGACCGGCCGGATAGAGTCGAACCATCCGAGGGTGAGGCAGAAATCAAGAGAGCAATGGAGGGATTGGAGGCAGTGGAGGCAGTGGGGGCAGTGGAGGCAGTGGAGAGGAGGGGCACTAAAGAAAGCACTAGTGGTTGGCTACACCACCTTGACCACACCCTTGGGTGCACTCGAATCGCACGATCGTGAACTTGAAACTTTGTGCGCACCCGCTAGTTACCACCGCGGCACCGTCGCTGGTAGCGGGCCTGGCCCCCCTCCGCTTCACAGGCTCCAACCCACACACGGCTCCGCATCGGTGCGATTGAACTGGAAACTCGGTGACGGTGAACGGTTGAACACTGGTGCGTTCGATGCGAAAAGACCACGGAGGATGGATGCGCTACCGGTCACAGAGAAGCGACAACTTGCGGTCCATTAGAATTCGATTTGGTTCCAGTAACCGGATGGTATTGTGACGTCCTCAGGCAGCAGTTCCATGGGCATTTCATCCGAGGTCAACCGATTGGACATGTATCAATGAGATATCGGGATATGAGATATCATGAGTTATCGACTTGGGATCAGATGCTAGAAGACAAGAAGCTCTTGTCTTTGATTGGTATCTGAGCTGACTCGTCCAATTAGCCATCATGACGAAGACGTGAGCAGGTGCTCATGGAGTCACCGTCAATTGGTACCTTACTGTCGTGACTTGCGTCCCTCGCTCAATAGAGCATGTCCTCGTGCTAACATATCTAGTGTGATCCTGCCTGTTACCAGCTAAGGTAGTAGATAGGGGACACGATGAAGATTACTCACGGAAGAACGAGCATAGGCACAAAAAATAGTTTGACCTTGAGGTATAAACTCGTCCCGGTCGAGTCCGAGTCATGTTGAAGAAGAACATGACCTCAGGTCGGAAGTGGTTTAACTTTTGAGTATGCCCATAAACCGGCCTCTCCCGAACTAGGCTCGTTCTTCTCGAATTTCCAAACCTTTGGGTGTTTGAGAAGAAATCGAACAGTATAGTTAGTCTTCATTTCACATTGTGCTCCTCCTTGGGGGGAAAGTTGTTCAACTGGAAGTATTTGTACGTTCTTGGATAGATATCAGTACACTCGCGAAGTCGTAATCGCTCAGAAGCCTGTCACCGCTTCTGATGAATTTCCAATCCGACGGAAGGAAAAATTAACTCTGTTAAGCACTTGACGGTAACTTCACGACACCAGCGACTGGATGTGGTTCTTTTCTACACCACAACCTGTAGTGTGACGTTATCAAGGGGACAATCACGTCTTCAGGAGATGCTGTTGTGAATTTGTCAAGTTATACACACATTGACTGGAATGGAACGTGCCCTTATATATCTTGAGGTAATGACCAAAGTACAAAGAGCGACGGCCAATTCCAGCTTAAACGCCACTGAAAACCGAAGAGAATGCTAATATGTATGAAATCGAATGAGATGATGCTTTTTCAAAAAGCCTTCTTGGAGAGGCCTCGCAGGCGGATGACAGCATTGCCGCCTTCAAGTTAGCGCCGCATAATAGTCACTAGCCCCAAACAGGTTAGCCTCTCCGCCATCCGCGGCGTCGTTCAAAACCGCAGTTGACTGAGGCAGATCGACAACTCAAGCTTCGCGCAAGATGGGCAAAGGTACGTCCAACATAATTGAGCCTCTTTGAGACTCATCGAGAACTGACATTCTTTGTTTCTTAACCAAGGCACGGACAAACTTTACGTACGTAGACGGCTCCTCCCAAGAATCATAGTTGTCGCCGTTTGCCTCTCTTACAGCTACTAACAATACCTTGGATCTAGATCACCCACTCCGAGTGGGCATCGGAAGATGCATTCTCTGCCAGCGCAGGCGCCGGTGTCGCTAGAGCCCGACAAGGCGGCTCTTACGCGTCGTTCAAACGGTTACCATTCAACTTCTGTTCCCTGTCTTTACAACCCTTTACGCATCCTGTGTGTACACAGTCGGGAACAATCTTCGACCTGACCAACATCCTGCCGTGGATCAAGAAGCATGGAACCAACCCAGTCGACGGATCGCCCCTCAAAAGTTCCGACCTGATTAAGCTCAGTATCGCAAAGAACGAGGACGGCGAATATGTTGACCCTGTGACCTACAAAGTTCTGACGGACAATACTCATATTGTCGCGTTACGAAATACCGGAAATGTGTTTGCTTGGGATACTGTGGAACGGTTAAACATCAAGGGGAAGATGTGGCGCGATCTCGTCACAGATCAAGAGTTCACCCGCAAAGACATCATCACACTTCAGGATCCACAGAATCTTCAATCGCGAGATCTGAGCTCGTTCAAGTACCTGGAGGAAGGTCATACCGACATCCCTGGGCAGACTCAATCTTCGGGCACGGTGAATGCCGACGCATTGGGAAGCTCGGCCAAGATTCTCAAGGCGAAAGAGGCGGTAGCCAAGGCGCGCGTTGAACGTGCGCAGCAGCAGGCTGGTTCCATTGCTTCGAAGACCGGCTCAAAGTCCGGAGCTTTGGGATCAACCATGCAAAAGTCAGCAGGTGTGCAGTCAGAAAAGCCGACGCCATACAACGCAGCCCGGTTCACGACCGGCAAAGCTGCTGCATCCTTCACTAGTACCGGATTGACGCCTCACACCTCAGCCGAACTGGCGCTGCTCTCGGAGGAAGAATACATGCTGAAGCGAGGTCGGGTTAAAGCCAAAGGCTACGCTCGAATTGATACAACTGCAGGGCATCTCAATGTGGAATTGTACCCAGAGTACGCTCCGAAGGCTGTGTGGAACTTCATCCAGCTCGCCAAAAAGGGCTACTACAAAGATGTGTGTTTTCACCGAAACATAAAAGGCTTCATGATCCAGGGTGGTGATCCGACTGGTACTGGTCGTGGCGGCGAAAGTATTTGGGGGAAGTACTTTGCCGACGAATTTGAAGGTCCGCTCAAGCACGACGGACGAGGTACACTCAGCATGGCCAACAAAGGCAAGAATACGAACAGCAGTCAATTGTAAGTCCTCCACAAGGTTAACGCTCAGCCCCTTTATCTTGATCGGAAGACCCCTCTGCTGGAAAGTTGGTATTTGTTCTAACCGCCTCGTCCAGCTTCTTTGCCTATCGCGCTCTCCCTCATTTGGATCGTAAGCACACAGTTTTCGGCCGACTGATCGATGACCCTTCCCCCTCATCGACAACTTTCAACTCCCTCGAAACGCATCCGGTCGAGGAAAATACCAATCGCCCTGTCCCTGATGTCCGAATCAAAAACGTCACCGTCTTTGTGGATCCATTTGAAGCATTCCTCGCCAAGAAGCGAGCCGAGGGGGCTTCTGAGACTGGCACTGGAGATGCCACTCAGAATGAGGATGGACGCCAAGGAGATGATGATCGTCTGACGTGGACTGGTAAACGCGTTCGCAACGCAGGAACAGGTCCCTCGACAGAAGGCTCCGGTGGTATTGGCAAGTATCTGAAAGCTGCGCTAGCTGAACGGGAGCAGGTGGAGGATGAGATTGTGGAATATGTGGACGATGAACCGGAGCCTGAACCTGTTCGCAAGAAAGCCAAGGGTACGGGTGGCTTCGGTGACTTCAGTAGCTGGTAGTTAGTCGAACCAGAAAGATCAGATATATCATCCTACAAAGTACGAATGCGATGCCACGAGAACGAGGAATAACTGCATCTTCTGGGAGATTCTTCAAAAAACGGAGTACGAGAAGACTCGCTCACTATGCACAAGGTAAGATTCTCCTTGTATATTAGAGCAGAGCTAGCATTTATCTAGAATGGCATTCTCTGACTGGGAGCACAGTGAGGAAAAGCAACGCCACATACAAAGACTGACTGGCCGGAAATCCAGACATTAAAGAGAGACCCTTCCATCGGCTCATTGAGAATCTGGGATTTTTCGCAAGATTTACGCTGCTATGCCCGGATTCATCGTCAATGAACCGCCTTTGAGCCGCATTCCATGCGGTCTGACATGATCTACCGGCGATCTGCAATGATTGGATTGCGAAGTCCCTTATTCATTATTGATTACTCCATGAAATGGCTTTCATTCGTCGATACACAAAGTCAATGTCAGGTACCAAATTAGGAACCTACGCGGCTTCTTTGGTGTTTAAAATCTCGGCCAGCACGAAGCCATAAGAGGAGTTTCCACATCTATAAGCATTGATGGACACTTCCGAGCACGGCGTCTCTACCTACAATATTTTCTCATTGCGTAGTTTCATCGGTGCTAGCACGACCTAGCATAACAAGCTTAGCATCACTTAATAAGGTTGTTATCACTCTCCTTCTGCATTACGGACCACCGATCGAGTCTTCTCTCACCAGCTCCACTCCTCTCCTCCCCGTTCTTGGCTCTTCTCCTCCGCCCAGCCGTCACGGGGCGGAGTTAAGCAGCACTTCCACCCGTTCCACGTTTCCGTCTCAAGTACGTCTGCCCGATCCGGGACGCATCATTTCCCCTCCCCCTAACCTTTTCCCCGCTTGCCCAGATCACCCTGGCACTGGTTCCTCTGACCACAACAAATCATCAACCCGAGCGTGCAACTCTGCACTGAACAGTATCCGATCACATTAGAGCTCCTTGAAATCACCCGGTAAGCCTACCTTAATCAGCCTGCTTTTCTCCAACTCCCCCGGAGCTTCCGTGCAGCGGGGGTCTCGGGTGTCGGGGAGAGCAACGGCTGTCATGCAGGTCAGTCGCTACGCGGGACTCTTGGTCCTGCTATAGAAAAGCGAGAAGACATGAAGGTCTGAGCTGCTTTGACAGTTCAATGTGACACTAGCACAATTTGCCACAATGGCCGCTCTTGCCTTCCTCGCATGTTGCGCCCAATGCGAACCCGGCCAAAGAGCGTAATCCAAACTGGCAACCTCTGGTTCTCGAGGCATTTCTCTTCTGCATTGCGGACCCCTTTTACTGGAAGCTATTCATGGGCTTTGAGGTTCAGCTGTTAACTACTTGCACTCAGATTCACCAGCGATTATCCACGAAGCACCTTCAAGGACTCGCCACCAGTCCACAGACCTGGCAGCCACCACTCGTGACTCCACCTTTCTTTGCACTGAAACCCCAATTTCTGAATCCTTGTCGACAAGGTACTCTATCAAGCTGGCAGGAAACAAGCGCCGTAGCTTTTCCTCTCAGGGTGGGTTGCTGAGCAGAATGTTCAGTGGCTCTTCGAGCCCACCTAAGGAAAGAACAGACACTGTCCCGACACCGGTTACTGGAATCGATATCAGCGACACAAATATCCACCCGGACAACGCCAGCCCTCGTGATAAGCGATTCTCTCCTCCAAGCAGTGGCTTTTTCAACCGTCGTCAGAGCGACCAAGAGACTGTCACAGGAGAAAAGAAGCGCCGCAGTAGCACTGTCACCAAAGCCGCCAGCTTTTTCAACAGCGCCAGAAATTCATTCAGTTTGAACGGGGCCCGCGATCCATCGTCATCCGCTCTGAGCTCGAGTCCCTCGGCCAGTGAAGGTACCTTTTCGAAGCTTGGTAGAATGGACCCAGCTCTTGTTGTCCCTCAGGGGTCTCTTAACAATTCCGCTGGCGAATCTGCACCAACTCCTCGTTCTACTTTCCGGGTCGGTGTCACTGAGGATCGAAACCGAAAATGTCGCCGCACCATGGAGGATACCCATGCTTATCTGTACAACTTCTACGGTACCCCGGCTCCTACCTCACCTGAACCCAATGCCACCAGTTCGGCCGAGCAGTCTATCGACTCACACGCAAGCGTGGTAGAAACAGACAATGGCTACTTCTCCATATTTGACGGTCACGCTGGCACTTTCGCAGCTGAATGGTGTGGCAAAAAGTTGCATTTGATCCTCGAAGATATTATGCGCAAGAACCCCAACACGCCTGTGCCTGAACTACTGGATCAAACGTTCACCAGCGTTGATCAGCAACTGGAGAAGCTACCCGTCAAGAACAGTGGGTGTACCGCTGTGATTGCTTTGCTGCGCTGGGAAGATCGTGTGCCTAGTTCCCAGTCCGCGACCGGGTCCGCCAATATTGCTTCTGCAGTAGCTGCCAGTAGGAGCGACGCGAATGCCAATGCCAATGACGTTTCAGATCCTGAGAGCCTGTCCGCGTCAAACTCGAAACTGCAACAAAAAGCCCAACGTCAACGTGTCCTGTACACGGCCAATGTGGGCGATGCTCGTATCGTACTATGTCGCAATGGTAAAGCTCTTCGTTTGTCTTACGACCATAAGGGTAGCGATGAGAATGAAGGGAAAAGAATTGCGAATGCCGGTGGCTTGATTCTCAACAATCGGGTCAATGGTGTTCTCGCGGTTACTCGTGCTCTCGGAGATGCATATCTGAAGGACCTGGTCACCGGGCATCCTTACACCACAGAAACCGTCATTCAGCCCGATGCCGATGAATTTATCATTCTTGCGTGCGACGGGGTAAGTTACAAGGAAGCTATCTTCTCACCTTACACATCAACTGACAACCTTCTTTTAGTTATGGGACGTGTGCTCGGACCAAGAGGCCGTGGATCTTATCCGCAACGTCCAAGATCCCCAACAAGCATCCAAAATCCTCGTCGACCACGCCCTTGCCAGATTCAGCACCGACAATCTTTCTTGTATGGTCATCAGACTTGACCCGTCTCGTGTGAAAGATGTCGTGAACAGCAAGTCAAGTGCCATTACAGTCGAAGGTGATTCGATGGCCAAGGCTCCTCATGGAATGAGTGAAGCGGACAAGATCGTGGAGACGGCTAGAAACAGTATGCTGAATACTGGAACCAGTGACCAGATCGCAACAAGTGAAATCAAGGAGGAGAATGTCTCAACCATGACCACCGACGAACAAAATCCGAAGATTGGGATACCTTCCAGTGAATCTGGAGATTCCTCATCGGCGGGCGCAACATCTTCAGTGCATACCACTCATAACAAGTGATGATTGTCAGAAAAATGCAATGCCTGTTCCGGTGAGATCGTTGAGCACGCACGCTACATGATATTACTACACTTGCACAGCTTATTCCATGAGCCTTTTGCCAATTGAAGATTTATCAATCATCCTTACCCAGTCCTCTGCATACTATCTCTCGCCGCGGCGACGTCTATTGGCCTTTTGTCACCATGTTTAACCACTGTAAGACTCTCGATCAATCAAGTCCCTTCCATGTGGAAATGACGAATGGCCCAGTTACCCTGTCGTGTCTTCCTTTACACTTCTCGTTGGCCCTCTCAATCGAGTCAATGTAACATGAGTCCTAGAGGTTCCACTTACGGCAGCGTTTCACACGCTTCCAGTGTATTTCGGGACAGCTTCTTAGATTGTAACAGATTGACCGTGCCTGTTCCTCGCACAGCGTCTCAAGACAACCTTCCAAGGTCCTGTTCGCTATTAGTTAAGATATTTATATGACCCATAGATTAGCCCGAGAACTGCCAATGAAAAAGAGAACCACAACTTTGTCGCTTGCGCTGTGAGCTTTAGATCAGTACCATTCAAACAATTGATGCCAGGTTCCAAGAGCGTGTAGCAAACGACTGAGACGGGACTAGTTGGCGCAGACCTGGGCTTTCCATTCTCATAGGTGCAATCAGCAAATTAATAGCTCTCACACAGATCTCCCATTCAAACGTATGTGTATATCCAAGATGTAATACGAGGCACCAGAGGGAACAACAACAGGCAAAAGGCAGCGTAAAAGTACAGTTTATGCAGTATGAAGGAAGCTCAGAAAAGAGGCCCTTTGAGAAGGAGGGTGGGCCAGTAAAGTACACAAATAATGAGAACGTCCTTATAGTCCGGACGATGAGCTGCAGACAACCGGATGAGATCAGGTCTCAGAAGCTACACGCCTAATAAAAAACACGGGCCAGTACCGCAGCTGGATGAAAGTCTGAAAGAGTGACCAGAGGCCAAGACATGCCAGCTTAGACTCCCACGGTAGGAAGGATGTCAACTCGCTCGCCGCCAATAATGTTGTCGCGCTTAAGCTCCAGCTCTCCATGCTGAACCTTGGCGGGCCATGAGGCGGCATAGTTGGCATCATGGACATCACGCCAGAGAATCTTCACATCGCCCGCAGTCTCAGGGTAGTCGCCAATCTCGCCAATCTTAACTTCAACGCCCTCACGCTCACTCAGCTGCCTCTCCAAGGCCTCGATGCGGGCATTGTACTCTTCCGCTCGTTCGGCTTCCTGTGCGATCGCCTCACGTTGGCGCCTTCGCTGGCTGGGGAATTGCTTGTGTCGCCACTGCTCTTTGTCGAGAATACCGTCCGCAATTTCTTTTTCCTGGATCTCCAGTACTGCTGCGACATCAGCAACCGAGGTTGCCTTCTGATCCATCAGAACTCGTGCGCGCTCTTTCTTTTCCATCGGGTGACCGATCCGCTTCTTGTTCAGTCGATCAAACTCCTCCGCCTCGGTGGGATCCTTTGGCCGTCTGGATGCAAGGAATTCCTCGGACACTGTGACCATCTCGGGGGGTGGGGAGAGCTGGCGTCGCAAGGAGAATTCCCGCAGCAATTGATACGCGCGAAGACCAAGGCGAGCGTCGCCGAAGTGAACAGAGTAGTAAGGAATCCACATATCACGTCGTAGCTTGGCGGGAACCGTCTTCTTGCCGTGGTAGACCATTTGCCGCAAGACGTTGTTTTCCTATTGTGCAGAGTGTGGGCCGTTAGATCTGTTCTGAGGAAGATTCGGGGAACAATTCTGGCAAGCTTGTCCCCAGCAGCTTCAAAAATAGCCGCTGGAGGCAGAAGATGCTTCGGAAGGATGGACGTACCTCCAAGTAACGAGTTAGTGAATATACCACCTGCTTCGTCTGGGCATTGTGGTAGACAAAGATATGCTTTCCATGCGTGATTGAATTGAGCGCCTTTTGCAATCGTACGCTTTCGCGCTTCAGGTGCTCTTTGAACGCATTGGACGAGGTCTCTCGAATCTTTCCCTGGATGGGCGTCTTTGGATCGATAGGCGGGTGTCGTACAAACTTCTTCAAGGATGCGACCCGGGTCGAGTCCAGGATCTTCTGGATCGGCTTCGACGCCGCACTGGCTGAGGCCATGGCGGCCAAGTTATATACCTCGTCTCTGGAACCTCCTCCGAATGATCAAGGAAGCCAGAGTTGCTTTCTGGAAGGGGAGCGAGAGGCTGTGGGGTCTCTGAGTGGTCGATGTTAATGGGATAGACGGAGGGAGTTCGGAGGTGGATTTTTTGACGGGGAGACCTGCGGGTCTTGGCACTGCCTGCTCTCCGCATCAACCGTGTCGTCCCTCACAACTCCGCTAACAACGAGTTCAACTCGCGCGGCAGTTGCTTCTTTTTTATGGAAGATGTGCTCAGACATTGATTTACTCTGCGATTCCTGTGGGAGTTTCAATTAGCGCACAACTAGGCCGGAGTAGAGCCCACGATGGACACCTCAAATGGCGACTTTGAAGCCACAGATCATGACGCCGTGGTGCGTAGGGTGCGACCATGGCTTTATGCGTCGGTAGGCTTTCTTGCGTTTGCAAATTACCTTACGCTCTTTCCTCAAGCTAACATATTTCAGAACAGAAAGCTTCGGCATCTGCACGGAATCTCTGTCCGCAATCTGACCGTCACCCCACCATCAAGTCGCGCTCGCGGAAAAACGATCAACGACGATGACATTCCCAATACTCTTACGTCACCGTCGAAACTTCAGGCTCAGAATGAGAGCCGCCCCCTACAACCGTCGCGATCTTTTACAGATCTTGCGTCTCGTGGGGCTTCAGATAGCCGCACTGGCAAACGCCCTGAGCTGCGTGGTTCAAGACGCCGGAGTCTGCTTCCTTGGAACGATCCGAATCCAGTACGACGGCAATTGCGCCTTGAAGACATTACGCTCAGTCGCATGGCAGACATATTCTTCTCATTGCACTTTGATGGGATGAAAGAACCGATCTTTATCAGTGAAGTGGTTGAAAAGGCGACGAATCCGAACTTTCAGGCCTTTGACCTGAACGCCTGTGGTCCGACAGTTTCTCGTTCAGACTCGGTGACCTTGAAGCTTTGGGTCAAGACTGAATCGATGCCGGAATATATACAACTAGTAGAGTTGCGGCAAAATACGCGCTCGTTGCAATTCCTTGGCAGAACACTAGATGATTTCCACCAGCCTCTTCCGGCCAACTGTGTTTTGTTCCATTTTCCAGATGGCGTGTATACAAGTCTCACTGATATATCCCCAGTTGAACCGCCATTTTCTGGGGTTGGTCAGAAAGGTACCGCGGAGAACAATACCTTGCCGACATCATCCTACGATGCGCTGATGCGGCTGGCAAATTTGGATGAGTGTATACAGGATGCGCTGGCAACGCGCGAAAGGCTAGAGGCCCAAATTGGCGATATTCTGCAGAGCAATGAGTCCGCATTGAAGACAGAAAGTGAGTCAGCGCAAGCGCAGGATCGTCTCGCTTTGGTCCGGCAGGCCGTGGCCAACGAGCGCAAACAAATACGAGCGGCAAACAAGCGCAAGGAGGAGCTAGTCGCCAGCATCAAGGCTCGCCAAAGCTTCATGAGCCAAGGCCGCATCCACCAAGAGCGAGCTCAAAGCCATCTCCCGGATGCCAGAAACAAACTTGCAGGGAGTGAAAAGTTACTGGCGCAAAATGCAGAGGAAAGTAAGGGTCAGATCCGTCGCATTGCTGAGGACTTAATGGCAATATACCCTATTGAACCAGTCCCGGACAAAGTCCTTGCATTCACCATCGCTGGTCTCTCTCTTCCAAACTCGAAATTTGATGACATCGACCGTGAAGAAGTTGCAGCGGCGCTGGGCTACACTGCTCATGTCGTATACTTGCTCTCCTTTTACCTTTCTGTATGGATCCCTTACCCCATCAGTCCCAACCTGTCAACATCCCTGATTCAGGATCCTGTCTCTCAAGACCTTCCTCAGCGTACCTTTCCGCTTTATCCGGTCAGCGTGCAGTATCGATTCGAGTATGCTGTCTTCCTTCTCAACAAGGATATTGAGTTCTTGCTGAACAGACAAGGCATCCGGGGGCTGGACATTCGGCACACACTTCCCAATCTCAAGTATCTGTTCTATATTCTTACTGCCCAAACGCGCGACATTCCTGCTCGGAAAGCAGGTGGCATTCGTGGCCTCCTCACCGGCAGACTTACGCCTAGCATGTCTCGTCGAGGAAGTCTCGACAGCACTGTCTCAGGGGAGGTGGCTCAGCCACGAAAGGCTCATGATATGATTCTCCGCATGAACGGTCTCGCGCTGAGCGCGGATGGAAATACAGCAAATGGAGGTTCTGTTGTACACTAGTATTCTTCAGCACATATTCATGCTTCCGGTACCTTGTTTCTTGTCTATAATAGCAGCCTGAAAAGTCACACTGTACTGGCCATGTAGTTTGATTTAAGTAGCGTGCTCATTTCGTGTTGTCTCTATTGGAGGATCAATTACTGCGTCTTCTCATTCTGTTGCCAACGACCACCTTGCGTTACTGTCAGTTGTCGACTAAATGACTCTTGGACGACCTATGATCATCATACAGGCTGTACTTCGCTTGTATAGCAGTCCTCAGGTCAAGACCCCAAACGATATACCTACTTGCGTGGACGAAGCCCGCACGAAGACCTGACCGGAGAATCAATGATGGAAAATACAGGAATACCGAGCTCCATGCCAGAAGTACACAGGACTATGAGTGTAATATCGTACCTAGGTTGTAAGCCCGGCCGAGATGGCAAACCTCGGCTTCCGAATCAATTGGCACGGCGGCTGCCTCATGGTTTCGGTCTTCCAATTCTTTCGTAAATAAATCAGCTCTCAAAATAAGTTGTAGATCCCGAGCGTCCTAGTAGTCCAACTCTCGGTTGACCCGAAAATATAGCTCTTTCAATCAATTGATTTCTTATCTCTGATAGCAAAGGCTCGGCTCCCAACTTCCCAAGTGCTGCAAGTGCGGGAAAATGGCCACCACCTCATTCAGGCCGCAACCCCACCGCCCCCCTCAGCTTATCTTCGCTTTGCATCGGCTTTCCCCAGCATTTGCTATCCACCTTGCTGCTTCTCCAACGACTTTCCGACCAGCATGGGACAGGATACCAAGAGCGCGACCAATGACTCCGGCAAGTCACCGTCGCCGTCGCCTTCTGCCCCGCAGCATAGACGCGGCTATCAGGCCTGCGATCCGTGTCGCAAGCGCAAGGTGAAGTGTGATCTAGGCAGTACGCGCATTCAGCACTCTATTCCCCTTCCCCCCACACTGAAGCTGCAGAATTTGACGAACAAAGGGTCGTACTAATGGCAATTCTTTTTTTCACTCCTGGTGAACAGGCGTCGATAATCCTCGTCCCCCACCATGTGTCCGGTGTCGACGTGAGAGCAAAAGATGCGAATTCTCAGCGACTCGTCGCAAACGCAAAGCCTCCGAGGCGGCCGAGGAGGAGGCGGACGCGGCCGAAGTACTTCGTCGCGACAAACGTATGATGATCGGAGAACCCGCAGCCGATATCCCAGCAAAAATTGAGTCAACCCATTTCCCTCAGCCGCCATTGTCGGTGGACACAGATGCCTTTCGGACCCGGCAGAGATGGTCCGACGCTACCCCCGCAACAGCTGCAGGCGCTCAGAGATTCACGCCCAATGCCCACGCGCCCATTACTTCTCCTGCGAGACCATTCCTCGAAGCTCGGACTTCCCGTCTTCCCTCGTTCCAGGCTAGCGAGCGAAATGTAGCACCTGTATTCGCAGGGCCGCCCATGATGAACCGAACGGCGGTGGAGTTACTGTCGCCAGCCATTACAAATACGCATGATGCTCTCCATCTGCTCTCCGAAGCTGCTGGACGAACAGAGGACTTGAATCGGCAAAGTCTGGAGAATCGCCATGCTGCCAGACGTTCCATCTCATCCTTCAATTCCGGTCCCTCTCCCTTGGCGCACGCCAGTTCTCCCGGTCCAGCGAGCGGATCTTTCTCGAGGACACCACGGTCTGCCACAGCAGCCGGTGTGAACGGGTATCTTCCCCCTGGCACGAATCAGTCTGCTGCTGCTGAGCCTCCAGTAGCAGACGAAGTTGACCATCGAGAGGGCTCTCCAAACCCCCAGGACCCTGGCTTTGATGATGCTGTGCGTGCATGGTCACGACTACGATTTGTACGCGCAGGTTGGATGACGGTTGAAGAAGGCATGGACTACGTGGCATATTACTATGAAAATCTCGCGCCCATGAGTCCGGTTGTCACCCCCGATTATTCCAGTCCATCCACACATCGCACGTTACTTACGGACGAACCCGTCCTGGCAGTGACAATTCTCACCATTGCGTCCCGACACCTGAAGCCAAAGGGTGATGGGGCAAGTACTCGAGCGTTCTACATCCATGATCGTTTATGGTCCTATCTGCGCGGTATGATTGAGCGACTGTTCTGGGGCCAAGAGAAATTCGACGCACAGGCCGGGCGGCCAGGTTCGCTGGGCCTGGCCGCCGGGCCGAGCGGTGCAACCTCCAAAGGCAACCTCCGAGCGTTGGGTACTGTGGAAGCGCTCTTGATTTTGACCGACTGGCACCCTCGCAACCTTCACTTCCCACCTGGTGACGATGAGAACACGCTTCTTGATAGAGAAGCACAGTCCCAGACTCGCCTTGACAGGGACTTCGACTCTGACATCGAACAGGCGGGCAATAAAGGTCCCACCGCCGAGGGGCGAGTCGCTTTTCAGAAATGGCTCGAGCCTGCCTGGAGGTCGGATCGAATGTCGTGGATGCTCTTAAGCACTGCACAAGCTTTGGCCTTTGAGCTGGGTGTATTTGACCAAAAGAACGAGTCAAAAGGGTCCCCAGAATCCCCATCTGAGCAGGCACGAAAACGGCGGCTGCGTAGATTGATCCTTGTCTTTACTACGCATAGCAGTGGTAGACTTGGGATTCCGTCAATGTTGCCGCTCACAGAATGGGCGAGGGACATACCCGAGGCCCCCAGCGAGCTCGAGGAAGTTGATCGAGACCTCAATCAGATGCAAGATTGCTGGATGGGAATCTCCAAGATAGTTTACCAAGCGAACAATCAATTATTTGCATCCAGCGAGCAAACCTCGGAACTGATCAGGAGTGGGAGATACCGAGAACAAATTGATTGGTTTCAACCCCAACTACGAGATTTCCGACTCAATTTGGATCGAGTCAACTGTGCGTCTGATATCAAAGTCTCTTCGATTCCAACCAGAAGCTAATTACTCGACAGTGTCTGCGCCGATGCGATGCATCCTGATCATTGAATACGAATACACCCGTGAGTTGAAATCATTGACTTGCTTACAGAGCTGAACGACTGACATTGGGGACAAGGATTATACGTCAACTCACTTGCCCTCCAGGCGGTGGTCGATCGATGGACAACTATGTCTAATGAGTCCACCGCGCAAGCACAGACTAGTGGCCCCGGGCCGTCTGCTGGGAGCAATGGATGGTTTCGCACTTTGATGGAGCTTTATCGGGTGAATGAACCCTACATTCAAGAAGTGGTCGACGCTTCCCGAAAGATTCTCCAGACAGTCCTGGACGGTCTAGTACCCGGCGGACGTCTGAAGCACGCCCCAATCCGCACTTTCTTCCGCATTCTTTCCGGTATGATCTTTATTCTGAAGGCAAGTCATCCAGCTTCTTGGCTCACACCGATCGAGAAACCCCAACAAAAGTTCCAGGCTGACTCGGCTTATTTCCGTTTCAGACATTTACGCTTGGTGCTCGCGAAGATGACGTGCGAGTCTCTCTTGACCTCCAGGACCGTACGGTGGAAGCCTTGCGAACCTTTGTTGTCGATGATGTCCACATTAGTAACACCGTCGCTCGTCTTCTGGAGCTCCTCACCAGCAGCATCCGTACTCGATTCCTACGATTTGCACCGCACGATCGCGGCATCGATGGTGAAGGCCATGCCTCGGCTCCTGTTTCTCGAGCCCAATCACCACCCCGTGACACCCTTCTGGCTCGCCGTGATGGCCTGCAGACCCCCTGGTCATCGGCCAGTGATGCGCCGTCCGGCTCTGGCGTGGGAGCTTTCACCGACAGCAACGGCGGCGGCGGGAGTTCCTCTGCGCCGCTAGGGTCAGCACACGACCCGTTGGCCAGTATCCCGGCGCAGCCGATCAATTCATCAAATTTAAATGTTTCTTTTATGCCGCCACCGCCATCAGTTTATTACAACTATTATGACTCTAACTCCGGCTTGTCGACCAGTGACCTCGGACGACCGTCGCCCAACCATGTCGTCTCCTCGCAGTCCGTCGGAGAAGGCAATGGAGCGAGTACCTCCTCCGGCGCGTTTCCGGATTGGTTTGCACTACCGCTTGATCAGTTTTTCAACAGCTCTAGCGGGGTGGTGGACCAAGGTCTTGGAGGTACGGGTCCGATGTTGGGTGAATTCGATATGTTGGAGGTGCTTTTGAATGAAGGTTATGATGGACATGGACACGGTGATCATGACTCTGGCGGTACCCAACCGCATTTTATGGGATGAAAGCCCTTCGGGAGATTGAGCTTAATTTTGAACGAGACCCTTGAATTGTTTGTTTTATCGTCATATCGGTCGGTTTAGTTGTCCACCTTGCTAGTTTACTTTACTTTACAGCATATCATATACCCCAACCAGATCTATCCTTGAAATGGATTTTTTTTTATCTTACCATGGTTTCAAGCTGTTTTTCTCTAAACAATATCTTCCCTCGACATAGTATTGAAGCATTTACCCCTTTTTCCAGAAAACAAAAGTTCCAACAGACGAGGTTACCTATAATTTCTTACATGACTGGGAATGCGGAGAGATGTATGTGCGCTCACTGTATTGAAAGCACACGGAAAAGCTTCGCTAAGCCCCTATGGGTGCTTGAAGTAAGAGGAAAGACCGTTCGGGCCAGTCAAGCCACGTCGACTTCCAATGGACGCCTAGGTATGTCCTTCATTGAGCTGAATTGTCAATGATAACAATACGCACGGCATTTAGTGGCCCTTTACCTGTGCCTTCGTAGCTGACCTAGAGAAGGAAATCAAGTCTTGTATAAGATATGAGATCATGAAACCTGCTACTGGCAGATAACGTAGTAGTACCTAGGGAGATGCAGAAGAGGTGTTGAGACCTCGGCTTTTTCGGATCTTTCATGCCGGGCTGGGTTACCGGATACGTCGAAGCATACTTTCCAAGTTTCCCCGTTATAATATTGATGGAGATAAGGCTGTGACAGAACAACAGAAGATATGTAGGGTAATGAGGTTGGATCTTCAATGGTGTGACTTGTCCGCGCTAGTTGTAGGCAGCAACATCATCATATCGACAGCCTCATCCGTGGCGCTTCCGGACATAGCGGTTCTTCAAGGCGGAGAAACGAACCGCACGGACGGGATAGAGTCCAATAACAAAGGCATAGATACCATTGCTTGCAGTAGCTTGACCCTGCACATCGGAGCATGACCCTGACACTGCATTCTCATGCACGGCCCAGTCGGTCTCCGTCGGCCCTGCAGACGTGTGGAGTCAGGATGCCGAGTACATCTCTAGGCCAAGGATGACGTTCATCGGGAAAAGTTCTCTTTCAAGGCCTAGTCCCTGGCACGACGGTTGAAGAATGTAGATGACTGCATGAATCTTGGCCTGAAGCTAATAATGCCTTGTGTGTCCATGGAAAGCACGTTCTAGGGCTCGGTGGAGATTGTATTGTCGAGGGATTGATCGTGTCAGAGACTTGAAGAGATGGAGAGTACGGCATACCTTAGTTTCGGAGACGCATATATTGTAAATGTCAGCGCAAGACTCATATGGTCCACCGCGGAGCCTTGAGGGGTTTGTCAGATGTTCCAGATGAATCAAGCAGTTGTCCACGCATGTCACGCATATTCATATAAGCCGAGCATGACAGTTGACCGAGTACCGACAGCAGTAAATATGGACAGACATGAATAGTAAAATGGATTCCATCGCGGCGTAGAGAGGATACCTCTCTAGGTACCAGACCAGACGGCCGCTAGAACTTGATCATGAAGAAAGGTTGAATTGGTAGAGCACCTGACTTCTCGCAAACTTCTCTCTCACTTGAGTCGGAGTCAGGGCTCTCAAAGTCGCAACTTCGACTACGCATGACTCGATCCATACTCAGTGCTACTACCTCCCCGTCATGAGAGCATCATTGGTCGCCCTGTCTCATGAGTTGGAGGACATCCAATGTCACGTCCTGCTAATGATCGTGCCAGAGACAAGGATTGTCTTTGCCATGGTCACCGTGAATCATGACTATCTTCCTTCGACATTTATCTCATCAACCCAGGTACTGTTAATTCTATTGTGTAATTTCCACCGTGGCTCACTTGCAGACCGAATCTGGTCAGCTGGTCAGCTGGTCAGTCGATGGGCGAGAGTCGATACTGTCGCTACACGCGCTATCTTCCTCCTGTACCTCGGGCGTCATACCCCCCGGCCAAGGCTTAAAGAGTCAACGCCAATCGGCCGGTCAATGTCCCTACGATTCTTCACAGATGGCAGGCGCCCCTGACCAGAAGCCAACACCTGCGCCTTCCCTGAGGACGCCATGCGAGCGCTCGGTCCTCAGGGTGTCATTCAGCCGACGGTCAACCGGGAAGAAAGGGTACTGCAGAGCAGCATTGGCTGCACCGAGAGATAACCGGGTCCTGATCGACAGCTTTGTGCCTTCAGTTGATTGACTCGGGCTGGCACTCTACTGTGACTGGTTCTGACCTGGGATTGTGCACACCTTAACTTCATCGATCAGCGAGTGGCCCATGGACCAATTCCACGTTTCAGGGTCTTTGTCCCGTTCGAGAGGGTCCTCTTCCCGAGTAGTCTTGCGATTGGCGACACTTCCCCGGCCGCTAAGTGCTGATTCCAGCCTTTCAGTCTCCTGCGTATCCGCAGTCGACTTTAACCTTCATGCACCGCCGAAACCCATCTCTGAACCATAGCCAGTCATATTCCTCTGTCCCCCTTATCTCTGAGCGATCCAGTGTCGCCATTGCTCGCTAACCAGATTTCCGGTTGGCTGTGGGAAAATCTCAACGAGAAGCGAAGAAAAGGAGCAAGTGAGCGATGAAGAAGAAACCAGCCGGAACTCACCGGCGATGGTCACGCCTCTGGGAGGCGGCTGATTGGCAATGGTCGATGGCGAGAAAGACGCCTTCGCGCTCAGACTCGGACCTTGCCTGATCAAGGAAAAGAATGATATCTCTTGGCCTCACAGGAGGGGGAGACTGGAGGTTTCATGAATTGTGATGGGCTTGCTGAGGGGGTCGGTACTGAAGCCGGGTGAAGCCAAACTGGCGTTGCTGTTCGCCAGGCGGCCAAGATTGCTTGTCTTGTTCAAGCGTTCTAGTGCCGTGGATCCACTTGGCGCTCAGAGTGCGGTGTCTTCCCCCGCTTCCTGTGGATTGCTGAGACATCTTCACGAAAGAGGACCCTCTCAATTTCTGATATCTCAAGACGAATCATCGTCTGTTGACTCCGATTCAACGCTCACACTGGCTACAGCCCACGGCAATATGCAACCTCGCAGACGCTCACCAAGTCACATCGATGGACGGACTCCGGCTTGGCCGTTGGACGTCCGTGATGCATCCGAGTAGTGGAGGGCACAGAATGGCCCTGGCGGATCCTAAAGTTCGCTGCAGAAGGTTGGATCGACAGACACATCTTCCCAGAAGAGGAACATCTCCTTTTCCAGCCCTGAAGAGAAGAGTTGCATGGTTATTGGGAGAAATTCAACCTGGATTGGCGGCTGCGTATCTCAACATCGTGAGCTTCCCAGGAGTTGATGCTCGAGGCCTCTGACAATGTCTATAAAAGCGACGCCCTCGTCGCCGGACAGAGATTCTCTTTCGGTTTCTCAGACTCATTCCAATTCATTGAGCCTCAAGTTGCGCCTTGTGAATCTTCAATTCGATCGATCAGCGAGTTTCTACTCTCATTGCTCCCTTACAACATGGTTGTCTTCAGCAAATTCACGGCCGTCTTGGCCAGCCTGGCAGCTGTCTCATCGGCCATGCCCACAGGTGGCTCACCCAAAGCCGAGTCTCCCAAGACCCGGTTCTCCATCAAGCAGACGGCTCGTCCGGCCTCCAAGCCCAAGACCGTCAACTTGCCGGCCATGTATGCCGCTACCATCGCCAAGTATGGTGGTAAGGTCCCCGACAGTGTCAAGGCAGCCGCCTCCCGGGGCTCTGCCATCACCACTCCTACCAACAACGACGAGGAGTACCTGACTCCCGTCACTGTCGGTGGCTCAACTCTCAACCTGGACTTTGACACCGGCTCCGCGGATCTGTAAGTGAAGATGCCTACACTAGAGAAACGGCGGTTGGCCGCAGATGCTAACAAGCCTCATCCAGGTGGGTGTTCTCATCAGAATTACCCTCATCTGAGTCCCAGGGCCACGATCTCTACAGCCCCAGCCCCAATGCCCAAAAGCTCTCCGGCTACAGCTGGTCAATCTCTTATGGTGACGGAAGTAACGCTAGCGGTGATGTCTACGAGGATACCGTCAGCGTTGGTGGCGTGACCGCTTCCCGACAGGCCGTCGAGGCAGCCCAGTCTGTCAGCCAGCAGTTCGTCAGCAACGTAGGCAACGACGGTCTCTTGGGATTGGCCTTCAGCTCCATCAACACGGTCCAGCCGCAGGCACAGACTACTTTCTTCGACACCGTGCAGTCTCAGCTGGACTCTCCCCTGTTCGCCGTGACTCTGAAGCACAATGCTCCCGGCACTTACGACTTTGGTTTCATCGACAGCTCCAAGTATACCGGCCAGTTGGCCTTTACTCCCGTCGACAACTCCCAGGGCTTCTGGTCCTTCAATGCGGACGGTTACTCTGTCGGCTATGTTCAGGGCGCTGGCATCACCGGTATTGCTGGTAAGTGCAAAGAATCCTCCAGGTTCCCCCCCCCCCCTCCTTAGATTGATATTCGTTATCTGCCCGGATTGAGACTCATTTTTGTTTTCTTGAAGACACCGGTACCACTCTCCTGCTCCTCGATGACAGCGTGGTCTACGACTACTACAGCCAGGTCTCGGGTGCTCAGTCCGACTCCTCCGCCGGCGGTATCACCATTCCTTGCGATGCGCAGCTGCCCGACTTTGTTGTCACCATCAATGGCTACGATGCTGTTGTTCCGGGCTCCTTGATCAACTACGCCCCTCTGTCCGGCAACACCTGCTTCGGAGGTATCCAGAGCAACTCTGGAATTGGCTTCTCCATCTTCGGTGATATCTTCCTTAAGAGTCAGTACGTCGTGTTTGACGCCAGCGGCCCTCAGCTCGGCTTTGCTGCTCAGGCATAGATGCTCTTTGCTGTGGGACGACCACAGACTTTTGAAGGCGCCTAAGACTGCTCTTACACCCCAAGAGTATCTAAGTGGTCGTGGTTGGAAGATGAATCCACCATAACGATTTGATTTGATTTGCTCTACGATTGACTCTTCGATGGTTTCACATTTGATGGATTTGTAGCGGGAAGCCTTCACGCGGCTTGGCTTGTAAATAGTGTCTTCAAATGATCATGTTCTGTTGTACATAGTTCAACATGGGAAACCCTCATTCACTCCTGTTTTCGTCCCCACTAGGCATTGCCATGTTCTCATCAAGATTGTAAGTCTCTTGTTGACCTCTTATGCAGTCCCATCGCCAGGTACCGGGTTGCTATCCAATTAGGGCGAGCGACGTTGGGAGGGGCAAATAGCCTTCGCACGTATGCGCTTCGGTTGGAGGTCTTGTCGAGTCTGTGATAAAGAGCTGTGCGGAAGGATAGAATCGGCGACCCATCAACGACACCTTCAAATGTAAAATACATTAAGGTGCCGTTCCCAAAAAGCGGTGATGGGTGCTGAGTTGTTCCCCAATGGAACGCACACGAGTCGTGACTCTGGAAGTTGAAAAACAGTGCCAAAGGGATGTCTTCCTTCAACTATTCTCTCATGGGACAGACTTTGCTCGCTGCTCCAAAGAAATGAGGCTCTTCAAACTCGCAGCTTCTACCCGTTGTCTAATTGCCTGGTCTCGTCATCCAGGGCTAGTTTCTACATCAAAAGTCCATTCCCACGAATTGATCCTCCACTTGACGGAATGTCTGAGCCTGCTCAAAAGGACTCGCCATCTCTGCATGACTCAGTCCTCCCACCAGACAAATGGAGCGTGAACACAGCTGAGAGAGGATATAGATAGTACATACAAGTTGAAGATTCTGTGACCTAGCTCCAGGTCGCACGTTCAACACTAAAACGGCAGCTCCAAAGAAAAGAGTTAACAGCATCGTATATAGTTGTCGACCAAGTCGCGCTGTTCAAAAGAGGTCGGGACCTTGAGGAAGACGGAAGGAAGACTGAAGCACAGGACTAAATGGACTCGAACATGCGCGGGCGGATTGGGTACTCGTCCAGCGCGTGCAGTAATACTCCGTGTGGAGCGTGGGGATCGTGGATAGCAGTGAATCTATAGGAAGGTTGTCATTGACGTCAAATTTCCGCGCTGGTGGATCGACTTAATTTCAACGAGCCTCATCCTAAGATTCACCTTTCTTTTCCTTTTTCTTTCTTTTTGGAAGGATCTTCTTCTTTTCCCTCTAAAGACATCCAGGGCACATCTACACGAGGTGGACAGTCCTTATGTGATGGACGTCAGGCATTGACCGTCGTGACTAACAAACATTCGGGGCCCTCTTCAACCTGCGGGGGATCACGTTCTGGTGGAAAAGTGGAGACGCTCCATTTGCAAGTGGCGGATCAACTCTCGTATCAATCCACGACCCGCCGGGACTCGGTTCTCGACCCTCGACTGATCTTCATCAATTGATCGACCTGAACCCCCCAAGTCCGCTCTGTCCCATCGTCGAATCCTCTCCTTGCCGACACATCATACTTGCGCTCCGCTCTGTTCTGTTCTCAATAAGTATCAGCATTCGCCAAGACTACGCGACATCCAGTCTCTGTTCATCTTGTTGTCCAGATCTTCAAAACTGCCATCCCCATCGCCCACAACTGTACTGCCGACCGCACTCCGATCGCCCGCCTCCCTCAGGCTCCAAAGGCTCCAAAGGCTCCAGAGCTGTTGTTCCTACCTGAGTTCACAGAACGGCTGTGTCCGCTCACGGCTTCACTTTATGATGGACGTCTGACATCTCTCCTGGAATCGTCATTCTACGCGGAGTCTCTGCAGTGGCCTTTCGTCATCAGGAGGAAGCCTACAATTACGACTGGGGCGAGCCGGCCTGCCGTTCGAAGCAGCCAAACTGACGATGGGAGATGCGCCTCATTTGACGCCCCGCCAGATCTGGGCCAATCCGACAACAAAGACAGCGCAAAGCTATCCAAGTGGATGCACGCCTTTTGTACTGCCGAGCGAAGGTAGGTCGCTTTGTATTCGTCTCAATTCCTCAGCTGCTCGGCTGTCTGGCCAAGCCCGCGATCCCGAGAATTCACTTTCGTCCTTTGTGGCTTGGCATCGATCTCCGGTCGAGCTTCAGACTTCAAGGTATTTCACCGTGACTTCAGCTGATCATCATCTCTGCCAGGCATCATTCGGGTCAATAACTCGTACGCGCTGACCTTAACCGGTAACGCCGTATACCAACCCGTCTGCACTGGTGACACGACCGACCACGTCCATATCTCTGCCGTCCTCGATACCCTTGATCCATTCTATTCTTCCGTCACACCTCAACTCTATGCTATTGGATGTGCGACTGTCGTCAGCTATGTTCTGGTGATTATACTCCTTATTACGCCTCGAACCTTTTTCATTGGCGGTCCCGGTGGAGGTGCCAATTTCCTCGGACGTCATGGCATGATTAGCGGTTCCTATAGCGGCAACTCTTCTGTCGTCGGCGTTGGGGGACGTCCCTGGTTGCAAAAGGTTGCTGCGACGTTAGTCGCAATCTCTTTGACCATCGCGACGGTGGATTCATTTAAGGTCGCCCAGCGGCAGTACGATTCGGGATTCTCCGACGCCGAGGCGCTTTCGCAGGAGGTCATCGACGGAACCGAAATTCGCATCTTTCGAGTCATATCCAGTACCTTCTTATGGCTGGCGCAGGTCCAGACTCTCATTCGACTATTTCCGCGTCACAAAGAAAAAGTTATGATCAAGTGGGCTGGGTTCGCTCTCATCGTACTAGATACGACTTTCAGCTGCCTGGAGAACTTCATGGTCCGAAATACATCGACCCATCCGCGACTATATGATGACGCAGTCCCCGCGCTCAGCTATCTCTTCGAACTGGCCCTCAACCTCCTATATGCGGCGTGGGTTATTTTCTATTCGATATCGAAGCATCGGTACGCATTCTTTCACCCGAAAATGCGCAACATCTGCTTCGTGGCTCTCCTTTCACTTTGTGCAATCTTGATTCCTGTCATATTCTTCGTCCTGGATATTGCAAAACCTGAGATCGCGGGATGGGGTACCTATATCAGATGGGTGGGCTCCGCTGCAGCCAGTGTGGTGGTGTGGGAGTGGGTGGAACGAATAGAAGCCCTGGAGCGAGACGAAACAAAGGACGGAATTCTGGGAAGAGAGGTCTTTGATGGCGACGAGATGCTCGAAGTGACGCCATCGGAAGAGGTAGACTGGCCACGGTACTCATCTCAAGACTCCGACAAAGGCGGTGGCGACGGCACCTCCTCGGGTTGGGGAGGCATGATTAGCTTGCCGGGACGTCCATTGCGGACAAGAGTTGGCTTCGCCCGTGGCCATCAGAACCGCGGCAACACTCGACACGGGCAGGGCAAAGCTACCATGCCTCCACGTCGAAATCCTCGTCCGACTCCCCCACCCGCTGCCATAACACCCGTCAGTCGAACGGACACCACCAGTGCTGCCAGCACGGTCTACAACGTTCGATATCATCCAGTCACAACACCGACACCTCCCGTGGGAATGCCGGATATGTCGGAGGAGACCGAGCAGGATGAGGATCCCAAAGAATTGGAGGTTGAGGGCGCTCATCCCGACGCTGTTGCAGCTGAGCACGATCCTGCAGATTCAAACAACAGAGAGGAATCACCTCAAGTCGTTGCCAGCGATCCACGGTGGAGGAACTTGCTCAATCCTTTCAAGAGGAGGCGTGGATCACTTCCCAAGGAAGTGGCTTCGGCGCAAGCCGACGATGCGCAAATCAATGAGTATTACAACTCCGGCTTGTCTGACGAGGAGACCCGTGGAAAAAATGAGCAATCGCTTCAAAACAAGAGCGCTTTCTTCTCCCTACACCGGGGCCGTTTCCCAGGAGGCGGATCGCAAAATGCAGATGCACCTCTGCCCGTTACTGTCATTCCAGCTCGTCGTCGCGGCCAACCGCATACTTGGTCACCCGAGAATCGAATATGGGAAGAGCGCACAGGCTCCGAATCTCGACCCAATCGAGCCGATCTACCTGTCCGTATCATCCCTTCGCAGCCTCAGGCTTCTGCCCCGTGGGAAAGTGCAGATCTTGAGAACGGCGATGGCGATTACACCTTACGTTATGATCCGGACGCCGCTGCATTGATTGATGAGGACGTTCACGGTGGGCAAGATGATCGGCATCATACGCCTGAAGTGGCAGCAATTGCCTGGGCCGAGCCAACTGACTCGCCTCGACGGGATCACTCTTGCACACACCATGCAAGCTCTTCATTCGACAATACACCTAGGCCCGACACGTCTTGATGCATCACATGATTTCCGTGTCCTTGTTCAAATACAGCGACTGAGACCATCAAAGTCCAAAAGAGACTGGAAGTAGGGAGGAGTTTGGACATCTGCAGCATTCTTATGCTGACGGCTTGCGATTTGACTTTGCATTTGGCCTCTCAAGGAGTGGAGTTTTGGCGCTTCTAATTATCGATTTGAAGATGTTTATTCATGTGTGTGTGACACCTTTTATTATAATTTTGATATACCCTTCAACAGTCAACACACCTATGCTTGCCTATTTTATACAAGCTCAATTCTCAAAAAGGACTTTGGTACATACAGATTCATCATTGACCTTCAATCGCGTAGATCAATGTTGATTCCCAGCTTCCACCTCTGGTCGACTCTGTTCACTGGTCATAGTTTTTGAACCAAGAAACGTGCCAGCCAGCACAGCCGTAAGTACACAGAGAACGCCTATCCAAAGGAAGTCAGCATGTACCTATGTTGGAGGCGGTTCATAAATAGAAAGTCTTACTTAAAGTCCAGCACATGACATAATAGTCAAATCGCTCCGTCAAGGCGCCGGATATCACGGGACCGAGGGTCAAGCCAAGTGCGACGGCGACTTCAATCAAGGAGAAGGCTCTGGAAAAGCCTCCTTGGGGACCAAAGACGCCTGGATGTTTCGCTTCTTCGACTTCCACGGCCACTGTCAGGAGTATAGAGTCAGTGACTGCAAACATGGGCACAATTGCCCTGGAAATGAAGACACTGCTGGAGCATAGAACTCACGAGTCAATTCCATTGGAGCAACTCCTGAAGTCAAGGGACGAAGGAAACCAAAGACGACGCAGCAAAAGACGTACAGTGCCTTGCCACGCTCGCCGGCGCTCGACCACTGATACGCTGGATTTCCAGCAAACCCCAACAAAGCCAGGACCACGCTCTGGGATACCAGGCCGAAAGCAGCAGGCAGACGGGTGCCAACTCGGTCTCGAAGATGTCCAGCAAGAGGACTGATGGGTAGACTCGGCAGGGACAAGAGCATGAACATCAAACCCACACGCGAAGGGCTCCAGCCAAAAATGTCGGATACATGAAGAGGCAAAGTCGCGTTGAAGCTGGTGGCCAAGGCTGGAGCCCAGACGGTGATGAGCAATGCCGTCAACACGCGGCTCTTGCCCAGCATGATGCGCCACACATTTGCGGACGGAGAAATCGCGCCATCTTTTGATTGCTCTGCATCCGCTGCAGGAGTCGAGGAGTTCTGCAGCAATGGTTCGGTCTCGTGTGCACTTGAACTCGGTGTGGTGGAATCGGATTTCGTTGGCACGGGCATCTTCTGCTCCTTTTTGTTCTCGACCATCAACATCCGCGCCACTATATCCACCACCAGAATCACCACAGGTACACTCCAAGTAAACCAATAACCAGCTAACTCCAATATAAACCCCGAGACCATCGGTCCGGTAATCGTCCCAGAATTAGCAACCGCCGTCATCACGCCCAGGGTGACCCCGATTCTCTCTGTCCCGACACAATCCGTCACCGTCGCCAGTCCAATGAGCCATGTCCCGGACCCCGAAATGCCCTGCAGCACTCGACCTGCGAAGAATACGCCCAGGCTGGTCGCAAAAGCGACCATCAACGTGCCGATGATGCATCCGAGCAGGGTGATGAGGAATGGAATCTTACGACTGGGCGTTTGATCGGCCAAGTGGCCGAGGATCGGACCGCTGAATGCGGATACTATTCCGTGCAGAGCCAGCGAGATGGAAGTGAGTCGTTGGGTCTGCTGGGGAGGCTGGTGCATGCGCTCTTCGAGCATGTAGGGGAGCATTGGCACGAGGAATCCGTAGAGGAACATTTCTGGAATCATCACATGCTTTCGTCAGATGTTGCGGCGCAAGTAAAAAGAATTTTTGTTTTTACTAGACGTGGTCGAGAGGTTCGAGTTTGCAAAGCCCGAGGCCAATCTCGACAAGACCGATATAGATCCTATAGACTGGGCTGTTGGAGGATAACTACACGGACTGACCTATGAATAATGCCAAGGCAATAGTAGACAGGACGAAGGGCTTTGAAGATCGCCATGCTGCTGGATGGCGGTACCCGAATTGTTTATAAACCTGCATAATCGCAGATTGAGCAGCCATGAATCACTTCAAATGACACGCGTAGGTACTCGAGCCAGTGCCAACAATTGCTGTGGACGAGAGTGAGGCCAAATTCTGCCAGGTCTCATCCGAATGAAATGTCACCCTCAAAGACAGACAGACAGAGAGAGAAAAGATACGGTTGGAACTTGTTCTAGCTAGAGATTTTCCGGAAAAAACACCCCGTGATCATTAACCGGTCTACTCAGTCATCACCTCAAGCTAAGACTTTTGACTGTTTGAAGGAGCTGATGTTGGCGAGACGATGTAAGGGATGTGGGATGTGTCTGTGGTTTGTATGACAGTCGGATAAAAAGAATTGGAGATTGACGAGAAGTCCAGCATCGGCTGCGTAATTCCAAGCACGAACTGGAAAGCTGGATTTGGGATAGCTCGGTTTAGAGGAGAGAGAGAGAGAGAGAGAGTGGGGGCGCAGAAAATGAGGATCCATTGTAGATCATGGAGGGGATATAGATGCCGAGTCGAGTCTACTGTCCAGTGTCTACTGTCCAGTGTCACTATCTATTGCTCTGCTGCCCTACTGTACCGACCTCCAGCAAAGGGAATGCTTCATCTGCATCATGACCGAGTTTTGCAGCAGCTCCTTGCATAGCTAGAGGGTTTGGGTTATTTGAATGGGAGAATCACAAGTGAGAGTGGTTGCAGTGGACATTGCCTATTGCTCGACGAGAAGAAGGGAGGTCCGGAAAGCGTTCTTAAACTAGTTAGTTGCTACTTAACTCTTAGTACTAAGTAAGTACTACTTGACTGTGGAACTAATAATCCATTAGCTACCTATTCTTCTGAAACAATATCACTTCCCTAGTACTGAGTCTACTGACTACAGTCACTACACTATTTGACTCGTATGTACGTCCCGTACTGGAGTTGAGGGGTGGTTATTTCCTAATCTGTACATTGTGGTTTTCCTGTGTGCCGTCCAGGCTTAGTGTTTACTTTTGTACATATTCCGAGTTCCGCGCGGTCACGGTTGGTGGATTCATCTCCTTTTTCCTCTCCTTGGCTTCCGCATCGGCTTGCTTCCAGGAACCCTCGTAGTGATGGCTCACCAGAGCGTCTCCTTGATCCTTGGGGTTTCCATTCTGGAGAGCAGCAAAGGAGACTCCGGGCATGATGAGCAGATCACCCACCAATTTCGGATGTTTGATGTGCGCGAAATCGCGATCGTCCACTTCCCTGCCCAGCAGGTGGGTCAGACTGTCCATCAACGCAACGGTCATGATCTTGGGGCCCGTCACGTTCACCACGTCGGAGAGCATCTCCAGGATGATCCCGGAGATGCCGACATGGTTGGTGCGGGCGATATCCTTCAACACGCGGATGACCGTGTCCACGACCACTTGTAGATTGCGCGACGACGGCCGGGCCGCAAATGCCCAGTTACAGAACTGGGATGCCACCTCCGTTCCGGGGCCTCGCCAGTCCAGGTCAAACTCCAAGCCCACGATCATGTCAATCTTCTGATCTTTATACTCGGGCGGAACCCAGTCGGCGACCGCCTTGTCACAGCTGACATCCAGATCACTCCAGATTCCTCCCTCGGCGAGCACCGCCAGATAGCGAAGGAGATCGGCCTTGAGGATGGGGATGCGCAGCTCCTTGTACACCTCGACAATGTCCGGTCGCGTGTGCTGGTAGTGGGCCTCGACAAAGGCCTCGCCTGACGCGTCGGTCAACAACTCCTCGCGGTGGGCGGGGTTGACGTCGGTCCAGCTATTGATCCAGGCGAGCTGGTTCTCGGAGACATGGTGGGTTTTGGCCGAGTGCCACACCTTGTCGGGAATCTGGGCGATGGCAGTCTTGACGTTGTGTGGTAGCGGTGGGAGCTCCGGCCGGTGGGATGGGTGTGGTTGGGACTTTGGCTCGGCGGCCTCGGTGGACTTGGGCGGGATGGGAGACGTGGCAACGGCGTCGTGGGCAATGATTTGAACGGGGGCAGAGGGAGGGGGTCTTGTGGTGCTCGTCTTGGAGGACCGCCAATTCAGGGAGTTCTGGACATATACAAAGTGGAAGAGGACCAAGGTCAAGACCGCAGCGACGACTATGCGAACCCCGCGCGCAGCCATCAACTTGGAGACCGACACCATCGGAGAACCGTCTCCAGAGGGAACAGGACTCGCGGTTTGGATTACACTGGACAAGAGGAAGAACGACCCCGGCAGTGTAGCTGTACAGAGGACATTGGGAGAAAAGAGGTGCAAAAACGAGGCTCAGGAGACGAGCGACCGGGCGAACCCAAATATGGTGGACGCCTGGCCCAGTCCTCCTCCTACAGTAGCCTTCAGTGCCGACAGGCCCGAGACTCTTGCCTCCCTCCCAATAACTCACCAACTCTATTCCTGATTACGCGGACTAGGCCTGTCTCAGTGTCTAGTCGTCTACTATCTCCTGGCAACTTACTCGAGACCAGTCTCCCGTCCAGTGTCTAGTGGCCGCTGTCCAGGCCCAGGCGATGAGACCGATCAATGAGGAACCGAGCCGCAAGCACAAGGTGGACGATCGGTGAGTCCATTGGCTGCTCGTTCTGTTTTCCCGATATCTTTAGCGCCGATGTCCATCTGGGATGCGCTGCTTTGGGGCAGTGTCGCCCGACCATTCCAGAGTAGAAAGGCATTAGTTAGTTAGGCAGACCTACTGTACGTTGAGAGCACAGACAGGTGCTGATCTTTCCTATTCGGGGAGCTACCCAAGGAGCGACATGTTTGTTATTCCTGTCTCCGACCTCATCTGGTAAAGTAGGGAGAAAAAGTAGGGAGAATATGTAGGGAGAGCAAGGAGATCAGATCATCAGACAATTGGTGTCATATGTGGACAGACAAGAAGTGTATTCGTGGGATCGTTGAGAGTGCCACTGGACAGGTCAGATAAGCAGCGGCATGGAGGTTTGTGAAGAAGAAGAAGAAGAAGAAGAAGAAGTAGGATGATCCCTAATCTGCACCTAATTCCAGGTTGGATCTTCGCGCCGGCGACCAAGTGGCTTCCGACCGACCAAACTGCATACAGCAAATATCCTCAACACGGGTACGTCCCGTCGGCTACCTTGTACCTTATCGAGGATTCGCTGCAACCTTTCAAAGTCTGCCAAAGTTGGTGAAATGGAGCGATATCCATTCCACTTGACTTCACCCTGTTCTGTGGTCCATTTCCCCGGAACAGCTCATACCGTACTGAGGCAGGTAGGTCTAGGCGGATCCATCATTGGGTGAGCCTGGGTTAGCCTGAATAGGCAATTTGTCTTGCGTATACACACATCAAAATCAACTCTTGCCTCTTCGCGGGCAGTCCAGCCAAGAGCAATGTTCCGACCGTGGACAGTCTCGGGCTCTGATCATCGCTATCCGTGGTCGATGTTTTTGGACCTGGAGAATCGGAATGGAGGTGTCTGTGTAGTGGGTACTTGTCAACACGGTGGTATATGTAGACCAGATCAAACGGTAGCAACTCGTGAAGTCGTTGTGCATGAGGAAAGCCACTTGTAAGTTTGCCCAATTGAGTTTACTCAGACTCGGAGATAAGGTAGTAGGTACCTCAGGTACTACCAGGTTAGTATGTACTAATGTAGTAGTAGGATATATTGAGGAACTGACTACTCTGTACCTGGCCAAGGACTTCCGGTCCTCCTGCAGACTACAGGCAGGGGTCCCCTTCCCACTCGTGAGAGAGGCACTCTTGAATTTAGTAGTAGTAGAACTAGGGGGAAGTAAGAACGATCCACCGCCTACAGGTAAGCTGACCTGTGCTGCTGGGCGTTGTCTACGGAGGTGTTGTGGTGCTCTCTAGTCTCTACTTCTAGCCCCTCTGATGCCCGTTGCTCGCAGAATCAGGCATGATGACATGTGTTTCCAGCCAGGTCAAGGTCGAGGAGTCTCTTTCACCACTCGCGGCGAATGCTCTCATAACGTGTAGGAACGGTGCCAACCCCAACAGAACGATGAACAGCAATGGAGGTAATCACACCTCCACCGCTCGGGCGCTAGCCGTCCTTGTTCGCCGAGAGCCGCAATGCGCACAGAAAAGTGTGCTCCGGAGACTGCTCCAGTGCTCCAGTGCTCCAGTGCTCAACTGCTCAGTGCTTACTCCATCCGCCAAGCTCCACCTGACAAACGAAACGAGGCTGCAAAGTTTCAACGCTACTGGACCAAAAGAGTAATCTCGAATTGTCAGCACGTCAACCCCAAGCGTCTTACAACTCGCTCGACCGCTTCGTGATCCACCACTTCTTCTTTATTCAGTCGCCCGAGTCGATGCTGCGCTACGTGCCAGCGGTCGCATCATGGCGACTGTCAACCAGAACATGTTCGCCGCCAATGTCGCCTCGGATCGACCGGGCGGAGTATCGCTGCTGCTACTCCCGCTCAACCTGATCGCGCAGATTGTGTCCAATGTGAGTGCTTTCAGCCGCAACCCTCATGTCCAGATGCGACCGTCGGGCCAATGGAGCGAACAGGAGGGTTCAAGTCCACTGACGGCGATTACCAGGTTGCCGACACCGCAGATCTCGCTCGTCTATGCCGAACATGTCGGGTCTTCAACTACATGGCCCTGCCTCAGCTCTACCGCAGTCTCACGCTTACTTCATACGACAAAATTCGATATCGCGGCGAGCTACCGGAAGGCAGCGGAAGCGCAAGCCCGTTCACCATGGGACTGAACGCCGTCATCACCCGACCGTACGCGACACTCGTGCAATCCATCTGTCTGCGGGGCGAGTGGAAGGAGTCTGATATCGAAGAATATGCACAAGTCGGACGGGTCCCGGACTCTTCCATGCTGCTGAATGTGGCCGTGCGCGCCGCGGTGGATCGTATGCAATCCCTCGAAAGCTTCAGCTGGGAGCTTAACACGAAAATGCTCGAGACCGTGTATGCCGGTCTCACGGGGCTGCCGCACTTGACCTCCCTGACGATTCGTTTCCCCTCCACGCGACATCCACAACCGGCCTTTGCGTTGCCGGGCATGCCCAATCTGCGCCGTTTGAAGATCACCGACATTGACCCGCTCTGCTATCCCGATGACATTTCCACCATTCTCCTCAAAAGTCGACAGTTGCGAGATTTACGGTTGCATTGGTCCCCTCGCATGCGACGCGCGCAAGAGCCCAGTGTCTCCCTGCACGACTACTTCAGGAAATGTATCGCGGCGAAGCAGCCGTTGGCTGTCACCAAGCTCTCGTTCCAGAATCTGTATGCATTTCACAGCGAGGAATTCAATCTTAGCTTCAACCCGACCACCATGGAAGATGTCACATTCCTGAGCGGGTCGGATACGGTCGGCCTCATGAACACGTTCATGGACAACAGCTGGCCGAACGTCATACCGCATCGAGAACTCAAGATCAAGTCCATGCGACTGGATACGATAGCCAAGCGCAATGCCGATTTCCTAGGCAGCTTTAAGGGTCTCGAAAAGCTATACATGGTCAATACGTACGACAATTCGTGCGACAGTCTGAACTCTCCCCGTCCAGGCGGCTCCGCCGATTTCACGCCGACAATCCCTCAGTCGCCCGTTGGAAATGGAACCACGGCCAGTTCCCCCGTGGCCGCAGTGTCTCCTGCCCACCCGTCTGGCATCGCTCTCAGTGTGCGTGACACTTATCTGGCCAACATCACCTTGAATCATGGCGCGACGCTGCGACACCTGCTTCTTTGCGCCAAATGGCCTCTTTCCACTTCCATCATTGCGCGTCTGGTCCACAGTTGTCCGAACCTTGAGCAACTGGCTCTCGCGACAGATGTATCCTCTTTAGACTCTCTCAGTATGCTGGTGCCATTCCTGCGGAAGCTGGTTGCCCTTCGCCTTTTGATACCCCCGGGGTCTCCGCACCCCTCTTCGAGTACCGCACTCGCTGTCAACCCTGCAACAGTCGCGGCAGGTTTGCCTGGAGGAGGAGACGGATGGAGTCCCAAGTCTCCCTCACATATCACCGCTAGCCCGCAATTTCTGGAGAACTTGCGTCTATATCAGCTACCAAAAGCAGTTGAAAACGTCATCGCCACTGCAAGAAGCCTCGCAGACATTGTCAATCTGGACGACGAGTACCTGATGAATATCATGAGCCGTGACATGGCCGATCAACAAAACTTTGGCAATCTCAGGATCGTCGGCATGGGATGGAAAGCCTTCGAACTGCGCGGACATTACAAAGTCTATGTGCCCACACCCGAGCCATCTGGAGACAACACGCCGGCTGCCCCTGCAGATACCGCCGCTCCGGAGGTCGGAGTTCAGAAGCGACCCGTTTCTTCGCAACCGATCACTGGAGTCAATGGCCAGAATGATACGGCCTCGACGCCTCTCCATCGGTCTGCTTCCATGCCATCCAGCCGTGCAAACGGGGCCCCCCCAAGACCCTCCACCACCGTGCCCCCCTCACTACTCGGCAAGCGATCCCGCGAAGACAGCCAACCCAGCCAACATAGCCAACATCTACCGCCTCCAGCGGCCACGCTTTCCCATGAACCACGCACGAACCCTGACTCCCCGGATCCGCCGGGGTACGGCCATTTCCCCCCATCTTCAAGCCTGACGGATTTGTGTACCGTCGGCACGTCAAACGAGTGGGTTGGGATGTTTTGCAGAAGTGGGAGATTTGGAAGCTCGATGCTCAAGAGATTTGAGTTTTGACCTTCTCTGCCCTAGTCCCGGCCCTGTGTTTGCTTTGCAAATCAAACATTCCATTACCATTGTATATTACAATTACACTGTGTGCCCATTACCTGTGTACTGGGTGCTGTTCTCCTCGGTTGGCGCTTGATACAGGTTGGAGTTCCATCGATCTCAAACAATTGCATTCTCATATCACCGAGCGACAATACCTCTTTTTCATTATTCCAAGCTAGAGGAGTTCGCCTTCGGCGAGCGTCACGTGCATCGTTACCTGAGCCTTGAGTGGAGTGAAAGCTGGGGATTCGACGCTAACGACTTGGTTGGTCTGGGATCCATCCGAGGGCACATAATGTGCATTGTACAATCACTTTAGACATTTTCAGATTTCCAGGCTGCCATGCCCATGGATGCTAGCAGAGGCTTACATCATAACCATCAATTGAAAGACCAAGGCAGTCAGTCACTGCTATGATCTCCCTCCTCTGTCCGTGAGAACAGAAGTCCAGGCATCAAGGGTTCATCAATCGGTGTTGCCGATGGGAAGTCCTCTGTTCGGCGCCAAATGCGCAGCTTCACATACACATTGTGCGCTGTATCCAGTCCGCAATTGAGTCAAAGCAGGATGAGACTATGAGTAGCAGAGAGGTTGGTACTGTGTAGCTAGCCATCTTCCGAGAAACGAGTCACTACATCGTCTCTGCAAATTGCAACCTTGAGCCTCGTACTAGTCCTGACTAAGTAGTAGATACAAGCTGTCCTCCGGGATGACACCAGTCATACCGTGTAGGCGTGTACACTCCTGCTCCACCTCTCTATCGGTTGACCATTGACTCAAAAAGGACTTCGTGGAGACTCCCCGGTCTCTCCCAGCCAAGACGAGGTGCCTCAACTCGCATTGGACCAGCTCATTTGATGGGCCCACTCCAATTTGCTTTACTCGCCTCTTGCTGATCTCGGTTCCTTCACTCCAACTCTCTCATAGTCGTCCAAACTCTCAAGTATGTGAGGAGTACTATTGTCCTGGGAAACTTTCGACCGTTTGAAACACCCACTTCCCCATGGCCCCGAGGTTTATCCGACTGCCACCCCCAACCCTCTGCGTGTGGGGGTTTGCATGTCGTGAATGGCTCCGTGTTGGGTAACGGTCGAGATATCGAGTCCGTGATCCATTCAGTCATCCCGCCACTGGATAGAATGTGGCATTAGGTATTGGTCTAAAGCATTACGGTCTTTTTGCTTCTCCAATACTATGCTTTCATTTCAAAGGTGGTTCGGAAGGGCAGGCTCAGTGCGCCGACCGCTGATGACACAAAGTACTCTCGGTGTAGTCAGCATTGTGTTCACCGTCTTCATCGAACCGTATACACCTGCACAGGTCAGGTCAGTGCATGATTGAAAATGGATTGTGGTCAATCATTGGTCGTTAGAGCTGTCTTCGCTTACGACTGATCGGTTGACCTTGGAGTCTGGTATTTAAATCCGCCTCGCTTCCGATGTCTGATTACTTTTCCTCTATTGTTCCTGAAGGTTCCGACCACGCACATCGTGACCTCGTTGGTGTAGTACGACATCTGCTGGGTATACACTGAGCTCTGTGGAAGGATACATCACCCCAACATGACTACCATACCAGTGACGACCGAAAACCTGGTCCCGGGGCTGAATCAGTCCAGGTTCAGGTGAGCTATGAAAAAATCTTCCGTGCCAAATATACCAAAATCATGGGGTCATATACTTAGTACCTGCCCATCTATTCAGACTCACGGGTCCCTACGGAGATTGGCGCGACGAGCTCCAGTCCCAAGGCTACGTGGTGATCAAAAATGCCATCGCGCCGGCAAGAGCCAAGCACTATCAACAAAAGGCACTGGATTGGCTGACATCCTTTGACACCGAGCTCGATCTGAACAACCCATCCACATGGACGGTGGACAATCTCCCATTTCAAAGCAAAGTCAACACGTTCAACAAGTACGGCGTGGCACACGAGAAATTCATGTGGGACGCTCGCATGGAACCCGCGGTTCTCGAGGCATTCTCCACCATCTGGGACACGGATGAGCTTCTCGTCTCATTCGATGCCCTCAACGTGACACTGCCCAATCGGGCCGATAAGCCTGCGCAAAGACCCTGGCCGCATGTTGATCAATCGCCTCTGCGACGAGGTCTACATTGCGTCCAGGGAATTATCAACCTGAGTCATGCGGGCCCCGAAGACGGATCCCTCATTGTCCTGCCACGATCAAATACCGCGACGGAACACTTTTTCGACACGGAGACTGATCCCTCAACATGGGAATCGAAAGATATTCGCTTCATCAGCGAGAGTGAGATGAAATGGTTCGAGGCCCGTGGAATGAACCCGCTCAAAGTCATGGCCGAGCCGGGTGATCTGCTTCTTTGGGATTCGCGGACTGTTCACTGGGGAGGGGAGCCCACAGCCAAGAGTGACACCATCCGAACAGTCATATATGTCTCGTATTCCCCGGCGAAATGGGCGAGATCCGAAGAGCTGGAGCGGAAACGGGAAGCATTTGAATCGTTCCATGCAACGACCCATTGGGCTCATGATAATATTGTGCCTCGTGAGAAGGAAGCCTATCTCCCGGACGGCAGCTGGGATCCTCGGAACCGGTCAGAACCATTGGAGAAGCCCGAGCGTTCTAAGAAGTTACTTCAACTTGCTGGTGTAGAGTCATATACTTAGTGTTGTTGAAGAGAACTGCGGGTAATAATGAGCAGCCATCGAGACTGGACCTGGGTTGAGCGGGTCTTCTACGAAATGCAAAGTGACCTTTTAAGGATACTTGTCCGCTTCCATCTTAGACTGGGATTTGAAAAACGGAGTGAATCGTCTACATTTCGCATCAATCACGTTCAGTCTCTAAGCGGCGCCAATAGACACTACTTGATCATGCCAGATTCCCTGTTGGTATGTTATACATCAGGACTCTATGTGGTAAACTTAGGTACTCGCTAGCTACATCACCCGGCGCGACAAGGCTTAAAGGGCTAGATATGGCTGGCTACCCCAAACGACGACTTCGATCTTAGTGCAACCTGAACCTTAGCCTTCATACCCAAGATAAGCTTTCGACAATTTCTCGCGAACCCACTATACAGCCACTGTTAGTTCCGGATTCGCGACCCGCATTCGAGCCTCTTGGCGAACGCCACTGCCAGGACTCACCTCGCCCGCCTTGAAGGGAGTTCTACACGGTGGATTGTCGCTAGTCGTGTACCTCTCCAGCACGGCAATCGTGGCGTCATAGTCAACTCCAAAGAAGAATGGGATCGAGTATCTTTCCTCTCCGGAGAGATTGTTCACTCGGTGGATCGTCGATTTGAACTTCTTGTTTGTCCTGAGAAAGGTCAGCCAGCGTTCCACCATTGTACTCAACAGTCTGTTGAGATCATGACGACTCACCAAGTGGACAGACAATCTGCAATGTTGACCACCAAGGTTCCTTCGATTGGAGGCGCAAGAACCCACTCCCCGTGGTGGTTGAGGATTTCCAATCCAGGGACATGGCTTTGGGAGAGAATTGTAAAGCATTCCCAGTCCTGAAATAGTCCTTTTAGTTGATCTGATCTTGGCTGCCTGCATCCCACTGTAACATTGAGAGCAGGACACAAGGTATCGACGCATCGTACGCCATGAATCTAAACCTACCGTGTGTGCCCCCAACCCTTCCTGTACTTGCCCAGGCACCGGCTGCGCCGGATAATGCATCATCCGCGAGGTCACGCCCGGTGTCCGCATACTTGAATCGAAATGATTCTCCTGCAATCCCAAAGCGAGTGCAAAAACTCCCATCATCTGACGACACAGATCCAGCGCCGCGACGCAATACTCTACATACTTTTGTGTAAAGCCGGGCAGAGTCTGTTCATCTGGCCATTGGTTGTCGCCATAGAGACCATATGTATCTGGCGGGAGACTGGCACCGGGCCCTTTGGTAGAGTCCATGGCGATTTCGTAGCCAATGTCGAATGCCTCGGAGAGCATGATACCGGCTTCTTCTCGGGAGATGGGGTCGTCTTCGGTGCCGGTGGATGTTTCGCCTCCGATGGGGCTGTAGCCACGGAATTTCTGGACGGTAAAATGGACGTTGTTGGTGCCACTTCCAGTTTCTTGGTGGTTTCCAGCGGCAGGAATATAAGGTAGGTAGCAATGGGACATGACATACTTGTGAGTTTCCAATGTAGTATTTCATTTTTACTTCCTCAGGGAGACTGAAAAACTGGGCGGCTGCATTGTGCAATTCATGGATCAGTGCATCGGGGATTCCGTGGTTCTGATATTATACGCAAGTCAGCTGAAGGGCGTTTATCAGTATCTTGACCTTCGGAAGAGACGCAGATAGGTAGGTTTCTTAAGATAACGTCCAGCTGATCACACTTCCCCTGGCTTGATGGTTTCTTCTGCTTTGGTACTGAAAGGCACAATCATATGGCCTGTCACCTGAAGGGCGGAATATCGGCAAGTACCTTAATATAAAAGAACCCAACCTGAGTGCACGCATCGTATATTCTCTGGGCAAGCTCTTGACGCTCGTCCAGACGCGAGCTTCGCAATGAGGAAAGATCGATGACCGGGATTGCGGCGGAGTCTGCCAGCTGGGAATGATCGTTTGAAGGAGGCATTGAATCTTCTGTCTTGTGAATGTTGAATACTCAATACAATGCCCGTGGTGAGATGTCGAGTAAGTCAGATCCAGTAGTATGTAGTGCCGATTCAAAGGTCTGACTCAGGTAGATCTGAGCTCGAGTCAGATATGAGGGGTAGCTGCATTTGAACAGGCATTGTGGTACGCACGCGGTACACATGTACCACGCGTGGGTGGCCCATTTTCCTGGAGTACTGCAAGTACCTTCTGGAACTTTACCCCTCACTTCCGTAGAAGCTTGTGTTTGCTGTCTCCGCGCAGTGTCTCCGCACTCGATGAGATGCGTCGACAGACTCGACACTAGTAGAGTACATGACACGGAAACCAGACATTAGGATCATAGGATATGCTTCCGTTGGTGCTTATTTCTCAAGAAACTCTGCGCAATGAATGGGGTCCGACGGTTCATTAGACAGCTGTCTCGGTTTCAAACGTGAAAGAGTATTCCTTCAGCCGGAATTCCTGAGAGTATAGCGTCTCGCTTTTTGCGCTTTTCGTCCACTGTGCCATGTACCACGACCGAATCCCGATGAATTGTTCGACATCACACGGCAACCTCCACACTTTAAGCAATGACAATCAAAATGTCAAGATATTGAAAATCATGTGATAGGATGGGATTAGGCAAGTGATAGGCAGGAATGAGGATGATGAACTTGAAAGTCCTAATGACGTTCCCTATTTGAATGTGATCTTGGTACTGTAGATTACTAGATAGTCTATATCGAGGAGAACAAGCATAATCGATTATCAAAGGTGATAAGTTACTACTGAGTACTGTATGTCTGAATGTCGTCTGCACGTGAATTACGCCAATTTCTCCAAACGATCTCGAGTAATGGGCCTACACCTCACCAGCGACCCACTCCAGCCGGGCAAGTTCCATCGTCCCTCCGTCGCTTTTCGTGTTTCAGGGGCTTCGCCTTCTAAGAATCTTAATCGGTCGCTTACTTTTTCCAGTAACTTTCTGGCATATCTCCTACTGTGGTTAGTCGGTGGAACATAAGCCAGTCTCTCGACCAGTCACCTGGCTTTTTCTCACTATGGCTTCTCGGTAGTGCGGACGCCACCGCGACCGAGTCCTTGGTCGTCTTGCCCCGTGCGCCAGTTTTAGCATTGACCGGGGCCCGTCGTGGGCCTTGTTCCATTGGCGCGTGCCTGGGTTTCCTCTATCTTGCTGGGTTGCCAACTCGTAGCGCCAGTTCCTCCCTGTCCACACTCCACGGTCATTCGTGGGCCTCGATGCGAGTGGGCACGAGGACCTCTTGAAACGAATCGTTCATACTGGATGGGTCCAGGTGTTGTGGGCGTGTGCGTGGTGGTGTGGCGAGGAGCCCCAGAACGTGGTCGGCTCTTCTGGTAGGCAATTGGTTAATCCGACAGTCACTGCAGGAACCCTTTACCGTTGCTTCTGGCCATTGTTGGATCCTCACTCACAGATTGAGGTGATCACAGTGACTAGTGTCAGTGAGAAAGCGGCACCTTCAGCCGTTCGAGGGTTAATATTCGCCGCGCATTCGGACAGGTGGAGGATGTGCGAGAGCAGAGAGTCTCAAGCCCGGCATGTCGCGAACTGCTGATCCTCTGGATGATCACAATTCCGACGATCCATTGACTGTCTGTTGAGCAATCAGACGCACGGGACTGAAACTTGCTTAGACTGAGCATGAAATTCGTAGATATTCTTGTCTTCGTGTCGGTCAAGCTTCCTCTCAATGTTCAATACTGATGATCGGCCTACTGGTTACTTACGGTATGAGAGAGCACCTTATCGTCGTCCTGTCACCGGGAGTCCTGTTTGTCCTCCACACTCCAGCGATGGAGTACTGTTGAAATGCACTATATCCGAACCTGTTACTCAAATCGCACTACAGTGCTGCGTCAACGCTTCCAGGTCAAACACTCCAAGAGCCGACTGAAGGTCCACTCCTTGTGAGTCCACTGTCCGAGTCCGGACCTGGATAGCCGGACCAGACTTGCTCAGACCTCATAGAGCACCACTTATGGTGACTTAACCCTTCTCATGCAGCACAGAGTGGACAAGGAGGTGATCCGATGGAGTCGAGGCATGCAAGATGGACCCTTTCTCATCCAATGCTTCGGCTTATCCACTCACCGCCCGCGCGGCCCGCCGATCTTTTGCCGTTCACCCAACCCCCTAAACTCCCCGGCCAAAACGGAACAACAGCAACCAAAAGAAGGAAGGCGATCGGGGGAAAAAAAATTTAAAAGAAGGGAATAACGAGAGAGGAAAGGGGAAAAAAAAGGAAAGAAATCCGTAGTCGAAAAAGGCCAGCTTAAACAGACTACAGGCGGTGATTATCTTTACGTCTTCTTCCCCCCCACCCTCCACCACCCCAAACCTTCTCCCTTTTGGAGCACCCAATTTCCCTCTTCCTCTCCTTCTCTTCTCCTTCACACCTCTTCACTTCCCCCGAGGAATCGTCAAGTTCACTCACCCATAGTCACTCTTTTGAACGGGTTCTTCTATCTTCTCTCCGTCGCCATGGCCAACGAACGCTCCGCCCAGGATGACCGCAACCTCGAGAAAGGTGCGGCCCCGACGCCAGCCCCAAGCAGCGGCCTGCACCCGGCTTTCTATATCGCGTACGTGACCGTTGGATTTCAGACCGATTTTTTTCATCACGCAGTTCTGTCACGTCAAGTGGTACTGATCGTTTCTCTCTCAGTCTGTGGATCGCCCTGAGTTCCAGCGTCATCCTCTTCAACAAGTGGGTGCTGTCCAGCGCCAAATTCAGTGAGTCTCCTAGCATGCCTTTCCCGTACTTCCTCTGGAAAACGGTGCTCTTGGTTTTCCTCTGAACATCGATGTACTAATTCGCTTTGTCTTTAGACTTCCGTAAGTCTCTCCGACGAGCCTAACGCGAGGGCGATGATTCAGTCTCGCAAGGATAGCATCGACTGGCATCGAAGAAACAAATCACTAATCTCTTGAAATGGCAGCCCTGTTCCTCACCACATGGCACATGGTGTTTGCTACCGCCATGACCCAGGGCCTGGCCAAGTTCACCACCATTCTCGACTCTCGCCACAAGGTTCCCATGACCCCGAGCACTTACGTGTGAGTCGATATCCCAGCCTTGCACCCTGTGCGATTCAAACTGCAGTCGCTAATCCTGAGTCTCCTCCAGTCGTGCTATTGTCCCCATCGGCATCATGTTCAGTCTGTCTCTCATCTGCGGTAATCTGGCCTATCTCTACCTCAGTGTGTCATTTATTCAGATGTTGAAGGTACGTCTCTTGTCTTTGAATACCGGGGTCCAGATTTGTGCGGAACTCATATCTGATCAACACTTTCTTGTATCATAGGCCACCAATGCTGTCGTGACTCTCTTCGCTACCTGGGCCTTTGGAATTGCCCCCTACAACTTCAAGACCCTCGGCAACGTCGGAATCATTGTCGTTGGTGTGATCATTGCCTCCTTCGGCGAGATCAAATTCGACATGCTGGGCTTCCTGATCCAGTGCGGTGGTATCATCTTCGAGGCTCTGCGCCTGGTCATGGTTCAGCGCCTGCTCAGCTCTGCCGAATTCAAGATGGATCCTCTGGTCTCCCTGTACTACTATGCTCCCGCATGTGCTGTCACCAACGGTGTCGTCACCCTCTTCACTGATGTGCCCCGCATGAGCATGAACGACATCTACTCCCTGGGTATCATGACTCTGGTTGCCAACGCACTGGTTGCGTTCCTCCTCAATGCCTCTGTTGTCCTGTTGGTACGTTCGAAAGAATCCCTCGCGCTTGATCCTCGGTCCTGTTTTTGTCACTTACTCACGAATTTCCACAGATCGGCAAGACCTCGGCTGTTGTCCTCACCATGGCTGGTATCCTCAAGGACATCCTCTTGGTTTGCGCTTCCATGATGATTTTCCGCGATCCCGTCACTCCCCAGCAGTTCTTCGGTTACTCCATCGCGCTGGCCGGTCTGGTTTACTACAAGCTCGGTGCCGAGAAGATTCAGACCCTCAGCACCGATATTCGTCTGCAAGTCGGCGAGTATCGCCGCGCTAACCCTGCCAAGGCTAAGGGTATCGCTATCGGTGTTGTCGCCGTCATCATTCTGCTGGTGCTGTACACCGGTGCTCCCTCCGGCGTTCACCCCACCAACTAGATTGACTGCGCTGTGCGTCCCTCTTTTCTCGATCTGCCGTGCGCAAGAAGGTGAACTTGCACCCTATGCCCGACTATATAATTTTTTTCTCTCTCTCACTTGGCAGCCATTCGGCGTGGCCGCTTTGGAAGATTTTCATGTGACACCATTCACCCGACATTTCACGATAGAATTTGATGGCGTTGGCTTCGTTGTGGTCGGAGTCAACCCGTGTATATTTGGCCGGGAGTTGTTCCTCGTTTTTTTCTGATTCAGTTATTGCTCACGACTGCGTTGGGGACATGTCTTGTGTTGCCCTTGTCCCACTTTTTTCTTGCTCCAGCCCTTTGACGCTCATTGACTCAAACGGACAAAACAAACACCTTGGAGCGTATCCGATTTTGATTTAATTTTACCCAAGGACATGTGCAGTATGTGCATTATTCAAATGAAAGACATGAAAATGATAGACAAGCCCGAGCCTCCGTCGACAGGAATCCAAGGTTCCTCTATGATAGGTCGATGTTTGCATCGCCGCAGCTTCTTTATAAAGATTCTCGTCTCGGTTACATGCATGTCGAGTCCACTTGACCCCCCCCCCCCCCAATTACCTTATGCGCTGGCAAAGACGCCCGGAGTATAGTCAATCACCTGACCCTTTTCCAGCACGCCATCGAGACTCTTAACAAACTCCCGATGCGCCGGATCTTCCTTCACATAATAATCTCGATCCTCGGCGCTGGCGAATTCGACGACGAAAGCATGTGTTATGCCGGCCTTGTCGAGTTGTTCGAGAAACGTAAGTGGTAAGCCATTGAGCATTCACACCACATACACACATACATAGGAAAATGTACACGAGCAGCGGAGGAATCACTGGATGGCACTTGCCTCCAAGGAAAAGAAACGTGGGTTGGGAAGGGTCTCACCTGTAGACCTTCGATGGAGTTGTCGCTTCCTCCCGAGGAAGACTTGATGTAAGATTGATTGGTAGTGGGATGTACACACTTGTCTTTGAGAGCGAGCATCCGATCGCATGTCTGAAAGGAGGGGAAAGGTGTCACGGGCAAGTGTTAGCTTATGGAATCTACGAGACCTGCTGCTCTGGAAGGACTTCGTCTGTCTAGTGCAATGTTGGGAGAGACAAGGGCAAGAGCATGAAAGTGAGGGTTGTTGTCGAGGGATGTTCTCACGTCTTTGATAACGTGGGCGTCGGTGCCAGCTTTGAACGTGAAGAGTACGATGTGAGTGATGGACATTGTGGAGGACGGATTTTTCGGCAGTGTGTTAGTGGAGACGGAGAGACTTGAGGTGTTTACTCCTGGGTTGAGTACCGACGGCAGAATTGATCGTTGATCGAGAGCGTCGTGGTCAGAATTGAATCCTACCTACTTTACAGTGTCTGGGATGGGATGCCGAGGTACTTGTACTTGGCGTGGGGCGGTTTAGCCTTACTCCATACGTGGTACAGGTACAGGTACAGGTACAGGTACTGTTTTGGGAGAGCAAGGACCGTTGCATCAGCATGAACCCCCTCAGCTCCTCAGCTCCCGTTTATCGACTCGACTGGCGAATTGATTGCTGCGGGGCAAGTGTCCAGATCCACGTGATCATTTCTCGAGCGAGTGGGCGAGTCAGCGCGTGAAGAGGAAGAGAGTAACTGCCTGAGTGAATCGTGTCCAATATCTTCCATTCGCACCCTATCGCGAAGCTGATCTGGTCCTGGACGTCTGCCCGACGTGAGATCATGAGATGAAGGTCTCTCCGGGTACGAGTAAAACCTAATCGAATGCCGAGACTCGTTCACAACAAAGACAATTTCCAAATATCAACAAGTCAGAAAGAAGCCGACAGGGACAGCAAGCCTCGACCTCACATTCAACTGCAGAACGACATGTACAGCCATTCTCGTCGTCAATGTAGATTCTCCCGGTCTGGTATCACATGAGTCTTGGTGGATATTCGAGGAGAACTTCGGTATCACCGACTCTGCCAACCTCGTCGGTTGTTGCCCATGGTCGCGTCGTCACTGCTGTGGATGCTGTCACTGTCGCTATTGTGAACAGTCTCCCCGGGCAAGTCTTCTCTGCCATCCTGCCAAGTCGAGCAATTCACGCACCGTTTGGCCTGGATCAAAAAGGGTGAATAAATATCGTCGATCAATTTTCACTGCACGCACCGAAATGAGGAGCTCGAGGGGGTTGAAGATGGTGATTTGGATTTCCCATCCCTACTCCACCTACCTGAACGCTAATGAACTTGCGGCAGTATCGACACCGAACTGTGGGCTTGATGATCTTGTCGTGCGAGACAAACATGTATAAGTGGGCGACGGCGAACAAGGTCAAGCTCACACCTGCGAAATTGAGTAGTGTCTCGACAAACATGCTATATGTACAAGATGCAGGGTTAGTCGGATTCTTGGGAGTCCGTTCTGAACTGATCGGGTCCTCCTTTCAAGAGAATGCGCCCCGTGACGAATCGATGGGTCAGGAGAAATTACGAACCCCCATGCAAGGACCAGTGCTCCGTCATCTCGAGCCTGCTTCAAGGTATTGTAACCGTGCTCCTCGACATAGTTTGGACCAGGTGAGAGCACGGCAAACTTCTGGTCCATGTTTCGATTCAACAGAGGGAGTAAGGATACCACAGGGAGGACCACGTCGGATACGAACGAGGACACTACTTTGGTGAAGGCGTTCGCAATGCTAGAGAAGGCATGGAGGAGGGTTCAGTCAGGAATCTGTGGAGGTCACTGGTCCTCCATTGAAGGCATAAGTGTACAGTTTACACTGTACCGTATACACCAGAGGAGAGAAGGACATACATTAGACCGAGTGCCACCTCGAGGACATTGTCTCGAGCCGCAAAGTTGACAAACGCCAGCCATACGTTCTTCACCTGCGCGCCTGCAGTGTGTCCGACTCGATGCAGGACATTGCTGTTCTCGTCGAGGCCGCGCATTTTTTTTCCCTATCCAGAGGCAGGATTGAATCAATATCAATAGGGGCAGGGGCCAAAGACAGGTTCCAGTGGAGCTGGCTTGGATATTTCGAGTGCGGAAAGGCTTGTTTGAGGGGAGTCCTGAGGATTCAAGATTGACGGGGGATCGACGGGACAGATTCAAGTGGGTAGCGCACAGATCAGGGAAGCCCATGTGCCTAGTGGGGGCTAATGACTCCCTCAGGAAGCAGCCTCCTCGCAGCAGGTATGTTAGTAGCTTCCCAGATACAGTCATTAGTTCTCATGCGATCTACATCAGCGCTCGAGATTCCGCCGGCAATTCTCACATCACATGAAACAGTTGACCTGACGGGCGATCGTGGAGAACGAGCTGAAACACAATGGAAGCAGGCACCTCCCGTCTAGAAACCGACACTGCAAGGCTATATATACTCAGAGACCCCTTGCCACCATGCTCATGATGAAAAAAAACATGGTCACTACCCACTCCATTAGAAGAACAATGGCAATTTTCAATAGGATGGTGAAGGGACGAATTCGTATGTGTGGATATCACGCAGATGCTACTCGTTTATGCGACGAGTAGGACTAAGAACCTCGGATCCCAACTTGACAGTAGACAAGAAGAAGCGACAAAGTATTAACAAAAACAAGAACAAGAGCAATCATTGAATGTAGTACAGTGAAGATCAAGAAAACGGTAGTCAAATGAGCGAGAGAATTGTCGAAAGGGGAGAAGAAGACAGAAAACAAACAAATGGAGTTTGCTGCAAGTAATGGGAGTGCAACGATAAACCTCGGGAAGCAGCCCCGCCCAATTCTTAGGTGAACCACTTTGAAAACGAGCCCTCTGCACGCATTCGAGCACTTGCCACTTCTCATCTGGTCATCACGCGGGACTATCGAATCGAGGGCTCTGCGACTGGCAGGTCGAACTGGTGTGATTGCTCATGTCGCGAGTCCAACGCTTCTCCCCATTCTCGCCAACGATTTCCTGTTGGCTCGAGTTTGCGGCAGATCCGGCGTGGCGCATCCATACCTTTTCACGGGCAAGTTTAAACAATGGTCGCATGTTGGTAAGACAGGCAGCAACGATACCCACGGCGGGTTCGATGCATGTCCACACGCTGGAATTGACCTGGGTGTCTGGGACAGAGTTAGCTTGATGGGCTGACGTGACCTGGTAACAGTCGAGGACTCCGAGAGCCATAATCAACTTACAGGTAATGTCATTGCCAGCTTTGGAGAGGTCGACGAGAGCGACCAATCGAATGATGTCAAAAATGAGTGTCCTGAGTTCCGGGAGCATTAGCAGACGTGACATTCCCATTTCATCTCAATCTCTTGCGAGGATCGAAGGGAGCAAAATCTTACAACAGTCCAAGAATGAAGATGATTGAAAGACCGGTCTTTTGCGCCTTTGAAATGGGCAGACTCCAGACAATATGCATCGGCATGACCAAGATAATGGCGTCCGTCACGATATTGGGGATTTGCAAGCCGTAGTAGAACTTGGCGAGGTCCATACAGCCACCTGGGATCATTGGGTTCCACAGCTTGTCCGTGGGGATGCAGAGGAAGCAACCTGCGAGAATACCACAGGCCGCCCAGAGAATGATAATCAATGACACAACTTGCACGGCGGTTCTCATGGACTTGACGGGGAACAGTCGCTTGTACAGCATCAAGGTGGAGAGCTTGATGGACGCGACACATAGGGTGTACAGAATGGATCCGGTGAAGAGCGTCTGTATGATCACATAGTCAGTCACTGATCACCACAGGTTGGGGATCAGCTCGCTGTCTTTGAGACCTTGAGATAAACCACGAGCTGCTCGGGTTTCACGTATTCGATGTGGGTTCCGAGTCCGTTGTAAAGAACTTTTGAAAGGTTAGATGTAACCCAGAAGGAGCCTGAAACCCCTTGGATGAACAGATTGCCATCCAAAACGATTGACTTACGGACAATACCCGCGATTGAGATGCCCCATTCCCAGATCTAGATTCCGTCAGTACTCGATTGTACACAGTCCCGTTCTCAACGAACTAGGGCTAATCAGACGAAGATACCCACAAGCGCCGAGATCATCAACCAGTCATCTATGAACAGCCCACTTCTGTTGACTTTTCGAGCCAGTATTCGACACACCACTGCAGTGGTAGAGAGAATAAATGCGAAACATGTCGAGGTAATGACTACATGACGTAGGTTGTCATGATTGACCCCAGTGCTTGCCTTTGTGGATGTGGACATTTGGAGGGCATGCACCGGTGGAAACAAGCGCTGAGATCTGACAGAACCCTAGGCAAACGGGTGATAATGAAGGACAAACACAATAGTCGGCATGTTCGTCTATGGACGCACATACTAGATCAATATAAAGGCTAAAGTTAGGTAAGTTGCTCTCGCGCCACCGTGATCAGCCAAACCTTGACAAAATGTCCGAGCTTAACCTTGCGACGACCGGGTCTTCAAGTTCAATGCTCAGCAATGACCTGCTCTTTCCTGCAAAGGTGTTGTGTGGGTAATCTCCTCTTTTCGAACACTTTTGCTCCTGCGAGACAACGGGGCAGCCGAATAGTATGGAGTATGGACACTTCATTGCTTCAACTGAGCCATTGGCGCCTAAGCGACCCTTGCATGCAGGTGGCTGGTGGGTTGCCCTATGAAAGTGGGCATGGTTTCTCCGTCTAGACGGATCCATTTACTTGTTCGGAAGAGGCAAGGAAGACCCGTGAGGATCAATTCTCACTTTCTGAGATGCTTTTGGCGTCTTGTTGACCACACACCGAAGAACAACCCGCGAGGCTTCAACCAGAAATGGATATGTCACTCGCGGAAGGTCCTTGAAGAATATCGTTTTTGCCATTCCTTTTTCAAGGGCAATGTATAACTGCATACCTACTGGTCAGTAGCTCGGAATACTGAGTATTGAGTCAGCGTGCACTTCGACATTTCTATTTTGTGTCTTCAATCGATAGCAAGGTTGCCTTGTTCCGCTACGGATGTACCAGGCCAAGTGTGTCTTTTGCCGTGAATCGCTTTGCACTGAATCTGAGAGGTCCACGGTAAACGATGCATAGTTTTTCTCACAATGTGGCGGCTGTTGAAAACTTGTATCATGGAGATCGAGTATGAATCCAATTTCTGATTAACTTTGTTGCTAATAGCCTTGGATCGGTATTGTGGCTTGTGTAAGTAGCAAATGGCTCTGACGTATCAACTCTGGAAATGCTGTAGAAAGAAGCCATACGAGGCGATCATCAGAAGTGGATTTATTGGGCAATCGGGTAAATGAAGTCGATTATTATAGGTCCCGTGACATCGATCGCTGTTATGCCTTGTTGGAAGTCTAATTCAATGAGAACTCCCTCTTATTGTTGCAAGATGCTAGGGTGGGTAATCAATAATTCAAGTTACGCGACGTGCCTATTGACGGGGCCGAAGAGAACTTGAGATTCACGTATCCGTGTGGGCAGAAAAGTGACAGGTCAGTTGGGAAAGTATACTCCGATTCGTGGAAGGGAGAGTCTTCCATATCTGCGACTCGTCTATCCGCCAAAGATGGAACTGCAGGTATGGTTTTTATCATGTTCAAGGCACCATCTCATTGTACGTGTGCTAACCTTGCAACAGTCACTGTCACTGGATTGCTTCCCGGACGAAAAGAACAATTGACATTCTCTTCCAGAAAAAGATCGAGCAAATATGCAGACGAATATCGGATCCACCTTTGATCGAGTCTGGCTCTGCATGCTGTCACTCCAATGGCACTCTAATGGCACTGTCGAATCACTCATATCTGCACAATCGGTGGCGGTTGCAATCGAGTCGCTCTTCAAAGTCCCTCTCGATCGGGCGGATATCGTCAGGCATGATATTGACTCTCACACAGATCACCATGATACGATGGAAAGTCCGGATGACACAACCCCGTATCTACATGTTTGCGCGTGTCCAGCTCGCAAATGCAACCTCGCTGCTTATGCGACCACCATCTCACTTGGGGTTGCCTTGTTCTTCCCATCCCAATGAGATTCATCGCTGGGAATTGGTTCAAGCGATCACCAAGCGCTCTGAGCTCCCGCATCCATTCACTTCGCGGGCGGCCCTGGATATATCATGGAGGTAGGAGCCGAATACGGGGATGATAGAGTTGCGCCTCGCTCTCGGGCCGCCCTCTCCCTACGCTCCTCCCGGGTTTGGATCTCCTTTTCGTCTTGAATCAATGTGCAACAGGTACAGCAGGTGGCCCGGACACAGTCGGTGCAAATGTCTCCCTCAATACCATACGCCTTGCGCGTCCGAGCATGCTGAACGGTAGCGAGTAACCCTTGATGGTGTCACGCCAATCAGAGGCAGAACAAGATAGCGCACTCGGCTCGAATTTTGACTTACATTGGCAGCCACACAGCAAAGCCATGCCTGTACATGAACCGTTCAATAGATTATATCCCAGCATATTGGTGGGGTCTTGCTTTCGAGACTTCATGGCTAGACGATGCTGAGTTCTCCCATAGAGGATACACGGACAGGTGATACCCAAACAGCACGTGCCAACATTGGAACATTCGCATAGTTCATGGTTCCAGCTTCCACCATGCGCTTCTTGGATTGGATGCATGGATTGACCGGGGTGATGAAAGGCGCCCAGGTCGTTCATCGGGGGTTCCTGCGACGAAGGCACCGCAGGTGTTGCCGGAGGTGGGAAATAAATGGCTTGCGGCGATTGTAATGGATTGGCGTCCGGTTCGACTGGAAATGTTGCCCTTCTTTGAATCCCATGGGATGGAGCCTCATCGTGTGGGTATTTTGGCGGTAGAGGCGAGAGTTGCGACTGGCGATCAGGAGAATTAGGAGGTATGTGAAACGCTGGATGTTGCTCCACCGGCGGACATTGTACGTATGGGCGCAGGTGTGCCTTTTCATCGCTATATCCAGTACTTGTTTCGGGAGACTTATATTGTACGGGAGATCCGTGTTGTGTCGATTGTGGGGTTTCTTTGCAATCTCGATACTGGTTATGCTGGGCATGCTGTAAAGGGAAAGTGGTTGAAGGCTGATGGTGTTGCATACGGAGTGCAGGCTCAACGATCGCGGAATCGTGGACAGCTTGTGCGTGAGGTGCAGTGAACATGGAAGGGTGCAGATCATCGGAGCCTTGCATGTCTCTCGGCGTATTGATAAACGAGTATCGTGGACCGTTTCCTTGCTCTTGACCTTGGCCGAATTGGGTATCCAAGTAAAGCGGTCGATCCATTCTCACGGTTGGTCTCCTCAGAAGGGTTGCAGTTTTTGCCACGGGAGATAGTCCTGGATATCACAACTGACGAGCATAGCAATTTTGGCCAAAAAGCTCGATCAATCGCAGGTGTGAGATGCAATAAGCCAGGCTACCTCAAAGGGTAATCTTATCGTGTCCGGTGCGAGATGACAGCTTTCATACCATGAAAAGTGGCCAGGAAGAGAGAAAGGTCAAAGGCAGAGGGGAACTGCTAGGATATAGTACCTTCGAAAAGGATGTCGTGGTGATGTGCCCGAGTCGACGACGGCCCCGGGCAGACCTCCACTTGGGATGCATGAGGTATGGGGCTAGCTTGAAATCATTCTCAAAGCTCCGTGGTTCGTAGGAAAGCCGTACATTAGAGTGGCGCCCCCGCCGCCCTAATGCATCGTCTTCACATCGCGGGAGCCGCTGGTTGGATTAGAGCCCGCTCGTGTACGACCCTCGGGCGTTAGCCCCATCCTCGTCACACGCAGGCCATCACATCCGCGGCTTGAACGTGGTGCCCATGTGCACGACTCTGGAGCAGGGGATGTGACCACCAAGTGTGGGATGAATTCACAGTGATGCCTGGTCATACTAGCAGGCGGTCGAGCGCTTAGGGTGCAGACCACTGATTTGAGTTCTCACTGCGTCGGTTGACGGGGCTTCTGGTCGCGTGTCTGAGCCTTTCCATCGTGATGAACAGACGACGATGCGACCGAGCTCAGGCCGTCGAAGGTTGGGGGTTTTCATGAAACACGCGCAAGAGATATGCCCTGGTGAGTCATGTATTTGAATGTCAGCTGGAGGTGGTACTCTCTCACTGTCATGTGGAATCAGGTGATCAGAACTCCTGTTGGGACCTCAAATATCATGAACTTGACTTGGAGCTGCTTGGCAGCCGGCCGAGCCAGTCTCAGGTGAACGTCCAAAAACCTCACTCGCTCAAGGCATCCACATAATCTGGCTGTCGTAACTTGGACGACTACGGCTGAGTCCTGACCACTGACAGCACCATCGCCTGCCCACCATTTGATTAACGTGGACACGGTCGATGATGAGAAGTGAAGGATTCTCAGGTGCCTAGAGAACGGAATCCTTCTCATCTCATTGCATCAACAAATACCTCACCTCTTCACAAGTTCACAGTACTACCTTCGTTTACTGTCGAACTATGAGCCTTTTTTTCACCTCCGCTCTCCGGAGGGGGGGGGTTAGTCCCATCGAAATACTGACTCCGTGTGGACGTATTTTTTTTCGCCTCCGGATTTTGACGTCCCTGCGAGAAATCTCACTTTTTAGAGATGGTGACTGCCTGAACAACATCTGTGATACTCTCCATCCCAGGATCGTCTCGGTGGGTCTGGCAGACCTGGAATGCTCGCAAGAATTAAAGCTAACGCCACCATCTCCGCCGGCAGCCCCGGAATAAGGCTGATTGTGCCACAGTGCTCGGCGGTAATTGAATCATGAATGGCAGCATCACCGCTAGAGCATCAACGTACGATGGTGTTGTCTACATGCACAAGGATGTCGTGTACTGAACAACCTTCAGCTGGTCACAGAGGAATTGTCGCTGTGGAAAATCCGACGATAATTGTGCGACAACCGGGCTTTCTTTTCCGTTGTTTGATTCTCGTTCGATCGTGTTTGTCTATCACATCTCTGCAAAATTGGTCCACGCAGCGGTCGATGCTTGATTAAGACGGTCGGCTTCTGAGTCAGAAGCTCTGCTCGGCCTCTCTGAGAGCTTAGAGAGCTCATATTATAGAACAGTACGTAAAAAAAAAAACATCTGTCGACCAAGAGGTAGGATCGATGATCTTCCGGCCTGGTTCTGATGATAGACTTCGCTCGATGAATGGGAAGTGTACGCCAATTCCAGGACCATATCGATCTCCTTGACAATGGTGGCCCGGATCGGAATGGAAATGGGCTTCATTGGGTATAGTGACCAGAATAGGGAGGCTTTTTCTCGCGATGGTCACCAATCTCGACCTTGACTCCGAGGTAGACGTTATCCCGTTGGGCTGCGCCCAGCACAACAGAAAAAAGTCCATCATAGTCCAACCGTAAGAGGCTGCTGTGATCAACAGCAAACCCTAGAGAGCCTATGATCGAGGTGTCCTACCAAGCGGCTCTTCTCGGAACTCACGGGATGAGTAAGTCAGCATGATACAATGATTCGCGTCTCATATACATCCAGCTCAGATCTCGCTCGCTTGTGCTCTTACACACACAGCCATGAATATCTCCCGCGTGGCTCGATGATTTGCCAACAATCGAGTTTCCGGTGCGCCGTCGAATCCTTTCAAGGATGTGCGAGATCATCGAGGTATGCGCCTCCCACAAGGGTCACAGATTGCTGGCTATCTCAATTCGGAAGCAATAGCTGGCAGAAGCCTCAATTTTGGATCTCGTAGTCACCAACCTTGTCTCGTAAAGGCTGCACGCCTTTATGAGGAACCGCGGATTGGTCAGAAGGCACCGCCGAGTGAGTTTCCACCGCCAAGAAAATGATCGGCCCGAAAAACTTTCTTATCCCTTGGGTTCCTGACCCCACATTGTGAGCTTGAGCATCGCGGAAATTACCATGAGCTTCAAGGTCGTAGCATGCTTCACTGAGCCGAAGGGAAGAGTGATCTCACACCCAAAGATTGGAGCTTGAGAAAGTTGTGCGACAGATGGTGGTCAGTCGTCAAAGAGCCCAAAGGAGGGCCAGAGGAGACCTCATGGGCATTCATTGTTTGAGGACGAATTCTCAATGTCTTATTGTTATCGGTCTCATGGATATCCTGCCCGGACCTTGTGTGGTATGATTCTTGACCCTTGCAGATCTTGGGGCCCATTGTACCCCTGTGCGCCCTGCCCAAGAACACGAGATGGAGAGTGTTCGTGTGGTGTTTCCTCAGACAGCTTTGTTCTTCGCAGAGCCTCGCACCTCGCACTCGCCGTGGAAGGGTGCACCTATGTTGCCGCGGACAGTGTGATTGATACAATGCGGTGAAAGGAATATGGCATTCAGTTGGAGTGGTCGCCCATCATTCCGATCCAATGGCTCCTCGATCGATCGTCGCGCTGTGATTGAGCGTCTTCTGTGGTTGAATATCCCAAGCAGTCCTGTATGTATTCGTCATTTCGCTGTCGGCTGCGTATCATTCTGCGATGCAGTCTTTGATCGACCTCGTGACAAGAAATGAAAAATATCTTAGGCGTGCCTGTTTTGCCAGGACGTCGCGGTCTGGGCAAAACTGGTCTGCTAGTACTCCACAGATGAATCAGTTCCTCATCATATCCATTCTTACCCGAGTGCTGACGGGCTATCCGCGTCATGATGTGCCAAGCTTGATATCGAGTAATCTGCCGAAGAAGAACAACCGACCCTCTGACACGGTGAGTAGGAGGCCGGACTGCAGCGTTTATAAAGTACATCTACTACTATGTGTACTGTATAATATGTAAATTACTATGTAGAATGTGTTCAGGTATGTTTAATATGCAATATGTACAAGCGTCCGTCACATCTGGTGACGTGCTGGATTCAGGACTGACTCGAGTCCATACATTATCATCAACTCGTACGCATGGCTCAGATCTCCATTCATCAGTCCTTGTGCAAGCTTATCTCGAGGGTCCGAGAACTCTCCTGCATGCCCGGCTACCACGACTGCGACCACGCAGACCTGACTCTGTCTCTCTCTCTCTCCCCCATTGCTGCCAGACCACCTACCGTTTGGGTCCGGCTTGCGCACCCGATGTCATGAGCAACTGAGTTCCGCGAGTCGTCTTCAAGGTTCCGCCCTCCTGGATTCCTCGCTCGCATTAGTGTTGACTTGGAGGGCTCGGTCGATTGTTCTTTGCTTTCCCACCGATCCTCCCTTTCTTCCCACCGTTTCCAACCTTTCCACCGTCGCCTTCTCCCTTGTGTTTTGCGACACGTTCGGTCCGGGAGTCGACTTGAGTCTCGACTCTTATCTTGGCTGTCGCATAAAGTGCGGTCAACTGTCCAGCCTGTAAGATCCCGTGCTGGTACAACGTGACCCATAGATTTCCAACCGCTTGAACGACCCACTCTTATAGAAAAAGAAGCGATGCCAGAAACAGGAAAAAGGAGCCCGGAGTGAAGAAGACCAGAAAAAGGAAGCAGGCTACGACATTTAAAGATCGGAAGTGGAATAAAACAAAATATGCCTATGTGAAGAGAAAGCTAAACGGAACCCCCTAGTACTATATTTATTATTATCATTGCGATTATTCTTAATTTACTACCACTTTTTTGTTTCCTGGGCTCCATTCACTACTACTCTTAACAAGATTAACAATTAAAAAAAAAAAAGGATCAGACCGCCTTGCTAGGGCGGCTTCGAAACACCCAGTCAAACTTCCTCCTCCCCCAGTTCTCCGCTCCACTCATCTGCTTCGATTGCCTTCGTGACGCCAACTTCTCTTCTGAATCGCTCGAAATCATCGCTCCCCGACCGAACCGTCCGACCCTCCCCCGCCTCTTGACGGATCGCAAGCTCGCGCGTCTCCTGCAGTTCGACTCTTTTCGTCTCTGAGGAGTTGCTGAATCCAGATCTGACCTGGAAGCTCACCCTCCATCGAACCAACCATCGCCGGCTCCGCTTTCCTTTCTTCCGACCGTCGCGGCCTAACCAATGTCCTATCCATGTCAAGCCCGCCGCCCGCTGCCGAAAACACTCGATTTGACCCCCTGGTGACACCTGCCACGCCTGTCCATCATGATTGCTCGAGGACGGAGCGAAATGCGCCAAACTCACGTCACCACTCGCAGAGTCAACGCCCATTCCAGGGGGCTCAACAAACGCAATCCCCGTCTCGCGCAGAATCCCCCACTATCACCCGGCAATGGTCTCAACCCACTCCTGCCACGGCTCTCAAAAGGGCTTCGTCGATCCCTTTGGAGACCTTCCCCCGGTCGGCCAGCACAACTCAATCCCCCCAACTGACCGAACGGGACAGTATCTTCGCGACACACTATCTTCCATCGGACAGCGCCGCAACTACCCCACAAATTTCCCCCGAGACCCCGACGGACAATGGCCAGGTCAACGCAATCCCTGGTCTAGATGATACACCGGGGTCGCCCAATCTCTCCATCAAAACCTCCCTCCGCCGCTCCCCCGTTGACTCTACCCCCATGGAAGTGGACGTCCGCAGGCATTTCCCTTTGCGCTCCGCTTCCGTGTACTCCACTGCGCAAGCTGGTGGACTTTCTCGTTTACGCTCCTCCATCTCCTCTGGCGTGAAGCTACACAGTACGGAACCACAGACCGCTCGTCGTTCGCAGCCGTATGGGACCGCGCTTGGCGCAAGCAAGGAGCTGCAAGGTCTGAAAAGTGGCCCCGCGGATCGCAACCTTCTTCCTTCAGCGTTGGATCATGGCTCGCAGCCACCGCAGTTATTGACGTCCTCTGCATCCGGGCAGGCCTGGTCGGAGGTCAAACAGGAATCGAACCCTGACTCCTCACGAATAGAATCTGCCCGGGGCATACCGCTGGAACGGGGCTCGAGCAGAGGTCGTCCAGGTCGGGTGGACAAGTCGATCGAGGCAGATATCAGCAACGTGGAACCGGCCTCACACGTACGAAGCCGCAAGTCCAGTCATTTCCTCGGCCTGTTCAAGGAGAATACCACCTCGCCGGATCGGAAGCGAAGAGAAGATCGCACTCCCCAGCACGATGAAATATCTGGCCAACCGGAGGTCAACATGGGGATTGAGCATCCAAATCTGCGGTTAGTCGCGGCGGAGGACGAGGGCTTGTTGCGAAAAAGCATTTCGTTGCCGTCCCTCTCGGACGGCCATGCGTTCGATTCCAAAGATCAGACCGATAGGTCGCAGCAGCGTGACGAACGACACAACGCAGAGCCTCAGAAACGCCCTGCATTTGCTTTGCCACATAGTCTCCTCGAGGAGATCCGGAATTTTCATTTAACTCCAGGTGGAGGACGCGGGTCCTCCTTTTCAAAGAGCATTCCTACCCAGTATGCCGAAAGAGGGCGTGACTACTTCCAGCAAGAGCCCCACGTGGACCGGTACTCCGAATCTCTTAGTTCCGTCGAGGAAGCAGAGCGCCGCCCATCGGAACGATTTGGGGATGATGATGACGAAGAAAAAGAGCAGATCTCCTCTGCCGTATACTTCCCTCATGAGCGTGTCGCTGTCTCAGAAGAGGCTGATGTCGGACACTCAATAGTCGCAGATTCTGAAACAATCCAGCCGCTCCAGATATCGGCGGCGGAACAAGGTCACGAGCTCACGTTGGTCCCCAAGGAAACAAACCCTTTATCTGAACAGGGGGTCAGCAAAGTGGACATTTCTTTCCGATCTAAAACCGAGAGCAAGACTTTCTATGGTGAACTTGGAGCAGGGCGACAACCATTCGAAAATGTCCCAGAGAAGCCTCTTACGGCGATCTCGGAGCGTAGTTATGATTCTACTTGCGAATCAGAGATGCCATCGGCTGACGAAAGTGGCCTCTCCGTGCATGACGAATCCAGTCTTACAGACGACCCTGATATCACCCCGACGGCGACACCGACTCAACGCTCGCGATTCCCAGCTAAAGCAAAGCGCAAGGCCACTGCCCCACTTGGAGCCGTCGAACTGAAGCCCTATCGACATCAAGTTGGCGGTCATACCACTGTGTTTCGGTTCTCCAGACGCGCAGTTTGCAAACAACTTAATAATAGAGAAAACGAATTCTATGAGCGCATCGAAAGGAGGCATCCTGATATGCTTGTGTTCCTACCTAGGTATGCCCCTCACTTCATATTTGCCTCGCGAGGCGTATTTCTTGCACCTCACACATTCTTCTGTGGGCGTTAGCACTTCATTTCCTCCGAACGAGGCTAATCAATTTCAGGTACATTGGAGTTCTCAATGTCACGTTTTCAAAGACTTCGAAACGCTCAAAGCAATCTTCTGATCATGCGGCCCAAGAAGTAGCCGAGGGTAATCGCGTCAATGGGGCATCGATCCCGCAAACCCCATCAATCCAAAGTCCAGAGCCTCAGCGCATTGTGAGCCAGAGCCAGGTGACAGGCGTGATCCCGAAAGTAATTCTTGAAAACAACCGGCACATCATCCCTGCCGATCTGTTTTCTCGTAGTCATCGTTCTCGACTTTTGGATGATACGATGATGGGACGACCCCGCTCAGCAGATGGGCTCAGCAAGCTCTCCACCGAGTCCGATCCGTCTCTGAGAAAGCGCAACAAAATTTGGGGCGCCACGACAGTGAACCGAAAACTCCAAGAACAAGTTCTGCGAGAGGTCTTCAGCCCCCCGGCGATTCACCATCACCGTCGTCATCCTCGCGGGCACTTACAGCTACCGCGGGCATCATCTGACATCCCACGTCGGCGAGGTAATCTATCTGAGGACCACACTGCTAGTAGTCGCACCACTCCATTGGCACCGAAAGATGTCTCGCCGGTTGCAGCTGCGAAGAAAATCTCTCAACCAGCCGAGGGCCAAACCCTATCATCTTCAGCCTCCACTGCTCTAGATGAGAATCGTAACCGCCTTGAGAAGGTCAAGACGCAGGACGAGCCATCACGATCGACCTCTCTGAACCGTGGTCAGCAAAAGCGCCGACGTCACTCTGGCGGTGGCCTCCAGCGGCGTGGCAGCATTGACTCGCCGAATCCCGAGCTTGTGTTCTTTGATGATGAGGGATACGGTGGTGACAAAGAGGATGAAATTTTCTCTATGGACAGCGATGGCCCTAGTGCCTCGACTGACTCTCTGTCTTTCAAGCCGCCTTCGTCTTCTCCCTCGGCAAACACCTCTGTGTGTGAACATGGTTCAGCCAGTGTTCAAGCGGAACCATCGACAGCGACACCCAAAGAGATGTCGACAAAAGAAGATGCCGAAGATGTGAGCGCTCCTTTGCCGAGTAACCCGAAAGAAGCGCAGCTCAGCAAGGATGAACGTGTTCAGTTCTTCCTCCTGCTGGAAGATTTGACCGCCGGTATGAACCGACCTTGCGTACTCGATCTGAAGATGGGTACTCGACAGTATGGCATCGAGGCCACTGAGAAAAAGAAGAAGTCCCAGCGGCGAAAATGTCAGTCGACCACTTCTCAGCAGCTTGGCGTCCGTCTATGCGGAATGCAAGCCTGGAATGTGAAGAAGCAAGAGTACATTTTCGAGGACAAATACTTTGGTCGAGACTTGAAGTCTGGCAAAGAATTCCAGGACGCGTTGACACGATTTCTCTTCGACGGGGTCAGCTATGCGAGCGTTGCTAAAAAGATTCCTGTGATCTTGGAGAAGCTTTCTCTGTTGGAACATATGATTCGCAAGCTGGACCGATACCGCCTCTACGCGAGCAGTCTGCTGATTTTGTATGATGGCGAGCAAAGTCCACCTCCGCCGCCCACACCTGGGCAACCCGGCGAGCCTCCATCTCTCCAGCGTCGGATCTCCGACGATGGACATAATAATATCGATGTACAGCTGAAGATCGTGGATTTTGCCAATTGTGTGACGGGTGAGGATGAGTTACCACCGGACACGCCCTGCCCACCTCATCATCCCAATGACATCGACCGAGGATATCTGCGAGGTCTGCGTACTCTCAAAATGTACTTCCAAAGAATTTTGAGAGAAGTGACCCAAGATGAGTTCGTGGAACGGGGTGAAGGGGAAGCCGTTGCCCTTGGATCACGGCCTGTCGTTCGTGATGTCGCCTCCGATCAATTTTGGGATGAAGGTGTCGTGGAGACTGACGTTGGGGAAGTCAGTTTTTGACCTTGTCATTTCTCTCCGCAACATTCATACCTTGGATTGTTCATCGCAACATAGATCCTGAGTTTCAAATTCCCCCCCTCCGCTTGCCTTTTTTTGCGCTCTCTTCGTCGTCTTCTTTTATTGGTCTATTATTTTATTCCCCTATTTCATTGTCTTGTCACTACTTGCCGGGGTTAGGTGGAGTTTGGTCAATACCCGGACCCTGTTTTGCTTTCGGTTGAGCCCCTTTTCTTTTCATTCCGGACTTCAGACACTTATTGTGCTTTCGTGGCTGGGTATTTTTTTGCCTTTGATTTCTCGTTGGATGTGTATCCTGTCTCGAAGGGACCAGGGGCTATGAGTAACGAACTCCAACGGATGCTTCATGACACTCGCGATTGCGTGGTTGCACTTAGAAATTTTGTTGGCTTCTGCGTTTGCGGCCCTTGTCACTCTGTCTTCACTATACCTCTGCTTGGTTCTCGCAATACCTCATTATACCAAGCGTTTCACTTCTCATATTTGTTTTATTGCAAATGATTAGGTCTTTTGATCGTTGATTGATATTCATGCAAGCAAAAAAAGGGCTGGTGACACACTCTACGGTTCTGAAAATGGTCATTCGTTCGAATTAGACTAATTATTTGGTAGTAATTCAATCTTTATCCAGGGCATCAGTTTCCATGACGAGCCGATCCATGTTGGTAGAGCCTGTCGATTTGACGGCGAGGTCTCGTTTTCAACGGCTGTGAGGCTTCCCATATGGATATTTTGTAGAGTACTGCGGGCTTTCCGAAGGATGCGCATGTCTTCAAGCAAAGCTCAAAATTGTCGTTAGAGTGACACAATAGCGGGACGACACTTTACCAGAATGGATATGCACCAAAGGGGAGATTTTCCTGCGTCTGCCTCTGTCTGAGCGAGATTGTCAGCGAATCGGCCGTACGCATCCTGTCATTGTACTCCTACTGAGTACTCAGTACTGAGTAGTGAGTAAATACTGACTACAGTCGCCTGTGAGTCCCCTTAGTGATGTAGTGTTGTGTCGGATGATCAGGCATTTTGGGCTCTTATCTTATCTTCTATCTGCAGCCAAGCAATGACGTACGCCGACTCTCCAATACCTAAGTCGGGGATAATCACGTGGCCGACCGAGAAGCGTACCCCCAGCGTAATGTCAGATGCGCCCGCATTCGTCACCGTCTCTTCTCCGCACGACTGAGTCAGCCTCTGGAGCTCCAGTTTCCCACCACAACAGCTCATTCTGGTCGGGCAATCGTTTGAATTTCGTATACCCATCTTGGGAGTCGCAAGAAATCTCGCTCGACGAACTTTGCGCTTTCCCAAACAGCCTTATAGATGGGACATCATTCGAGCTATTCCATCCGTCTATCCATGTCAAGGCCCACCTGATCGACCAGGGCGGCCCACCAGTTAACCCAACATACCAGCTGACCGGGGACCGACTTATCTCTAACGCTCAGCCTGCAGTCACTCAGCAAGCCACGGAGCAGCGCTCTTAGGCTAGACTTACCCCGCAGGCTCGGGCTCATTGATAGCAAGAATTCCAGCAAGCACAAGTGATTTGCTTCGTCCATTTCCGCCGACTTGCGCCTAGCCACACGCCGACTAACGATCACTGCACAATTAGCCTCAATATGCCGGGGCTTCATGGCCAGGGTGAACAGTCTATCGACAAGCGTGACTTTGACGCAAATCGGCCTCTTTTGCTAGGCACAGACGCGGACGGCGCGACTGAGGAATGGATACCCAAGCCAGGCCGGTCACGACCTGTATCGAGTGATTCGCGTCGTTCGGGCGAGAGCAGACGCATGGCTGGAAGTGAGGATGGACTTCTCAGTGATGTTGTCGAGGGTATTGTCGAGCGCGATCGGCAGCACATGCAGAAGGAGGTCATTCGCGCCTTGAGCTTCATCTGGGGTGTTGTCACTTGGTATGTTTACCCCGACTGTTCGGAAAATAGCACAAAGCCTTCCAGAATAATCTGCTCGACCGCTGCTAACTCACTTTTTGTGTCATTGGTATTGCAGCCTGGGAGCCGGTAGTATCACAGCATTCTCATTATACGGACATCTCCTGCTCACTCGACTAAGATACACACAACTTCAAGTCAACACTGTCTCCATCGCGGCCGAGGTCGCACTCTACCTACTCGCGCCTCTGTTCGGATATCTCTGTGATCGATACAGTCCATCTCCTCTGGCGCTGTTCTCCGGTGCTCTGTTTGGAATAGGATACTTTGTCGCCGCCCTGGCATATCGTAGCGGGCCTCCTGTCGAAGCCGGTGGTACTGGCTGGCCGTTCTGGGTCATGGTCCTGGCGTTCATCGCCATCGGCATGGGTACAAGCTGTATGTACCTCGCTGCCGTCGCTACCTGCGCCAAGAACTACGGTCGCGGCAAACATAAGGGGATTATGCTCGCAATTCCGATCGCCGCATTTGGTCTCAGTGGGATGTGGCAAAGCCAGCTTGCGACGTACGTGCTGTGTGAGCGAACCCCCGACGGGACTCGTGGGGATGTTGACGTGTTCCGGTACTTTATGTTTCTGTCCATTCTATTGCTGGTGACAGGGGTCATTGGCATGTTTGCTCTGCGCATCGTCGATGGAGATGAAGAAAAATACATTGACGAGACGGTTGAAGAATTGGAGCGAAGTGGACTGCTTGAAGAGAGCGAGTTCTTTCGACCTCGAAACGCGATCCAGTCTGTTCTAGAGTTCGGAACGTTTGGAGAAAACGGCGACAATCAATCCATGACCCTGTCCGAGGAAGAGCGCGAGCAGCAGCGACTCGAGAAGGAACGGGAGGAAGATGAACGTCGCAAGAAAAACTGGTTACTTAATTATGAAACGCGCGTCTTCCTTCGTGATCCTACTATGTGGTGGCTTGCGATGGGTTTCTTCCTAGTCACCGGACCTGGCGAATCTTACATCAACAACGTAGGTTTTTCCATCCTCTACCATTTCTGACGTATCTCGTCTGTTTGACTAACGTCTCTTACAGCTGGGCACAATTATTCCAACTTTGACCCCAATCTCTTACAGTCCAGATGACGCGCCGCCAGCTGGTCTGCCCTCAACGCACGTCACAACTGTAGCCCTGACATCAACAATCGCCCGAATTCTCACTGGAACTCTCACGGACTTCTTCGCGCCTCCAGCAACACACCCCTTCCCTCCCATGCCCGAAGATTCCCGTCTCCGTCCCACCACACCGAGTCCGAAACGCCTCACCATCTCCAGAATGACATTCCTTCTTCCTTCCGCTTTCCTCCTAGCAATCGGCTACTTGCTGCTCTCGACCCCGCTGCCCTTACAACAGCCTTCCGTCTTCCACCTCACTACTGGCCTGGTCGGTTTTGGCTACGGAAGCGCCTTTTCACTCACGCCGATTATCATCTCGGTGGTTTGGGGCGTTGAGAATTTCGCCACTAATTGGGGTATCGTGGCTATGATGCCGGCTCCCGGTGCAGCGCTGTGGGGCGTCGTCTACTCTGCTGCTTATCAGCGGGCGGTCGATGGCGGTTCTGGGCCTGAATCTCCTAGCGGAGAATGTCATGGCTGGCGATGTTATGGACCCTGGTCCGTTGGCTGCACAATCAGCGTGTTTGTTGCCATGATGGCCTGGACAGCGGCATGGAGGGGATGGAGGCGGAAGGGAGTTGTTGTCTGATCTTGATACATGTTCTGTTCATCTACACATATTTACTTATCGGCGTTAAAGCCTTGCTCTGCTTCCATTTATCTTTATATTTCATGTTGCGAAGCATGCTACATAAATAGACGGGAGGGAACCATCGTGGGCATTGCTGGTATCTGATTATCCTGTCACACTCATCTACCTTGTTCAATGTGCATGATAAATGTAGGCCAGGGATTGTTCATTGCGCAAACAAATAGCCTCTCCCTGAGTGGGCTGGGTTTTTGCGGCTATCCTCGATCATGTGCTTTACTAATGTGTAAATTCTAGATGTCCGTTGAGGAAGCGTCAAGGCCCGTAAAAACCTTGTACAAGCGTCGGCTCGCAGCTGGTCCTATACGGGCATCGGACAGAGCGCCGTTCTTATTTGCGGATTTCTACACGGCCACACTCGGTCAGCAATGCTACAAGACAACACGAAGAAATGAAATGACCTCTGAAGGCCTGCACAATTCACATACCTTAACATCTTCCAGCATCCCGGGGCCATGCCTTTGCATTCCCTGGACCAAGTCCGTGACAGAAGAATATTGTGCCGCAATGCCATATGCCATGGAAGCAGTGACTCGATTGACCTCTTGCAGCATTTTCACAAAGGTGTCTTGTTTGCTATCACCGGTCTTGACCTGTCCGGTTTCCATACAAAATGATGCATCATGGGCATTTGAACGTTCCCATCGATACAGATTGGTGGATATATGCTCAGTGAACAATTTGATCCATTCTGCAGACTCGGCTGGTGCCGCGGTATGATGAATTAGACATGAATGTGCGACTTGTAACTCGAGAAGGCCATCTTCAACCTCGTCGGGATCGACAGGCGGCCCATCCACGGGTTTACGCGTTGCTTTTCTTCCTCGTCGAGAGGCAGGACCTTCTTCTGTGGGCATTGGCTCTGGCGCAGCTTGGCGTAACACCTCGGCCACATAAGCCCTGTTTCGGGCGTTTCCGTGCTTTTTCATCAAAGATGTGAGTCCCTCAATCAAGTAGATGATGGTGTATCCTGGATAGGCGCTTTTGAGCTTCATCACATGCTCTTCCAGCGATTCCGTCTCTTCTCCCCCTTCAGACTGAACAACCATGTCAACAAAAAGCTGTGCAGGTACCAGACAAAGCACCTGCTTTTCTGCGGCAATGTGAAATGGCGCTGGCTCCCAATGACCAAGGTTGTCATTGTACTTTGCATTCATCTTCCGACGCCATTTCACCACATTAGGAATCGGACCGGTGAAGAAATGATGTTCAACATTTAGTCGTTTCATGTATTCCTCGGACTGATTCCCGACGCTTGTATTCTTCAGGGAGTCCGACATATCAATTATCATTTCTGCAGTAGAATTCTTCTTGTCCGTCTTTAACTTATTCACATCGGCAAGGTCCGCTGCCAGCTGCTTTTCTCTTGCCTTTTCCTCTTTCAGTCTTTGCTTCCGTTCCCTCTCGAGCTGTTTCTCAACGTCTTTCAGGGCTTTTGCTTCGGCTCGTGCTTTTGCTCTGGCTTCTTTCTCTTCCGTGCTGAGCTTGGCAGATTTCTTCGCCAGGGGCCGGGGCGCTTCCGGCTCATCGATATCGTCACATACATCAGCCATGCCTTGATTGGCCCTGATAGTGATGTGAGAGTTTCGAGCACTCGGCCTGGGCTTTGCTTCAGATCGGGTGACGCTTGCAATGGGTACAGTCTCAATGGCAGACAGCAGCGCGGCAGTCTTGCTGGAGAACTTTGATTTCGGGGCGTCCTCAATATCAGAAGAGGCGCCAAATGGATCATTGGCGCCTGCAAACAGAAATGGGTCGCTAAACTCATCTATTTCATCCCGCCTGGCATGGGAATTTCCGCCCTTTGTTGCCGGCCATGAGTTGTTCTCGTCGTCGTCGTCAAGGATGATCAGGTTGAGATCTTTGTTGGAATCATATGTTTGCGTTGTATTTTTTCGAGAAAGTTCAGGTGCAGACGAAGTGAAGACAATCGAGTCGAAGTCGTCCACCTCGTGCTGTGGTGGAAGTCCCAAGGGAGTTGATTTTGATTTTGAGGGCGGAGGAATTATGTCGTCGTCGGAGAAAGAAAATATATGCGCATCTTTCCCAGATACTGCTCTGCTCTCGATGGCATTGTGTACAGAGGAGCTCTTCTCACGGCTCACACGGCGTTTCTTCGCTGGCTTGTCGGGGACGATGTCCGATAAGCCCGGTATGTCGAATACTGAATCGGACGAGAAAAGGGCCACATTGGCCGCGAGACCAGCCGCCGTCGATCGTGGCTTCGGGAGTATTTGGGCTGCTGGTCTCGGGTCTTCAGGAAGAGGCGAATCTGAAGAGATGAGGTCAATAACCTCTGGCATGGCGGATGGATGACAAGGACACGAGGGATACGCGCTTCGGGTCCAACGCGGCGTCACGAAGTCATGTGACCTTGCCACAGTATTGCACAACAGTGATAGTAGATCTGAGATCAAGGAGTCAAGGTAGAACGAGCAGGGTATTATTTGTTTGGGTGAAAGGATGCTACAAACACTACCGCCTATATAGTAGGATCGCCAACAAAACTGCAAGAATCGATCCAAGAACAACAAGTACGACCAATACTTGCTGCCAGCCACGGAAGGTACGCCTGTCCGCGGATAACATCTTTGAGATCTCCTCCTCAAGCCGACCACCCATGGCAGCGAGTGAAAAGTGCTGCTGGACCCTTGCTTTTCCTGCTTGCGACATGATCTCCCTCTCATTTTCGGACATTTGATACAGAACCTTCTCAATGACCGCCGTCCACTCGTCAACAGCCTGGGCGTCTCGAAGCCAGCCCGTTTCGCCCTCGACAATTGTCTCAAGCGGACCGCCTGTGTTGGATGCCAGCACGGGCAAGCCAGCAAACATCGCCTCGACTGGGACGATTCCAAAATGTTCATTCACTGGCGTATACAGTAAAAGCTTCGACTGAGCTAGTAATGTGTTTTTGAAAGCTGTCGGGACGGAGAGCAAGAAAAGAACATCAATCTCATCGGGGATTGAGAGGGCTGAGACTACTGTCTTAGCCGTAGCCGTCTTCAACCCAAGACCCTTTGCTAGATCATCAAGTTCTTGATGGTATTGCACGTTCTCTTGAACACGATTATCGTAGCCACCTGCGCGGGAGGTCGATTAGTCCATGAATCCACTAGTGTAAGCCATGTCCGAGACTCGTCGAAAAGCAGTACTCACCAGCAATGATTAGCCGTGTTCCAGCTCTTTTCTCAGGCCGCAGACCATTGTATGCGCGAATGGCTAGGCCCATGTCCTTCTTTCGCTCAAAGCGATTGATACTCAGCAGCAATTTCCTTCCACCCCAAAGCACATCATCTTCCTCTTTGACAGGAATGTCAGTCTTGGTCGTCGTATCAACACATGGGTAGAGAACTTGAACGTCGCCAAGTTTGTCTGTCCCAAAAACATCGTGGACCACCCCGCGAGAGAAATTAGAATTCGCAACAACCCGGTCAGACGCACTCATCGCCCATCCCTCAAACCAGTCAAATGGATATCGATACAAGAGCTTGGCCAGGCGAAGAAGAGACCCGCCTTCGTTCCGTCGTGCAAGCAGCTGGTCGGGGAAATGGCAGTAGAACAGGATTCTCTGCCGCCGAGACTTGCGAGGTCTTGCGAACGATTTCAAAATCGGTACACATGCAGGTAATTGGTCAACGATGAAGATGTCATCTGAATCTCCAGATCCAGTGGACTTTGCTGAACCCATTGTCTGTTTGAGCTCTGACAAGAGCGACACGGTAAGATGAAGCTGGCGCAATGAGGCCATGAGAATATGAAACCTGCCGAAGATGTGCGCTGGGAAAATTGTGTTCCCGCGCACTTGAACGTCTAATGTGCCATCGCGCGCTTCGTCGAAACAATGTGACTTGTCGCAGTGCGAAGTGTATATCGTGACTCGGTGGCCGTGGTTTTGAAGGGCCAGCGCAACGTCAATGATCAATCGTTCGGCTCCGCCAATGCCTAGATCTGGGTGGATGATTGTAACATTGGCTGAGTCAGAGCTCGGCATTGTACCTGTGTTCTCTTTTCTCGTCGTCAATGGATGTTTAATCGACAATTAATGGTGTCCTCAGCGCGTGCCGCGATAGTTGCGATTAAGACACGTGGGGAGTACGTCATCACATGACGAGTATCACCCCAAGCTAAACGCGCTGTTCGATACCAAAAACTACGGTACGATCTTCGAAAATTAGCCTTGTCCACGGCATTTTGAATCGCAACCGATACACTTTCATTACGAATATCAATGGCGCCACTTCCAATTATTCATCGCCCGTACACAAATCGGTAGGGAGGATTAGCCGGGCAGCCGTGCATTCAACTCCTCTATATCCCTGGGAGTCAGCATCGTGGCATGCCTATGAACACTCAATAGACGAGGCACCACTGAACTGGAGGCACACACGCTTCCACCAAGAACGATATTGGATTGACAAATGTATATATCTCGCGAAACAAGCACATCACGTATTGATCGGCTCATATTTAAAAATGGTCCCGCAGTCACCTTCAATGTAAAGAGCATTAGGATTGCTTGGATGTACCGCAAATTTATATGACAAGGAATAAGGGGTAATGAAGAATAGACTTAATCTGTACATGATAGCTGCCTATCGCGTTGATACGATGGACGTTTGGAAGGAGAAGAAGAGAAGAAGAAGAAGAAGGGCAAAAAACATCAACGTCAAGGCAAAATAGGTATCGAATGATCAATGTCAGAATGAAAGTGCTTCTCATAATACAACGAACTTGTATGGAATCCATCAATGGCAAGCGGCGGCAGGCAGGTCCATATCCAAAGAAAAAAGACAGAACAACAACAGGCACAAAAATTGAAATGAAGAGGGATATCAGAAAGGGGCGATTCTCGGCATGCATATCCATCATCAGCGTTACGAGTTGTGGCGGAAAGGAAAAGCGCGCACGTCATGCTTCAACACGAGTGTCAAACCTTCTATAGAAAGAGAAATCTCTGGAATCAAGGTGCGAATGACCTTGCTTAGAAGCAGTTCAGTGTGCTCTTCTTCTTTTTCTTGTTGAGCGCATTCATACGCTCCTCAAGCTGAGCTCGGGCGGCTTCAGCTTCCTTACGCGCACTGCGCTCTTCTTCCACGGCTTGAAGAGAAAGGCGCGCAGAGTTGCGTTCTTTCTTCAGACTGGAAAGCTCGTCCTCGAGCGCCCATGCCTTCTTTTTCCAGGTTTCGCAGTCGGTCTTGACTTTGTTGCTCTGAGTTTCAAGGTCACCAAGGGCTTCCTCGAGCGTAGCAGTCAATTGCTTCTCCGCGTACAAGTGCTTTTCAATAGTACGGATGCGAGCTTCCTGGTCTTCAACAAGCTGAGCGCTGACTAGTTCCTTGCTCGCGTGACGTGAGTTAGGTGGAGACACACTGCTCGTGCCATTGGTGGCAGACGCAATGGTCGGGAGGGGAGGCAGAGGAATAGCAGGAGGAGGTGATGGCAAGGACGCAGCTGATGCGCTCTTGCGCAGGTTGGAGGTGAGAGAACTACTGCGATCATGAGAGATATCACCTGTTCCGTTCTTCAGCTGGAGCTCAAGCTGCTCAATGCGAACGCGGTAGGTGTCAATGTCCTTTTCAAGAATAACGATCTTGGCTTTCGCGTCTTCCAGTGCTTGGTCGCGCTCCTGTTGAATGATGGATAGACGGTTGTGATGCTGATCGAAGCTCTTGGTCATCTGCTCTTCAAGTTCTTCGACCAGGCGAACGCTCTTCTCCTTCTCGGCCATGATCTCTTCCACAAGAGCTTCCTTCTTTTTCACTTGCTCGTCCTTTTGACGCAGGGTGTCCTCCAAAGTTGCAACTAGCAGTGCCAGTTCATTGACCTTGGCCTCTTGAGTGGCGTGCTTCTGGGTCAACTCGTCAATTGTTTCAGCCCGTTGCCGCAAGTGCTCGTTGCTGTCCATCAGCTCAGCGTACTTCTCAGAGAAGTGTTGCTTCTGCGCCAGCACATCTTGAATCTGGGTCGTGAGAGTCGCGCTGGTCACATCGGCGTTGAGCAATGATGAGACTGATTTGAGCAAGACGACCAGCTCATCTCGAGACTCAGCAATCTCTTGGTGCAGGAATGCCATAGACTTCTCATGCTCGGCGTCTTTGATGGCCTCGTCGGAAGTCCGTTCGGTCTGGATGGTAGCCCTGATCTGCTGCTCCAACTCTCTTAGCTCACGTTGATGAGAGTCTTCTAGAGAAGCAAGCTTGTCTTGTAGATCGGCAATGGTGGAGCGATGCGCATTGATTTCCTGCCTAAGCTCAGAAACACGAGCCTCGTCACCCCGCGCTTCGTGCTCGTTCATAGAAGTTCTCGTGCGTAATTTTTCTTGCAAATCAGCGTGGGATTTCTCCAGTGAGGTGATTGTGCTCATGTGAACCGATATGGTTCCCTGATGCTCCTCAATGTTTTTCTTGAGCCCATCAACGAGCTCTTGCTGCCTTTCACGCTCCATGTCGAGAGCTCGTGTGATGGCCTCGGAATCAGGAGCGGAATCAAGGGGGACAGATCGTTCGGAGCGCAGAGCTTCCACGATTGCCAGTGATGACTCTAACTCGCGGAGGGTAGTAGCGAGCTGATACTCAGAGGCTTGCAGAGACTCGAGAGCTGATTGGTGCTTGCCCCGCCACTCAGTCAACTCTCCCTCCAAGGCGTTGATCTTTTTGTCTTGCTCTTCAGCCCCGGCGTCTAGGGCCCGAGTAGCAACCTCCTGACTCTTGAGAAGGGCTTTGAGATTCTCAATCTCCGCCATAAGCTGCCTCTCTCGGGTCTCGTGAGCTTCGCAGAGCTCCTGAATCTGGTTCTCTTGGCTGACAACTTGGTCGCGCAATTGCGTTACAAGGGCCATGTCAACGGAAGAGGCCCCTTGCAGGCTTGAACGCTCGCGAGTGAGCCCGGAGATGATAGTTGACTTCATCTCCATCTCCTTCTTGACAGCCTGATTCTCCGCTTCTAGTGACTGTAAACGTTCCATACGAGAAGACAGCTCATGCATGGTCGCATCCAAATTGGCCTCGAAGTGCTGGTGAACTTCAGGTTTGCTAGAGAGCTCCTCTTGAGCAATAGTTCGGAGAGCAGTGAGCGAGCGATGGGCGCGATCGACACCGGATAGAAGGTTCTGGCTGGTCATGCGCCGAATCATCTTGAAACCGGGCGTGGTAGGAGGAGTAGATTTTTGGCGCTGAGCTTCCGCTTCCGCCTTTAGTTTCTCCACCAGAGCGAGGATTTCTTCATGTTCAATCTGCAATTCGGCGTACTTCTGAGTGATGCGGTCAGCATCAGCTTGGTGCTCGGCCAACGCCCTGCGAACTTTCTCGGCATCTTCCTTGCCAGTAGAAGGGACGACCGTAGAGCCGATTGCAGTTGCTGGAGTGTCCACGCCATCTTCATGCAGGTCCTCAGACAGCTCGCGCAAACGCGGCGACTCCGCGGCCGAGGACAATTCCGAAGAGAGCGACTGCGAGAATGAATGTTGTGCTCCAGACTTCGAGGTCGGAGCGGCGGTCTCGTCTAAAAAAGACAGTGGACGAGACATTTCATTTTGTACAAAAGGTGCAGGGTGACGAGACTCATCCGCCCTATGGCGTTGGATTTCTGCGAGTGCCTTCAAGGCTTCCTCGTACTTGGCCTCAAGCGATTCATACTCGCTGAGGGTATTTTCGTGGCTCAGGCGCAGTTCGAAAAGCTCCTGAGTCACAGTTTCGAGTTTGTCGACGACAAACTTGGACTGCGCAGGGCTGGCGATTGCCTCTTCCCCGGCCGCTTCAGTACGGCGCGCTTCAAGTTGGCTAGTCACGCTTTCCAGAACCTTGAGGTCCGCACCGGGCACCTCATGAACCTCACTCGCCGGTTTCACATCGCTCGACTCATCTTCTTCGTCGACTTCCGGAATAGGTTCGGCGAGGTCCTCGTCGGAATCTGGGATCGCAGTCTCTGAGGCTTCGTTCAAAACATCCAGAGACGGAGTGTGCTTGTGGTGAGCAACCTTAATCTGAGGAGAACTGTGAGGGGAATCCGTGTCATCGACCTGCACTTGCTCCTCGTTGTTCTTTTTCTCGTGTCTGGTGTCCAGGTCGTAAAGCAAGTTGTCCAGTGCACCAAGACCCCGTTGGCGTTGAATTACATGTTCCAAACGAATCACTTCACGCGTCATCAGTTCCATGTCTTGGTCCGCCTCGGCAAGACGGTCTTCCAGTGTGGAGATATATTCCTCACAGCCAGCTTCATTCTCGCGGGCACGACTAAGCTCCTTGCGAAGTTCGTCGACAATAGTGGCGTGCTTTTCCTCCCCAGTAGAAGCTCCGTCGAGCTTGGACTCAAGCTCATGCAGATAAGATTCGGTGCTCGCCTCGCGGTCCAGAAGCTTCTGGAGCCGAGACTGAAGCTGCGAATTCACCGTCTCGACGTACGTGCATTTGCTTTCACGCTCGAGAAGATCGCTTTCCGTTGAGGCCAACGAAGCACGGGTTTCGGAGAGAGACGACTCCAACGATTGGATGGTCTTCTCGTACTCGACGACAACCTGTTCAACAGATTCAGCAAATGATTTCGATCTCTGAATTCTCTCGATTGAGCTTTTGCCCAGATCGTCGGGTTGATTGTCGACTTCCGTCTTCGGTGTTGATTCATCAGCCAGCTGAGAGATAAGTTTGGTGTGGCGCTGGCTCAGGGCATTGTAACTCTCCTGTGCATCCAGGAGTTGGTTCTGGAGCTGAATGACTCGTTCGTTTTTGCGATGATCACCTCTTTCGGCGGATGCTGGTTCCCGTCGATCGGTGCTTTCGGAGTTACGAATCTGCTGACGGAGGAAAGCCACCTCGGCCTTCAAGCGGTCAATCAGAGCCTGCTTGTCACCCTCGTCTGCAATCTGCTGGATCCGAGGTTTGCTTTGAATGGCTCTCGCTCGCTGGGCGTATTGAACCGTGTTCAGCGTCTCACTGAGGTGGAACTCGGCCGGGGTCACACAAGCAATCATGTAGGTCAAGGCGTTGCCACCAAGCGAATCCTGCAGGAGTCGAGTGAGTTTCGAATCTCGGTATGATACGTGAGAGCCCGACTGCCGAGACGAGAGCTGTGAGATAACTTTGCCCAGGGCCGCAAGACCGGCGTTGATCGAGATTCCCTCCTTGGCTCGCTCGCCAGATGCACCCGTATTCTTCATACGTTCGCTTCCTGCCAGATCCACGAAATGGAGCTTGCTATCCACCATGACAGAGTCGCCGCCCGAGATGGAATCCACAGGCATCGACATGCGTTTTTCTTTCGGAGTCATGGGCTGTGTTGTGGTTTTCCTTTGAATGAGGTTCAGACTAAACACCGCATGGGAGCGAGATGATTTGGCGTTGATTGCGGTCGAGTCAGTTTGACGAATGGTCGATCCGTGGGTCAAGGCCCCGATCAGATCTTCGACGGAATTAATGTTGACCTGGTGAAGACCTGTCAGGAGAATGCGGCCTTTGGCGTCCTCGCGGATGGTCACCGCACTGCGATCTGACGCAGACACTGACTCGGGGAGCAGTAAATCGCGCAGTTGTTCATTATAAATCTAGACACAGGCCATTGTCAATTGGAGGATGCTTGAGATGGAGATATGATTTATGTGGTGGTGCGGTACCTCGACGTAAGTTGCCTTCAACTGCCAGTTCTTTTCCACGGCCGGTCGTGCGAAGCCTGAAGCCGAACTCATTGAGTAACGCTGCGGAGTACGAAGACCAGTCGAGTTGGAGCTGTTGCGTGAATGTTTTGGTCCATCGAGTTTTTCGAACAAGGCTTGCGCGGCGCGGGGGATAATACCTGTGTCGAGGTAAGGGGGGTTCGGTCAGCGGTTTTACTTGGCCTACTTATCTTTCCCTTTAGACACCACGGAAGCGACTCACCCATTGCCGATGGCATGCTCTGTTCACTGGGGCCTGCAGTGCCCATGGTGTAGGATTTACCAGCTCCCGATTGGCCATATGCCAAGATGGATACATTGTAGCCCTGCACAAAAGAGCTCACACTTTCACTGAGATATTCCCAGATCCCATCCTGCTCCACGGTCTCTGGAAAGACACGGTCGAAAACAAACAACTTGCGACCTTGAGGAACGTCGACTGCGACACTTGTAGGGCTGGTGACGTGAACCATAGGCCGCTGAAATCGTTGAGGGATCAACTCGTACCCAGGATCAGTCGGCTTGAGAGGCGGTCGCACTCGGACAGCTGCACCACATTTCTTCAGTCAGCAAATGTTCGCATGGATTGTCGTCATGCTGGCTCTCCGAAGGTGAACGCGCCGCTACCATAGCTCCACGTCGGGCGGAATTAAAGGATGTTGGAAGAAGTTGCCTCGTGTAATCAGAACATACCAACTTTGACAGCCGTCTTGCCATCCTCATCAGACGCGCGACTTCCCCCATTTCGACTACTCATGCTCAAGCGACTATTGCTGCGCGGCGTGCGCATCACCGCACTGATGGGCCGCGGGGTGGCCCCGGCTGGTGACGCTGGCGGTGAGACGGTCATTCTCCCCAGGAGAAACCACGCCTGGTGGAAAAAAGGAGATGGGCGAGAGCAGACGTCAGTGTAATGTGGGATGGAATGTTCGTCGGAAAGTTTAGAAGATAGTCGTCATCAGGGAGAGCGACGATAGGGAAATGTCTAAACTTCGTTGGGGGGGAACACGAATTAGTCCAGAACCGCAGCCCCTTAAATTTTGGGCGGCAAACAAGCCCACAGGGCATGAGCGAAAAAAAAACGGGCTAACAAAGGACAGGCGCGTATGTTGCGATGGTGTCGTACAAGCGTAGTATTGCCGTCGGTCTGCGCAGAGGTACTATAAATCAGATGGAATCGTATCTACTCAACGGTGGCGCACAACACAACATCTCAAGAATCGATCGAGGACCTCAGGATGAGTGTGGGTGTGTAGTGTGAATTGATGCCGCGATCATATCAATTGAGAGAATGGTTCGATCCGAGCATCCACAGGCCGTCTGGAGAAAAAACGACCGTGCACCGACTAACTCTGGGCGGATTAGCTTTATGGAGGTTGAAAGGGGGCAACAACGTCTAGACTGGGCAAGTCTGTACTGCCATCGACGAGAATTGTGGAGTCGAGCCAGCACCCAAAAGGGCCCCAAAAGACGGGCCACCACATTTGGGGGCCCATCGCGATTGGAAGACGGGGACAGCCCGTGTCGAGTGTTTGAGTGTTGACTCTGTCGAAGCCTGGAGAGGATGCTCTGATACACTGCAGGGAAGTGGTTCAGGTTTGCGCTTCATTCCGTGTGTGTTGTGAAGGCTGCAGAATGTAGAACAAGAGAGTGGTCACGTTGCCTGGAGTCTGGGGAAGAACGGAATGGAGACCAACTGGCAGACTATTTTCCTAGCGTAGCACACACTAACAGTAGCTAGTAATAACTGCTAAGGTACCTGACCTACCCTGGTACCACTACCTGCTAGGCTTGTACTACAAGTCAGTGGTCACAAGTAAAAGTATACACGCTTTTGGAGGGTTGTTTAGTACCTAGGCAGATGGCCTGTCATCGATCAATCCACCTCCAAATGTTTGCCTTTCTGATTACCCGTGGGCGCCCGGCTTTGGTTCAGGGGCAGACATCGGGTTGTCTTAACCTTAAACTCTCCAGAGAAGAAAAAAAAAAGTCCGAGAACGGCTAAGATTCCGTTACTGGATTAGCCAAACTCATATCCTATGCGCGCTTGAAATTGAGTTTTGCCTTTTCCTCACCACATATGTCTAGTACTGAAATTTCGACTGATCAAATCAGGCCCAATTATGATCGGTCGGCGATGAACAGTATGAACAGTATAAAGGGTGGAGAAAAGTATGAGCAATTGTCGACCATGTTGATCTAAAAGGCCGCAGGCGTGGCAGTGCTTTCTTTGGAAGCTACACTGTAGCATAGCATTAGCAGTAAATAAGTCCATGCCTCCGTGGTACCCACTCCGAGTCCGTTGTAATTTCGGATAAGTTGACCAAAGTACCTCTTGATGAGATACGGCTACAGCAGGGGGGCCAGCAGTATCGATGTGTGAGAGGGATGAGGAGTGAGACTGCTATGGGGGAGAGATTCTACCTAAGTTATAGACTGTGGTGAGCGGCAGAATCACATGTCATACAAACAGATTTGTTTAAAGCGATTAGAATATTAGGCGTAGCCTAGTGGATAGTCTAAACCAGAGTAAGGGATCTAAGATGGCTCCTTATATTGATAGAGACTAATCGCTAAGAGGTTCTAAGGGAGGCTGTATTCCGTAGTAGCCAAGTCCTACGGTACGGTAGGCCCCTACTACCACCTACGCAGTATGCACACGGCTTGGCCATGTGCGTAGTGCGGTTTAAGTCGGAACAGTATCTCATTCCTACATATACTCATCATGCCTTTTCTACAGCTCGTGCTCGCGACCGTCAACTGAGAGAGGTCCCTTCTTCACCATAATGGTGAGGACCTCGTACAGCACATCGGCGGCCGCCCTGTTTACGGAAAAGGTTAGTGCTGCTGACATGATGAAAGTGAAAGAACAGGACAACTTACATCGTGGACAGCTCCGCATTGGTATCATAAGCGGGAGCAACCTCGACAATATCCGCACCGATAAAGTTGAGTCCATCTAGACCGCGGATAATGGTTCGCAGCTCACGAGTCGACCATCCTCCAGTTTCGGGGGTGCCCGTGGCGGGTGCGACTATGAGTACCAACAAGGTTAGGTATGATCATTGAAAAAGAAAATAGCAGGGCAAAATGGAACTTACAAGCGGGGTCAAGGGTGTCAATGTCAATAGACAGATACACTGGGTTCTCCGTGCCAACACGGTCCCGGATCTTCTTAATGATGCCATCAGTGCCAATGGTGTCGATTTCACGGGCTTCCACAATTTCAAAGCCGCAGTATCCGTCATTCTCATAGTCTGATGGCCCAGAGAGCGTAGTACGGATACCAGCATGGATGTTGGTGTCATTCTTGAGCAGACCCTCCATCGCGGCATGATAGAAGTAAGTGCCGTGGTTGATGGCGGCCACTTGACTCGGTGAACCGCCGAACACCTTGGGCTTCCAAGTGTCCCTGAGCGGCTTGTCAGTTTTGGAGGACGAAAAAGTCTCCCAGATTTAGAAAACTCACAAATGACTATCAAAGTGAATCACGGTAACGGGTCCATAGGCTTTGTTGATACTGCGCAGCAATGGCAGCGTGATTGTGTGGTCGCCCCCAAGAGTGATCACACGGGGCAAAGTCTTGCCAGCTCGAGAGAGACCTGGCTTATGAGCATTTGTGAAAGGCTTTCGCATGAGCACACTGTTATGCCCTTCCTCGATTTGTTTAATTGCCCAGGCATTGTCGTAGCTAAGTCACGGAAGTTATCGTGTCAGTCGCGCAATAGACAGTGTCTGTTCTGCTTAGGATTGATCACATACGAGGTCACTGGGACATCCCCACAGTCCAGGATCTTCAGGTCGCTGACGAAGGGATTTGCTTCCAGAGGAACATTGTACCCGCCGCTGTTGCACTGAGCTTAGTTCCCCGATCAAGACTTTTTCTTTGACGGCGTGACCTACTACAAGTTGAGTCGCCGCGAGCCCTGGCGGATACCACTCGGTCCGAAACGAGCACCGGGTCTGTATGAAGTACCCGTGTCGAAGGGAGCACCGAGGAACGCGATATCGTAGCTCTCATCTTCACTGGAAAGACAGGGGAAGTAGGGGAGACGACCAAAGGTGGAAATGCCCGAGAAGACGGAATCGGCCTGGATGTTCCGAGTACATTGTTAGTTGCGATATTCGATGGAAACTCGGCCGTCTGTGAAAGATTCGTTCACGACCAAGATCATATCGCGAGAGAAGACTCACCTGAGTGCCGCCATCTCCAGGAAGTGTGTTATACCACAGACTCTTATGAGGACCCGACATGGGGACCTGCCCATGATCGCCATGTGCAGCTGAAAGTGTGGAAAGCGCAAGAAGCGCAAGATAGTTGCTGATCATGGTGAGAATCAAATCAGTCAAGGGCGCTTTTTGCCGAAGATGAAGGGTTTTCAATTGAATGCAGTTCAGAACTTCTTGGGAAGAGAGCGACCACGCCTCAATTATATGTCCAGAACTGGTCAACTGGAACCAGATAGACACTCGATTCTTCCCTGTGGGTGGAGATTCACCGTTTGCACAAACGCAGGACCAGGTCTTTTGGAGTCAAGTTGTTCCTATTCTTCTCCAGTCTGCTAGACTCGATGAGCGCTTCCGTGTCTTTCAAGGCCCGGTCTCCTTCCGTTGCCCTTTTTGAGAAGTTGCTCTGTCAATCTATGTCGCTCAAAGTTGAAGACTGACGTCGTTCGAGGCTGTACAGTACGATAACCTTATCCGACCACGGATTGATCGATTAGCAGCTTATCAACATCATCATATTGCTCTCTATCTGCCTTCCGAATCGGGAGGAGCAACCACATAGCATATTGCGGGGAACGAGGGGCAATTCAAAATATCTGGAGAAGCTAAGCCAATTGAGAATCGAAGGCAACATCTCATCGACCAAAATGGAAGTCCGGAGGAGACCATCTTCAGCAGGAACCCGGGAGAGTATACAGAAGATAAGACGTTGGAAGAGGGAAAAGTCCCGGAGGTGGAAACCCGTCAGTTAGGGCTGACTGTTTGAGACGCTTATCGCCGACTCGTTATTGGCGTTCACCCCCATGCAGGCCAGCGCCGACAACGGAGTTGGCACAGATCCCGTTCTGGCCGGCAACGTCAAGCTTTTGTTGTGCTAGACAATGCCGATTATCGTCGGCATGATCGTCAATGATCATCCTTGAAGTAGAGTTGATGACTTGTGTTTGAAATGGGAGCTGGTGGACGGGAAATCCAGGGTGGCAAACCTGCGATTGAGTCGGGTTGTTTGAGGATTTTTATCGCAAAGCTACTATTCGTTTACTGGACAAGGTTCCTTACTAGCGCGGAAGGCACACCTGTGAGGTTAAGCATTTGAATCATTTACTTGCTGATAAGCCTCAGTAGATCATACTCACTCACCCTTGAAGGCGTTTACGTCGGTAGTGAACAAGTGCAACCGAAGAGATAGTATGATTGTGAATATAGAAGTTGTGTCTTCCGCTCGATGAGAGAGTTGAATGAATTTCAAAAATTTTACCCTATCGACCATAGATTTAGTGAGCGCTGGCACGGTCTATGCACTCTTGTATCAAACTTATACTTGAGTATCAAAGTCCCATTGTCGGGAACAAGATCAACCGGAGATTGGCCCAGCCAGCTAGCAACTAAAGCAACAAACCATACACACTATGGCGGACAACAAGGAGCTCGAGAAAACGGCGACAGCCCCGAATATTTGTGCACCAATCGACCAGATTGACAACGATATGGTTCATGAAGGCGTCACACACATTGCGTCTGAACCCAGAGACAGGTCTGAAGGGGCCAAAGTCCATCCCCAACCGACTACCGATCCATTAGATCCGCTCAACTGGTCAAAATTCCAGAAGCATGTCATCTTGGGGATTGTGATGTTGAAGTAAGTAGTGGTATCCCACAGCTTGGCGAGGAAACGCACAAAGGCACTGTCAGACTAAGCCTTGCAATCATTCCGCAGATATTTTCTCTTCACTTACCTCACAACGACTACCGTCCCATCATTTACCGCGATTCAAGATCAATATCAGATAAGCTATAACCAAGTCAACTGGACGGTTGCCGTGCCTGCTCTTGGGCTTTCAGTCGGTCCATTAATCTGGTCCTCGCTCAGCGACATCTATGGTCGCCGCTTGATTTTCCTGATCGGAACACTTGTTGCATTGGCCTCGACAGTCGGGGCCGCCGTGGCCGATAGCTATGCTGGATACATGGCAGCTCGTTTTTTTCAAGGCTTTGGTGTCAGCCCAGCTGCGACAGTGGGCATGGCTGTTGGTAAGCTCCATGAATAAACGAAGAAATCGCGACACACATAATAACGCTCTCCTAGTAAACGATCTCTTCTTTGACTACGAGCGAGGGCAAAAGCTGGGATTGTGGGTTTTGGCAATCGACTCTGGACTACTCCTTGGCCCTACCTGTAAGGACTTATCTGATCCCGCTGACTGGAATTCCAAGTGCTAACGTCTCATTCAATGGCTAAGTTGGTGGCTTCCTTGACCTGGTCAGCCCAGCGTGGATCAATTGGTTCAATGCAATCTTATTCGCTCTTCTCCTGGTCTTAGAATTGTTCTTCATGCCAGAGACACTGTATCCTCGACAGACCATGCTCCTTCGATGCAATAGCACAATTGTGGGACAGGATGGAGTTGAAGTTAGCGAGAAGACCGCATATGGAAACACAGACACCGCGAGGCAAAGCAACATGGTATCACTGGAAGTGAGCATGCGCAGAACCAAAAGCCTGCCTTTTATCAACCTGCGCCCTGTGCCCGGAGTCCGTCATCCAAAGCCCTGGGATTCGATTATCCGATTCTTCATCACTTTCCGATTCCCAACTGTCTCGATTGCTGTGATCGGATACTGTTTCCTTTGGTACTGGTGGGTTTTGAGTGTGATCACCATGGTTCCTGCTGCCTACCCGAACTATGAACCTTTAATTCAAGGGCTGCTATTTTTGGGACTTTTTCTGGGCACCGTTCTGTCAGAAATCTTCTGTTCTGGAAGATTGAGTGATCTCATTGTTCGGAAATTGTCCAAAAAGCAAGGCAATGTTCGTGTTGCTGAAATGCGATTGTGGCTAGCTTACCCTGCGATCATTGTCACTGCAGGTATGTTGACAGAAAATTTGGCGTTGTCGTGGTTCGAGAACCCAAACTGACTTGTAGCGCAGTTGGCTTGATTCTGTGGGGAGTCAGTATTGACAAAAATTACCACTGGATGGTGGGACAGGTCGCATTCTTCCTCTGTACGTCCCAGGCGTCTATGAAAGTCCCTATTCTACGTTGTGGGATACTTGAACTAATGAGATGACAGTTGCGGCTGGTATTCAGATCGGAAACACGGTGACGAGCAGTTACATCGTGGATAGTTACCCACTGCAATCGATGAGTGTGGTCACCTTCTATTCTGTCTTTCTCAATTTGAGCGCCTTTATCAACCCTGTGAGTCAAGTTGCGCAAACACAATGGTATGCGTATCAAGGCAATTGCTGATCCAAGATGCCAGTTCTTCATTGCGCCATGGCAAGCATCTGATGGCTGGACGTGGACATTCACCACGCAAGGCTTGATTGTTCTTGTCGGAGGCTTCCTTGTTTTTGGTGCTCTGCATAAGTTCGGGGGAATCATGAGGGGCAAGGCAGCGCAGCCCTCCTGGGTAAACCCCGAATATGACAGTATTCTACAAGTTTCGGCAGTATAGATCAGATGCTCCGAATACCCCACTAAGAAGATCATCGAATACCAATTATAATATCCTTCTTGATCAAAATGCTGCGAAGTTCTACCAGGGTCTAGAACATATCATTTTGAAAAGCTTATGAACTATTTCGTTACCTAATATGTGAATGGGTAGGCGGTTATTTGGTCAACAGAAACCAAAGCAATTCAAGCGCTACCGCATCAGCTAGAGGGATCACAATCCAACAAGAAATAGATCGGCAAAATGCTTCAGTTGATCTAGGCTCTGGGAGTAGGTGTTGCATCATTGTGCAATCTTGTCTCACACGTTCGCTGAGAGCGTGATCAACAGACCGTATATTTTTTCCATTATCTGATCAGAACCGGATTCAAAGCGACCTGATCGGCCTTCATTCCCTATCTCTACCTATTGATACCAGCAAATAAGCGACGAGAGCTCGCTCTATCAACCTTCCCAATCGAGACAATGTCTGGAGAAGTTTGAGCCCCGCCTTCCCCGTACTTTGTTAGATAACGGGATCTCCAATGCTCTGCATTGAGCGATATGGAAAGGTTTCTAATAACCAAGTCATAGATAAGAGAGTTCTGATCGACCGATATTGCTATCAGAGAGACAGCGATATCGCCAAACAAGTTGCAGATGCGCTTGTTGAACCTGAACTCCGTCCCTTCCGTGCCACTTTGCCGCCATGTTTGCGGTCTCCACTATATCGGAGGCTTCTATCGTTCATACTATATCCGATTCTCTTGCATAGAGCATTTGTACCAAAGTGAGATGAACCTGTATATGGCTAAGATATCCTTTCAATTCAGCTACTATGGCTTGCCTTTCCAGTCTTTAATCCCATCGATTCCATCATCCCAGTGTGCCCGCATCAAATTGAAAACAACTGGCGTCATTCAAGTCTGCACGACGTCTTCATTGTCTCTCAATTGCTCTCTTTAAATTATCAGAAGTTGCACGACATGCCCTATTCACCCAGAACCTCCCAACGGGCCTTGTCCGATGCTCAAACTGATGTTTATGACCCTGAAAGAACACCCCCCAACGAGTATACTTCACTCCTACCAAAGCCACTCCCAGATCCCGAGGACTTCAATCCTTCAGACGACTACACCCGTGCCGCACTCGACGATGATCACCAACCAATACGCCTAAGGCGACTGCTGACCGAATTCTGGACTCTCACCAAAAACTCGGTCCCCGTCATCTTAGCCTACACCTTACAAATGAGCCTGCAGACGGCCACCGTGGTAATCATCGGACATTCGTCACCCATGAATCTCGCCGTCAGCGCCTTCGCCATGATGTTCGCGCTCGTCACGGGATGGATGATCGCGCTTGGCGGCACAACGGCGCTGGATACACTTGCTTCGTCGAGCTATACAGGAAGTGGGAATAAGCATGATTTGGGTATTCTGCTCCAACGGGCATTCTTGGTTCTCGGTCTTTTGTACATTCCTGTTGCTGTGCTTTGGATATGCTCGAATTCAGTCTTTCAAGCGCTTGGCCAGGACCCGGAATTGTCTTATCAAACGTCTCGTTTCTTGACGGCGCTTGTTCCCGGTGGTCTGGGTTACATCTATTTTGAGACGATGAAGAAGTTTCTTCAAGCTCAAGGTACGTTTCCGCGTTTACAGTCACTCTAGTCGTTTAGCAGAGTGGAGACAGCGCTAATATCTCCATGGCTTCTCTCTAGGGATCATGAGAGCCGGGACCTATGTTCTCATGATAACATCTCCACTCAACGCCGGTCTATGCTACTGCTTATGTTATACCTTCAATCTCGGAATCATGGCCGGTCCAATTGCCGCAGGCATCTCATATTGGCTTTCCTTCTTCCTTCTAGTCTTATATGCCCGTTTCATCGCCGGGTCTGAATGCTGGGGCGGATGGTCAAAAAAGGCCTTTGAGAACCTGGGAAGTTTTGCGAAACTCGCCATTCTGGGTTTCTTCCACGTCGGCACAGAGTGGTGGGCTTTTGAGATTGTTGCGCTCGTCGCAGGCCGTCTTGGAACAATTCCACTCGCAGCGCAGAGCGTGATCATGACGGCAGATGGTATCCTCAACACCATCCCGTTTGGCTTGGGAGTCGCCACCTCGTCGCGGTTGGGCAATCAGCTCGGTCTACGCAATGCAAAGGGGGCTTCGGTGACTGCTCATTCATCGGCTGTCTTGTCCATCCTGTATGCCACCCTGGTATTGACCGTCTTGATGGGGACCCGCAATCATTTTGCGAAGATCTTCAACAATGATCCACGCGTTGTTGAGTTGGTGGCGGAGATCATGCCGTTTGTTGCACTTTTTCAGATCGCGGACGGACTGAATGGGAGTTGTGGTGGTAGTCTCCGAGGTATGGGGCGACAGCATCTCGGAGCCGCTGTGAATATTGTCAGTTACTACTGCTTTGCCTTGCCGCTTGGGATCTATCTGGCGTTCCATGGCTGGGGATTGAAAGGACTCTGGGTCGGGCAGTGTGTTGCATTATACTGTGCCGGCACTTTAGAATGGCTTCTAGTTGCGTTGACTCAGTGGGAGAAGCAGGTTGAGATTGCTTTCAGCAGGATGGATCCGGGAAACTAAGGAGAACAGACACGAATACAAAGATGCATTGGATACCAATAGACAAAACGGGTACCAGGGCTCTTGTTTAAAGCTAAAAAGCAAGGAACGAGCCCCAAGCCCTACTCAAGCTTCCAGCCCTTTTCCTCTCTCATCCTAGCATACCAATCCCTCACATATTCCTTTCCTGCATGAGGTCCGTATAACTCCCCCTCCCACTGCGGCACAGGCGGTGGCAGGCCTGTTTATGCGAGACAAGACTTTCGTAGTTCATCAATGCTTCCGCCACGCTCGTCAACAGAGATTTCGCCCAGTTGAGCCCTGTCCTGATGCATTTGCGCACGCGATTCTTCGGTCAAAGTCTGATTCGCGGTGAAATCGCTGTTCGCTACAACACCGTACCCTTCTCGGGCACCGTCAGCGGTTACAAGTTTGCGATGTACCTCCAGAGCAACCTTCCCAGCAGGGCATGTCAAGGGATCTCCCAGGCCGCCTCCATCCCATGTCACCCACTCCAGTAAATCGTCAACGTCGACACGAATGTGGTCGCGCTTGGAGGGCAAAGCTTCCAAAGGCGGATTCTTCACAGACTTGGAATACCGATACAGAACTTTGCATGACCGTTGGCCCGGCTTTCCGCCCTTTCTGTCCCACGGCTTTGTGAACCAGCAATCATCGTGAAGGCTGAAATCGCCGCGACACAGGGACCGATACAGTGTCCGCTGCGCATTTCCGCTATCGGCGGTCTACCAAAGCGTTTCATTCGTCTCGATGGAGGGTTCGGCGAAGCGAGGGATTCTTCCAGAGATCTGGTTCCATTACTCGCTGAATGATGAACCCGAGCTTATTGAATGGAGAACGACATATATAGTATACACTGCCCCCATCTGAGCTCGCAGCAGAAAAGACACACGGATCTAACAATGACCCAAACTGGCAGAGACTGCTAATGGTCTGACTGTGAAACTCTGACTGTGAAAAGGCGAAAATTCATGCTCAATGGATGTCTCTCAGAGATGTACCCGTGACTTGGGTCTAGTAGATCCTGGCCAGGAGGGGTAAATGAGAAGCCAAAGAAGGAGCACCTGCTGACAGGAACAACTTGATTAGGAGCCTGAGATATCCCCAAAGTCAAACCGAAACTCGTCTTCCTTCATGAGGTCGTCGCAGTATGCAAGAGGTATTTGTGAAACATGTATAACACCGCATAATTGTACAAAAGTCAAAATCTATGCAAATGATCACAAGGAACGAATCTGTAGAGCGTCCTGGGCTCTTGGACAATGGGTCGAGTTGTCCGCTTCTAGAACATGTTACCAGTCACGGAAGGAGTCGCGACCTGCGATACACTGGGGATATCAACGCCCTTGAGGTAATTCTCATACTCTCCAATCTGCTTGCCACCCTGGATCCATCGCTCGCGATAAGCATCACGTCGCTGTTGAGCGAGCTCATTGAGAGCAGGCCAATAGATCGAGTGATCATATTGGAATTCAAGCTCGCCGCCTACCGGTTTCATGAGCTGGCTAGGGGGAACATGCGTGCGCAAGTCTTCATTGAACTTCAGTTTTTCCCGGGTGTTGGGATCAATGAACGGTGTGATCAACTTGAAGAAACCCCAGATGAGGAAGGGCACTGGGAAAGATCGGCCGAGTCAGTTGGACAGAACAAACCACGCAAAGAATGAATATTTCAACTCACCATTGATCACCAGAGCACGACCCAGTCGCTCGGGGTAGTGATTTTGCAAAATGTCCAGGGTCTGCTTGGCCTGGCCCACAGAGGCGTTTTCGCCAGACTTGGTCTCCTTGAAATTGACGAGGAGGGCCAATGTCTCTTGATCGGGACCCATGAGATCAATCACACGTTCCAACATAAAGACCAAATGCTGAATCTGACGATCACTCCTCTCGGTGTTCTGGTTGGAAGGCAAAAGATACAAGCATGGACGTGCATGGACGTCGTATCCCATAATCACTTGCTTGCCAGTCTCGTTTTCAATCGAGATATAATCAGGTGTCAGCTTGTCCAGGCCATACTCGCGGCGCCAAGTCAAGGTCTTTTGTAGTCGAGTTTCCGCCTCGAAAGAATTCCATTTGGTAGCACGAAGATATCGAAGAATGCATTCACGCGTCAACCACATTCGCTCGTCATCGGTGATGGGCTCTGTGGGAGCATTCTTCTCAGCCTTGATGGGCACAGTGGTCCATGAAGAGACCGTTTTTAAAACGGTCTCGTACTTGGCCTGCTGATCTGGAGTCAAGGCTGGAGGTGGCTGAGGTTTGGCATCGTCGGCCGGATGAATGAGAGGTTTTTGTACAACGCCAGGGGCGGTGGCCACAGGCGAAGCGGCAGTCTTTTCACCTGCTAAAGAGTCTTTGGCAGCCATTGCTCAGTGAAAGCTCTTAATGATCTTCCAAGGATTCACCACGAAGCTTTCCGCAAATTTCAGACTATGTGAGTGGGTTTGCAGAGTCCAACACCGCCCGACTACAATGATGAGACCTTGGGGTGTACCCGACTGTCTAAACACAAAAAGATGGTTGAGTCGGGTTAGTCCCCTGGCAGCCTCCTCAGTGGAGCTCCACCAAGTGGAAAAAGTGACTAATGCGTGGCCAAGGCTTCCAGGTACGGTACCTTCCAAGTTAATGGCAGGCTTCCGCGACTTGAACACGTCTAGATTTGAGGTACCGAGGTCAGAGTAGATCAAGAGTGTTCGAGGACAGCAGACGCCTGGTCGTGAAGAGCTGACGCTGTGCACAACTGTACATAGGCCCCTCGCTCATTAGGATGAGTTAAAGATTCTTGTGTACAACTACTCCTCAACGTATTTATCACGTTTGAGTTTGGACTACTTCCAAAGTACTACTCCAGCGATAGAATTACAGTAGCATGGCACAACTTAATCCACGGCCGTTCCGTCCCGGTCGCACCGACCGGCCAGGGCGGTGAGTTTCAGCCCCACGATGGGGTGGAATGCGCCCGCGCCGATAAGAGCGATTATGTCAGCACCGCGTCTCGGCGGAGGAACGCGTGCGGCGCGTTCGAAGCGTCCTCGTTCGGCCAAAGTGGTGAACAGTGCGACACGTTTATTGTCAATTTGATACCTCTCAAGCTGCGAGGGTGTCCATCTCTCAAAGTTCACAGCCATGGCCGACACGACGAATGAGCTCAATGAGCTGTTTGCAGCTCACTTTCCAGATGGCCTACCCAAGGACATACTCGCCGAATTGCAGTCGATTCTGAGGATCCATTTGATCACACCAGAGGAGCTGTTCTACAAATGGGAGTCCTACAGTATCAAGATGGGTGACGAGCTCAAATTGAGTATGGATACTGTTCGCGGGTTCAAGCAAGACGTGCAAGAAGCTTTGGAACGTGAAAGTCGCGGTAAACTTGGGCGGCAAATGGAAAAGAGGAGCACCGTTACCGCAACGCCGCGCGCCGCGTCCGGTGCCGATGTCTTCGGGATGTGAGTCCTTACGTCAGGTGTGATCTCGTTTGGGAGTGGTGTGGGCTGAATGATAACCCGGGAATCTATAGGTTGGACGAATTGACACCGAATACCGCTAATGCTCGCAAAATGAATGGTACCGGGGCAGTTAAACGAAAGTCCGAGTTCACGTCGCCGACGACACCCAAGGTAGGCAGAGTTGAGAAATTTGGAACCCCAGCTGGTGTGAAAACGCCAACAACTGCAGCAAATGGCCCTGCAGTGCCCTTTGCGGAGCGGCCGAACGCAGGTCAGACAATAGAAACCCTGAATGCGCACCTTGCTCTCGCCGATGTTCCGATGGCGCCCTACTCCGAAGCACGCATTCGACCCACTGCAAACACAGACCTGAAGAAATTTGGATACAAGCCCATGGGCATGCGTCTTTCAGAGGCATCGGAGATTCTCGATGACCGGATTGACGAATTTGCGGCGATATTCCAGAAGCACTATGATTCCGATGATATCACATTTGGCAGTGCGGCCACACAAAGCACGAGCGAAGTCATTGCCGTTGGCCGTATCGCATCTGACTCCCTGGAAGGGAAACTCAATCCAGCCTCCTTGGTGCTGGAGATGTCACGCCGAACTGGCGCTGGGCGACGTATCCCACTCAAAGTGGACTCGCTGCCCTCATTGAATTTCTTTCCCGGTCAAATAGTCGCTCTTCGAGGAATCAATCCCAGCGGTGACTACTTCACAGTCAAAGAAGTTCTACCGATCCCACTTTTGCCCCCTGCCGCATCCTCGGCAGTGACACTGGATAATATCGCGGAGCGCTTCGAAAGCAGTGGGTCCAATTCACCCTTGAACGTCATGGTGGCGGCAGGACCATACACAACATACGACAATCTTGAATTTGAAGCCCTTCGGGAACTCTGCCAAAAGGCTGCCGACAGCTGTGCCGATGGCCTGGTACTTTTGGGTCCTTTCCTAGACATTGAGCATCCGTTGCTCGCTTCCGGCGACTTTGATTTGCCAGAAATCAAGGGAGTAGACCCAGATACCATGACCATGACCACTGTGTTCCGCCACTGTATCTCTGCCCCTCTAGTACGTCTTGCTCAGGCTGTGCCAAGTATCACGATTGTGATCGTTCCGTCTGTGCGGGACATGATCAGTCGCCACGTTGCATGGCCTCAAGAACAGCTTTCCAAGAAAGATCTCGGACTGCCCAAGCAGGTCCGAATGGTGTCCAACCCAGTCACACTTTCCTTCAATGAGACTGTGGTCGGTATGTGTTCCCACGACGTTCTCTCCGAGCTTCGTCGGGAGGAGGTTCTCCAAGGTAGGCCTGCCGAGGGTAACCTCCTAAGCCGCCTGCCAAAGTACCTCGTTGAACAACGTCATTTCTTCCCCCTTTTCCCTCCTACTGCGCGCGCCAATCTTCCCAAGCCCGGCTCAGACGCGGGTCAAGGCACCGGAGCAATGGTCGATATCCCCTACATGAAGCTTGGGGAGTGGTGGAACGTTCGCCCTGATATTTTGATTGTTCCAAGCATGCTCCCTCCTTTTGTAAAGGTCAGCAGCCTGTAGCTCCTTCTCGTTGTAATCCGTTGACTTCAATATTCTGACAATGAGATACCTAGGTTGTGGACAGTGTCTTGGTCATCAACCCAGGCACGCTGTCAAAACGCAAAGCAGCCGGCTCTTTTGCTCAAATGGCTATTCACCCGCGAGGCGTGACAGACGAGGAGCGCGAGTCAAAACAACTCGACCACAAGCTTTATGAACGATCTCGAGTCGATATCAATCGAATTTAGACGATTCGCTGATTCTCACCCAAAAACTAATCTCATTGCATTATACCTAGGCGTTTGCAGGCGTATACCAAGTGGTCTGTACCGGCAAAGAAGCAACTTCAAAGGACCTTTCAACGAATGAAACGCTTCAATGAAACACACAAATAGACAATCCCATCTGAACGCCCTCCCATTGGCATCGTAGTTGAACTCTTGCCATCGTAAAACAGAAAGGACAGCAAGAAAATCAGGCGAAAAACATCCCAACGCCCGTGGAAATCAAAAGCCTAACCCCAAGGTCGACAAATTCGAAGTACTGCCAAGAGCAAATACACCTCGCAAGCTCATCGCAGACTGATCACCCGACGACCCCCCATCTTCCTGCCTGCATTGCGGACTCGCACCGCAGTAGACGACGCAGCCGCCGCACCGCCACTACTCCCGCGCAAAGTGGCCGCCGGCCCAGAAATCACGCCCCCGGCGCCACTGCTACTAGTCGTGGTCGTTATTCCACCTCCACCATGGCCATGGCCATTCACCAAAGCCTCCAGTCCGAGATCCCTCCAGACGGCTTCTCGTCTCCGCTCCATTGCCCGAGCGATACCAAACGCCGCATGTTGATCCGGCACAACGTCGTCTTCGTCCTCGGGGTTTGGTGGCTGATATTGCGGCTGGAGGTAGATGTCTTCAATGGGGAGGAAGGAAGGTATGGTAGCAGGTGAGGCAGCTCCGTATGTTGCTGCGTTGGCATTGCCGGGCTGATGGCCTCCTGGTGGTGGACCGAAGTTCTGCGCAGAGCCGGAGGCGATCGTGGCGGCCGATAGATGTGGTTTTGTGAACTCTTCGAAGAGGTCGGCCAGTCGAGGCTGGTGCATGTGGAGGTGGGTTACGGATGAATCTTTGCTCTGGGGAAGAGTTAGCTGCTGGTTTCGCGATTGTGAATTGTCTCGGGAACGGCGAAAGTTACCATCTTCGACTCGACCTGCAGTTTCTGGGTCGATTTGGTATGGTGTTCGACTTGAAGATTTCGTAATAAAGAATGTTTGTTGGACGCATGCTGCGAACTTGACGTTTGTTGACAAAAGGACGGCAGAACATTGCTTATCGAACCTACCGCCCTCCAATGCCCGCATGCCAAGGGAACTAAGATACGGGTATAGATCAGGGCCCATTGGTTGAGATACATACAGAATTAGGCCCAAGTTTGGCCAGTAAGTTCATTATGTTTCCTCATGCTCTATTCAGAGGAATGGCTTGAAGTTGAATTAAGAATATCAAGAAGGCATTATCGAGATTAGTGTAATCCATCGGTCCGCGCACTATTTATTCGTACAACAACCGAAATAACATAACAGAGGCAAGCATTGAACCCTTACAACTGTCTAAGTGGCAACTCCAAAAATTCATATTTCATAACTTTTCAAAGATGACTTTAAACTCACTCGGTCATTCGGTGAACAATGGGAACGGCACTTGGTGGCAAGCTTCCCATTTCCGTAACCACCATGTCAACGTACTCGGCGGGCGTGACGTCGTACATGATATTGAGCAATTGGAGATTGGAATTATCTTTCCAATTGCTCAGGGGTGAGGAGGAAGTTTCAAGGTCAGAAGCCAACGTGGCAGGCTTTGCCGCATTGGATGCACCTTTGCCGCCTTTCTTGTTGTCGGGTTTGGAGGGAGCCACAGGATCAGTGACACCAGTGAGTTGCTGTGCAGACTGAGCGGAGACCAGCTCATCAGCATCAGCAATCTCATTGACAACAATACTGTCCAGGGCAACACGGTCAGTGAACTTGACAGTCTCGCAGCACACGATGACAGGCACCTCCACGCCCCCGGCACGTTCCTTGGCGGACATGGCCACAAGCGCCGTTCCCACACGAGAGTAGAGACGGCCATTGCTGGTCATGGCGTGAGCACCAAGGAAGACCTTGGTGGCGTCTTTGATGGCATGACTAATGCCATGGACGAGCGAGTATTCGACATCCAAACCTGCATTGGCCAGGGCGCGAGCCATGTTCTTCCCCTCAAAGAGAGGTCGCGAGTCGATGATCGACACGCGGAACCTTTTCTCTTGCTTGTGTGCTGAAAGAAGGGTCTGCTTGACGATAGAGCTGCCAGCAAACGTGACGATGACATCTCCATCTTGCACTTTTTGCGCAGCGCTCGCGGCGATGACTTGATCGGCCACTGTGATCTTCTCACGGATAAAGTTGTCGATGAATTCACAAAGGGTAGCCTTCGCGCTGAGCTCGGGGGTGGACGGGTCAATGGACGAAATCGCGAGTTTCAAGGCGCGAATAGCATTACCCTGTGTGATCGAGAGAGGTCGACATGTCGAGAGGTATGTGATCTGGTGTGAGAGATGAGTCGTCAAGTGGCGCGAGAGTGAGGTACCAAGTGGAGTCGTATACGATTCGATGACCTTAAGTAGTCAAAAAGTCAGTTCCATGGGAGAGTCTTGCCAAAGGGAAAGCCGACCAAGGCCATGAACTTACCCTCTTGAAGGCTAGCAACGTAGCCACACAGCGAGCGCTGCTACCGCAGACAACGTAGTCACGTAGCTGCAGACCAAGCGCCAGAACTGCAGGATGCACTTCCTTGCCGGCACCGGCGATGGTCGTCCGTCGCGGCTGACCATAGAGATGGCCAAAGACCGCAACACTTTTATCCTCCTTTTTCACGGGCTCGTCGCCGCCGTGACCAGTGGGGGCAGATCCTCGGCGGGTATGCGTAGCCCGCTGTGCTTTCTGACCCATACTTCCCCCGATGCGTCTTTCTTCGGCGTCACAGGAGGGCGACCCTGGGGCGCTCCAGAAGCTGGGCTGCCAGCAGCACCAGCCCCGCCCTCTTTGGCAAGCTTTTCCTTTGCGCGTCGAGCCGCTTTCTCTGCCTTGGCCTTCTTTTTCAGCTCCGCTGGTGTAAGCGGTTTCTCACCTCCTGCAACGGTCGAGCCATCAGTAGTCGACGTAGAGGGCGTTGGTGCGACATTTTTCTTTGCGTTTGCGTTGTCCGCGGAGGTGGGGGTCTTCGTGCTCTTGGCTTCGCGGATTGGCAAGGACTGAGTCACTTGTGAAGTGGGATGATCGCCCGTAGCAGTCGTCTGCGATTGCGTGGATGCAGTGACAGGCAGATTTGTCTGAGCCATGTCAGAAGAGTCAGCCATAATGACTGGACTTGAGTTTTCGAAGAACGAGGGGGCTAAGCTTTCAATTTAGCGTTGCTCGGTGGGTAGGGACATTGATTATTATTGACTGAAAGAAAATGGCAGTGATGGCATAACCGGCCCACCGCGTGAATGGGACCGCCTTTCTCTCCGCCTGCGCAATTGAACCGCTCTTCCCTCCACCTCCGCATCTGCACGTCCTCAAAGTTAGGGCCTGGTCAGGTATTTGTCTCTCTTCTCTACAGTCTTCATGATGAGTAGATCCACCTTTCTTAGATGGTTACTTGATTGCCTACTAACGCCAAGGCCGACAATGTATTGAAGAAATTCGGGCTTTTACAATCAGTCATCTATTCTTGGTTCAACACCACTTTCGAGTACACAGGGATTCATCTTGGGTTTCATTACTCATAGCAGGGAATCTCTCGCTAAAATCACAAAAGTCAACAAATGAGTGGCGAAGGAGCCAATACAACAATGAGGTACATCACGCAAGGCTATTGACTACCTTGCTCCGGGCTCATTTCGTAGAAGAATGGCTATGCCAATCGCAAGATGGACAGGGTTCCGCCCCATACAACGCCCAATGTACACGCTTGAACGATAGTAAGACAAAATGCGAGGTCCAACGCCCTAAAGAGCGTTCGAAGTAATGCTTCCGAGTACCCGGCGTGTGCGGACTGCTGGAAGATCATTACGACGCCAACGCTCGTGGTCAGAGGCAAGCTTGCGTTTGAATAAACCAAGATCACCAAGCAGGTCTTGCATGCGCTCCTGCATCTGATGCGCCTCGTTCTCGTCGTTACCAAAGATGATGGTCTCGTCGTCGTCCTCGTCATCTTCATCCTCCCAAATCTCTGGCTCGGATTCAGACGCATCGATGATTGGAGATCCTTCCGGGCTTTGCTGACTATTTTCTTCCTCGGCCGATTGCCCGGGCGACTCGATGGCGACGGAAGGAATAGGGTTTTTCAGACTCTCGAGAGCCAGCTTGAGATGCATACGGAGAGCCTCGTTCTCCGTCTGCAACTGACGAATTTTACACTCGCTGACCATCTTGGTTTCCTCCATGAGTCTTTGCATCTTTTCCACTTTCTGTTGGTACTCTTCCAGACGCTCGTCCTGAAGCTCGGTCGCACGTGCGTTGGCATGCGCTTGACTCACGCTCAACTGGAGTGTTCGAATAGTCTCCGCCATTTCGGCGATTTGCTGATCACGTTCGGCAGCCGAGACGCTGTCTTGGTTGACGCGCGCGCGAGTGCGGATGTGTTTGGCCTGATCGGCATAACGAAGAGTTGAGAGGGTCTCCTCGTAGTCGGCTGGAGAAATGCAAGCAATCATGGCTGTCTTGGAATTGCCGCCTAGGCTATCCTTCAAGAGCCACGTCAGGATTGAGTCTCGATATGGGACCAGCGACTTGCTTTTCCTGCCCCCGCGAACTTTCTCCGGATCAGCCAAGGCTGCGATGACTCGGCCGAGCGTGGTCAATGATTTGTTGATGTTGGAGCCTTCACGCAAACGGGCACCTGTCGCCTCAGTTGCTTTGGCCCGTTCAGAACCTGCGAGGTCGACCAAACGAATACGAGCTGTTCGTTCAGTCGTCTCGTCTGTGGAAAGATCGTGGTGGATTTGTTTCAGAGTAATCGTAAAGACAGCGTGAGATCGTGATGATGTGTCATTCATCTTGGTACTTGCCACAGTTCGCGATACATCGCCCTTGCGCATAAATTTCATCAATTCGGTGTAATTCCTCGCCGTGACTTCCGTTAAATCCTTGACATACGGGCCCTCTGATGGCGACTCTCGAATGCGGAGATAATGAGGTGGATCCGTTCTGGGAACCAGCAGATCCCGCACATGCTCATTGTAGACCTCGAAGTAAGATACACGGACATTGTAGCTGATATCCGGAGAAGGCGAAGACTCAATTCGTTCAAACAGGTCCTCGCAGGTTCGTGGAATGAGACCAGGCTGCTCGGGGGTACCCATCATTGTATAACTTTTTCCTGAGCCCGTCTGGCCGTAGGCAAAGATACAAGTGTGATATCCCTCAAAATTGTGGTCCAGGAATTCTTCACCCAGACAATTGTAGACGTCTTCTTGGTGCGCATAGTGCTCATCTTGCTCATCGTGTGACCAGAATGAATTGTCGAAGGTAAAGGACTTATCCTCAAGGACCTTCCCTCGAGCTTGGGATTTGGGCTTGCCACGGTCGTCAGCGCTGGGTGTCGGGGCTTTGAGGCGTGTCATCTGGGTGACAGGGTCCATTTCAATCAAGCATTCCGCCTGGCGTTCGGTCTCTATTACTGCGCTGTCAGTCTCTCATGCATCCTGCGCCAGTCGCATGGAGCGTACTGAATATCCTGCTGCTACACCTCAGCTTCAAGGCACAACGTACCTCGTGGGAGGAACTTCCGCACTCGCACGACCACACGCACATTACCGCCGGGCGCAGAGCTTGCGATTCCATCTTGACGGTTGACCGGGACAGAAATGCTTTCTCGGGCTCGCAGAGAAGGACTAGATGCTGTTGATCGCATCGTCGCAGCAGATGCTGAAGTTGAATGCATGCTAGGCGATGTGATTCCAGTAAACGCAGAGGACTCGGACGATGTTGCTGATGAGATTGACCCCGGCCCATGCGCATGGCCGATGTGTCGATAGAATCGGGGATCTAGCGCCATTTCGTAGCTGTAATTTCTTAGTAAATAGACCCAAGCATCGACGGCGTCGCGTCGGCGTTCGACCAAGTGAGTGTACATGCAACTCTAGTTGGGCGAATCCCGGGGGGGGGGGGGGAGGGGGGGGGGTTCAAATGTGGGGGTAGAGCGTCACAGATCTAACGAGCTTTGTCGAAAGTCGACAAGTATCGAATGGTATTGGGAGTGCATGGGAGAGAGTGCAGGTAGTATCAGCAGAGATGATTGCGTACAGTTGGGAATTGCCAGGTTGTTTGCTCTCTTAGTTCTAACCGGTCGTGGTTTCTTGTTTGAGCGCGCAGTCGTCCCGAGGCGGGGATTGGGGTAAACAAGACTCTGGACCGATACGGCAAAGATGTTTTCAATTGATCATAATGCTGCTGTAAGCGGGAACGAATGATTTTTGATCAAAAGTTGGATATCACGAGAGAAAGAAAGCTCGTCGGGATCATACGAAGCAAAGTGTTAATCAGGTCTCGTAATTAGCTTATCAACACTGCTTAGGATGGTTGCTTCGGTACATGCGCTGGGCGATAGACGGTGGGCGTTGCTGGGGCAATCGAGCGCGCATGGATGCCGCCCGACAGGAACTATGGCGCCTTCCAAGGTACACTAGCAGACCACTAGCCTGAGATTGACTTGGGGACTTGGATATAATGATATGACGACTTGGTAGGCTCTGTCTCGTTGAGTGAGGATCTGGGCATCTGTCTCCATTGTTTGCGTGTGCACAAAGGTCTCCTGCATGAAGTCCAGCTATGAATAGCGCCGTGATGAATTGAGTCCTAGTATCGTGCATCTACAGACAGCTATCTGGAAGACTCTGAATTTGCCGATGCGCACCGCCACTGCACATCACACAGGTAAGGTAGGGCTTTGTCTTCAATCAGGAAAGGATCCCCTGTGCCCAACCTTGCCCAAGCCTTCCAGACAACCCCTATTCAAACCGAGACGTATCCGCATTCATAGCCTCAAACATGTCGGCCTCATCCACGTGGCCAGATTTGCCCATGGCTCTGGCCTTGGCGCCATCGCCAAAGGTCGCTGGATCAGGCTCGGGATTACCGGCCGCATTCATATGGGCTTCCAACATTTGTTCCGGGGACCAGGTGGTGCTCTTTTTGGATTGCTCCATGCTGTTGCCACGCTCGCTGTGCGCTCTGGCTGCAGCCTTCTTATCCTGGGTGGTCCACATCCGTCGTTGCTGGTGTTCGCTGGCTGGGAACCGCATCGCGGTGTCTGTTTTTGAGGAGGGCATTGTGGCAATACTGGAGAGATCACGTCAGTAAACCTGAGCAGGAATTCTCCTCGTGGTCATAAAAGTCGAAAAGTGTGGAATAACCACCATGCATTCAAACATGGACAGGGTACAACTTTGCGTTGCTCTGGAGTGGTCGGGTGTAAATCAACGGACGGAAGAACAAAGATGACATAGGACTCACCGAGTCGTTCGCGTTTCACTCCTAATGAAGACCCTTCAGATACAATGGAAAGACGTGAAAGCAGAACTAGTCACAAATCATATAAAATCAGGGCATTTGATTGCAAATACTCAAGGCTAAATACCTAGCTGGGATTTGAGCGCCAGTGGCGCTTGAGGCGACAGTATGATATGTTCATGACGGCCAGATGCATCACGGCTGCGGCTCTTGCGTCTCCCACCTATGAATTGATGTGAGCATGCTCTCGGTTCATACTACGGATGTTGACATCATGGAATCGCAACACGAACCAGGCCTGAGGACACTAAGAGGCGGTACCCGGGTTGTCTTTTAGCTCTGAATAAGACTGATGGGTAGGATAGGAATCTAGGTACTAGGTACACCTACTCGTTGCCCATACATTTCATGGAATGCCTTGCCGGTGACATCTGTAATTGTAACTAACGACTCAGTACCTGTAGATGAGTAAGTGTGTCACAGCTATGCTTTTGGAATTGAAGAAAAATTGATGAAGATGATAGGTTTGAACCTTTTGCGCGTCTTCATGACTATGCCTTACGAATATGCCAAAGTAGCACATCCAGGTACCCTTCGAAGCGAAATTATGTTAGGGTTGGGATTTACGTCAGCGTTTACTAAAAATAATATTCTCTCGTTAGGCAAAAGTCTACGTGCTAATCAGAATGGCCTTTCATCGGGTAGAAGATGCACTAGTAAGGTAGTATTGCAAGGGCTTACATAAAGCGATGAGATTTGAAGCTGATGACTCAATCAAGCGGCTGTCGAGTATCATGTCTTTTCGAGATGACGGAAAATTTAAATTGCAAAATTGGCATTTGAAAAGCAGAGATTAACGAAGTGAGAGTTCAAAGTCTCATGTGTCTTCGGTGTCTTCGATCCCCAAATCTCTCTCCTTCTTCAGAGTGAATTCCTCAGCAGCATCGTCAGTCTCACCTCTTGACAGAATCGACGCTTTCTCCTGTGTCGCCACATAACGGACTAAGCTTTCGCAGAGTCTGTCCAAGATCCATTCAGGTTCAGACTGGCGTGCAAGCATGGGGCTATCTTCACCGATCCAGTCCCAGTTAAGAACGCCATATTCATCCTCATCAAGGCTGGCGCTTGGTTGCTGGGACGATCCGCTTGGGTCTGAATAAGAGGTGGGTCGTGATCTGGGATTTGTGAATTGTATGAGTCGCGTGAACTCAACCCATTCCTCGTATGTGTATCGTTTGTGTTTGACTTCCTTTGCATCCTGGGTGGTCCGACGAATGGCAAAGGCGAGACGCTGTGCAAGTTCATATGGCGACGGATTTGCGTCAGACGCAAGCTCTTCGATTGTGCGGAGCAGATGGCCACCACTTGAGCGGGAACGGAGCGGAACAACTGGTGCTTGTTCCTGCGAGGGGGATGACACCGCGGCCATTCCGTCTCTCGAATCGGCTTCCGCGGCCATTCCGTCTCTCGAATCGGCTTCCGCGCCCACTTCGAAACCTCGCTCCAGGCGCTTCTTTTCCTGGTGAGCCAGGAGCCACTTTCGCAGAAACGGGATGCGAGATATGGCTTCTTTATACACCACCGACTGAGGCAAGACGAAGTAGTCGCTGAACTTCCCTGTAGAGCGCTTATATGCAGCGACCACGGTGTCGCTCATTTGCGATATCAGCATTGTCATGGTTGGAATGGCGATCAGTGACCACACCACAAAGAAGGGGCGCCCTGCGTTTGACTTTGGTGTGAAATCCCCGTAGCCGATGGTGATCAACGAGCAGAAGCAGAAATACAACCCATTGAAATAAGACATGTCTTCGAGTCTCCAAAAGACTAGGGCACCTCCGGTCCATACAATCGCATAGGCGATCACACTGATGAAGAGATCGTTCCATCTGCGAAACTGCATCGTCTCGTCTTGGATCTTCCGCATCGCGATGAACCGATCCTTCTCTTCTCGCATGACTAGTAATCGCGGCCGCCGAGCCGATGTGAGAGTATTGATGGTAGTTTGAATGGGACCGTGCCTTCGATGGCTCTCATGGCCATTATGATGATCATGTTGATGAGCAGTTCGACTCACGGTTCTTCGAAGATGAAGCTGGTCGATACTGGGTGGGGGTCCATGGTCTCCGACAAACTTGACGTTTTGCAGTTGAATGTTGGGATCGTTACGGACTTGTTCAATGGTGACCGATCTATCAAATGTGGCTTGGCGCTTACTCTCGATGTGCTTGCGGACGACATTGTCGTAGTGGACTTCTCGAGCAAATTGATGGATACTGCCAACCACCAAACCCAGCATGACGATGCCGATTACTGCATAGGGCCATATGAGGCCCTTGCCCACCGAGCTTTTGGGAACGATATCGCCAAACCCCAAAGTGAGAACAGTGATGTCACAGAAGTACAAGGCATCGGCGAATGCAATACCCAGCACCCTTTGGAAGATCGCGGCACCAATCAGCAGCCAAATGACGAAAGCAGTCATTTGCAGGATCAGGGTTCGCTGGTCTTCGGTGAGTGAGAAATGTTGAGGGTACTTCCCCAAAAAGTAGCCGAGCATATTAATCATCAGAAGTGTAGCCAGGACAAAGTACAGTACTGCGGCGATGACAGCGCTCCAATATGGCTGGGAGTAAAGCTCATCGGGAGGGATCGGTGGACTATAGATGGACATGGATGCTGTCAACCCGCAGAGCTGTCGCACGAACCAAGTTAGACTCAGAAGCAACATCCACAATTTATCCGAGCAATCGAGATCTTACAATGAAGGTTGCAAGAAACCAAGAAAAAATGGTCACGGGTAGAGCAATAATGTATCGCACCACTTGGGTGAAGTTGAACAACAAGAACACATTGCCAACCACACCCCAGAAGAGTGATACAGCATTCAGGGCCAGTACCCTATAGCTCACTTGCCGTCAGTGTACCAGGTCTTGCCAACATGGGCAGAGTGCAGAAATGGAACTTTACCAGTGAGGGTCATTGAATCCGTGCTGAATCGTGGTACCCGCGCGTCCTATGTCGGACGAGATGATCTTATTTCTCCATGGCGACACCAGTGCGACAATGGACATGACATTCGCCAGGGGACCCGTGGCTGCAGCCACCAGCGGGATCGCCGTCGAGGCAATCCACCACGACTGGGGCTCATCATCTTCGGCGGGTCTCATTTGGAATTTGCTCAACAAGCGTTCCCATATTAAGAGTTCTGATGCAGCTGCGTTAGCGGCGGCCGCGGCGCGCGGGAATTCAACGTTCATGATGGCGCCATGCAAAACCAGGAATGGGTCGCAAAGATGGCAGCAAAGTTTCAGCTGAGGCGATGGCTACAACAGACGGAGATGTGCACGCCATCGACGGTGACAAGGTATGAGCCGAAGCGGCTGAGTTCGAAGTGCGCCTCCTGTGACCAAATTTGGGCGAAATTTGAACCTTCACTTTAGGTGCTCCACTAGGCCGTCTGTATCACTTCGAGGCGCGTACGTTTTTTGTTGCCGAGTTTGAGAGCACACCCTCTCCACTCACGATCCGAGGTCCTCTGTGCTTGCTGTGTGGTATGCATGCAGTATATATATTTTTGATCAGTCGCTGCGAGGCAGCGAGAGCGTCCAAAGCTTGCGGACTCTGCGTGCAAGAGTCGTCAGTCGTCGCAGGAAGCAGAAATCAGTGTTCTCAGGTTCTAAAAGTTTGCTTGCGGTGGAGAATGGAGTGCGGCATGTTCGGAGTGGCGAGGACGAGGTCACTGACCCGTTGCGCTCAGGGCGGGTACAAGTTTGTCGATGACTGGCGAGTTTCAGATATCACGAAAGCTGCCAATTACTCTAGAACTACAGTACCTCACAGAACCCGTTGCGTGCACCTGGAATTTGACCCTCTCCAGTTCTGTGCTATACCGATCACTGAAGCAATGGGGAATGGACTTCAATCTTGAGACTATGACTTCGACTCCAGGTCTTAGGTAGTATACAAGGCTGAACATGCGCTGTGTTTTACATCTAGTGACCAAAACAAATCTGCGGTGCATTTGGAATTGGTCGGCTCGACGGATTCGAGCCTCTCTTATCTTTTTTCCAATACAGACAGCTCAGATAGACTGTCGTCAATTCAAGTGTTTTGACCTGCAGGAAGGATCTTCAGCCGACTCGGCGGCCAAACACTCTTTGCCCGACACCTGTCAAGCATCGCATATCGGTAGATGAGCACTCGCCCCTCCAGAAAGTCTGGTTTGACAATGATCGCGGCGGTTGATGAAGTCTGGAAACACTTGCTCGAGAGAACAACGTGATATTGTCTCCATTCAGTGTCATTTTGACCAATCGAACTTGACTTCCAATCTCATGTTCACTTCCAGGGCTTTTGAAGAATCTCGCCAACAAAGCGAAAAGATCGACCCAGTTTCGTCCGAGATAGGTCGGTGCGAGCTTCAAATGAGACACCGTTAGACCATCTTCCTTCCCTCTCTGTTATTGAAAGAGGTATCCATGTCAGAAGTTTCATAGCTAGTATGTCGTAGCCGCAGAGGGGGGACTCTCTTTTGTTCGTGAACTCTACTATATCGATGCAGCTTGTCTGACACACGGGCTGCAGCTGGGTGTTCTTGGACTCATCACTCAGTGAGTCAGTAGACTACAGAGTACAGAGTATAGACTACGGTACAGAGTGAGTCTGTAGTCTGTCGTCTGTCACTAGTTACCATACGTCATCGGACTTTTCCTCGGCTGCACACTCTCTCTTGAGTGACCTTTCCGACCATTTGCCCGGTCGGGGTTGTAGGCGGGGCGCTTTGGAAGAACAACTATGTCGCAATAAGCGCGAAAGGAAAAGCATCTTCAACCTGACTCGATGAACGCGATCGAGCACTAGAGTGGTGGAATGGGTTCGGTAAAACTACTGGAGGTAGAACCAAGCATGGTGAAGACCTATTGTATTAATGCGTCGACAAGACCTGCACGGCACGCTGCGGGATTCTGGCCGTGCTATCTCAGTTTGCCGAGCGCAAAGGAGTTATCTCCATCTGTTTGGGGCTTCCATTTTTGTGAGTCCACAAAGAGGGTGGAAGATTTCGGCGAGAGATCTTCAGAGAAGCCCGTCGAAGAGTGCCGCAGGCGGCAAGCTCAAGCAGAGCCGACCGAGCGTTACTCGATGGATTGTGGAATGTAGTCAATATGTATCCATAATAATAGCAATGGGCATATCTCGGCGACTACCCACTGTACCACTACCCAGTGCCCAGTGCCCACTGCCCGGTGGATCAGCTCTGTGAGTCAAAGGAACAGCTAATGTTAACGCGTAAACGACCACGGTGAAGAGTACCATTATCGCACCAAGTCTTGACCCTTCACCGAGAGAGCGACCTGGCCCGAGCCACGACGTGGGAGGCGGCCGCGGGTCATCCCAACGACGCCATGAGCGGTCGCCCGCAGGTCGCACTACTGCAGGCCGTGCAGGCGCCAGGGCGATCGAGCGGCCAAAGAGCAAGAAACCAGGATTGATATGAAGATCTCGACATTGCCACGTACAGAGGCGTCGCGGGACGAGATGTAGCGGGTTTCTCGTCACGCGACCGCGAGACCAAGGTGGCTAGAAGGATAGATTTGCCAACGCGCAGCGCAATCTGTCCTGAAGCACGATATCCCCCTCCAAAACGGTTGGGACTCTTGCTGGGACTCTTGCTGGGACTCTTGCGGGGGCGCTGTCACATGCAAAACCCTCTTTTGCTTCTGGTGCATGTTGAGTAAATGTTCAACTGAACAGCTCCGTTCAGACTCCAGAGCACTCACGGGGACTATGCTATTGCACCGGTGCTCGGTGCTCAGTGCTCACTCTCAGTGCTCACTCTCAGTGTTCACTGTTCAGTGCTCCACTGCTCACTGCTGCTGTAGTGGGGTGCAGACGAGGTGAGATGGAGTCCATGTCAAGCGTTGCCCCTCATGACTGCATGGGTCCTTGGCCATGACTGGTTGGCCTCATGGCTCGTCGAGGCATGGATCCATTCAAAGAGGGTCTCCAAGACGCTCGACTGTCCAAGCTCGGGACAACAATCAAGAGATGAGAGGATGGAGATTGTTGTAAGGAAGTCGACCGTAGACATGCTGACGCCGTTGAGCCACATCTGCTCCTCTCACCAGGGACGGCATCTTTTGATGCTTTGCGGAAGGATCCTACGGTAAAAGTCTCCAGTCGTAACGAAACGGGTTGCATCCGCCATTCGATGCGTGAGGTGCGTGATATACGTAGAATGTTTGGACCGACACCAACTCTGGTTGTCGACGATCGACGACGGAAATTTTCGACAATTTGGACTCTGAAATTTCCCGTCTGGATGAATGTACATTTGCACATTACTGAGTATGCCCCTAGCGGATATCCAAAAGGGTGGAAAGTTTGGCGATGGGCGATCGAGGCTGGTTCAGGGACCGGATGGGTGTGATCCAGCCAGGCCTTCCTTGGCTCCAGCGCTACGAGAGTTAACCGGACGGGGAGAGTCAGAAGAATGATCCAGAAGTAGTGATTTCAAGGTCGACACCTCACTGAGGGTTCGACCACAGTGCCTGGTGCCAACGTGGACTCCTGAATCGACCGCCTGGTTCTCGTCGCGGGGAATCTTGATCTGGTCACTCTGCGGTCATCCCGCAGACCAACCACGCTGAGGTCGTGGACCCCCGTTAGCAATGACGACTCCTCATTTGAGAGACCACCGAACCTGTCTCCAAGTGCAGCGATCATAGTACATCATGTACATCAGTAGTCGTGCACTCGGTCTCTCCAGGGACAATCATATCCACGATGCCCGTGGACTGGAGCCCCGCCCCCTCTGCGGAGGAGAGCATCGAGGTGGATATCGGAGGAGGGTCCAGATAATGGCTGCGCCATTCATCGAGGAGTTACAACCGTCGAGTGGATGCACGGCGATGGTGGACGGAGGTCGGTACTCTCTGTCGCCCTCGGCTGCTTTTTTTTTGAGTTTAGCCGTGAAGCTGTAGTCCTTCAAGTGACAAGCCAGCTCATCGCTTTTTTTTTGCTTTTTTTCGTCTGCTCTACTTTCCGTTGTTATTCTCTGTTGACTTTTTCTGGTGGTTTGACCGGGCGAGAGTTCTTTTTTTTCTTCCACAGTTTGGGTTGAGCACGGAGAGTTTTCTCATTCACACATCTCATCTGGCTTCGTTTCCACTGCTCCTCCTCTGTTCAGTAACTCTCTGGTCCGCCGTGGTTGAAATATTCCCGGCGAGAGAGACAGGCGACGGTTGCAGTCTACACGATCGACAGCGGGACTCAAGCTTCCAGACGAACATACGAAGTCACGACATCGTCATAACTTCCTGAATCGAGGTCATTACACTACAATTGATCTCTCAGAAGGTCTACACTGTCAATCTGTCGCCTTTGACGGACTTTGCAGTCAACGAGAACAAGACAAAATCACGAAGCCAACCCCGTACATTTTTTTAATTGCCAGTGGTTCCACCTCCACCGCCCAACGACAACCCCGAAATCATGACTTTCATTGATACCAGCAAGGATCTTCCTACGCTGTTCAGGCAACAAGCGCAAGCCACACCTGATGCCATTGCCTTGGAAGACGAAAACGCCAAATATACCTATGCCGAACTCGACAGCCAGGTTGAATCGCTGGCGAGTCACCTGCGCCTACATGGTGTCAGTCGAGACTCCCTCGTCGGAGTCCTCTTGCCTCGCAGCGCATACTACGTGATTGCCTGTCTGGCTGCCCTGAGGGCTGGCGGCGCGTTTCTGGTCTTGGAGTTGGCATATCCAGCGGGGCTCCTGGCCGACGTGATCGATGATGCCAAACCGGCGGCCATTGTTACACTCCAAAGCCAAGTTCCACGTGTCCAGTCAGCTTGTCCCCTGGTGGTGCTGGACCAACCTCTGGCAGAGGTCAATGGTCACACAAAGGAGCCATCTCCATTGCCAGCCGAGGATGATCTGGATCGCCTGGCCTTTGTCTCTTACTCATCCGGCACAACGGGAAAGCCCAAGGGCATTGCCAACCCGCACCGCGCCCCCGTGCTTTCCTACGACTTGAGATTTGGTGTCCAAGATGTGCAGCCGGGAGATCGGGTGGCGTGCAATGTCTTCTTCATCTGGGAGATGCTGCGTCCGCTGCTGCGTGGTGCCACGGTCGTCGCGGTACCGGATGATGCCAGCTACGACCCCGCCGCGCTGGTGGATTTGCTAGCCGCCAAGACCATCACCGAGACGCTGATGACCCCAACATTATTGACCACCGTGCTGGCACGCTATCCGAATATCTCGACTCGATTGCCCAAGCTGCGCAATTTGTGGCTGAATGGCGAAGTCGTCACCACAGACCTGGCTCGCAGGGCCATCAAGGCTCTTCCCAATACCCGTCTCCTGAACTGCTACAGTGCCTGTGAGACTCACGAAATTGCATGCGGTGATATTCGGGAGGTCATGAACCCGGACTCACTCTATTGCCCCGTAGGCGCATCTTTGGATCCCAAGCATACATACGTCCTCAATGAGAGTGGAGAACAGGTCGAAGCAGGTATCGCGGGTGAGCTCTTTATTGGAGGAGATCTACTCGCGCGAGGATATCTCAACTTGCCTGAAACCACGGCAAAGGCCTTCACCTCCAATCCCTTTGTGTCTGACCCCAATGCGCGCATGTACCGGACAGGTGATCTGGCCCGCAAGCTGCCCTCGGGCCATCTGGAAATCACTGGGCGTGTCGGCTCGATGATCAAACTTCGCGGGTACTCGGTGGTGCCAGCCAAGGTGGAAAGTGATATCTGCCAGTATCTCGCTGTCAGTCACTGTGCTGTCATCGCACATGGCGAGGGGCTCGAGCGACAACTCGTTGCGTACTTCGTGTCGGATAAAGAAGGCGGCGCGGGGGACAGACCCACCGTGGAGATTAACGAGACCGGACACAGCCCGGCAGCGCGTCGCATTCTGGAGAAGCATCTCGCACACTACATGATCCCCGCGTTGTGGGTGGAAATGAGCGAACTCCCGACTCACGAAGTGTCTGGCAAAGTCGACTTGAAGAGCCTCCCCCCACCGCGCAGCGCCAGCCCGAGCGGTAGCGAGAAGGCGATGGACAAGGATCCTATCAGCCTCGGCGACGTTGCTGCCATCTGGGCGACCGTGCTCAAGACGTCCAAGGCGTTGCTCAAGCCTGAAGACAACTTCTTCGATCTGGGTGGTCACTCCTTGTCTCTGGCGGATTTGGCCTCGCGGTTGTCCGCTCACTTTGGCTTCCGTGTGCCGATTCCCCGTCTAGCTGACAACACGACTCTGGCGGGCCACTTGCAGACGGTGAGGGATGTTCGCGATGGCCACACAGCGGCCGTGCAGGCCGACCTGCCAGCGTTCCTGGTCGCTGATTCCAAGCTCGAAGAGGAGATCAAACCTTCGGCTGGTGTCTCCTTCACATCAATCACGGACGCAGATACCGTGCTCTTGACTGGTGCCACCGGCTTCCTCGGGGCGTTCTTACTCAGCGATCTGCTTGAAAGCACCACCGCAAAGATCGTCTGTCTCGTTCGATTCAATGATCCGGAAGACGATGACCAAGCGAGTGGTGTAGCCCGTATCCGCCGCAATCTACTGGATCTTGGCCTTTGGCGTGACACTCTCATGGAGCGAGTGGAAATTCTCCCTGGTAACCTGTCACGACCTCATTTCGGTCTTTCCCCGGATGCTTTCGATGAACTCGCCGGTCGGGTTCAAGTGGTCGTTCATGCCGCTGCTACCGTCAACCTGGTCTACCCCTATGCGGCTCTTCGCAAAGCCAATATTGGCGGAACTCGCGAGATTCTCCGCTTGGCTGCCAAGGGAGGTGCCACCGTGCAGTACGTCTCCACCAACGGCGTTCTCCCTCCGTCTGGCGAAAGCGGCTGGTCTGAACATAGCATGCTGGATGTCAAGGACGTTCCCACAAAGCTCTTGGACGGCTATGGCCAGACGAAGTGGGTTGCCGAGCAATTGGTGCTGGAGGCCGGCAAGCGTGGTCTTCCTGTGAAGATCCATCGCTGCGGTACCATCAGCGGTCACAGTCTAACAGGTTCCGCCAACGCTTGGGATCTGCTTACCGCGCTACTGGTCGAGTCCATTCGTCTGGGCTACGCCCCCGAGGTCGAGGGATGGCGTGCAGAGATGACACCGGTGGACTTTGTGAGCAAATCCATTATTCATCTCGCCACTCAGACTCAGGCGGATGAGACTGTGTTCCATCTGGGTGACCCCAACCCTGTCAACATTCGGTCCGTATTTGAAAATCTGAACGACCTCGGGTACCCCACGAAGTCTCTTTCGTGGGAGGAGTGGGTGGCACTGTGGTATGAGAAGCGCGGCTCCGCCAAGGGAGGAGATGGCTCTTTCACGGTCGACATCCTGCGCAGCGGTATGCCGACGGTTGGATTCCTAAAGGGTATTGTTGTTCTCGACAATTCGTTGACCCGACCCTTCCGCGAGGTTGTCGAACGACCCAAGGTGGACATTCTCCTGCTGGAGACTTATACTCGCCACTGGTTCGCCCGTGGTTGGCTGCCGCATGCGCCTGCTCGCCAGAATGCCCTCAACCGCCAGGCTGTACAGGCCAAGAAGGGTCCTCTCAGTGGCAAGGTGGCAGTCGTCACTGGAGCATCCTCCGGTATCGGTGCCGCCGTGGCCGAAGCTCTAGCGAAGAAGGGATGCTCTGTTGCTCTGGGCGCCCGCCGTCTTGACGCTCTCGAATCAGTCAAGCGTCAAGTCGAGGCGCATGGAGTCAAGTGCATCATTCGCTCGACCGACGTCACCAGCAAGGCCCAGTCTGAAGCGCTCATTCAAGCTGCAAATAACGAGCTCGGTCCCGTCGACATCCTTGTCGCCTGCGCCGGCGTGATGTACTTTACCATGATGGCCAACGTTCAGACCGAGGAGTGGGAGCGAACTGTTGATGTCAACTGCAAGGGTCTGCTCAACGCCTTGTCTTCCACCATTCCGGGAATGCTTTCCCGCGGCCAAGGCCACATTGTGGCCATTTCTTCCGATGCGGGACGAAAGGTCTTCCCTGGTCTGGGAGTCTACTCGGCCAGTAAGTTCTTCGTCGAGGCCACTTTGCAGGCACTTCGTCTCGAGACTGCCGGTACAGGCTTGCGAGTGACCAGTATTCAACCAGGTAATACCTCCACCCCGTTGCTGGGCATGTCGACCGACACCGAGGCCGTGAAGAAGTATGGCGAACCATCCGGCGCGAAGATCCTGGAGCCCGCTGATGTAGCAAATTCGATTGTGCACGCATTGTGTCAACCGGATTACGTCTCTGTCAATGAGATTCTCGTTGAGCCTCGTGATGAGCCTATTTGATTGCACTCTTTTTTCTTAACGTGGAGGGGCAAGTTTGTTTGGTGTTAATTTTTCATGAGAAGAACGACCCATTCATTAGATTCTTAGCTAGACATGAGGACTTTGGTAGGACAATTTTTTTTTTCCTAGATTCCCAACCTTAATCGATTTATTATTCTCAACATTGCCATCATCTTCCTTGCGACATATCGTATTTTCAAAAGGCTTTTTGATCTTTCCTTGCACTTGACACCGACTTGAGTGATGCCAGGTCGTCAAGGCTCCGTCTGGTGGGGTTTGATGTACACAGATTCACAAAAGCGGGCATTTTGGGACCGCTAGCATCGGCCCCAACATGCATTTGGTATTGCAATACGCTCGCAATCAACTTTAGCCAGCCCACGATATACTTACATAGGATTACGCCGAGTGCAGACCTAGGAGACCGAGTTGGAGTAAGGCAGGACCTCAGGTAATAATGGAGAATTCGAAGACGATCTCACTGACAACTTCCACGCCAGCGTTTAAGCATCTATTAGTATCAACCTGCGTCAGTGACGGCAATAGACCATCCACTTGAACGTCGGCCCACTCTTCGAATGATGTTCGACAAGTTTGGTGCCTAGTGCCTCGTGCCTACTGCTTCAATACCTCGTGGTACATGAAAGAGAGCCAGTCCTCCGATGGTCTGCGCAAGTCTCCATGTACATCAGACTAAGCATGTGCATCCCGACTAGTATCGAATCATCGATAGGGCTGAGGCTACCCCTCACTTATAGTGTCCCTCCATCTCATCGGCTGCGGCGGGATGCTTAAATGAGTGCCGGTTTCCATGCTCTCTCAGCATGAACAGAATGAATGCGATTTGATTCATTGGATATACTAGTATTCTACCAGTAGCTCCTTACCGGAGGTGACTCCCCTCCACTGACTCACTACTAATACAAATCCCCCTCATACCTACTCAGTACTCCGTGCATTAATCCAGTCATCATTATGGGCTCTGAGAAGCACCCAACCTGGGACTTGATCATTAACTTCTCGGCCTCTCCTACTAAAATATCCTCATGGCCACTCACAGAAGCCATCACACTCCAATCACCCTTGCAGGACAAGAACTTTGTATATACCCCCGCTCCGTATTACCAATGATCTGTATAGCCCCCCCCCCTCTCCTGCTATATGTTCTCAAAGTAAATGACACAGTTGGAGGACCGTAGAGTGAGTAGATGCCCGATGGAGCTGTTTTCGGGTGAGGTTCTGTCGAGATAAGATGATCGTTTGCTTTGGTCTGGAAGTACGGTAGTAGGTGGTAGGTACTAGGTACTAGGTACTAGGTACTAGATACTAGGTAGTAAGGAGGTACCAAGGCAGTTGGTTAGGTATCCTTCTACATAAGGGAAGTTGGTACAAAGGGTGCCTCATTTCTGTTACGGGGCCACGTGTATAGAGTTGGGGAGATCAAAACGCACAGAAGTATTGATTGTAGGTACTTTAGGTAGTTACCAGGTGCTGGAAGTTGTTGAATGGAGTAAGGACTGTAAGGTCCATCTGATGGGGTTGGCTTTTTGTAAGGAGATTGATATCCCCGGGGACCCCGTGGATCAATAAATACTACTACTACTACTACTACTACTACTACTACTACTACTACACCCTACACAGAGGAATGAACAAGCCTAGCAGGAAGCATCACTAGTCGACCATATGCCGTGCTTTGATCATTCTTGATACGCTCTACCTACCACAGCCCCCTTTAACCTAAGCGTTCAGCGTTCTGTCACTCCGAGTTTCCGCGGTAGCCGGTAGTCCCAGCGCGTCAGTAAGCCTGTGAAACAGAGCTATACCCTAGAATAGGGTCTCAGCTGCAGGACTAGTACTAGATAGTAACACTAACTACTACTTGGTGTTGGCCCTTTTACCTTTTGATTTTCTTCTATATCTAGCCGAACAGTCACTAAATATAGGTACCAGTAAGGTATGGCTGACTGAGGGCTGTCGTGCGAGGTCAGTACTGTACTTTGGTTCTACGATCCTCTGTAGAGGTACCTACCGAACTTATCAAGTTATCAGTTATGAGGTTGTGGTCGTAGCAGATGACATCATTCTCGATCATAGGCTCTAAATGCCGTCATGGTCGAGGAGATCAAAGTAGAGTTTCTGCGGGGGGAGCTACCCACGTCAGATGATAATGTATGCTTGTGCACAGATTTGAGAGCTGGAGCTAGATACCTTGGGCATGTTTCTGTCATCATATGACTTAGGTATTCATGGTACTGACTTGAGTTCCGAGGGGTATGATGAGTCAGAGCTTCATCCTACTGACCTAGTCAGGTCGAAGTTACAATGCAACTATGGTCGACGAGGACGTCTATCGAGGGCCGTACAATTTGGGCATACGTGTCGAGTTAGGAACTAGAGGAGTAGTGTGCACACTGCACACTGTGTGGGGTATTTCTCACAAGGTTGTAAGATTGAAGCTTTTGGATTGAATGAGTGAAATTCTGCGAGTGTGCGCCTCGTTCAACTACACACATCACAGAGACGTTTAGGTGAGACTTGCAAAATGCAAAAACAGAGACACTGACAAAGGAAATATTAAATCCAAAAGCCCCGCAAGTCACAAGACAAATATACTTCCAGACAGTATAATCAAATCACAAAACAGTCGCGAGATGGTATCACCAAAGTCAAAACGACACAAACATCAAGGATGCCAGGAAAAGCAGGTCCAAATGCTGGAAAGCCATGCTGGGAATAGTAAACGCCAACCCCGTAAATAAATCAAGGGGACAGGAACATATCAGGACGCCCACCTCCAGTATGGAAGATTAAAAAGTGTAGTCCCAAATCAGGGGCTGAACAACACGGCCAAGAACGATGAGCTTTTAGGTAACCAGAATCGAAAGAAACATGAGCTGAACCGGATAGCAGACGAGTAAAAAGCAGAAAAAAGTGCTCCCCCCTCCCCATATAGGAAGATGATGGATATCAGCGGCAATGCAACCCCATGGTGAAAATGTGAAAAAAAGCGGATCGGTGTCAGGAGTAAACAAAAGCTCATCACACCGACCAAATGCACTGATAATGCAGAATCTAAAGCGCCTGGAATGCTCTGCAGTGGCAGAGAAAAGAAGAAGTAATGTTTCAAAAACACCGGCGATGATTGACAGGCGGCCTCCATGACCAAGTATCAATCTTCAGAGGTCGCTGTCCCACGTCCCCGCTTGGGGGGGGGGGGGGGGGGGGGAAGAAACGGGAGAAGAGTTGATCTCAAGCGATGTGAATCGAGAGAATGACCCTTGTCCTGAGAGAGAAAGCAGGAGAGTCGGCTGTCCAAGCCGAAAAGCACGGCCGAGGAATCTATTTGGCAGAAGGGCGACGCAGAATCTCCTCGCAATTGGCGTCGAAGCGCATGTTCCACAGTCGAATGCTGTTCATCAACTTCTCGGTATTTTCCAGTTCGCGATCACGGCCAAAGATGGAATCCACAAATTCACAGCCGGCATTACGCCCCATGGACACGGGGCCCTTGCCGCCCTCGCGCTTGGCGGCCTTCCACATGAACATCTCGCACGCCTTGAGGAGCTTCTTGAACCGGTTCCACAGTCGATCACCGCTCTCGAGGAAATCTTCCACAATGTCTGCGGCTTCGACGCGCTTGATCCGCGGGAGACACTCGTCCGCCCGCTTCACTTTACCGGCTAGTTTGATCAGCAGCAACCAGAGATCACCTGCCACATCAGCCATGGGCGTAGATGCGCCGTGATGAAAGACGGTCCAGTCGTAGATCCATTTACCCAGCGAGTTGGCGTCGAAGACACTGCCAAGGAGGATAATGGGCGCTTCAGTGGGGTCCCAGTTCTTGGTTGAGTAACCGGGCGGGATGCCCGCGCGCTCGGCGTCTTCTTCTGTGGCAACGGGTGGCGGCTTCGAAGGGGGCGGTGCAGGCTTAGGCTTGGACGGCGTACGCGTCGAGGTGGACTGGCGCCGGGCGTGGGACCGACGAGCGGCTTCGAGGTCGTCAGAATTGGGAGCCTGGTTGAAATAAAAGTGAGAATCAGCGGCTGACGATTTGCGATACGTGGTTGACGCGGTTCGACGATGCTGGCCGGGGCCATCTCGTGTCGGCGTAGAGGGTTCTGCCGCAGCGGTCGAGGGACGGCCATGGCGCGACGCACGAGGCTCGCGCGGCGATGGCTTCTCATAGACCGAGGCGTACCGTGGCGGCGCATAATCATCAGCCACATCCACAAAGATGGGCTGCTTGGTTTGCGGGTAAGTGCCCACTCGAACGCCGGTGCCCGTACCTGTGTCTGCGCCTGCGCCATAGCCATCCCCCGTCGAGGACCCCATTGTACGGGTGCGACGGTGTTTGGGTCCCGCGGAAGAAGCACTTACATGGTCGTGCTTGCGCGACGGGATACCGTACTCGGGGGTGGCCTCGTAGTAGGTGTGTGGGTAGCCGGACTGATATGCGGAATCTTTCGCGGTCGCCGTGTAGCTTGCCTTGCGCGTGTGGCGTCGGGAGGTGCCACGAGGTGAGGCATATGTGCTTGCGTATTGCGAGGCATATTGCGCGTAGTATGGTGAAGTGGGTGGTGAGTGGGAGTAATCGTAGGTTGACCACCCATGAGGTGGACTCGCGTAGTGATACATGTTCACGTTGTATCAACGGATCGCATGCGACTGAAGCCAACAGCCGCTTGGTCTTTAGAGGTACGGAAAGCTGGACGTTGATGGATATCAAGCGAGTTCAAGCTGTTGAGAAACGTGTGGCGTTGGGGATACTGTGCCGTCGGTGGGCGCCAGGAGGTGGCGAAAAGCGACCCGACGATGCAAGAAGCTGGTTCCGTGTCGGGATCGGTGGATCACGCCGGTACCGGGAACAGGGGCGGTCTTGTTGAAGACTGTTTCAACTGCGCAGAAGAAAGAAAAAAAAGAGAGGTGTGACAAGGATGGAAGTGGACATGCAAATAGAACAGATGTTGACGGTCGGTTGAAGCAGAACCCAATCAAACCCGGAGCGAGAGAGAGAGAGAGAGACAAGAAATAATACAGGATATCGTGCGCGCAGAGCCAAACGACGCCGAAGAAGGAACACCAAATTCTCAAAAAGGTTGAAGTAAGACCGTCACCGCTGTACGGTTTCCGATCGGAGAGGAGAGGAGGGTCGAAGCTGACTGTACCGAGAGTGCATTTGAACGTTCTTTGGTCTGAATCAGACACGATAATCCAGATGGATGAGACTTGCTTGGGAGGCGAAGCCGAAGAGTTGCTCGATATCCGTGGAAATCGAGCGTGTTTTGGGGGGGGGGGGGGGTGGGAGACCAGTCTCCGGAATGTTGAGGCAGGGAAGGAGATTGAGATTCCCACACGCGTGTATGAGCCGGTCGAGACAGACTCTCCAGGAGAAAGAGATGTTGTTGCTTTGCCAAAGTGGCCACACTTTCTGCAGGTGTGGGGGAGTGGTAAGAAGGATGGTTTGGAGGAGGAGAGGAGAGGAGAGAGGAAGATGTGTGGGAGTGATGAAAGGTGTGGCAGTAGGCAGTAGGAGGCTAGGAGCACCCTTGACTTGGTCTTGTGGGTAGACTCCGTCGAGCGGGCCCCTTGTTTGCGAGGGCGGGTTGGGATTGGTGACTTTTTTTTTTTTTTTTTTTGTGGGCGTCGGGGCTGGCCCAAGTACAGAGTACTCCCCAGGAGGGAGTGGAGACCGAAGTGGAGAAGGTAGTCGATACACAGGAAATTGCTCAACCCCATTAATTACAGCAGTACTACAGTTCTCTCAAGGGCGAGCCATGGATTCCACTGCCAAAGCCGTTGGAATCGATCAACGTGGAGATGGTCAGAGGAAGGCGATGTGATGAGTGCGATCAATATTCATCACCAGGTACTGCAACTGAAATAGATGCCTCAGTGAGTCAGTAATAGTGGCTCGCAGGATTAGCCTGACTGCAGGTGTCAAAGGATTCGGTTCTCTTTATTTTTCGCTTCCTCGAGTGAGGCAGTACTATCTCGACGTGTATGTAACTGTCGCTCACGTTGAACATGGTCGTTCATATACTACCGTTGTTTTTTATTGATTTCCCGGGTGCTCTTCCTGGCTGCCTAGGGCACTTTGTGGGCTCCTAGTTGGCTATTTTGCTATTGGCAGTAACAAATCATATATCAGTCGCCTCTTCCACCCAATATGGATCATTGGATAGGGAGGGAGCCAAGCCCTTGCAAGTTCATCCTTCTTCCCCCCCCCCCCCCCTGGCAAAAGTCCCAAAAGTGGCGCTCTCTGCACTCTCTGCGCTCCCTCCAAGGCTCCGACCGACACTGGAGTCCCGGACTGCACAGGTCTTGAAGGCTGTGTGGTTTGGCGTCGTTGGGACGTGGCGATAACGCCAACGGTTCGCTGGACATGCATCGTCGCAGCTCGCCTTATAGAAGCGGCAAGGATCACATGTGCGAGCGATGAAAGGTTGGAGGATTATTCCAAGTCTTTTGTTCGAGTCATAAACTCTGTGGACAGGTTCTCAATTTGGGTGTTTCTTGAAGAATCCAGGTCTCCATCTCCTCGGGGAAGTCTGTACAAGCACTGTGCTATGTATGGCGCCTGGGAATCATCTCTCCTGTATGAATGCGAGACATCTCACACTTGCCCGTTCTGTCATCGGCTCAAATGGGATGGAACCCTAGTTGTATTGATCTTCCAGACCATCGCAGCGTCAGCAGGTCAGGATGCTACGATCGTCTCCCGATCTTAATATCAAGTCCGTCTTAAGCCTTCCCATTCAGTGCCAGATGTTCCAGACGGGTTGCGACCGGTAAAGCAGGGTTTCATACCTGACTCCTATGCTTTCTTTTGGGACTCTTGCGGTCGCGGTCGTTTGGTCGCTTGGTCGCTTCGGGTCTTTCCCCTCACGACCTCAGTGTACTTTCTTGAGCTAATCCACCAACATATTTAGAGTGAAAAAAAAAAAAAAAAAAAAAAGAGAGAGAGAGAGAAAACAGGAAAAGAAAACGAAAGAACCGAAAGTGTCGCTTAGTTTCGAGGCTAGTCATGCACAAGTCAAGGTGACTTGCGATGAGCCTAAGAGATCCCGGGTCCAACGGAGATATTGATCCAAGCGCCAGCCAACTGCGGGACCATGTGGACAGCTCGGCCACGGGCAAGGTCAAGATGCCTGCACTGCCCAGGAAAGACCGACTCGAGCGACGCCCGACGCTCTTTGTTCACTGTCCAGTATGATTCCCGTGGGGCTTGGAGTCATCGCCTACTGCGGTTACCTACTTCCACTACTTACCCACGTACCTAGTCACTAACTTAGTCTGGATCAAGTCTTCCATCATTCCGACATGGACTCTCGTAGTCCCAGATGGAGGGTACTCGTACCTTCGTGTGGCCACTCTATGAGTCCGCCTGACGAAAGAATTTCAGATCGCATCAATCAGACGTTTCATTGGCAACCCCAAAATATATGGTCGCATGGACGAGAACCGCCACAGACTCTCGTGTCCGAATACGGTTGGATCGCGGGTTCGTCCTTAGTACTTCTTCCTCCGTAGGGTGCGTCGGCTGGTCTTCCAGAAAAGCGAAATCCCCCCATGCGCAAGGCTGAGTGAGATGACCCCCCGGCTCACGCATCCACGTATGGTACTCTTTCGCTCGACTTGTCCGCCTTGACCCATCAAAGCTCTATCGACATCAATATCAGATAGCATGACAGATCTCCTCTACTGCCCATTTGGCATGATGAGCCTGTTCGGGGTTGAGCAAGTCCATGAGTGTTCCCTAGTTCTAGTCCTTGGCGGATGAACCTTATCTCGTCAGTTGTTCGGCACCGTCCAAGATCAAATCTGCCCAACCCAAGCCTCGGAAATTAAGCACCACATCCTTTTCCCCCCGCCGCAGCCTGACGTACATCATGTACAAAGTCCTCCTTGCCTCTTTGCTGTACGTCAGTATGCCGGCAGATGTGTGCGATCTGGATCAACCCCGTTTAAGCGACTCGACTTGCACCAAAACAGCCAACGGTCAAGATAGCCAACGGTCAAAAATTTCCCGGGCGCTGTATCTCGGATCGCACCTGGAAAATGGATTCAGTTTGGAAAATGACATCCATCGCCCATAGTCTAGTCTATACTCCTTGGTCCTCACTCCACACTCCCCAGTCTATACTCTCTGACCTACTATAGTGAATACTCTATGATCTATAATCTATTCTCCCAACCTGATTACCCGTTCCGTGGTTTCACGAAACGGAGCGCACTCGACGGACGGACCATCCCGTCTCATCCAGTGGTTCTCGACTCCGCAGACCCCATCGTGCAATTTGCGTGAATACCCACTCCAGCTTCATCGAGGTCTGTTGAATACTCGCCGTCGCACGTTGCCATGGCAAGTCACCAAAGTGGATGGTCCAGTGTCCAGTCCACCGACCAGAGCGAAAATCAACAATAATACCAAAATCGTCACATCTAGTCTAGATCAGGAGTAGATTACCAGATATATAGTCCGAATGGTCCTTCTCTATGCACACGCACTTACCAACACCCACAAACCCCCCCCCCCCCCCGTTGGGCAAGATCCTTCACCCCCCCACGGGCCACACACCTGGGCTTTACCGCTGCGTGGTCGCTGGGCAGCAACCTCGCGAATCGGGCCATCATGACAGAAAGCTATGAAGCGCTTACAGACCGCAACTTGCAGCCTCGAGAGCAGAGTTTGATGCTGCCATGCTGGTGGTTGTGTTTTCCACACTCGCCTATCAGGCCGGTCCACATTGGGGGATGTTTTTTTGAAAGTGGCAACTCGCGTGATGTCAATAGTTCTGGATGGAGACAGTCTGGTAGAAGGTTTGGTGGGCCATATGGGATGGTCAAAGACCAAGGTGGGAAATCCGTCACCATACCTACCGATAGTAGAAAGGTTACTATGTACTAGGTAGTAGACCACTAGACCTACATACTAGAGTTACAGCGTAGCCGCATCCCCTCGACTACTGGAGTAGGGATGAAGTCGCAATTCGCGCAACGCTGTCCAATATTCGGCAAACACTCTCTAGCTGATCTCCAGTGCGGGCAAAGTCTCTCTGCTCATTTTCGGGCCATTGATCTGCCGGTCTGCCTCATTTCATGGCGCGCGAGAATCTAGGTGGTCTCGCTTTTGTCGCCTGGGGATGTTGTACACCATCTGATACCATCCATTAGTTATCGGCAGTGGTGCGTTTGACCTGGACCCCCTCGAGACAGAAATGTCATACAGATTGAAAATTGAACTGGTGCAATATCTCACACATGGCTGACAAGCGACTAGGTAGGTCTGCGCATAATCTACTTGAGAGCACACTGAGCACAGTAAGCACACGACCCGTAGACAAGATTGAGACCAAAAGCCGGTACATGCATGAGGTAGCCTGCGTAATAGCTAGCCCTAATTAAGTATTTTGAGAGGGGCAGGCGTAACGGACGACTCGCGAGTCACGACAGTATATGACTCTCTTCCGGACCTCGACAGTCATGAATTGACTCAGTGCCGTGTATCGCGGGTGCATCATGTCCGAGGTGAACACCCTACAATCTACCCCGACAACAGATGGCAACCGAAAGATCAGGCGGCCGGAACCCTACTTTGTCTGATCATTCCCCTTTGCAAGCACAGAGACACGTGAGGAATGATGAAGTTAAACAAATTAGAAAAATCAAAAAGGACCAGGGACCTTCTAACAAGCTCAAGAATCATCGACGTCGCAGTGTCTGTACCGCGATTGGCCAGAACATACCCAGACCAACCTCAAGGACAAGAAGGACGGCGAGACCGAGCATTTGATCCGGAATTTCTTCTGTTGCCCCTTTCGTGGACCACAGTCAGTACAAGACCTTGAGTCCAGGATCCAGAAGGATGCAAATGAGCAATGACTGCGCCACCGGTAGGCAGAATTGATCGACTCGTGCTAGGGGGGGGGGGGGGGGGGCGTGTCGCACATGGCAGGCCATCCATAAGTGTTCTTCATGGATTTATTCGATTCACCCCTTTTTTCCTGTTTGGGCCAGTCTCCTTTCCGGACAATAAATGGATATTCTCGCGAGCAGAACTCAACACAATCGGGACTTGATGACCTTTGGTCGTCGGAGAATGTTCTAGATTGGTCGTAGATTCTACTGGCACTGTACTGCTATCGGATCTCTCCCATGATCTCCGGAGCCCTACCAAGGTAAAGTAGCGATAACCTTGGGGTACCCGCTTGAAGCAATGATGAGAGTTCACTGAAGTCTTCACCTTCCTCGATTCTCGACAGTTCTGATTCAATGCACCTGTTCGTGGCTTGGTCCAATCAATCTCCATTGCGATCGGTACGTCTTGCTTGAAGGAAGGAGACGAGGCTCACACATGTCTATTGCCGGTGCAGCTGATATCACAATAAATGGGCAAGCCTGAGCGGTATCGTGGACACTGACAGTGGACACCGTATGTACCGGGGTTGTTGTTGTTGTTTTCCTCTTTCCTAAATCATATCGTCGGTTTCACTTTGACAGATCTGATAGAAACATTCTCCGGAATCCGAGCATATTTGGTATCTCTTCACAAATAAGAATGATCTATGTTCCCATGGATGGATGCACAGGGTACATGTAATCCATCCAATCTTTCCAAGGGAAGAGAAAGGAGTCCTGTCCTTCACCTTCCAAGGCTCAACAAAGTTGAGATGGTCCATGCGCCTGGAGGAACACACATTCACTCTCTCTCATTTTCCAATCTGAATGAAATGTTTCAGGGACTCCGGCATTTTTCCCGATATGTAGATGGCGATGCGCTGGAGTAAATGGGATTCCCAATCCTCCAATTAAAAAAATAAACCCGCAACGTCTCATTCCTCTTCACAATCTTGCAGTTTGCTTATTCCCGTTTTATTGTTTCTTTCTTCACTCTTTCTTCTTCACGACCCCTTGCTTTGGATGCAACAGGACGCCAAAAGCTAATCTCATGAATTATCAAGATCAACTCTAGATCAAAGGCCTGCAATTGAATCGAGGGATCATCCTACCAAGCAAGGGATCATTCGCTCCAGATCTGGGATTCGGGCGGAATACAGTACTTGGTACTTAACACGTAAGTTAATACTTACCTACTCTTAGTACCTGAGTACGCCAACACCATCACCGTAGTATGCGGCTGAAGATCCCTTGATATGAACGGACTGGAATGGGAGAATTCTAGTTTGAGGGGGGGGGGGGGTTCTCTTCTCCCCTTTTCAACGGTCCATTGATGAAGTCTTACCTTTTTACCCCTTTCCCGGGTTTCCTTCTTTGGGGTCCTGCGATGATCGCTATCTGGAATTGGAAGCATTTCCCCGCTGGTGTCGGTGTGTCTTGTGGCATTTATTCTTCATCGTTCATCCAGCAGCACAGTACTTTATTTAGTAGATGGGGCGCAGTGGGCACTGATCACATGCTGCGAAGTGCAAATGCGTTTCATGTCCGTCGGTCTGCCCTTACCCTGAGCCCTGATTGTCACTGATCCTTGCATTCGCTAAGCGAGATGATCAGGCTGGACTCTGCAATGGCCTGGTAGATGGATCGCGACGCTGTTCCAAGATCATCAATCATGGTATCGCATGCTTCGGGGGATGGTTGCCAATTCGTAAGTACCAAGTACGAAATACTAAAGTGTGACATTTTGCTATCGCGTAGAGACTGGAAGCAATCAAGGCCTTATCTCACCTGCACCTTTTGTGGCATGTCGCCCTTCCTCCATGGGTCTTCTCTTGAATGAGACGAGACGGAGGCGGAAACGTGAGACATACATGCGCTCAGTATAAGTGGTCTGGAATTTCGATGGTCAAGGGTCTCTTCGGGCCTGCGAAATTTCACCTACGAGGGACAGAATGCGCCGCCGGACAGATAAAGTACGGTAGATCCATGGTAATCACTGTCATAGTACTTGGATTGACCATTTATGTTGAGAATGGAAGCGATCTCAATTCCGTCTCTATCGACTTTGCACCCCGGATTGTCGAGGGTTCGAGTGGTGGATGTACGGTAATTAAAGTGGATGGAGCCGAGGATCGCAAGGGAAGTTGTTAAGCTTGTCATGAGTACCGCGGTACCTCGAGCACCGTGCTACCGAATGTTCCGTGGTCACTGTGGTGCAAACGGTATTGGAATGTAAGATCGCCATGTCAAGATCGGATTGGGGTACATGGAGCAAAAGTTACTGATTTCTGAGCTTCGGCTCATTCCATTCTATGTCCACTGGAACGGAATAGAGGTCTCGAACGCCTCGGCAAGATAAAGACTCTCGGCTGTAAAACGCAGTGCGGGCTCATTCCATATCCATTATCACTATTCACAAGAGGAAAACTTTCCAAAGATGCTTTGAGAGGCTGAATTCACACATGAAAAGAAGATGGAATGTAGATTGGAGAAAAAAGAAAAACAAAATGGGTATGTTGGGTATGTTGTAGACAAGAACTGCGTGTCGTATTGTATTTCGTGATTTAAACGACCATGTACTCGCCGTCTCCTCGTTTCGCCTGCATGGCTCGAGACCAGCGAAAGGCTTGCGATGATGCCGGCCGCCCGCTACCGTCCCGCGGTGGCGGAGGGCCCATTCCAGGTGCATAGACAGGATACGAAGACTCGTCCGAGTGATCTGCCCAGATCTTTTCCAGGAGTTCCAGACAGGAGAGGTTGTTGACAAATCCAGAGTCCTTGGAAATATCCTTGCAGCGAGCACGGATGGCGGCGCGATGATCCTCCTGCACGCATTCCGATCCGACGATGAACAACGGCCAGAGGAGGTAAACGTCAGACTCGACTGTACGAAGACAATGCATGGCAAGGCGGACAAGATGCTGGATCCGTGGATGACTAGATGGCAGGCTTGGTTCGGCGAGTCGTTCGCAGTAGAGTAAGGCAGCGTGGCGAAAGCACTCTGAAATTTGATACACATCATGAAGGTTTTCAGGGGCCACTTGATAGCTCGGCGAGACAGCCATGGTAGCCGGAGCGGCGGTCGGGTCGAACGATGATGAAGATGGCCAGGGAGTGCTGGAGCCCGCGTGGGCGGGGGAAGAAAATGATGCTTGGGACGCGGACGGCGGATCAAATCTCCAGGATTCGAGGCGTTGTCGGAGCGAATACCACTCGGTCCAGAATGCCGCCGAGGATGGTCTCCCAGTCTGGTCACTGCTTGGCGGCATGTTCCCGGCGGAGGGCTCGTACCCTTGCGCGTATTGGGTGCCGGCTGTAGTGTCCATGTCGACGGTATTCCAGCCAGGGAACACCATGTTGGGAGGAAGTGAGGCGGTAGGAACAGAGACATCGGCCGGGCGAGACTCGGTGGGTTGTTTGTCCTGGCTCAACAGATTAAGACGACCGAGTTGAGAAATCAATTTGAACAGACGTCCGTCACAGCCAGCCAGATTCTCAAGACCCCATTCGCCATCTGTAATCGAGCTGATTTCCAGGCATTTGCCGCGTAGTTGCACGTCGCGATCATTGGTCGTCGCCGTCAAGGTGTCAAACCAGGAGAACATGCGGATAAACCACTTCAGATCATCCGAAATGACAGGTGAATGGCGCATGCGGATGGCGAGCAGTCTTGTGACCCCTTCAAACTGGGTTCGAAATTCGGCCACGCCAGTATCGCAACCGTGGAAAAGCGAAAGGACAAGCAAGGTGGCTAGCACGGAGTCCGACAGTCGGCGCTGGGGATCGGCGAGATCGGCATTGAGAGCCTTCACGGCCATGCCACGATGGTGATTCTCCTCTCGAGCGTATCCTTCAGGCACGGAGATACCGTATCGGTCCTGGAAGGCTTCCTCGGTCAAGGCCCGATGGGCCATCGAAGACATGCGGGCGGGCAATGTCCTCTCCGTCGAGGTGTGTTTTCTTTCTCGGCGCTGGCGAAGATTGCTCGTGGCCAGAGTTGCGATTGCTTCTTGAAGAGCTGGACTATCTTGAGCAAGATGAAGCATCTGAATCCGAAAGGGGTTGGTCGGCGTGTCAAAGGCCACGATCATCGGAGCGATCACTTCGGCAAAGTAGCTGATCAGATACCGTAGACGGGGAGTTCGACCGACCGATCTTGCCAGTAGCATCTGCGAATAGGACGGACTGTGTCCCGAGTCCCAAAGTATTGATTGATGGGAATCGTCACGCTCGACTTCTTCATCCGCCTCATCCGTTCGGGAGTTCATATTCGCTACCGACCAGTTCTGATTGCTGACCGGCCACGTAGACATGTTGAAGCTGGCTTCGGGACTCAAGGTTGACGCATATTGCATCGGCATTTCCGAGGTGAGACTTGGGCTCGACCGGTTCACCATCATCGGGCGGCTGGGGATTGGGAGACCCGATATTTGGGGAGGCGCAGCGGGCACATTGGACCATGTATGTGGATCAGGCATATCCCAGGCCCACGCCATGCTGGCTGAGAGCTCTGGATGTGTCGACATGGGGAAGCCATATCGGGGATCGGTGGGTTCGATCGAATTGGCTTGTTCGGGAGCGGGCATCGAGGTCGCTGCCGCCGTCGCCGACGACGTCGCCATTCCCACTGACGATGTTGCAGCGACAGCGACCGGTACTGAAGGCGGATTGGGGGGGATATGTGACGACGGGGGGCTCTGACTATTTGTAGCTGCACCTCGTTGTGTTCTTCCTGTGCCCGCCGCTGAGGTTTCAGGCTCGGTCTCCATGACCGGCAGCTTCTGGCCTCGCAACTTCCCCCGACTGGCCACTCCGACGCCCCATGTCAAGGTGGTTTTATATCCCGAACATTCACGGCCCATCTCGAGACATTGGGAGCAATACGGGCGACGCCGGTCGCACCGGGCTCCCCGTTTGGCGCATGCAAAGCAGTCATCCGGGGCACCGCTGACTACCGTCCTCTTACGTCGTTTTCGAATCGGCGCCGTGTTGACGTCTGTTTTGCGAGACTTGCCCTTTGTCGCGGTTTCCTGAGACGGTCGAGCCATATTGTCGGGTCCTATTGGCGACATGAGCGAGAGTTCCTCTCGCGGGCCTCCATCGGTCGGGCTGGTCGCTTGCTATACAGAGTCGGGCAGGGGAGCTGGTACCCGTAACTGAGCCGGGGGTCTGGCACGATGTTGGGTGGAATTTTTTGCGGTGGTAGTTCTGGGCGTTCGTGGCGGATCAAGTGGAGCGATTTCTTCAACGGGGGAAGCAGAGGAGTGTCCGAGTGTCGTGTGAAGTCGATCGACGATCGAGTTTCAAGAGCCAAGAAAAGAGGGTCCGGGGTGATCGGCCAAGCCGTAGGGTTGAGAATGGTTGCGAAAGATGTCTGAATGATCGCACACGCGGGCGGTAGGTCGAAGGAAGGAGAAGAGTCCGGAACCTGCGAGCAAGATAGAAGGGAAGACGGTGAAGATGACAAAGTGCATCGGGAGATCGGATACGGCTAGCTGGGTTTCCAGACGTTTTGACGGTCGGGGTGGGCGGGTGGGAATGGATCAATCGAGCAGTTTGGGGTGGATTTGGGGGGGGGCATTCGAATTGGCTTCTGGTGGTGGAGGAGCAGAGCGATGAGGGGGGAGTGGGTTTCTCTCGAGGGCTTCCGTGGGTACTTGGGTGCTGCTCGGGCGGTACACTTGTGGTGCTCTTTTGTGGGCACCGCCTTCTGCAGAGAACGTGACCTCCAGTCACTTACTTGAGGCACTTTCGCGCTGTCCTACAGAAGTTTGCAACAAACACACCTCCACTCGGTGACTTCACGTTGTTTTCTCTCAAACTGCCCACTTTGTGCTGGCGGTCCTGTACAACCCATCTGGAGACATCGGCCTGTTGGCATATCTTACCCGAATTTCAATGACCACGGAGGATTTGGGATGACTTGTGAGGGGGGTGTCCCACCGTTGCTTCTTCTGGTCCTGCACGCTGCACGGTGATCTCCCCGAGTGGAGTCGGATCCGCAACGATTTTTCAGGTCAATGGCTGTGATCTGAAGCAATCTCTCTCGAGCCCCTACACAGTATGATCTTGCTCTCCACGTCCAAACACTGATGAAATCTAGAGGCTCGAGTTATGATCTGGACTCGAGCCGTTTAACATCAAGCCGCCCACAGCGGCAATTCACGAGATGTAGTCCACACTCCACAGTACCTGGGTTCGTGGTCCGAGGAACTTCCGTCTCATTAGCTTGGTCAATCAGATCCCGACGATCACCTGGAATCGTCGCCAGCTGGAGATAAGTGGGCGGAGCAAAATACAGGTCTAGTTACTCGAGTCGCTAGTCGCGGCTCGCTAGTACGCTACTACTCACTCAGAAGCCTCAAAGGGCACCCGAAAAGCCAAGGAAGAAGGACATGCTATCGCTGTTGGCTGTAAAGCCTTCCTGAATGCGAAATGGTGACTTTGCTTTTGTCTCTCACTCCTCTCTGTCTTTCCCCTTTTTTTCCTCCATTCTCTCTCTGGTGCGTGGCCAGGGAGACCCAGTGTGCCTGTCAGACCAGTTCAGACCGATTAGCAAAGAGGCAGCCATGGATCCCGTCTGCGGCCAAGGGGCTGGTTGCAACATGCAGTGTGCAGTTGAGCACAAGCGAGCCAGCCACCGGTGGGGATGCTAAGCAGGGATCGACGGCACGGGACTCTTGGCCCAACGAAACGTACCACGTCAGACTCAATCTGCCACGTGGACAAGGATAGCGCCGCATAGCATTCCGCTCGGGGGAAGCCATCGAAGCGTGGTGGGCAGACTTTCTTTCCATCAACCCTCCGAAGACTACTGCATAGCGCGTAATTGTGTACTGGGCAGAGCAGAGGCACCACCATGGCGAGACAAAGAGACCCAGAGATGGCAGGGAGAGTTCTGGTGGGTCAGAGGTGACAAATCCAGAACTTCGGCGAAGAGCCTCGCAGATCCCTAAAGCGGTGGAAATTGTTGTTCCAGCAACTCACAGATCCGCGGAACTACATACGGCCCTTGAGAACGTAACGTACAAGACCGCGTACTTTTCAGTTGACTTCCGACTGCTCATCACTTTCGCTCAGCACCGTCTTGTATTTCAGGGGATGTGTACTTGCGTTCGGTGATGGGAGTCCTGTCTTCCATATCCGACTCTGACTGCATCGGCGTGCAGACCGGCTGAGTGTGGACGATCCAACCTGTATACGCGCCAATCCGGGATGAGCAAGTGGGAGCTCATCAATCTCGTCAGCCGGGATCGACCCAAGTTGCAAATCAGTCTGACTCGTCATTGTTTAATTTAGAAGTGGGGAGTGTAGGATCTCATCGTTTATGGAAGGTATTTGATTTCTCACACCGTCAATTGGGGGACTTATATGGACCAAAGTTACATTTGTCTGATCCTGTTGAATGCTACATTTGTCTAGAAGCGGATGGAGCATGAGCACAATGATCATTTCCTTGATATCGAAACAAGAAGTGGCAAGCGTCTAATGCGTGGAAGCACCTACCTTACCGAGGAGCATACAGCCAAATATTTCTGGGAATAGGTACTGATCTAAGATGTGTACCAGGATCGAGCTCCAACCCAACCTGGCCTCAATTGCCAATAAGGGGTCAAATTACCGGAATCCTAATTTTTTGGGTGTCAACCCGGGAAAGACTCCAGTCAGTCGATGTGATTTCATAGTCGGTGCTATCTTCAAGTACAATTTAAATTCTTTGGGTGAACACAATCTTTTATGGTCCTTGCGAATCAGCTCAATCCTTCCTTTCAAAAGGCGAATGTACTGGCGCAACCTTGAACTTCTTCGGGCCCAGTCTGGTCAAGATGCCATGATTCATTTGCTCTTGATATTCAACTGGACCTGAAGAGATTCGATTGTCACACGGACGGGAGAAGAGAAAACTCGCGATCAGTATATGTAGGGCAGCCGTTCCAAGTTTTCAAATTACCCTTGAGCTGGGATCAGCCGCAGTTCTACCAGCGCGCCTCGGCGACGGGGCGTTGCTGTTGCGCACGGCGAATTTTATGTTCTCTGCCTTTCAAGGGGTGGAATAGAATAAATAGATTAGCTAAGCGTGACTTCGAACTGAACCTTAGTAGTAGCGTTCGCGAACCCGAAACTTCCGACTTTGATGCCCTTCTTCCAAGTACGCAGAACATCGGGCGAGGCGTCCATCTCCGTAATTGTCGTGCCCCGCTGCCCAAAGTCTACTGCTCCGCACTGTAGTCATGAAGATACCCAGGCGAGCCACCAAGCCACAGGCCTGCAGAATCTCAAAACAAAAGGACTAGGCAATTCATCAACTGTTCGACTCCAGTCTCATGGCTGGGTAGAAGCAACTTTGCTCGGTTGCGATGTGAAAACCCTGGGCCCGCACGAATCGTGACAGGTCAGGGTCCTCAAACATCTTAAGGTAGATAAGGTGGTGGAGCACGGTTTTATAGGTGGCTGGGTGCTCTCGGTCAAGCTTTGCGCTGAAAACCTCTCCACCCAGCCAAGAAGTGTTGGCCAAAGCCTTGCAAGGCCGTGAATTATGGTCGATCGGCCTGGGAGCGGAATAGGCCGGTCAGAACTCTTGTTCAATTGCTAACATTTGTCACATATGAGCCCCGTCAAATTCCTTTATGGCGGTCGAAGGTGAAGCGAATAACAGTACGCCTGCTGAGATGTAGGAGGCCGAAGTCCGAGAACTGTGTGGGCAGGACATATGAAATGATGGTTTACGAGAGCTTCCTCGACAGCTTGTCCAGGAAAGCCGCAGATTAAGCCATCCACGACAAGGACAACTGATGTTGCACGATGGTTCGCCGCAGCGCTACCAGGTCGGCCATCATGGTAACGGTATGGCGACTGCCCTCGAGGTATAGCGGCCTCAGGTTTCAGGCATGAATCAATGAGCGACGCGCACGCGCTAATCCCTATCGGGACTATTCACCACGCATTGGCGCGAGGGTCTGGGCCCCCTCAGGCACGACTGGCCTATTATTGTTGAAGACTTGGATGTAGACCATGAACTACAGATATTACTACTAACAACGCAGCAAGGTGCTACCTGACGCTCCAGTCGTCCTATAGTTATTGTTTTGATACCTGCGAGTGGTAGCTCGCACTTCTATTCCCTCACCAATTCAATCAAGGCCTGTGACGGTGTGTAGCATATCAGAGGAAGTGAAAAATGCCGAAACGCCCCGACTTTTCTCCCGACGGGATCCCTTCTTGTCAGATAACGACGTTGTCTGCCGATCAAATTTCCCGCCTGCAATGATTTGAATACCCTACGATCACAGCGTCACAGCGTCCCGTCGTCCCTACGGCGTTCCTCTCTCGGATCCAGCATTCCACGTGGCCCTAGCACTCCCCATACACTCTCCTGATTCTATCACCGGAAAGTGTTCACGACCGGACCGACCAGCTGTGCGCGAACAGTCAGCTCCTGCCCCTGGTCGAGAGTGCCGCGTGCCTCAACGTCACGATATTGACCCACCACTTCCTGACAGAGACGGGATCGCGTTGCTACGGCGAAATAAACAAGCGTAATGGCAGTTCTCCGGCCGGGTCGACTTCGATCCCTTTTACTCGCAATCCTCGCATCGATCCTCGTATGCACCGTCTATGTATACTGGACCCCAACTACCGCCGCTTCCTCTACCGTCCCCGTTGTACCCAGTACGGCATTCGAAGTCCCACTTGCAGAGCGCCAAAAGGATTTCTGGAAGGCGTTGCAGCCCCTTCTAGATCAACATCATCCGAACTGCCCGTCTCCTATGAAAGAAGGGGACGCTGCTGCCAATCACTTCGATCCGAACCAAGATGCGCCGAGGCCAGACATGACGGTGATGAGCGAGGATGATCAGAAGGCGATGGAGAATGCACACACTCGTTTTGTCGAGGCGATTCGGAACCCACCCAAGGCATTGAAGCCGGTTCACACCCCGGGAAAGCGAGGCCTAGTGTCAACCGCCGGTGCAAAGTATCTCCCTGTGTTTCTGTCGAGCTTACGAATGCTTCGACGGGCTGGGTCCACGTTACCTGTAGAACTGTACATGAAGGATGCCAGCGAGTACGAGAAGAAAATCTGTCGCGATGTGCTTCCCGAATTCGATGCGCAATGCATCGTTTTGGCCGACGTGATGGGGAAGAGTGCGATTGAACATTATCAGTTGAAGATCTTTGCCGTTCTATTCTCCTCCTTCGAGCAGATTGTCTGGATGGACGCAGACTGCTTTCCGCTCGGGAAGCCAGAGGACCTTCTTCATTCGGAGCCCTTTGTCTCGACCGGACTGGTCACCTGGCCTGACTTTTGGGCTTCCTCTGTATCCCCTCTCTACTACAAGATCACTCGCCAAGAAGCGCCCCCTCTGACAGTCCGTCAATCATCAGAGACAGGGGTCTTCCTTGTATCAAAACAGACACATCTCCAGGCCCTGATACTCGCCGCCTACTACAACTTCTACGGCCCGTCGCACTATTTCCGACTTTTGACGCAGGGGGGTCCGGGAGAGGGCGACAAGGAAACTTTCCTGCATGCCGCCATGGCGTTGGGCGCACCTTTCTACGCAGTGAGCGACCGAGTCCAAGCGATTGGACATCAAAACGGCGGCAAGCTGTCCGGTTCAGCAATGGTGCAAACGGATCCACGAGAAGACTACGCCCTCACTACTCAGAACAAGTGGCGCGTCAAGGACCCCTCCGTTGCCCCAGCACCTCGACTCTTCTTTATTCACGCCAACTATCCCAAGTTCAACCCGGGGGACAACGTGTTCGGATTGGGCTGGGAAACCACTCCCACCATTAAGGCGGATGGATCAGACAGCCGTGCTTGGACCGCGCCGTCAGACACCCTTCGTCGTCTTGGTTATGATGCGGAGAAGGCGTACTGGGAAGAAATCAAGTGGGTGACCTGTCATCTTGAGAACGTGTTTGAGTCGTGGAAACACAAAGCTGGTCTTTGTATCAAGGTGGAAGACTATTGGAATAACGTGTTTGCCGAGCCGCATAACGATGACCCTGTGTTCTCCCAAGATGGCTGATGGTTCAAGCCGGGGCATCTATTTCTGAGCCTAGCCTTGCGAGATCACCCCCGCCATCTTGACGGGCATCGCTCGAAGTGGTGCAGTCGGTGGGTAATGTGTCCTCCACACTTGCGGCTTCGGAAGCATCTATCGCGGAGTGCTTGACTTGTTGTTTGAACAGATCAAATGGATCTGCAACCCTGCACATGAAGCTGCCGTGTCATTGACCCGATCAAAGGCGATGGAAACATGACATGGCTGATTCCCGTGTGCGCTCAGTCTGGGACAAACACGAATGCGATCCAAAGCGCCAACCCATAGGCGTCGCAAGTCTTGCTATAATTCCCGGTCACGTGGATGGACTCTCATACCGGTACCATTACGGCAGCTACAGCGACAGTTACTCGACCACAGATTCAAATGTCGTGGACGAGAGAGAGAGAGAGGGGGGGGGGGAGAGAGAGAGAAAACAAAAGGTATTTTTGCTATTCTCAATGCTTTCTTTGAAAGGCAAGAGTACCGAATTATCCATATTATCATACAGAAAGAACCATCATAAATGCAACCCCGGCACCTAAGCTGGAGACATCATCAAACTCATGCGATATCGTGAAAAGTCAAAAGGAGATTCGTCTATTTCTTGATGCCCTTCTCGCGCAGACGCTGCTCATCTTCGGCCTGGAGCTCAGCGTCGATCTTGGCACCCTTGGAGGGCTCGTTGCCGTGCATCTTGGCCTGAAGTTACCGGAATTGCACGTTAGCGGGAAATGGTCTTGTACGTGAAAACACCAAAATAGCTGGGCAGGTCATGACTTACGGGAGCAGTAGGGTCCTTCTTGCTCAGCTCAGCCTCGCGGTCAGTGACGTTGTTGTGGTGGTGAGAAGGATCAGCCTTGTTGCCCTGAGAGGCGAGCTTGTTGGCGATGGAGCGCTCGTCCTTGGAGTCGAGGTTCTTGTGGCTGTTCTCCTTGCCCTCGGTGTAACGCTCACGCTCGTTGATGACGGACTGGGGCTCGTTGCGCTGGTCACCGGCCTCATAGAGAGAGTTGGTACCAACGCTGGACATGCCGGCGCCGTGGGTGGGCTTGTAGGATGCCATTGTGATATGAGAGATGTGTGATGAAAAGTAAATTTGTGAGAAGGAATTGATACGAAAGCGTGAGCTTTTTTGGAGGGAGAGAGGCTGTGATTAATGTGGAATGTAATATCTTGGCCTTGAACCAGTCGATGGAAGAATCTTTCCAATCTTATACCCGGAGTGTAAAGACCAAATGGCCGGATGGGTGATGTCATGAGAGAGTCACTGAGATCATCTCGGTGGGGCGGTGGGTGGTTCACTGGAACACTGGCATGGCCTACATCACCGATGCCCGCATAGACGTAGTTGTACGCAGGAGAGCTCTCATCTCTTTTCTTTTTGGGATTGTTGCTCCTTTTCCGTATGCCGTGATCGTGTGCTTCGATGGATCCCTTCTTGACCCCCACCTCCACCCCCTTCTCTCACTGTAAGCTCGTTCCTAGAATCTCAAAACCAAGGCAGAATATCCCCAATTGAGGGCTCGACGGGGAAGTTCTGACATCGGCGATCCACTTTTTTTCAGTTGACTTCACCCAAGCTCTCGGGCAGCTGCTGGCAGGGGCCGAACGAGGGACCGATTACTTCATCGGCGATCCTGCTGACTTTATATCATCGTACTGCGGTATAGAACACTAGACAAACTGTACACGTAGTCTTGTTTAAAGGGTTCGAGTCTGGATAGTCGACGGTTCACACGGGCAATTGACATCATTCGCTCACAAAAGTGTCCCCAAGAAGATCAAAGAACATCAAACTCCTAGTGGTACCCAGATTCATTGAGTACACTACACACCGGACCTTCAATCGTTTACGCGCAGGATGCTGTTTCGCGTAGATTCCATGTCCGATCTGCTCGACGATCCTGTGCTCTTCTCGCAGACGAATCCGTGTGGACTCGGTGACCCCGGAGTAGAGCGTTCCTGATGCGATGAACCTAACTTGTGTCGACACCGTCAAACCACGGCCAATGGAGCAATTAAGCCCTTACGCTCTTACACAACCTCGCCGTGAGCCATAATGCACGCCAGTTCAAGGCCAATTCGGAGCTTGAGACGACTACTGCTTAAGTGTCCCACCACCCGCGGATCTTCACCGTCGCCCCCGTCCTGCTCGGCAGGGATCAAAGAATATCTAGTGGCATTGCGCTCCGATGATCGGCCTCGAGCATACCGGGCGAGAACACCCAGGAAGCATGGCTATTACGACCGTAACTGCTGCTCTACTCAGCTTCACACTTCAAAGCTCGCCCCGCCTTCACCCGTCATCTCTCGTCGATCATTCTCCCAGCAAGCCATTCGCACCATGAGTTCAGCACCGGACGCAACAAGGGACGTGGATCCCCGCTACCAACAGCTCTTCACCGAGCTGGAACAGCGCTTCGCATCAACCTCTCTCGGCCCGGACAAATGGTACATTCTCGCCATCTCCACGCTCGCGGCCAGTCCGGACCCTGAGCGCGCAGATCAACTCTACCTTCATCTCTGCGCCCAGCCCAACAACACCACCCCGTCTGCCCGACAAGCCCTCGTCCGTCGGCTCCGCGAAGCCCTGATTAAATCCGTCCCCATCGTCGGCGTCTGCAAACCCATCGAAGCCATCCTCTCCATCGGCAAGATCGAACGCGACGAGGACAAAGATTACTCCTTCACCCGCGAGGGCTGGCAGTGCGATCAGGCAAACCACGAGCGCGGCACGGCGTGGATGCAGAAGCTTTATACGCGTGATCGGACCGGCACGGTGAATCTCTTTGCGGCGCATCAGGATTTCAAGTGGCTCTCCGAGGAGATCACGTATGGCTTGTATTTGTCGGATCGCCAGGTGCTGGATGATGTAGATACGCAGCTGGTGGTGTTGCCGGGGATTATGAGCCAGAATTTGCCCAATGAGACCCATTGGCATATTCGGGGCACCAGGCGGTTGGGCGTGCCCAAGGAGGAAGTCCAGGTCATTTGGGATTGTGTGCAGCTGGTTGCGAAGTTTTTTGATGTTACGCTGAACAAGGTGCCTACTGTTGATCAGGTGGAACCTGATGTGTAGATGTCTGGATATGCCAGAAGTAAGAGAGGTTTTTATAGATGCTAGGTATTAGGTAGGCTGACCGCTGTGTGTTAGGTACTGCTTCTACATTGATGACTTGAGATCAGTCACTCCGGATGTTGACTCTACCTTACGCCCCGATTAATGTCATTAATGTCATTAATGTCATTAATGTCATTAATGTGATGGAAGTTGGAAATAGAAGCTTTCGGGACACTATGGAGACCTAGACCGAGTCGAGTACGGCATCATTCACGGATACATATCCGTAGTTCCGTACTGATTCCACAGACTACATTCACCTTAGATACCAGCTTAGACCCTGTGCGTCGTCCCGAAATAAGAGGAGCTGAACTTTCTGTATACACCGGCTTTGAGTTGTCCAAAAGACTACCTAACAACTTACCTAAAGACATAGACTGTGCTCGAAATGTTCTGAAATTAGTCTCTACTCTCTACGAGAAGCCAGTTCGGATGGGTGAACACGCTTGTGCTGCCGTCTTAATTGATCCCGCATTAGATTTAGAGCTCCAAGGTTCCGATAACGACCGATAAGAAGGCCCCAAAAAAAGTTCGCACCGGCGGGCGCGCGGGGGCAATTACATACTGTATTTTGGATCCAATCCACCCTTTTCTACTTGACTTATTTCCTTCGCGATCATACTACGAGACACAGTCAGAGATTTAAATACCCACGTCGCAAGATGGGCAAACGCAAGCAAGATCTCGGCGATGTGCCAATGGGCGGCACGGGTGCCAATGACGACGACTCGGACGATGTGAGCAAATCTCGAGAAATGCTTCTTCATTCCCCAAAGCATCGCCCATTTGCTATACCCTGGTCAACGTGTATGCTCACATAACAATGCCTAGGACGTTGACATGGTCAATGTTGAATTCGAGTGGTTTGACCCGCAGCCTGCCGTCGACTTCCATGGACTCAAGAACCTTTTGCGCCAATTGCTCGACAATGATGCCCAGATGTTCGATCTGTCCGCCTTGGCAGACTTGATTCTATCGCAACCCACGCTGGGTTCGACGGTGAAGGTGGATGGGAATGAATCGGATCCGTATGCTTTCTTGTCGGTGGTGAACTTGCAGGAGCACAAGGTATGCCACTCTCGATTGATTGATCTCTCGTCACCACTCATTCCCAATTGTCCCTCCCGGCATCTAACGCACACGCGCCCCCGCGCTTTATAGGACAAGCCCGTCGTCCAGTCTCTGATCAACTACTTCCGCGAGAAAGCGGCCGCCAATCCTGCCCTCTCTCCGCTCAAGGACCTCCTCTCACAGAACCCCGTGCCTCCAATCGGCCTCATCCTGACCGAGCGCATGATCAACATGCCGACGGAGGTGATCCCGCCCATGTACAACATGCTGGTCGAAGAGATTGCCTGGGCGATCGAGGACAAGGAACCGTTCAACTTTTCCCACTACCTGATCTTGTCAAAGAACTACGTGGAGATCGAGTCGAAGCTGGATATGGAAGAGTCACGGCCACAAAAGAAGAAGAAGAAGGGCGGCGAAGCGGCGCCGCGCTTCTTCTTCCACCCTGAAGATGAGATTCTGGAGCGACATGCAATCTGCTCCGGGCCAGTCGAGTATACACACAAGCAGGACGAGGGCCACTCGGACTCCAAGCGTGCGTTCCAGGAGCTTGGTGTCCAGACAAATGGCAGCTTGATCTTGATTGACGGGACCAAGTTCGAGTCTACGGTCAAGGCGCTCATCGAATACGTGAAGCCGCCGGGCATGTGAAGAGGACAACTGGAATGACCTCAAGAAAATCATGTGATGTATGTGTCATGTCACGAAATAGTCATTTTGCCTTCGTTGCGGTCATGATTCTCCATAGTCCATCTACTTCTTAGCCACACCGTTCAACCCATCTAGGGAAAGGAATTTCATAGCGACCAATTTGCAATTACTCCCATTTCGTGCCCTTCAGACGCTGCATCAGATATTCCACTTCGACCACCTTGGTCAGTGGAATCACACATTCCTAGGTGATAGGGATTGGAAGATTAGTATACTAATCCGAGCAATCAAACTTCACTTTGTACAATCCATTGACTCACCTTGTACATGGCTACCACTGCATCAATGTTGATCTTGGGGCCTTGCTCTTCTGGAAACGCAGGATCGGTACCGTAAGTCTTGGCCTTGAGACCGAGACGTTCCAAGACCTTCTTCTCCACCGCAGCATTGGTGATAGCGGCATCGATACCCTTCCAATCGCCCGCCCGAATCAGGCGGACAAACAGCTCCGGGTCCTTCTGAAACTTGGACTCGGCAACGAACTTGCCAAAGTGAATGCGGCGCGACAGGGCCTGCAGACACGCCACGTCGCACGTCGCAGCCGAGCCGTAGTTCTCTTGGGTCTCACCGCGATCCTCCCGGTCCTGTCGACAGATGGCGGGGAGAATCTCGTCGATGTAGCGCCTCTTGATGATGTCGTTGACGTTCACGTCATTGTCGTGCAGGATTTGCGGGTAGGAGAGCGGCTGCAACACGGGCTCCTCGAGCGCATCGGGGAAGAATGGATACTCGTCCGGGGACTGGTACCGACGCACGCGGGATTGAAGACGCTCTTGCTCGCGCAGCAGATAGTCCATGAGACTGAGCTCGCTGTGCGGAATCTTGACCCCACCGGGGACGTAGATTGTCCTGTTGAGCTGGAATTGAACTCGTTCGATGAAGTGGAAGGTAATGGTATCTTCGAGACGACTATCATAGTTTGTTACCGGTAAGTATCATGTCCCTCCACGGCTAATTGAAACTTTGAGCAGTGGTCCTCGTTCCGTCGGCACGGGCGATGCCGAACGAACAGCTCTCGCGGTGACATAGAGGGGCAATGCGATCGTGGACCCTTGGAACGGACCTCGCACATTACTTACATCAATTGGAAACGAATGTTCGCAAGATCCAATGCCTTGGAGGCATCAGACAGATCAATCGCAGCATCCATGGTCTGGAAATTCGTGAGTGTCAAGGAAGTAAAAGTTGCGTCGCGGGTGATGCGAAGTCGGAGCAAGCCGTCCGGATGGAGAAGCTATAGCTTTGCCTGGTAGCTTTGGTGACACTCCTGCCGGACTATATGGGTTTCTGGTCCCGAGTATTGTTTGCAGGGCTTCCAAGACTTTCGCAGTTGCTCTTGTCTCATCCATGGAGCCCCCTACACAAGCAGATGACCTATCACACTTCGTCAATTCTGCATGGGATTGACCTCTGCTTTGGTTCTTGACGTGCGTTACGCCGCGATCGGGCCTCTTGAGTGAGTGCTGATGGTCTCGGACGCTTCTGCCCAAGCTCCCGTCAGCCCAGCGTGGGAAGCCGATCGACAGTCAGTAGGTAGCGGTTTCGGTCTCCGTCAGCTCAGACTGGACGAAAGAGCCTCGAAAGCTCCTCGGAAGAGTGACCAGTCTAAACCAACATGCTGGAGACCACTGAAGAGGGCCCACCCCGGCATCAGTAGTATCTCAATCCACAGATGCCCCCCAAAAATGTGAATTCGGAAATATTGCAAAAGTAAGATCAATTGCATGACCAAGAGGACCGCTGCTCGAAACAAGGGAGCTTAATCAGGGCGTAGCCGGAGACCGCGGTAACGCATCGCGTGGACACATGACGATTTGGTCTTCCGCTCTCCGTAGCAAACTACCGCCGCTACCCACACCACCTCTTCCCACCGCGCATGGTGCTTGCTTGATTGTTTCCTCCCCCCCCCCCCCCTCTGCAAGTCTATCTCCGGGCATGGCGACTCATCGTCGCGACGACTCGCCCTCGGGTCTCTCAGACATCGTCGAGGGCGAAGGTCTGCTGGGTACTGGTATAACGGTAGGCGGATCTTTTCTCATCCCACTCCACCCTCTCGTGACGCCGGTTTTTGAAACGGCTCTCTACTCCCACGTCAACGTCAACACTTCTGCTCGCTTTTCTCCCATAATTTGAGCCCCGATCAACGTGGCTGACATGGATCTTTCCACGATTGACAGACTCGACATATCGAAGCCTTTGGGCGAAAGGTCACCTCTACTGCGGGACATTTGATCGGACCGGGCGACCAGGCTCATGGCTCTCATTATCAAAATGCCATGTCTGACATTCACCGCGAGCTACGTCGGCCTGCGGCGCAGCGAAAAGTATTTTCGCTGACGCAAACGACTCCAACCGATTTGATGCGATCGAAACTGTCCACGTCGGAAATCCAATCGCGGGCGCTCTCCTCTCTACCAGATGATCTGTTGGCGAATATTCCCGAGGACACGAGCTCTTATTCCTTATTCCAGGGATTTAAGGCAAGCGTTCCAGAAGAAGAACCGACCACTAAAAAACACAGGAGGCGAAGTTCCAAGGCGCAAAAGGTGCTCAAGGACAATGAGAAGGCCGGGATGTTAAAGGCAGGACCCACGGCGTTGAGAGAGGAACGAAAAGCGCTGGCCCGCCGATTGGACCTCATGGGGATACGAAAAAATATGTGCAGCGCTGAGATTCACGAGATCGACAACAAGATCGCCAACCTGCACAAGATGCGGCAGATTGTGCTGGACCGTCTAGCTGGGCTAGAGATGGATGAAGCTGCAATGGAGGTGGAGAGTATGTTGACCAACCTCGATCGGGGCCGTATCCATACATGTCAACGTGCGACGGACTAACACAGGACCACTAGTCACGGAGCTCGATAACAAGCTGGAGGACTTCCCAGAAGAGGAAACATCAGAGCCACCGTCAACAGTCGAAACGCCAAGGTCCGCTGATGCTACGAGTGACACCGCTACCCCCACAATCGATCCCGCCATGGATGCTTCCTTCATGTCGGAGTCCATTTATGAGAAGCTGCCAACATCGTCTCCTCGGAGCCTGCGACATCGATCGATCCGAAAGCGATCTATGCCGATCCTCCACGAACACTTTGCTCCTGGCTCCTTGATCAAGGAGATCGAGGCTCACACCGACATGGTCACAGCGATTGACTTCGATTACCCCTTCGGGACCATGGTCAGCGCAGCCCTGGATGACACTGTTCGAGTTTGGGATATGAATGTCGGCCGCTGTTCTGGACTTCTAGAGGGACATCATGCTTCAGTCCGAACCTTACAGGTGGAAGACAACATTGTGGCGACGGGCTCTATGGACGCCTCCGTGAGATTGTGGGACCTCAGTCGCGCCAGACCTGTCAGTCGGGACAACCGATTGAATAGACATGAGCGCGAAGGCCTGGATGGAGAGGAAGGGATGCATCAGCCTGTCGGGCCATCTTCGAACCTTGAAGACTGCCATGTCTTCTCACTTGAGGCGCACGTCGATGAGGTCACTGCCTTGCACTTCAAGGGTGACACGCTGATTTCCGGCTCTGCAGACAAGACTTTGCGCCAATGGGATCTGGTCAAAGGTCGCTGCGTTCAAACTCTAGATATTCTGTGGGCTGCAACTCAATCATCCGCCTCAAGTGCTGGCGATAATCACTGGCGCCCCTCTGGCCGCCTTCCGGACGCATCGGCCGACTTTGTTGGAGCGGTGCAATGCTTCGATGCGGCGTTAGCCTGCGGAACGGCAGACGGCATGGTCCGCCTCTGGGATCTCCGCAGTGGTCAGGTTCATCGGAGTCTAGTTGGTCATACAGGTCCCGTGACCTGTCTCCAGTTCGACGATGTTCACCTGGTGACGGGTAGCTTGGATCGAAGTATTCGGGTGAGTATTCTCATGTGTTCCACGCATCGAGAGTCTTGGAGTGACAAAAAGCTAACCTGGCAACTAGATCTGGGACCTTCGGACTGGGTCTATCTACGATGCCTACGCCTATGACAAGCCTGTCACTAGCATGATGTTTGATTCTAAACGCATCGTGGCTGCTGCAGGGGATAACGTGGTCAAGGTCTATGACAAAGCGGATGGCCACCACTGGGACTGTGGCGCTGGCGTTGGTCTCGACGAGGAAGGCTCCTCCCCTGCTATTGTCGAGCGAGTACGCCTCAAGGACGGATATCTGGTGGAAGGCCGCAAGGATGGTACTATGGGTGCTTGGACATGCTAAGCAGGCGTAAACAGACTCGCGCTCCCATGCCTTTGACTGTCCTTCCCCCCTCCCCCTCTCCCATTTTGCATGCTCAGCTGGCGACTCGCCCAGCGTCTTTCCCTCTATACCCGTTGTACATTATCTCCATCATCGTATCTAGAGCATCGGGGGTTGACCAGCCAGCATACCGCGAGAATCGTCGCGGTGGGTAACACTACTTGTATTCGTCAGCGTCGAAAGTTGAAAAGAAAGTGAATTCGATCATATGCATCTCCAACATGACTTCTCTCCAAATTAAGTTTCAAATCTTTGTTGTTTGATGACTCGTGCATGTGGAGGTTCGCGGTGGGGATGAAAGTCGCCAGACGCTCAACCCGGGACCACCACTTTAGCTTCTGCGAGTCACAAAGAAACGAATGTAAATTTAGCACACATGGCCAATCAGCACAAGACTGCACAGATATCAGCAGGGACCAGAGAGACACGCTGGGTTGGATTGTCTCGCAAATAAAGAGACAAAGAAAAGATGATATCGAACCCAGACAGTCTGCTGCATTCTGCCCCCTCGAGTCTACTTGACTTCCATCTTCGCAGACTCGAGCCCGAGTGCCCGCTTTACATCCACCTCCCCTTCTGTTTCCCGCTCGCTTTCGCTTCTCCTCTACGCCTTGCATCTTGTAGTAGCGCGAATTCACCTTGACGTGGAATCGCCTGGTTCTCAGATGGCATAGAGAATATTTTTCATCTCAATCCCCTCAATTTTCCTGGTCGGCGAAGGCATCACAGGACAAGTACGACTGTTCACGTCCCGTCGCGTCTTTGCGCGTCATACCCGCCGTAACTACGGGGCCGCAATTCGTGAATAACTACTACTTGAACACAACAAGACAACGTCGGCTGCATGCCGAGCGAGAATCGGGTGCCTGACATCTTGCGCATCGGTAAGTGCCGCGTGGACGTCTCTAAACTTTCAATCGAATGCCCCCTCCCCTTCTCAATTTGCCCGAACCATTGCTGCGTTAGAAGCGCCGGCGATCTTGGAGACCCTTGGTGCCGGTCTGTCTGCGTGTGCATCGCTTGATGCAAGAGGGCTGTGATTTCATTTTCCATGGCTCTGAGCCGACTGCAATATACGACATATTCGCAGATGCTTGATGATGATGGTGATGATGCGGCAGGCAAGGTCTTGCTGCATCTCCCTTTGCTACCAAGCAAGAGATCCACTACGCACCTACGGGATGCGATTGACAGCCATCCACTATCTCGGCACTTTTCCAAGCAACCAGCTCAGGATGACCGGCAGCCTTACTTATTGTGTACCTCTTATCTCGAGAAACGCTTCAGAGTACATGTTTGCAAATCTGGGGTTCAGTGCGCAAGTGACAGTTGTACTCCAAGGCGCATTTGGGAACGAATGAGCACTAAGCCCCCAGCATCAAGATGCACACATTCAATGTCCCCTTTCACACGATGCCTCTCACGTCTTCGTGCCATTTGAGCACCCTGCCATCGAGCCCGGGCAGATGCCATTACTCTATGATGGCTTGATTTAGGCTTACATGAGCTGACACGCCTCACGCAGAATGAACTCAATAAACCCACATTCTCCCCTTAAGGCCTACGCTAGTGATCCAGAAGACCCCAACAGTCTTGTGAGATTACTGGATCTCGACCTAGGGGAGGACTTACCAATACCACTCACCGCCGTTGCGGGCTCGTACAACTACGGCACTGACTTGGGAACTGCTCTTCCTGAGCAGATTACCACGGAACCCGTGCTAGAGAACGATTACATCGCCAGAAAAATCGACGCTGGGCTCGACATGGCGGAGAGACGCCCGTGGAACCCACCTTCGAGGCGAATCTCCAACGGAAACCTCGATGCTTTGGGCACGAAAACCCGAAGAACAGCGGCTAGGAATCCGGGCCCCGGTCCACGGAGAAGCAAGCGCCAACCTACACCAGATCAGACGCAGCTTCTGCGTTCTCTGCGAGAGGCAACGACCTCCTCGGATGAATCTGATATCATGCCTTCACCACCCATCGCGCAGACAGTCTCCACGGACTCTAGTCCAGCTGCTGATCCACCCTTTCCACGACGACTGTCTGAATTATCCGATGAAACATTATATCCTTCATCACTGAAGCAGCGCGGAGTTCATGTGGACAATATAAGTGTGCGTAGCTCTCTCAGTCGACAAAGCTCAGTTGACAACGCCTCGGAAGTCTCGTGGAACCTAGAGCGGGACATTCACGAAGACAATTTGCAACGAACACGACCAGGTCAATACCGCGAAGAACCTCATGGCCGGGATATTACAAAACCACCTCGTCGGCCGTCAGGCCTTTCCATGATTCAAGACACGATACTCGAACAGGACGAAGGGGAGGAGGAGGAGGAGGAGGATGAGGTGGAGGATGAGTTGATCATGGAGCCTGAAGATGACGTCGAGGCACTCACTTCGCCCGATTCGCCGGAGGAATGGGAAGCGCCGGCGCGGACCATCATTCCGCAGGAATTCCGCTCTAAGACCTCCTCAGTCACGTCAAACGATGATACATATCATGAGATAGACGTGGCCCGGCAAACCTGGTCGGCAAAGTCTTCACGACAGGTCGGAGGCGTAATGGGCGGATTGTGGACATCAAAGCGACGAATCAACTGGTCGCGAGTGCTCATGATCATGTTATTTCCTTTGGGACTTCTTTGCTGCTTTTACTACCAGGGCAGGCTAGCCTCCCTCCTCCACAGCGACGCCCTGGGAAGGATTCGCTGGTGTCTCCCTTTTGGACAACCTCCGTTCGACGTCCCATCAAACTTTACCGACTCTGCTGCCTTCCACGGGTTGCAAAGTCAAGTGAGAAATGTTAACTCCAAGGTTTCCTCACTATCGCGTGAGCTGGACTCTTTGCGCTCTGAACTGGCTCACTCGCCCCGGGCTCCCATCGACTATACCGGTGTACCTCCCAAGCCAGCACCAAAAATCAATTTCTTATCGCCAGGAAATGGAGCAATAGTTCATCCTGATCCAAAGAAGACATCGCCGGACGCGGGGCACAAACAGTCGTTCATCCAAAAGATCGGCCACAAACTTCTTCGAGGCAAGGCCAAAGTCCCAACGCCCCCACCCCCTATAGTCGCCCTCCAGCCCTGGAGTGATATCGGTGACTGTTGGTGCGCCTCACTGCGGAACGGCCAATCTCAATTGACCGTTCAATTACAGCGTCCGATTGTTCCTGAAGAGTTGGTGGTTGAACATATCCCGCGAAGCATAACCCTCAATCCACATTCTGCGCCCAAGGACATTGAAGTCTGGGCACGTTATGGGGTGTCTCCGCTCTCAAATATGCAGGTCGAGAACAAAACAAAGACCTCGGCGAGGTGGTCGTTGCCCGATCTCTGGCCAAGTCGAACGCCGGAAGTCAATGAGCCTGAACATGCAGCTCCATCGAAACCTGCGGTGACCAAGGAGACCCTTCCTCTTGTGGTAATGAATACGCTCCGTATAGCCAACCAAGGCGTGGCAGAACGCGAATATTCCAACGATCCCGAGCTGGGTCCCAGATTTTATCGCATTGGAACAATGAAGTACGACATCTATGCTGTAGACAACGTGCAGTATTTCCCCTTTGACAGCATCATCGAGATTCCTCATCTTCGTGTGGATCAGTTGACGTTCCGGATGAAATCAAACTGGGGCGCGAACCAAACCTGCATCTACCGGCTGAAGCTTCACGGTCATCTGTGATCCCCTGTCATTTGAATGTACAGTAGTATCGATAGATTCTGATCATCAGGTGCGATGAGGCTCTGATTGTTTCTGTTCTGTTGTCTGCGAGTTGGATTTTCCCCTGCAGCTAATTTCATTCCACCCCGTATGCTGGCGGCTTCATTTGTGGGGCGGAATTGGTTTCTGTTGGATATGCTTTTTTTATCTCCTGTCCGTGTTTTGGGACCCTGTTTACCGTCTTTGTGACTATTCTTGTTTCAAAATCTGGGCGGAGGTCCGGCGATAATACCTTGAGTTTAGCGTGTGGCATGGTCACGAGGATGGCGTTTGCGGTATTGGCCCCTTTGCAAATCCAAATACACTGCATCTTCCGTTGTTCTTGAACCAACACAACATCCGGCACGTTAGTTGGGGGCCAGTTTCTGTTGGTTGCAATCCCAATATAGACCATCGATCCGGACACGATTTGGATCCAACTTGGATCGAAGCGAGGTCTTTGCCAGTCCGGTAGTGGCGTCTACCTACATCGGGACACCAGCAAACAAACGGGAGCATGTAGCCGCGCGCACTGCCTTGTTCCCGCTGAATGTGATAGGATAGCCTCATGGATCTCCTGCGGTAACTGTACGGCGGCAATGCATCCCCTGTTCATATAAGAGTCCAACCGCGTGCTGGATGTGACGGGGGGATCGAGGGTGATCACAAATCGCAGTCTCAAGCTCTTTACTCCACAGATATGATCACCATGAAAGACTCTCCCAACATGGCCGAAGATCAACAAAAGTATAGGCACAATCAATCGAATCTCAATATCAGTAATCAATTCTTCGGGGCCCGGTATCGTTGGTCTACAGTTCCGCAGGATGCACCCCAGTCTACGGAGGAAGCGCAGGCCTTGATCGACCAGCTGTATCTCTCTGGCGGGCCGTTCTTCTCCAAGGAAATGATCCGACTGGCCTTTGAGCAGTGTCAGCGAAAGCCTGTCCGGGGAGAGATGCTATACATCAACGATGTCACCGGTGCCGTTGTCGAATTTGAGTGCCAAACAGGCGAGGTGAAGATTCAGATTGACCATGACGGTGAAAAGTCCACGTACCTCCTGTGCGAACGGCCATGTGAAAGTGCTCGGCGCAGAATGATCGAAAGCTGACCAGTGCCATTCCCAGACTTGACCCGGTGCTCTCATACGAATGCCGCGCTCACCTGAAGCACCATCTTTGGTGGACGGGCATTCGAGAGGATCGATCCCCATTCTGTAGTTTGACCCTGCTACATCCCTCCTTCAAGTTCAAGACCGATACCAGGGAGCCCATTGACCCCACCCCGCGCCGTCCACCTGAGGCAGTTGCGCAGGAGTTCCTGGACCGAAGCCGCAAGTGGCAGAAGTCCGAGGTTGCGCAGCAGCTTGTTCACATTCTGTGTGCCCACGCCGCAGGACACGAGATTAGCAAGATCATTGGGCTCGCGCTCGGTGCCATCTCCTACGATACTGATGACCGCTCGAGGTCATTCGTTCAGCATGCTTTGCTGCTCACGCTCCAGGATTGGCTGATGGGGCGAGACAAGAAGGACAAGCCCGTCTGTTACGCCCAAGATCCAGCATATCGGTCTGTCGACCGACAGATCCTGAAAGAGCATGGGATCGAGGCCATCGACGATCCCCGGGCGTGGCTCGAAATCGACAATGAGTCAATTGTGTTCTCTGTGGCCCCCAACGTGCCGGTCAAGGAAATCGTGGCGGATATTGCTCGTCCGGCGATTGTCATTTGGGAACGGGTGGGATATAACGATGCAGATCGGGAAGGGAAAATGTCGTGGTAAGTGTAGTGTCTTTGGTCATGCAACATGAATGCCCTCTGCCTTTGTTGCAGCTTCATCCTCTATGATGGTCACTTGTTGCGGCATCACCTTTGTGGAAGCAGTGTCTCTTGCTCTCCATTCAAACAAGCATTCTTGGTTCTCACTCTCAGTCTAGTACCGACCCCGATTCCCCACGGGTTCGAGCGATGCTGGCGCAGTACGAGGTCTTTGACTTTGGCGCAGAAGATGACCCGGACTTTTGCAAGACCGTGATATATATTCGTCGTTGCAGTAGTTAGGGAGTGCATTGCAGAGAGCAATATTTTCCTCTCATGGAGGTGTGGTGAGTCAATATTGATACGTTCATCCTTCTTTACCCTCTCTCCAGTTCCACTGCGATGGAGCCTCAACCCCGAGTGTGTGGCCTGGGAAATCGGGCCGAGACTCCAGCAAACGCCCGCGCTTCGTCTCGTTGCTTATCCTCGTGTCCTCCCTTTCCAAGTGACCTGCCTTATCTCCCTCCTACCAGACTGCTACATAACTGCTGCTGCTAGTGTCTCGCCCCTTCAGTTCAAACTGAAGACCGGCTCAGCGGACATACACTACGAAAAGGAAGCGCGGCTGAGCGGCCTGATGCGAGACGTTTTGGTCGTCGTGAGGACGTAGGAGGGGCCTTGTCTGCAGTTGGACCTAAGGAGGCTTCGGAGAGCAGGATTTGGCCCTCGCAATACCATCCATTGCCTTTGCGCTGTTGATTACATGACCCGGTGAGGCTTGAACACTTGGAGACCACATTACCATTACCGTCCGGGACCTTTGCGACAGTAGTCTATTTGTTTGACTTTGAACCTCTGTCTCATTTCACACTTCATTCTCCATCTTCTCTTCCTGCACGCTGCTCTCTCTCTCTCTATCTCTCTCTCTATCTCTCTCTCTCTCTCTATCTCTCTCTCTCTCTCTCTCTTCCTCTTTCTCTCTCTCTCTCTCCAGATTTTGGCCTGTGTCTCTTCAGTTCAGTAGTCCTGTAGTCAAGAGATCTCCCCCGCCTCAACTTTTGAAGGTTCCTCAACCCCACCCGCTCCGCCGCCAAAAAGAAAAAGAAAAAGGCAAAAAAAAGAAAAAAAAAAGACCCGGAAAAAGAAACACAAAAAAGAAAGGATGACGAAGGCGGAAGACACTCGGCCTCACCTCGCAGGGCCATCCAATTTCACCGGTCACGCGCCTTTCGTGCAGCCATCCTCGTACCTTCGCCCTCCAATGTCCTCCCAACCCGAGAGACCAATTGATGTTGAAGAGCGACAAGGCCTGGTAAGTTTGGACTCGTGACAATTCCATCCTGTCCGTCTCTGTGTTTCCCCTGGAGAATGCCAATGCCCGTCCCACCTCGTCTTTCTGGCCCCTCCTCCTCGAGGAGCTTCCCCCGCACGTCCGACAACTTTCCGCTGCGCACCGCAGCCAAGCCCCCAGTCAGTCTGCAAATGCGAACGATCGGTGTTGTTCAGAAGATGCGGAAAGCTTTATTTCCGTTCGGGTCGGCCGTGGCCTGGCGATAGCCTGTTGATGGCGCCGGCGGTGAAATCGCAACCGCCTATTTCAAGGGTCAATCGCGGCGGGACAGGGAAGGGCCTCTTGTGATCTCGGACACCCGAATATCCCTAACCCTGAGATCCCCAACGAGACTACTGTAGTGGTGGTCAATATCTGGAATGTGACTAATGGAGTGTCACACAGCGTGCCATTCGCAATTTTCTCAAAGTTCGCACGAGTTACGATGTCCTTCCCTTGAGTTTTCGCCTCATCATCTTCGATACTGGACTATCGGTCAAGGAGAGCTTGAACATTCTCATTCAAAATGGCAAGTCAACACGTTGTCCCCACTCGCTGTCCCGGTTCTCGGTTTCGAGAAGCGAGCACTTGTATCGCAGGTACACGATTTGACGTGGAAGGACTGGATGCTGACTGGAACACGTTGGTGGTGACTCACAGGCATTGTCTCAGCCCCGTTGTGGGACTCAAAAGCGTCCAAGTTCGCCGGCCTGTTGACCACCTCTGACTACATCAACGTTATTCAGTACTACTTCCAGAACCCAGCCGCCCTCGACCAGATCGATCAGTTCCGGTTGGATAGTTTGCGAGGTGAGACATTGCTCCTGCACTTTCAGCAACGATCGATCTCCATTCTCATCGGCAATGATCTGACTCTTTGTTTTCCTTTGCAGAAGTGGAAAAGGCGTTGGGTGTCGCCCCTCCCGAGACCATCTCCATTGATCCCGAGCGTCCCCTCTACGAGGCGTGCCGGCGCATGTTAGAGTCTCGCGCCCGTCGTATTCCCCTTGTCACCAATGACAGCCAAACCGATCGATCGCACGTCCTCAGTGTCATCACTCAATACCGCATCCTGAAGTTTGTGGCTGTCAATGTCGGTGATACACAGAAGCTCCGCCGCCCACTGGGGGAATTACTGCTGGGCACATACAACAATATTGCGACAGCTTCGATGGACACTCCAGTCATTGATGTGATTCATATTCTGGTTGAGCGCAGCATCTCCAGTGTGCCAATCCTAAACTCCGAGGGTACGTACACAGTCTGAATTATGATCGATCACATGCTCCGCAGTATACCTCTCATCTGAACGCGCACCATGGAACTTAAGCTGATACTGAGATCACCATGTCTAGGGGTCGTCTACAATGTCTTTGAAGCAGTTGATGTCATTGCTCTGATCCGCGGTGGTGTCTATGATGATCTCGGCTTGACTGTGGGAGAGGTTTTGAAAAAGCGATCGCCAGTAAGATGCTCCCCCTCCAGGCCCAGCTATATCAGTCCTCGTTCGGCGCCACTGACAGATCACTAGGAATTTCCCGGCATTTATACATGCTCATTGAATGATGGACTTGACACAATCTTTGATACCATTCGCAAATCTCGAGTGCATCGTCTTGTGGTTGTGGACGAACATTTCAAGCTGAAGGGAGTTTTGACCCTGAGTGATATCCTCCACTACATTCTCCTTGAGGGCGAAACTGACGAAGTATGATTACGTGGCCGAGTCTGGCTTGCAACGCTTTTTGATTTATTGTTCTGCTCTGTGTCTTTCATGCGTATACACCATCTTTCTTGGCTGCTTTGCATTGGCATGGCGTTTCCGTGTTTCCTTTTCCGATTCTTTCCAAGGCCCTCTGGAGCCTCATGCCCCCTCCAAGAAAACTTTCCACAAATCATGTATCATGTCTGGTTACTTGTTCACTTGAATCTGTCAGAATCATCTTTGCATTATGTGTAGGGGAATAATGGAAAGACCGTTAGCAAGATTTGAAGTTCCCAATTGTCTGGTTTTCAGGACGAAAGATTCCTCGTGCAGGGATACGATGGATATTTACAGATCGTGAGCAGGATTATCCTTTCTCGTGTTATCCTCTCAGTCTGCCTCAAAGATCGATTGGAGTCGGCGTGCTGCATTCTTGTCACAGGTTAGAGGTCCGATATAGGGCCGATAAATCCGTCAGACATGGTCTTGTCGATATGTGATTTTGGCACGAAATGTCATGGATGTTCACAGACCATGAGAGAAGCATCCCTTCGTTGCTCAAAGTTCTCTTTCTTCACCTTGATGGACAGGAGTCACGTGCTCGAAGCCTGACCTAGGGTCTATCAATTTATCGGGCGTGGTGCTCGTCCATATATCGTGAGCAGAGCGTCCCTTGCTTGGGGGTTCTCTCTGTTCGTCTTGATGAACTGGAGTCACGTGTCTAGGGCTTGTATAAGGGCTCATAAACCCGTGAAGCCTGGTATCTGTCCATACGTGGTGAACGACTTCTCGTCCAGGAACACCATAGATGTTCACAGATTGTGAGCGAAGCGTTCCCATCCTTTGGGGATTCATTATTTGTCTTAATGGACTGGAATGAAGTCGAAGGCTCGAGGTCTGGGATTTTTTTATTCTGTTCTTGGGACGAAAGACTTCTTGCCGGGATCTATTACGCAGGGAAGACCATCGATTTTCACGAATCGTGAGTGAACCCTTTTTCTATTAGGGTTCTTGTGACTTACATTGATGAATCAGAGTCATGTCGGAGGCTCGAGGTCCGGTGTTGATACACTGTGTTTCTTCAGAACGAAAGATTCCTCATCAGGGAATACTATGAAGGGGAAGTTACGGATGTTGATCAGTCTTGAATGCAGTCTCCTCGAAGTGAAAGAAGAGCGTCCTTCATCAGGGTCTTATATCTACTTCTTCGCAGGACTAGCATCGTATCGAAAGTTCGAGACCCGGACCCAGGCCTAAGCGTCTATAAAATGGCCAGTCCTGACGTTTGCCCTCTCTCTCCCCCCCCCCCCCCTCCTACTATCATCCTCCGAAGGAAGGCGCCCGAGCCATCAGTCCTTATATGGATGCGACGACTAAGCGACTGAGGCACGAGGCTGCTTTGGCATGCTCCTATCTGTCGGAAGAGCAGTTTCTGCAAACACCGCCCGGGAAGAACCTTTCGCGGAGGAACTGGCGGCGAGACAGAGGAAAGAGCACTACGCGGAACGTGCGAAAGTGAGAGAGAGAGAACTGGACTTTGTCATCCGATGAAAGAGGACTTCCAAAAGAGAAACAGCAGGAAATACCATCAACGAAAAGCGCAGTCGGTGAATGAAGAAAAGAAACAACATCTTCTCCTCTGGGGGCCTGGAAATCGAGAACTGAAGCTCGGTTTCCTTTCCATCTTATTGTGTTGGCGTTGTAAATTCCTTCAAGTAGTCTAAGTAGATGCTAGAAATCCGTTATTGCGTAGTAGTAGTACAGTAAGCGGCCGAAGAATGGTCTACTTGATTCTATTGCTACAAGAGGAAGAACAGATGCGTTGATCTCTAAATCCCCTCAAGCTGAGTCGAACTGTGTGATTCTGGCAATAGCACCGAGTGCCCCTCACAAGCACACTCGATGGAGAGAACGGTGACATCGACTGAACGACATCTCATCTCATAGTGAGAAAAGTCCCAGAATAAAGTACCGGCGGGTCTAACTAACATGTGCCATTTCGAGAATACGACGGAGACGGCCGTCCTCCCATCACGCCCGAGACCTTAAAATACTGCAGGTGCTGGCGGAATTGCTAGGAGGTCCTTCTCAGGTCTTCCGGCGTTGAAGGAGAACAGCTATTCCCAAGTTGAGTCTCAATTACGACCGAGATCAGTCTATGACCATGGCCACGGCCCACATTGACTGGGAGGAAGTATGTGTGTTCACGGCATAGGCATCACCAGATCGCAAGCGAAGCATCTCGTCAAGGAGAGTATAGTCACTGTACCTAGTATGTAGCTGTGTACACTATACAGTATATATGGCGGTGAGATGTAAGTGAAGTGATGGTTCCATTGGAAGGTCCTTTCGTGTAGCTCGCATGAGAGTGCCGAACGTGGCCGGAGCCAAATGTTCGCTGGCGTTATGAGTGCGAATGACCATCGGGTATCCCCAAACTTGTCGCTACTTTGACCGTTGGATAAGCCTCACATTGAGTGATGCATACTATGACCCTTTACCTGTATCTTCCCGACATCAAGTTGAACGAGTCTGTCAGAGAGATACACTTCCAGAAGTCCTACTGTGTCTGTGCGCTTCCATTTGCACCATGACGAGAGCTCCACCAGCCTCGGTGCCGAGACACTCCCGACGTCCAGTCCAGTGGCTGCAGGCAGGCTGGATGGATTCATGTTGAAACTGCCCCTCAAGAAGGGTTGCTGACTGAGGTGGATCACGTGCTCTGAGTGGACACCTATCCTCAGTCCCGCCAAGATGTTTCAGCTAGCCTGACGTCATTGACAGGTTGGATCGATGTCCGACTGGCAGTTGAACATGGCGAACTACTGCATTCTAGACTCGGATTGTGACTATTGCAGAAGCACAGAGCCCAACCTGTGTACTATGATACAGCACTATAGTCAGTGGTTAGTGAACAGTGTACACTGTTCACTGTACAATGTTTATGGCCTCCGTGTGAAGACGACTTGGACAGTCAAGAAACTCCTCGTTCCTCCCGAATTGGGTGCCTCTCCTTTTGTACCGCGGTGACAGTAGTCGTCGTATCTGAAGTTGATTCCTCTTTGAGAAACCATCGGATCTTCCTCGGTCATTCCCATTGATCGGTTTTTTCCACCTCTGGGCTTAGCTCCCGACCAATCCGCGACCTGCACTCCAAGTCTAATTGATGACAAAGGCTACAACAAGTATGAACAGTCCGACGGATCCAAGTTCAGATTGGCATTCTTGCGGAACCATTCCGGTGGAGCAGGTGGCCGGCCGTCTAGAAAGTCCAAAGAGACGGGAGCATGAACCCGAGAAGGGGGGGCAATATGATGCCTATTGCCTATTGCCTATTGTCCACAGACCCTTACCCCATCGAGCATTCCCAGGCTCAAGGGTTAAAAGTCATTATGATCCACTTCTCGAACAGGAGCTACGGAGTCTCGCAAGGGGACCGATGGCATCATGGCGGCTGTTTGGTATGTGTGCAGCACTGCAGACTGCAGACTGCAGATTCTTACAGAGTCTTGGGGACAAGGTCCGACCGACCATAAGGGAAGAGAGGCTCTCTTCTCAGTCCATTTGTTGCTTTGTGTTCGATCGTAGAGTCGGGGATAAGAGGGTGGGCAGTGTGGCACTATGAGAGGTTTGTGTTTGAGAATATCTTCTAGAATACTTATCATGACGAGTCACCACTCACTGCTCCAGTGAGCAGTGAGTGGTGAATACTGACTACTGAGTAGTAGAGTACGTCCTGATTGTATCTCCTTGACAACCTGTTAGCATTGCGACTTGAGATTTACTACTGCATTAGTGTATGGTGTATAGTGTCCTGAGTATTCTCATTGAGGTTACCAACAATTGGTCATGCAAGAACATACTCAATAGTTATCCATTATACTCCATATAGTATATACAACCCATCTGATTGCCATACGGCATAACTCAGCTTGGCAGCAATGAGTTCCTTTGGGAAGAACAGACTGGATGAGTCGTTGTGGCACAGAAAGGCCCGGCTCCACCAGACCGCACGACTGGGCGGGTTCAGATCCCGGACGAGGCTTTCACTGTTCTTTTCAAAGTGGATCTCTCCAGCGACGGAGAGGCCTCCCAGTTCCACTCGATGGTCCCAGTTGCACCGAGGTGACCAAGTATGTGAACCGCCTTGGACTTGGAAACTGGACTTGGTTCCCTCCGGTTGGTCCTGTTGGTCCTGTTGTAAATCATGTCATGTTCATGTTGGCCTTTGAACGTGGAAAGTTGAGTAGACTGGGTCAATGGTGTGGTCACTGTGGTCAGTCCGGTCGTGTATATCAAGTGAATGTTTGCTATGATCAGGTTCAGATACAGGTACCGGTGACTGGGCAAGATCCGCCACGAGTACTGCTTCACTAGTGGTATCAGCCAAACAATAAGTAGAGAGTACCTCTGTCAAGGAACACACAGCCGGTTTGACCATTTGCGCTACTGTTAGTTCTAAATAAGGTTGATTGCGGACTCGTAGGTCACTAAATAGTAAATAGTAAATAGCGTGAATTTACATGATCAGTCACGCATCACCTTCCAAGTTCATTGAAAGACGTAATACTACCACTACTATTGTACAAATGTACAACATTGAATGTACACTACTACTGTCTGTGGCTTTGTACACCTGTCGCATATCTATCCGATCTTGCAGGTTCAATAGATGTGCTCTGCCTTCGTGACTGGTCATGGCCAGCCACACATCCACTCTGGTGATGGCCCCCCCCCCCCCCAGCTCCTGAAAAGAACCGCTGAAAATCTCCGTAAATTGTCAATCTCAGAATCATAATAATCATGAAAATACAATTGGGTTAAACTATCCTCCATAGGGCTCGTTCTTTCAGTCCACAGCTACGGTGTTCTTCTTGCGTCTCAGCTTGTTATGGACCCCCCTTCACTTGATTTCTCCATCCCCCTCTCTTCTCTGCAGATCAAAAGAAAGATTCCCTGTTCGTCCTTCAGTTTGTCTCTTGCGGTGATCCAGGTTGGATTCCCGCCAGGCCTTGTCTGCATCCAGTCGTCCTGAGTACCCACCTACCCACCTCTACGGATGGAATCTCCCCCGGAATTATCTTTGATGCCAAATGCCGATCCCATCATGGTTGTCCACGATCAGGTGAAGATATGATGTCGCTGAAGTCAAAGACTGGCCGCGTGCTCCACTTTTGCGTTGGTCTTCTTCCACGGCCTCCCAGGAACCATGATGCCCTATCCAGTATCCAGTATCCCCTCTCCACTCTGCAAGCCAACGTCCTGGTATGACAGTCACGTATTCGAGGCACACTGTCAATCATAGAATCAACATGGATCAGAGGCCGGCCGCGGGAACCCGGTACCTGTATCCTCGATGATTCAAGACCCCTCGTTGCAATTCCTATTCTAATATAGCCGATCATCACTCGACGGTTTCTCTTCCGCAATCTTATTACTCCATTCCTGATTTCTGGCTGCCACTTCTCCTCTTGCACTCGAGTCTCCATCAATCAGCACGCAATCTGACCTGCCCGGCTCTCCCTCCCCCCCCCCCTCTCTCTCTCCCATTCGAAGGGCCTAGACTACTAGATCGGCCTTGAACATCCTCCAACTCGGATCGCAAAGTACCCTGGAGATTGTTTCTTCCTCTTTAGATCTTCCCTTCCTTCTCTGAAGCTCGATTTGTGTTGTGAAGCAGAACCTTCCTCCGGTGAGTGGAGATGTCAACCCTGTCCTTGTCCTGACTTGCGGCTTGGAGCTCCAGTCGATCATCGTTTGTCGCAAGATGCCTCCTTCCACCTGCATCTATCCCGACTCTGTCGGCCCATGCAGCCGGAGATTCTGCCTGGCTTACCTCCGCCGCAGCTTGCACACCATCACTGCCATCAATCATCTTCATCTCCCTCACTCTTCTCGTATCTTCTCCTGAAACAGGCTCCTAACCTGTCTACCTAGGACTCTCATTCTTTTCTTTCTAACTCACACTTTTTTCTTGGCTTTTGACTTTCCCTTCCAGGATACAGAGCGCCTCGACAATTCCACTTCTTCCGTCTACTGACCCTTATCCACACGGAACCCGTGCCCTCATCCACGTTGGGCCCCGTCGTGTTCTTGGACCTTACCTTTCCTACTGTCCTGATCAAAGATTCGTCCGGACCTCCTGGACCGCTGGAAGTTCTGTCCGACCGTGGCTCGGCCCAAATCGACCACCCTTTCGACATCTCCATTGAGACGTCGCAGGCAAGGCGAGCAGCCACTCATTGATTTAGCTCCTGTGAACCCGTCCTGTCAGCCACTAGCCACCGCGAGGAGCCGTGGTTCTGTGCGCAATTTGGCCTCACTTCCACTACGGGACCCGTGTTCCTGCTAGTTCCTGGCGCCAGCAGACTGCCTCCGCAAATTGCCCTCTCCCTCAGTTTGTGTGTAAGTTTGCACTGTTGAAAAGGGCAATCAATCGCCAGCGGTGGGACTTGAGAGTCGAGCTCAAAAGCGGACGCGAGAGCTGATGCTGGAGGCCGAAACTCGAAATCTACAACAAAGACGATTGTATTCCGGAAATCCTCTCCTTTTCCAATAAGCTCCATTCTCTTCTTGAGGGCTTTTCTCCATTTCCCGGCATTTCCTGGATCCACGATTGATCGACCAGGAACAACCCCCCCCCCCTCCCCCACGATTTGACTTTAACGGAGCCAGCCTTCTTGCACATCAGAGCAATCGAGCAGCTGGTTCATCACCAAATTGATACCGACTATTGGAAGAGCTCTGCCACTTCGTTTCATCACCACTGTCCATCAAAGGAAGGATCGGCCATCGCTCTTTCCCCAAATCACAATTTTCTTGTGCAACCCTCCCCAACCCAGCAACTACGCCTGTAACCCTCCGCCGCCCAAAAGAGGAATCGCGCACCATGTCTACCGGCCATGTGAACCCGCCGCCTCTGCCTGGAGCTATTCCCATGTCGAACTCCCTGGGCGCCGTCGACCCATCCACCTTCTCTTCTATCAACTCTATCTCTAGTGATTTTCTAGGCTTCCCGCTCTCCGACAACGACCATTTGTGGGGAATCGGCTCCATCTCTCCAACTATGGCGGGAGGCAGCTGGGATTCCAAGATCGACTCGGCCACTTTCGCTCATGCCTCTCTTGAACGGGATCTGAAAAACGCCCAGGTCCGCAACGGTCAGCCCACTCCACCTCCGTATCAAGATCAGCGCTCGCAACAGACTTCCAGTCCTGAGCTAGAGCCCGCTAGCAAGCGTCGCCGGGCACGAGAGTCGAGAGTTGCCGCCGCCAGTATGAGTCCCGATCTGGATGACTATCCTCGAGACGGCACCGACAAACGAGCCAAATTCCTCGAGCGGAATCGACTTGCCGCCAGTAAATGCCGACAAAAGAAGAAAGAGCACACGCAGCAACTCGAACAACGATACAAGGAGCAGTCTGAAAAGAAAGAGACACTCGTGGCCGAGATCGCCCGACTGCGCTCCGAGATACTCAATCTCAAGAACGAAGTGCTCAAGCATGCTCAATGCGGAGACGAGCCGATCAAACTCCATCTTGCGCAGATGGTGAAGAAGATCACCGACCACGACGGCGCCTCGTCGATAGGACTTGAGCATGTGATGCAGGGGTCCCAGCAGGCTCGAGCTTCGCCAGTAGATCGAGCGTCAACGCCAGCAACGTCAGTCTCCACCGCAGCATGTACAACAGCTCCACTGGCGGCGGTCTCCTCGGCACTGTCCTTTGGATTTGATGATCCGCTGCATGTCGAACCGGCTGCGGCCGCGTCGGTGAACCCCTTTGAGCAGCAATTTCGGCGGGATTCTGAAGCGACGATGGTCTCGGAGTCCTCCCTTGCCTTTTCCGCCGAGGACAACTTTGACGATTTGATCAATGTGTAAGATGAGACGAGTGCTGTCTTTGCAGCCTTTTCATGCTCAACAGGCCGACGAGAATGGCCTCGGCGATAGTTCCCGGCATGGGTCTTCGGCACACCTCCGTTTTCGATTCTTTCTCCGATTCGAGTGCTCTTTTTTTTTGCACGCTCTTCCATCTTTCCATGGACCTCCAGGCTACCATGGCCTGTCAACGACATTTTGCTTCAGCCACAGCCCCGGCTTGGGTCCCTCATACACAAGCCTGAAACGACTGTGCTTGTGGAAATTTTTCGACCCCTCGGCGATTGGCGCTCTTCTCTTATCCCCTTTTGCTTCCTCTCGTATACCCCCTCATGGGGCTTTCTCGAGATCAAAATCTGGGCCCTGTCTCGGGTACGGAGCTAGTCTCCCTTTCTCAAAGCTGGGGCGTACTCGACCGAAGAAAACTAGCGAGTAGGGGCCTCCTTGTGTCATTCTTTTGGCGTTTTCTTTGCTAATTTTGTCCCCGATTCAATTGCCGGGGATCATTGTTGCGGTGTTGAAACGGGTGGCGTCTTTGTGGAAGGGCTTTGCTTCTCCAGCAGTTGTCAGTATTTTCTATATCTCAGCGCTTCAGCGTTGGTGGAAAACGAAGCGTCTGTTGTTTATCACGAATTGATGAAATGAGCTCGACAGTCTCGAACGAGGGTTTTCATTCTTCCTCGACGAGGGGTCCAATTGCTCGCAAGCAGAAAACATAGAATCAACATGATTAAGAGATAGAAGACCAAGACACTACGATCATGTTATCTCACGCATACCATTTCATCTAGGCACACAGCTAGACAAACATGGATATTGATCAACCGAGGTACGTACGCAGTTTCGTCTATTGATACGCTGGCGTAAATTCAATGGCATGGGTATCTACTACCTACCACCTAGTACCTAGTCCTACTCCCTCGGATACGCGAAAGCTTCGAGATCCACTTCGGTAGTTCACAGCTTCAAAACCTTGGGTAACCTTATTCGTGGAGGTCAGGTGTCATATTGCCGATTCAGTTAGTCTACCCGAAGTCGGAATGCATTTCCACTCCGCGATTCTGCTTCTCCCGTTTCTGCCAGCCACAACGGACCCTCCAAGTTCAGCGGGAGAAGAGTCATGTGATAAGACAACACTTGAACACACCGGGGTCCCGCGTCCTCCATCCGGCTTCCTTTCTTCCTCAATACACAAGTCCGCCCTGCCATAACAAGATAACCTGGGAACAAGCCGAGGAAACATCAGACAACTGGCTAGTCCAATTTCTTGAGCGTTGACATCTTACGGCCGATTGCAGACTTCGTCCTCGTCCTACATCAGAGGTATAGCCACCGAATTTGCCGTACTCAGGAAAGGTTCTTATAATGTCTCGTTACGGCTGAAGTACCGAACTGGTGTGACGGTTATACGGCTATCGCAGCCCGGTGCCGTGTTTTACTTATTGAGAAATCTGAGTACTGGTCAAAGGGCATTGACGACTGGACGAGAGTGTTTGATTCTCGTTTCAAGACGTTCCTCAAGGGAACCAAAGACTGTGAAGACATAGCGATCCAACAGGGTCGTTTGAAAGAGGACCAGCGTCTCTGCGGCCGGAAACGGTGGCGAGAGGGCCGAAACGTCGAAAATACCAGGGACAGACAACCAAGTGACCATAAGTGATAAGCCAGCCACCACCTAATCGTCTCGGTAGTGGTGACCGCCGTCTGGATCGATTTTCCAAATGGGAGACCGTTTGACCAAAAAAACCTATGATAGACCAATGACCAATCGATATTACCCACACTTTCTTCGACCCGTGTCGTAGATATAACCCAGTTGGCGACTGAACGGGCGGTAGGCGATGTGGCTGGGTATGCTAGGCTACCTCAGGACTACGTATTTCCATTCAGCGAGGTCCTCGCAACTCGCAGCGAGGCGCCCCCAGACCCCTCATTCTGGAGAGAAACATTTCACCCCCGCATGACAATTTACCATCGCTTACCGTATCAGCCACCAGATCTCGACAAGACCTGTTGTTGACCCACTACGGCTCCACCAACATACAAGAAGTCGAGAACATGATTCATGAAGGTGTGAACCGGGTTATAATTAGCTTTTCCAATTTCGCGAAAAGAACGATCAGCAGTGGAGGTCTGAACGTGACGATCAGACCACAGCATTTGTTATGTGGACTGATCTCGTGACACAAGCAACCCATCGGATGGCATCATCTCGACCCTAGCTTATAGGAAACCACACTCCCAGTGTGAGTGTTCCCCCGCTTCAGGCGTGACAGTCAAAGCGAATTCAACCAAGTAGCGTACATCCAACCCACCTGCCGAGATCCAGGTATTGGTGTTATTGGCAGCTGAGCAGCTTCCGTCTCCGCATACGCGTGTCAACTTACCCCTCTTGGCCATCTCTCAGTTCGCAGGATTGTCTGCCTGCTCAGGAAGCGGAGTCTCTCTACAAATTCCATTACCCTCTGCCATTCACCATTCACCCCCTGAGAGTGACCGCTGTCAACACATACCACAAGGACCTCCATCATTCAGATCGCCATTATGGCCAAGCGTCCCAATGTTCTTGTCGTCGTCGCAGACGACCTCGGGTTCTCCGATGTGGGATGCTTTGGCGGCGAGATACGGACTCCGAATATTGATCAGATTGCAAAGGAAGGGCTTCGATTTACCGACTTTCATGCGGCGGCAGCATGCTCGTAAGTCCAGGATGATTCTTTTCGACAGCGGATGGATCAAGTGCTTCGAACGAAAGATCAAAAGAGAACAATGCTGACCGAGCACGATGCTCGCGAACAATCAGTCCCACAAGAGCAATGATCATGACTGGGACCGACCACCACATCGCAGGCTTGGGTAACCTCATCGAATGGACCAACATCTCAGGTCAAAATGGCCCCAAAGGCTCGGCCATGAGCACCGCGCCGCAGCGAGGAATGCCGGGTTACGAAGGATATCTCAATGAACGGGTGGTCGCACTGCCCGAACTCTTGCGAGACGCGGGCTATCACACGGTCATGTCGGGAAAATGGCATCTGGGATTGACCCCCGAGCGATCACCGCATGAGCGAGGCTTTGTGCGTTCGTTTGCCCATTTGCCTGCCTGTTCTAATCACTATGCCTATGAGCCTCAGCTTCAAGATCAGGACAGTATCCCGACGTTTATCGAAGCCAGTTACATTGCGCTGCACATGGAGGACGGGAAATATGTGCGTCATCTGCCCGAGGGTTGGTACTCGTCGGATGGGTATGGAGATAAAATGATCGAGTATCTTCGGGAATGGAAAGAGAGCGGGGGCAGCTCAGGGCCCGACGGCCAGGGAGACCGGCCTTTCTTTGGGTATCTTCCTTTTACTGCTCCACATTGGCCCTTGCAGGCTCCGCGGGAGTACATCGATCATTATCGCGGAGTATACGATGAGGGGCCGGACGTTCTGCGCGAGAAACGCCTTCAGAGACTTAAAGAGTTGGGAATGGTCCGTGAAGACGTGATCCCGCACCCCGTGGACGCCGACGAGGTCAAGACGTGGGAAGAGTACACGCCCGAGGAGAAGAAGAAATCATCGACCGCGATGGAAGTCTTTGCAGGGATGGTAGAGTGCATTGATCACAATGTGGGCAAAGTCGTCGATTATCTGACTGAGATTGGCGAACTCGACAACACCTTTGTCTGTTTCATGTCCGATAATGGTGCCGAGGGCGCAGCTTATGAAGCCTATCCCATGGTCAAGAACGGAGTCATGCCGCATCTTCAGAAATACTACGACAACAGTCTGGAGAATCTGGGCAATGGGAACTCGTTCATTTGGTACGGTCCTCGCTGGGCGCAGGCAGCCACTGCTCCATCTCGTCTCTACAAGGCCTATACCACCGAAGGTGGTGTGCGTGTCCCGTTTACCTGCCGATTCCCCAAATCCATGAATGTCAAGCCCGGTGATACTACTCCCCCAGTAGGTGGGATCACCGATCAATTCGCCACCGTGATGGATCTGGCTCCCTCCATCCTCGAGATGGCCGGGGTCAAGCATCCGGCACCCAGCTATCAGGGACGGGAGGTTGTCTCCATGCGAGGACGCAGTCTTTATCCCTGGGTGACAGGGGCTAGCAAACGAATCCACCCCGAGGATTTCATTCAGGGCTGGGAGACGTGCGGTCGAGCTGCTCTACGCTGCGCTGACTGGAAAATTGTCTTCATTCCCAAGCCAAAGGGTCCCGAGCGTTGGCAATTGTACAACCTGGTGCAGGATCCCGGTGAAGTTCGGGATCTGTCAGACCGAGAGCCTGAAATCCTTAAGAAGCTGTTGAAATTGTGGGATCAGTACGTGATTGAAACGGGGGTCATCCCGTTGTGTCCCGATCTGGGAGAATTTCTGGAAGCGACAGATGCACAGATGCCGGAGAATGCGTGGATGGAGTTTGATTACTGGAAAGAGGGTGCTCGTGATCATCCGGAGAAGTTTACTCGTCGACCGCCCCGATTTCAACGAGTAGTGAAGCAATTCTGAGGCGTCTTCCGCACTGATCAATGCACAATATGGGGCTGTAGTTGGGTCTCTACGACCTATTCGTTCTTTGAGAATAGGTTTGACAATGTTTATCCCCTCATTCACTTCAAGAAACCCGTGACCTCAGTCAAATATGAGACATATTAGGTTTGTCTGAAACCTCGCAAAATCTATACTCAACCTTGACGGCAGATGCACAGGTGAAAGGGTCCCCTCTGTCGAAGCGTAGCATGGCAATTTCCGAGGCTCGATAACCGCCGTCACCGGCCTTGGTTGGAATTCGTTTCAATCCACGAAGGTGGACAAGAACACCCGGTTATAGATATTTGAGTCATAAGGCACACCATGTTGAAAGATGTGTCAGCCAAAGCTTCAAGGATATATTGATTTTAATACAGGTTCAATAGTTCTCATAGCCCGTCAGAACCAGAACTACTAGGGATTAGAACGTAAGAAGAACACAGACAACCACACACGAGTGTATTCACATCATCCTCTCGGGCCTTTTGCCTACTCTTCGATCCAACGAAGACCCTCATGCGTATTCTTTGTTCGCCGAGCCAGAACCTCAGAGACCTTCTCGCGAACGCCATCCTTGAAATTCCACTTCTCGGCAAACTCCTCCACGATCAGGCTAGCTTTCCGGCCGCTTTCGCGCACAACCTTCTCGATTTCAGCCTCGGAGGGTAGGGAGAAACGCTCATGGGGATAGCGTTGGTAGTCTCCTTTACTCAGGACCTCCAACCGGTTCTCCCCCTCTGGAATATTGAAGAACTGGTCAACAGTCTCGTTGGAGACTTCAGCCAATGTGGCCGGCTGCCAAGTAGCCTGACGAGGGGGCTTGGACATCAAGCGAGCCTTGACACCCTCGATGAAATCGGGGTGACGCATGAAGTTGGCGGCAATTTCGTATTCCCGCTTAAATGTCTCGGTGATGCTCCACTTCTTGCCCAGGCGCATCTGGCGGAGAGTGACCTTCAGAGAGGTCGGGGAGCGACTCGAGAGGGTCTTAAGCGTCTTCTGTGCCCACTCCTTTTGCTCCGTCTCGCTATCCAGAGCCTGGAAGATCTCCTCCATGGTGTTGAACTTGAAGCAGCGGTCGATGGCGGACCGTAGCTCCCCAGCCAACAGAATGGGTTCTTCCTGCAAGGAGGGAAGTCCGAGCGAGAACTCGGCCATGGTCTTGTTCATGACGTTGAGACGTTCGGGCAGAGCCATCTCGTCGGGGAAAACGAGCTCGGACAGACGCTGAGTCATGTTGCTGAGCACACTCGAGTGAAGGTAGTGGGTTGCAATACCGGCGTACAGAGCCTGAACACCGTTCAATCGCTCCGACGTCAATGCCAGATAAGTGCCTGTCTCTCCGTCCAGACGGGGGAGGAAGAACGATCCACCAACATCGGGGAAGAATCCGATGGTCGTCTCGGGCATGGCAAAGACGGTCTTTTCTGTGGCGATACGGAATGGCGCGTGCATGCTCAGACCAACACCGCCGCCCATTGTGATTCCGTCCATGAACGAGATGACCGGCTTCCGGTATGTCGCCAGGGTGTGATCGAGGCGGTACTCGAGTCCGAAGAAGTCCGTAGATTCACGCTGTCCTTCCACACCCTTTTCATTTTGCAATGCCAATGCGGCCACATCGCCACCAGCGCAGAGCGCCTTGTTGCCAGCTCCGGAGATCAAAATCATGTTTGCCAGATGAGACTTTTCCCATTCCTGTTGTAGTCGAGGATGATGAGCATGCGTTCGCGAGTACATCAAGCTTTGGATTCCGCAAACCAACTTACCTTCAGGCGAGGTAGGATCTTCCGAGCCATGGAGCCATTGAGTGAGTTGAGTTTCTTGGGTCGGTTGAGTTCAATGCTACGGAGACCGTAGATGGAATTGAACAAGACATCATCAGGCTCGTCGCCGGGGAGTTCTTGAGGAATTTCGGGGCTTGTAGACATCTGTCTTGCGAATTAGCAACAGCACTCAATCCATCAATCTGGTCGCAAAGCCAGTTTCACGTGGAAAAAAAAGAAAGAGCAAGAGACAACCGTACCGAAGCAGCTGCGCGAAAGGCAGGGTTCGTCACTTTGGCGCGAAGAGGCATGACTGGCGAATGACACCGCGAGATCCAGCTCGGCGGCGAGGGTAATCGGGAAAAGGATTGTCTAAGCAACATGAAGACTGAGCCCCGAGGCGAACGAGGATCCGGGAGAATGAGGTGCAGCTTATAAAAGGGTAAGCAAATGTTTCTCCGCTTTACCGTTGCCGTTGACCTCGGAAGTTGGTTTTCTCTGGATTTTCTTCCGGTCCGAGAGCCGCTTCTCCGCCTCAAAGCGCAGGACGATCAACACTTCTCCGAGAGGCGATTACATGTGTAAGATCTTATGACGATCCTCACCTTTGACCTGGGTCTGGGATGTGAATCTCTATAAAAAAAGAAAAGGGTATACTTTAGCATTTACAGCATCTTAATTTTGACGAATGGAACTCAGGCTGTCCACAAAGCTCACGTTTCACTCCCTCGGACGAGGGCGACGCGCGTGCAGATACACATAGCAAGGCCCCAGCTTCCCGATCTCTACTCGGCAGTCTTGAAACGCTTTCAAAATAGTGCTCGACGAGCAGCTAAAATTCACTCTATTTATACATAGCACTCCGAAATTACAGAAGGCTGAGGTTGAAAGAAATCAAGAAAAGAAAAATATGAACGTGAAGCCTCCCTTCCTGGACCGAAAAGGCGCCTACAGATACCGAGCTTTAGCCGGCTGGCTGCTCAAATCTCGAGAGTGCTTCTTGAGAATCTGATCCAACGCCTTCTTCTCGATGATCAGTCTCGCCGTCTCCAGCAAGTTCTTCACGTCCACGTCGCTGCGGTCCATGATCGTGGCGTAGCGTTGCATCTTCTCAACCTTCGCAAACAAGTCCATGTCCACCTCCGACGTGATGAACGTTGAGCGACCCTTCTTTGTGTTCCAGTTGTTGGTCTCGAGAATCTTCTCCAACAGGTATGGCGTAGAGTTCGATGGCAGAGAGATCTTGTCGTCAATCACGATCAGCTCCCCGCGCTGAAATCGGTAACTCAATGCAATGCGCCACGCCTGATCGTAGAGCTTTGCAGGAAGATCTGTCGAGAAGTCCCGAGGATGAGGACCGTGGGCAACACCACCACCTCTGCGGATGGGCGACTGCTTGTCACCGGCACGGGCACGACCGGAGCCCTTTTGAGGATGCACCTTCCTGTGACTTCCGTGGACATCGTCCCTCCACTTCGTGCTAGCTGTGCCTTGTCGGGTCATATCACCCTCGTAAACAATCGCGCGATGGAGGATATCTTTGCGGATCGGCATCTGAAGCTCCTTTTGACTGTAATTCACCAGGCGTACAGGCTCCATTGAAGGGAAGGAGTAGGTCATCACATTAACGGGACGGTCCCAGGGCGCAAGCGTGGAGGGGTCGGTAGAGGATGAAGCGCCGATCTGGGCATCCGTGGCCATAGATCGCATAAGGCATCGTCGCTATAGGTATATTGAGATCAATTAGCGTCTTCGCCATTCACAGTGGGCTCCTGGTGGACCTCCGGGTCGCTAGGATCGAAGAGCGTACAGTCACATTCTCAGGGCCCGAGAGAAGGCCGCATGAGCTGCGTGAGAGCATTCGAAGTGCCCGGAAAGTCTCGCCGCCCGGCATCTTTGGAAGAGGTCGACAGATAGTGTGGTGGCCGCGTAGATCGAGTCGATATTCCGGGTGTGATGGTCAAGAGCAAAAGTTGATTGATTTCGCGGAGGGCGGTGGAGACAAGCAAAAGTCTTGGCTAAAGACAGAAAATGTTCCCGCGTCGACATCAACATCCGTCTCTCCTGGTGACCTGTTATCTCCACCACTCACCTTCGCATCCTCCTTACAATGGCGCAGTGCGAGCGTGCCTCTAGGCCGCTTCTACAATGCCTTCGCACGACTTATATCCGAGGACTACCCAGCGTCCAGGCGCGCGGTTTCCAGTCCTCGGCACCCGCCTCCGAGGCTCAGGTCGAAGACAGTCAACCTTTCCACAAGAACCCTGATCCCTCCCTCGTCTCAAGTCCACGCCTGGAACGACGATTGATGAGACAGGGAGTCAACCCCGTGGGCTCCCGACGTCGCCGAGCTGCTCTTCAAAGTTCCTCCAACATCCCCTTTGAGCAGCTGCCCTACCAGTGCTTCCAGGAGGCACGCAAGGTGCTCTTGGAAGATCGCGCCGAGAAGTTGAACGAAATTGAATCAATGAGGCAGAAGATTGCGAGAGTCCAGACTCAGTCGGCAGAAGAGGCGGGAGGCGAGCAGGCACAAAAGTCCCGATTGCGGGCTATGCAGTTGCATCTTGAGCGACTCAAGATCAACGCCGATATCAATGACCCATTGGTCAAGCGAAAATTTGAGGATGGAAAAGGTAGGGCTGGGTCTCTTCGACAATTTACGGGTTGGCGTACAATGCTAATGACCATGCTTCCGGCGAGGATAGGTGACATGAGCAAGCCCATCTACCGCTTCTTGGCCGACCGGAAATGGCGGGAATACCGACGCAAAATCTTGGTGCAGCGCATCACGCAGATGAAAGTCACTCCCGACGTCCTTCCTCACTGCGACCCCGTAGTCGACACGAAGTTGTACTTCAACAAACGTCAGATCCAGCCCGGAGATTTCGTCGAGGCGAAGACCAGCGCGGAGGCCCCGAAGCTTGACATCCAGATGTTTGAACGTGGAGAGAAACTTGTGACCATTGCTGTTGCTGATCCCGATGTTCCTAATGTGGAGGCGGATAGCTTCGACTACAAGATGCACTTTTTGGCTGTCAATGTGCCCATCTCCGCGGTCAACACCAAGGTGGACCTCGCCAATCTTGCGGAAGATTCGCAGGTTGTTCTTCCCTGGCTGGCTCCTGTTGCACAAAAGGGCAGTCCCTATCACCGTCTATCGATCTTCATCATGGAGCAGAAAGATTCGAAGCCCCTCGACTTTGCGGCTGTCAAGGCGAACGAGGCGGACCGAGACAATACCCTCCTGCGCACCCTCCAGGCCCGATACCACTTGAAGGCCATTGGCGCACACCTGTTCCGCAGCCAGTGGGATGAGACAACTCTGGAAGTCATGCAGCAAATCGGCTACAGTGGAGCTGATGTTGAGCTCCGGCGCAAGAAGGTCGAGCCTCTTCCCTACAAGCGGAGAAACCCGTCCAGCTTCAGGTGAGGAGAGTGTTCTTTTTTTCAGTCTCCTCTCATCTCCCCCCCCCTATATGTGTCGTGTGTTTGAGTCAAAGATTTGTATTGTACAATTGAAGATGTATGAATATGCACAGCCAGCTCCGTTTCCCATATCCAAACCCCCTCAAAACTCCTCTGTAAATGCAATCGGAAGGATGTACGTGATACGGACGTATCAGTAGGATGGACGCGAGCTTCACTAGGATATGTCTTGTTCCACGGGTTGCAATGGATTGCGCACCCATTCCATCTGCGACGGTGGCCAGACTCTAGCGACGACTTTGCCGTTGATTAACCCCATTGGAACGGAACCATAGGTTCTCGAATCCCTTGACCAAGGAAGGTTATCGCCGGCTACAAATACATGACCCTCTGGAACCTGTTGACAAGCAGAGTGCAAAACTCGTCAGTCTTTGAGCCCAACATCTTTCACATCACCATCGCTCCCATGCACTTACTCGAATCATGTCTGGTCGCGTGCCAGCCCCAAAGCTGTATGGCGGGTCTAGACAGACAAAATCCCCAGGCATACCGACCACTCGCTTCGCAACTTGGGCACCAAGAATCAACGGGTGATGATATCGCACTATATCGCCGACTTGGATATCCTTGCCATACGCATGCCGTCTTGAAATCATGAGCCAATCACCCCTTATGTTGAAGGTCGGATACATTGACGGCCCTTCGCTCTTTTGTATGGTGACCACGTTCTCCCACGTCCAGGCGCAGGCGCAGAAGAGACCAGCTCCATTGAAGACGGTCATGGCCGCTGCTCTTGGATTCTGCAGGACTGATCTGAGAAGGCGTTCCATTTGGCGCGACAGATTATGCACCTTTCACTCTTCGAACCGGAGATGCGGAAGCTGTCCGGGCGCAGACGACTGCCGTCCAAGCGTTCCGGTACACTCGGTATCACGTGACTGTGCATATAAAAATTCGAACATTTTCAAACCTACGCCCACTTCCTTCTTCAACATGCCAATGGCTGTGATTGACACGCCTTGAAATTCCCAACAACAGGGGAGTGAAATTGTTGCAGACGCTGGTCATGATTGATCGATCCTTGTCTTGCGGTCTCGAGGTCTGCCTCTGCTTATTATCTCCATTGATGCATGGGTAAAAAGATTTTAAGTAGGTGTGCACTTTCGTCGAGTTGCGCGGTCCTGGAAATCTCCAGACTTGCCTCAAGCAAGGCTAGCCGATACGATTGACAGCCTGTAATCACCTTTCTTCCCCTGGGAAATACTTAGTCATCACTCCTCTTGCTTCCTACTTTGGATTGTGAGAGCCGCAGCTTCTACAAATGCTAGAGCTTGCCGTCGCCGAAATATATCAACAGGACGAGCAAGTGTGGACAATGAAGCAAGATGAAAACAACCAGCTCTGTCGGATGACACGGCTGTCCTCCTTCTGGTTCTCAATCTTGACCCCATTTTACTATGGGACTGGACTTTTGAGACTGGTGTAGCGGGGAGACATTCTTGTCAACTTTCAACCTTCTTTATGATCTTTAGTGATAGTCAGCCTTGAAATACAACCAATTCACGTCTTGGTGAAATACTTCCAAAGTCCCAACCTCAAATCAGCCCCATACATGGTCCATCTGAGTCTGACTGACGGCCCAAAAGTCTTCTCTTATTTAGTCCCCTTCTCGCCCCAAGAGTCGGCGTCTATTTGAATTTTGATCCTTGGTCAGCTTTCGGGAGCTTATAGCGAGGGACAGGATGCCAACTCACCAGGATGCTTCTCAACGGGGGGATGCCCTCCCGCTTGCGTGCCTTTTCTCGATAGTCCACACCATACCTCTCGTCACGGCCTTGGAGCAAGCCATCCATTCCACCTGGATGTGCCTTCTCGACCGTCTCCACAGACGTGAAGCTGCCCATCAACTGTGGCGGTCCCATGGGCACCGGATCCCCTCGATCAACCTGCCACATGTGGTACGTCTTACCGTAGATCGGCGCGATATCCTCCATCTCCGCGGTCTCGGCCACGTCCCAGACAGCATTTGGTACCCCGTTTGGAGTCGGCATAATGAGCAGTCCACTTTTCACTTCGAATTCGTGGGTATGCCATAACTTGCGCTCCTCGGCGGGGAGCGTCTTGAAAATGCGAGGCGAAACCATATACTCGACACCGATGAGGCGCGCCTTAGAATCGGCGGAATCGTAAATCAGACATTGCCGGATATCTGGGGGCGCGACGAATTAGTTCCCTATTCAAGTGATCTGGCTAGAGCCTGCGGGCGGGGATTTACCTTCGTTTAAGTGAGTACAGTAGTGGTTGGCTTCCACGCATCTCGTGGGATCATCGGCATAGACGTGGAATGCATGTAAATGTGCGCAGATCTGTTTGACTGGTGTAAAGTCCTGGGTCATTGAAGTACCACCCTCCAGTACACGGCTCTTTAGCGTACGAGGCTCTCCTGGGAGGCCAGTGGAATCCGTAGACATGTCTTTCGTAGTTGAGCTCATTCTTCAAGCTTGGTATTGATAGATGGAGAGTCTGTTGTTGCTGTGAACGCCAGCTTTTTGTGGGACGTTGTAAGTGGTGCCGAGCTAGCTTCGTGATGATGAAATTTGCAGAATGGAAGCTGTTCTTTTTAAGGCTCAATCTAAGTGAGTCGGAGGTTTCTGTTTTGAATGTCAAGAACAAGGTACACCGCTGGATCTTGTTCACTCGTTTATACTTGTATATTCTGGCCCTTACGACGGGCTTGACGTCACCATGATTGAAATTTTGTTTCACGGGCCAAGGTGTGATAGTCACAAGTCACGAGAGGTGTGGGATGCCTCAACAGCCCAGCCTGTATGATGGATTGTTCGCAATCTGATAGTCAGTATGCTCGCTGAATGATGTCAAATAGACGTGTTTTGAGTCTTCCTGAACCTTAATCAACTTGCACATCAGCACAGTCAGAAGGCGCAACCACCGCTCTCTACTGGTGTTCAGACAAACAATAAGCGATGGGCTTCGATATGGACGGTTCCATTCGAGCACTTGCAAAGCATGCACAAGAATTGACGGACTTGTCTGTCTCATAGATATAGTTCTCCGAGCACTCAAATCCACATGCATTGCACGACCTCGCTAATGGGCCAGCCACGGCCCGATGAACAACTTTCGACCTCGCATCTTGATCACATGGACTGCATCGGGAAAGAGTGATCCGTAACTGAAATGAGTGAAATAAAAAGCATGAGCACTCCTCACTCTGAGGCCAAGCATCTGACGGGGATTTCGGGGCGAATAGAAGACCTTGAAACACCCAAACTCCCATGTCGAGGCCTCAAAAGGTTCTCAGATCATAGATCAAGCATGCTGGAGACTCTGGACAATTGGCCTGGCTGCAAGCCGTCCATGAAGCTATAGCTGCTTCGGGTGTATTCGACGTTGATCGACTGACTCCCTTGAGACTCGATGTGATGCACAGGGGACCTGCTGCACCGCAAGCATGGGATATTGCAACTTGATGAACAGTGCCGCCGACGGACAGTCGTGTTCTGGATACAGTCTGGTCTTTATTCGTCATTGGTCTTGGTAATGGATCATTTCAATCAGCACTGGATGTGTGATCCTTGATATGAATTCTGATATATGGAGGAACGTCCAGCCGACTTGAAAGCCTGCGGCTTCAGAACGGTAACGGGATCAGAGTCGTGGATCAAAGGCAACGACATGGGGAACTTTCAAAACGATATCCATGAGGGGCTCTTTTTGCATATCAGTGGGCTTGTTCCAAAAGGAAGCCTGAGCGGTCATGGTCATGTTCGGGCTCACGGCTTGATACTGTGATACGTTGGGCACTGCCAATATGCGCAGGTGAATCGCATGGGCAAAAACAAAGCATTATGAACTCCGTTGTGGTCTATTGCTGTCTCTTGACACGAGGAAATAACCCTTTAAATCAAACGATTGACACATAGAAAAAACTTCACAGCTCTTCCTCGGAAGGATCTGTCTGATGACTGCGTTTCAGCTGTTTCGAATGAAAGAATTCACCTATATCAAGTAATATGTTTCGACCAGCACCTGCTGCAGCTTGTGGAGTGTTCATCCGAAGGGCATCGAGCACGTGCCTGTTCGTCTCACACCACAGGAATTGTAGGCACGATCCTCCCTCACTGAACCTTTGCGAGCAGTTCAATCCAGCCCGAGTTTTTTCTAGCTTGGCAGGAGTGAATCAACATTCCTCGCCCTACGACGTGGCCCCGCAGGGGATGAGCAGAGGGATGAGATGGAGATAGGTCGATAGACTGTCTCTCTTCCAGATCTTCGCGACAGAGCATTCGGTCATACCACCATGATGACTTGTTGATCCCTTGGAAAATATCTATCGGATCAAAAGATCAATGCATTCCACCTACAGGTGGTGGGTCGTCGATTAGAATCAGCTCAACCATGCACCGAGTTAGACCCATCTGGATCACGACCACTACCGCTGGGGCAATCACATCTATGATACAATCGAAAGCACGCTTTGACGTTATGTGAAGAGCTCGCCGCGATGGACTACTGACGAGCCTCTCAGACATCAAGACATGGCACACCTCACGTCTGTTTGAGATCCCTTACCTTCTATTTCAGATCTCTATTCAAGTCTGCATACGTGGGCAGAGAAGCATACGATCGATTTCGGAGGTATCAGATTGGGCTATGCTCTTCAAAGAAAGAAAAGATATATGCTCCCTGGCTGCACGGGGTTCTCCCTCGCAGATGATCGAGATATCTGCTCAGCTTACCGGCAAGGGTATCATTCTTGTCGCTGTGATGGCGGCGATCAAACCTCACATGTGCGGCTCCATCCACATTGCTCATATTGCCGGTGCTTCCACTTACCTTACCTAGTTGCATGGATCGTCCGTTCAGTTGACTCCTGGCGCGGGGGTGGTACATGTGTATCAGCGGCTGACGGCTCGTGCATCATGAGGACGGGGGGAGAGCAGTCGTGAAACTCGAGGCAACCATGAAGCAGTGAGATCTGGGCTCATGGCGGGACATGAATTGTTGACAGGGGCCGAATTGCAAAGGGAGTGCCACCACTTCGCATGGCACGTCGTAAGGACGACTCGCCGGGAAGCAAGCGTTGCTCAAGGTGACAACCTCGACGATCCCTGCAGAAGCACCGGCATGCGACCAGTAGAATGAAGTATGATATTCAAACGTATCACATTACATTCGGGGAGAAGGGAGTGGGAATGACCAGACTTGGACATACACATGGACCAGTTTCTAGGTAGGGGCACCCGCCTGTCCGACCGATGATCTCGATCCTGAACGAGATCCCAAACACAATCTCAAGGCCGTCGCATATTTTGACTTTCAACGGCTCGACATGTGCGACAAGAGTCAACGATCGCTGCCCCGGGGATCCTTAGTGCAGCTGTGGGCAAGACGGGGTCGGATGTTGAATCACACGCTATAGCCACCTCCCGTCGAGCTTTGGCCTTTGATTCCGCGGGCTTGAGACCAGTAGTCAACGCGACCGGCGGGCTGCTGAACGGACAGGTCAGGACGATCCCTGGAGAAGGGTCACTACTGAGTACGACGGCCAGGGATTCTAGTGATTCTAGTGATTCTACTGCTGTCGGCGAAACCCAATCCCCGAATTAGAGCTAAACAAAGCCTCCCAATCAGATGAGAACAGCCAAGCCGCAACGAATCTGGTGCAAAGGCGAATCCCGTTCCGGGCGTTGCCCAGTTGCACAATCCTTATTCCTTTCTTCCTGCAGTAACGTGAGCAGCGCTGGATCAAGGTGGACCGGACTCAATAGTGGGGGACTCCACTGTTGGACTTTGTATCTCGTCCGTCTCCGTTGGAACTTGGACGGCGCCAACTGGGCCTGACCGCTCCGTTTGGGGTCTCAAAGGGCGAGCAATGAGATAATTCACCGAGACAGCGGCGATTGTTGTGGGTTTGTTGAATGCGCATGCTCATGCTCCAGTGCGTTGCAGATCTCCGAAACAGCCCCTCGTCTCTCCCAGACGATCTTTCCTCTGAAGTAGGAACATATGGATGGATGCAGCCAATGGTGGAGATGACTCGGGCAGGCTCCCTCGAGATGGATGTTGAGTCGGCTACGAGGCTCGAGATCTTACCTCAAATCGATAAAGATGGTGCCGGGGGAGCTCCGATCAGATCATTCAAATCTCAGAAAGACCACGAAGCTTGGGTAATGACAGAGTCTTTGCATTGTCGCTTGCTTGTGATCAGAGCTAGGTACAGCAACCATCTGGCATCTACTAGGTAGTGTTTACTGTTTACTGTTTACTCGCTCTGAAAGTGATCAAAGTTACGTGAATCCTGGTCGTGACTCCGCCACCTGGTTTCGTGACCTCCCTCCGGCAAGGACGTTGGTGAATTGGTCGCTTCTAACGTAGTAGTTGGAAGGTAGTTATTTCTAGCTGCCCGGTTCACAACTGTTGGTTAGCGTGTGCATGTTAAAGGTCATTTTCAGGATGCGATTCAAAATTGGGGCGGCCGTGGGGCTTTTCATTGTATATCGAACGTAGGACTAGGTACTAGGCACAGGTACCTCCAGGCTCTTAATTACTAGTTGACTAGTAACTACTAAACTGGCGAGTTAGCTAGTAACTTCCGACTCCGACAGCTACGGGCGCATCACAGTTCACAACTTCACACAGAACTACCTTCAATACTCATATATCCTTGTTGAGACTCGAGTGGCGTATCCGGGCGTCGCGCCCTTGGAGACCAGGCCCATCAGCTCAACGGCCCTAGGCTCGTTTGGAGGGGTTGTCCGCATAGGGGCCGGATTGTAACCGATGCTGGAGTCAGGGATTCCAAGTTGCTGTTGAAGCGTTGAAGCGGGGGGAGGAGCTCGGTATCATTGCTTCGAGATGGATCCTGTCGGAAAGCGGAGTGGCATTCTGGAAACCCCTGCGGTTTGGTACGAGGGGGAGTATATCCATCTCAGAGGGAATGACTTCTTCCCACCTCGCTAGACGGGACATGACCTCGTCTACAGTCTACACTCGTCACTCGTCACTCGACGCGGGACACTCGACAGTACGAATACCGAAGCAAGGAATGAATCATTGGGCAGAGACGTCTTGAAGACCTAGTATTAGGTGCTCAGAAGACTGATGACTGGTCAAAGTCGTACTCTCGGGCTCCTCCCTGGTCCAGAACTGTCGATGTCGATACAATAGGTATCAAAATAAACGCATGTATGACATCTGCCACACCTGGGGGCTTAAATCAATGAGATCCTCTAATCCTTCATCGGTGGGTTGCATGGACGCTATCACAACATCTCCCACCACGCATGTTGGGAGCGGGCGTGCATCTGAGTCAAGGGTATCAAACAAGCCAGGGCCCGACCTCATATTGGCTATCAACTGGCAGGTGTGTAAGGGGTCAAAGACAAACCCTCTTGATGGACGCCTCGCGATCCTAGCGATGACGATATCCATACAAGTGTCTAGATCGTTCTAGTAGGGCTTGATCTGACTATGTACCTCCTACTTGATGCCGAATAACCCACAAATAGTATCAATTTGTCTGCAATCGACAAGTATGAAAGACTCTATTTTTTTTTTTCAGGACCAACCGCCTCCAACTTGACCAGCTCGAGGTGATAAGGATTTCTGGCCGGGTGATCACGTACTGTACTTATATATAGTTACCCTGTGACACGTACCCCTGCTGGCCAAGGTGGACTTACTCGAGCGACTTGGACGATGTCTTTGGCGCTGAACATATGCTCTGTCGTGGCCATTGAACCTTTCTGATCAGTCGATGGTCCCATTTTGGGGGATCTTCGTGTGACATGCTTATCAAATGCAAAGCAACATCATATCCAATTATCCAAAATTGACTACTAAAGCCTCAGACTGACCTCTCTCAGTAAATCAGACACTAGCTACTAGCTAGTCAAAATAGTAGTACTGTGTGTAATTCACATTTCTGTTGATCCACAACAATGTGCTATGTACAGTTCTATACACTATGAACTATCCATACAGATGTGGATGCCACCGGGCGCGACTAATAGAGACTGGCCAGTCTTGTAGAATTCATCGCAGCCCAGCGCCAGATGAAGCAGAAAAAAGTCTGTAAATCTCAATACAACTGCCAGACAACAATCGACACTGATACACTCGACCACTTCACGATTTCAGCGGTCCTTCGGAGTGGAACTTGACCGAAATTGGAGTGCGAAGCACTATATGGAAAAGAGATCGGCGACACGGCTTTCCTTTGTCTCGACGCTATCCCGTCCAAGTGGATGTGAATCCACTTGGTTAAAGAATTTTCTTGATCATCCTCTTCATTTGTAGACCGTCACTGGAAGTACGACTTTGAACGATGTATGAGAGGAAAGACCATTGGGCTGGACGTGGTGAATACCACGGTGCTAACCTAGCAAGTACTTAATGGCAGTGAGCAGTGAGCAGATCCGCAGATATGCCCGATCTGCGGTCCAGTCTTGCAGCTACTACTTTCCACAGTAGAAGAGTTTGAGGTGCAAATATAATCGAACCAGTGGAGTGCGTCTTATAGTCGAGCTTTCAATTTCTTGATTTCACACGTAGCAGGCTCAACTTCATTTGGGCCCCTAGCGGCCTGGATAAGCCTATGCGTGTGAGACGGTCCTACTACGGACCGGTGCCAACTGCCAATATTGAAGGACTGAGAGGCCTGAACCAACAAGTCCATCAACATTGAGGGCTCAACTGCAGACGATCCTAGATGGGTCCGACTAGGTTTTTACCTACTAAGTTCGCAGTGCTTGGTCTTACTACTGGCACTGACGCCTAGTCCTGAGTACTTAATACCTGGGGCTGGGCAACCCGGACAGACCGACACGCTTGTGAAGCAGAGTGGGGGCAACGCCCGAGTTCCAAGGCTACAAGTACTCAAGTACACAACGACTCTGCGCCGTCGTATTCCGTGCATGACGGAGATTCGAAGAATGGATCCAGCTCGAACCAGACGAGAGTGTGGGGCCGCGGGAGCGACGAACTTTCATGTTAATTACTGTTGCAACTTGCAGCCCTCCATCTTATGCACGAGTAATCTAAGTACATGAGTACAGTATTGGGCTAGGTTCACCCGGCCATAAGTATATACTATACAGTAGTACTGTACAAGGACACCCGATTCCTGTGTGCACGATGCACACCGCACAGCAAGTTAATGATGGTAGTCCTGGATGTCCGTTTGTGGTATTTTTATAGCATCCTGCACAAGGGGGGTCCGAGAACCTAGGGGACCGGTGGACATATGTATCTAGACTACGAGTGTGAACTTGTGCGAAGGGTATACAAGTCCCGTCTCCCCTGTGGCCTGTACTACTGTACGATTATCAATGACTTGCTGGTAAGCCGACCGGGGATCGGCAAGGCATGCGTGGAATCTTGGGATTCGAAAAGTGATGAATCTCGGCGGTTTCACTGGCCCACAAGATCAATGAGTGGAGATCCAAGAGAGTCGAGAATGGAGGCTTGCCCAGTGACAGCCTACTCAGGAGTCAGGATTGAGCTTGATGTCAACTGTCCAGTGACCGGTGGCGCAGTGCTCCAAAACGGGTCTCGGACCATCGTGTGGAAAAACAAAAATCCCACAATTCGACCGCGTTAGCCAGTGGGGCCTGGAGTCTCACTGCATTCCTATGGTATTTTCCACCCGACGATTCAAATACGGGGGGCATCATGACAGCCGAGGCAACCGAGGGAAAAAAAAAAAAAAAAAAAAAAAAAATAATAATAATAATAATAATAATAATACGAGGTCTTGGAATGGACCGAGCCCATTGACCATTTACCACTATCTGATCAGTCGACGAGTATGACCATCCGTGATTATTGCTCTGTAGGTATCATCGGGAGGTAGTGGCTCGGACGGTGAAATCTCGGAGAACGACCGTGAATCGCCTAGACTGAAATGATTGACAATGTAGCGAAAGGCTATCGAAGGTCCGAGTGCTGCACGCGCGGACACACTTTCGTCATCGGAGGGAGCTTAATTCAATCCTTCAGATGTGTTTTTCCTTTCTACGAATCATACTAAGTTTAGGTTTACTGTGGTACTGTAGGAGCTGAACAACATGAGAAACTGAACCTTAAAGACGGTAACTCGAACTCGGTTGCCTTTGAACCTATGTATATGCGAGGCAAGTGTCGCTGCTTGTTACCCTGAGTACCACATCATCCTAAGTGTCCCGTGGTAACAAAACCACTAGGCATTAGGTAACACGTCAGGTCAATGAGGTCGCTGAATGTGTTGTGCTGCGGCACAAATTTGATGGTGTCACGTGTATGCTCACCGTCTCTTGGGGCAAACCTAAGCACTGCCTCTCAGAGACTCGACACCTGCGCAAGCGTCACCACGATAATCCACTCGGGTCGGGCAGAAACTGAGCTAGTCTCGATGTACTTCAGTCCGGAGGCAGCTCCACATCTATCCGCATACTTACTATGTGTGGTACATGGCTACATCAATGCGATGTGGTCAGGTCGCAGAGCCAAAGGTTTTCCTCGTTGACAATAGGTAGTAGTCAGGAGTCAGAACTCCGCAGTCACTGGTCAGACAGGCGAGCGTGGGGGTGGGCTGGATTCAGGGAATTATTTGAAAAGCGAATCTTATCATTGATGGTACCTCGGTAAGCAGTGTATGTCAGACATCAAGGATTATTACCAAATTCCATCCATCTGACTCTCGGCCCCTTACTAGCACATCTCGTCAGACGACGGAGACCTGACATAGGCTCGCACCTCGTTTACGCAAAGATCGGCAACCTTGGGAAGCGGTATCGAGAGAGACCCTCACCAACTCACTATACCTGATGCACATATAGACTTCACCCCTCAACTTACTACTTTAGTCCTTAGTGGAAAGGCTGACTCGAAATTGATGGAACGGGATCAAAACGGGGTCCGGCAAGACGAGCCAGAACTTCCTGGGTGGTCGTTGTGTACAACTGTACACATGGCAGACTCACAAATATTAATGATGAACTTGATCCACCCTCACAAGCCGGGCAATCACGTCGAGGATCACACCGCGGACTTTGACGAGTTAAGGGCCTGGGATGATACCGGACTAGAAGTCAGACCTAAACGGGACCATGCTGATCGGGGTACCCAGTTTCCCTCTTGTGGGCTCAGGGCTTCTGGAAAAAGGTGGATACGACCATCACAGGTGTTTCTCTAATATTTTTTTTACCGGCGAGGGTAGATAGTGGAGACCCTCAAGTGAAGACAACAGTGTACTACTACTCACTACTCAGTACTGTGGTAGTGTGGTAGTGTGGTCACGTGGTGTATGGAGTGGATCTGGCTCGTTCTCTGTGGGTTTCCGAGCCGTGACTCGCCCGAAAGAACAGGAGGACATGCAACAGAGGTCCAGACGAATGGAGGATATCATCTATTTTGAGAATGATCATCATGACCATCGCCAGGAGGGTTTTTGTTGTATTATGCAATCATCAGTTATCCCATAGACCACTGTCCCCATGCTATAGAGTACCAGTAGACTATAGAGTATAGCCGTCGGATACGTATACGTTGAGACATGATGATCCTCTATCAAAACGGAGAACTCGAAGAGCCGAGCCTCCAAGAGGAGAGAACACAGTAAGTAGCTGCCTGATGGATACTTCCCAAGTTTTACATGTGGCCGTAACTCCCGACCGTGAATTCTCGACAGAGTCGACACTGTGAAACTCAATCTTGAGAAGATACTTTACCATCCGACATCCGACCTGCTTACATCCTTGATCTCGTCGAGCAATTCACATACTACTCTCAGCCTCGGGTCACATCTCATGTCATGTCATCACTGAGAGATGCGGGCCACGTGAATGACCACCCCCCTTGTGTAGTGACTAGGGAGCCCCGGAGGCGTCCAAGGCTTTGGAGAGTAAACCTTGGTTGGTGCTGAGGGGCCGATTTCCCCTTTGGAGAAGTGGAACGAATGAGCACCGAAAGGATTAAAGGTCCAAAGGACAAGAAATTATGGTCAAAGCGAGTGTCTAAGTTCCAACCTTCTGATCCAACGCACCATCTGCATCTGGGGGGTCGAGATGGTGGACAAGGTATTGAAGGTAGGGACATGAGAATCGGGACTCTGGAAAAAATATCAAAAAAAATATAAAAAAAGATTTAAAAAAAATAAAGAATATATCAGACAAAGATGGTGGAAAGACGGAGAAGCTCCTCATAAAGAGTCATCGGCCACAGCGGACGAGAATTTCCAGGTGAAACCTGATCTATCCGGATGGCCCGGGCGAAAAGACTCCAGACTCTCAGGCGCGCATCGAGAACTGGCCTTTGGAGGCACGGCGCTAAGCAAGATCAGATCTGCCCGGCCACGTTGTGAATGGTGGCTCTACCGCCCGTTTTGTCATCCATGGATGCTGGAACAGGAAATGCATGGATATTCTTTTTGGGAGTTCTGCTCTCTGCTTTGTTCATTTTCTTTTTCTTTTTCTCTTTTTGTCCCATCATTCTCCCCTTCAAACCTTCCCCCCCCCCCCCTGCCAGCTCTGGTTTCCTCCCGAGGAAAAACACCAGAGAAACAGACCAATGGACCGATCCCCACTAGACGAGCCCTTGGCAGTGGCATTCTTCCTGCATGCAGCCGTGCACACTGCACACCTGCACCAGTGCACCCGTCCAGGATCCATCGGAAGGTCGGATTGTCTCAAAGATAATCTACCCACGGACCACCCGGGCCACGATGCTGACCAAACTCAACTGGGCCTGCAGGATTGTCACTGATCCCTTGAAATTGGGGAATGTGCAGGCCAGACAGTCAAAAGAGTACTGTACATTGTACAATGGTATATACCTAGGTACGGGCTGGGGGGTGTATCCTCCAACTTCCAGATACCAATGTACCTCTGCCAACTCCGAAGTTGGTACCAAGACTGGCAGCCTGGATCCAAGCCAGGGTCGTGGAAGTCAAGAAGTCAAGAAGTCAAGGAGTGGTTCAGGAATCAGGAATCGTCGTACCCCCATGGCGCCTGGTGTGATGGGCATGCAACGCGTCACTACTGTGAAGCTGGGGATGTTTGAGTGTGAAATGGATCTTACATCCATGCCCAGCAAGGTTTCACAGATGGCCCAGGTACTACTAACCTGGGCCATCTGGCAGGTAGTCTACTAGTCTGACCTCGTCCTGTAATACAGTAGTACTATCATACTATGAGAGTATGAGTATGTTACTAAGTACCATGTACTTGTACTCCCGGGCTCGATCGCTTGCGTCCATCTTACGAGTCATAAACCCAGTGGTCGAGGACCCTCCCGCATCTCTGGACCATGGAGCGTGGCTGAGCGGCCTTTGACTCATTCCGGCTGTTGTTCAGAGCTTCCATCAAAAAGAACCCCAAAAATCTGCGTTCGCTGGTGAAACTCCACCCTTTTTCTCTCCCACAGGAGTCAAAGCGACCGTGACCTTCCACCGGCTGAACCTCTGACCGAGAGACTAGGGGCCAGAGGGGGTCCAACGGCCACGATCGCGAAGGGGAACTTCATCAATGCCATGAAAATAAGGGAAAGGTTGCTCAAACCCAAGGGTCCACTTGGAATACTTTGGATTACCGAGATTCCCGCCCAGGAGGGTAGTTCAGCGTGGTGACCGTGGTTGACCACCTGTGGCGCCTCGACGGGCATTGAAACCGACCGGTGTCTGTCTTTGATACGGAAAACCATGCGGTCATGCTAGCAAAAGGTTGAATGGCCATCCCATGACCATCCTCCCCAAGTTTTCCATTAGTTGTGGTGGTCTTCTATGCTAGGCTCAGGCTGCAGCCGCTCCGTGGTACCGACATCCGCCATCACTCATGCGTGAATCCAGGGCGGCGTGGCTCTTTGTTTCCTTATTTCTTTTGCTCGAGGAGCCGATGGACATCAATAAAACATACATGCTGGGGGGTAGACCAGTCACTTAGTGCTTATGAGTAATTTTATAGGTGAGATGGGGTTGGTCATTCCACCCTCCCTTCCAAGCATCTCCATCTCCTTGAAGCACGCCGGGTCCGTCTACCCTAGCAGGGGCAGATGTGGAAACACGATCCAATCATGATCCGGGGTGCCTCATGCTGGTGATCGGAGACGATACGAGCGTCACAATCCAGGCCAGGCAGATTGCGGGTGGCAATGATGCGTCTGCTGCATCATGTACTCCACGACGGGCGCGGATAGTCGCCTGCAGCGGAGCGACAAAAGGGGGGAGGGGGGGGGTTCAAAGAAGGACGTAAAGAAGAAACATTGCCGGGTATGCACGGTGCAAAGGAGGGCCCAAGAGTCACGACCACCGCAGAGTTCCCAATCCTGCATTTTATCATGCTTAGCGGCCCCCTCTGCACCTGACTGAATTGGGACGTCTGGTGTAACGGACGACCTCAGGTGGCTGACTACTACGCCTACAACCTGGACTGCACTTTCGAATGGGAATGAGGATCCGGGAACGGTGCTGCACGACTGGGTGACTGTGCGTGCCAAATTGCAAGGAGAATTTGAACACCTCAGCCTCGAGCTCGGACACACCTGACTAGGCACATCGTCTCTAACTAGGTGAAAGCAGGATTCAAGGAGGTGAGATTCCTACCGAGATGGCCGACATGTGTACTGGCCAAGCCGAGTACAGTACTGTATACTACTTTTCCTACTGTACTCTTTGCGATGATCCTGCTGGGCCATTAGTCAAGTCAAGAAGAGGGACCTAAGCCATCAATCAAGCCGAGGGTGGCAGAGTCTCACCTGACCTACCTGTCCATTTTACAATATCCAACACGTGCCTATTGCCCAACATCCACCCTACCCGAGGGCATTGAAGAGAGGACCATGGGCCATGAATAGAGACGGTCCTACTCCTCCAGTACTACGACTACCTGTGGCATACTCATACTGGAGAACTAGAAAGAACAAGAATCCCTCTTCGGCCGTGTCGATCTAGACCGCTTGGGAAAGCCTCTGCGAACCATTCATCCCAAGACCCCCTTCCCCCTCCCCGTTCTGACAGGAGTCCTTGAAATTGATCCCCAATCAGCTTGCCCTGTCGTTCTCGGCTCAAAGGTTTTCTAAGGCGGCACGCGGGATTCGGTCAAAGTATATTTTTGATAAGGACGGTATGATGACGGAGTCAGCCTGTCTACCGAGACCCACTTGCTTCGAACGCAAAGAGGCGGTAGTACGGTACTCACCAGGAGTACGAGTGGACGTGGGTTCAGATTTGCTCCGACTCGCTCTTGTGCACAGGTGATTTTCCTTCCATTCGGGTTTGTTTTTGTTCTTGTTTTTTTTTTCCCCCTTTATTATTTATTTTCCCCCCTACTTTTTGGGTCATTTCCCATCATGGCTCCTTGCTCCCTTGAGATTCTGAAAACCCTTCCGCTCCCCCATGGACTTCCCTGCGGTAAGAGGCTTCAGCTCGGACCACCTTGTCCGAATGCCTGATGCACTTTACCGCCGCAGCAGTGGAGACGGGAGACTGGAGCCACCGACCCATCCCAAGGGCGTGTGCGAGACACAAACCTTTCCGTGATGCTGCTCGGAGAGCTGTGTTATTCAGTGGTAAGTTCTGTGGGTGTGGTCTTCTCTATTACATACTACATGTATACCCCCTTCCTCAGGGTACAACAACTCTTGGAAGGCCACCTTTGTTGAATGAGTCGGATTCATATACTGTCACATTCAACAGTAAACACTAAACACACCCGACTAAAGTACATATTCCTACAGCCAGAGAATACCAACAGCCCAGCCGGGTGGTTTGAATCCAACTCTGATGACCATGATATGTGATATGTTCACATTGGAAAATGTACAGCATTGTTGATCGTGAATGGACACAGCCGAGCATTCTTCTCGCAGGGCTGATCATCTGGTCGAAAAGGATTCATGTCCCGTACTCGGTAGGCCCCATCACATTTCTGGAACATCCAGAAACACAAGAAAAGAAAAACAGAAAAAACAGAACAGCACCCCCCAAAAACGAGGAAAATCATGTCTGAGTGAGCCGCGGTCTCGAAACGGCAATCCAGACCGTTGATCAAATCAGATTACGCCCCGAGAACAGATGATGAGTGGAGACCAGGCGAAGGAAGGTTCCTGGCTCTTGGGACGTTACGTTCGAGGCATCGTTAGGGAAAAATGTTGAGGCTGGGCCAACGAGAGGCGGTCGACTTCTCATCCGTAACACTAAGCTGGATTCGTCATTTGCGGGGCAGCGTGTGGGACTGTGGACTCAGAACTGTGGTCTACCCGAGATGTCCGTCCATTCAGTTGATCATGCATCTCGAGTCGATGGGATCAGGACTAGGGGCTGTTGCACAACTATGGAGTAGATATGCAGGGTTGGAGAGGCTCGACAGAGAGAGAGAGAGAGAGAGAGAGAGAGAGAGAGAGAGAGAGAGAGAGAGAGAGAGAGAGAGAGAGAGAGAGATGCTCCGTTGGCAAGCCACATAAAAAAGTGGTGATCACGGCTGGAAACCACCGTACTCCACGTACTATGTACTGTAGCACCCCTAGTAGTCCTACAGTACAACTGCCGATGTGTTGGCCGGTCTTGATTGTTACAGAAGAAGTGGTCAAGTACACTGTAGGACGATGGAGTATGAATGCTGCCCCAGATCAAGGCTCAACAAGGCCCGTGTGAGAGTTTCCCGGTCGGCTCCTGGTGGCTTTGGCCTATGGACTCACTGGACTCACTAGACTGTGGGCTGGTTTCACAGCACGGTGCTACACTCCTAGTGACTCCGTAGTCCGTAGTGCACTCGTGATGGGTAGGTCTCCATAGGAGCATTTTTGATCTCCGGTCAGATCCTCGAGTACGCGCCTTGCACGAGGACACACCGACCTTCCGGCAAGCTAAGACTCTCTGACTGACATGGTTGAGACAAGCAAATTTGGAGTCATGATTAATACACGAATCATCACCACCACTGAGTCCATCCATATTATCGGATTAGGAGAAGGATCAAGTGTACTGGTGTACCAGTGTAGTACGATATGGAACGGGGTCTCCGTGTACCTGAAGGAATCCCCGCCCGTCTCTCTCCAGTCTGGCGATGCGGATCGTTTTTCCTTGACACTGGATTACGGCATAATTCTTCCTGTGAAAACTGGAAAGAGATCTTCCAGGCTACGATCAGGCCGTCAGATTTACATACAATAGTTAGAACAAACGGTACACCATCCTCATACATAGGTAATCAGTGCTCTTCCAGAGTTAGGTAATCCAGTACTCGAGACGGAAAGTGGAAACTCTATGGGTAGTACAACCTTGACGAAACCGTGGACCATCATCACCTTCCGCCCAATATTGGGCGAGGAGCTTTAACGTCCCCGTTCCACTATTGAGGTGTAATTCTTACTTTCTTCTTCTGCTTTGGAAATTCTTATTTCTTTCTCCCCCTGTGGCTCAGGCTTTGGGTTCATGCGAAAGACCGCCGACTCTTGGAAAACCCCGTGTGGTGAGTGGAGGGGATTGACACTTTCTCGTGACTTGTAGTCCCGTAGTAGTAGCTTCCTCCTCCTGTCATACAAGCAGTCATCGGATCGACGGGTGTACTGCCTGAGTACACAAGTACAGAGAGGACACGTTCAGACTGCAGTATATGCAAGCATGCATCAGTACAAAACGTAGCGGCCGTGACTCGAGACTCGTAACTCGTAGCTACGAGCAGTAACTAACAAGTACAGTGAGTACTAGTAGTAACCACCTTCACGACTACCCAGTACCCATGCACCATGACTGATGCAGGTTGGGTTGCATGTTTTAGGTACATGATCCGGTCCACCTCAACCGCCCTTGGTCGAGGCCAATGATCGGCTTCAACACCAGTCCGATCGTCTCTCCCTTCACGAGTGCACACTTCACAAAGGGCTCCGGGAAATTCCCCTTGCCCCCAGCGCCTTGGGTCGGGTGCTTGGGTTGACCGAGCCAGCGCACAGGAGGGCGACTTGCCAAGGTGCCAGGAGCCGGTGATGGTTGGCTCTTCTTAGCGACCACCAAATCCCCCCGCCACACGGTGGAATAACCTTCAGTGAGATCAGTTGGGACGGTCACGCTGATTAGTCCGTGACTGGAGATCGGACTGGGTCCCTCTGGAATAATCGGGATTCCCATTATTATGCGATCAAGGCAATTACGACTCTTTTGGAGAAAGGGGATCCACTCCGTTCTTATTCCCAATCTGGATCTGGCACCTCTCGACGGAGTTCTTCCTTGACTTGACCCCCCAAATGGTCCCTCCAGATTCAAACGAAAAAAAAAAAAAAATGAAAAAATGAAAAAAAAAAATCCTGAATTTTGGGAGTTTCCCAAAACTGCCCAAAACTAAAACCCTAGAATTCGGGACTCGGAACTATAATTGGGCTAGGCTCAATTCGTGAGTGTCAACGTCGTGTCATCTTCGAGCATGCCGACGGGCTGCGGCGCTGCAGAGTGCAAGAGTGTGGGTAGGATCGTGGACTATGGGGCGCTAGATCGTCGCTCTCCTTGAATCAGTCCCTTTATAGGAACCTTGTCGCCCTTTGATTCCGCGATCTGGAAATCTTGAATGCCTCGATCCTATATAGACCTCCTCCGCCTTGCAAGTCACTCATCCTCCTCCTGCTCCTCATCATCATCACACCGCCATCAACATCCTTCCACCCGTAACTGCCTGGCATCGACATACCAAGCGCGCTTTCCTCCACCTGGGAAGCTCCTGCTTGACCCCACGACCTGACCACCAACAAATTGCCGGAGGTCAAATCTGCCTCCTGCCAACCTCATTGATTCACAGTGCCGCGTTGAGAGCGGTAGGACATCAAGTCGGCACTCCAGTACTTGGTGCGCATTGCCGCGTATCTCCAAAAAGCAGAATATCAATCCCTCTCTCGTCACAGCCACCCTTTTGGTTCGTCCATGGCGAACTTTCAAAGCTACACCCGCCCTCATGGGCCACATGAAGCCACTTCACTCAGCTCACAACGCCCTCAACGACATCTCTCGGACCAGTCCGCCTATGCCACCATGCAGGACTGGATTCGCGCATTTCCCCGTCCACGTCTCGGCCGTGTTGTGAAACCGCGCAGTGCGGGCAACAGCCCGTCTGCTGCCATCCGTCGACGAACTACCGTGGGTCAAAGTGCCATGTACAGCGTGCCCTCGCAGTACCAACAGTCATCGTTGGAGGCAACCTACCTGGCGTCGGCCGCCCAGCAGTCTCGACCCATCAGCTGGCATCCGTCATCAGTGAGGTCCCGTACGTTCTCAAACCCAACCTGGACGCCCGAGGATCCCACGGGAAGCTTGGCCACCGAGGGCATGCTGGATACTCAGATGCATGGATTGCCCACCGACCCCGTCAGCACATATCCGCTCTCTGCTGGCCCCGATTTTCAAACGGGCTACTTCTCCGCGTATACAGGCTTCGAGGAGCCCTTGCCCGTGCAACAGCAAACCTCCGACTCCATGGGCTGGGACGGTTCCAGCTATTTTGATTATTCCAGCATGAACCATTCTCTATCCGACCCCTGGTCCATGGAGATGCTCACCTCGGCGAGCAACATCCCCCCACCGAGACCACTTGTCCGAGTTATGCCAGCGTCCCATCTCCTGGCGAGATCAGCGGACCTCCCACCCCAGATTTCCTTCCCATTCAGCAGTTTGACGACGAGCCGGCCTTGAACTCAACGCTGATCAGCCAACCGGAGGAGGAAGAGCTTGTGGGCATGGGTCTCTACAGCCAGCCCAGCACTGCTCAGAACTCCCTGCAGCAGGGGCTCACTGGCAAGGGACTCAAGCTTGAGGAGACTTTCTCACCATCAGAGGATGAAGATGAGGACGCCGATGCGGATGCGGATGCGGATGCGGATGCGGACGGCGAGTCTGACGAGGATTCGAGTGACTCTCGCTCCATGCCTCCTCCTCCTCCTCCTCCTTCACAGCCGACTATCTCTTCACCGCCTCCTCCCGCGTCCCACTCTCCATGGTCGGGCCCCAAGCAGACATCCAAGCAGGCCCTCAATCTCCTGCACAAGTCCTTTTTCTTTGATAACGACGATTCCGACCAACCCACCATGGCTGTAACTCAGCCTTTCACCACCTTCACTCAGCCCTGCATGACCTACGGCCACGGATGGATTTAACTCCAAGGCCGCTTTCCCTATTGTGCCAACATTTCCCCCCCCCCTTCAATTCTGTATCCCTTTAGCGAGCATAGCATGGTGTTACTCATCTCTTTTACTTCTTTCTGACGGCATTACATATTGCTTCATCTCGTCATACACACCCCCTCATGAGAGTTTTCCATTGACACCTTTGTATTTGTTAGAGGACACCTTTTATGATGTGATGATCACCAGTTACCGGCATCGGTTCAACGACTCCTCAGAGGAGTACCAATAAATGAATGGCACCTATTCTATAGGTGGCTCTTCACTTCTATCTATCTACCTTCGCTTGCCAGTCAGCAAGGCTACATGAAGCATTCCTGCTGCTTACCTAGCCAGCTCATCAATAGCTTAACTTTATCTGTAATCTTTACTCAAGGTTGGCATTCTTCCATCACTGGAGCCCGTCACTTGAACGAACTTTCAGTAGAGTCGCGAGACGTCAATTCTACTTACGTTCTCAAAAGGAGAACATCGGGATCCAATTTCAATCTATTCTGTCCCGTCCATTGACGAATCAATATCAGCTACTACATATAGCATCGTCGCCCAGAGGATGAGTGGCACCTAGGTGAACTTGCGAAGAACCTAAGGTTGATTAGGTAGGCATGAAGCTCGATGATATATTTTGCCCTACATTTTCCCCTACCAAACTGCCGAGGCAGCGGAACATTCCTTCAACTCATGACACAGATCTCTTCACACAATCATCATGACCTACAAACCAGAACCGATCAAATCCCCCCCAGCCCCCTAGCGGGATACCAACAGTCGATATAGATCGTGTTAGAAGAGACATGCATCTGCCGATAAAGTTGAGGCGTGGAAGCCGTTGGCCGAGGCAGAAGCCACGGAGGGACCCAAGCCTTTGAAAGTTGGCGGGGTCGCCGAAGTGGAGCGACGTCATACCCACTCATCAGAACGTTCTCACTCCACGCTTATGCCAACCTGGCACGGAGTCAAACCAAAAAACAGGACGGAAGCGCACAATGACACCCTAGTTCGTGCAACTGGACACTTTATAACATTGAACTCGTGATGGCTGAAAGTCAGAGACCGTCATCGACGGTGACCGCGAATCCGGTAGGTGCTCGGCCTCACGTTGGCGTGCATTGAACGCAACCGCGCCAGACACGGGCAGACTGATAATGTGCGCTTGATTGCAGAGCCGTGGAGATCCTACTGCTGGAGGGACGAGCGAGTCGGAACACCAGCAAAACCAGTTAGAGGTGCGGGCTCAAGCTTGATTTTGTTTCTCCCCATTCGTCCCCCAGTCATTCTGACGATGGCCCTCCCACTCCTGGGGCCTTTGACTGCAGGTTGTCTTCTACCCTGATTCTATCCACCGCCGCAAATCGTCGCTCGTCACCATGGAGAAGCCGCGTGTGAGGCCACATCTTGACCAGTACGACAAAACGACGGCCTGCTATGTGCATTCGCTCATTGCCGGCGAATGGGCCGCACCGACGATCCAAACCCACGAAGACGAGACCCAATCCGTGATTCGAACGCTGAGTGACGAGGAGTCGAACGTGGATTCCAAATCTCATGGCGAAGACGACGTCGTCTCGGTGATTGATAGTGATAACAAAGTGCTGAAGCCCGTGCCGACTATCGTCCAGTCGAGGCACCTGACCAAGCGACAACTGTCCGATATGGCTTGGAATGTTCGCAAGCTGTCGAAAAAGCTGGGCAGCATCAAGCTGAAATTGACCGTCAAGAATGTCTTCATAGTCAGCAAAGCGCACGACGATTCACTGGTGAGCTTGACGAGAAAGGTTACTAAATGGCTACTCTCCAAAGATCGCGATGCGCCGTACAATGTCTACGTCGAGCGCCGTCTTGAGACGCACCCCGACTTTGGCGCTTTGCAACTTATCCAAGAAGAACCGACGGCCAAAAATCGCTTGATTTACTGGGACTCCAAGCTTGCGCAGGAGCAACCGCATCTGTTCGACTTTGTCGTCACACTCGGTGGAGACGGCACGGTTCTCTACACTAGCTGGCTCTTCCAGCGCATTGTCCCTCCCGTTCTCTCTTTCTCCCTGGGCTCCTTGGGCTTCATGACAAAATTCGACTTTGGCGACTATCAAAAGATTTTGGAAAGCTCGTTCAGGGAAGGCGTTGTCGTGAGCCTTAGATTGCGATTTGAATGCACCATCATGAGGTCCAAGGCGCGTCTGAGGAATACGGATACCAAATCACTCGCCAGCCGAGATCTGGTGGAAGAAATCATTGGAGAGGAAGGGGAGGATACGTTGACTCATACCCCAGACAGAGTTTATGAGATTTTGAACGACGTGGTTCTGGATCGTGGGCCGAATCCAAGTAAGCCTTTTCTCCCGGCTCGACTGCAGCCCTCACCCTTTTCGGCATGTCAGTGCTCCCTGAGCATGACAATATAGCTAACCCTCGTTGTCAGCCATGTCTCAAATCGAGCTGTTTGGTGATGACGAGCATTTCACAACTCTGCTTGCAGATGGAATCTGCGTTGCTACCCCGACAGGTTCGACGGCGTACAATCTTGCGGCTGGCGGCTCACTTTCACATCCCGAAAACCCCGTCATTCTAGTGACCGCCATATGTGCGCACACGCTATCATTCCGTCCCATCATTCTGCCAGACACCATTGTCCTTCGTATGGGTGTTCCTTATGACGCTCGTACTAGTTCATGGGCCAGCTTCGACGGGAGGGAAAGGTGAGACTTTGCTTGATCCTTGGAGAGCCCCAATCAGAGGATATAGAACGCTAATTGTTTCTGTCTTTATGATAGGGTTGAACTGCACCCCGGTGACTATGTTACCGTGTCGGCTTCGAGATACCCATTTGCCAATGTACTGCCTCAGAATAGGCGTGGCGAAGACTGGGTGCACAGTATCTCCAAGACGTTGAATTGGAACTCACGAACCAAACAGAAAGCCTACAAATAAGATGGCATCGGCGAGGTCCGTCAAGGTTAACATCTCATGATGTTGACACAATGTGTACGGAGTTCGAGACGAGGGCCACATGGAGTGTCTTTCTCTGACTGTTTGATCTTTGTTATTGATTTCAGCCCTTCGCAATAGCCACTGGATGGCTGAATTCACGGAATACACGGATGGGTCAATGATTTCCGCATTTAAATTTGTCTTGAAATCGCAGGATTTTATGTGCAAATTTTACTTGTCACATTGCTGTCTCTTGACTTTGTTTTTTGCAAGCATGAAAACTCGTGTACGAGATGCATTCCTGGTTATCTTGATTGCTTTGAAGCTTTGCCTGCGAATTTAGGTTGAAAACGACATCCTTCAAGACCCGTATCTACCACACTTGACTCATTCCAAGAAGCTTCTCGAAATTTCATGTGCATTGTCGCATGGTGGAGCCCTCTTCAATCACCGACCTTCTTCTTCGTATAAAGTCACGTGCTGAGCATGTGACCTCTAGTCTAGACCCAAAAAGGACAGACCCACCCGCGCAAGGTGAATCCACTCTTCCGTATAAAACCCTGTCGACAGTTTTCTCACCTTCTTCCACTTTATTCATTCTCACGTCTGTCACGGGGTTCTCTGCGAAGATCTAATGCGATCTGCTGCAGGGCCTGGTCTGACTGAGTAACTTTGGACACTGCGACCATCTCTTCAACAGCTAACTAACATATGGTAAGTGCCAATTGTTTTCGCCTTCAGAATTCTCCGTCGCGCTCGACCAGCAATGGGCCTGTCTCTCGCAGACAACCCAATCTCTATGATGAAAATTTTTCCTACATTCGCAGTTTCCACGCTAGCCATCGTCGAACCTAAATCAAAGATGGTGTTGAGCGCATAACTTCCTTGGATGTCTGATTGAAATTGCTGGTCACGCTTCGCAGTATTGCGGCGATTTGACACTTGGAAATGAATCTCGCTAACCTGCTTGGTTCACAGTTTTCCCATGATTTAAAAGATCGCAACGGCAATTCCCTTGACATTCGAGACTGCGCAGCTCTGTGAACACCCAGCGCTGGTAGGCTTCGGCACTCGGTTAGCGGTGCATGGTTCAAAGCTCTGCAGATCTTGATGTTGAAGAATTTGGCGATGCGTACTAGCACATCATTTTACAATGAACCGATTGAATTATTCTATTCCACTTTCGTTCTCTATCGTAAATCTCGACTGTAAATCTGAAAATTCTTCCAAATATTTGGTTGCTTGACCATGGCGTTTTATGTTAGCGCGCACCTGTTCTTCCACGTCCATGTTCAACGTTGCATCCCCGGGCAGTGTGCTCCACCGTAGTAGATCTTAACCACTAGATCCCTCCGTATCGGCCCCAAGTTGACAACATTTGAACTTCCCCTACGCATTCCGCCGGTTAGACCATGATATCAATCCCACACTGAACTACCATCAATCTTCCTGATCTCACTCAACCACAACATTTGACCAGAGTGTCGTCTTCCAACATTCATCCAAATTCCTCCGGCTTGCCCTTCGCCCCCCCCCCTCCCTCCGGCCCTCGCGACTCAACATGGCCGCACCACCCCGGCACTCGGCGATGCTCTCAATGAACAGCGCCGTGGCTACGCCGCAGCCCATGCCCGGCGACATGTCTCAGGGTCCGCCACAATCATTAACACCTCAACCGTCACAAGGCCTACGAGTGCCGTCAAATCGCAAGACAATCTATGACCGACACTTGAACCGCAGCCGAAATGCGGAGCTCAGCCGAGCTAGCTTCGCGTATCTCTTTGCTGAGATGGTGACATATGCGCAACGCCGGGTAACAGGAATTCAAGATCTTGAGAAGAGGTACGCATTCGGATCTCATAGCATGAGAGCAACTTTGTTTCGGCAATGACGGAGATTTGTCCGGCCGCTAATAATCGGCTTGCTTCCCCTCCCCCAAAAAACAGATTGAATGAACAAGGGTACCCGCTTGGTCTGCGTCTCCTCGATCTCCTCTTCTACCGTACAACGACAACCTCATCCTCAGCTCTCTCCAGTTCCTCAACTTCCTCCTCGCCGCCCAATCGTCCACTTCGTATCCTGACCCTCCTTCATCTCATTCATGGACCGCTTTGGCGCTTGCTGTTCGGCCGGTCAGCCGATGCTCTTGAGCATTCAGTCTCGCCTGATACACCAAACGAGTATATGATCACGGATAATGATCCTCTCGTCAATACCTATATCAGTGTGCCACGGGAGATGAATCAGCTCAATTGCGCGGCTTTTGTGGCGGGTATCATTGAAGGCGTCTGCGATGGGTGCGGGTTCGAGGCAAAGGTCTCGGCGCATAATCAACCGACGGAAATGTGGCCGAGTCGCACAGTCTTCTTGCTCAGTTTTGGAGAAAGCGTCATGGAGAGGGAGAAGGTGCTTGAGCGGTCGGGCATCAAATAGGCATATGCGCGAGAATTTGCATGTCCAGCGAATGCAAGCTCAGATCCACCCCCGCCCAAGAGGAGCAGGCTTTTATTGCGCGGTAGAGTCGGGTCAAGATCAACCTTGACCCTGCGAGCCAACGGGTTGTACCTGCGTCACGATGTCTGTCTCTTGTGCGAGCTATTCTGGTACATGCGGGGGATTTGAATAGAAACCCGTGTGGGGATTAGAGGCAGGGAAGGCCTGGTGCAGGCGCTTTGCGCGTACTGCTACGATTTTGAGGGAATCCCCCCCCCCCCAAGGAACTCTAGAAAAAGGGATAGAATCAGTGATGACCAGACCAATGACAATGCACCTTCCTGGTGAAGGTGATTTGTTGTCGCGTTAGAATGCATGTTTTTTTACAAAGGTATTCGAATGCTGTTCAATGCCAGTAGTCCTTGGACCAATCCACCCATCAAATGGATCCACGAATCGTGATCTTTATATTTACATCAAGGAGAGCGCCGTCATCAGGAGCTTTCAAGTCGGCGCCTCTTATCACGGTCATCACTGGGAGATGGGCTGCGTTTCCTCCGCTCCCTTGACCGGCTCCTCTCGTTGTATCGATCTCTCCTAGGCGATCGGGACCTTGACCTTTGTCGCGGACGCACTGCACTGGCATTGGCACCTGTCGGACCCGTAGGCCCATGCCCTCGATCGTCGCCTCGATCAGGCATGAACCGCTCGTCTGTGACACCAACCGGCGGAGCATTCTGGCGACGCCGATTCTCGTAGCCATCTCCGAAACGTCCTGTATCCTCTGTTTTCAAATCGCGATAGCGCGTGCGACCTTTCTTTCCCAACTTCGTCATGTCGCGAATCTGCATGTATTGAGGTAATGTTTCGACCGCAACCTCGTCGGCAAATCGGCGACCCATAACATTGCGCTGGTCGAGACCTTCACGCTCTTGATCATCTCGGAAGAAGGCGCCCTTGTGAAAGTAGCGCTGCATAAACCCAGTTTGACCACGAGTTGCCTCGCGCTCTTCATTCTGTTTGGCAATGAACTCGCGGTCCTCACGCTCCCGTTCCTCCGCGGTAAGGTTGCGCCGGCGCTCGACCTCCTCGCGTTCCTTCTCTGCTTCTTCGATTGCTTCACGCTCGCGCTTGACTCGTTTTAATTCCCGAAGCTTCCAAGCGGCATATTCGGCTTCTGGGTCAAGACCGTCGCGGTCATCGATGCCAGCTTCGTCGTCCGCCTCTGCGAGATCGTCGTCGTCCCACGCCTTGTTCGCTGCGGACCGGGCAATCGCTTCCTTCTCAAGCTGATCGCGCACCAATTGGTCGGCTAGCTCCTGACGTTGGGCGCGCCGGGCTTCATTTTCCGCTGCGGAGTTGGCAGCACTGACAGATGCTCCAGTCGAGGCTTCTGCGCCCTGCGCACTGGCATTATCTCTCTTGTCTTTCTTGATAAATGTAGGGCGAATTAACATTCGGCGCGGAGCTTCATCCTCGGAGCTACTTTCTTCTTCTGAGCTCTCCTCCTCCTCCTCTTCTTCTTCCTCGTCGTTCTCATCGTGCTCATCAGATTCCTCTTTTATGGCATTGGACAATGAACCTGTCCCCGACGGACCTTTTGCGCTTGTTCTTTGCGTAGACTGGATCTGAGATAGCTGTGCTTTCTTTGCAGTTGTCTGGGGTGTATCGTCTTCTTCTTCATCCGTGACAAATCCTTCTTCGTCTTCGTCTTCCTCGATCTGGCTCTTCTTGATCGCGGCTGCAGGGAATGAGCTCGCTTTGGGCGCCTGCTGCCTCCTCCTTTGCTCCTCTGCGCGACGGTTTCTTTCTTGTTCCTTTTGGGCTTGGATTTCTTCCTGGTCGTCTTCGTCTTCGTCCGATGAGGGTTCTTCAGCGACTGCTTTCCCGGGGCGGTATCGACCGGGCTTGACCGGGTTCGCGGTCATCTTGCGATGTTGGGACGGTAGCGGAGGTGGCATGTTGTCGACGAGACAGCAGCGAAGCTGGATTAACGCGGTATCGACTAGTTGTGGATTGAATGCCAGATCCGGTATTGAAAAGATTCGTCGGGCTGCCGCGCGATCAACTTCCAAAACTCCGAAACTCGGTGCTGCTCGCCGATGGAAAGTTGAGCTGCGCTTCGAATTGATAAGTGATACTGTCACGTGGTGATAAGTGGTAAGGTTGGTACTGTAGCTCGTGATATTCAGAGATCATGTGTATGACCAATACTTTCAATTGCATTAGCTTGAACGTGATACTCAGACAGAAACCTGGGCATGAAAAGAATTGCACAGGCTCCTGTGCTGTGGCTGAACTTCGCCTCTAACTTGAGGTCGTGCAGGGCTGTCCCCCGCGTCTATAGTCATCCACCTTGCGTACTCTAAGCCGGGAAGAGCTTAAAGTGCCCGAAATCAGCACGTGATTACGCGTCCGTGTATCGCGTCGGCTTTGTCGGGGAAACCTCTCTCAGAGTCTCCATCACTAACTAGTAGGTCGATACCACAACAATCCTGAATTACGAAAGCGATCGCATCATTGAAATCTTCGTCAAGGTCAATTCAACACTTGAAAGCCCAAATATTCAGCGATATCCGACAACATGTCGCTTCAAACCCCCCGCATCCTCCCAAGCCATCTCAATGCTTTTCACCCCTCCAGCTCAGGCCCACGCTCAACACACACCGTCCGCATCCTCGGCACTGTAACGGGACTTCGTGGAGACCAAGCGACAATCTCATGTGGCAACAATGGAGACGTGACACTTCTCTTGAAACCCGATTCGCATCTTCAAATGGGAAAGCTTGTCGAGGTCGTGGGAAAGGTGACTGACTTGGAAGGTGGTCAGGTAAGCTACGTTGTGTGTTTGAGATGTGCTTCGTGCGACAATGGGTGGCAATTTCGACGAATTTTGACTGTATTCTCATTGTTCTTGAATTACTCGCTAATGAAGAACGTTTCAGGGACTTGGTATCAGAGTACTCGGCACAACAGACTGGGGCAATCCTGCCGATTGTGGTATGTGTTCGACTACATCGTCCGCTCGCTGGGCGGACGCAACATGCGATAGACAAATAACTAATGTGAATGATCGATTCAAAGATTATAAGATCTACGAGCAAGTTGTTGAGGCCACGCACCGATTCAAATCGATCTTCTACGACGGCGAGTGAAACAAACCCGTGAAGGTGAAGCTCTCGATTTCCCAGGGCTGGAAAGTCCCGCTTTACGGGCAGGTACTGAAAAATGAAGATGAAGAAACATTTACCATACTCTTTCGACGATACCGTGGACTGTGCACATAATGGACGAACTCACGATTACTTGAATACTAGATTATTCTGAATGGGAACGATCCTTCCGAATCACTTCTCGCTGTTTTAGTTTCGTGCTTGATCCACAAATGAGCGACGCTCGATAACGCGTTTTATTGCATATGGGGTCGATGCATGGCCTGGCGTTCTGCGTCCGCAATTATCAAATCTAGAAACAAATAGTCGCTCGTAGAGAATCGTCGAGCTTCTCAAAGTGGGTAAGATGCCGATTTGACTCTACTAGAGAGAAAGATGTATCGAAAGGATGTGCTGCTCATAGATCGCCATGACTCTACCGGCATGTCATAGACGTATATCGCCAGGTTAGGTTCTCGTAAATTTGGCTATACGGTCGAAAATAGGAAGCGATTGATTTGGTTATACCTTCCGTCCACTACCCGCGCCCACGACGAATGTTCATGACTCCCTTCAAGTAATATCTGATCCGGCTCGATCGAATTATCGCACTCTCCCGTCTCGGGCGTGCGACATGTAGAGGAAAGCCTGTCTGCGGGAGCCAATGTTGTAGTCTATGACCATGTCATTGCTTATTCGGCGTAGCACAGGGCTATTGTTTCAATCATAGGTCATGGGTCCATCCATGTCGATACCCAATGTCATAATCCCTTCCAAATGTCAAAGTAGACTAGGTGATTACGACCTCAGGCTACTTCGCCTTAAAAGGGGTGGGAGGGTCTCCATTGATCTTTATTCGCGACGCGTCGGCTTATAAACAAAATATCAGTCAAACCATTTCTCGGACATTAATTCATGTTTTGTTTCAATCAAATGCAACACGAAGCTGCTTAAAAGGCTACCTATTCGGGTCCATAGCATTGCCAAAAAAAATCAAAAGTCATCACATCAGAAACACAAGATTTTTAACAATGCAGATCTTGTGCATGTAATCGAGAACAGCAGTAGGTCATACAGTACCTTTCATACCTTGAACGCCAACGCTAAAAATCACAGGTATAAAAGTTGATAAAGCACAATGGGCAAAATGGAACAAAGAAAAAAGACAAACAGCGAAAATGAGTCGTAGGAAAGGCGTTGAGAATCATGCATCAGAAGGCGCTGACTGCTTGTGCTCCTTCAAAGCATTGGCCATCTTGGAAGTAGCGACATCAGTTGGAAGAGCATCGGAACTGAAGAAGCCGGAGTCGGGAATCACGCCGGCAGCAAAATTGAAAGGATTGAAATGTGAATTAAGATTGTCCTCCTTGAGAAGTGTCTCATCAGAGAAAATGGAATCAATGAGAGCGTCAGGCGAGCCATTCTCATCACCCGACCCGGCGGGAGAAACGTAATTTGAGGGAAGCCAGTCCGCCCAATTGTTACTTGAGAACTTTTCATGCCCAAGCTGAAATAAATTGGGACTGGTGGGTAGATCCTCAAAAATATCAAGAATCATACCATCGAGAGCCGTGAATGGTTCAGGCTGCAAGCTAATGTCGGGCAGTGCCGAGCTCCCTCGCTTAGCGGGCGACTTCTTAGGAGAGGCTTGTATGCGCGAGAATCGACTCGGACTGTCTTGAATGTGTTGCAATCGCTCCGCAGCAAGTCGAGTGGTATTCTCGGCAGAGACAGTATCTCGCTTAGGGCCAGTGGGCGAGTTGCACGGTAATGATTGACGTCTCTCATGCAGTGCGGGACGCGTGAGTCGGCGCCGAGGAGTGGGACTGACAGGAAGATCAAAGTCCAAAGCAGAGCCCTCGAAGAGTTCGTCAATAGCATCGTTCGCAGCCGTCATGTTCTCTTTTGCCTGCATTTGCTTTTCTGTGCGAGAAAGACGCGGACTACGGCGGGGCGAGCAGCTATTCAACATTGACGAGCCCAGTTCCTTCAGCGGCCCTTCCTTTTGAGAAGACGCAAAAAGGGCACGACGTACAGGCTTAGGTGTTAAGTTGTTCTCTTCAGTAGCAGAGATTTTTCGAGTCTCCATATTTCTGGCCGGACTCGATTGTATGGCAAGTCGCAACGCATCGAGAGCTTCGCCTTCGTCCCAGCCAGATTTCTCGGTGGAGCGGGTTGGCTCTGCACTATTCGCTCGTCTTCGCTTGCTCGGATGATCTGCTTCATCATCGGAATCCTGAGTTTGCTGGGTGTCATGGCGAGGATCGTTTTCTTTGTCGACGTTGGGTGTCTCACCCTCTCCATTCAACTCAAATGAAGCATCGGTGGGAGCCGGAGAGGAGTGAACAGCACGGGCAGCGTTAGCCTTGCTGCGAGCACGCGTGGAAGGTTTCGGAGGCAGTCCGCCACTCCGTTTCCGATTTTTGGGAGGACGCTTGGCCTTTTTGCTCCTTGTGGATGCAGGAGGTTTGCCATTCCAACGATCCGGAGGGCGCATAGTCCTGAACTTGTGTATCCACAGGCCACACGGGTTGCAGAGAAGCAGCTGGTTCCAGCCTTCATCCTCAGGAGTAACCCCCTCAGGACTGATTCCTAGTCCCTTTTTGTAGATTCTGAATCTGGCCACTTCTTGCTGGTCGTTTCTCTCAGTGGCCTCCCAGAACAAAAGACCTTGTTGTTTCTGCATCTTTTTAGCATCTTGTTCAGTACCAACAATGTCCTTTGTCCAGACTCGTCTCCAAGTCGGCGTGTCAATCGATCCACAGTGTTCACAGTAAGGGGGGGATGATGCCTTCTGCAATAGCCGCATCGAGCTTCGCCTGGACCTGCTTTGCTCTACGCGCGCCACCTCCGCTGCGAGGCGCCTTTCGCGAAGACTCGGGTTGGGGTGGGGGTGTTTCCGCGATCGAAAAGTCACTCATGATTCCAGCACCTGCCTGAGGAGGCCAAGATGGAGGCTGGACAGTCGGGCCGGGTTCACCGGTCGGCGCCGCTCGCATCATGTGCTCAATCTCACTCTGCGACATAGGAGCAGGTGCCAGTGATTTGGGTGTTGGTCGAGCGCTGGCGCGCGAAGACGGTCTTGACCCAGACGAAGTACTCGGACGAGGCATTTGAGCGGCTTGGTGTGATCTCAAATCAATCACAGTCTCGCTGACGATCATGGGATCCGTCATGACCTCAGACACTAGACCAGTGGCACTCATAGGAGATGTGGCTTGGACTGTAGAGAGCACGGAGCGTGAGCGGTTTCCACCGTCTGCACGGCGACGATTGGACTTCTGTGTCTCTTCCACAGGTGTAGCTGCACCATCGTCAACAAAGTCATCCAAACTTCCACTCATGAAGCCAGAGTCCGTCTCGATTGAGAACGGAGGCAGGTTAGGGCTCGACTGAGTCGGGAATCGAGATTCCATAACCGGAGGTGACGAGGGCATATTAAAGGCTGCCTCAAAAAGGCCTTGGTAGCGGTCTTCAGGCGAGTGAACGAGCTGTTCCTGCGGTTGATCATCGCTGGATTGATAAGGAGAGGTGTAAGAGCTGTTGCTTTGTGTAGAACTCTCGCGCAACAGACTTGATGGCAGTCGCGCCCGTCGAGAGAATTGCAAAGGATTGGATATGGGAGTTGGGGGACGGATGGGCTCTTCTTGGGATTGCTCTGCTCGGGACGCAGGGTTGATTGGAGTTGGACGGTGAATCCGAACAGAGGCTGCAGTGCTGGCAGCCACCCGTAGTGAACTTGGTTGTCGTTCAATGTTCATATCTGATTTCCCTGGCCAGCCAGCTTGATAAAGCTTCGCTCTCTTGCGTTGCTGAGGCTCTGGTCCATCCTCTCCACCGCTGCCATAGCCGGATTGAAAGGAGTCTCTGCGCGCACGGTTCTCAAAGGGGTGGGGCCGATGATCGTTATCGCGCATGGAGGCACTCGATGAAGGGCGGATCATATCACTATGAGAGAAATTTTGTCGAGACTGGAGGGCTTGGTGGTTGTGCGCCGGAGTGCGAGTCCCAGCGGGAGTTGACATACGGCTAGGAGGACCGAATGAGTGCGTTGGCGAGGATGACCGAATCGATTCGTTGGTTGAATAACTGGGGTATTCCCGTGGCGTAGTACTATCACTCAGGAGTTGATGAACGCGCTCGATGCCCGATTGATCCTTTGGTGAAGCTCCACTAGCCTGATTCTGGCTCCTGGAAGCCTCAAGTAGGGCAGGGTTCTGTCTGAAGAAATTCGTCCAGCTTTGGGCATCGAAATCTTGCGGGATAACATTGCTCAGTTCACGGTACTTCTGCATGCTGTCGAGATACTCGCTTTGCATCACTGTAGGCACTGGAACTAGCCGCAGCTTGACTTCTAAGGTCTCATGAACTCCCTTGGAGAAAAGACCCACGGGATTCTTGCACACACGGCCTGTGACCATTGTCTTCGACTGGTGAGCGGGAGCATCTGGCGTCGGAGACGCGGATGCAAGCACCCACGATAACATTCCCTGACCAACCAAGGGCGTTTCGTATTCGGAGTAGTCGTAAGCATAGACTGTGTAGTCCTTACCCAAGTGCGCCACCAACTCAGGACTATTTTAAAATCCATGTTAGCTTCTTAGTGAGCTGATTTAGTCTTGAGATGACGAGGCAGTCGAACCTGGCAGAAACAATAGCCTGGATGCATGTTTTCAATTCAATAACACCGATTTGAGTCTGCTCATCCAGGTAGGCAGTCTGGAGATCCAGCACATGTGGCCAGCGAGCTAAGCAGTTCGTCTTATTCTCATTGTCAAACGTGTAGAACACCTTCAGTCTCATGGGACGGACGGTGATACCGTCCTCAGACTCCATCTCAAGAAACTCTGTCTGCACACCATGCAAGATATTTTGACCGGGAGCAGTCACCAGATGTTGAATGGGAAGGGATAGAGAATTGGTGTTCTGAACGGAAGACTGGTGACAAACTACCGGATCAGAATTGAATTAAGCAGTAGCCTAAGATCCTGACTTGACCGATATCGTGCGAGGCTGGTGGATTTATTCGTTCCCACAGGAAAGGTTCGAAGGGATGGCGAGGGGAAACGGGGACGATTGACAAGTGCGGGCCGAGCAGCAATGGAGTCTGTCGTCCGGGGGAATCAAGAATTGATGCTGCAGAGGAGAGGGGCAGGTCTGGAGCACAGGAATGTCAGCTAAATTGTTCTGTGCAGTCAAAGCTCCAGGTACCAACACAATGTAGACCGGTTCTTGACAAACAATTCTCACGGAGCCAATGGGTGAGGTGTAAGAGATCTGGATAGCTTACTCTTGCAAATAAGAGAAGGGGAGAGAGGGAACCGGGGCTGGCGGAGAGAAGTGAGGAGTTTGGAAAGACAAAGCGGGTTTGGAGAGTGGAAAGCAAGCCTTGCATACGCGGGTTGAAGCTATCCGCCGAGCAACCGGCGTGGACGCGACGTGACGCAGCCTACCGCGTATAGCACCTGGGTGCCTCACTTATAAGGCAGCAGCTCGGGCAAGGTCACGAAGTCATGTGATATCCGATTATCGAACTTGTCGGCCGTGATATGATTGAGATCCGAAAGAGAGAGCTACCAAGACCTTTTTATACCCCATCCACCCACATACATCATGGCTGCCGCTCCAGACCCCAAGATCCAGTAAGATTCGAGAAACGTGACTCACTTGAGGCTTTGAACCCTCGCTAACCCGTGACTTGTGCAGAGACCTGCTCAACAAGCCTAAGAGCGAGCTAACGTATGTCCATCCCGTTCCCTCTGTTCCTTCCCGATAATCCCAATCTCCAGCTGCGTGTTGTGTTTGCGACATTGCTTGGTCGTCGCCGAGTCTCGTTTCAAACATTGGGCGCATACATCGTTTGGTCTTTGCGTCGGCGCATATGATAGTCCTCGGCCGCATCCCCCGCTCTTGACACGATTGAATCACATTCTTATGCATGCGGGCGATCAAAATGACATGGAAGACTAATCGTGAAATCGATTTGCTACAGCGAATTTGAGGTTGGACTTGTTGAGGAGCACGAGCTCAATGCTGGCCCCCTCTCACTTCTACAGACCGCCACCCGCACACACACTCAAGTCCTGATTTCCTGCCGTAACAACCGCAAGTTACTGGCCCGTGTGAAGGCTTTTGACCGACATTGCAACATGGTGCTGGAACATGTGAAGGAGATGTGGACTGAGAAGCCCAAGGGCAATAAGGGCAGGGGTGTGAATAAGGAGCGCTTCGTCAGCAAGATGTAAGCTCTTATTTCAGGTGGTCCTTCGAAGTCGGTCTGCAATTATGGCCTCGAAATCCTCCTAGTCGTCCTCCACTGAGCCTCTACCATGTCTTGTGCTAATGATGCTTTGGTTCAGGTTCCTCCGTGGCGACTCCGTCATTCTCGTTCTGCTTAGCTAAACGCATCACCCCCGGCCCAACAGTACGACTCGTCTCTCTATCTCTCACCGCGCACCTTTATCCTTCCTGGGTATCGAGAGCCCGCGCTCTCCATGTCAAATCCTCGCCGGGCATTATTGTCTACCCCCTATGCAATAGTTCTCTGCTTCAGAAGGGTTTGTACATGCTTCTGCGTCTATTCCTCTCTGCAAACCCTTGGCGGGACTGTGCCTTGTCGATCTCGATACCCTCTGTTCTTACTTCCCCTCTATCCCGACTGCAAATGCCCCTCCGCCCTTGCATCTGGTCACCGCCAGTCCGAGCCAGAGCTTAACCTTCCCCTAACTTGCATCTCTGTCGGCCCCTAACGCCATCCTGGCCGATTCTCACAAAATACGGACGAATAAAAATGAAACGATTTTCAGTAAAACCAGATATCATTGTCTCTTTCCTTTCACATAACTTCGTCGATATCTGCGGCTAGGTGTGCGCGGGTATGGAAGATTCAAACCCTAGATTTAATCGTTGATGTCGACTCGGGAAGTGAATTTCGATCGTTTTCAGCAATTGTCCGAGCAATTGTCCGCTGTCGACTCATAAGAGAAAGTCGAATGCCGGGCTCGCTCTCGGTTCGTAGATAGCCTTAGCCCTGCAGTAGCTACTAAGCTAGTGTGGCCGGCGATCATTCGTGTAGTGGCAGCCGGAGCCTGTTCAATAGGTACAGATGCACCCAGTCACACGACGATATGAGAAATTTGACCGGATGAGGGAGAATCTACGCCGGCGTTCCAACCGATCTTCAGTTACAGTAATTACACCCCTGTGAATCTCGGCGGGCCATAATGGAATTGCTAGACCTGTTTGCTGCTTTTGGATACAAGGCCTTCATGTTTAGTGAAACCTATCCGTACCATACCTAGCACGCTTCCGATAACCCAGTCAAGAATTCACTAAGCCCATAAGCACCCGGATCAGGCACCTTGCCTAACCATTCTGCCTCACTACCCACATAGACAGAACGACCCAGACTCGCCTTCATACTCTTCGTCGACTCCGTGCCCTGCTGTGCCGCAGCCGCCGCAGCACGTACATCATGAGTTTCGAAGAGGGTATCGCAGAACGGCACCAGCGCATCCATTAGTGTGCGATCCCCTGGCTTCGCCGGTGTATATTGGCTCAAGGCCGCGACGGAATGTTTCAAGGCCTGGGCCCAGACTTCTGTGGTGACGGGACGAGCAGAGCCCGTATCTTGGGCGCGGAGTCCATGGGCCAGAGCGTTCAAAAAGATCGCATAGATGGCACCGGATGTGCCGTCCATAACGTTCTCAACTACCTCGACAATCCGAAGAACTGTAGTGACGGCGTCATTTGTGATGGCGGGGGATGGTTGGTCGAGGAGTTTTTCAATAGCCTCGGCGCCTCGCTTGAGACCGATGCCGCAGTCACCGTCACCTACAATTGTGTCGTACCGGGTCACCTCTGGTTCGGCTGCGATCACTCGCTTCAAGCCTGCGCTTAGACTGGTCTTGATGATGGAAGGATCCACTGGTGCCTCAAAGCGATCAGTATCTTGAACATAAGCCACGGGTGTAAACGTGTACGAAGAGAGTTCACTCACGTTGCAAGTTGCTCGGCGTCTCTTCCACAACATTCGTAGCTTTCAGCTCCACCGGCGTATCCAAACGATCACTCCAAGTGGCGGTGGAAATGGGTGCGGACCAGCCTACAGCCTCGGCGGGGGCATCGATCAATTCAAGCATGGACTTTCCTGGACCGAGGCCATTGTCCGCGAGTTTCAGAAGTGAGATACTGAAGCCCATGCCATTGAGACTCGTCAGGAATGTACCTGAGATCACACGCACTGGCTTGATCTTATGATCCCGCAGGAGCTGACGATGTACTTCATCAGTGATACCAGCTAGCTCGATCGGGCTGACGCCGCCGAGATTGTTGATCAGGAGAACAAAATCATCTCCAGGACCGTGACGCAGATATGCTCGTTCGACGTCATCCTGGCTCAACAGCTGGTCAAGCATGATCGAGACCATTTGCACCAGGTCGGCCTTCATACGATGTGAGCCGGGCTCATTGTGAATGCCCATGCCAATTTCAACTTCGCCATTTGGAATGAAATCTTCAGGCATCCCGCGGCCGGGCACATGGACGTGCTCTAGTGAAGAACCAATGGAGACGAGGTTCTCATTGGCGAATTGGGCTAATTTGTAGACTTCTTCGAGAGAGCCCCTGAGCAAAAGTTAAAATGAGCATGGTAGAGCAAAATGACAGGAAGCCCGCTCTGAATGACAGACTTACCCAGCCTCTGCCAAAGCACCGGTGATCTTCAAGATCAGCACGCCGCCACCGATGCCCCGCCGACCAACTTTACCACCCTTGGTGCGGCCAACGCCTACATCGTCGTTGATCGGGAAGAACTCGGTTCGAATACCCGCCGCGCGACATTTTTCAGCCGCCATACCAAAGTTTAACACATCGCCGGTGTAATTGTTGGGCAAAATCAGGACACCTGCATCCGTGGGAACTCGATCAATAGCTGCTCTCCGAACCTGTTCGGCCGAGGAGAGAGGCAAACATTGAGCCAGCAACCGAAGCATCGCAGAAACCTTTGCCCACGAACCCTGCAAATGCCGGCTCGTGGCCCGAACCACCTCCGGTGATAATGGAGACTTTTCCAGGCCTGCGAGCAGCGTCTGGGCGGCGAAAGATGATCTTGTTGGGGACATCGAATGCTAGAGATGGATTTGTCAGGGTGAGCGAATTGAGTGCTGTCAGTACCAGGTGATTTGGATCGGAGAAGAAATGTTTGGCTGTTCGACCAGAGAATTAGTACTTCTCGAGGGATTTTGTATTTGAAACACACAAGGGTTCACAACTTCTCATTCCCAAGAAGAATGAAGCTTACTCTGCATGATTATAGTTGATCGCAACCCTGTGCTCGATCCTTTCACGTGGATTCCAAGCGAGCCCTTCCCAATTGTTTTCACGGTGTCTGTCTGCCTTTTTGTCCTGACAGATAATTCACCAGCCTTTCTCGAGCTGAACTACCTTGTGGAGAGTCCAAAATGAATTTCCTAGCACAAAGGAGACAGGGGAGAACGGAGAGTTCGGGACCGTGAAAGCTCCTTGATTGCTGCAAGCTCAGAAGGCGATCCCGAGTATGACTGTGCAGTAGTATGCACAAATTTGAGATTTGACAAGAACACCCTGGCCTGGGTATCAATGTGTTATAAACGGAGACGAAAGTTCTCTGTAAACTTGTCAGTGGCTCCGTCGCACAACGACTTGTACATCCACGGCCCAAACTCGAAATATATGCGGTATGGGCTTGACAATTTGTACTACGGTACGTACAGCTGTTGTGGTACCGCGCGGAGTATGTAAATTGTAAATTCACTTCGATGCGTGGAGAAAGCGGGGAAAAGTGGAGAATCGGAACAGGACCGTGAGGAAAGTACTGCGACATCGATGGGAAAAGCCCCCAGGTGTTAGTATAACTGGCGATAATTTCGAATTGCTCTTGATCACAATGTCCCAGGCTTGAGCGATAATAGAACGTTCCGAGGAAGGCACATTTTCCTGATGTGGGAAATCACAGTAAGGCCAAGTGAGCACAGACGTGACTTACCTGGTGTTGTGCCAATTTACCCCCAAGTTGCGACGGAGTCGTACCTCGAAATGCCTGCAGTTGCAGTGGAAAAGCACGAATATGCGATGAGCTCCTGTCGATGGAGATTTGGAGAGAAAAAAGAGACGTACACACTCTTATATTGCTACCACCTCAACGTTGACCACATTCCGACATTGCCTCAGTTCACCCCACTCCTCGGAACTTGGAAAATTAGAAAAACAAAAGTGGTAAATGCACTAGATTGAACTGGTGATCGCCTGAGCTTCTCTGCACATCCGAGCCGAGATGGATACTACAGTACAATTCTCATCAACGCGGAGCTCAATCTGTGGTCTGGGCCACGATCGGCTTACCTTCTACGGACATTCCGACACCAGATACTCCACGCCGCATCATGTGGCACATGATCAGAAACCCCACATATTGACAAGATCTTAAGCATGGAAGCAAAGTCTTCTGGAGTCGCCATGGACGCCGGTGAAAACACGCACTTATCGATGCATTTTCCTATCCGTATGAGTCTCGATTATGACTGTTAGTCACTCTAGCGGACGGCTATGGCAAAGCCTGAGATCCAGAACCGCGGGCCATTGCCGACGCAAACTGGCAGTCCCACCTGCCTCGGAGGTGCTCCGATCAGATGTTTACATGGAATACATGCAGTTATGCTTCTATGAGCTCGGCCCATTTGTGATGCCGATAATCCTGGGTAGTAGGCACCTAGTAGGCACCCTTGGGGGAGATGCAAGTACTGAAGTACTATAAGACAAGTAACGAATTTCGAGCAGTCAAGGGTCGAAGTAGAGCGGACCGACTCTGATTGTCTCATTAATGAGGCTATCATAAGGTAGACATGCACGGTGATACCCAACAAATGATAAAGAAAAGCATCCCACTCATACACATAATTTGAACCATATTCCTGTAACCAGCACCAAAGCCGACGATCGCATCGAAACATAACAACGACCACAAAACTCATCCAGCGCCCCATTCGGTTCCCAAACTTCGGTGTTCCAGGTCGCTAAGAGTGAAAAAAGAAATGAAAAAGAGGCAGTCACTATGCTCATAAACAGACACGGCAGGAAGCTAAGTCGAGCACCATTTCTCTCAAAAGACCGAGCCTTATGCCACGTATCTATACTGATTGTTATCGATACGCTCCATGTAGTCTTTCTCGATCAACCTGTTGATCAAGCGATGGTTAGCGTAAAATTTCCCCAACAAGGGTAGAGAAGAACTCCAGAGCACCCGAAGAATCCTATCACGTACTTCTCAATATTGGTTTTAATCTCAACTGGCTGAAGCGTGCCCCGGTGACGGGTGGCTTCAATCACCTCTGTGATGAGCTCAACGTGTTTGATCGTTTTGCGACTCTTCATGATGCGCACGATTGCTGCTTGCGTCTCATAGTGCCGATCTGCGGCAACTCGCTCGTGAGTAGTTTTATTCTCCTCCTTTGTCTCCTTCAATTGAATCTGGTTGATCTTGATGCGCATCTTGGCATCACTGAATCCAGTGTTGTAGGAGAAGGTGTCGGTTGTCTCGACCTCCTTGCCTTTGGGCGTCTTTGTTAGAACGCGATACTTGGCACAAGCAAGCGACTGCAAAGTCCGCTTCAACTCAGGATCCGCTATGAGAGCAACATTATTAGCCAACAGTAACGCACAATGAGAAGGAAAATTCTGGATTTGCTTACAGAGTCCCGTTGCGGTTTGGATATCGACATAACGGAGTGTCCCATCCTCCTCAACGTCATTGAAAAGGAGAAGCACGATAGCTTGGAATGAACTGACGACTAATTCCTTGGAGCCTTTCGGGAAGCGAGCGCGCAACTGACAGTGTGCAAGCTGGTGCTTCCAATTCAATCGGCGCCCTGTATGCTTGTTGCAGTAGAATTCCTGGAAGTTATTGATGGCAGTGGCAATTATTGAAGGGATGCGCACGGGAACATCGGCGTACGTGGGCCACGCGGCGGCTGAGAGCACGTTGACACTGAGATCAACCGGTGGTCGATGCTTTCGGTGGCGCTCACGATTGAAAGCCGTATAGGCCGTCATCTCGTCGCGAGCTACTTCGATGTCCTTGAACATGGTCTCCAGGTTGAGCGTGAAACTTGAGCCACATTCTGATGAAAATTAGCCGAATCCAAATAGGGAGAGCTCACACACCGGCAATCTATCTTACCTTTTTTCAGGCGACCCAGCATGCTCTTTTCGGCATCATCGCTTGCACTTCGGCCCATCAACAGACGCCTGGCGAGATCATTCTTGTAAAACGCCTCAAATACGGCCTTGCCTTGCACAAAGCGGAACAAATCGAGCACTTGATCCAATTGCCGATTGATCTCGGCGTCCTCATCTACCATGGCGTCCTCCTGTTGGCTAGCGGGCATTTTCCAGCCGCCCTTCAGTAAACGGTCCACGTATTTGGCAATCATCTCTCCGGTCTTGGGGTTATCAGTGCCACCGGTAGATTCACCCTTGCGGCCAAGGTTCATGAACTGGCCAAATGCTTCTCGCAATGTGTGGCCGAGGCCCTCGTTTCGATCGAAAGACTGAACGAGTGTCTCATCGAGCTGTTTCTTGAACTGCAGAAGGCGCACGATCATATCCGCTTCATTCTTCTCGTCGAATACGATACTCGAGCCTTCCTCAACAATGAAATGGCCAAGAGCGGTCTTCAATTTGTGGGTCAGGCCGCGCCGACTGAGGAGGGAGTAAAGCTGCTTCAAGGCCGTCTGATTTCCTGCTCGCATCAGACCTAGAATCTCCTGCTCATTGAGTAGGACCTCCTCGTGCCCTGTGATCAGGATCTCATCCAATAGCTCAGAGAGCCGTTGCGTTGTGCTCCTATTCAAGGCAAAAAGTCCACATCGCTCAACTTCTCGTTCGATCAGACGATGGCTGTTCTCAACAAATGAGGCCAGGTGCCCGGTCGATTCTCTCTGCGCCCATGATGCAATGAATTTTTCTGAGCTTGTGATGAAAAGTGGCTCAAACTCAGTACTGTAGACATCGAGATTGTGGAAGAGTTCTATCGCATCACGAAGTAAGGTCGCGTCGTGCGCAATCTTCGTTTCGGCGCCCCGATCGGCAGCAATGAGATCGCAAGCACCCCGCAGAATCTTCGGTTTCAAGGTCGAGTCGGCGAAGACGTAAGTGCGAAATAGGACCAAGCCCATTTCCTGAATGACAGGGAAGTCTTTGGAGTGCAGGAGGAACGACTGGTCAAGGTAATAGAAGACCCAGCGAACAGTTATCTGTTCTTTGTCAATACTTGAACAGTGCACTCGCGATGGAGACTCGTACTCACCAGTCTCGAATGCCATCCAGACCATGCGTCGATCACTGCCCGCAGTGTATCGACATCCGTCCCGGCTCCGGCTTTAACCAGGTTATCTCGAAGTGTTCCAGCCACATAATTCTTGCATCTCTCTTGAACTTTCTCGGCAAGGAGCGCAGCTTTCTCTTGGCGGCAGATATTCTCTGCGCCCTTGTACAATTCCTCCAAGGAGATTGCTTTCGTGCCATTGAAGATCGCTGATAGCGCGGCGTCCAGTTGCGCCCAAGTTTTGTCGAAATATTGCTCTTGATTCGCCCGAGGGCCGGCACGTAGATTTTTGACCACTAATTTCTTCGCGCCTGAATGTGGACTGAAGTTATTCTGACGGGCAGGGGCCCCAAAAGTCTGGGCGTTCGACGCCGGTGTGCTGCGCATAAACGCTGCTCCGTTCTTAGGTGGAGAGCCGGAGAAGTTGTACATCTTGGTCGGCGATACCGTGTGGCTCGACGCAGACCGCGAAGGAGACAGAGAATAGCGAGGCCGTTTCGAGGTGGCAAGTGAGCCTTGATGATCGTTGTTGCGAGAGGTACTCGATGCGAGCAGTTCTGAGATAGTCCGCTGCGATTGCGGTTGCGATAGCTCTACTGGGTCAGGGAGCTTCCTCTTGCCGCTCGGCTTGCGCTTACCGCTCCGCAGATCGGGGTCGGCACTCGGATTCTGCTGCATCAAGCCGGTTCAATCCGACGTGTATGTGTTGGGGGGGGGAGGCGGGGGGAGAAGCCAGAGTATTAATAGAAAAATGATAGCGATAATAGATCGATCATAATTCAGTGAGGGCGGTCTGTGGCGGAGCCGGGAGATTGGTGAATGAGGGGATGGGCAATATCCGGGCTGAAAGTAGGTGAGAGTAGTCAAGTCTCAGTACTCCCTCCAGGACTAGTGTCAACCTCCGCACGGCGATAAGATAGGAGTGGAGCGGACCCGTGTTGGGACCGCCAACTGGTGAGTGATTACAACATCATCCGGTGATGAGCCGTCATGACCGGAGTTTCCCACAAAGAATTAAGAAATAGATTCAAGTGACCAGTGACCGGAGAACCACGCAATGATCAAACCGTCGCTGGATAAAACTGACGAATTTATAATGGAGATGAAGTTAATGGCTGCCGGACAATCTCTAGAGCTGAAGTTTTCCCGGTGTTAATCATGTACAGAAGTGTCATAGGAACCTGGTGTGAAGCGACCTCGTTCGAAGAGCAATATCATACACAGCAACTGGTGTGCGACTTTGAAGAGTGAATACCTTCATAAAAAACTCTAGCACGCAGCTCTTCGGCGAATTGGGTTGCTCCGCTTCCTCATGGACTTTCGACCGTTCGGCGCAAGGCTCGTTCTTTTCCCCTTGGCGCACGATTCCTTCTCGAGAATCTGCTTCGCCTCCGGGCTCTCCATCCACGGGCTCATCCTCTGGTAAATGTGGAACGTCCGTCGAAGGATCCATGTGCCTTTCATTTTGCGTCTCTTGCTTGGTGTCATCATGCTGGCTTTGATTTCGTTTGTTTATATTGACGACACTTTCGAGGTCTTCTATCTTCATGGACCCCTGCGAGCTCTGCGGGCTCTGCCAGCTCCACTAGGTAACATCCATGGAATATGATGTGAGTGGTCCCTGTCGTCAGCAGATAGGTAGATTTTGGGTGAGTTTCTCCGGGGATCTTCCCATTCCACAGGTCTAATTAATAGCCTATGTGGAAGACTTTGCGACACTCGCTATACAGAGTTGTCGAACGGGTACTTAAAGATCTACACCAGGGATCGTCTTATTGTAGGCCCCCGTTTGCACAATGATTATTCGGTTCATGCGCCCGCAGACAGATGTCAGTCGGGAAAAAGAGTGGCTAGACAAATCAGGCAACTGCATGATTCATGCAAAGATGGCCTCTAATGATCATGAGTTCCATAAAAGTTGCCGCCCTCGCTCGTCTCTGGGCAAATATTCGAGCCTAGCGCCGATCTGTCTCATGACGAAGTTGACGGAAACAGGCTAGGCATACATCTCTCAGTTGGCTCGTTATCAGGTAGACACCCCGATGCTTCAGCAACCAGTATGGTGAAAAGAGCATGTCTGACAAGTGATATGCTGTAATAACAGCAGATCTCTAATGCGACTCTTTAATGATTACTATAGTCTACCTTCCGTTAATGAAAGAGACGGCCATCTTGAGAACAATGGGGTCATGGAATTGGATTATGGCACAAGAGAGCCCGTGGCTCTCGGTGTGATTGATAACCCCCACAAAAAGAAAGGACGACACAGAGCAATTCTGTTCGTTGCCATCCGTAAATATGCCACCAGAATCGCTCAACCGTGAACTCCACCAAAATATGACAGAAGACGCCGCATTGTTGCAGTTATGCCTATCTTTCATCCGCAAATTCATGAAAAAAGAGTGGGCTGTGTGCTCTGCTGCACCTCAGGATCGTCAAACTGTGGCATGTCAACGGGGTGTGGTAGGGTTGGGGGTCGGGATGTTAATATTACCTCAATAAAGTCGGCAGCCGCCACGAGCGCCATAAATGATTTGACCAATTCGCAGAGAGCTTCGCGGTGAGGGGGCGGTGTTGTCCCACCAATTTTGGCGAATCTTTTAAAAACGCCGACCATGCAGGGTCTATTCTCAGAGATAAAGGTCTGGGTCTGCATTTTGATCTGCTCGTTGTGGACGCCTCGTGATAAGACAGCAGAGACAATGACACGGATCACGCAGAGAAGGAGGTCGTAATATTTCCGCAATGCATCCGGATTATCAATATCTGCAGATGTTAGCGCATATTTCCTCAATATCGGGGTTGGCCATTCATGGAAGTGGAGACATACCAATTCCGATATCCGGATCCGCAGCAAACAATTGCGACTCGCGGACAGATTCAAACAGCCCAGATTTGATCACGTGTGTCGCTCCACTCTTTGTCCGTGAAAGTTGCTGAAGGAGCGCTAGTAGTGACTCGTAATATGCCAACAGAGAAGCGGTATCTATGAAATAATCATAATTAGAATTGCCAAGTCTTCGACACCGAGGGCCAGATCGATCTGTCTTACCGGCTGCCTGGGCATTCCGTAATTCAGATGGTAACGATCTTAACGAATCGAAAAAGAGACTCAAATAATTCGACTGCGACATGGATTCAGCCAGGACGCCATCCGTTCGACTGTCAAGAGCTGCAAGGCTATTTAGTAACAGCAGGGCCGCAGCTCGACAGGTCTCTTGCCCGGTGTAAGCATCGTCGCAGATGGTCTCGACGAGTCCAGGACCAGCAGTCTTGATCATCTGTTGGCTTTTTCGGCGAAGGTTCTCATGACTGATCTCTTGCGATGAGATGCGATTCACGTAAATTGAGCATATGCTGTAGAAGACCTCTCGCAATGCTACATTCCCCGATGCGAGCATGATGCCGCGCATGGACACCTGGAAGAGCTGATGAAGTTTTTCGTCGATGATGTCCCCACTGCGCGAGGCAAATGTGCCTGGACAAGCTCTTGCAAGTTGGCTGATCAACGTCTCGCCCAAACGGGCAAGTTCAATAGACTCTGCGGAGTCACCATCGATGGAAGCTTCTAGCTTGGGCAGGATAAGCTGAATGGCATGGAGGATGAAAGTTGGCCTGGTTGCATCGTCTAGAACAGAGCAAGTGGTGATGGTGGTGACAAGCTCTGCCCAGGCGCGAAGCGCGAGATAACGATTGTGTAAAATCTGCCGAAGCTGATTGGTGGCAAGAATGAATATCTTCAACGTTTCCGCTTCCACTTCGAAGGCTTCCTCATTTTGAGGTCGTGGCGGACTGGACGCGAAGAGCTCGGATTTACGAATTTGAATTAATTCGTCGATTTTGGCAATGTCAAACAAAACAAGAGGGCCCCGTTCTGAGTCAACGCATTCGTGGATAGGGAGGTCGTCGAGGAACGTTAGTTGCGGGTAATGGAAATTGCGAGAAGTGTCGAGGTCGGCGAAATCGAAGAGATCGAATACCGAGACATGCTGAATGAGCTCACCGCTGTCCAACGTCGAGTTTCCGAGGAGGGTTGAGAGAACACTAGCTTGAAGCGTGGGGGAGCTCACTTTGGCCGCGGATCGAATCTCTGTGGCAGCATATGAGAACAGGTGACTGCGATACAGCAAATATTCCGCCAAAGCCGAAGTAGCATCGGTCATCCAGAAGTCATCGGCTGATACGGGAAACCCGTTCCAGAGGGTGTTGGGGCCGATAATCTGCTGGCTTGCGAAGGCATTCACCAAGAATGCTTGAGAGCGCATCTCACTCAAGGTGAAGAAAGTTGCGAGCTTGGAGGACCAAAGGTGTTTGATTACTTCAAAGGCCATTCGCTTCAGATGCACTGTGTATGACGTGATAGTCCCACCCACTTCGTCTGGATATTGTTGCAGGAAGCCGATAATTGCATGCAGCAAAGACATTCCCTGGGCGAATAGCCCATTTGAAGGCAGGTCAAGGACGTTGCCAAGACAGCTGAAACCAAGGAGAAGGTGCGCAACTGTGGGTCGATCGGTTATCATACCCAAGCAGCTATTCAAGAGCGCAAGAAGGCTTTCCCGAATCACATAGCCAGCTGTTTTAGGGCCGTATTCAAGCTCCCTCAAGTCGGGTTCCATCATTGATACCAAAGAGCGTGCGACACTATCAACGTCAACCTCTGATGCCAGTACCTCCACAATTTTGTTGGAGGACTGCCATTTAATGAGCTCAGGTGACGACATCTTGTTCAATTTCCGTGAGCTCGTGAGCTTTTCCAGGAGGGATAAGGATGTGACAGTCAGTTGCTCGTGGCCCGTACCACAGAAGAGGCAGAGTGCAGGTACGAGGGACAAGTTATTCAGCACACTGTCTTCAAACGAAGCGAGTGATGAAGTGGCTACCGATGAGTGGTCAGTGAATTTGGACTTGACCAACGGCTTGACGATGTTGAAGTACGTAGATTGGAGGTCCATAATAAGATTCATCACTTCAACGCTGCGTAACACCGTCAGAACCAAGACTGAGTCAGACGAAGCTTGAGCTACCTCCGATATGTTAACTCGACTTATTGAGAAAACGGATCTCAACACATCCTCATTGAAAAGCCACTCCATTACACGGGAGAACGGGTGCATGCGAGTGTATGCCTCGAGATTGTGTGCTTTCGCGGCAGAGTCAACAATCGTCGAATAACTGAGGAATGTCACAAGCTCTTCGTTAAAGGTGCGCAAACTTGTCACGACAAATTCAAGACAGTTGTAAGTCAACAGGCGTGAGTTATGGCTCCCCAAATCTTGTCCCCGTCGGGATAGGGCATGACCCATAACAAAGTCAATGTACGGTTCAATGCCAGGCATCCGGTAGGCAGCTCCCAAAGAATCCGGGAATGCAAGAGATAATGGTTGTAAGCTTGTGCCGGTATTGGGCGTGACTAATGAATTTATCAAAGTCACAAAGGCGTTCGTTTGATCGAAAGCCTCGCCGATCTTCTGGAAGGCCTGCTGTTCATACCACAAACTATGGTTGGAATGGGCAGGCGCTTTAACAAGGTTTGAAGCTTCATCCACTAGCGCACTTGTCAAGAAAGAGTTGAGGGACTCCCACATTTCAAAACCATCACCCGGAGTTCTGTCGGTCATCAAGGCAGATAATGTGGTGAAGATGGTCGCCCTCAGATGAGTCGGAATCGGGCCTCTACACAATGTCAAGAGCTCCTCTGCAACCTTGAAGGATTTATTTTGAAGCATCCAGTTACGGATGGCTGCGCTTTGCTTGCATAGATGACCTATAAGACGAAGATAGGAAGTGAGCATGACTGGAGATTCCGGCTCGCTGAGGTCAATGCGCCCTGTCTTTCGAGAAGATAAAGTCCCTTGTCTGCCTTGTTGACCGTGACCCCCGACTGGAGCTTTCTCGGTGACACGGGTCGCATAAAGATGCAGTTCGGCAAACATCTGACTCCAATTCATGTTCGTGGATCGCTTCAATTTTGTGGATAAGAATTTTTCCTCCTCGGTCAAGAATCTGTGCGCCGCAGCGGCATTCTCTTCACCTTCAGATATCGAGCAAAGCATTTCACAGAAGGCACTGACTCGAGGCACGGTCTGCCGCTTGGATGCCCATTGCAAAAAGCCGTAGAGATTTCCATCGGCGTCACTCCACCATTCTTGCGCAGGTTCCACTCGGTGCTCGTATGCAAATGAAATGATCATCAAGAATGTTTCCAGGTGGGTTTTCGCTTCAACGACGGCGCGATTTGTGCTGGATGTAAGTCCCTCTCTGAGAGCAGTGATTTGATCCAGCCGCTGGATGTCCTCTTCTGATTTGAGCCTGCGGACGGCATCGGGCATATTTGCGATGCAGGACTCGACGAAGATTTCGAGGGTCTCCATTAGCAAGCCTTTCATGTAGGCGCTGCAGTGACTGGAATCTGGGAGACTGATTGGGCTCTCTTTCAAAAGCAAAGCTACCAGCTCGCTGCGCGCGGGTTCTGCCCATTGCTCACTGTTGACACTCGAGCAAATAGCTAGCAACAATTCCAATGCTCCATCGTCCAAACATGTCATAAAAGTCTTTGTCCGCTCTTCGGCTTCCCTCTCCGCGTCAAAACTCGGACCGAGGTCGGAAGGATGATTTTCAAAATACCAGCCACTATAGATGGCGAGCCAAAGAGCCGTCATCGACGCATGTAATTGGGGAAGCCTCCAGGACTGTCCATCCTTGGCTTGAGTGACAACCCCGTGAAGGCTTCGAGCTTCAGTTGAAGACCCATGTTCTGAAGACCCATGGCGATTGAAGGCCGCTATCGCGATGGGGACATAGTGAACCAGTAGAACGTCGAGACGGTCCAGCTTCTTCAGATGATTTGCGAGGACGCGAAAGTCTTCAGCACTAGTGTAAGTTCCCTGGAAAAGATAGAACAGAACCGCTGCGAGAGACTCATGCTGCTGTTGCAAACTGCGTCGCTGGTATTCAATGGCTTCCATGATATCTTGATCTTCTTCTTGACCAACGATTGACGCTTTCTGAATCTGATCGCCCAACAGGGCCAGCCATCTCTCAATGTCTCCCAAAGAGTGAAGGGCCTTGCGTGTGTAATCTGAAGCATTTTGCATTGTTCCGTTTTTTGTCTTCAGGACACGAGCTAGCATGTCGCTCATGAGAGGCGAAATAATTCCAGGTTCCTCCGATTCACAGGTCCCTCGGCAGATAAGGCGAAGACACTCGAGAAGGAAATGGCGGCGCTCGTGGAATCTCATGATCGCTGTGATCAAAGGTGGACGGTCCAGAATCCGGGAGTCTTCTTGCGCTGCCAAGAACATAACCGCGGCCTCCAGCTCATCGATGTTCAGGGCATCGGCTAGCTGGAGAGCACCTTGTTGGAAGTCTTCATTAATAGAATACTCAATCTCGGCAACCGTAATCTTTCCTGTAAGTGTTCGCTGATATTAGCATCATTTTTGAGAGAGCCTGTTTTGACGTGCAAAGATGAGAGCTCCTTACCCGAGAGCACAGTTTGGCGACTGCCATTGCTTTTCGCGGGCTTGTCTAGGAGTTTCTGGAAATCATCGATATGTGTCTCTAACTCAACTATGAGTCGCTCAACATTGAGAAAAGAGCTGTCAGTAGTGGCGGAGAGATCCTGGTACAGGCCACGGAGGCTTGCCAGGTTCTCGTGAAGATCTGCCATGATGGCGCAGGATTTGTGTATTCAAAGATTATAGCTCGGAGCTCTTGCGGTTCCTGAGAGGCGGAACGCGATCAAAATTCCGGGCGGTCATCCACTCAGACAATACTGCCGCCCCAGCACTTACAACCCGCGGGAGCTGCCAAAAAAACACGCAAGCGATATCCACTGCCCAGTACTATAGTCCTGAATCATAACCATCTTGAGGCGTACCTTCTAATTTGCTCACAACAAAGCAAGTCAAATTGATGTCGCGCCTTGCGACGTGTCCATCGAGCTATCGCTCAGTGTGGAAAAATGGGGGACATTTTCATGGACAAGGCGCTCACACGGCTGTCCTCAGATAAACAAAAGGACCGTGTTGATGGGTTAGCAGGTCAGATTCTATCAAGCAATTGAAAGCATATTGATTTCGAACTAAACGACGATGCAGACTTGAAACATATTCTCCAGCAGAACAAGGAATGCCCCGAGCTGTAAGAGGCACTGTCAATTCAGGCCAAAACTGGTAAACTAACTCTTCCATCCAACCCCACAAGCCTTGGGTTCAGCGACAAGGCTTGTCATAGAATCTTCGAGGCTTTGTTCCAATTCGTTGCCACTGAAAGAACAAGCTATATTCGTGCGAAGCGCTCAATTGGCAAGAGTTCTTCGGGCACACGGCTATCAACGTGTGCTTCAGTGCTTCGTACAGCAGTGGACATTTTTGTACGCAACATCAGAGCAAAGACAGTGCGTGCCATTGTCGACCATATCACCGATTCCATAGCAGTTCCCAGGGAAGGTCTGTGGGAGCCGCTTAGTGTCGACTACACAAAAAGTCTGAAATGCCTTCTCCAGTATCCTCCCCACACTGAACATCTTGACGAGGGTGACTGGGAGAAGCTTATGGATTTCTGCCTGAGCGTAATTGATGCATCTGAGAGAGATGACAGTCAACTGAGCATTCGCACCGGACAGCAATCCACTGCAGATGATCAGCTTGATGCGAGCGACACTCCTTCAACGCCACAAATATCAGCGCCCATCTCGGGAAACAGGGACTCTTTCGTGGGTGACAAGACTGCGGTCGAAGAGACTTTGTCTTGTATCAAAATCCTGACAAATTCTCCCGTGGCTCCGATTCAATCGACCGCCGAGAGCATTTTGCAGTCTCTTGAAGGATTCGTCAGCTCATCGCCACGAATGGCAGCAAATGCACACCAACTTGCATTCAGCAGTATTAACACGGCCATCTCGAGGGTCATGTTCGACCAGTCGGAGCTTGTGAGATCGAATTTGTGTAAACTGGTCCCAACTGTTCGAAAATTGTGGAATACAAAACTCCAGGCTCTGAAAGAGGAACTCCTTGTCAATGTGATGTTGTACCTAGCCACTTTCAGTACCGTGACGGACGCCGCCCCATTGGAGACTCATATCCGTCTTATCCAGGCATTGTCTGATTGTATTCATGCCGAGTATCTTCGAAGACATGAACGCGAGATATTACAACTTGACGACGTCATATTCCACATGGGACGAGATGCGTCCGTGAACCTCATACATGGGCCTCGGCTGGGAAGCAGTCGCTCAGTCTACGGCTGGACCCTTTTATGGATCCTCGCAGAGCTATTGAAATTATTAGAGAGCGTTACAGCTCATGACCACAGCCATTCTACAATGGCAGAAGCTTCCACGAAAAGAGTCCGTCTTTCATCCGCATTCGAGGATGTGTTCAGACATGCGACATCAGGAGCTGGGATGCAAAAGATATGTGCACTTCAATTAGTGCCATTTTTGGAAGACAAAATGGATATGAACGAGACGGAAGCATTTGTACAGAAAGCCATTCCGAGCATTGTGGATGACAGCTCCTCGATTTCTTCTTGGACAATGGTCGCCCTGACGAGGTAAGAAGAGTCATCTGCATCTAATATGTCAAATGCTAAGATTGGTCTAAATCCACAGCATAGTCAAAGGGTCCAGATCACGGCACCCACGACTGAAAGCTTACTGGCCACAGGCTGTAGATCTTGCGATTCGTGCCTTCTCTTCATCTGTAACATCAAGGCCCGCATGCAATTTCCTGGACGCAATTTTTCATCATGACTTGCTTGAACATTCGTCTGCCACGGAAACTATGCTATCAATGCTTTCATCCGCAAAATTGAATGGGCCATCTTCGATTTCTGACTCGGCTCTGGAAATGTGGGCCACAATTGCTCATAAAAGATTGAGTTTCAGCCCAGGGGTCGCGCACGAGATATCGCAACAAGTCTGTGCTTGGCTCAGGGATGTCTGGTCGATTGGTGTGCCCTCCAGGTCTACACGTTGTGTTTTTCATGCCAGTGGGCATATTGCTAACTTCCCCGACTAGGACGGATGTCTGATCGGCTGCAGACTGCCCAGATTGCTCTTTTCGCTCGCCCAATCAGCCTCTTAAAACTCCTCATGGCATGCAGCAACTGTGCCTTTGGAAAGTCAGATCTGCCACACTCTGGGTCTTCAGGTCTCATAGCTCGAACGTGGCTCTACCTTGACGAAAACAGAAGTCTTCTTCGATACCTCTTTGATAGTGTCTCCGAAGTACCTCATCATGTTCTCAGTGCTGACAGGAAAACTTCGCTGCTGAAGCTGTCTCGACGCCAGAATGAGGATGACGAGGTCATCATTGAGTTCCTACGTTCGAAATTAGATGGGTTCTCCCAGTTCTGGAAGGCAATCACCGGGGAGAAATCATTTCATATTTCTCCAGACATCTTGCAGATCATGACATCTTTCTGCGTGACATCCTTCCTTTTCATCGCATCTAAGCATGAGCCCCTTCAATCAGAGGTCCAGAGACTCCTCGATGATTTTATTGTTCTCTGGGAAGCCCTTTGCGACTTCATATGCGCAAACTCATCGAATGCTCTTTATCCTTGTCTTGAAGTATTATCACCCATCCTCTGCTTGGATTCGGAGCTTGAAACTTCCCAGATTGAAGAAAATCTGCTGCCGCTGCTGCGATCACTGGTAGAAAAGCTCGACATGTCCCGTGTAACTCCGCGGGTGATTCCTTCCTCTGACAAGCATACCGTGGATCTCATTGATCAGCCCAGTCATGATGTCGTAGATCATTCGGTGAAAGAGGTGATTCTCGCCTCCAATCGAAATGCGGCTGATTTTTGCTCCGATTCATTGACGTTCCAACGTCGCGAGACAATTCGATTGTCACTCATTGTGCATACCCGCGGCGTGGACCCAAGTACCGGCAACTCCGGGTCTGCCCTGTTGAAGTATGTGAAATGTTTGGAAGAACACGACCTCCTGTCAGCACAATCGATTTTACCAGCATTCTTTCGTCGCTTCACCAGGTTATCGAGAGAGAATCTGATAATCATCCTCGAGACCATTGCCGAAAGATGCTTGCAGTCATATGAAATGGCGCGATGTGAAGCCTCACACACAATTTGTGTTCGTATGATGACTGAACTCACGGAAATCTGGTCAAAGTCTTCTCAAGATGATTTGACTGATTCAGCAACAGATCTGTATAGCTGGTTCGTGGAATGTCTCATAGGTAAACAGCGAGCGACAACTCGAGTGAATGTTGCCATTTCTGAGCTTGTGCAAAAGGTCATCGACCTCTGTCCGTCATTTGGCAAAGAAGGGGAACTTCCGTCGCCAAGAACCATCATTCTCACTATACTGCAACAAGGAGACATTCAGGTGAAGTTCAGTATTGCCGAGTTCTTGCCGAGTCTCTTCCAACAATTTCTTTTCCGAGACCATGATGCCGTTTTTGAGGACGTGCTGGAGAGTCTGCCGAGAGACCCTGATTGGGTCGAAGGTATTGCTATTCGTCTCCTCGTATTATCGAAATTGGCTTCGAAGTGGCACACATTACTACGAAGAAGTGTTTACCACATGTTTGAGACACCAGCTCAAGTTTCGGGTTCCCTCAAGTACGCTCAAGCATGTATAACATCCACATCGACCGCTCTCGGGCTGCAACATGCGCGGCAGCTCTTTCGCTTGTTCGCGTCTCAGGTGCTTTACACTTGGACCGAAACCCACAGCGTGATGTCCATGCCATACTCGACATTCCGGTATGACAGCCTTGCCGAAATGCTGAATGATGTGAGAGACGAGCTTGTCGGTCAGATGATGATGCGTGGTAGGGAAGCAGATGTCCAGGAGCTCGCAGCCTTTCTTGACGTCCCTTACATCGAATTTATTCAAAGTTCCTTCGCCAAAGCGGAGGCCTACAGTATCGCAAGAGACATCAGCACTCCCCCTGAGCAAGGAGGTCAAATAATGGGAGCCGAGATACGCTTGAGAAAATTACTCGGATCAGAAAGCTTCATGACGCAAATTGAGGCTGGCTTCCCTCAAATCATCGCATATCTTTTCCTCGCTTTAGATCGACATGAACAGGCAGAGCGCGCCTACTCGAAGCGCCCTGATTTTCAATATGCGTACTCGATTCAGTCCAGAATTTCGGCAAGGGCTTCATCTCAGCGCTTGTTGCCAGTAAACCAGCAGCCAGCTTTCCGAGCTCGATACTTGTTGGACGAACTCGAATTCTTATGCAGGTGTGCCGGCTTTGAGCTGCGTGGTATTTGGTCACCGGCCCTCGCAATATTTGTGTGTCGTTCACTGTTGGATTCCGTACACCCGGCTTTGGGAGCTTTGCACGCGTGCTCCGTTGTTCGAAAGATCAGGATCCTCGTATGTCTTGCAGGCCCGATAATGCTGGAGAACTATCCGCTTGAGATGCTTCTCAACTCGCTATGTTCATTCATTGTCGACCTCGACTGTGCCGAAGATACCATTGGAATTATGTGGTATCTGCTCGAGGCAGGGAAGCCTTACCTACTGACAAGACCCGATTTCGCCGCAGGCATTTGTTTAACCGCATTAGTGTCACTCCGCCGGTTCTTACTTTCATCGGTCCAGAATAGATTTCGAGAAGAACAATTCCAAGAAGCCTCGTCAGTCGCGGAGAAATTCCATGAATGGCTCTGTGGCTTCATCGACAGTTTTCGAGACACTGCGTGGGTCGATGCCATCAAATCGTCTTTCGAAGGGCTGTTGTCAGCCGCGAAGAGAATACCCACCACATTGGAAACAAGCTTTGAGGCCGAGAGAGATCTGGTGCTCACAATTCTGCAACATCGCAATAACCCCCAATCACTTCTAAGCGAACGCACTGCAGATTTAGTACTTTCGATACTGTGTGCATATCTCGAGAGTCATGGAAGCCCCATGTGGTGTGGCTTCGGTCCTATTGAGAATCCTGCGACGCTTACCTGCTCGCTTTTGGATACGGTTTTCAAGCTGAATAATGGACGGGAGTACAATCTTTGGGCTGCTGAAATGATAGGGCTTTCTTTTGCAACCACAGGCCGAATTGATGAAAGGCTTACACGTGAACAGGAAAAATTGTTCACGGATATGCCAAAAACAGGCGAGATAACATCTTTATCTGAGCAGTCCAAAAACACCATCCTTCGACTACTTTGCGACAAACTTCAAGTCCAAAATCCTACTGAGACGGGCTCCATTGAGCGGACGTTGCAAGTCATTCTGAGCCAAACTTCGACAGACGAGGACATTGAGACTTACGCCGATGTTGTTCCAGCGACACTCATGCCAAGCCTTCTTTGGAGCCCATATCCTTGTCCCCTATTGCCTTCACTAGCTACAGATGTGAGTCTCAGTGAAATGGCTTGTCGGAAAATGACCAAGGCGATCAGTTTGAGCGATTGGGCGTCCCAGTTAGCTCTTGCATTAACCAATACTGTTTCACATGACTGTGTCATTGGACCGCTTCAAGTTGTTTTGAGAGAAATGCCGACTTTTGCCGTGCAGGCTTTGCCTCATGTAATTCATGCAGTATTTTTGTCAGGTGATTACAGGGCGAATCAGCGTGTCCGGCAAGATCTGTCCAAGATATTTGAAGGCATCCTTGAGGATGTCACGGTTGGAATGATGCCGCATGCCCGTCTTGTGATCTATTGCATCCTTCACTTGCGAAACCTGCCTTTTCCCAGAGAATCCACTATTGTTGACCGCAATAGATGGCTTGATCTCGACTATGGACTCTTATTCACAGCAGCCCATCAATGCGGCCTGCAGAAAACTGCTTTGCTTTTCCTCGAAATAGAAGCCTCAAAAGTGATATCAAGCTCTCGCCGCTCTTCTGTGACCAAATACGAACCGCCGGTGGAGCTACTCAACGCAATTTTTCGAAACATTGATGACCCAGACCTATTTTACGGCATTCAACAAACCTCGTCTCTAGCAACAGTGATGGAAAAACTGGAGTATGAGGGGGCAAGCCTGAAGACACTCCTCTTTCAGAGCGCGAATTTTGACTCTGATATCCAATTGACTGAACAAGTCGACTCCTCTGGCGTTCTGAAAGCGTTGAATGCGACGAACCTGCAAGGTATTGCCAATTCACTGTTGACTGCTTCAGATAGCCATAATAGGGGTTCTTCCTCTGCTGCCATGCTGCAAGCCGCCACCAGTCTTCAGCAATGGGACGTTCCAGTTTTGCCGCTCCGCAGTTCGCCATCAGCAACAGTGTTTAAGGCTTTCCAAAGTCTCAACAGGTCCATGGCGGTATCTGAAGTTTATGCCTCACTAGATACGTGTCTCCTGACGTCTCTAAGTCATCTCGTTCAGCCCGGTCAATCAGCGATCGAATTGAGAAACACGATGCGAGCTCTCGGTATACTAGCCGAGGCCAAGAATGTTCTTTCTGCTTCTTCAGCAGATGGCATCAAGAAGGAGTGGCAGACAATCATAGCAAGAAGTGACTGGTTGAAAAGTGCGAGGTATGTTCATCATCATCACATATTTCTTCGAGTACCACGATCTGATGGAAAAAGCTACGTCGAGGCTCGGGAGACACTTAGCTGGCATGAAGCATTGTGTTCCTCATTTCGCAAGAACGCGCTGCTAGCCTCTAAGTGGGAGCTGGGTCTCGATGATACACACCTACTCGAAGCCAGAGTTTTTCGCCGCTCGCTTGAGATTTCAAGAAGTCACGGAGCATCCCAGGCATCCTTGAAGAGCGCGATCACTCTATCCAAGCTGGCGAAGCCCTGTGCTGAGCTAGGGATCAACATCCAAGCAGTGGCTGAGTTTGATCTCGCCAACGTTCTGTGGGATCAGGGCGAAATGACCGCCTCTATCCGAATGTTGCAACAGCTGAAAGGCAAAAGCGATCTGCATAAGCAGGCAATCCCCTTGAGCCGTGCTGAATTGCTTGTCACCCTGGTACGCGGATTCGACCACAGGATTGACACGATCTAATCTTTTTTTGATAGGGTCATCACGTTGCTGAAGCTCGACTCGAAAAACCGGAGTCTATCCTGCAAGACTATCTTTATCCCGCAGTTAAGGAACTTAAAGGTGTCTCTGAAGGTGAAGCTGCCGGTCGGGTCTATCACGGATTCGCCAGTTTTTGCGATCAGCAATTACACAATCCTGACGGATTGAATGACTACACAAGAGTCAAACAACTGCGTGATCGAAAAGAGAGCGAATTGCTTGGTCTAGAGGAAATGATGCGGAAGGCCGAAGGACGCTCTAGAGAGTCTCTAAAAATTTTCCGTGCCAAGGCCAAACAATGGTTTGATCTCGACGATCGCGAATACCAGCGTCTCTCTCGGAGCCGCGAAGCTTTTCTCCAGCAGTGTCTTGAGAACTACCTCCTGGCTCTCCGAGAAAGCGAGACTTACAACAGCGATGCACTACGATTTTGTGCCCTTTGGCTCGATAATTCGGACAGCCAGACAGCAAACAAAGCTGTGTCGCGATATCTCAAGGAAGTGCCCAGTCGAAAATTTGCGCCATTGATGAACCAACTCTCCTCGCGCCTCCTGGATGTATCTGATGACTTCCAATCTCTCCTGAGTGGGCTTGTTTTCCGCATTTGTGCAGAGCATCCGTACCATGGGATGTATCAAATATTTGCCAGTAGCAAGTCGAGAGGCGGCAAAGATCAATCTTCACAATCGAGGTTCCAAGCTGCCACCAAGCTCGTGGATCGTCTGAAAAACGATAAAAATATCTGTCTGACCTGGATATCAATTCATAATATGAGCATATCCTACGTTCGCTTTGCCATTGACAAACCCGACAACAAATTCAAGACCGGCGCCAGAATCCCTCTGAATAAACTGCCGACGGGCGTACGTCTCAGCAAAGATGTGGAATCCTACAAATTGCCCCCTCCTACGATGAAAATTGAGCTTCGAGCAGACCTAGACTATAGCGGCATTCCATCCATACAAAGGTTCAGTTCCGACTTTACGCTCGCGTCCGGCGTGAGCGCCCCGAAAATCGTGACTGCCGTTGGCACAGACGGGATTCGCTACAAGCAGTTGGTAAGTGTCCTGGACTAGTATGGACTTTTTGCGGCACTTCTAAGACTGATTCATCATCTAGTTCAAGGGAGGAAACGATGACTTGCGACAAGATGCTATCATGGAACAGGTATTCGAACAAGTGAGCAGTCTTCTGAAGGACTATCAGCCCACGCGTCAGCGCAATTTGGGCATCCGTACGTATAAAGTTCTTCCTTTGACCTTGCATGCGGGGATTATTGAATTCGTGCCGAACACAATTCCGCTGCACGACTATCTCATGCCAGCACATGTAAAGTACTTCCCCGAAGACATGAAGCCTAGCGCCTGTCGGAGGAACATTGCAAACGTACAAACGCGATCGTTTGAGCAGAGAGTCAGAACCTACCGCCAAGTCACGGAAAACTTCCATCCAGTGATGAAGTTCTTCTTCATGGAAAATTTTGGCAATCCAGACGACTGGTTCACCAAACGCTTGGCGTATACCCGGAGTACTGCGGCCATCTCCATTCTCGGTCACGTTCTTGGACTGGGAGATCGGCACGGTTACAACATTTTGCTGGATGAGAAGACAGGAGAAGTGGTACACATTGACCTGGGTGTCGCCTTTGAGCAGGGACGGGTTCTTCCAGTACCCGAAGTGGTTCCCTTCCGGCTCACTCGTGACCTGGTTGATGGATTTGGCATCACACAAACCGAGGGTGTGTTTAGACGCTGCTGCGAATTTACGCTCGAGGCCCTTCGCCAGGAGTCATATAGTATTATGACCATACTTGATGTCCTTCGGTATGATCCATTGTACAGCTGGACTCTGTCACCATTCCGAATGAAGAAAATGCAGGACGACGATGTGGACGGCGATGGGCCTCCCGTGCTGCCCGGTCAAGAAGACAAAGGCCCGACCAACGAGCCCAGCGAGGCTGATCGGGCTTTGACTGTGGTCGCCAAGAAGCTGAGCAAGACTCTCAGTGTGACTGCTACCGTCAACGAACTGATTCAGCAAGCCACGGATGAGAGGAATCTAGCCGTACTTTATTGTGGTATGTTTTTTCACCCCCTTGGTTCAGCATCAGCGAAATTGACTCTGGATCATACAGGATGGGCTGCATATGCTTGATGACGATCTCTTGAAATCGAGACGATCCACTCAGCCCAAAACAATTGATCGTGGTCTTTGAATGTTGGATTACCATAAACGGGCAGACTCATGTCGGATTGCATTCAGACTTGTCACTGCTGTGCAGGTCTTACGGCCTGATCGCCCTCCCGTCTGTGCACTATCTACGGAGCTGCTTCTACGAAGACGTATTTTAACCTAAATTGTTCCTCACAAGATCTCATTCCAAATCGCAAGCGGCTTCCTTATTACCGCATCGTCTCTGTGCCATCAATAGATGGCCTTGGCACCTCCTAGATGAGTAAGCGCTGTATGCTGGGGCTGGCTCGAGTACCTGGTACTTGGCCTCGCAAGCTTTTCCATCAAGTCGGCGGGTTTGTCACTGAATTCCAGATGTTGAGCGGACAGGCACTGTCAAACTAAGAATACAGGCATGTGTGCCAATTGAGCGTCATGGCTCATGTATGTAGGTAGGAAGTAGGAGGTATCTAGTAGGAGTAGGACTGCACAGTACACACTACACAGTAGTACACTCAACACTGTACAGTCAACAGTGTACCCTGGACAGTAACTGAATAGAAACGCCAACAATACAACACGGGGTAGAGGAAACCGCCCGAGGATGGGTCGGCCACTCTCTCTTTTTCAGCATCAGGCAGGTATCTGGGCAATTGGTTGAGCACCCCTGACTCAATGATTCCAAGTAAACCAGCCGCTTTTTGGATCTCTGCTCTCACTAAGAACAGTAAGTGATTAATGTTGTCAGCCCTTCGTCGAAATCTAGACCGTCGAAAATGGCACGAGCATAAATATTTTCTGCGCCACATGATCCATTTCGTCTGGAATCCACTCTGTCGAAACTCGAAACTGCGGAGCCCCACCAGATCAACCCCAAAAATATCCCTTCCAGGAGTGTCTTCGGCCGCAAAACATCACCACTACTACTCACTGTACTCAGTTACGGCAACGACATACAGTAGATGTTGATGTGTATGACTTGGTCAATGTTAGGAGATCGAGACCCGTTTCAGGCTTTCGGCTTCCCGTTACGTGATACCTACGATCAGTCTTCAGCAAATCCTGCTGTATTCGTGACAGTTCCCTCGGTCGATCCCTGAATTGACCTTGTAAAAGCGACGATCTTCCCTTCTGTTGACTCCAGAGTCCACAGTCCACACACATCGATTCTGGCACTTCTCCGATACAGTACTTCAGAAAAGTCATTTTGTCCTAATCGCAGAAGAGAAAACAGAAGCCTTCGTACCCATTGTTATGGCGGATGCAAGCAATCGAGGCATTGTGGTGGTCTCTGGCGGCAGTGCCGCAAACAACCTTGTAGATGTCTTCAATGCTGTCCGGGAAAGCAAAGACTGTCTGCTGAGCTACATCATTCCAATCAGCGACAACGGTGGATCTTCGTCAGAACTTATTCGAATCTTTGGTGGGCCAGGAATCGGTGATGTGCGAAGTGAGTAGTCTACATGACTTCCACGATGAGAGCTCTTTGTCAAGCTAAACAAATACATCCAGGTCGCTTGGTGCGTTTGATCCCGGACTCGGCTGCAAATCCGGAGCGTGCGGCCATCAAGTCACTCTTCAACCATCGTTTGCCTGCACAGGCTGCAACGGCAGCGCACGAATGGCTGACCATTGTGGACGGAACTTCAGGCCTTTGGCGATGCATCACTCCTGCAAAGAAAGAGTTGATTCGTTCATTCTTCAATATGTTGAATCTCGAAATCCTCAAACGGGCCCGGCCGCCTTCCTCCACCTTCGATTTCACCTCTGCAAGCGTGGGCAATCTATTTCTCACGGGTGCACGACTCTTCAGCGGCAGCTTCGAGAGTGCCATCTACCTCTTGGGAAGCATTTGCGGCGTGCAGTCAGATATCGTGCGAATCATTCCGGCAATCAATTCAAATTTTTCTCATCATATCTCCGCAACTCTCGAAGACAGCACGGTCATCGTGGGACAGAACAGCATTTCCCACCCTAGTGAAGCGACAGCTCTGCAGCCCGATCGGGGCTCTAGGCCGAGACGTCCAAGCCTTCTCCTTGCCGATGGGGATGATCTCGAAGCTACAAGCTCTGATACATCCGACGCTGTGTCATACGAAGAAGATCACCTTCCGGGATCTTTGGCGACTTTACGAAACAAGAACATTGCATTCAGCAAGGCGGAAAATGAGGATCTTCCCTGCCGAATCAGCCGAATTTGGTATATAAATCCATACGGACAGGAGATCCGGCCTCCTGCCAATCCGCGTGTTTTGGAAGCGCTTAGTGATGCACAGGCGATTATTTACAGCATTGGCTCTTTGTACACTTCCATTATACCCGCACTTATACTTCGGGGGGTGGGCAAGAGTATTATGACAAGCCCAGCACGACACAAGATACTCATTCTGAATGGGTCTTTGGATCGTGAAACCGGACCTCCATCAAATCCCTTCCTGGCTTCTGATTTCGTCGAGGCTATTGCGCGTGCTTGCGAGGAGAGTCGAGGGCGACACTACCCAGGTACAACGCATGCCCTTGACGACTCATCCGCGTCCCCGGCAACCATTCGTCCACAAAGATCAATCCCATATACTTCTTACGTGACTCACATCCTGCATCTCGACGGACCCGGAACCCCCAAGGTTGACCGGGAGCGGCTGGCAGAGATGGGTATTGAAACGCTGCGCCTGTATGGGCGGAAAATCACGACCAACACGGGGGATCAAGAAATATGTGTGGGCATGAAATACGATCCGCAAGCACTCGTACAAGCGCTGGAAGTAGTTCTCGGTAAGAAAGGCGATGCGATGGTACGCGGAGGACTAGGAAGCGGATTGAACAGGAGAAACACGCTGGATCCCGGCCGGCGCGATAAGTAAGTCACAATGCTGACTCGAGTCTACTCGTGAGAGGAGGAAATTTTCCAGATCATCTATCAATCCAAAAAGATGCCTCTGATCCGAACTCGCCACCCCATAGTGCGTTCCTCCGTCGTGCACTGTGAGAGTCCGACTGAGACGTAGATAAATCAAGCACTTCATCCAAAGAGGGCTTGAACCCTGCAAATTATTGAATTTCCTATCCTGATTTAACGCCTGATCGCTACGGTGGTAAGAAAATCGAAGAATCGTTAGTCGTTGTCGGGTCGAACGAGGCGGTCCTTTTTGCTGATCACTTTCATCTTTAAAGGAATCAGACTTCGTCGAGTCCCTGAATCCTTCGATGAAAGAGGCTTCCGGCACACTGGGCATGTTCCCTTCGCTGGCTTATTTTGTTCAGAACGCCCGCTTTCAATAGAGCGCAAGTACTCGATGATACATTTGTGGCAGAAGAGATGCCCTGAGGGATGTGAAGACGCTTGTCAGATGTGATTTCTTCACCAGATACGGAGTACGGAGATTGTCTCTTACCGCAGGAAGTTGTGGTGGAATCCTCGAGGTGGTCCATACAGACCGGACACTGATATGCGGCCAGTGTGGCCTGGGGCTTATCCGGCTGCTCTGGGCTCTGGGCTTGAATTTCGTCGGGACGCTTTTTAGCCAGGGCTCTTGCGAAAGATGATGTGTCCGTGACATCTGTTAGGTCAATAGATTCAATCTGAACCCCCGCAACATCTGGAGTGCCGGGGCGGGACTGATCATCAGGATCATCTGGCTGGCGGCGTTTGCGTTTGGTTCCTCGAGGCATGGAGTAGGGTTCTGACCGGTCAGATCGGATAGATGAAGGAGATAGTGTTGGTGAGACCTCAAGTGAAGAACGCAGCGCGAGTGGCGTTGTCTGTGACAAAGTGAGGTCAACAACAGAAATGCGTCGACTCATTCTGCAAGTTTCCGCGGCGGTGTTGTTCAGCCCGAGCCCTTAGGCGTTGATGGACGAGATTTGATTGACCAGTGGGCGTATAATTCTTCCGGGACCTTCCGGAATGCCATCGAAAGGTCTTTGTTTTGTTCTGGCAGGCAATACACACGGGGCTTGCAAAGACATTTATAAATTTTAGCTGCCGACCTGAAAAGCTTGCCCAGTAGATAGATGCCCAGGCTATCAAAGAGTTAGGACGATGGCGACTGAAAGCAGGGTGGGGGACCAAGGGATAGTAAGGTTATCGATTAAAGTTTAGTAATTTGATAAGGAAAGCGGTCAGCTCTATCGTCTGCACGCTTTTCCGCTTCCTGCATGACGCTCAGATATATGTTGTGATTAGTTACTAGCTTTTGATAAAGTCATCATTGCAGAACGACAAGCTTTTACAATCATCCTTCTCTAATTAGTCTTTGCGTGTGACTTCTGCAATGACCCAACTGTCATGCGACACCACAATATAATGCTCGTTCCTTCATCTGCCGCATGATGCTGTCTTGGAAATGCGCGCCCTGTCAAAGGGGGTTCTTAATGCGAGCGCAACTTAGCCTACGCTCTGCCGGCCCAATCTCTCTCCAGACGGGACTACTCTTGCCTCAGAGTTCTTTGAGATCATATTCAGTATCAGTCACTGATGAGAAAGTGTTCAGTGCCTCCCTTTCCCGTGAGTGGGCAGCTTTCGCCGAGCTAAATACTCGACGTTTTTGTGGTATATAACTGACTCTCTCCAGTATCTGCTTCATCTAGATTCAACGAGATTGGTGTTCAACAGTTGAGTGACTATGTACATGCTCAAGTTTTTCCAGGAAAGGGCCGAGTGCCCGATCCCGAACTAGTGGCACTCTCCAAAGATCACTTGGCCAGACACGACCTTCTAGGGAAGTCTCAGACTGGCGCCGAACCGATTGCTTTCGATCTGCCACCGCTTCATGGCCAAACACTCGATGAACATTTCTACAAGCTGGGATTAGATGCGTCAGAACCCTACCTAACCGATGCGAAGACGTTTGCTGCACTGAGCTGTCCCCCGAAACCGCGCAAGTGGGTGAAGCGTAGTGGGTGGACGAAGTACAATTCAAATGGATCTTCAGAACCCGTTGATGCCCCAGACGAGGCGATGCTGACTTTTGACACCGAGGTCATGTATAAAGATAATCCATACGCAGTGATGGCCTGCGCAGTGAGTCCAACTGCCTGGTATGCGTGGATTTCGCCATGGCTCCTGGGAGAGACCGAAGATAAGGTCCATCTGATTCCTCTGGGTGATCCTTCTAAGCCACGGATAGTGGTCGGTCACAACATAGGCTATGATCGCGCGCGAGTGCTGGAGGAGTACAATATGAAGCAGTCTCGCAATTTCTTTCTCGATACCATGTCGCTTCATGTCGCTGTCAATGGAATGTGCTCGCAGCAAAGGCCGACCTGGATGCGACACAAGAAGAACAAGGATCTTAGGGACAAGATCGCGAGTGAACACAACTCCGTTGAATTGGCTGCGTTACTTGAGAGCAATATGCTTCGAGAAGAAGAGGAAGAACTATGGGTTGGGAGAAGCTCTGTGAACTCCCTACGAGATGTTGCCAAATTTCATTGCGACGTCACCATCGACAAGGCCCAAAGAGATTTCTTCGGAGAGCTGGATCGAAACACGCTTCTCACAAAGCTGGAGGAACTGCTAGACTATTGCGCCGCTGATGTTGCAATCACGCATCGAGTTTTCCGTAAAGTCTTTCCAACCTTCCTCGAGACGTGCCCTCATCCCGTCAGCTTCGGAGCCCTTCGACATCTTTCGTCGGTCATCTTGCCCGTGAATCAAACATGGGAGGAGTATCTCACGAGAGCTGAAGAAACATACCATAGACGACTCGACGACGTGCAACGGAAGCTTCAAGAGCTCTGTGATGCAGCGTTGGAGGTCAAGTCGCAACCTGACGTGTACACAAGCGATCCTTGGCTGCAGCAGCTGGACTGGTCTGGCCAGGAGATCAAGATGGCCAAGGGCAAGAAGAAGGGCGACCCACCGCGGCCGGCTGCCAGGCAGAAGAAGCCCGGTATGCCGAAGTGGTATAAAGATTTGTTTCCGTCGAGTAAGGCTGATATCAATCTCACTGTGCGTACGAGGATTGCACCGATACTACTCAAACTCTCATGGGATGGCTATCCTCTGGTCTGGTCAGATAAGTACGGGTGGACGTTCCGTGTTCCTCGAGACCAAGTCAAAAAATATGAAAATCAGCCAGTCGTCGCATGTGACATGGCCGAGGAGCCGAATCTGCAGCTTCGTGATGATCGAAGAAACGTCTACTTCAAAATCCCCCATAAGGACGGTCCACAGGCTCGATGTACTAATCCTTTGGGAAAGGGGTACATGCAGTACTTCGAGCGCGGCGTTCTGTCCTCCCAATTCGAGCTTGCCAAAGAAGCATTGGAAATGAATGCCTCTTGTTCATATTGGATCAGTGCCAGAGACCGCATTATGGGTCAAATGGTCGTCTATCAAGATCAAATGAACCGGATGCAACCAAATGAGAGACCAATTGAGACCCGCCTGGGTTTCATCTTGCCCCAGATCATTCCCATGGGCACCATCACCCGCCGCGCTGTCGAAAACACATGGCTTACTGCGAGTAATGCAAAGTCCAACCGGGTTGGCTCTGAACTCAAAGCCATGATCAAGGCGCCGCCCGGCCATGTATTTGTCGGAGCGGACGTGGACTCCCAAGAGCTGTGGATTGCGAGTTTAGTTGGAGACGCGCCTTTCCAACTGCACGGTGGCAACGCTATCGGATTCATGACTCTAGAAGGATCAAAAGCTGCTGGGACCGACCTTCATTCTCGGAGTGCCTCCATCCTCGGTATATCGCGCAATGACGCGAAAGTGTTCAACTACGGACGAATTTACGGCGCCGGCGTCAAATTCGCTGCTACGCTTCTGCGCCAATTCAATCCTTCCCTGACCGAAAAACAAACGCAAGAAACTGCAGCCAATCTTTACAAGGAGACCAAGGGAATGCGTACATCCCGTCGCGCTCTCAGTGAAACTCCCTTTTGGCGAGGTGGCACTGAATCGTTTGTCTTCAACAAGCTCGAGGAATTCGCTGATCAGGAACGACCTCGGACCCCAGCCCTCGGCGCAGGAATCACTGAAGCGCTCATGCGCCGCTTCATCAACAAAGGCAGCTTCATGACTTCTCGCATCAACTGGGCGATTCAATCTTCAGGCGTTGATTATCTACATCTCCTGATTGTGAGCATGGACTATCTCATTCGACGATTCAATATTCAAGCTCGGCTGGCTATCACTGTTCACGACGAGATTCGATACCTGGTGAAGGAGGAAGACAAGTACCGTGCCGCACTGGCCCTCCAGATATCGAATGTTTGGACTCGGGCCATGTTCTCACAGCAAGTTGGTATCGATGATCTTCCCCAGTCCTGCGCATACTTCTCAGCCGTTGATATCGATCATGTTCTGCGGAAAGAGGTGGACATGGACTGTGTCACTCCATCACATCCGGAGAAGATTCCTCACGGAGAGACACTGGATATCTCTCAAATACTTGAGAAGAATGAAGCGGCGTATTTGGACCCTGCGAATGTCCCCGTCTCGCCCCCTCACCCCGAAAAATACTCTTACACCCCCCGCGAATCGGTCATGTCATCTTTCCAGGCTTCCCACGACTTGGCATTCATCAAGGCTCAAATCACCAAGGACGACAAGGAACTCCGTGAAATTATCAAGGAGAAAACCCAAGCCGCTCACAGCGGAAAAGCCGCTACGACCCGGTCCTCATCGGCCAAAGCAAAAGGCACGACCAATGTCTGGGCATCCGCCAAGCCGCAACGAGCAGTCTTGATGGATGTTGACACTGGGCTTTACCCCGATTTTCGAAGCCCTCGTTCCTCGAATAATGGACCTGGTAAGACCCAGCACCAGGTGGGCATGTATAAATCTTGGAAACCCCGGCCATCGGCTCGAGCTGAGTCGTAGGATATCTTCACTCCCTCGAACTCTTTCTTTAATTCTTTCTTTATCTCCGATTCTCCTCATCTCTTTGACTTTCTTATCCCACGCCATGGCATGGCTTTGATTGGCGGAATGTGTTATGCTTTTATGTTATTAACCTTGCATTGGGAATGGGGCCTAGCATTGGGGTGGTGTCCTGGAATGTTCAATGTACTTTGCATTTGTTGACTTATAATACCAGCACATGTATAAAATCATGCTGAATTGCATACTGCCCAGCAAACCCGACCGACGAGGGAACTGGCTGGCAAAGAAACCTCTCCAATTTGAAAACCAAAGATAATCGAGGGTGCTGTGATTGCTCTGGGCTCACATTCGACTCATTTGTCACACGCTAAGGTTCGTTCATCATGACCACAGGTCGTTGTCTGTCTCGTTGTGAAAAGCTCGAAGCACGGTCGTACCAACTGGCCCGATCGTGCAAATGCGTGATCGTATAGGAAAGATCTGCAATAATCAAGGTAAATGGAAATTGAGATGAAATGAGCCGTGTCATCAAAGAAGCATCTCGTCTTCTAGCCGGGCTACACCAGGCGTAAACATGATCTCCTGTCCAAGTCAACATAGTAGTCGCGTCGATATCAGAGGTCACTTGTTCGATTCAGAATTATTGTGGAAGCTGACACGATAGTTCGACTCCATTTTGTCGGAAAGGATAAGGCGCCAGAAAGTCAACTTTTATCATGTCGTACCGATAATGGTCCCAAAGTTGTGACTCCTACCAAGGCATCACAGCCTTGATCGGCTCTGTGGAATCCTCCGATTCGTCGGAAGTACCTTTTGATGCTTCATTCAGGTCCTTCGTCGTTAAAAAGCAAGCTTTCCAGGGTACGCTTATGTTAGTACGTCGATCCCACCAGCACCTGACGTGGCCAAGATTGTTCACTGGCCCGGGCCGCTGGCGATAAGCCTTTGGGTCCGCTGGACTTGTTTCCACTTCAAACGTCATTTCCCCCGCGTTGATTATCAACGGGACAAACAACGCAGCAGTTGTACGAGGGAAAGAAGCCTCTGTGCTTTCTGGACGGTCTCAATGCCCTCATACCCAGTCGCGAGCTCCTGATTTCGTGTCGTCAGGATCCCCCGACTACCCGTGATTTTCACTGTAACCGGTCCCCCTTACACGAGACCGATGAAGTACTGTCGATTCCAGCACCCTCATCCCAACCCTTCGGCGCCGCTGCAACCATGAGCACTCATTCGATCGACTATGCGCAGCAAAGCCCCAAAGCGGAGTCCCCTCCTTCGGTTGATTTGGAGGCAGGCCGTCGGTCGCCCAACGTCCCGACGCCTGATGACAGAGAGGGTTCTGTGACCGAAGCCTTCACAAGCGCGGCGGCCAGGGTCAACTCTACAGACACTGCAAAACGCCGTGCGCGGCGATCGAATACAGCGCGATCTTATCATCCCGATGGCTTTCTCAGCGAGATCAACTGGCAGCCTGGAACAGAGCCTGGCATCGATCCTACAAAGCCCCTGCCCCCGTACAGCTCAGAATGGCCCTCCAACATACCTGGCGATCTGCAACGTGACTGCGAGATAACCGTGGTCGATTTTTCGCAATTTGAAATGCGTCAGTATGAGTTGGACAACGAAACGTTACCGGCATTTCTTGCTCGCGAGCGGGAGCCCTGGGTCCAGTGCCGATGGATCAACGTAAATGGGCTCAGCTGGGACGTGATAAAAAGCGTCGGCAGTCACAAGGGGCTTCATCGACTCGCTATTGAAGACATCCTCCACTCAACCAATCGCACTAAAGTGGACTGGTACTCCGACCATGCTTTTGTTTCTCTTACTTTACAGAAGCTTGTCAAATTGCAAGACCCGGACAGTAGCGATTCTGAGGACGACGAGAAGGGAAATGACTGGGGAACCAAGGAGCGCAAAAGCTCGGTGGCCAGCGATAAGAGTTCTGTCACCATGAAGCGGCTCACCAAGCGGCGTCTGATCTTATATGCTCTGAAAGATTTGTTTCGATCCAGACGCCCGACGCAAGATCGTAAGGCAAGGAAGCCTGTGGGCGCAAGTGTCCGCCCTGGTCCCAGACAGTATGATTCACGACGAGTCTCTCAATTTGGAGATATCGCACCAGCTCGAGCTGCCTCATCGCGGACTCTCCAGCGATACCGGGGCGGCCCTAATGAGGATCGGATCGATTTCATGGAGCGCCATGCGGTCTTGGCCTCCAAGGGTCTGTGTGTCACCCTAGAACAAGTATCGGTCTTCTTACACGCCGATAATACGGTCACGTCCTTTTTCGAAAACAGTGCAGATGACATCGAAGCACCTATTGTTCGGCGTTTAAGCTCGCCCGAGACGAGTCTCCGCCAGTCGTGTGACGCGAGTATGCTTTTGCAAGCGATCCTTGACGCGGTCATTGATCTCGCTATCCCCGTCACGATGGCATATCAAGATGCAATCGGCGACCTGGAACTGGAAGTCCTGACCGATCCCGATATCGATCAATCCAAGAGTCTCTATATTTTGACGTCTGAGATTGCCGTGCTGCGGAATTCAATGCAGCCGATGGTAACAGTGATCAATGCTCTTCGTGACCACCGGTCAGAGCCTATAGGAACTCCGGGTTTTGGCGGCTTGCGAAAGGCAATGTTTAGTCCAGCTGCGACGCCCGCTGAACTAGATATGCCCCCACACTCTGCTACACTGACCGGGACACTTACTCCGAATCTGAAGAGTCTGGCTGGCTCGGGTGTTATCATCAGCACAATGTGTCATACTTATCTTGGCGATGTCCTCGATCATTGCATTACCATTGTGGAAGGGTACGATCAGATGCGTCGAGCCGCCGACAACATGATTGACCTGATTTTCAACACAATTGGTGCGTATCAGAATGAGAGCATGAAGCAATTGACTATTGTCACATGTCTCTACCTTCCCATGACGTTTCTGACGGTATGATCCGGCTCCGTTCCTTTTGTCAATTTTCCGGCGACCTGAGCGCTAACGATTGACTGTAGGGTTACTTTGGAATGAATTTTACGCACTTCCAGGGAATTGAAAACAGTGATTCGTATGTCTCCTGAACCAACGAGCTTCAACGAGGACAGACAGACACTAACTTGCCATTTTCGCAGCTACTTTTGGAAAATTGCGGTGCCATTCGTATTCGTCACCACTCTGCTGCTCATGTAAGTTGGCGATATCCATGATCAGGTTAAGGTCACCAAGTGTTAATTGTCCTCCAACTAGGCGCGACAAGATTCAACGATATGCCGTCATGCTTGCACAGAGACGACTCATTACCAGTTCCCGGAAGCAGCGTAAAGAGAGAAAGAAAAGATGAGCTGGTTCGATCGCTTATCCCCAATATCTTGGAGTTCAGTCGCGGATCCATTCTTGTGATGTACATGTGAGAGATATGGCATGTTCGACAGAGATACCCGGGGAACATCTGCTTATAGGAAGCGTGTCCCCCACGATTTGTATTATACATTGTTGCACTAGCACTTTTTGGACTCATCCAATGTTCTTTCGACGGAAAGCCATATAAGCCTTCCATGGTAGCCTCCAATCACCACTGAGTAGTTCTGGACGGAAAACATCGAAATCGTACTGCTGCAGCCGCTCCAGCCATAGGCGAGTAGCTACCGCAGGCATGAACACACCAAATGCCCGATTCACTTCATCCAGGGGCGACTCGTTGCCTCGAGACTCCCCCATCGCAGTAGTTTGATACTCATGGCCCTCCTCGCCTTCATGCTCAAAGTCATGTCCGACGTCTTTGCCAGCGCGGAGATTGCTCAGCATCTGGTCCACGGTGATCAAGTGGTCACTTGCACGTGTGGCCACAGCGAAGACTGCATCACGCAGACCCTCTGCGTCCGCGCCTCGTCGGAGAACCTCCTCTTCCTTAACGCCGTTCTGCGCCATAATGTCCAAAGGAAGCATGACCGCGCCTTGCTTGACACCGCCATTCATTCCCGGTGGTCCACTGGGGGACTGGGGAGACGGAGGCGGGAAAGCGACTAGAGGCAATCCTCGCAACACGGCGGCAATGCCCACAGCCTTGCCAATGTGCGACGCGACATGATCCGCGGTCACTGATGTCATCGGCAGTGCGCCCAACGTAAGGTACATGAGGGTAGAATAGGTATTCTCGGCATAAGATTCCAGAGCCGCAATGTTGGGGTATGGATCGTTCGTGAGCGTTTGCTCACGAGCATTGATCAGGCGAGTCAGCCAGCCTCTGGTGATTTTCGCACGGCCTTGGGTGCGCTCGTGAAGATCGGAGATGGCGGAGGCCAGTAGGATCGCCACTGGTTCCTTGGGGGGAGAGCCAGCAAGGGTTTTGGTGACCGCATCACGCCAGAACTGAAGTCGCATGAGGCCAATCGTCGGTGAAGATGTGGTCTCTGGGATCATGGATAGAGATACGTTCAAGGCACGAAGTGCGATGTAGAACGACCGGGCATGCTGGGGAATGAAGGTGCTGAGAGTGTAAGATGGTCGGTCATATTTGCTAAGTCAAAGATATCATAGTTAGTATCATTGCTCAAAAGAAAGCAATCTTGACCCTCTCCTAGCCTGCACCTAAGCAGTTACTCTGGGCAAAATTCACGTACGAAAGCAGTGAGACACAGTATCGATGCGCTCCTTGCACCTCCTCAGGTGTAGGAGTGGCGCCCACTGGAGCAGTTCGACTCAACCCTCTTGAATGGGACCTCTGATTCTGACGTGAAAACCAGCATGACCTGGTCGCCCGGCACGGCCTGGCGATGTTACGGAAGAATGGCATGGAAGATGGTTGAAAAGATGAAGATGAGCTTGTCCGAGCTCCGCTCCGCATCCAATCCACACCGTTGTATTGGGCCCGCTCAGCGACGTGACAGATGGGAGTAAATTTAGCTAAATTTTGGAGATATTTCCCGCTTGGACAGAGACTGCCCAAGCTACTTAGCCAGGAGAAATAGCATGAGTGTATCTTGATCAGATTCCTACCTCACGTGTGACTGATCAACCGTGAAAATCCTGGTTGTCGCCCGAGCCCGCCATTCAGTGTGCACTTTGACCTTTTTGGGAATCTGACGTCGATCGCGCCCGTTTCGCGTTCCTCGGCGCGTCCCCAAACCTTTTCTTTTCGGGCTCCTCGCCACAACGATCAAGGCCGCGTTCACGACGACAATGAGCGACGATCTGGAGCACAGGCCCGCGAAGAGACAGCGATTCTTTGCGGACAGCCCGGGGAGTCAGTCCACAACTGCCAATTCGAATGCCGAGGCTCATGCGCAATCGTTCTCGAAGCAAAGCGGTAGCGAGACAGAGCACAACGACCAAGCAACACTGCTCTCAACCCCTTCGAAGCTTTCTTCGGAGAATTCTGGACTCACGAGTCCGATAACGGCTTTGTCGACATCGTGCGTGTCGAGAGAAACTCCTTCCAACGACCTCCATGTGGAGCCTTCATCGCACAATGCACCTCCGCGGCCTGTTGCGGATGAACCAGATAAACAAGAGCAACCCAGTTATTATGATGGCTTCGATACTGAGCTGTTCGCAAGTATAATCGGACAAAAACTACCTGCGGATTCACTACTGAAGATCAAGGCGGCTTCGTCCAATAATCTTGAGCAAGCAGTCAACATTTTTTTCGATGGATCGTGGAGGAAACCAGTCAATAACAACAAAGACCGAAGAAGCGCGGCGACGCAACCGCCTCTCCAAGCGACACTCAATTTGCCGAATTCAGAAGAGAACCGGCATGTCCAGTCATCCCCCAACGGCACTACAGGCCCAACGGATCATCCGTCTGTGCTGCCCCGACAGCCCGCCAATAGATATGTGGGTGCATTTGGTGTTGGGGGTTGGGCGACACGGAGTGGGTTGGCCCTGCTCAAGCATGGGGACGTGGTCAATATTGAGCGTGCTCGATCTCAACCAGTGGCCAAGCGCGGTCGCAATGGCAAGCTCTTTACGAATAACAAAGGGGATGTCCTCACAAGATTCACAAACGCGGCTGGGCAGGAAATTGGCCGGCTGCCACACGAGACGGCAGAATGGGTGTCAACACTGATCGATCAGCAAGTATGCCAGTTCGAGGGAGTGTGTGTGTTCATTCCAGACAGGGTTCGAATCAACGACACTATCTATCTCCAGTTGAAATGTTTTATGCGCCGGGAAGCATTCCAGCGAGGAGCCTTCATGGGCAGTTTGGACGACAACCGATCCATGGGCCTATTTGAAGAGAAGGAAAGCACCGAAGAGAAAAATTTGCGTCTTAGACAGGTGGCTCTCGTGAAGCTGTTTCATGAAATCAATCTGCAACCCACATCGACGAACCCCACGACGGAAAAGCACAAGCGCGACGGCCTACTTCGCGCCGCTGAGATGGCAGATCAATACGATGGAGCTAAGAAAGATAAGTCGAAGGCCGGTAAGGACCCGAATGACTCGTCTTCTGAGGAAGACACCGCGGAGCTGGAAGAAGACCAGCTCGATACACTGTATCGTAAGGCACAGTCCTTCGACTTCAACATGCCAGAGGCAGAGCCCGGGCCAAATTTCAAATTGGATCTTCGAAAATATCAGAAGCAGGCCTTGCACTGGATGCTTTCCAAGGAAAAAGACAAGAGGGGCGCCCGCGAAAAATCCATGCATCCATTATGGGAAGAATACAGTTGGCCTACCAAAGACGTGGATGATCAGGTTCTGCCGTCGGTGCAGGGCATCGACCACTTCTACGTGAATCCCTACTCAGGTGATCTCAGTGTAGATTTCCCTGCTCAAGAGCAGCATTGTCTCGGAGGTGTGCTTGCCGACGAGATGGGCCTCGGAAAGACCATCGAAATGCTGAGTCTTATCCATTCCCACAAGTCCGAGCCTCCATCTGGGTCCGTGGAGACTATGAGTTCTGTCAACGACCTGGCAAGAGTTCCGCTGACTACGTCCGGAGTGGTTTCTGCATCATACACTACGTTAGTCGTCGCGCCAACTTCGCTCCTGGCACAGTGGGAAAGCGAGGCATTAAAAGCTTCCGAGCCTGGCACGATGAGAGTCCTTTTATACTACGGAGCGGACAAGGCTGTGAACCTGCGTGAGCTTTGCTGTGAGGCCAATTATGCCAATGCACCTCATGTGATTGTGACCAGCTATGGAGTTGTATTGTCCGAATTCCGCCAATTTGCATCACAGTCAGCCTTCACCTCCGCCTCGCATGGAGGCCTCTTCTCTGTTGAATTCTTCCGTGTCATCCTCGACGAGGCCCATATGATCAAGAATCGTCGGTCAAAATCTGCAAGAGCTTGCTACGAAGTTCAAGCTGTCCATCGGTGGGTCCTGACGGGCACGCCTATCGTCAATCGTCTCGAGGATCTTTTCAGTCTGGTACGCTTCTTGAAGGTGGAGCCTTGGAGCAATTACTCTTTCTGGAAGACGTTCATTACTGTTCCATTTGAGAACAAAGAGTATGTGCGTGCACTGAATGTTGTGCAAAGCGTACTGGAACCTCTTGTGCTTCGGCGAACAAAAACGATGAAGACTCCAGAGGGCGAGCCGCTCGTACCTCTGCCGAAGCGCACTGTCAACGTTGAAGAGGTGGAGCTTTCAGAGCAAGAACGAGAGATCTACGACTGCATCTATACGCGAGCTAAGAGAGCCTACAACGATAATGTCGAGGCCGGTACCCTACTCAAATCGTACACCACTATTTTCGCCCAAATTTTGCGCCTCCGCCAGACATGCTGCCACCCGATTTTGACTCGCAACAAGGAGATTGTCGCCGATGAAGAGTTCGCTGCGGCAGCCCTTGATGCCACCAACAACCTCACAGACGACATGGATCTCCAAGAGTTGATCAACCGCTTCACGGCATCGACAGAGAACGCAGAGGCCGAGGACAGATCTGTAGTGTTCACTGCGCACGCTCTTCGACAGATTCAAACCGAGTCGAGTGGTGAATGTCCGATTTGTTGTGAGGAGCCCATGATCGACCCTGCAGTAACCGCATGCTGGCATAGCGCCTGCAAGAAATGTCTCTCGGACTATGTACGTCACCACACGAACAAAGGGGAAAAGGCTCGCTGCTTTTCTTGTCGCGCAGATGTGGATGCCCGCGATATATTTGAAGTTGTCAAGCATCCCGTCTCACACCCAGTAACGCCAATGGAAGACGGCTCAGGTAACAGCACGCCTCTCTCGAGCTCGCAGCCCACTCCTCGAATCTCTCTCCGCCGAATCAATCCTCTCTCGCCGTCAGCACATACATCTGCAAAGATTCACGCGCTGATCAACCACCTGTCTCGTGTACCGCCGAACACAAAATCCGTCGTCTTCTCCCAATTTACGTCTTTCCTGGATCTCATCGGCCCCCAATTGGCTAAAGTGGGTATCTCCCACCTCCGCCTCGATGGCTCCATGCCGCAAAAGGCGCGTGCCGCCGTCCTTGACCAATTCACAAAGACGGACGACTACGCCGACGACATTCTCGACACAGAGGATGAAACGTCAGGATGCACCCGCTCCTCGAATCCCAAGTCGACCAGACCAGAGCCCAGCCCGCGTGTGCTGCTCATCTCGCTCCGCGCAGGTGGTGTCGGCCTGAACTTGACCGTTGCCAGCAACGTGTTCGTCATGGATCCCTGGTGGAGCTTCGCCATCGAGGCCCAAGCCATTGATCGTGTTCATCGCATGGGTCAATTGCGCGATGTGTCTGTGACGCGGTTTATTGTAAAGGATTCGATCGAGGGTCGGATGCTTCGTGTGCAGGAACGCAAGATGAACATTGCTGGCTCACTCGGCCTGCGCGTTGGGGGCGATGAAGGTGATGATGATAAGAAGAAGGAGCGCGTCGAGGAGTTGAAATTGTTGTTTGAGTAATCAGAGACATTTTGGCTTTGCGTATGCAATGCATACGGGGAGTTGGTACTATGGGCCCCGAACGCGGGTCGACCAGGCATGTACATGAACATCTTAAGCATACGGAGTACCCGTTGAAAAGAATGATTGAAATTGATACCCATTCAGGTCCTAGAAGCCGTTCCTTAGTTGCTATTTACATGTATCAATCACTCTCGGTTGACGTGATTTCCTGGTGGCTAGGTTGATGTACAGGTATAGAGGTATAGTAGGCTCTTTCACCTCATAGAAGTATATCATTAAGAACAACATAGTAGCGGTAGCGGTACACATGGGGATATATAAATCTCAATCGCGCAGAAGAAACAAGGTCAACTATACTCTCAGGTCCATGGAACACATCCTCAGTATCCGCCAGTTGTCATACAACACACAAGACTCAACCAAGAGCTACGTGCATCATTACTCAAGCGTCTCGGCAGTACTCTAATGGCTCGAAGAGTGAGGGTGTGCAACCTTGTGCAGCTTCTCCTTGATCTTGTGCAATGGACCTTGCTTGCCATGGTCGGAGGAGGGGTCGTGCTTCATTTTGTCAGCGCTGTCATTAGCATTCTGCGCCGCCTTGTCATCAGTGCCGAGTTTGTTCTGTGTAGCCGAGGTACTCTCGGCCTCCTTTACAAAGTTCTCCTCCGAGACTGGTGCCGGGCCCTGCGGACCCTTCAGAGCTTCCTCACTGACATCTTGGTGCCCAATGGTGTTTGTAGGCTTGCTGCTTTCGCCTTGACCTTCACTGGTGGCCCCGGCGCTCTCCGACACACGTTGTTCAGTCTTTTCGGTCTTGGTAGGCTCGACGGTATCGCCAGGGATGGTCTCGCCACGAGGGCCCTGGCTCGAACTTGACGGGACCGATGTCAAAGGGGCACGTTCAACAGGAGCCGCCGGGGACGCATCGGACGTGGTCTTCTTTGACTCTGAGCCGAGCGCGGGGTCTTTGGCTGAGTTCTCGGAGATCGATGTCATGGGGGCTCCATCGACCGGAACCGGGGAGAACTCGGACGAGCTCGTGGCCGGTTTTTCAGAGGCTGGGTTTGAGCTGGTGGTAGCTGGGCCCACGGCGGCACCATCGACAGGTACTGGTGATAGCGCCGTGGAGCCCTTCTGCAATGGCGCAGCCAAGCCCGTGCTAGGAGTAGTCGTGGTTGGATCCACGGTTTCGGGCTTGGACCGCATAGCTAGGTCTTTGCGAAGAGGATCTGACTGTGCGCCATCCAGGCGGGGCTCTTGCGAGGCAGTATTCACATCGAAGATTGGAGCGTCAGGTTGCTCTGTACAAGTTCGACGTGAATCATTAGCCTTCCACCTATCTACAGATCTCGAGGAGCTTTATCTTCCAAGAATCATGAGGCTAGATCGTGGAGCGGATATGCTGAGACTTACCATCGCGATTACCAGCATCGTATGGGTCACTTGCGCTTCCTGTGCCCTGTACTCCGGAGACAGGCTCCTCGCCGTGGGCGGTCGTCTGCTGCTCGGTTGAGTTGTTTTCGGTGCCCCAAATGGCAGCGGAGGCTGCCTCCACAACCTTGTTCACTGTTTCCATTACAGCGGAATAGAGTTCCAAAGGCGGAACACGAATATATATAGAGATCTTGTTTCGGAGAATGTGAAAGATAGAGTTGCGAGCTGGAACTCGAAGAGGTTCAAAATGCAGGAATGAAAGAGGCAGGTTAAGCTAGATGGAGTAGGGTTCGACGAGCTTGACCGATACAACGTGTCTTGCGAGAGCTTTAAAAGTCTAATGAGGAGGGAGTCGAGGAGACGCCTTGAATGATATCAGGGCGAACGATCAAATGTTGGGCAGATAGAAGGTGAATAGTATGTCATCAATGGTCGAGAGAAAGATAGATTATAGATTAACTGGCGTCGGCCACCTGCACAATGCGGCAATGGAGCAGGGGACAGTGAGTCGTACAAAGTTCGGGAGGCGTCTCTTTGGGACTGGGAGCTGCGAGCCACCTCGAGGACTACGTCAGCGGACGTTGCAAGGTATCACCACCCGTCATCAGCCCGCATGCCCAATTCGTGCACAGAGGCCCAGTCTGGTTCTCCGATGATTTCATGATTGGATGGGTGGTGCTTCAAAAAGAGAGTCGCTCAGAGCCGGAGGTGCGTTCGCGCGTCGGCGAAGAGAAGAGACCAGGATGTCATCATCTGACGTCACCATCACGTGGGGCTCCGGAGTCGTGACTCAGGAGTCAGGAGTCCACTGGCAGGACAGCTCTCTGCCTTAGCTCCAGTCGTCTGTCTGACTCTGCGGTGATCATAACATGCAGCATGCATGGGGGTCAGACTGCAATTCTGAGCATTATGGACTTCAATCACGGACACTGATGAGTAAAATCGCATCTTGTTTTTCGTTCTAGACTTCCACTAGTGCTTTTGCAAGATGATATACGTACTGTAGGCCCGCTTTTGCGCACTGGGGTCTTGAGTGTGCCAGTGTGGTGTCTGTAGTGAGCTCAGAGCTGTTCTCTGACCCATGGGAAAGGCCTGTAAAGGGTCAAAGCTTAAATCGATTACCTTGTCTCGTGGGTTAGAATAATCGAGACAAGGATACGGCCATTCAAGCCACCATTCTACGACAACTTACCAGTTGCGGCAATAATGCACATGGAGATTGCGCCACGTGCAATGAGCGTCGACCTTGACTGTATCCAATGGATTTCGGTAGCTTCCGCATAGGAAGTGGCAAGTGCTTGGTAAAACGTTAACCTTATGCGTCTGATTCTACTCACTTGCGGTTTGAAATGCTGGACAGCGTACACTATTGCTTCACTCTTGAACAGGTCCCATGCCCATGTGCTACATGTGCTACAGCGTGACCTTGTCTCATTACCTGGACCACGAGCCAAGTTGAATTGTAAACGGTAGTCTAGGACACGTATTCAAGGCATCAAATTGTACCAGGATTCAAAAACTTGGAAAGGCATCATCCTGTTTTGAGAGTACCAACCCGGCATGGCCATTATTGACTACCGTACCCTGTATTTCAATTGCAACTGCGTGATGGACTTGGCGATAGCTCGATTTCATTCAAAGGGGGGGGGGGGGGGGGGGGGAGTATCCCAGCAATAATGTTACTTTGTCGTGTCCTGGACAGGGCTCTCCGGCTTCACTTGCTCCTTCTCCTTCCCACCAGCTTCGTGGTCCGGTTTGGCTGCGTTTGGATTCAGAGGATGCGCAGGATCGTAACCGATGCTTTTCACTACACCGAGACCCTTGGTCTTGCCCTCGCGGAAAAGGACCCGATCGCCCGGCGCCAGGAACTCGGGTCGTTGTATGAAGCGGAACGCGACAAGAGACCGGTCGCCCGTACGAATGAACGGGCGGTCGATATCTATTACTGCGCAAGTTTGGCTCACAGCCCCGACGTGCAGCATGGCTTGATACTTGGGCTTGATTGTGGTCGCGTGGGACAGTATCAAGACTGCATTACGTTGAAAACATCAGTCAGGGATCCTACATTGCACATAAAGGGACAGACAAAGAGGCGTTCGACGACATCGAGTGAGCTGTACATACCTTCAGCCACGAATTCGCGGTATACCTTGGGAGGAGTATCCATCTTCTTCAGCACGACCATGCCCTTGCGGACTTCCTTGCGGCGCACACGCTTCAATGCGAAGGATCCTGACTGACCGGCAAAGCAGGCGTTCACCTGTATTCGTTTCCGCTCGATACTTTTGATCGTCGTCGTCGTGAATTGGCCAAGAGAATCCGGCCCTACAACGACAGAGTCACCGGCGTGAATGACTCCGGACTTGACTACGCCGGACACGACGGTGCCGACGTGGGGCACCGAGAACGTGTCGTTAATTAGGAACTCAAACGGACCATCCTGGTTGTAATGGCCTCGGTGAGGAAGAATGTTCAAAAAGGTGCGGACAAGGTCCAGATTCTCGCCAGTCACATTGGACACCTGGAAGATGGGACAGATTCTCTGACTGACGAACTGCGTCGCCGTATTGATAGTTTCTTCCATGTCTTTGACAAATATAGGAATCTTGCGCGCCCCGGGCGACTTGAGAATCTTGCCCAGCTGGGACAAGGTCTCCTGCAAGATCTGGGGAGGACAAATGTCGATTTTGGTCACAATGACCATGACAGGGACGTTGAGAGCCAGAGCAATGCCCAAGTGCTCTCGGCTCATACCGATCAGGCCGTTGTTAGCAGCGACCATCAGGAGACAGTAGTTTGGGCTGCTGCTCAGCATGCCAAACACAGTTGTCCGCAGGTAGCGCTCGTGGCCTGCAAGGTCAGAGAAAGAAATCACTTTCGCAGAGCGTTTCCCAATCTCTTCCCACGAGAGCTTCCTGCCCTGGGTGTTCCCTACGATCTCACCATGACTGTCGAAGCCCATGATTTCCATGCCGACGGAGCTAGTTCGCCCACTCTCAATCTCGTGCTTATGTCGGAAAAGATTGAGTCGTGCACGGCCACGACCATCGTCGAGACTGCCTTTGACCAGCACACCTAGCATGGTGCTCTTTCCAGCATCAACATTGCCCACGACTGCGACACGCAATTCTGCAATCTCTTCCATGTTCGCGGCGACCTGTCGTACCAAAACCTTCCCCCAGGCGTCTTTAACGCGTTCGTTCTTCACTGGCGACTCCTCCGGACCTCCGACATTGTACGTGAGAAGGATGCGGCAGTGAGCGGGAATAGTTTCGGCTGCCTCGCGCAGTCGTTGCAGCGCGGTTACCCACTGTGTCAGGTCAAAGCCCATGGAATCACCACCGTCCTCGAGTCCCAAATCCAGTATTGTCTCCCCATGACCTTCGTCGATTCGTGTTTGTATCGTCGCAGCGAGCTCTTGTAGGCTATCCTCGGTGGCCGCATCGCCTGTGCCCAGCAGTAGGTCCTTCAACTTGACGGCGCGGGGCGCGTCCGAAAGACCCAGCTGGTCGAGGATCTCCAGCTCGGCATGATCCTCCAGGTCGCGGGAGACACTCCCGGTTTCATATCCGCTATCACTGGGAGGTTTTGGTGCCGGGACAGCGGAGCGCTGCGCTTGCTGTTTCTCGGCGTACTCGGCGAACTCGCTGAGGGCCTATTGTCATGTGAGTGAGGCGGCGCACTTTCAACAATGCGACATGGCCAAAAGACAACGTACGATCTCGCCCCTCTTTCTCTCCTCGGCGTTGGATTTTGGTTTAAGCTGTGGCATGTCTATTCGTGATTTGGACACGGTCGATGGAGGACAAAAAATAGAGGATAAACTGGTTCACTCCTTTGTCGACTGTTGAACAAGGACGGGTTTCTGGGGTACTGTTGTAGTATGTAATGACGTTGCGGGTAGTTCCGGTGGATCTCGATCTCCCTCTTGCTTTCGGATGGTTCAGTGTACTAAAGAATCGAACGCGGGCTAGACGGATATTCGAGGAATCATTGCTTGATCGCTTCGCGTTTGAGAAAAATCGGGGACGGGGGAAGCACGTTTATTTATTGATTCATGTCCTGAGCATCAGAAAGTCAAAGGTCGTTTGCTACCTGGTAGAGAGACAGATGATGCAAGAGAGTCGAGTCGCAGGGCGAGGAGCGAGGCCTCGTAGCTTTATCGATAAAGGTGGACTGACTCCATCCGTTGCGGGAGCCCACCTGCACTTTGAGTCATCGACAGGCCGAACGCCAAAAAGGTAAGCTTGACCACAACGAGTCGCCGCTGGTTCTGGAAACATCACAACTCTTTGCGGAATCTTCCGTCAAAGCTGGGAATTGGCTTGGCACTTTGGGATTTAGTCTTCAGCATGTGGCAATTTCACTAAAGATCTGAGTCACACTATCTCTACATGGAAGTGGACAGTGCCTTGGTAGCACGAGCATTGCGGCTCTGCCAGGGACCACGACGACTAGACCACCGTACCTACATATAGGTACTCGCTACAGAGGAAGGTGGTGGATCGAAATTGGTACACCAAAAAGTCATGGTCTCATATCTGTATATTGACGAATTGATTCATGGATGCAGTCGTCTTTCCATTTCACTTGGAAAGCGAGCACTCAGCAATGGCCAACCTTTCCCAATGATACAATACAATGTACCGAGGGCTCCTCTTAGGCCTGAGGGGAAATCAAAACGACGGAATCGCCTGGTTATTGACCATACTTGATTAGCATTCTCCATGGGAAAAAAAAATAAACCATCCGAAAGAAAGCAAATACGGAAAAGATTGCCACGAAACGGGATCGCCGTATTCAGACTCGACTCACCTCGCACGAACAGCATCTCTTCTTGTTTCTTGATTGTCTGAAGACACCGCAAGATCACATCATCAGTGATCTCTCCTTCCTTCGCATCCCAATCGATCCCACCAATGTGACCTTACCCGCGTGATTTCTTGTTCATTTTCATCCTCTTCCACCACATAGATGGTCTCTTCCACATCCCCTAATACGAGGTTGCAATGGCTATCGTATGCCTGGCACAAAATCGGGGGTCAGTCAAGCGTCAAGGTATGAACGACCATAGTCCCAATAATAGAAGGAAGGAGGGGCAAAGTGGTGCCAACGCGTCAAAGCTCACATGAAGACGGCCCTTGAGCTCGCGGTCTCCGCGGAGCTTGACAAACACAATCTCATCTAGTGAGAGACGAACAAGATCAAGAGGCTCCGAGACGGATGCACCAGCATCATCGTTGTCGGCCATGATTGGGGGGTGGAGAAAGTGAATCAGGGCGATAATTGACCGTGTCGCATCTCCCAGTTCCATCTCCGGGAGATCAGAATCGGCGAGCTCAGCGCGTTACCTTATTGGGACTAGCGTGGACCATCGGCCCTGGTGTCTGTCGGGGCAGAATCCGGGCGGAGACTGGCGGAATGGCTGACTGAGCACACGACGTCTGGGCGGTCGCCGCGGGAGATGCGCAGGTCGTTCCAGCCCCAGGCCTTCCTTCAGCTGCTCGCTCACGCAGGTATTTTGTCGATTCGGTTTGTGAGACGATTTCAACTACACACCGCGACCATGTCTTTGTGGAGATTCATTAACGCTGTATCTCTCACGGAACGGATTGCGCATACTACTAGAAGCTAGTGGGCACTGGGCACTGGGTAGTGGTACTCAGGTAGTTACTGACTGGTAGTTCACTACCTAGTTAACTACGAACCCGGTCTTGAGATTGTCCATTTTTTGTGCCCGTGGCGGTATTATGCCAGAAATATAGTAGGTGCCATTAGAGTCATCGTGAACACGTGCCAGCCAAAGTATGCTTCAATTCAAAAGATATCATTGTCACAACTTCGAACTTTCTGATCTGTCATTTACTACCTAGTCTAGCGAAGTGACTCGGTCCTGCACATCGACCTTTCCCCTAGAGTCCCCCAGTTTTTCAAAGCCCGTAGACAGACCCCAGTCGGAATTGCTCTGTCCATCTCGGCAGTCAACAGGAAGCGAGGGCAGAAGCACTATGGCCTTGAGGCGACATTCGAAGTCGAGAAAACGGCTCTGAGACTGAGAGGTCCCTGATAGACAGCTCTGCGTCTGGACTGAACCAGACCTCTGATCTCTGACGATGAGGTCCCCCCTCGCTCTCCACCGGCACCACCTGTTGTTCTGTCTCCCATGTCGAATCAATCGATTGATCCACGATCAGTATGGAAGTAGCGCAAAGCCATGGTTGATCCTCCAAAGACTGTCCACAGAAACACGGCTCGACCGGTCACTATCTCTCGCGATCAGCACTCTTGTCTCACTGTTGATGGAAGCAATGTCACACATCGCATGATAGCGTTGACCCAACACGAGTAGTAGCTCGTATGCACTTTGATTCTGGTACCTATCCCTATACTAACATGGTACTCCTAGCTTGCCTATTTCAGTAGTACTACAGTACATCACTCATTATGGTTGATGCGGCTCCACTTTTCGCCCCTCTCCACAACGGCTCCTCCCACCCTCAACCGTGTCACGTTGCACGGAGATGACATGACGGGGGCCCCGGCAGAAGGTACCACACTAGTACTTCAGTGTAGACTCCCGTATGGGGGACAAAAAAAGCCTCGGAGGACGTCTGAATGCTGGATTGTTTTCTATGAGTATGGTGTAGCGGTAGACTACTACCGTTAGCCCATGAAGTTGCCCCCAGAAAAGGCTAGTTGGCCGGTGGCCTGCAGCTGCAGATGCAAGCTGCCCTCGGTCATTGTCATTGAAGCGGTCGATGCGTCGTCGATGACCGGGGGTCTCCCTTGTACGGTCCAGTCGGTCCGTGTGATTAGTCCTCTGCTCAGAGAGTGCGCTTTGGCAGACAAAGGAAGGCACCCCCTCTCGCACAGACAGTGACTTCCTGCAGAGGTACCCTTGTCCCTGCACGAGCGTGATGACCCCCTCCCCCTCAGGCACTGAACACGCAGTAACATCGAGTACCCCCAGCCCATGTCTCTGTGTCTCTGTGTCTTCATATACTTGTGACCGTCGTATCCTCCGCAAGTCTGCTACCAATTGAGAGAGTAAGGTTCTACTACCTTCCCAGAAGAGGCGCTTGGCCAGACGTACTGGAGAGTCACCATGCACCATACCCCCTCTCTCCTCTTCCACCGACCCCCGACTCAATTTTCATCTTCATCACTTCATCATCTTTCCTTCTCTCTGCTTTCTCTACGTGCCGTATTTTTCATTCCATCGCTGCCTACCTGGCACACGTCCTCATGAGGGGACCCATTTATGCTGGCGAGAGATGGTCCTCTCCTTGGCTCCACCTCCGCCAAAGTGGATCGTCCATTCCCCGTGTCCACAACGGTCAACACACCACGCGACATCAGCTTCATCAGAATGCGACGGGTCAAGGACGTCCAGTGCCAGTCCCAGGTCCTTCAATCTCCCATTCTCTCTTCATCCCATCCAAGCTGGGCAAGCATCAATGGCGGCTCAGAAGACACGTTGCTCGTCCGTACCATTCTGGAAACAACCGTCTCCATGCGAGCGTCGTGTCTGCCTACGAAGCCAACCGGGCGACTCCCTCAGGGCAGGTGCACCGATCACCATCAGCAGACACTTTCGAAGAATGGGAGTCTCCCCAGCAGGAGCAGGAGTACGCAACCCGATTCTATCATACCCTCCAAAATGGACAACCAGACCAAGTCATGAAGGCGATGACTGATCCACGGTCGGCGGGGCTGGTCGGCACGTTACCCCAGACCGTCTTCCTGGCGGCGCTCCACCTCCTCTCCCCGGCCCATTTTGTGGATCCCGTCCGCCATCTCCACCACCCCTTACACACCTGGGCCGTGCTGGTCCACGGACTGAAGCGAATCGAGGAGGTCTTTGACACTTTTGTTCAGAATCTCTTCACCGTGATCGGATACCGCACCACATATGGCGGTCAAAGACTGGGCTTGGCCGAATTCACCCACATTCTGGACTGTGCGCGGGCCATGGGCAATGGCAACTTGGCCGACCAGGTCTGGGCAACGATGAAAGAGACGCAAGTGGTGCCCAACGCCCTGTGCTACACCCACTATATGGAAGCGAAGATCTGGGATCACTGCTACACGGGAGCGGAGGCCTATCGATTGCGTGTACAACCCAAGGCGTATCGAAAGCGGCGTACTCGGGAGCCGAAGATCGGGTGGCAGGGATTTGGCACCGCGCAACGAAGCGTGCGAAAGCTCGTTCTTCGTCTGTTTGGTGAGATGCAGGCAGAAGGTCATGCAGGCGACGAGCGAACATATATCAATCTGTTGCTAGCGGCGGCACGCGTCGGCCATTCTCGGGCCATGGTACACATTCTGAAGGAGGTGTGGAACGTGGACGTGGAAGCGCTCAAGCAGGAGCCAGATGATGCCAAACTGCCACCCGTCACCAACTATGACTCCTGGTCGGCTCTCTATCCGACGGAGAACCTTCTCTTCGCCGTTGCGCATGCCTTTGGGGTTAACAACGACATTGCCGGAGCGGTTCGAACCGTCCAATTCCTTTCCTCTTCCTACAAGATGCCCATTCCTGCCAAGGTCTGGCACGAGGTGTTCGAACGAGCCTATGTGCAATCTCGGGAGCGATGGTCCGCGACGGAGACGACACGGAGTGAAAGAGACACGGAATGGGCCAACACGGTCGGTCGAGTCTCGGTGGATATTGTGCAGTCCGTGTTTGTGGCAATGACCTCTGAGCCGTACAACGTGAAGCCCACCATGCAAGAGTGGCGCTTCATGGTCAATACAGCCATCGGTACCGGCTCTTTGGAGGATTGCAAAAGATACATCAACGGGGCCTACGATCTCTTGGAGGAGACCCGGAATAGACAGACGGAAGCACGCAAAGTCGTGTTGAGATGTCTCAATCCGGCACTCCAAGCGGCACGCCAGCAAATGCGACAAGGCGCGCCCCAACCCAGCCCCGAGCTTTTTGAGTCTCCGATACTCGCGGAAGCGATTCGCACCTACGACCTCATCCGTCTCGAGGCCTGGCAACAACTCTACCTGCTGCAACGCATGCTCTATGTCGTCGTTCGGACGCCCGGCTGGAAAGACATTTCAGAGAAGCAGTGGCTGCTTCAAGAACGGCCACGCATGCTCGAAGAATGGGTGGATTTCCTACCTAGCAAGATTCAACTATTGTATAACAGCAACACCGGTCACATTGACATGATGGGTCCCAAGGGCTTTGGCAGTCGTTCCTATAAAGTGGACTCCCGAGAAGTGCCAGTTCGCCGACACACTGGCGGCAAGGACCTGTTCGACCCGGGCACGTGGCCGGCGTGGACTGAAAAGTCCAAGTGGGAGGATCTTGCAAAGCGATATCCGTTCTTGGATCGTACCGCGGCGCCATTGGACCGCCTCTTCACGTTCCAGGTTCCGCAGTCGGAAGAGCTGTATCACACTCTGTCTAAGATGCGAGATACTTGGACGGAATATCCGGAAGATCATGCATTGTCTACGAAGAACAACCCCCACGGTGGATTCTTCGGGCGCTTGGCGGCATTGGATATGCTCAAGACTGAAAAGGGCAACAGCGTCTTTCTGCTGGATGGGAAGTCTTGGATTTAGAGATGTGGAACCTGGAAGATGAGAGTATGTCTGTGCGGGATTTTAAAGCCCAGCTTTTTTTTTTGGCTTGATGTACATCTGATACCCCTTGAGCATGAGTATGAATTCCTTCAGCTGGATCCAGCCCAGCTGGCCCTAGCCCCGATGTCTTGCAATATTACGTATAAATGTGTCTAGTGTTTCTAAGACGCTCGGTGTTCTACTCGTAAACTAGATTGTTTTGATCAGTATGTCACCATCTGCTGGTACTTTGGACTAAGAGGGTCTTGAAATCGCAACCTTCCCATGGTTTGCATGTCTTCACCCCTCGATTGCATGATTATGATTATGTACAAATGGACGGTTGAAGGAGCGTGCTGCACACTCCCCGGGCTCCATACAAGAACTCCAGATATAGCAATGCCCAGTTGGGTCAGACCGTGGGCAGAAGTCTGAAAGTACTGCCCGTACTCAAAACGGGACAAAGCTCTTCAAACCTTTTCCCGCTTCAAATCATTCACAGTCATATACCTCCCGATCGTAATCCACCCCCACCGGAACCAAACCATCTGACTCTGATGGCCCCTCACCATGGCCGACTGCGCCGTGAGCCAATCCCCCACCGAACTGACAAACATCAACCGCCTCGGCGTCCCAGCAGCCCTTGCCTTCCTCGCATCGCGTTTACTGAACAAGGTCCCCAGAAGCCCAGTCACCATCGAATACGGTGCGTCCAACACCCCGATGTACTTGCGCAGCATGGAGGTCGAGGTCAGCGTGTACAAGGTCACGGGGCAGTCGAAGCCCTCCTTGTCCGTCATCATGGTCTTGAGGAACCGGACGGCGCCGTGATACAGAGAGCGGTGGTTCGGGTGGTTGCTGACGCCGTGTTGGTCGAAGGTGAGCAGGATGTCGATGGTGGCGGTGGGTGCCTTGTGCACGTTCTTCTTGGTGGTCCCGTTGAGGGTGGCGGCGACATCCGGGGAGAAGGCCGAGGCCAAGAGGGAGGTGATGTGCTCGGCCGCCCACGTGGTGCTCATACTGTCGGGGAAACGGGCTGGGTCGTCGAGGACGAAGACGTCGGAGCGATCGCGGACTCCGAGGAGGAGAGCGGATTTTTCGAGTTCTTTGCGGCGGGTTTCGCCTAGTCCGTCTGCATCGCCTGGACAGAGAGAAAGACAAAGGGGTGGGTGTGAGTGAGGAATTCCGATGAGGATGAGGATGATGATGATGATGATGGTATGATGGAAGGTTTGTGTGCTCTGGAGATCAAAAAGGACATACCGGTGCTGAGACACAGGATTTTCAAGTGATTTCCCAGCTCTGGCTTGGTGAGCGCCAACACCGTGGGTGAGAAGAACATGGCCTCATCGTCCGGGTGCGCGATGAGCAGACAAATGCGCTTGTTGCGAAGACGGGGGAATGAGCTCGTAAACGGGGACGAGGTCGACGAGATGGTCCAGAAGAGAAAGACCGCGGCCACGGCGATCGCCACCGAGGTCCAATTGAATGAGGACGACATATTGGAAAGAGACGTGATCTGATGGACCGGCAGGTTCTCCAACGGCGGTGATATGCTGTAGCAGGTGTGGAGGGTGTTGTATACTCCGCCGCAACTATTTACAGATCCTTCCCCCACCCTCCCACCAGATCTCAGATCTACTCGATTGAGCTGGTCTAATATCTGGGGGTCTTGGCAGATGGTGGAGCGATGGTCTGGGCTCACAACAATGATGAGGCCTTCAGGCGGAGGTGGTACGGAAGTGTGAGGGAGTAGTAGAATCGGTTTATCATTCCACTTGGACGTTAAATCTGGGAGAGAGATCCGCGGGGTGTGAGGCTCGGGGAGAGAAACGATGTTTATTCACGGGTCTCCACACAAAGGACCTTTGTTGTTCCTTGAGTCTATTCTGAGCGAGCGCACAGGTACATAGAGAGCTTCGACTCGGGTATGACCATGGCAGAACGAACACGGTGGCCAGACGCTCAGATATCGCCATTCGCCAACAGTCGGAATAGGGGAGACGCCCGGCTGGAGTGGCTTCTTTGGGATTCGGGAGCGGATGATCCCCCGTGATGAAAGGTCACATGATCCTTAGTTTATCCGCTTCATGCAGACGGTCCCCAGACGTGTTTGGGGGACGGACATGGACCTGTTCGAGGGAACCGAGGCTTGAAGCAGAGAAAAAAAGAAGATGGTGGACCTGAACACAGCATTGACAGCCGCGAGGGAATGCAGTGCTGCACAGAGACCAGAATGCCACGGTTGCAACTTGCACCACCCCAGACTCCAGCGGATCAAGTCATCCGACGGGAGTCTCGAGTCTTATCTCTGCCGTTCCTGTGCCACCTTCCGTTCGCAAGCACGATTGGTGCGGGGCGATCCCGTGATCAAGATCTCGACTCGCTCAATCAGCCAATTCTCGAGCGTCGATCTGCGACCCTGAAAAGATTTCCCCTGCAAGGCAAGGGCGTCGAATTGATAACCTTGAATACTCTTATTTCAAGTACAGACGAGTGACGGGGCCTCAGTGGTAGGTGAACCCAGGCGATAGCACGAGCGCGTCGTCATGGACTGTGCGAGACTCAAACACTACTCAACCTTGCTGCGTACGGAAATTTTGCCTCTCCGAGACCGGACCGCCCAGTGACTGTACTGACTCCTGAGTCTACTGACAAGTAGTAAGACTAAGTAGTAAGTAGTAAGTACGGAGAACTCACTGACTCAGTAGGGTCAGTCCTCTGACTACTGTCTCAGTTGCCACATAACGACTGTCTGGATTGTCTCCAGTCACTAGCAGAAGTGGCACATCGAAGGATACTTTTGAGTCAACGTGAAAGATTTCTGGTGGAGTGTAACGTCCATCCTTGGGTGATGCTTTATCGCGCAGGCCATCAAATAGATCATTTACACAATCCATCGATAGCCTGACGTGTACTGTGATGGCACCGCCACCGTTCTTGCCCACGCTTAGAAGAGAACAGAAGGTATCGTACGGGATCATGCCATCTGGTCGCTCCTATATGAGATCCAGATGAGACAAGACCCAGGTCAACTGAAGGGCATGACACCCCTCCTGGACAACTGTCGAGTACACTATCACTGGGACACATCACCTCCAGTAATATTCTTCAAGTCGAGACCCCTCTCGTCCCGACGCCAGGCTGCCAGCTGGCGAATTGAGTATAGCAGTGTCACCCCCAAGACATCGGGCGTCGATCCACGTTGCAAAAGTGGAAGTTTCTAGATAGGTGGAGCCATCCGGGGCGGCACACCGAGATTTCATCGGCCCGGTGCCCGACTGAAAAAGTTGACGGAAATCTCCTAACTTCTCCAAGCAACCGGGTTTTCGATCGGGGAGGCAGATGGGTGTTTCCCGACGGAGAAGGAAGCAGTGCGGGATTCCGCAGTCGTGCTCTTGCACGCATAACGCATATTTGTGGCGCCTTCTGTTTAAGGTCTTGCGTACGCTGTAGTCTGTAGTCTGTGCATCAATTCGGGTAGGGCGGTGGCCGCTCAGGTCTGGTCTGATTTACAGGAGATACTCCATAGTCCATACTCTATAGTCATCCTCATAGTACTGGGACTGGAGCGCGACGATGCTCTCTCCACTGCGACTCACCGGTGGTCCCGGTGCGCGACCGCTACTTTGAAGTGTGACACATGGAATGAAGAGAGCGTGTGTGGAGGATCAACTCTTGGGATGGACGGATAAAGCATTGTGGTGAACATTGGCTGCATAGGCCAGTGGCCGTGAGGAGGACTGGCGATGTTGTTGATGTTTCCTACTTTTCTTAAAAGTTACTACCTAAGGTACCAGGTAGGTAGTAAGGTACTAAGGTACTAGTTAACTACTAGTTAACTACTAGTTACTAGTCAGGTATTAGGTAACAAGCCGTAGTCAACGTGACTTGGGATTAGCTATCCATATTTCGATAGCCACGTTGAATGAACTAATCGTACAAGTCAGATCAGACCATGTTGTAGGACTAGGTATAGTGGAACTGGAATCTAGCGATAATGATGCTGTATATCCCATGGACCGACTCTGTTCAGCGCTTCAAAAGATCCGTGGAATATTGAGTGTCCCGAAGCAGCACTCCTCTTGTACCTGCCGGATTCGGCCCGTCGAGTGGATTATATAGTACCCATTATTAACCTCGTAACCGCGCATACTCCCGCCTCGGCCTTCCACTCCTCTGGTCGCGGCCGCCAGTGGCGTGCCGCGAACCTGGCATCGCGATGATCTGGGACCGAAGATTTTCCATAGTGTGACCGTGTAGTGGTGTTTCATTCAGCCCCGCGGACCGAAAGATTTATATTGGACCCGACGCGCTACCATTTTGGAGGAACACCATCTCCACTGAACGGGAGAATAATGAAAATGCCAGAGTAGAGACGTACTCTACTAGACTATGGCACAGTTACACAGCTGCAGAACATGAGAGACCAGAGAGTGTAATTGGAAAGTACCTTATGAAAGCCGGTAAACGGTTGATAGTTGATACTACTTGATACTTGATGGCCACATAATAAATGCTAGAGGGTGGCTGAGCTTGTGCAAGTGGGCCGCCTGGCTAGACTCGGGTCACGTCCACTGCACGAATACATGTATCAACATCAATAGCTCCGGCCACTTTTTGATCCTTACAGAGTCAAAAGAACCCAGGCTGGACTCTCAGCCTGGCCATACCACCTTGGAGGCGCTCAGGGACTTGTTTGCCGTGGATGGCCGAGAAAAATCTCTTCATGGCACGCTCTGTTGCTGAGCGGGTACCTGCGGGTCTCTGGGCTTGGGTGCGGCCGAGAACAATCGAATTTTGGGGTGGATTGCAAGACAATGGAAGCTCGTGAATTAGACTAGTCGATTTTTTTTTTCTAGGATTCTGAGTTTCAGACATGTATTTGCTGGCCGCCGGAAGATTGTTGGTCTTTGATGGGCGCAGGAATGGGACCGAGCTACCTTATGGTCGAGTGTAAGGTTTGATATACATCATGGTCCTCTTTCTAATACTAGGTAGGACGACTACGTACTGCATAAGTAGACATCAACATGACGCTATACCGTAGTTTGAAATTCCGATACACGTGAACGGGCAATTCGTACTATTGCATCAATGCACACTACCAGCCTAGTGCGTCCAAGTCAATGCCGTGATTCGAGTCTCAGGAGTCAATCCACGGAAGAGAGAGGTATGACTGGGAGAGACTCCTCTACTCAGGCAAATCCTGGTGAATGAATCTACTCGTGTGGATGATCTCAAGGATCGTGTCTGACTCTGCGCAAACCTTAGGATCGAGATTACACAGTATTGCCCCGAAGGGGAAGTTCGCCAGAGAGTTGCCGATGGTGGCCGTCCGCCCGATTGGCCAGCACATGGTCTGATCATGATTGTCCCCTGGCATGCACGTCATGTGAGCCCAGCACTGTAAAAAAGACAATTGCTGTAAGTTTTACTGTATATCGAAAGCTTTACTCTATTCATATATTCATATCTGAGACTTGACCGTAAGAATCACGTCCTTTTGTCCGGTATCCATGACTGGAGGTGGTCCATTGATCGTATGTAGTGAGACTCGTCCTAGTCCAAACTCCAAACATCCTGTCGATGGCACTGACACCTGGGTGGGAGGCCGATTGTGATTTGCCAGCCACGGCGGCATCAGCCTCCAAATTGAAAGGAAAATCATTTCCCGTATGATAGTACTGAGTAGTAAGTACACTCACAAAACACATGGCATATGATCCTGATACTGCTCTTTTCTTTCCCCCCTGTTTTGTTACCTGTTCGGGGATTCATCACCAATGCTTGGTCTTTGCAGCAGTGGCTTTCACCATGTCGTCCTGAACCGGAGTGCTCCACTTCCAAAGACGGGTGATCGATGGAGCAAAAGAGAATTGAAGAACGACTGGTTCTGATGGAGTCGCCGCGAACGTTATTACATAGAGATCACCATGTAGACGTGTCCAGTGTCCACCGCGGACCGAAGCATTCAAAATTGTATGGCATCTGGATGTAGATCTTCCTTGTAGAGGGCGATGTCTCTTGTGCCTGCTCTTCCACACACGAATGATGAGATTAGGAGAAGAGTTGCGCGGTCTGCTCTCCAGTCGGAAGGTGGAGTTGTTTCTTCCTTCCTTTTTTTTTCCGTTCTGTGCATCGAAGCCGAGTCCACTCAGACGGGATCGATGATCTACATTCTACAGTATATTCCCCAACGTCGAACCGTTGGCGAGCTCGTTTGTTCGCCAATTTGTACAGTAGACACGATTGTTAAGGAGCCAGTGCTATCAATGTGACGGGAGTCTTTCATGACTGAATCACGCCATTACTGAGCAAGAAGCAGCATCTATCATGGAGTTTTAATCCACCGCCGGTCTAGGTCCGCGGCCCCCCGTTCGGCGACACAGCACGTCGTCGATCCAATCTGATACCGTCCAACCGTAGCGCCGAGGGACCTCATGTGGGCACGCCGTACCTTGCAAGGTTCTCAAAATTCCTTGGAGCATGGATTGAGGGGCACAGCTCTCGTTGCTTCAAAAGACTGTAGGAGTAAAGGTACCTCCTACTTGGATGATCGCTCCCATGACCCGACCCACTTCAAGCTACTCGTGTGTACCCATGTACACACGTACATCTTACCTCGCTTCAACAGCACAGGCAGCTGACGCGAGACAGAAGAAGACCTCCTACCGTACACGATGCAGCCATAAGCTGCATAAAGCAGACACCGGCACTGCTTGCCGCTGAGAATCCAGCCCATGCACACTGGGTACTGACTAGCAAAAGTGGGCGTTTTGAGGCATTTGTTTTCCCTGCGCGCTATCTCCTCTTACCCTGCATTTTTGGCCTGACTGCGGCTCGATGAATGCTGCGGCAACGGTGCACGGGCTGGTAGGGTGGTACACTACCTCAGGTAACGAGGTCCTAAGATGGAGCTTTCATGTTGGAGGCATGGCCTCGAATCTTGATGGAGCCCCGACGTGGGAAGAATAAAAAGCCCGACCTGACCTCTTTGGTCAACTTTTTAGGTAATTAGTGTGGGCTCCCGACGCGGTGATTCGCCCACGAGCTCGCATGTGAAGCACAGAGCAACTCTTGACAGGTCTAAGGATTGACAGGGCCAGGATCTTGGGAAATTGTGAAGCTATCCACATGAAACATTCACGGATTCTACAGTACACCAAGAATGCCGGATTTCCAGAATTGGACCTGGGGTGATTGCAAACCCGCGACAAACTGGTCAGGTCAAGTCCAAAGGGGAGAAAAAAAAATGCGACTGTACGTATGACCACCGACGCGCCCCGCAAAATGGCGCCGGCCAGGCAATGCGGGGTGGAAAGAAAGAAAAATGGACAAAAGGAGGGAAAAAAACAAAGGGAGAAAAATGAGCGTGTGGTCTTCCACACTAATCCCAAAATAGTGAACCGGCGGTGATATCCATAAGGACCGAACGGCGACCGCCGCTTCGGCTCATGTTGAGTATGACCACCTGGAAGATCGGCAGGTTGATACTTGTAAACATGAACGATGGTAGTTGCACTGACTGCACACTACATACTACATAGTAAGTACTCTGCTCTGCTCTGTTACTGCACCTCATATAGGGAATACGAAAAGGTCAAACCTGCAAGTCACATGACAAACACGACGCGTACCTTTGCAAAACCCCCCTAGTAAGTTGTCACACTGCCATACTGATGAACACTGAGCAAAAAAAGATCCCTCCCATCTTAGATCACACATAAGGGCAAGATGGTGGATCGCCCAGGGTCCTTCAACACGAATCTCTTGCCCAAAACGGTCGAGTGGAGATGCCGAGAGGAAAATTTCTTTCAAGGTTGCACGCAAAGAGGATCTGCCACTAGCGGGAAGCCCGTATCTTACGTGGTTTCTCTCTTTACGAGGGATGGTATTGTGACTGAAAGAACCGTTCCATCGATCGGGCCGTCGCTGGGCCTTTGGTGGCGCCACGTGATGATCCTCTCTGGTCTTCGGGTCCCGCTCATGGCCCTCTCAGCTCCTCTGCCTTTGGGCTCTCCCGAGTCCCCATCGATGGGTGTAAGGCGTGGAATGGGCGCAGTCGCGTATGTTGTCATGGTCAATTCCTCTCGGATCTGAGCTCATCGTCTGATGCACGATCGATGTGACACGGGGCTTTCACGAGGCTCAGCTGTCTGGTAGAGAGGGGTTGAGTTTCCCCAGCATAAGGTACCTGCTCCTACTTGTGCTATTATCTCTGTCACCTAATAATACACACACCTTTGAAGTGTTTCCTTTATTTTCAGCTCTGCATGACTAAATATGTGGTCTATTCAACAATTAAACACCAAGCCCATGTACAGCCAGAATGACAGTATGACTGACAACGAGCGGGCCGCTCTATCCACGAAGCCGCAATATCCAGAACAGAAGAACCTTGCCAAAGCGCACTTCGGCAAACATCCCATGAGAAGCGAGGTTTCTCGGTCGATTCGGCACTCCAGACCGGGAGGGGGTAGCCCCCAACCTGGCAAAAGGGCTCTCAGGTGACCTCCGGTGCGCCATGTTTCCCGCTTGGACTGTGATTTCGAACCCGGCATCGACCTCTTGGCATGGCCAAGTTCCATCTGCCGTGCGATGGGGACCAACCCTCAAGTATCTCCTCTGTCGACGGGGGACGTGGACACTACGAGTACTAACTGCGCTCTGTATGGTATTCTGTGGTAGTACTATCAAGGCTCACACCTCACGAGGACGGGGGTTGTATTCAATCATACAGACTACCTTAGTACCTACATAGCACTTTCCTCGGCAGGATGTCGGCAGGGGCCGTCGATATCCTTCCGCAGTAGCATCATCTAAGCTCATAGTACCTAGTAACCTACTACCTAGTAACCTACTATCACATGAACGTCGAACGTCGAATGTGCTACATCGCACATTAGGTTTGACTACGACCGACGTTGCATGACCATGGATTTATTATTGCATCGATAACCCGAGTCCTGTCTGGAACCCTCTCGTGCGAATGACTGTGCGGGAGGACGGCACCGTGCTCGGCATAATCCCCGGGTCCTCTGATCAGACTACATTTAGACTTCCGGAATACCTAGTCGGTGACTCACAGTTGCGCACATGGGGTCTTGCTGGTTACTATGGAATCCAGAGAAGTCCCACACAGTGTATTGAGCGTCCCAGAGTAATGAGTAATATCTCTGGGTCCAGAAGTCGGGTCCAGCCGTGGACAATTCAATTGTAGTTTAGCAATGGACAATTCGCGTCCCAATGTAGAAAAATAACGTGTCTGGACTGGACCACAGCTTTGAGGATGACAATGGAATGATGCCGACCTGCCTGAAACTGTAATGAATCGATCCTCCAAAATTGCGGGATGTGGGGTCAATTGGCCGGTCAGGAGGTCTTGGAGTAGGCGATCACGTCAGATGATCGATGGCGGTGGTGGTACTGGGCCGAGCAGCCGGGTTAAGTTTTGGCAGATTCAAGCATTGCTAGTATAGACGGGAGAATCTATGCGGCACTAATTGTGATTTGTAACGGGCACTGGTAGAATTCCACGGCGCTTGCAAAAGACTCAAGTTTGATGACGGCCCGCTCTTTTGTTATATGTCCTGAGTTAACACAGACTAGCGGTGGACAATTGACTTGGATAGCCCGTCGTTCAACGACGCGCTGGCCACAGATCAACTTGGTATGCAGGACTGAAGCTGAGCAACCAAGACCACTCACATATGGACATGTATTATAATATGGATTGTGAGTAGAAGAATGTTTCTGAGGATTCTTCTATTCTATTCATCCAGTGTTTGGCCGAGACCTACTGTAGTAGGTAAAAATCTGGGAGAATTACCGGCAAACTTACCCAAGCTCACGACCCTAGGATACACAACGACTGTTTGACAAGAGCTTCAGTCCATCAAGCCATTAAGGTTGTCGAATAGCTTTCTGAATCGGAGCCCGAGGACACCGTCACGTTAATGTGTGGTCGATGTCCAGGTATCCGCTTAGCCGGCGGTACTTTCACTACTTTCAGCCTTCAGATCACCTTAATGGGAAGTTGTTTGGGTAGAGTCTCTTGTCCCGCAGGCTCAGCCATGCTCGCAACTTCCTTCTCATGGCCTGAACTTAATTAAACCAGAGTGAATGACTACTGAATGTCGGTCCGCCAAGCAGTCGAAGAGTCGAAAGCGCCCATCTCGAGGTAATAACCAGGTAAGATCCCTGTACGAGTATTGTCAGGACCCACAATGACGAAATCTGTAGCCCCTATAACCGCATGAAAAAAAAAATTCCTAATTTCTAATTCCAACAAAAGGAAATCACAGGTCGGATCTGATTTTCACGTCCGCCCTGTAGATGTTCCCACTGCGGCCATGCTTTCGGTGGCCAGGCCCGTATGACTCCCTCCGGTACCTGGCCGCCGCAGAAGATGGAAAAAAGTGGACAGAGTGGGGAATCTCCTAGAATTTTTTTTTTCTTTCTTTGGGTTCGAAGAGTTTTCCACGGATTTGGTGGCTTTAGGCTCAACCACATGATTCTGTGTCAGGAATTCAAAAGCAGCACAATCCCCATGACCATCGATATCTCTTTCTCTCTAACATATTCCTATTCGATACGCACAGATTCGGGACATTGTATGATGTTTAGGCTTCCTGAATCAACAATCTCTCAACTGTTCCAGCATCGCACTGCTTCCTAAATATCTACCCCACACAAACACAATCCACCAAGACCTTGACATAACCTTACAAGTATACCAACTATCGATTTCGACTTGCGCGCATCTGCGTAATTCGCCTTCTCCCACACACATCCTCACCATCGTGTGGATTATCTCGACCTGTCTTCTGCCACCATGCCGGGCCGTCTACTTGCCAGCTTCGTCCGGGGCTCTGGTTCCCACCACTCCTCGGTTTCCACAACCCCCATTCACTCTAATTCCTCATCCACCACCTCAGTCAACGAAATCATGCATTTCGGCCCAAAGAAGACTCACGGTGCTTCTGACCGGGCTCGCTCGCCGGAACGCCGCCTCTCTTTTCACATGGATCACTTGATTCACCCGCACCGAGATCACAGCAAGGACAAGCGCCGCAGTCTTGGACGTGCAGGCCGCTCCAAGGAACGCCTTGGCAAGGAAGACCTCGCTCAGCCCTCGGCCAAGTTGGATGTCCTGGTGGAGTCTCCTCCCTTGGTCTGCTATGGCACCCCCAGCAACTCCACCGGTGCCTTGTTCTCTGGTCGTCTGCGTGTGACCATTCCGGAGTCCGCTGGAGAAGTCGTCTTCAACGAGTTCAACGTGCGCCTCATCTCCAAAAATACCACCAAGAAGCCCGTCTCATCTCACTGTGCCAGTTGCGCCACTCGTACCGAAGAGCTTACTCGCTGGGACTTCCTTACGGAGCCCTTGCACCTGAAGCCCGGTGATCATGACTTCCCCTTCAGCTATCTCTTCCCGGGTCATCTTCCTGCCTCCTGCAACGGCGCGCTGGGCCAGATTGAATACTACTTGCAGGCGCATGCGCACAGCACCACAGACGAGGACTTTAACCTGAAGTTGCCTCTCAACCTTCGCCGCGCCCTCATCCCCGGGAACGACAAGTCCTCCATCCGGATCTTCCCTCCTACCAACCTGACCGGCCGCGTCGTGCTTCCCTCCGTCGTTCACCCTATCGGCAGCTTCCCCGTCGAGATGACCCTGAGTGGCGTGGTGGACAAGAATGAAGAGACCCAGACCCGCTGGCGTCTTCGCAAGATGATGTGGCGCATTGAGGAGCACCAGAAGATCGTCTCCACCGCCTGCCAAAAACACGCCCACAAGATCGGTGGTGAGAACAAGGGTGTTCTCCACCAGGAGACCCGTATCATTGGCCACAACGAAGAGAAGAGCGGCTGGAAGACCGACTTTGACACCGCCGGTGGTGAGATTGCCATGCAATTCGATGCGAGCATCAACCCCACGACCAACCCTGTCTGCGACATGGACGCCCCAAACGGCCTGGAGGTCAAGCACAACCTCGTCATCGAGCTCATTGTCGCGGAGGAATTTTGCCCTAACCGCAACACCCGTCTCATCACCCCGACAGGTGCTGCCCGAGTGTTGCGCATGCAGTTCAACCTTCACGTCACCGAGCGCAGTGGCTTGGGCATCAGTTGGGACGAGGAGATGCCTCCAGTCTACGAGGCTGTTCCTGCCAGCCCTCCGGGCTACTTCAAGTTGGACGACAACGACACTCGCAGTGTTATGGAAGATTATCGAGGATCACCCCTCCCATTGCCTGATTACGACGAGTTGGAGCGTATGGAGTCCCTCCGCCTGGACAGTGACTCCACTCACTCTTCTGCCCACTCGGCCGGCAATCGAGGTCGCCTGCGTCTCACCATTGACGACCTTGTGACTGAACAAACCCCGCCACCCTCCGAGCCCGTCTCGCGTGTTCCGTCACGCTCTCCTTCGGTCGACAGCTCTCGCCTCTAAAAATTTCTCAACTCCTTCAACACGAATTCTCAACTCTACATGCTTCTATCTTCCTTCTCTGCCATGACGACTTTTATGACTGAAACGACCCAAAAAGAAAGATATCCGCGAAGTCACAGACTTGCCAGAACTTTTACCTCACTTCTTCTCATTTTATCTACCTTTACGATATTCAACCTGTCGAGTGGTCACTCGTCTGTCTATCATGGCTCGCCCTTGCTATCATGCTCCTCTTCTCTCTTTCTCAAAATTTTTCAAACCTCGGGCGCAATGGTTCGCAGAGGCCAAACCTCCTCCCACACCAGACTGCAGATCGCACGCCGATGCGAGCTGGTGACAACATGTGGGCGAGATGGCCTCCTATCTTTTTGTTCTTGCACTATACCCATTTTGCATCCTTAAGGATTCTTACCTGCTTTTGCTTTGCTCTGAGAAACGCAAGTGTCTTTTGGCTTGATCTTGCAATGGAGCAATTAGATTGTTGGTGACATTTTACCATCTTATTAATCACTTAATGAAATCATGAGCCATTATGACACTTCCATCCTGGACTCCCACTATATCCACATCCGCCATTCCAATTTGCCAATCCGTAGAAACCTAGCCCTTGGAACGTAATCCTCCACCTCTGGAACCCATGATCCGTATCTTGGAATTCAATTCTGCGTGATCTCCGTACATCACACTCCAAGTGTGGACGCGTAAGAGTGATGCGCAACACATTCAACCTAGACACGAGCTCTTTTTCCAGCGCTCCACAGCTGGTTCCAATATTTCATTCCTCTGCTGGGACCTAGGCTTTGAAGAGTGGTTCCACGGTCACACAAAGGCTGCCTTTTCCGAACCACGACCCGCGCAGAAGTTGTTTCCAGTGTCTGCATTTCGGGCCTGCCGAGAAAGCTGGTTTCATGAGTAGGGATGTGCTTGACCTCTAGAAGTAGCCCGTGTTTTGTGTTGTGGATGACCTACACAGTATCCTAAGTCTCTGGGTCCGTTCGCTCTTGGCTAGCCTTGTATGATGATGATTCGACAAGTCTGGACTACGTAGAGGTCTAGACTGTGACACTCTATACAGTGTCATCATGTCATCAATCTCGGTCATCATATTCTAGAACGTGCATCGATCGAGGCGGGTGACGAACAAATAGCGGCATCCAAGAGATCTCGAGGTAAAGAAGACGTCCAGGAACAGACTCCTCTGGTTACGGACCTGCCCTTGCTCCTCCCATCGAAATACCATTCTCGAAGGCTTTTACCCGACTCGAGTCTTTCCTGATACTCTAGATGGCTCGTCTACAGGTGCCAAGTATCTCCGTATGATACTGAAAAAGAAGCCTGTGCATTCTAGCTACTTTGTCGAAACTATACAGGTATGAAGTAGGGCTACTCTGGGCAATCGACAATGCAAGATCCGGTACAGCGACAAATAGAAGGGGATCCCCTTTTGGCGTCGAATTCCATTTCCGAGGCTTGACCTGACTCATTTATATGGATAGTCCGGGCGGATATGGGGATCGTTAGTCAGTGTCTTCACGGTGGTCAGTACCTGCCCAATAGTTAGTGAATAAATCCTCTACGCAATCTTATAGTTCTGAGTTATCATATCATCACGGACATGAAATGCAAGCCTAGCCGCTACTCCCATGTCGCATGCTTCCGATCGACATAAACCCTACAATGTCATTGACAAATCCTCCAGACGACAGACATAAAAGTGCTGCACCGCCATCGAAAACACATGTGCTCTCCTACATTGTCCAAGAAGAATCTCCGATCGTACCTTGTGGGCTGCGTTCAAAGTGGAGCCCCCTCAGATTTGAAAAAAATGGAGATATCACACCACAGCTCATGCATGAGGGTACTCATGCGGGTGTCTGTGCATTTGGCACATCTGCCCAACTCCGCTCTGTCTACCTGCGTGGTGTCTGGGAGTTAGCCAGTCCCTTCATACTGACTGTTTGGCTGCCTTTTGATGGATGTGGGTGGGCGTGGTTCCAGAGAATAAAGTTCCGCAGCGGCGGTATAGTCAGCAGAAGCCTACGAGGCAACCTGAGCTAAAGCAGTAGCTCGAAGCGGAATACGACCAAGTACTAAGGGTCGCATTCCAAATATTCCGCGGTGGTCAGTTAGGGTTGAATAAAAAGGAAGAGAGGAAGAGAAAGTCAGACAGGCGAGGTGGGGGTGGAAGGGAAAGTTTAAAGGAGGGGACTGTTCTTTGTTTCCTACCTTCTCTCAATCTCCCTCTGTACGCTTAGACCTGCAATGGTTTTCGACAATATTCATACACCTTGAGATGGAATCATTTTCAATATGAAAACCTCTATTCTTGACAGGAACGCTAGCGCAGTAACGAGGCAAAGTTGACAGGAAATACACAATGTCAAGTATTGAAATCACAACACGCCGAAATCGACCACCATCAAAACGCCGTTAGGATCCAGTGGGGTATAAAAGGACAACCAACATCGCAAGAAGACCAAGTCACATATCAACGCCCACCAAGGTACAGCACCAAAAGAGCAAAAAAAAAAAGACATCGCCATCATCAATCAATGCTGACAATAAAAACGCAGCGTGCTTGACTGAAAAGGCTCGGAAGGAATTGATCATGAATCAAAGATGGGACCAAATGCAGGTACACCGCAGGATTCCAACTCATACACAATCTGTCGAGTCAACCCAGGGTTACTGATCACACACACCGCTTCAGCCCCAAACTCGCGGATTTGTCGCCGGATGATAGGGACCATGTCGATGCGTCCTAGTCGATCCGTGTCCATGATGATCGGACACTGATCCATGCGATGAACAAGATCCATGACCTCTTGCCCATAGGTCTTGAGAGGTGCTCTCGTCTGCCAGAGCACTCGCAGCTCTGGGCGATTGTCGTCGCCAAGGAATGACAAACACGGACCAATCCCCGAGCCCGTGGTCACGACAATCACTTTCTTGAATACTCGCATCGAGTATGCAAACCCATACAGAAGCACACCACGCTTCCAAAGATGGGTGGGTGGGTTTCGGATCGTGTCCGCAGTCCAGTCACCCGCCTTGGACACCAAGCAAGAAAAGCTGGCTTTACCACGGGGGCCCGCTGGGCTGAGGTCGGGAAACGTGGCGAAGCCATGCCAATCCCGCAAAGGGTGCTTGGCTAATTGAGTGCCCTTGCCAAATGTGGTGATGGCGTGGTCAAAGTGCAGTCGCACTGCATGAGATGACAGGACCTCTGCACGAACGGGAACTTTGCGCAACATCGCCCACGGCTGCACTATGGCCGCGACGGTAGCAAGCAAGAACCAGAATGCAGGTAACTCGATGAGAAACCGGCCCAACGTCTGTCCCTGTGCCTGGCTGACCTCGTGAGAGAAGACCAAGAGCAGTGCCATGAACAGCATGACCACAAGCCAACCGGAGAATCGGTGGATGAGCTCAAAGTAGTCGTGGAGTTTCATTCGGAACGTGGGGTGCGCCACGATGATGATGGACAGCAGAAGGAGAAGAATTAAGTATGCTAGCGCCACGGGAGCTGCAGAAAAGCCAGCAGCACCGACCACCGCGCCAGCAGAAGAAGGCAACCAATATTGATGGGACATGACTCCAATGAAGCCCATGTACCAGATGAGAGCTGCGATGCCGCAGCCGCTATGTACGCCACCATAGTGGTATACCTTGCATGCCATGTGCCGTAACGCAAATGGTGCGGATCGGGGGATGGCAAGTACAATGCGGAAGATGCTGTTGACAACCAGTGGCTGTCGAGCCAAGCCACATGCCAACAGGTTGGCCGCAGTGGCATTGACCAGAGCGAGCAGCTTGTGCCTGGAAATCATGATCCAGATGAAAAGGCCCACGTTGCTGCAAAAGACGAGAGTGAAAAGACGACGGTACAGAGTCAAAATGCCGTACCGCATGAATGCAAACCGCTTGGGCTTCAAATTCTGCGTCTGAGCCTCGACATCCACGGTTTCATTTGTGGGTGTCTCCAAAGAGCCCATCTCCTGAGAGATGATCTTTTCGGTGACACGTTCGTCGCCGCTGTCCGCGAGGGTAAACTCACTGGATGTGGGCGAGGTACACCCATCGTTATGAGTTGATACTCTCACGACCACGGGCTCGGGGACTGAGATCGGTGACTTCTCTAGGTCTGACATGGTGTGAGACACAAGAAGGCAAGTATGGAAGAGATTTGTTCAAAAGATGGCTGCGTGAAATGCAGGGATAGCTGAGATGGTTGTCAATCTGACGGGGAAACGATGTCTTATGGTTCGTTCACAAGCGCCGTTCACCATGTGGATAAGAGGGGTTGGCCGCGGGTGAGGTGGACAGTAGAGGGAACGTATGGAACGTGAATGGATGATGTTCAACTATTTGTTTTCCGATGAGAGCAGGAATTCGGACCCCGAGGAAGTGTGGACGTGAAGATCCTGTCCAGATATTGACGATCTCTTCTGCCCGTGGATATCGTGAAGGAGTATGACAGCCCAACCAAGACGGCTTGGGTTCCCCGAGACTCGACAAGTTCGATACTCAATTGAGTGCTGTGCATCACCGACAATCGGGACGGGACACTATGGTTTTATCATGATCCCTCACTCATCGTCTCCTCCATTCTTCCGGCCTACCGACTCCGCATATTGCCATCTCAGCCTCCTTTCAAACATCCCTTTCCTGACTATCTTCCGAAACATGGCCCTTGGAAGACAAAGAGTGGTCTTCCGGCTGACTGTTCAAGCTGAAACCGCCCTTCCATTACATTGCAAATAATTCTTTGCGGGTGTGTCCTCCTTGCAAGTTGGACTTCCATGCCGTGTCTCGGCAGTCATATTGCGGGTCACGACTCTATCCAGCTGGTCATTCTGCATCCATTCAAACACGGACAATCTCGATCACCAATGATAGGGTGGAGTCACCCCCATCGCGGGTCTATCTGATTGAATCTATGGTTCGTCCTTTGATCACCGGATGAAAGGGAAGCAACATCCGCACTACTATAGGAAGTGACAAGAAATAGACCGGGACTGTCAACCGCGCACGGGATGGATCGGGAGTGTTCCTCCAGTACGAGTATATCGATTTGACCCATTTTCATTCATATTCGAGTCTTGGACTCGGTGAGAATCGCATCCAATCAAGACTCCACGATTGATCCGATTTACTGATTGATTCCTCGGGGAATCTTTTCCTTTCGGTTTTGCGGTCCAGACTTGAACTCTCGCAGATCTTGCATTTATTGTTCTGCAGGTTGCCACCAGCATCGCGATCCTCCATGCGTCGAGTTGCATATGGCCTGGATCCACGAGGGTTTGTTTGCCCATGCATGATGACTCCATTGGGCCCTCGAACCGAACGCCGGATGGGGACGCTGACTGGATAGATTCGAGTTGAACTAAGGCTGGCCCCACCAGCTTGGTCCAAGCCTTGGGAGAGCGGGGTTCTCCCCTTCAAAGTGTACATTTGACAGTCCCTTTGTGAAGCGGATCGTCCATTGACACATACGACTCGGTCGACACCGCCACCATCTTGCCAGCTGAGAGTGGGGATTCGACCAGAGACGAACAGGACGAGTGCACGGGATGAGACCTTTTGCATCATCCAAACGCACACCGGCAAGTGTGAACTCCTGGGTTGAACCTCAGGCTATTGCTATTGACCTGAGTTGAGTGATCGTCGTGCGTTTGATCCAGATCTCGTGATTCACTTGCCCGGATTTCTTCACGGAAAGGGCGGATTCACGCAGCTGCGTGCTACTATTGATTTTCTCAATGTTCTTTCCGTTCGGTCTGCTCTTTTTTCCTTCCCCCCCCCCCCCCCCTCTCTGCACGGTATCATCGAGCCCTTGCAGCGGGAGGGAAGAACCATGATCGCCTGTGCCGCTGCATGGGCGTCTATCCAGCCTGATTGGAGCGAGACATGCACTTTGGGAGATACAATGCATTGATCAATGTGGCCACACGAGCTTGGAAGGAGCCAACATTGCATGCGTGTGGAGCATCTTGAATCCCGCTAGTTGTACCTAGAGCGCCAGAACGAGGGGCATTCGATAAGGTCCAGTCCGGTCCAATCTCGGTCAGCGCGAGCGCTTTTTGGAACCCATTCAACTGCACGCTTGTCTCTGTCCGATTCGAATCCAGGAGTACACACGGAGGTGTTGGGCCGTTCCGTCGGGACCGAGCCGAGACAGGCCCCTTGGGCCTGTTCGACCAGATTGCAACCTTGCACCGGAAAGGAACTGGAAACGAAGAAGGTACGATTTGATACACCCGACATAGAGGGGCAGACAGCTACAAGGGAGTTGGTGTTATGACTACAAAACTTGCTTGGGCACGGAAAGACCACTCCGATGCTCGGTCCAAGTCACGACTCGAGAATCACGACCCGCGGAAGTGGTCCAGCGGAAGATCAACCGCCCGAACCAGGAAATGACAGCGCGACGATCTGTCATGGAGGGGTAAACCGTACGGCGGCACAATGTGGTATAGTGTATACTGAACACAATCCGAAGACATTCTTCCATCTTTGTCACCATTGGCGAAAAACGTCTTGATTATCTCTCAAGACTGCTACATCACTCCAAGCGAGCAGCGACCAAGCGAGCTGAAAAACAAATGGTCTGATCTCGGCCCTCCACACTCAAAGTCGTCGAGATCCCTGTCGGCGTGGTCCCGAAGTGTGCCGTGCTCCGCTCGATGCCGTGGCACGTCCAGGAAAAGGATCCGGTCATGGACTTGATTCAACAATCCACACGACGAGGCTGTCGTTTTCGGCATGAACTATCCACGCACACTTTCTGGATGGGCGAGGTGGAAAGTGGAATCCCACGGCCAGGAAAATGCAGGACGCGCGCGAAAGAAAACAGCAATGAATCAATCGGTGAACAATCGATGTCATTCGATCACACTTCGGGGTCCAGTGGTTAGGCATCACACCAAAAGGTTCTCGTACCGGCAACGGAAGTGGATTTAGGTTGCGCGGGGGTGCATCCAGTAGATGCTGGGCAGATGCGCTGTGCCCATCTCGATCGGAAGATCTTCGATCGGAATTGCTGCTTTGGACCCGTCAGGGCCCATCGTTCGTTGATACCTTGCAGGTGAGGGGAGGGCTCCTGTAGTCAGTAGTGGGCCATTCTCTTCCCAGCTCCCAATCTGCTGGATTCGAGGTTCTTTTGTCGCGGCACGAGAGAGAGAGAGAGAGGGAATGAACAAGAGGAGAAAAAACATGTAACTTGGCGGGAAAGGCAAACTCAAACCATTAACCGATGGTCGATGCAAACACTCGAATTCCGGTTTTCTTGGACGAGAACCCCAGGAATTGTTGGGTCTCCGATCGTGCATATTTTGTTTGCCGGGCTTTCACTAACAGCTTTCCAAAATTTTCTCCCTGACGACCTAGCTTCCTGAGGTCGGAGATACGCCCAGTAATCCGTTGGAGTTGTTTGAGAATGCCGCGGTCCAGGAACCCGGATGGCAAACGGATAATAGAAGAATATACTATCATCTGTCTGTCAGGGACGGCCGGACCGACGATCTCGAGAATCATCCATTTTGCCCGCGGGTGATCCGAGCGTGTGGCTGAGAGCGAGGAAGGCTGTCTCACAGCTTATCCCATGATCATTTTCCTATCCACTGCAGCCTGCCAGTTTTTCGGGCCCGACATTATTATCATGTGTTCAGGATGATTCAACGTTCCATGACGGAAGGGATGGCAAAAGCAAGGCTGACAAGCCGGTGGACCAGAGACCAGATACTGGAAAGAACAAGGATGCTCCTGCGCCACTAGTGCTGCTTAACGCCTGGCTGGGTCTTGGATGTTTTACATATTTGTTTTTTTTTAAGCGGGTAAGGTAGAGTGCCTTAGGTAGGGACCGTGTTTGTTTGTAAAGAGGTACTTTTTGACATCCTGCGCCGGGTCTGGCCGCGGGATGTAGGATGGAAGATCTTGACGCTGCCGCCGACTGGCGCCTAGTCCTACCATACGTCTTGGGAGACCGAGAGACCTGTTATGGCAACGAGTCTAGAGCAGGGTCACCGGGATGGAGGGGTTGGCAACAAGTGAAGGCAGGGGAAGTAAAGTATTGAAACAATATTTAGTTGGCAGTGGGACTAGAATGTGTCTACCTTATCCTCCATAGTACCAAACATGTAGTAACTACTGCTACGCCGCTGGACAGGAGAGCATTCAAGTGACACTTCGGCTGTCCTCCGGCTATGCTGTGTACTGTGTAGTATGTACTATGTAATGTGTGCATGATTCCCAATCTGATCGTCGAGTCTCCCGTCTCTCTACCATCACATGTACAGTCGATCAATTATCCCATCGGTGTTTGGACAAATCCATGTGTATCGTCTTGGCACGAGAAGATGGATCGGGTCCACTTATGGATATGGGATCGCATCCAATGGATCATTAGATACTCACATCATATGTTGGAGTTCAAATGGATGTCACTATTGCAGCTGCTCACGGCCAATATCACAGTAGAACTTACTTACTACTACACAGTACACAGTACACAGTACACACTACACGCGGGGTCCGGTTTCGGTTCAGTTTCCTTCTTATTCCAATCGTCGGCAGGCCGAGATATTCATCGCTCAGGCTCCCGTTCCCGTTCCAGGTCATCTTCCACGATCTTCCACGAATGCGTGTTCCCCTGTATAGGAGGAATAATAGAAATGCTTGATTTCGTCCATTTCCATGTCCTCGACTGTCCAGCTTCCCTGCTGATGACCCTTCTATCCTGCTCCTCGGGTCGACATTGCTCAAAAGCTTAAAATTTGTCTCACGAGACGAAACACTTGTAGATCATCAAACTCTGCTGTGTCTGATCTCCTCAGCCTTGCGTGTCGACGAGATTCTATTCGCCTTGGAACGTTAGGACCTTGGAAGTCGTCATCATCTACATTGTACTGAGTAAGGTAGGTAGTCATGAGTTCATGGTGTATCCGAAGCGGGCAATATGCCATATTTTACCCTTTTGGTTTTCTGACTTCCTGATTCGGGGAGACTACTAGTGACTGTTGACAAATTCTCCCAAGGCTGGTGTTTGTCGGCGGTGACAGAGTTGGCAACCCGACCGAGTGATTGGTCCATCGCGATGTAATTGACAATTGGAAAAGGAAAAGGGAAGTGGGGAGGCAGAAATATTCGATTTCATAAACATTTGGTGGAAAAAAATAAGAAATAGGTCCTCGTATATCGCAAGGAATTATCCACACTGATACAGTTATACTGTACATCGTGCAGCGATATAATCCACCACAGGAGCTCGAGGATCAGCAATTCACTTCCCAAAGTGATCCAAGTAGGACGGCTTTGTATCCCTTCAGCGTGAAGGGTCCAAGGACTCGGTGAGGTCCGGCAGCAGAGTGGGGCTTATGTCAGCCGGACCGGCTGCCCGGGCGGTCGACTGAGTCAGTTGGAATTCCAAATCAATCGAGAAGGATTACCCGATTAGGCAAAAGACCATCAGACGGAGGAGATGGTGAAGTGGTGGACTAGACCTGGTTGGGACCAGCGTGAGACTGTCATCACAGTAGACGAGAGCAGAGCCAGACGGACGATGGACCATTTGCGCCAATCTCGAAGTAAAGAGAAAATGCTCAATCGAGGGGTTCCAAATCAAATCATTTTCCAAACAACAGACTACAGTCCGCGTCCGCGTGTGAGTGTCTTTCCATGTTCCCCTCCACTCCACACTCACAGTACTGCCAGTGGAGAGAGTTTCCAGTGAGACGACTCTTGATACACACCTCCCTGGTCAGATCCAATATAAAGTGCCCTCCCCCCCCCCCCCCCCCCTGTTCCTTTGACAGGGATATCGATTTTGTGCATTCCAACAATTGAGTTGTGTACTTGCTTCCCATTATCAATTTTTCCCAACTCATGGTCGGCAGACCCCAACCAAGTGTTTGCTTTGCAAGATCGTCAATTGATCGACTCTACAGAAGTGTGAAGACTGTCGATCTTGTCTGATCATCGGGCGAAACCTCGGCGTCTTTAGTCTTAACATCTGCTTTCACTTTCCTCTATTCCTCTGGACCATCATATAAAGACCCTCAGTCTCTTCCTGAACAACCCTAGCCAGCAGTCTGGTAACGATCACGATGATGTCCATGTCCACCTACTGGCCCAGCAATACCATCACCGTGCCCTCCAATAACATGCCAGATCAGATGCAACACCACGACTCCCAGGCAGATCTCTTGACCTTTGCCTTTTCCAGCCCCAGAGCGTACAATCCCAACCAGCCCATCTTCATTGATGCCGAGGATCCATCTCGCTCCTTGACGGCAACGCAGTTTCGGTATCTGGTTCGAACTTTGATCGCTGGGCTCAAGGCGCATCAAGTCCAACGTGGGGATTGCGTGTTGCTCCATTTGGGAAATAGTGTACGTGTAACCTGATTTCAACCCAAGTCTCTGTCTGTGCACGCAGGGGTGGTGACGTGAACGAGTGCCCATCACTACCAAAGTCTCAACATGTAGAGCTGGGCCAGAGGGCACTCTCCTTACCCGAGTTTATGAGGAGCTTCAACTGACTTGCACTCTTTGTTTTTTTTTGCGCTACGCTCCACAGATTCTTTATCCGGCTCTCTTCTTCAGCATCATCGGCGCTGGGGCCGTGTACATGGGCTCGAACCCGCGAAGCCAACAACAAGAATTGGATCATATTGTGGGACTGGCGGAGCCCAAGTTGATCCTCACCACCCACGATGCCCTCCCTACCTTGCAAGAGGTGGCTCAGGCTCGTGGCATTGCACCAAGTCAGATCTGCGTGGTCGACGAACGCGCTGTCGATCATTGCGCCCAGCTATTTCTGCGACATGAGATGAGATACCCGGCCAGCGCGGAGCTCCTCGGTGGCACCTGCGGTGCCACGAACGGTCGCATTGGAAACTTTGCCGATCTACTCTGCTATGGTGAGACCGACTGGATGGTGTTCTCGGATGCTCTCTCAGCGCAGAATACCCCTGCCGCCATGTTCTCGACATCGGGAACGGGAGGTCTTCCCAAGGCAGCCATTCTGTCGCACCACGCCATCATCTGTCATCACCGGACAATCTACTACGACGTGCCCTACCCCGTGAGTCGCCTAATGGCACTTCCCATGTTTCATCTGTTCGGTGCTTTATGGACCCATATCTTCCCTGTCCGCCACGGCCATCCGCTCTTTGTGCTCCCTCGGTTTGAACCCAAACAGTTCCTGGCCACGGTCCATCGGTATCAAATCTCCGAGACCTATCTTGTTCCAGCCATTGTCACTTCCCTCGTTCGCTCTCCCCTGCCCGTGTCTGAGTACCTGACCTCTTTGCGCTATGTTGGCATCGCGGGAGCCCCCATCGACGGTCCTTCCATCATGCAATTTCGCAGTCGGCTTCATCCGTTGGCATACGCATGTCAGCTTTGGGGCATGACCGAGGTGGGAGTGGTTTTCCAGACTCGGTATGGTCAACATGGCGACCCGGGCAGTATTGGAACATGCCTCCGAGGATATGAGATTCGTCTGGTCGATCCCGACGGGCAAGTTATTCGCAGTGATGAGTGCTCTGGTGAGCTGTACGTGCGAGGACCGGGACTATTGATGGCCTACAAGGGCCGGACCGATGCCAAGGAAGCACATGGATGGTATCGCACGGGCGATTTGGCGTACATGAAGGAGGGTCATTACTTTATCGTGGGACGCACAAAGGAGTTGATCAAAGTCCGAGGGTAAGTGAACAACAAGTTGCACGGACCTTGTAGAGCCCTCTTTCACTTTCACACACACACACACACTCTCTCTCTCTCTCTCTCTCTCTCTCTCTCTCTCACAATCTGAGGTTGAGAGTCTTGTTTTTCTTTACCGAATCTAATGATTTTCACAGATGGCAAGTCGCTCCCGCCGAGCTCGAAGGCGTTCTCCTCGGCCACCCTGGGATCTCAGAAGTCGCTGTCACCGGTGTCGATCTCAAGGACGGCCGCGGTGAAGTGCCACGCGCGTTTGTCGTACGTTCACGCGACTCGACGGTGGGCCGTCTCACGGCAGAGGAGATATACAATTTTGCTCGGCGCCAATTGGCCAGCTACAAGGCGCTCGACGGCGGAGTAGTCTTTGTCGAAGAGATCCCCCGAACAGCGAGTGGGAAGATTCAGCGATTCAAGCTGGCACAGATGAACGAGTATAGAGAGATGGTCTCTTCACTTCTTCAACGATTGGAAGGGCCGGCAGTACCTACGATGGGTCGGCTCACCTCGAATGCGGATGTTGCAGCTGTGGGAGTGGCTTGAGCATAGCGGGTTGCTGTTGTTTTTTTTCATTACAGACTGACGATGGTTTATGGTGGCTCTATTTGGTTTGGTATTCGAACGGAGGCGTTTCTTCCATCACTGCATAGCGAGCTTGTTGGTTTCTTAGCTGCAATTTTTTTTTTTTGCTTTTGACATCTCGGGTGGCTTCCATTTTTCGATTAATTTTCAATCACAAAGACATTTTGGATTTAACTCGTGATTGCTCGATTACTTTTGGTAGGCAGATGCGTTACGTTGGTGATTTTTCCAATAGACCCTGTTGTTCTGGGACCGTGACAACACGGCGTGTTCAAGACATAATGTCAGATAAGGTTGGGACCATGCGCTTGTCATTCTTGAACGTATTCTTCGCCATGCAGTTGATACCTCAGTCAGATTCCATCCGTTGGAGTAGATTGGACCATCATTGATAATTGAGAATCATCATCTCAGCGTCCTCACACGACTTTCCGTAAGATTAATTGGAATGGAAAACCATCCCTAGCCTCAAGCATCATCACGAGACAATCCGGAGTCAGGAACCTCAGACGGTACTAAGAACCTGGTGGAGTCTCGGCCAACTTCCGACGTCCTTCTCCATATTCCATGCACGTACTTTTGTCCGATCCCTAGCATGGTGCATTTCCGGCCTGGAACCTTCAGGCTTTAAACCTTGAAGATCTGGGATTCATGCACGCAAGCAAGATGCGATCCACCGTAATATAGAGCAGGGTACCAATTGGACTGTACTGCCTCGGCTTGAGGGCGAGAGTCCGATTCACAATGCGCTTCTGGTCTGAACAATGCAGTGATCATCCGTGGACAGGGCTGGTGCTTACCATGAAATAGCATTGTTTCTCCAGTGACACCCAGCATCTCTGGTTAGATTCGAAAGAGTCGTCTGCGTGCCGCGTGGGTATCGGTACGCAACGTGCATTTGCATGCTCTCTCATTCTCTCATGTCACCGACCATGATATGTGGGTTATGAATTGGAAGTTGTGGTCAAGTTTCCAAAGCTGTGTGTAGCCAGTGCCAGACCGGTGACTTACTTTACTGATCTCGGGATTTTGAGTCCATGGAGACACCAAAGCATGGCGGCTGTCTAGCGCCTGGACGAAGAGCGTCGACTTGAGATCTATATTCTTGACCAATGATCAGCTGTAGGTCACTTGCTCCCACCTCACCCAATTTCCCGAAGGCGCGGACTAGATTGTGGCTTCAACTTGCAGGCAATCAACCCTCTTTGAGTAAGTAGACGAAAAAAGACGAAAAAAGGTGCAAGTCTGCCAAGTACGGCCGGAGTCGAACAGCCAGTCGTGCGGAAGCTTAGCCGTCTACTATGTGATTTCAGGTTGGTCGGTGCAATAGCTGGAGGTCACGGACAGGATTCCCTGAAAAGTCAGGTTATTTTACATTGTTTCATTGATGTCCTACTCTTGATGTATCTCGGTCTATCTGGACAAGTCTGTACTCTCACAGATGAGATAAAGCGTAATGGGAATTATTTCGATCCACACAGCCGCGGCGATAGCTGCCGGAGAGCTCCAGTACTCAACAGTGAACACCAGTTCAGCCTCTTCGGCAGGCCACGCGGGTTGGCGGCGTCCAAGTTCTGGTGGTGCGTGTGAAGCCAAACAATTGCCTCTGTATATTTGCGAAATTGGGCCTCTGGAGGATTGACCACGGTCTGTGTCGAATAAGGCTCCTCGTTCCTGTGTCAGTGAGGTTTATTCGCTGAACCGTCATCATGTGGAATCTTTGCAATGAAAATCTTCTATAGTATCAAATTCTCAGGCTTTGTATTACCGTTCGTCTATATTTCCCAAATCACGTGCCTGATATAGAGGTCATGAAATGCTGCCTCGCACCGATGACACATAGTCCGCATCTCTCTAGCTTGCACAGTGACCATTGAGAGGGGGAGGGTGCACCGTCGTTACATCTCACGATCGTCCAGAATCTTGGAGAAGATGGAAATGGCGCATATCCCCATCTCTGGCGAGTCCCTGGTTCCATCAACCTCCGATGATTATCTAACCCGTGGTTCCACGTGAGACGCAGGAAGGGCTCAGCGGCGACAGCTGAAGGAGAAGCACCGTCGTGAACCCTGAGATCTCCCAGTCCACTGTCACCGGTGTGTCATGTGGGATTCTGGTTTTGATCTTCCGGGTTCAACCCTTTGGCACTAGTAAATTGACAACCACATTTGCTCCAATCGTCATCCTTTGGATGACGTTTAACTTTTACTTTGCATTTATGTAAATTTGACCAAGCACCCGCTCCCTTCCGATGAGCGCTACTCGGTCAGCCGATGCTACACATACAGTAAAGGCACGAACAAAAAGGCCATTCCCAACTGCTACAGACTGATCATCCGTCACGGATACACCGATGAGATTGTGACCCCGGACCTAGGTATTCTCGTCCTGGACTTGATCCGGGGATACCTTGCTAACAAGCTGCTTTCTACCAAGAGCCCTGGTGGCCACGAAGACCAAATGAGCGTTCTTCAGCGTGCGTGGAAGTCCCAGGTCATTTACATCGTTGGCAAAGAGCAGATGAAGATTCCGGCCAAGACTCCGATTCTCCGTCGCCTTTTCCTCTGGATATTCTTGTGGATGAGGGACGCTAGTCGGACCAAGGTGCAACACTTGAATGTGGAGGTAGACAGGGTGGTAGAAGTAGGGTTTGTCAAGGAGATCTAGACGGGATCAGTCCATGGGAGATTTCTTTTGGGACACTGGAATCCAGCGTTCTATATTTGATTCGGCTGAAACAGGGTCCAGTTATAACTGTATATATCAATACCTGATGGTCAATTGAGTTGTCAACCATTTTTTGTTCCCTGGGTCTCTTGCAATGTGTGAGGCAAGACCACAACTACTTCAGAGAGAATGGACTTGACCCTCCAGCCATCCAAAGAGAGACATTCATACGCGATCAGCTTCTCCAAATTCCACTCGATCAAGTCTCGCTCGGTCCCGACCTCGCCGGCCGTCAGTTCGTTTATTCCCAAGGCCGGAATAGAGTATCGGTTCGCTTCAGTCAAGCGATAATTGACTTGCTGTATGAATTGGAACTTTGCCTTCGGCTTACAGAGCAGGGCCCGAGAGACGGGCACAGTAGTTAGAGTCTTTGGCCACTGGATAAAGGGCTCGAATTTCCATGACTTTGTGGGTGAGATGGGATGGGCTGGTCGATTGGAAGGAGAGGGAGCACAACAGCAGAAGAGGGGAGACCATTTCAAGGCGCGTGGCGAATGAGTACCGACTTTGGCTCGAGAGAGAGATTAGAAAATAGTTTCTTTGACTTTTATCGAGGACTCGAAAATGTCCATGTTTAGCCTAGGAAGAATGACTGTTCCATCAGATAAAGATCATCAAAAGCCGAAGATTACACGAGTGGAGACCCCAGCCGTGATCGGATCTCCCCCCTCCCCCCGGCGCCGAGACGTCGGAGTCACGTCGGAGAGAGTTGTTGTTGGATGGTTCGCTCCGAGTCTCCGAGCGATTGCGGGATCACCTCGGCATTTGCTGTTGGTGGAGTTGCGATGCGACGACTCAAGTCTAGGAAGGTTTAAAGGCCTTAACACTTCCATTCCGAATGGTCATATTGAAGGAAAGTCGCAGATTGAAATTCTCTCTCCTCAGTGTCCCACTCTCTCAGACTCAATCCCAGCGCATCAATTCTCAACCCCACACCATGCCTCAAAAGTTGACCGTCGCGGTCGCTCAAGCCCGCACCGGGCCCTCTCTCTCCGCAACCCTCTCCGCACTCGAACGCATCACGCAACACGCCGCCTCGCAAGGCGTCAGCATCCTGCTCTTCCCTGAAGCGTACCTCGGCGGATATCCTCGCACCTGCGACTTTGGCACGGCGGTCGGTGCTCGTGCCCCCCACGGACGCGAGCAGTTCCTGCGATACTTCCAAGATGCTGCCGATCTGGGCGATACCCCGGCCGGTGCGGGGGACGACTGGATTGAGCGTAAACTCCCGCTGGCCAAGGGGTCAGATCGTCGCGGAGACGGGACGCGAGAGTTTCTCGAGAGGGTTGCTCGTGAGACGGGAGTGTTCATTGCGACGGGGGTGATTGAGAAGGCCGGGGGCACTTTGTACTGCTCTGCGCTCTATGTCGATCCGAATGCCGGTGTGTTGGGAAAACGGCGGAAAGTCATGCCTGTAAGTTTTTGTTTTTGTTTTTGTTTTTTTTTTTTTGTGAATTGTAGAGGGGCCAAGGCCGTTTCCCCTCGATGCAAATCGCAATTGCAGATGTACAGAATGAATAGGCCATGGGACCCGGCTGGAGTGTTTTGTGGAAACTGACAATTTCCCTCGATTTTCCTCATCGGATAGACTGCCTCGGAACGTCTGATTTGGGGCCAAGGATCTCCATCGACCCTGAAAGCAGTCACGACGGTGATCAAGGGCGTGCGACTCACCATTGGCGCCGCAATTTGCTGGGAAAACTTCATGCCCTTGTTGCGGCAGAGTCTCTACTCCCAAAAGGTCAACATCTACCTGGCCCCCACCGCGGATAGTCGCGATACCTGGCTTCCTCTGTTACGAACGATCGCCGGCGAGGGCAGGACGTTTGTGCTCTCTGCGAATCAGTGCGTTCGCTACCGTGAGCTACCCTCGTGGATCACCGAGCAGGCTGAGAAGCAAGGAACTGCCCTGGAAGGTGAGTCGCGAGAAACCAATTTTCTTCCTTTTCTGTTCCGTGATGCTAATCACTTTTACCGCAGGGAACCCGTACATTTCTCGTGGTGGATCTAGCATCGTCGGTCCCCTGGGAGAAGTCCTGGCTGGTCCCGTGTGGGAGACGTGTGTTGACGATGCACTTGACAAGTCCAGCTTGGAGGGACTGTCAAAGGATGAGGGTCTCTTGATCCAGGAGATTGACTTGGAGGATTGTGAACGGGGGAATCTGGATCTGGACGTTGCAGGAAGTTACTCCAGAAGTGAGTTCAAGTTGACGGTTGATGGTCTTGACTTGAATCCTCCTCCATTCTGAGCATGATATTGGAGGATCCCCCCCCCCCCCAAAAAAAACGCACACTTTTGATGAGCAGACTTGGTCCCTCGGTTATGGGACCTCTTTAGCAGCCCGACTCGACCAAGAGCGCTGGGCTGTGGTACCTTCTTTCCATGCATTTTTAAAAGACTCCTGGACGTTTACCTTGGATGATTTGATCAGAATCTGTCATTGCAGTGACATTGGATCTCAATTCAATCCAACATGGCATTTCTTCTCTAAGACAAGAGACCTTAGACAATCTGATATCCCTTCCAATATACACCCCAAGCCAGCGGACCCAAGGCTCCCAAAGCCGCCGGTCCAAACGACATCTCCAGAATACACCAGATCCACATGGTCCCGTACGCGGGCGCCTTTTTCATCACCGCATAATACGGTTCCCCATTCGTCACGACAATCAAATGCGACCCCAACAAAGCCGCAATCGGCAACAATATCAGAGTCCGAGGCGTAGGCGGGAAGACGAGTCGGAGGAGGAACGAAACCGACAGCTTGTCCCTCGTGAGCGGGAGCACGGAGACGGGCTGCGAGCCCGAAGCTAGAAACCCCAGACTATGGTGTAATCGCAAGGAGACAATGTGGCCGTGGACAAAGTGGACGAGGAAAGTAAGGAGGGGGAAGGTTAGAAAGACGGACTCCTTGATCAGGCCCAGCACGTTCGTAGATTCGGCGTATTGATGCGCGGCGAGGTAGGCGAGGGTCAGATGCAGGGTGGTCAATGGGATTGAAAGGAGGATGGTATCGAGAAGAGGCGGAAGAGATTCATCTTTGCCTTGGATCTCGGATTCGTCGTCTTCATCTTCATCCGGGTCCTCGTTGTCGTCCTCATCATTCTCGACTTTGCTGTCATCCTTTGACGGAGCTGTGCGCTGTCTCTGCGACCGCTGTCCAGCTCCCTTTCTTCGACCGACCAGCAATTCACTCTCGACCTTGCCATCCGCATCCACCAAGTTGCCCGCCTCGTCAACTGTCACGATCCGCGTCCCTGTTGATTTTGATGGTCGTCCATGCTGCGCTCTCGGCGTCGAACCGGCATTCAGCACATCTGCTTGCTTCAGGAGCTCCTTTTGTCGCTTCTCAATGATGTCATACAGAGTCGGCACATTGCTCTTCGAATCCCCGCTGCGATCGGGAAGAGCAAGTGGAATATCTGATACTCTAGACGAGGTGGTCTGTGTACTCTCGGCGGTGGTGGCAGCAGCTGCAGCGGCACGACGCTGCTTTCGATTTCGAGGGGTATCCATCAGGGATTTGGAAAGAGAACAAAAAAGGTTACTGCCGTGGGCGGAAAAAGGGTCAAACTGGGGGAGCAAAAGTTTATAAAAATAACACAAACACTAATTTAAGAGGCTGCATGTGGGGTCGGGTCGGGCGGAATCCGCCGATCGGTGGAAAACGGATTTTTTCTGGATTTTATGTAGATCTTGCTAGATCTGTTGCTTGACTGATTCGTCGTTAATTCGGACACTGAGAAATCTCTTGCAATGATAATATCTTTCATCGGTCTGTATCCCTGAATAGCTCTTTCCGAGACTAGGAAGACAAATTCACTGACTTGGATAACAAAAGAATGAGAGCTGAGGCAATTAAATGAGCATTGAGAAAGGTCAAAATTTCTTACTTGGTGATTATCGTCAGACACGACTAATATCATTCCACAGCATCCACTATCCATTAATATATATAAATCAAAAACCCCAGATTAAAAAACATCCCCGAATACACACTCAGAAGCAGCATTATCAAGAACACATCAACGCCGACATCCTTGTTCGACTCGAACAAACCGCTAATTCACGTTGCTTTTCACCAGCCTCGTTACTGCCCTTTAACCAGCCTGGTAGATGGCAGGACCAGCAACAACGTGGGGGTTGATCTGGCTCAGGTTGAAGGGAGTATACACGGCGTCAGAGTCAGTGATAGCAATGAAGATAGTTCCATTGATGGCGGGATCACCCTGGAAAGTCTCCAAATCAGGCTGGACGGTGTATCCACGACCGGTACCATTGCTGGTACCCTGCTCGGTGACGGTCAGGGGAGAATAGGTCACGTTCAACTGGGAGACCCAGACGACGTACTGGCCAGCGCCGGCCGAGGTGGAGGTGACGTAGGAGTTGTTGGGACCAATCTCCTGCCCGGGCTGTTGCCACTCCAGATAGACCTGGCGGCCAGGGTAGGAGAGAGCACCGGTATCGTGGGTGACACGAGCCCCATCGTTTTGTCCAGTGGCAGGCTGGTTGTTCGTCTTGTTGCCTCGGACAACATTGGCCGCGGGTCCAAGGGTATTGTTCATCGGAGTGGTGCCATTGTTGGCAGTAGCACTGCTGGGCTGGTTAAGAACTTGCAACCCGGGGAAGTTCTGCCAAGCGAGACGAGTCTGACCCTCCGGGCAAGAGGAAATGTATGGGGCCAGCAGAGTCCAGGCCCAAGACTGGGGAATGCCGACCTCGAACCAGACGGGCATGGGGAATAGACCCTGGAACTGACGGAAGATCATCTGTTGACGGGCCTCGGTGGTGATGGAGAGCGTCAACAGGCTGGCAGCCTCGCGGGAATCCAAGTGAGCGAGGAACCCGTAGACACCAGACTCGCCCCAGCGAGTGAGCTTCTGACAGAAGTCCAGGTACTCGGCGACGTTCGTGTAAGGGTAGTTGTAGTTGCACTGCTGAGGCGCCTCGGCGCCGAGCATGTTGCTGATCAAGGTGGCGTGGCCGACCTCTTGCTCCGCCATGAAAGCGATCAGATCACGGTCTGCCTTGCTCAGACCAGCAGCCTGGAAGTCCGCGGCAGAGAACCGTCTCAAGCCATCTTGGAAGAGGTCGAGCTCGATCCATTCCTGGTAAAGAGCAAGGGCCTATACGGTAAACGATTAGCATTGCTGCACATGTCACCAATAGACAGTAAGATCCATACCAGAGACTCATAGTCAAAGTCGCTCTTCGCGTTGTAAACGGGGATGGTTCCGTTGGTACCAAGGCCCCCGGCGGGCACATAAGGCGCAGGCTCGGGGTTGTTCAGGTTTCCATTACTGGGGTAGGTAGTCGCTTCAGGCGACACGCTACCCATGGGAATTCCTGTACCAACAGAGGACGCCGTCACGGCGCCGGTGGTATAAGGAGTGCCGCTGAAAGGAGTGTGCGCAACAGAGCTAGGGTGACTCCGGGTTGGGGGCGCAGACATGGAAGCCGACATGCCCATTGATGAGGACATGCCAGACGATGGAGTACCCGACTGTTGGCGTGCAATAACAACTCCCCGAGGAACAGCCGCCACGAGGGGTGCAAGGCCCACGGCGCCAACGAGTGGGACAGCATTCCACTTCATGATGAGGGTGTAGAGGGGTCAGCCTTATACCACGTGAAATGTTCTCTTACTGGAGAGAAGACAGAAGTGGGCACAAGGTTGAGGAGAAAGAGAGAGATCAGATCAGACCCAGGAAGGACGGGGGAGAATCATTTATTAGTAGTATTTCGGAAATGGTCACAGCTCCAGGTAGTGAGTGGATCAGCTTCCGAACTATCCTGGAAACATCGACGTCGGTGACAACTTGCGTATATACAGTAGGAGCCCAGTCAAGAACATTCCGCATCTGCCTAGGTGCTTGACGGGGGCAAATGATAGGCTGCATCCAGAATCCAGGACTAGCCACGTCGGGGATGCGGCAATAGACTCGTATTCGCGATTTTTTCCCCCGATGTTTATGAAGTCAACGACCTCTGGCCTGTACCCTAACGCGTCCAAGCCCATCTGTAGGGTAATCTGATGAAGTGGAGAACCCTTAAGGAGAACTGAGGTCAGTCATAGGTAACCTGAGAGATGCATGGCTTTTGGCCAGCAGAAGGGAGGCAAAAAATCAAGCGGAACAAGATCCCAACGGTCAACAACCGGACTCTTGGTTGCTTGCGCGGCCTTGAAAGGCGGACAATTCCTTCGTTTCTTGGAGAGTCCTCCTCGATGTTTGCAGTGAACAGCACGCCAGCGCTACAGATGATTGGCAACCCACGTTCATCATGCTGTCATTCATGTCACCCCGTCCCTTCAGCTTCCCACGAGATCCTGATCTGAGCAGGTGGCGAGAGTACTTGAGAAGGAGGGCAAATAGTGAATGCCGCGGATGTCTCGGATCTTGCGGGACACGACGTTGCGTTTTGATAAAATGGAGGTGAGATCTACCGATGGACTGCATACGCTTATGCCGATAGACTCAGGTTTCATTCGGCAATGACTCTGGAGCATCTTCCAAGGCTGCAGCATCTATCGATGGGGCTCCGCCTCATGCGCTAGCATGCCCCAGAGGTGTATCCACCTTTGAAGTTCAGGTCATACAAGAGCCTTTCCGGCGCAAAGGATGGGTCATCATTTTTCTTTTCAGTCAATAGTCCAACATGCAGGGGACGATCGAGTAATCCTCTCCATCAATGGAGTACTGTACTTTCTTTCTGCAATGCAACACGCAGGAATTGTTGAGTAATGATTCATGGTGGAGAAAGATGCCGCGGTGGTGACGTCGAGCTCGAGTGGACCTCCACCCCCGTTCGGGAAGTTTCGAACGGCCATCTATCGAAGATCCCGATGGGAGTCAGGATGCCCTGTCCAAGTGGGCAGTGGGAACCCATCCCGGTCGCTTTTCAAGCATTTAACCTGGCCCCCTTTGGAGAACCTCTCCGTCAATGGCCTCTGCCAAGGTCGATCGTGAAACACATCGTGTCCGATCTTGGATAGGCAGCACGGCTTGCAGGGCCTGACTGGGAACTTTCCCGACCCCCAGATGCACCATCTGCATACTGGATGCGCACCCAATAGGGCAAGATTCCGCATCGAAGATGTGGAGGTCTAGACCAGACGTGGTGGGCTTTGAACATTGGTAAATGGCGGAGAGCTTTGACAGCAGGAGATATGCTCCGTAATCAGATGAGGCTGTAGAATAGCAGCAGCAGCACCAGTAGCAGTAGCAGTCGTAGTAGTAGTCTCATGTGAACACTGGACACTCCTGATTTAGCACGTTGGACCAACCCAGCAGTACCTTACTGGCCGCAAGATCTACTCATCCTGGGGCTGTTACCTTGTCCACGGTCGCTTGCACCATCTTGTTATTACACGACCAGAACCCATGAACTCTGCACTGGTGTGCTCACTGCTCAGTAGCACACTGTCGTCACCATGACAGTAACGGTCGCGGTCAGGCTGGTGGGAAGGTAGGTAACGCGGGAATTGCGCTCAGCCGAGTACAAGACAGCTGGAGATACATAGAGTGTTCACTTCTTTCTCCTTTGTTAGGCCCTCTGGAGCAATCAGGTGACCTGGCAGGAAGGGCACGCATGGAGTAGTAGTACCGAGCATATTGCCGAAATGCCTCGGAGGTTTGTCGGAGGAGCGCCGATCGCACTGAAGGAATCCGGCGCGGATGGGGTAAGAAGATAGAAGGTAGAAGGTCAATGTGGAGGAAGAAGAGCGACGAGAGGTGGGCGCTGGATCGCGGGGTAATTTTTATTCCCAAATCCTCAATCGCAATGTTTGTCGATTCATCTTTATTTCGTAAAGCAACTGAAGGGTGCAGATTCAAATTTCCCAGGACCACTCACTTCTCAGTCTTATTGCGCTGCCGAGTTCATACGCTCCATCATGGCGCATCTTGAAGCATCCAATCTTTTCTCTGTAAAGGAGCGTGTGGTGGTCATTACGGGCGGAGGTAGCGGTAGGTCACCTTCTCATTACAATTAAATGAAGGAGACTAAGATCCTGCTGTGAATGACCTTGTCGAGCTTGTATACTAATCTCCAATCCAAGGTCTTGGCCGGATCATGGCTCGCGCTCTCGCAATCAACGGCGCTTCCAAAGTATTCGTCCTGGGTCGTCGTGAAGATGCGCTCCGCGAGACCGCTGCTCAAGCACCGGAAGGAATCGTCATCCCCGTCAAATGCGACATCACCTCGAAGGAATCATTAGAATCCGCGTACCAGGCCGTCGCGGAACAAACCACTCACGTCGATATCCTGTTCGCCAACGGTGGGATCTTAGGTCCCCTCATGCGCTCGCCCGAGGCTCATGCGGATGGAACTCCACCCTCTCTGACAGAGCTTCGCGATGCGCTTTTCAATGTCCCCATGGAGGAATTTACAAAGGTCCTCAATGTGAACGTCACGGGCACCTATTACACGGTGCTGGCCTTCTTGCCCCTACTCGAGGCGGCCAACAAGAAGCGTCCAGCTCCTCAGGAGGGCGTTCTGACGCCTCCTTCGGCGCAGGTGGTCATTACCAGCTCGATTGCAGGATTTGTGCGCAAAGTGCCCTTCAGCTATGCCTACAATGCGTCCAAGGCAAGCACGAACCAGCTGGTGAAGCTGCTGTCGACCAATCTGGCCGACTACAAGATTCGTGTCAACGGTCTGGTTCCGGGTCTCTATGATTCTGAGATGGCGAACAATATCTTCGTCGCACACGGTCACACCACTGGCGGTGTCTCGGAGGGTTCATTCCCCAAGGAGATGATCCCACTGACTCGCGGTGGCAGCGAGGAGGACTTTGCCGGGTTAATCGTCTGGCTGGCAAGCAACTCTGCCGGCTATGTGAATGGCAACCTGCTCGTCACTGATGGTGGACGCATGAGCGTAGTGCCCAACTCGTACTAAACTCTCAAGAGTCTCCGACATGTGGTTGTATGAGTGGAACGGTTTAGGCGAGAATAGAGATTTGTTTGGGTTGAAAGTTTGCTGAAAATCTTCTATTTCGCCAAACTAACACACTTTCTTGGAATTCAGCAACGCAAGTACATGAATAGATGCCATACGCGAGATCTGCCCGCCGAGGACATCTTCGAAGTGGTACCAATCAATGCCCAAGAACTAAAAGGAACAGAAGTCTCTCCATCGCTCGCTCAATATGTAGCGGTGAGTCGCTGCACGAGGTAGTCTCCGGCCGTGATGCCGGCGTATTTCTTGGACTCATTTATATCTTCGCCGTAGGTGCCGGGTAATGCCTCGATCAGCTTGTTGTTATTGGGATTGCAAAAGTAAGCGATGCTGTATCGCGAGGGATACGTTTCTGACGAATCTTGCTCATCCAGAGCCGCTGGCTTGGGCGGCTCAATCACACGATGACGAGTGCTCTTGATGGTATCGTTCGACCAGCGGGCCAACAGGTCCCCCGCATTGACAACGATCGTGTCAGGGATTGGCGTCGCATCCACAAACGTCCCTTTAGGGCTCCGCACCTGAAGTCCACCATGGCGATCCTGGAACAGCAATGTAATCGATCCGTAATCGCTATGCTCCCCGGCGCGAACTTGGTGGGGATTCTGTTTGAAGACATCCTTGCGGACTGGGGGATAATGCAGAAGCCGCAGATTATTATCGCCCTCGTCAACAAACTCGTCGAAAAAGTGTTCAGGGAGACTCATGCCCAGGGCGATCGCACACATGACCTGTTTGTGCAACTCCTTACACATATCAAAAAAGGACAACATGGTCTTCTTGAACTCTTTGCCTTCCTCGTCCAGATGATCGGGCCATTGATTCGGTAGTCCGTCGACTCCCTCGCGACCGATCTCCATCGTCTCTTTGATGTCCGGGGCGGCGCCCCGCAGTGTCTCCATCTGGCCGGTCTCCTCCACCGTTGCGAGCTTCTCGCGTCCAATGGCAACGTATCCGCGATTGGACTGTGGAGTCGTCCATCCCAAGGCGTCCTTTTGGCTTTGGGGTCGGCGAAAGAAGGTTGCTGATGAAGCAAAGACTCGTGAGACTACCGACGGAGGGATACCATGATCTTTCAGGTAGATGAACCCGGAGGACTTGAAAGCGTTAGTGATGGATAAGGCGACTGCGTGTTTGTCGGATGGGGTTCCAGTGGAGAAGGGGCCGAAATCGATGAGCTGTTCAAGATTCAGAGGATGTTTGAAGTCAGAGAAAGCACGACCCAGAGAAATCTGGGGAATCTGGCGAATATCTTGATCATCCGATGGGAATGAATGACCAATTGTACTGCAGAGACGCGATCAGTACTCCTCAGAACGGCTTACCGGTATCACGAGATCGTCCTTTGATACGGCGTTGGACACCGGGTTGAGCTCTTGTAGATGGCCAGCCATGTCTTCTCGTCTAGTGAGGGACGTGTGAGGTGGTGGGAACAACTCTTCGTGTGAGCCCTCGAAATGCCCGTCGGTGTAGTTCCTGTGATCTGTGAGAGGAGAGAATCTTCTGATAATGGAAGAAGAGAGAGAGGGGGTTGACCCCCAGACGCATGATGATGCACCCCCGGCTCGAATGCAATCCATTGCATGATAAGGCGGGCGTCCAGAGATAAGCTTCAGTATAGACCACGGCTGGTCCCCGGATTCCCTGCATCTCTGCAAGACTGATGATAGGCTGGAGAATATTTGTCGGTGCGCCGTTTGGACCCGGTTGCTCCCCTGCGAGTGATAGGTAATGCAGCAATTCGGCTTATGCGATAACTTAAGAAAACACTGCTATCGCGGACGAGCATTTGATCAGCGGACAGATGTTGGTTGATTGAGACTCAATGGGCACTACAAGTACACTGCGTTTTCAGGCCGTCAGGTTGCCGTGGTACTTGAAGTGCCAACTGAACAGAAGGGTTTGATTCATAGGAGCAGTCAGCTAGTCCTTCGAATACTACTTACTACCAATAGGTACCTTGGGTACTAAGTATGCCAGTCAGTACCTGTGTCACTGCTAAGAACCTCCTTGCTGTTGTACCTGACTACCACCAGGCGATCTTTGGCCTCAATTTCTTACTCCTTAGTCCTTGCTATCGGGCACCGGTAGTGTGGCAGCGGACTATCCTTCACGGAAATTGTGAATTTATCATTGATGATAAACCGCTGATATAATGGGCATATGGAATGCGAAGTCTTTCATGAATCAGAAGAAGGACTGAAGCTATCCAGATTCTACCCTGTGCTGTGTGCACCATCAACATCACCTTGCCAGAGTCCCGAGGCAGGTGTCTGGTACGGGCGGGATCCTGCATGAATCAGGTGCTTACACGGGGACCCGCAAGTACCTGACTTGTCCGTCAGTACTCCAGAGCAACTTCCAGGCTTAACTCCGAGTCTGTGCCGAGGCGGTCCAACAAACTGCCCGACCTCGACCTGCCTGACAAATATTGTTCATTAAGCATCCGTACTTTCGTACGTAGCTCACCCCGCACCAAAGCTTCCCGTCGACTTTCAAGTCCAGATCCACCGACGCAGGTACATATCCTGCCTCCTACCGGATACTCTCTCCTCGTTGCCTATTTGACTCACTTCTTGCAAGTTCACCCACCCTCTTCCTCGCCAATACAATCTCACCAACCATGTCTTACATCGCCGTCGTCGCCTATCCGAATGAGCCGGACACCGAGTTCAACACCGACTACTACCTCAAGAGCCACATGCCCCTGGTGGCCAAAACCTGGGGTCCGCAGGGCTTGAAAAGCTGGAGGGTGAACAAGTATGAGCATGATCTGGCCGGTGCCACCTCCAAGTACTTGATCACGGCCACTTTGATCTGGGAGAGCGAAGAGGCCGCCAAGAAGGCTGTCGCCGGCGAGGGCGCGCCCGTCATTTTTGGCGATATCCCCAACTTTACCAACAAGTCCCCCATCACTCTTGTGGGTAATGAGCTGGCGAGCCAGAACATTTAAGGCGCGGTCTTCCTACAGAGAAAGGATCGACTGCCCATCTCAGACTATTCAACCGGTACGTCCCTGCGTTAGAACCTCACGCGCCCTATGTGCGCTCTGGATGGGTTTTCGCTGATTCGGACCATTAGTTTGGAACGGGATCTCAATCAAATATGTCTGATCAATGAAGAAGTCTCGTGAGGGGCGGAGGAGATGTGAGATATAATCTTGAGAGAATCATATGAACAGATGTATATACTCGTTAGCGCTGAATATTCTCAAGTCTCTCATCACGGCGTGTTCAACATCCCGCAAATCGCTTGAGTAGTTCATTTTGCCTGCCCTCACTGACAGCGAGCATGGCTCGTGGCGGCCACACCAAGGTACCGTACTTATGGCTCTGAAGGTCATACACTAGCCTGCTTCTATACTTCTAGCAAGATAAGCGGATCAAGTAGATTGATTGTGGATCCCACTTGTTCTACCCATTTACCCAAGGCTGAGTGATGGATTCATACGTCTGTTCAAAGACCACTGACTTGTCAGGACACGGGAATGAACCTTCATGTTTGACAGGGAGTACTAAGCAGCAGACAGCGGCTGTGAGACTCCAATAAACACTAGCTTCGAGGTACCTCATGGAAATAGGCGCGGCTGACAGTGATGTTCGGACTTGAAGCTTCAATGCTAATGCGGGTGAGAACGACACCTTCCTCCTCACGAGATAAGCATTGATCTCTTGAGATCAGATCTGGGCTAAGGTAATTTGGGTGTGGCATAATAATACCCGATTGTTTACCTCATTAGTGATACAACGCAATCAGCCCTCGAGCGACAGTCCTGCAGATCAAAGATAAGACCTCACTCGAGACAATTCCCCGCATCGTGCTTTGCTTATCTTTTGCGCCAAGCTTGGATGATCCATGCTGGCAGGCTGGCATCTACACCTGCAGCTGCTCATCCTTTACCCCTCAACCCCTCGATCTCGACTCTCGGTCATTTTCCTTCCCGAAAGCTCGCTCTTCTGATCCAGCAAGCCATTCACTGTATCACGGGTTTCTCATCATGTCAGGTCCACTCGTAGTCGACATCCACACTCATGTTTATCCGCCCGCATACATCGATATGCTTCGCGCCCGCAAGAAGGTGCCGTATATCCACAACCCCTCTGACGGGGGACCACCTCGTCTGATCATCCTCGCATCAGACGACGACTCGAACATTCCCGTCGATCAGCGCGGCCGACCCGTCGATTCATCATACTCGGACATCAAAGTCAAGCTAGACTTTATGAACAAGCACGGAATTGACTGCAGCGTGATTTCTCTCGCGAATCCCTGGCTGGATTTCATCGGGGAAGAGCAAGCCTCGGAATGGGCGCAAAAAATCAACGACGATCTCGAATCAACCTGCGCTCAGTCGAATAGCACAGCGGCGCCATCAGCCCGGCTCCGCCGTCTTTTCGCATTCGGGACTTTACCTCTCGGGGCACCCTCGCCCGCGGCCATTGCCGACGAGCTGCATCGGATCAAGACCCTACCTCATCTTCGCGGCGTGATTATGGGCACCACCGGGCGAAGTCAGGGATTAGATGATCCGAACCTGGACCCCGTGTGGAAGGCATTGGAAGATACTCAATTGATGCTCTTCCTACACCCTCACTACGGTCTACCCGACGAGGCCTTTGGTGGACCCGAGATTGTTCGACGCTACGGGCACGTTCTGCCTTTGGCGCTGGGATTCCCGTTGGAAACCACCATTGCGGTGACGCGCATGTATTTGAGTGGCGTCTTTGATCGGTTCCCGCGTCTTCAGATCCTGCTGGCTCATTCTGGGGGCACACTTCCCTTCTTGGCGGGCCGGATCGAAAGCTGTATTGCTCATGAGCGGACTTTTAAGGTGAATGGTGGGAATGTTCAGGGTCCGCAGAGGGACATCTGGGATGTTTTGAAAACGAATATCTACCTCGATGCTGTGGTGTACGGGACCGCTGGGATGAAAGCAGCGGTAGAGGCTAGTGGAGGGACTACTGATCGTGTGCTGTTTGGTGAGTTTCTGCAGGTGCTTGACACTGTTTTGGGTGATTGTGGACACCCTTTTGGAGAGGCTTTTACATCCAAGAATCACTGCTAATCCAGTCCTTCTTCAGGAACTGATCATCCTTTCTTCCCTCCGCTGAACGAAGAAGACGAGAAGTGGGCCAGTGTAGTGACAAATTACTCAGCGATTGACAAGTCCTTTGAGCAGAATGCCGACGCGATTGCTAGAGTACTCGGAGGAAATGCCATTCGGCTCTTGAAGTTGGCATAAAGTTTATAAAATCGAACGAGCTCTAGCGATATCAAAGTTGACAGCGAGACTGGTAGAACAAGACAATATAAGGTCAGCACATTACAGGGGAGTCAAAGTCCATCGTGGCCACGCGTCAAGGTTTTGTTGCTTGATTTAGCCAAAGACGAACGTACATATCGCGTGATAAGTGTTGAGACAGTCAAAAGCTGGTTATCGTGGTCACAGGTCATTCTCACGCAGTGTCCGTTTCCATCTTGGCAAGGCACTCCCAGCCGATCAAGTGCCAGACATGCTGCACGAACCATTCTTTGAACGTCGAGCTATCATCCTTCGGCATGACATCCTCATTCGGAGGCGGAGTCGATGCACGAGTGAGTCGATTGTGGAAATCCGGTTCTGCTTCGCCAAAGACCGCCGTGAGTAATTGGTTTGTCATCTTGGTCTGCAATTGCTTTCTCATGTCGACTTGCGAACGATTACCGGTAAATCGGTCAGCTGAGAAACAGTTGCCGGTAATTGATATTTTGCGAAGGAAAAGGACGAGCTGTCTCGCTTCGATCTCGGCCCATTCGGGTGTCATTCCGGCTCTTTGCATTTCTTCGAGACCCCGAGGAGGTTTCAAGTCCGGGATGCTAAGATGCGGCAGCGCCATGCCGTCGAAGCTGTAAAAAGCAAGCATCTGTCCGACCCGGTTCACTATAGTATAGAGCATGCCTTCCAAGACTGCTCGACAGGGCTCCTCGCTCAAATCCAGGGATCGAACCAGCGCAGCAAGAAGTCCAGTGAGAACATACTCCGTTCCCGAGCGGTCCTCACTGGGCTCAAAGACATTCTTCGTCTGCTTTTTCTTGGAAGCAGCCGGGCCAGGCATCACCATGTTCACTTTCGCAAGGGCCTTGCAGTATTGGGCGAGCGCGGTGGCGATCGATTCAAAAAGGCACACCATGAAGTAGACAACCTGCTTCCTCGGATCACTGGCGTCGGTGGGCGACTTGGTTTTCACAAGAACCTGCTGTAGTAGAAGCCAGGACATCTCTACTGCCTTGACAACTGCGCTAAGTTTGGGCTCTTTGTATTTCCACGGCTGGGGGTCTCTCAAACTCAGCATGGTCTCGATCTGGGACTGGATGACAGTCAAAACTCCCCTCTCTGCTTGTTTGCAGAGATCTGCAGAGTGTGCCGCGAGCATTTTCATTTTGTCCCGTTTCACCCGCTTGACTTGCAAGGCGCGAGTCAGGATAACCATGTGTCTTAAGAAAGACACCCCTTGAAGACCGTCAGTGGATGCCAATCCATACAGTATTTCTAGGGTCATGACCAAAAATCTCAAGAGCTGAAAGTACCTTTGTAGGTGTGATGAAACCGGATATAGTCGCGCGAGTAGGCATTTGGTTCGTTCTTTTTCGATCTCTTTCTGGCAGTGGTGAGCTCTACTTCAAAATCTTCGATTTCGCGCTTCAAAGATGGTCCAGCAATATTGAGCTTCAGATTCAGCTCTGTATTTTTCTGTTCCAGCTCGAAGATCCGGTTGTGAAGTTTCGTCTGCTCAGTTTCAGATTTCAAAAAAGCGTTGCGCCAGTGAGCAGCACTGTCCCAGAACTTGTCAGAAAGATGTGGTTTGCTGTCGTCGACCTTTTTGACGTTTTCTCGGATTGCAAAGATGTGGTCTGTGATTTCATCGCAATAAGTAAAGACAGCTCGATGTGGTGGGGTTGAGCCAGTGATGAATTAGTACCTTTCACAGTAATGCCAACAGGCTTGAGCTTGACAATTGCCATTGCAAAAGCCAACTCGGCTGTTGGAGGCATCCAAGCTGGGCGTGATCGAGCTTGATCTGCCATACTGGCAGAACTATAGCTGTGATTCATACAGAGAAGCGTATGAGAAGTGAGTGTCAATGGAAGTAGAATAGGGCGTGGAGGAGAAGCCGATGGAAAGTAGATGGTAACGAGACAAGTCCTCTTCGAGGCCTCCTTGGGTCACTTCAGTCGAGTCTGGAGCAAAGTGTCCAAGTCAGGTGAGGAGAGGGGCACCACTCGGTGTGAGCCACCTTTCGTGTATGTCTCCCCATCAGAGCTGTGACATGCGTTGATATTCTTTCCTCCAATTGAACTTGTCAGATTATTCAAACTTGGAAAGAGATGCAGGTGGGTGACTGACTACCTTATTGCCAAAAGGCAACAAGAGTGGCGCGCTGCTTTCGGCGATCAGCTTTTGACTCTTCCTCGAAGAGCCTTTGGAAGATTTCTCTTTTCTCTACTCTCGCCCACTATTTGTACAGATCACTACGAGAATGACACCGAGATGCCTCTCTCTTGGTACCATCTCATGGCCTTCCAGGCTCACACGCGCAATCGACGGAAAGGCAAACCTCACTTTGAGGATCCCGACACATTCGGCCGCAGCGTCATAGACCTTTGTGTCGCAAGTACGGATGATCCAAATTGGCTGACTTGAGGCTTAAACTTCATCGGCGAACGGATGGTGACGCCCCATAAACACTTCAGCCCTATCGTTTGATATCCGCCCGAGCAGTCGCCGCAACTCCGTCCGCTCCGAATAGAGCTCGCCCCACCCAATCCATTTGTTTCCCGCAATTCCATCCTACTTGATCTTCGTTACTGCACAAATCCCCTGATTTGTGCTCTTCGCCGAATCGCCCAAAATGCCAGGAGACGATCTCAAGGCGCACGCCGCCTCCAATCAAGATTTCTACGCGTTGCTCGATTTATCACCTGCGGCGAACGAGTCCGAAATTCGTCGTGCATATCGTCGCACCGCCCTTAAATACCATCCTGATAAGATCGCCAACCCTACCGATGCCGACATCGACAAATTTCACCTTCTACAAATCGCCAACGATGTTCTCTCCGACCCGGCGATCCGTCAGCTCTACGACAATGCGCGCGAGGCGCGCATGCGCAAGCAGCGCGAGCGCGACCAGATGGATGCGGCCAAACGAAAAATGCGCGAAGACCTCGAGGCTCGTGAACGAGCGGGCACAGCTACGGCACAGCAGGGCGTAAAACGATCATGGGGCGTTCCGGGAGGAGAAGAGGATGCCGAAGCGAAACTTCAGCGGGAAATCGAGCGGATTGCTGAAGATGGGCGGCGGCGTCGACGCGAGGCAACGGATAAGATGAAGCGGGATCTGGAAGAAGAGCAGCGAAAATTACAAGCGGAGGAGGAGGAAGCACGTAAAGCTGCAGATCGGAGCAGTCAGCGTGTGGACAGATCACGAGATGGCGGTACGAATGTCCCCGAGCTGGAACGCTCCGTCAAAGTGCGCTGGGTTCGAGAAGGGCAGGGTGCGGATTGGGATGCCGAGTCGCTAAAGTCTCTCTGCGCGCCATTTGGAGCCATAGACGGTGCGTTCGTGATGAAGGATAAACGGGCTCGGGTGGAAGGGAAGAAAGGCAAAGTGACCTATGGTCTGGGTGTGGTCGTCTTCAAGTCGATTGTCAGTACGCAAGCAGCTGTGTTGGACGGCGAAAAGAAAATCTTGCGAAAAGAAGGCGATTGGGCTCTGGTGGACTCAGTCACGTATTCCTCGGGAGCGGCCCCAGATCTTGGGTTCAGCACTGCTGGTCAACCTGAGGTGTCCACAGCCAAGACGACGACAGATGCAACAAACGAACCCTTCAAAACATCAGCCAAGCCGGCTTTCAGCTTCGCCGGTCTCAAGCCTGGAGTCCCGTCCTCTGGAAAGGCGCCTTCGTTTGGATCATTTCCAACTGCTGGTGGCAATGCTCCCAAGGCCTCGTCCTTCAATCCATCTGCGGCGTCGTCGACCCCAAGTCTGCAAGAGATCACAATGATGCGACTCAAGAACGCCCAGCGAGAGAAAGAACGCAAGGCGCTCGAGGAGCAGCTTGTCCGTGAGGACAAGGCCGCTGATGCGGCAGAAGAAGCAAAATCTGCTGGGGTGTAATCAACGTCTATATGCATCATGCACAACTCACTATCCCCTGAAGCGGTATCCCAGAACGCCAATGCTGAAATTTGTTTTCGATATTGTTGACGTTTCTTTTTTTTTCTTTTTTTTACTTGCAAAAGAGATACCCTGGCTACTCGGAATGCCTCGTTTTATGTGGATAGAATTACGTTAGACTATATACACAGCATGATGTCTATTTTTACACTCGTTCCATCTCCCGGCCGATCATGCTCACTCTCGCCGCTGTGCTTCTTCTTCCTCTCCCAGCTGCTCGACAAGAGTTCGAGCTCGTTCGCCCTCAACTTCGCCTGAACGCGCGGACGTCTTCTTGGCGCCGCCGGCCAGAATGAACTCTCGGATCCATGATGGCACAAAGGCCTGCAATTTGACTTCGGAGGGCTGTTCTGACTCGCTTGTCCATGAGACTTTGAACTCTTTGTCGGGAGAATACTGTGACCCTTCGCTAGTAAGCGCGATATCCGTCATCATTTCCAAGCGGCAGAGCGCAAGGCCGATGTTGCCGACGCCGTTCAAGAATTTGCCAGCGCTGCGGCCTCGACGACCATCCGCCTTATTGATATTCGAGCCCTGCGCTGGCACAGGAATCTGTGCCGACGGGTCATATATCGGACTTGTCGCCGAGGGGGCCTCTCCGGTGTAGAGTTGGACTGGAAGGATACGCTTCCGCACCACACCCGTGTGATGCGTGCGAATGGTCAATTCCTGGCCAACGTAGCAGCCCTTCCGAAAGTCAATTGCACGGCCCAGATCCATGTTAGACTCTAACGGCAGGGCTGTTTCACGAATTATCTCGCTCTGCCCTTCTGCTATTCCATGGAGCATTCGCCGTACTGTGTATGAATCCAACTGTACCTCAGATCCGGCAAGTTGTGATTCGTCGGGCAAGTGACTGCGCAGATCGTCGGAGCCAGGGGTTACGAGACGAGAGCCGAATCCGGGAGCTCGTGAGTCGATGCACCCGACCACATCTGGCGATGATGAGAACGGGGAGGCAGTGTCCGCTTCAAGATTGTAAGCCGCCCAGCGTGGTTCGGAGTGATTCCTCCATGAGGACCACACAGTTCGCTCGTCGATTTCAAGCGCGCGCAACTTGAGTTTAGCTCGAAGCTTGTGCTTTTTCAAATGCTTCAGCAAGGTGGGCAGCTCGTTTCGGTCCACTTCGACTAGCCATTCGCGTTCAGTCTGATCTCCGTTCGAGTTCGGGAGCGGGTAGATAAAGACATCGTTCAATATGCGGCCTTGCGAATTCAGAAATGCAGCGTATGTGCCAGTATTACGGACTCTCTTCTTTGGATCATTGGCGATCAGCATGTTCTGGGTGATCAGTCCTTGGAGGTAGGTTGTGCTGTCGAGTCCGGTGATGGAGATGAGTCCTCGGTTTGTGAGCCGGGTGTAGCCGACATCTGGTGGAAGAGGTGCATTGTGAAGCTGGTCTGATCTTCGGACACTTGTCGAGAATAATCTTCTGTAGGCTAGACAACGGCTACAGATCGATGAAGGGTGTTTAATCATCATGGCGAAGACGACTGGGCTTGAAAATGTGTCACTGGCTCGGCATCTCCCCGACGGGCCCGAATATGAAATGACGTTAGGCGGGGAATGTCGGCAAAATAAGGCAGCTTCCGCGCGCTAGGTGGAACAGCAAACGCGAGCCTTCTCGAAGCAGTATCTCCAGATCAATATGGTTATGTTGTTTCTTCTCCCCCACCGCTCACTTCACTTACTATCAAATTAAAAGAAGCTGTGAGTAAGTAACTCGATATTCGATGTACTTCGACTGGTAGGTTTACACGTTTAGCAATTCTTTTGTGAGAAAGGTGGTTTGTCGCAACCTGTAAACTCGTGCGTGTCTGCTCTCAATTGTTGCCCCACCCGCAATTATATGTCTCCACTGGACGAGAGACGTTAGAACTTACCTTATGTACCTATCTCCAAATGCCCGGTGTTGTTGTTGGTGTAGACGGCCGGCGCGCGCGGTTGAAATTAAACTGATTCAGGATGAGACCACGCCCTTACAGGTAAGGTCCCTTTAAAATAGATATATTCAAATACAAACCTTACCCTCAACATAAACACGAACCCCATCCGGTTGTCATGCTACATGGTATATAGTATATAGTATACAGTATATACTATATACAACGCCCGAAACCTCACGCCCTCGCAAAGGTCAATGTAACTAGAAGGGTGTTTTTTGGTGGATTGGTCAGGTATGCGCTAAATGGGCTGTCAACTAACATGCAACGTCTGCTGGACGATCGTTGTGATAACGCAGAGACCAATGGCAACTGACAAGAGCATGGACTGATAAGTAGATCGAATCAGCTGAGGTAAATTTCAATCCTGATGCACGAAAACCTCGGTACCGAAATGATCTAAGATCAAACAGGGGGCGTTAACCCAAACCGGGAAGCCTTCAGGGTAATGACTGCATAGGACTTTCATATGGCATCCGAGGAGCCTGCGAGCCTTGCGCTATCCGACTGGCGGGCCTGAGATCAGCCTGAATATCGAGCTGTCGTTTCCGTTTCTTCACCCTCATCAAATCCGTCTGCGGAGGCGTTGGCACATGATTGTGTTCACCATTCCTGATTCGCAACTCCCAATACACCAAAGGGACAGTATCTGGCAAGGATGGAAGCTCTGGTCTGTTCGGGGGTAGTGGTGGTGGTCCGGTCCGTTTTCTCAACTGAAGCGCAAACTTGCAATTAGTTCCTTTTGTTTTCCGGGACCGGACATGCTCCGGATCAGGCCAACAAGAGCAGACGAAGTCGGATTTCATGGTGTCAGATCTCTTGACGGTTAGGCTGTACCCGTGGCGCGCAGCAAATGCGATAACAGCTTGGTGTCCAGCTTCGCGCGACACATAAATGGCTGGTGGCGGTGCGGGAGGTGGGCCGGGACGCAATGCTGGGGACGCAGCGTCGCTTTCACCCTTTTCTTCTGCATCGTCCTCCATATCACGTGCTTCTGTGTTATTCGAGGGGAGTGGCGGACTAGGGGAAGATTGCAGCGGTCCCGTCGAAGTAGGAACGGTGCCTTGCATGGACCTAGAAAGGGCGTTTTCCATGGGTTCAGTGCCATTGCCATGCGGAAGCATAGCCGCCAGCAAATGACCGTGAGCAATCTCGGGAGCGACTGCTGGCGAGTACGCAGGAGGCATGACGTGCCGCGAACGTCCATGATTGTGAGTACCATTCGCAATCCTCAGACTCCAAACGCAGGCCAGCATAGTCCCCTCGGGGACAAGGTGCTTTGCCTCTGGCTCTTTCAATCGCTTTCGCAGCTGGAGCCGAAAGGGACAGCCGTTGGCCATTTTACTTCGATCCCCATTTTCTCTCGTCGCGGATTCCCTTGCTTTGGACTTGGGCTCGGGCCAGCGGGCGCAGAGAATGTCAACCTTGACCTGATCTGAGCGTCGGACAGTCAGGACATATCCATGGTGGGCGGCGAAAGCCTTAATATCCCGCTGGGCATCTTCGCGAGTATCATACAGTCGAACGGGAGGCGCTGGGGGTGAAGGCTCGCAATCGGCTGCGATGTCGAGAATTTCCTCTTCCACACCAGGATCGCAATGTGGAATGGAACGAACGACTTGAAGAATGCGATCCACCACTTGCTTGCTGTAGAGCTGTGGGAGTGGGGCCTCCTCGGCGGGATTCAAGGTTGTCGTCATTCCCGCTCGTTTAGTGCCGGACAGCGTCGGGGAGGGGGTGGGGTGCTCGGGTGTTCGGGATGAGGTTCGGGAGGGCGTTGAGGGAGGGCATTTAAGCGTGTGACCTGACGGAAGAGCGCGGGTTGCGAAACCTGAACGGCAGTCTAGACACGTGATATTCAACCACTAGATAATAGAGAGTATATAATGATACAGTACCTAGTACCTGTGTACGCGAAGGGCCTGTGATCTTGGGTTGATTGTGTTCTTCCCGAATATTGTTAAACGCGTCGCTTTAGCATATTCCAAGACGATCTGGCCGAGTGGTCTAAGGCGCTTGACTAGAATCCTGAATGCTCGGGCTTGAAATCAAGTCTCTTCGGAGGCGGCGGTTCGAATCCGCCGGTCGTCGAGCATTTTTGAATTTTTCCCCCATCAAGTGGCAGATTTTCCAGAGCTTCATAATATCAAAATCAAAGCCCTTCTCATATCACATGACAGTTTGGCCGAGTGGTCTAAGGCGCTTGACTAGAATCCTGAACGCTCAGGCCTGATATCAAGTCTCTTCGGAGGCGGCGGTTCAAATCCGCCAGCTGTCGATTTTTGCTTTTGTTCATTATTCAGAGAGCTATCTATCTATGAAGCCGTTGCCAATGAAAGATGAATAGATGAATTTTTGCTGTTGCCCGTCTGTGTCCAATCTACTGAGGCGATCGATCGATGGCTTCTATCGTGAATCCCAGGACCAGAGATGATTTCCTCTTCGGCGTTCGCGTTCAAGGAAAGTACGAATTCTTCTCCTCTTGGCTATGTATGTGAGTGAACCATCCGCGTCGGTAATTTGTGACGACGATAGATTGACTGACCCCAATCGCCAGCAGTAGGGGTGCAGTTCACATAACGGTACAGTCTGGATACGAAGGTGACCGAAATTGGAAGGGCATTGACGGATGCCAAAGGTGCACGCTGGCCTAGCCCTGGCCTGTATGAGCATAAGCAGCCATGCCGAATGAAAATCCCAAATCAATGTCAGCACTACAGTCAGTCCTACAAGTTCAGAGGCAAATGTGCAATATAAATAATTTTTGGCATGTATTTAATTTGCCAAGTCATCCGGCGACGCCGATGACACAGACCGGTGTGGCCAATAACCAAGTAAACATAGAACTATGTACTTCAATGCTTGCTGCTCTCCTTAGCGAGACCAGGCATTGAAAAGGACAGCGCAAGCCTTCCTGGCCAAGGATCACCTGACCTATTTGGTGACGCCTTGCAAATAGCTGAGCAAGAATGCCTTGTTGCTGGGTGAAGAGACCCGGTTACCGGAGGTTGAGGGCTCTTCGATCCCCAGAGGAGTCCCATGACGGGAGATTGACCCACCGCTGCCAGCGAGGTGCATTGATGAAAGGGGGCTGACAATGCCCGAGACATTGGCCGGCTGCGAGGGGAAGGATGTAGACTCAAGCTCTACAGCTGACCCCATTGATGGAGACCCATGGGGTTTACTGAACAGAGACAGGAGTGCCTCCTTTTGCGCGTGGGTCTGGCTTGGACGGCGATCCATGTTCGCTGGTGGCACTAGCCCAGCCGAGTCTTGTACAACGCCCAGACTTGACCTGCGATCTATGTTATGCGCATAGGGGCCGGCTGACGACACATCGTGAAACCCATTCTTGTCAGAACGACGCAAAATCTGGGGCTGAAAAGGCTTCGGAGGTGCCGGAGCCGACGGCTGGACCGTCTGAGGTAGCGAAGGCTGGCCTGTTGAAATCGTTGAAACTGTAGCCGCTGCAGTTGGGTTGTCCCGCTTGTCGCTCTGAGGCCTTGGCAAGATAGTGATGGGAGAGGAAAGCTGTGCTGAGGCGCGGGGTTGATCACGACGACCGGAACCGCTCCTGCGCGTTGAGCCTCCATTTGGCGATCTCTTTGACCCTGATCGGGAAGACTTCTCCGATTGCGGGTTGCCAGAACCTGCATGAGGGTTCACGGATGCTTGGACGACATTCGTGGATGGCCCTGACCTCACACTTCCCCGAGGCTGTCGATTCTCTGGCTGCGGCGGCGGCCGTTGCAGAATTTGCATTTGCGATGGTGGCGCGGTCTTGACTGAGTGGCCAGACAATTCTGCAGGCTGAGGTGCCAAAGAATTCTTTGCACCCTTGAAGAGATTCAACAGCCCGTCTTGATGAAGGGGAGTCTTACGCTCCTGCGTAGCATGTGAGACAGTTGCTGGCCCAGACATGTCCGCGGACCTGCCAGCTGGGGTTGTGAATGCCGCTTGAGGAGTTTTGCTGCCATCCTTGAAGAACCCGAGAAGTGCGAGCGAATGGCTTGTAAGCTTAGGTGGGGGAAGTTCGCTAGCTGGTGGCACGGCTGCACCGGGACCACGAGAAGGCTTTGTCTTTTCAGAAAATTGAGGATCGCCTGTTCTTTGGAATGGGGCCACGGCAGGCTTTGAAGGCGCAGCGGTGGGTTGTTGTAAGGGTTGTTCATGGCGCGAAGCCATGCTCGAATACGCAGGCGACCCGAAACCTTGAGGCAACCCGGACACAGGGGGGAATTGGTGCTGATTAACATGCGACTGACCCTGATTAGGCGATGATTGATATTCTGGGAGATGTTGTCCACCTGGTCGCTGCATAAAACCTGAAGGCGCCAAATGTTGCTGCTGTTGAGATAAGCCAGGGAAAAAATTGGTCGCGATGCGCGGATCTTGATTTAAAGAAGAATTGACCAGGCCAGGAGCTTGAGAGAGTCCATGTTCGTGTACATTTGGAGCAGGAGAGCGCTGAGTGCCTGTCCGAAGGAGAGCTAGGAGCGCATCTGCCTTGTTCTGATCAACAACGCTAGCGGGCAAAGCTGAAGTTGAGGTTTGCGCTGGAAGTGTCTCGGGCTGTGCTTCAGCGATCTTTAGCAGCTGCTTTATGTGGGCAGAGGCATCTGGGGTAGACGCTGCTGTGCCGACTTCTGGGAGGTTGCCCATAGCGCTGCCATGGGTCCCGATTCCGGCGTTGTTGGTGCTCTCGTCCATTGATGCATATTCCCCGGCGTGCACAGCGGACTTGACGCCTGACTGATCCTTGGCTGCAAGTCGCTTCTGTTGAGCGATCCATTTCTTCAGGGGATGCAAGAAAGGCGCCACCATGTAGAACTTATTGGCATTCGCGACAGCCATGCCCTCGTCCAGGTGTTTGTTCTTTCTCAGCGTTGGCAGCTCCGACAGCTTGTACCATTCGATCTTGCTGATTTCTTTGCGAGTACGAGGTTCAAAATGCGTGTCGCGAGGGACACCTGGAAAGACGAAGAGTCGCATGTGCTGCTCCCGCATGGTGACTTCAATGGACTTGACCGAATCTTCTGACTTGATCAAGTTGGCTGCACGAACGTCGAAGCCAGTCTCTTCGTAGACCTCACGGATTGCGCAGTCCAGGTCTGGCTCGCCCTTGTTGATCTTGCCTCGTGGGAAGCTCCAGTTCGCACCCTTTTTCCAGCCCTTGACCAGGACAACAGAGTCCATCTCTTCATTAAGGAGAATTGCGCCACGTACAGGGACTCTGGTCTTGTAGGCCAGAAACTCAGAGAATGCGGCCATGTGATGGTAGCGCGACCATTGAGACATGAGTGGACAGTGTTGAAAGATACGAAGACTGAAGGCCTTGAGAGAGAGTGAGGGTAACGCTGGATCGAGGGGCCGAATGAAATCCTCATAAAACCATTGCGCTTCTTCGACTTGGAAACAGATTCGTTCCACAGATTCAAGCTCTTCGTGGGGTAAGTTGATGATGAAGCGCACACATAAATCATCCAGCCCTGAATCAAGTCGAAACGATAGGTGATTAGAATGGCTCAACTGTAACAAGTATCAGGAAAGGCATGAGGGACCCACAATCTTCTAGTTGCATCTTTGAATCGGTCATGATGGGCAACGAAGCTTCGCATTTCCACGCGGACAACCAAAACAAGACGCTTGTTGAAGCCGCAAGACGCGACAGGGTTCGGTTCGGAGAGGGGGGCTTGCAGAATAAGCGCCGCGCTCCAAATAGCTTAAGATAATGAGAAAGAGAACTGGATAGATGTTGAACGTAATTCGCAAGGGGTGGAAATGACAAGGAAACCCAATCGAAATAGGTGAAGAAAAGTGAGGTTCATCCAAGCTCAGGCGCAAGACGATACAGCGGAGCTGCCCAAATGCAGCCGGGCCCAGGCGGTCGAGAAGGTGGTGACGATCAGCTGTCTCAGGCAGAAAAGCGCTCGGGCCAGCTTTGACGATAAGTCAGGATTTCTTTGATAAGGATAATATTGATAAGACTAGACTATGTCCAGCGGGGGTTTGGGTGGAAGACGGGCTGGGAAGATGGTCGCAAGAGGACGGGAGAGTGTGGCGTTGCAACGCCGTGGCGCTGTGGCTCGACATGCGCCACAAAAGATCGGCGGCAGGTGTTCAGGCTTGGAAGAGTTGGCCCAATCGAGTGGGCTGCGGAATGACGTTGTGCCAGAGCAGCCAGACTGCCAGCAAACAAAGCGGCTGGGCTGATCTTCGACCTCTCTGACGCCGCTGATTTAAATCTCAGGCTCTATCCCCTCAAAATCATCGGACACCTTTGAAGAAGCTACGCTTGTCTAATTTTCTTTTCACTCTCTCAACTGATTGGTTCTCACGGTCTGCTCGCCCTTGATACCCAGTTGGTGGCAGACCTCCCCGTACGACACAACCAGGAGCTGTACTAGACCGCACAAAACCACAGTACCGGTTATTTTTCGAATAGCAGGACATAATGTCTGGCTTGCTCTGGTCTGTCGTCGGCAAGAGGGTTCTCGCCGAGTCTGCGAGAAATCACTTTGGTACCGAGGTAAGTTTGAATGTATTATACTTTATTTGCCCAAGGGACGCCCATGCGAGCAAATCGAACTAATGATGCTTGACGCCGTCACAGGACCCTTATTTTGAAGAAGTCCCAGCTTCGCGCCTTGGCCAAGCTTTGGGCAAGAAAACCCAGAAGCGTCGCAAGGCGATACCTCCTGGCTTATCGGAGAAAGATGGCAAGATCCTCACTCAAGTCAAGCGGCGAGCGTACCGACTCGATTATGCTTTGTTCAACCTATGCGGAATACGATTTGGGTGGGGCAGTGTGATTGGTCTCGTCCCCTTGTGAGTGTGTCCTGAAACCCGAAATTAGACTTGCTGGCTGTCCATGCTTCGATCACACGAGACTTTGCTGATAAGAGTGCTGGGTTATGACAGTGTCGGAGACGCCGCAGACGCCGCGCTGGCTTTGATGGTGGTAAAATCATGTGAAGGAATCGATGGTGGTCTTCCGCAGCGCTTGCGTATGATGATGATGATCAATGTGATGATCGACTTCGTTATTGGCCTGGTTCCCTTCATCGGTGATGTGGCAGACGCCGTGTACAAATGTAACACTCGAAATGCTGTCTTGCTTGAAAAGCATCTCCGCGAGAAGGGCGCAAAAACGATCAAAGCACATGTCCCACGAGAGAACCTGCCAGCCGCTGGTGGAAGACCTGAAGCGCGGGTGATTGACCACAGTCTTCCAGATGAGTGGGATAGGCAGGAAAGTGGAACTGTGGAAGAGTTGCCGCCACAGTACACTGAGCAGACCATGTCTGGGACACAAGCAGCAGTGAATGCTCCGCAACAACCTGCTAGGCCTGCGCGGGTGAAGAAAGATCGTGATGGAGGACGCTCCAAGAAGTGGTTTGGTGGCTCACGGGAACCGGATTCTGACCTTGAGCGTGGAAGATAGGTCACGTCGTCTTATGTTGGGATTTGAACACGTTCAGTGAAAAATGATCTGCTCGGTTGAGGGGGCGAATTGAATATCTGGTGATGTGTTTCTTGATATCGGACCGACTTGGCTCGCATGATGTACTTAATTTGTTCGGAAATTTATTTGATCGATGACTCTGGTCGGGACCGCATGCAACCATAGCAAAATTTGGCGCTGTAATTATCGCTTGACTGATTTGCAACAGTAACACCCGAATTGCCCTTGACGTTCCCGACCAGTCCTCCGCACAGCGGACACGAGGGATCGTCAGAGCCAATAGTTGACTGCAGCTTGTTTGCAGTTCTCGAGACATTCGCCATCACACCTCGATACTTTTCGCCTTGCGTCCGTACGTAGCGCATCATGAGATCGTCGATGGAGAGATTTTTGGTCAAGACATCCTCTGAAATAGGCGCATCAGGTACCACGAGACCCGAAAGTTCCTCACAAACGCTCAAGTACTGCTCCAATTCAGGCTTCGAAAGATCACGCAATGGGAAGTCAAAGTTGACGCCCCACGGTGACATGCCGTCAGACACAGACCAAGTCAAAGAAGCACCACGACCCTTGGCGACACTTGCTAATGTTTTCGCGGCGAGACGAGTGTCCGAGTCGCCCCAGATGACAGCCTCACAATTCAGACTCTTTGCATATTCAACAACCAGACGAGTCAGAAGCACTGAGTCCAAGTCACTCCTGGATGTAGGACTTGAGATCGTTGTACGGAAAGCCGTAAGACGATCCTCGTTTGTCGCCTGCTCCTGGTCGACAAAATTCTGATTGGCATATTCCGCAATGATCTCCCCCATTTCTGACACGTACTCGAAGACGCTGTGCAGTGGCAATTTCGTGAAGGAGAGTCTGGAGAAAGCCTTGCTGACTGCATCGTATACATCGTCATTAGCACCGCCTTGTGCATCAACAACGAGCACGTGTACCTCGAAGCCAACGTTGACAAAGGTCTTGGCAAACTGGCGCCCGATATCCTCATTAATTATTTGTAACAAAACCGAGGATGATATGCCGAGGGACAGGGGAAGCAAGAGCTTGGGTGCCTTCCCATTCGATTTTTTCATTTGCTTAAACTTCGACATGCGCATGGCGACCTTGTGGGACAGAAATCGCTTGAAGCAAGCCCTATAAAAAGTCTCTCAGTACTTTGCTGGTAAGGTACAATCACATCAGGCGTGGCGGGGTTGTGATTTGATTTGACTTACCCACAATAATGCCTATGCCGGGTGTGTAGGATGGCATCTGCATCTTTGCAGTCCATACAAATCTTTTGCGACTCTTTAGCGGGCATTGTTGCGAATGAGCTTCCTTAGTCGGGAGACAGATCAAGTCAGTTGGTCGAAAGTAGTGTACAAGAAGCGAAGAAAAAGGTATTCGCTCTCAATAAGTGGCGTACTCGCGAGCCGGTCTTCCTCAACAAGTCAAGTTGCTAGCGACAGTGAGGAAATGCGATCAAGATGCTTGATCATCCCGCAGTGGGCCATTGCTGAATGCCACCCATCGGCTCTGGCTTAGGTAAGATTCCATGTGCGGAACCTGGAAAGCTGGGCGTTCCGCCCCGGTTTGTTCAGGCCACGCAAGTGCAGCGCGGCGGTTCCGGGAGAGCTTCTGTGGATCTACTTTGAGAGACTACCTTTCCTTCCAGCCATCCATCCCCCAACCGACCTTTGAATGCGGCGCAACTTTATATCAGTCTGAATACCCAATAGCGGAGCCTCGAGAGCCTCTTGTCTTCTTTTTGGTCTCCTCACAATGAAGGGCTGGCTTCGAACCCTCAGCCTCACGGCTTTGCTCGCGGGATCCGCGCTGGCCAACGAAGTTGAAATTGTAAGATAGGCCAACGTCGTCGCCTTGCATTTCTTCGGTGCTAACGACGCGGTACTCCAGAAATCTGACGCAGCGCATCGCCAACAATGCTCGGGCATGTACGGTCGAAAGAGCTGGGGGGGCAATGTCGACCCCTTTATCTTGGTCAAATTCTCCAAGACAGACAAGCAGGAAGGCGATCCGCTCGCCAGTTTGGTCATCTTCGAGTGGAAAGACGAGGAATTAATTGGCCGATATCGCTCTACGGATGCTGAGGTTTGTTGACGCATACGCGTGGACTGAATCCCAAGCTAATACGGGGTGTACCAGGTCAAGGATACAATTTGCGACGAGGCGGCTGTTGATGCGAAGCTGTGCACGAAAGAGGAGGTCGGATCTTTTATCCTCACCCAAAATGCTACTGATGTATCCAAGAGCCCGATCATTTCCAAAGCCATTCACCTGAATAACCCGGACGCCATAAAATACCCAGTACCTAAGACTGGATTCTACTGTGTAAGCACATACGCTTACTCAGGAGAGGATTATAATGGAGTGATCACCTTCCGCAATTCGTATGGTGAACTTCCCGCGGCACAAATCGCTAAGCTCCCGTTCTACGGAGCCTTGACTATTGTCTACGCTGTGGTTGGAATGTACGCGATGACTCGGGATGATCTTCGACCTTGGTTGAACTATGCTGACTCTAAATCAGTTTCTGGGCTTTCCTATATGTCCAAAATCGTCATGATATCTGTAAGTAGTTCAATCTTGTCTTTCACCGAAGACAATATGCTGACTATGAACAGTGCCGGTTCAGAATTACATCACCGCTATCCTTGTTTTCCTGATCGTCGAGCAGCTAATGACTTGGGGTTTCTACGGTATGTTTCTGTCCATTGTCAAAGGTGAAATTATGGGACCTGATACTCATCTTCCATCTCAGACTATCAAAATCGGCATGGACTGAATACCATGGGCAAGGCATTGATGATCATTGTGGCGATTCTCAACGCTGGTCGCAATGCTTTCTCTTTCTTTTTGCTTCTCATCGTCTGCATGGGCTACGGCGTTGTTAAGCCTTCCCTGGGTCGGACAATGATCTACGTCCGAATTCTGGCCATTGGACATTTCATTTTCGCCATGGGCTACTCGATCGCCAGTTTGACAATTACGCCAGAGACTGCTGGGCCTCTTGTTCTGCTCATCGTCCTGCCTTTGGCCGGCACCTTGACGGCATTCTACGTGTGGACTCTGAACTCCCTCAATGCCACCATGAAAGATCTTATCGATCGAAAGCAAAAGACTAAAGCTTTGATGTATAAGAAGCTTTGGTGGTGCATCCTTGGCAGCATCATCGTCATTTTCGGCTTCTTCTTCATTAACTCGTTTGACTTTGCGGGCCACAGCGACGCTGACTTTGTGCCCGATCATTGGAAGACTCGATGGTTCGTCCTTGACGGTTGGTTGAACCTCGTCTACTTCTTCGATATTGTGTTCATCGCTTATCTCTGGCGACCAACTGCGAACAACCGGCGCTTCGCCATGAGTGATGAAGTATGACATCTCTATTCCTGTAACAGCGATAAACTTTGGTTGTGATTGTAATACTGACTCGGTCTTCTAGCTTGCCCAAGATGACGATGGATTCGAAATCCGCTCTTTCGGTAGTGGTCTGGACGAGGAGGATCCCGCGGACGCACCACCGGAGTATCCTGGCAGCTCTGCTGCCGCTGGTCACCGAGACCTCTCCCCCGTGCCTCCAAAGCCGGTTTCAGCTTCAAACCAACGTACTTCTCTCGATGATGAGACAATCTTTGCCGTCGGCGAAGACGGAGACAAGTGGTCCGACGACGAGTCGCCCCGAAACTCCAGCGAGAGGCAGAGACTCACTCATTAGATGTGGCCAAGTCTTAGCCCGTATTTGCCGCCCCTGTTCTTTGCTTTCTTTCAGATAGAGTGAATGAGTATATCACGTCCGTTTTGCCACAGGGCAGAAATTGCAGGCTACCCGATGGTCTTATGAGTTTGATGCATGTTGCGGCGTTGGTTTCTTCCGAGATGTTGTTTTTACGCCAGCAATTCGACACGGACAGTCGTCCTCCCAATTGGCCTTGGCCTTGTAGGCTGGTCTTTCTATAGCCCCGTTCTAATAGCACACCTTACGAGACACTGGTTTTGGCTGTAATCACTGGGCTGTTGTTCTGCAGCTAATATGCGCGCACAAATGTAGCCCTGCACAACTTAGCAGCGTGAGCTCACGAATGTGGGTTGATTACCATATAAGAAGTACGGCCGCGACCGCGCGGGCCTTCCGATAGGAAACGATATCCCTACAGCGCGTTCCCAAAGTGTGGAGAAGGGTATTTCGTATAGCTTCGCCGCTACGCGCAGAGATTTGATTCGACCCTTTTCAATATCCTCAAGAGCTAATAGAACCTTGCCCTCTTGGTTAGCTGCTTTTACCAGGATTCAGAGCGTTTTGGTGGCATAATTCCTCGTTGAGGCGGAGCGTGTAGAGAGGGAGATGCGATTTTGGGTGGGTCACCGGCTTAACCGGGAATTACCTTAGAAAGATTTAACCCGATCGCGTCGTTCTTGACATCCATCCAGAATCTTGGAGCTTGTACTGACTCAGTCGGACTGTCGAGCGAACCCGCCAGAAGCCCATCGACTCGACCAAGGCGGGTCTCGTCAGTGCGGCTTGACTCATAGAAAAAGACTCGTGCAAGGTATTTTGGGTACCCAACCACATCAATTCGAAAAGCAAGCCGTAGAGACTAGAGACTCGAGACACCCCCAACAAAAAAGACTATCAGGTTAAACTCGGCCATACTAGTCTTGATGCTCAAGTGACTCTGCTGCTTTGGTTGCTGTTAGTAGTGATCAACAAGTCGCTCCCTTTCACGCCGCAATTGACGAGCCTTTGCGGGCATTGAGAGCAAGAATAGTCATTCTGTGTTGATCCCGCCTATTTCTCCGAAGAACATCAAAGTAATCAAATTGCTCACCCGCCACTCGAAATTCTTCCAGAACCTCCAACACTTCGGGCTGTACCCGGCATTCTAGATTCTTCTTACCCTTTCGGACATTCCCCCAAGCCCTTCGTCGAGGGAGCTAGAAGTGAGACTGCTGTGATTGTACCTCGCAGATAGAAACACCTGACGAAAGATGACACACGCTCCTGCCGACTTGGAAGCTCGCAGCTCCCCATCGGAGCAAACCGTGCTCTCTGCTCTGAAGAAATACATACCATCTCCAGTCCCGCCAAGCTTGAAAGTCTCGGAGCAACTGCATGAGCAATGTCTCGCTCTTCTCTCCGAAGTCGACCACCTGCAAGGCCTTCTTCAGCAGACCCTGCGCAATCCACAACTTGTCGAGGTCCGCCAATTCCGATCCAATGTGATTGCGGAACTGAAGATGCTGCAAAAGCTTGAACAGCGCTTTCAAAGTCATCCGGAGACGACCGCCAATTCAAAGCGGAGCAAAGTGCAGAACGGCAAGAGTCGGGCTTCCGATGCAGAGAGCGATGGGGATGAGGCAGCCAATGAAGCAGAAGAAGATGATGATGAATCGACTGTGGAAATGCGACTTATGCACGCGTTACGGTCTTCCAATTTACCCTTCTACCAGGCAGTTTGGAGCATTGCGAAGGATTCTTGCCGTGGATTGTCGGCGTTGGGGAAACGGTTTTATTGGGATGCCCCAGTCAAGCGGCGCGAGAAAGAGCCAAAGGTCGTTGCGAAACAAGGCGGTGGAGGCAAGCAGCCCAACAAGGACAAGCGCAAAAGCGTCTTTGTAGATATAGTGGCAGACGATGGAGAAGAATGGGTCAAAGTTTCAACCATGTCGGAAAGCAGATTACTATTTGAGATGGCTAAAAAAGGCTGGGAGCGTGACTCCGAGGACGAATACTTCTCCGATGCCGGGAGTGAAGTAAAACCACGACGAACAGTGCTACGGAATTTTGAAGGCTCGGATGACGACGCGGATGACGACGAAGATGAGCTGGAACTCATCAAACTGGCGAGAGATTTGCGAAAAGCGGCTGATGCCACGAGACTACGGTACAAACATCCACGGCTACGAGTCGTGCTCTCTAAGATTCAAGAAGGGAATGTTCCTGAGATTGATGATCTTCTTTGCGAGATGCGCAGCTATGGAGTCAAGGTCGTGTGCCAGGATGCGCTGTCAGAAATATCACACGGGAATTCTGATCTCTCTCACCTGTTGCCTCGCCCATTTAAGCGTTTCACCGAGACTCTGAATGTGGATTGTACTCTGCTTCTCGCACTCGTGTCCGACCTTTCTCATGCAAAGGAGATCGAAGTCTCACCCAGCTTCCATAGAGCGATCCTCCGCCAAATTGAGGTTGAGAAGCAGCAGCCGTTGCTCCCGACTGAGCTCTGGCCCGCCATGGGGGGCCACGAATTGATCTGCACCATCGAAGCAGGGGTTCGTATGCGCGAAATTGTGCAGCTTATAGGGACGGAGACCGAGAAAGAGAGGACGAAAATTATGATGGGAGATGCGCCATACACCCATATCGACCGTGTATCAGCCATTGAGAAATTCCAAGCCCTGTCGGATTGGCAAGTACCCGCCAATTGGAAGATTCCCATCAAAGTCGTGGATGCACAGCCAGCCATCACCGCAGCTGAAATTGAGGGCACATTGCCGTCCTTGGCGAAGCAAGTTGCAGAGGGATTGTCAGATATCAATCACAGCGTGTTCATGTATGGATGGGCGACGGGGATGACAACAATTTCCAGCAATCGCACGATTGATAAACAGATCGAGGCCACAGTGGAAAAGAACCGGGGCACGGATGAAACCCTCGAAGGCCCTATGGTCTGGATATGTGATACCGCCCGGAGTTTAGCCGGCAAAGAAAAAGATCGACGACCATAGACGAGCGAGACGAGACGGGCATTGCCAAGTGTTGCTGAGGCTGTCCACGCTGGAGACCCTGTCTCTTCAGTCGAATCAGGGGGACCAGTCACTGCAGAATCTGACCATTCTGCAAAGGCGACAAAACGTTTCAAAAAAAGCTCTTCAGTCCATCAAGATCAGATCAATGTTGAACCGCACAATAAATAAAGGCGCATGTTCAAAACTAAGAATAGTGAGATCAAACCGCTTCAGAAGGTATCGATACTGAGGCGACAAGGCTACTTGTCCGACGGCTTGGAAGGCTCATCGGGCTGCCAGAACACGATGTCTTTGTCGGCACTTGCGATCATGTGATAGCGGGGATTGTATTCAATCAGCGCAGTTCGGCCTTGGTGGGACAATCTGGTCGCGGGTTGTAGCGACACATTTGACTGCCGTGCTTCTCGGATGTCATTGAGATCCCAGACAAGCACATCCTGCTGGTCCCCATTACCTCCGACAACAAATCGTCCATCGGTTGTAAAGCAGACATCACCTTGACCCAAGGGCTTACCGGTACTTGACACAGGCGCAGCTCGACCAGGCGATCCACTCTTTCCAGTCAAAAAAGCCTTGATCGTTCCATCAAATGCGTCCAGTATGAAGTGTCCATGGTGATCAGTTCCAAGCATCAGGTATTTTCCATCATTGGAGAATTCCAGTCTGGTCCAAGCACGCCCACGGGTCGAAGGGGTGTACATCTCTTCGTATGGAGTAAGGTCGAAGGTGGAAAAGGGCGCTTTGTCGTAGTTTCGGAAGTCATAGAGAAGAATCGACGCCGTCGCCTGTGAGGCAACGGCGATGACCGAGGCAGATGGGTCGAACGCCACAAGGTAAGGAGTTGCCAACTTCAATTTGCCTTGAGGATTTCGAGAGCCAAGGTCCCAGACGGTGACTGTGTCGTCTTTGGAGCAGGAGACGAAGGCATCGCTGCCTGGAGACATTGCCAAGCATGTTACCTTGTCAGTGTGACCCGAAAAGTAGCGCACGTATCCTTCGTTGTGGAGATCGAGTAGACGAAGAGAATCTTGTGAACAATGTCAGTCCCGTACACATAGACGTTTCGACAAATGCTCGAGCTCACTCACGATCAACCTTGGTACTGGCATGTAGCACTTGACGAGAGTGGTGAGTGAAGCGTGCAAGATGAACACCGTATTTCTTGCTGGGAACCGATTTGGTAGATTTGCCTTCTTTGACGTCGAAGATCTGAATGGTCTCATCATCACCCGCGGCGACGACGAATTCACCCTGGTCATCAAAATCCAAGGAGGTTGTGTAGTGCGAGGACGATTCTGATTTCGAGCTTTTGAAAGACTGAATGAAACATGTCAGCAACGGACCGAAGACGAGATAGGGAGTTTAGACGCAATGCGTACCTTGCAGGGTCGGTAGCTTCGAATCACGTCGGAGATTCTTAGCGACTGTGAGGGCTGAGCAGCTTGCCCAACCGTAGGCTGCTGGCCTTCGGCCATGGTGAAAAAGAATGCAGTAGACAAAGACCGAGAAGAAACAGAAGCTTTTCAAAGAGCGTTGTAGGGGCGAAGCGAAGGACAGGGAAGGCTAAGTAGACGGTTCAAAACCTCATCGCAATCAAAGAAACAGTCGAAGCAAGCTCGAAACGCGCTAGCGGGATAAGAGCAGTGTCGCGCTTTCCTCTTTCGGTCGAACAGAGAGCTCACCACGTGCAATTGCTGATTTTCCCGAGCGTCAGAAAGGAGCTTTGTTTATCCGCTTCACCGCCCCCGGGGTCGGAGAGATGGGCCCGAAGAGGTCGCCATTGACCAATTATGCATGCTAAGATGCGGCCTACGGTAACCGCAGGTAAGCTTTCCGAGAGCATGCATCTCAGGCGTTCCAGCTGACATTCACCTCCCCTCTGTGTAGACGCCTGAACGGCACCCGATATATATACCACCCTCACTTGAGGCCAGCTGCCTGCCTGAATTGCTCACTGCTTGGCTCTAGCAGCTTGACTGTTCTTGAAGCTGTCGTCTGGTCATCCAACTTGCCTCTGTTGGTGTCTCCGATTCCGCTCCGATCTCCGTCAAAAACATCCGTCTTCAATAGCGACGAGCCAACATCTGACGCATTATGTCCACAACCACTGGGTACGCCGAAGCATGGAGTGAAGGAATGAGTAGGGAATGAGCGCTGGTCGGTTCAATACTGATCCATGTATAGAGCGTTCCTCGCCGGAGGCATTGCAGCATGCGGCGCAGTCACTGTCACCCACAGTTTCGAAACCGTCAAGATTCGGTCAGTCTACTTCAAGAGACCGGAAGATGGATTATTCATGGTAATTTTGGATGAAGCTGACTTGCCAAAGACTTCAACTTCAGGGTGAATTGCAGTCGAAGAACGAGGGTGTGAAAAAGTACCGTGGTGTATTGCATGGCGTCAAGGTCATTCTTCAAAATGAAGGCCCGCGTGGTTTGTTTCGTGGCATTGGTTCTGCCGTAGGTTAAGCCCTCTCCCAAACCCTTATCTGGAGCAGATACTGACTGGGGCATTCTTTGAAGTACATCTATCAAGTCCTCCTGAATGGCTGTCGCCTCGGCTTTTACGAACCGATTCGCTCTACCGTGACAAACGCGATTTACAGCGACCCCAAAGTCCAATCGCTAGGGGCCAACGTCTTTGCTGGCGCAGCTTCCGGTGTTATTGGTGCAGCGGCTGGATCACCATTCTTCCTTGTCAAGACTCGTTTGCAGTCATTTTCCCCCTTCCTGCCCGTGGGTACCCAGCACAACTACAAGAACTCAATCGACGGTCTCAGCCGCATCTATCAAAGTGAAGGTGTCAAGGGGATTTATCGTGGAGTTGGTGCCGCGATGATACGGACCAGCTTCGGTAGTGCTGTTCAACTTCCTACGTACTTCTTTGCCAAGCGCCGATTGACCCGTCACCTGGGCATGGAGGAGGGACCTGCTCTGCACCTGGCCAGTAGTGCAGCGTCGGGCTTTGTTGTGTGCTGCTTTATGCATCCCCCTGGTATGCCAAGACTTAGCATCCCTGATGTTGCTTCCGATGATTATACTGACTCAATGACAACAGACACCATCATGGCTCGCATGTATAACCAGACTGGTAACCTTTATCAAGGGGTCTTTGATTGTCTCTTCAAGACTATTCGCACTGAAGGTGTGCTGGCTATTTACAAGGGCTTCTTTGCTCACCTGGCCCGTATTCTTCCGCATACTGTACGTTCGACCACTCCCAGCAAGGGCGTTGGGCTCGAAAAGCCTGATAATTTGCTAACTTCTCACTTCCCCTCCCCAGATTCTGACACTGAGTCTCGCCGAGCAAACGAACAAGCTGATGCGACGCTTCGAGAGTCGTATATTGCCTGACGCTCTGAAAGAGAAACTTTGATGCCGTGAGAACGACTACAAAGTTTGACCGGCAAACTTCTGGTACTATAGTGGTCGTGGTCTCCGCCTGCGTGTGAATTTTGCATTGAGAAGGATGAATCATTCCAGCGACGCTGGGCTTTTGCTTGGTGTTATATATAGATTAGGCGTTTCGCGGGGGGGGGGGGGCCTCATTAGGAACATCTTGTACATGAACCTTGAATACGGGCTAGACTTTAACGAATATTCATTGAGCCAAGGTTTTCCAACGTGGATGCACGGCCTTCGCTCGGAAATCGCTTAGTTTCGCAGCGAGATACTCGACATCAAGCTTCATTTATGTCAATTCCTTAGTACCATCAAATTCCCAGTCTTGTACATGGAAGTACGTGGAACATATTTGGTCTAGCTTGAGACCTCACGCTCATTCATCAAATAAGTGGAGCCTTATGACTCAATCAAGGCCACGGAGAGATCGCATGACCATGCACTAACTAGTCTGAACTCTGTAGTCTGTATACTTACAATTTACAGTAGGGCACGTCCACTCACCCGAGTACTACAGTTAGTGTTACTGTCACCCTGTGCTTCCACACTTTGGGTGGGTCCCGGATAGCTCCTGCCGAGACACTCTAGCTCTTCGGCATGTTGGAGGCTGTGGAAGATCTTGGCGAGGAATCCCGGGGAGGATGATGCCTCCACTGAAGGGGTTGTATCCGCATTTGGAGTAACCGCGGAGTCAGACACTTCGACAGGTCTGCTGCGCTGTAAGTAGTAACTAAGTGGTATTTAAGGACTAAAGTAGGGTAGTAAGATGAGAAGATCAAGTACTAACTACGAAAGTAGTAGTTATGGCTGACCGGTGCCCCTGATCCAGTCTTGGCGGAGAGTCATTCCCGGGCGTAAGCGTGGGGGCGGAATGGCTTCAGTTCGATAACTTCGCGAAGAACGAGTGGATTTGGAGATTGAGTCTAAATCCAATATAGTGGTGTGGTAGGATGCATGAAAATGAAGTTATAGGATGTCACTCATATAGATATCACACAATGTTCCAGAGACTAGAGAGGGACGGGAGTCTAACTTGGGCGCCAGATGGGTATCTATCATCCAGGTCATAGTACCACTGGTGTTGATTCTTTTATGTGTATAAGTGTACACTCATTTCTAACCCACTCAGCTCTGTCAGTCATAAGCCTAGCTCAACCACCCACGTCTTAGTTAGAGTGCTGATAGGACATGCTCGAGTCTACCTCATTACGACTTGTCTTTGTTTTAATAACTGTCTTGCCAAACAGTAGACCTCTTTTGCAAAAGAGCATGCGGTCGGAGACATGGACAATTCAATCCTGGTGGGTGTCATCCTTGGCCTTCAAAGACTCCACCAGGGCAATGGCCCCTGAGAGCCAAGAGCCGCTCCGCTATTGGTGAGCGTGCAAACATCGATGTCCGGCGTAGCCTCTATTGGTGCACGCTGCATATGAAACGGTAGTTCATTGTGCTCGAGCAGTTTGCGGCCTGGAGGGGTTTCAGTGCTATAAGTACCCCATATCTACCCGTCTACTCAGCATCAACCGAATTTGCCAACCCGAAGCCAGGCCCCTTTCGTCTGTTCTCTACATTGTCAACATGTCGGCACCAAAGACCATTCTCATCTCCGTTGCCCTTTCCATCGCAGCCACTGCAGCCGCAGCCGTTGCGGATCAAGCCACTTGCCCCAATGACTGGCTGCCCCAGACACGCCGTGGAGAAGTCAAATGCTGCTACGGCAATATGGTCATCGAGGACAAGGATACCTTCTGCTGCGTCTATGACATGAATCCCGTCACGACAAGCAGTGCGTCTGCGGCCACAGCCACCACGACCACCGACGACTACGGCAGTTGGTCAACGGCGGACGAGTGCTTCACCAAAATCCCTTTCACTGCGAGCAACTACTCTGACCTGGTGTCCTCGGCTTCTTCTAAGATCGTTGCGACTCGCACAACCGCTGTCACCACGGAGGCAAGCGCGACAAACACTGCCATCAGCTCGGCCGCTACAGACGGAAGCTCAAGTGCGACCTCCTCTGGAGGCTCTCAGTCAAGCTCAGCTGCCGCGTCCACCACTAGCAATGCCGGATTGCCGAGAGCGACCGCTCAGGATATGGTTCTTGGTGGGGCCGCTGTTGTCGCTGGTCTCCTCGTGCTGTAAAAACCGAATGCAAATGGGAGGCCCAAGGAGAAGCCCGAGATATTGTGTACAAAATAGCCGGAAGAGCTAACCTAGGGTCTCAGTGGGCGAGGGAAGTTAGGAAGGACCGAATGTATATAGATGCACGTGGCTGAATGCATACAAATGCGTAGCATCTCTTCTGCTACGTCTGCTGTCTCGGAGGCTGCGGTCGCCAATGTGCGCTGCCTGTGTGACTCCGAGCTTGTTCGCGGAGATGACCTCTTCGGGAATGATATACGATTTGTTCGCTGATGTCTCGCACAAGAACCTCCTCGGGCGTGCGCTGAACATTCAAGGTTCGAGTCCCAGTTCGACCCCGGCAGATCGGTGGGGCGTACAGTGGAGGTGTGGCTGCATCGCCCAAGTTGTGAGGAAAGGGAGCCGCGATCATGTCGTCACCTGGTGTAACTTACTACAGAGAAGGGGAATAAACACTGACAGCTGATCTAGCACATAGCGACAAAGGTCATTAGCTGCCTCATCGACGAGAAAGTCGAGCAGGACGTCCTTTCCTGGAGGACGAGCGACTGGGAGATGGCACGCCTGTTAAGTTCCTGGCCCATTTGAGGGGGGGCTAACTACCCCACTCGGGAGTCGATGCTTATCGATTAGATATCTGACAGTCCATCAATCGGAACGCTCTCACTAGTACTGTGTCTAGTCCGGTAAGTGTACCAAGTGTTGGAGTACACACTACATGCAACTACCTAATGATTACTCAGAGTCAGCAGTAGGTCGGTACGGCAGGTGCTTGCAATATGCGCGTAATCCACCGGACTGGTTTACGTGATACCTCATCAGCCTAAGGACACCGGGAGATAGCCGTTTCATGGTAATGATCAAGCTCTAGAAGTTGACCTTTCCAAGTTCTCCGGAAGGGACTTTCCCTTCTTCCATCATTTCCAACTACAGTACTTCTTGCCCCTGTCTTGACTCACAAGGTCGCATCTGACTCTTCCAACGTTGATCTATCTGTGAGACCTCCCTGGCCTACAAACCTCGTTCTATCCTCCTTGCTCGACCTCCGCTCTGTGGCCTGAGTGTGGCATCTGCTCTCGATCGGATCTGACGCCCAGACGACGGGCACATCCCCGCAGACCCACACCCAACAAAGGCACATGTCTGAGTCTCAGACATCCTCATCCTCGCGGTGAGTCTATTTGGACTATCAAATAGTCTGCTCGTGATCACTTGTGCACTCGGAAAGAGAGTTGGCACGACAAAGCCACCACACAGAGTCCTCATTCTCGACGACACCCATGATCGATCCAGAGCCATGGCTAATAGTACGGAGCTGAACAGGCGTTCCCCAAGTGCCCGCTCAGCTGCTCCCCTCCAGTATCCGACTTTCCCGCCAGTATCAGCCTCCGTTCAAGAGTGGCTTTCGCACTCTCGCCCAGCAGCCACCATGTCGCACGATCGACCTACAACTCCAGCTACCAGATCCCTCGGCGATAGCTGGGCAGACCTCAGCGTATCAGATATACACTCTGAAGATGGGAGCCGCTCGGAGCATACTGATGCGGAATCCTTGATCGACCAGACCACGCCCGACGATGTAGCGAGCCTGGATGAGCGATACAGCAGCAGCGAGATCGACGGTCCAGATGATGAGTCGGCCAGAGGAGACACCGAGGAGGAGGGGGAAGAAGAAAAGAGGCAGGAAGATGTCGATGGCGAGTTTCAGCGCTTGACAGCCTTCGACGAGTCGCCACTGCGTTTGACCGAAGACGACGACCACACAATCGACGACAGCAGCTTGACCACCCGTCCAACGTGCCGCCAGTCCATCGATTCGATAGAGTTTGTGGAGCCTGAAAAATGGCCTGAGATGGAGCGAGTCGAGCTTAAACATACAATCCACGTGCTCAGTGAAGCTGAAGCAACTCAGCTGAAACCTACGCTGCCACAGAATAAAATCAAGGATGCACTTCTCGTGACCACCGTCCAGCAGACTATGACCAAGGGAAGCTTGGACCTGGACAGGCCATACCGTGTGCTGTACACGGGCCAGCCAGATTCCCGGAACATCATTCTGGACAAGATAGGCGATGTCCTGGTGTCCAGCTCGACGGCAGATTCGCCAGCAAGTTCTGCCAATTCCTCTCGATACCATGTGGTGCCTACCTCGTTTGGGGCTGGAGCTGTGCCAAATCTCGCAGAACTGCTTCCTATCCACGTGCAGCTAGTCGTGGATGAGTGCAAAGAAGCAAGTGCTGAACCTCATGAAGCTTGCCTGGAAACTTTACACCTGGACTTTAAGAATCGCCCGCCATGTCGCTCATACTGGGATGGCTCGTGGTACCGAATCACTTCTGCGTCAGAATGGACCCTTCCTGACATGGCCATTATATTCGTCTCTGATAGGGACAGTCAGGCTCTCGTGCAGACACAGCGCTGCGTTCAAACTTTCCTGGAGAGACACGAGATCCCTGTGATGGTCATTTCGGAGGAACCGCTCTGGAAGCGAGCGACCGAACACATCCAAGTCAACCAGAACAGCCTCCACATGTGTCTTGAGTCTCGACACCCGCAGACAGGCGAGACCGCTGTATTGCGTCGATATCCCATCGATTTGAAGACATTTGAAAGTATCACGCCAGGTCAGCTCAACCGTAACCTGGCTTCACTCATGGATCTTTACCCCAAGCACATTCGCAAGATCGCCGCGGCCGGTCCTCAGGCCGCGGAAATGTGCTCTTCCACCGATCCTCAGAACTATCCTCGTAACCAAAGACGCCCATTGTTTGGAAGCAAGGCTTGTGGGCCGGGTCCCACTCTTAGTATGATCGTCTTAACGCTTATATCCGCCGTCGCAATTTCTTTTGGATATGCAGCGGTGAGTACAACAATTCTCGGTGTCTCGCAATGGATGTCCAAGGGAGAAGTATTCGACAGCGCCTCTGCGCCCGAAACGCTTCTACCATCTTCTTCCGCAATCGTACCCACGGTGGCCCCGACATCACTTTCCCTTTGGGGCGCCGGTCAGCCTTACCATTCCTCAAGCCAATCCTCCGCAATTGTCAGTCAAGATGCCAGCTCCATAAATGTCTACCGAGATCCGCCTCAAACAGCAGACTTGTTTGAAATTCGAGTCGTTGGAGATTGCCACGTAGTGATCAAACCCCATCGAAGCATTCTCGCCTCCCGAAAGCCTCCACTCTTCGATGTGAGTGTCCGACGACATGACGAAACCTTGCATCATGAGATCTCAAAGCTCTTCGACGGGGTATACACACTGCGACTGGACCGAGAAGACGCATATGGCCTGGTGACCATCACTGTTTGTACTAGGTCCAAACCCCTCCGCAAACAGGTGGCCACAGTTGATTTTGGCACACCATGGTTGAAGATTGCAAGCTGGAGGTGGGCGGCGCAGAAGATCTCGTCGGAATTGACGAAAGATTTGCAGATCGCCCAGAACAGTTTGGCCGAAGTATACAGCCGAGTCTCTACTGATGTGCAGGTCAGGGTGGGCGATCTGGTCAAGCGATCTCATTTCCTCCACCAGAACACCCTGCGAGATCAGAGTCTAGTGGCTCATCAAGCTGTGCTCGCGCGTTCCAAAGAAATATCACAGGTCATTTCTCGAAGCGCAGTTGAACAATTTCGCGCCGTGTCTTCTCTGGTGCATAGGCGCTCTGTTCATCTGAATCAGGAAGCCAAGGGCCTCATCAGTGGTGCATGGAACCGATTAGAAAAGACAGTCGACCGCGTTGATCTATCCTCGATGATTGATCGCGTACGAAGTGCGCCAAGCGGTACGCTGGACCGGGCTCAAGCGCGAGCACGCCGCATTGTGGGCCGTCGGGAGCGTGATGATTAAGAGCACCACCGGAATTCATACTTGTTGTTGGATGCAGACGTAACGCTCATGCATTTGGTCTCCCTCTGGCTTCCTAGCTGTTTGGAATTTGCTTGCACGTAACGCTTTGCTACTTTGCGCCTATCCGTTAGCCCAGGTTGTGATTTGCGCTTTCTGGGCTTGAACGAATTGATGTTCTCTGTCCTTTCGTTTACTTACAGTATCTTCAATACCAATTCAGTCTACTTTAAGCGTATATGCATATACTCTTCTTAGCTCCTTTCTAGACTGTCTCAGGGATTGCGTTTCCAAGCCATGAACTTCCGTCCTCCAGGACAAGAAGCTCGATACAAGATGAACTGAACGAATCGTGACGGTGCCGTCATCCCTCGCGTTCCTGGCCCGCTGGAGCAGTTCAGTCGCAGGGCGGTGGCGTGTTCTGCCTGCACATGAACTATTAATTTTTCCCCCCACCTCACACCCTCCCGCATCAACAACAACAAGCGTTCTCTTACCCCTGGGATTTTTCTGAGATATCTCTGCTCATCCGTCTTCCTTGGATCTATACCACAGCTTCCCTATAGCTCACCAAACCTGATCACTTCCCTCACCATGTCTGACGTTGCCGAGACCAAGCCTGACCAGGCTCCTGTGGCTGACCAGGCCCAGACCAGCACCGGCGAGAAGACCACCACCGAGACCGCCACTGAGAAGGCCACCGAGGCTGCCGAGACTGTCAAGGAGGCTGCTGTGAAGACTACCGATAACGTCTTCTCCATGTTCGGTGGAGGCCCCAAGAAGGAGGAGAAGAAGGAGGACGAGGAGGAGAACGACCGCTCTGGCTCCGCCAAGGCTCAGAAGGCCGAGAAGAAGGATGACGAGAAGGAGGAAGATGTCGAAGCTGACAAGGTGGGTTACAGACGTGCAGAGTTATCAGCCCTGGGAGCCCCGTTGAATCATTTGATGCGTTTGCAAGACCTCCCTTCTCCGAATACCACGGGGATGGTCCAGAACGCGGGGTGATCTCCTGAGACCCCGCAGCTGGGATGGCTTGCTGCGATCCAACTTTGACCGCATCACAATGCTTTACAATTCTTGTTTTGAGACTCTTGATCTATTCCGCCCATACTGACGCTTCTTTTCCTCGATTCAGGTTGTCGCCGATGCTAGCTGGGTGAAGACGGAATTGAAGGAGGTCGTTGAGACCAAGACCCACGAGGAGCTTGAGGAGCAGGTGTTCAAGATGCGCGCCAAGCTCTTCAAGTTCGACCCCGAGTCCAAGGAGTGGAAGGAGCGTGGTACTGGTGATGTCCGCCTGTTGAAGCACAAGGAGAACCAGAAGACTCGCCTGGTCATGCGCCGGGACAAGACCCTCAAGGTCTGCGCCAACCACTACGGTGAGTGACCCCCTAGCATCTTCCATGTGATGTTGGCAGTCAAACTAATTGCATCACTCTACAGTCGTCCCCGAGATGAAGTTGAGCCCCAATGTCGGTAGCGACCGCAGCTGGGTGTGGAACACCACCGCCGATGTCTCCGAGGGTGAGCCTGAGAAGCAGACTCTGGCCATCCGCTTTGCCAACAGCGAGAGTGAGTTAACAAAAAACCATCCCATCGGCCCTTTGTATCTTCTGATTGAGGATGGCTACTGACGTTTGTCCAATCTAGATGCCAACTTGTTCAAGGAGGCATTCGAGAAGGCCCAGGAGGAGAACGAGAAGCTTTTCAAGGCCGAGTAAATCCAACTGTCACTGCACAAGATGTCGCTTTTCGGCCCTTTTCCACAGACCTTATTGCCTTCATCAGCATGGTGTGAATCATTCCTGGCTTTTGTTGCAATGACGAGCAGCTTGCATTAGCATCCACCCTTCCTCCCCCTTTCTATCATACCATACCAATATCCCCCAAATACGAAAGAACTCATGACCATTTCCCCCAACATCTCTCGCCTTCTGCCTCTCAACTCCACCTTCCCATTCCCATGTTACCCTTGATTATGCCACTCTCAAGGCTGTCCCCTGATGATCGATGCTCCCCGATGAAGAGAGAGCCATCACAACGTGATACGAAATGAAAGGGTACACCCCTTGATGTCCTTTAACTCCTTATCGGCAGTAGATAGACAGATAAATCATTCTTGCAATTCAGAGGTACCTCTCTCGCATATACAGGGCTATTACCAACTGTCTATGTCTGTTATAGGATACGATTACTCCAATATAGTTGAGGTGAGACCCAACTTGTTGTGTTTTTGCGGAATGGGACACTCCAAACATGCCTCTTTGACCATCCAGCGCAAATAGCGAGCTCTCAAGAGTCTACTTGACATAAAAGTTCGTTGCTAGGCTGAGCTTGAGAAATCAAGGCAAAGTAATGATGGGAAACTTTGTATTTGTTTATCATCTCCATATTCTACTCGCTTCTCACTTGCTCTCGTCTCTTCGTTGTATGGGTTGGTGGATCAAGCTTGATTAAGCTCCCTTCCCTCTGAGCCTCCGTTTGTCTCGTCCACCCCTCGACTACCTAAACTTTACTTCCTGCCACTCCCATCCAACCTTACTCTCATTGATATCTCATTTACTGTTCATTTCAAACCAATCTTAAATTTTTTGACGTCCGCCTCTTCTTCCATTTTGGCAGAAGAGACTCCAGACAAAACCCTCTCACCATCCTTCGCCCATCCCGTCTTGCGATCTGCCGGCCCATCTCCGACCGCTGCCCGCAAATCCGACCCTCCATTATTCCCTGCCTGCCCGCGCAAACTGCTCCCGAGGGACTTTCGCGTCAACCAGCGCGCCATCCTCAAGGACCCTTCTCGCACGCTCGACTCAAGGAGAGATAATCGCATATAAACCAGCAAACATGCCTGAGGTGAGAACTTGGACTCCAGAATCCATTCATCGTGTCTGGGTCCCGAAGCTTTCCAATGAAGCTCGGATCTTGGAATCAACATCACTGAGGATCGTCTCGCGTCGTGTTCACTTGAAGTACTTTGGTAGTCCGGTGGATATGTCAAAAGTTTTGACTCTCAGTTCGTTTAGCAACGACAGCTCCAGTTCATTTCACTGACAAGTATTTTCCGCACACTAGGTCAAGCGCAACATCCGCATTGTGACGGAACAACATATCATGTACGTTGATCCTGCCTTTCGCTTTCGCTTTGGCCTTCATCTCACCTGCTCGCCACTCTTTCGTTCGCCAACCATACTCAATGCCTCGAGTCTTCGAGGAGCTTTTTTGTCGCCGAGTTCTCCTTGTGCGACGAGGAGAACGCGGCAACGCCCCATGCATACTAGATACCAGGATGAAGCGGCGCTCGCTCCGCAGAAGCAGCATCCAGCTGCCCCTCCAATGAGATTGGAATGAGAAATAGAGCAGAAAGAATCTTGAACCTGAGCTGACAATTTTTCTCTGCTGGTGAAATAGCGACAAGCCGTCCGACGTTGAGGGGTTCCCGCAGCGCGCCTGGTCAATTGAGATCTTTCTAGTCAATGACAAAGGCGAGCAGGTGCCTGCCTCCATCTTCGACAAGGTTATCTATCGGCTACACCCGAGTTTCGGCGATCGTGCAAACCAGAGTCAGTTGCATTCCCTCCTCGGTCTGAGTTCGAAGAGGTGGCCAACCCATTGCGCAAGGATTCGAGCAGTGGATGCCAAAGCCATGAGCTACTGCTGATCACTAGTTCTGTATGCAGCTTTCAAAAAACCCCCTTCCGTATTCAAGAGGAAGGATGGGGTGAGTTTGATATGACGATCGACTTGGTTGCCGATAAGACTCACACGATCCGCCACGACTTGAACTTTGCTCAAGAGCGGTACGAGGCCAAACACACGATTGTGAGTATCGGAGATATCTACTCTGTTGTGGCGGTGGATTATGTACTGCCGCTACTAAATGTGAAAGGCTAATAAGGGAAAATACTATCAGACCTTCCGTAACCCCAAGCCTGCTTTCTTGGCCTTGCTGCGCGAGTCCGGCCCAGTTCCGGGAGATGAGAACGGGGTTAAGGGCAAGCGAGGCGCCACTGGTGAAGATAGCGTCAAGAAGAAGAAGCGGACCGAGAAGAATGTGAGTATCGCGTGACTAATTCACGCTATATGAGCTTGCGCGCTAATCACAACTCCTTCGCCAGGTCGATATGGACAAGCTTGCCGATGGGTTGCAAAAACTGAATGAGGATGATCTCCTGCAAGTGGTACAGATGGTACATGACAACAAGTCAGCAGACTCATATACCAAGAATGACGCCGAACGTGAGTTTCCCCCCCCCCCCCCCCCCCCCCCCCTGCCTTATCCAGGTTGTGTACCTTCTCCACACTTGACCCGCTATCTTGATATGTTCCACGCGACATCTGGTGAGGTAATTCGAAGCATCGAAGACTAATCTGTATGAACCTTTTCCTGCAGTGGGCGAATTCCACGTAGACCTCTACACACTCCCAGATGCATTGATCAAGATGCTCTGGGAGTTCACAGCTGAACGGGGCGCTCTCTGAGCATGTTCATCGGGCGGTGGAGGCGTAATTCTTTTTTGCAACACGGATTCCAAAAAAAATGACCATATATCGAATCAATTTGTCTTTCTCATCTTTCTGTTCTCCTTCATCAGGCGAAATGAGAACCCTCCTCAATGAATTGAGTGGAATGGATGTCATCAGATCTTCTTGCTGCCTTCTCTTGCGTTTCAACCGGTGTTTTTGGGTTCCAAAGCTATCTCGGATCAACAACGATGCTGTATCCATAAACTGACCGTTCGTCCGTCTATCTCGCTTTTCAATCCCGCAAATGCGTGTCATGTTCTGCCTTGTCCTTTTCTCGGTCACTTCTCCGTGAGTTGAATCTGACTTTTTGACTTTTTTTGCGCTGATGAAACTTCTCTTCTCTTCGCTTCTACTATATTTGCGCTTAGTTCTCAGGGAGGGTTGCGTCGAGTCTTTCTGCAGTGGGACTTTGGTGAAACGCCCTTTCAAAGCGTCAGACGAAAAGTAAGTTGGTTGAATTAGGTAGGTACGGTGATGCATACACACAGTCACACCCACATGTAATCCGGGAATATTTGAAAGGCCATTTTCAATCACACTTCAATTCATAAGCTCGTTCTGGGCACCTAAGTACCGATTGAGAGGATGTTCCGATGTCTTAAGCCACCAGTTCCAGGTTTCTTCTCGAACGTGATACTTATGCCTAGAGACAGGTAGTACCGAATGCATCCTATAGATCGACTCATCGAAACACTGGTCGTTCTTGACGGAGATTGATTCGTGCTTACAAATCTATCTTATAATCAGATCCGACAAACAAGGTGTATTCGTCCAAGCCATCCTCACAATGGCTATTCACAAATGATAGATCCGGTTTCTACCCAGCACGATCGAATGAGAGCTCGGGCTTTTCTTCTCATGGCTAGAGACGCGATACTTGAATGGAGGACTTCTTTCGAGAAGAATGGGGACGTGCTCTCGATAGAAATGGTTGATCCACGTCAACTGTGTACGAAGAAGAACTGGGAGCGATGAAGAAAGGCCACGGGCATGGACATGGACGGTTATCGGCCGTTGGTAAGGTACTTGGAGTGCTTCAAGTTTATTATTTGGGATATATTTAGTACGTCTGGGGAGATGGAAGTACCGTGTAGAGTGTAGTAGGGATCATAAATACAGTGGTTTTAATTATTTGGCGAATTAAAACCACACCGCTGACACCTTCGACATCAACGCCGAACTAACCAGATCAACCGCGATTAGCCCTATATTATCACGGCGCGGCTACGGATTGTTTGCATGGCATGTGATTCTGCCGCTCACCACAGTCCATAACTTAGGTAGAATCTCTCCCCCACAGCAATCTCACTCTTTATCCCTCTCACACATCGATACTGCTGACCTACCGTAGCCGTATCTCATCAGTAAGTCGTATTACTTAGTATATATATGTAGGACTAATAACTTTTACGGGTACCGTGGTAAGTATTTTGCGCATATCAATCTTTTTCCAGAAGAACGCCCAGGCGGGCCCAACCTACATGCTTATACTCTGCAAAAACTCTCAACTAGACTGCTAATTTGAGAAGGGGCCTCGGTCAACCTCGGCATCTGGACAGTACTCGAAGCCGGTATCATCATCATCGCCGCCTGTCTCCCCTCAATATGGCCGCTGATCGTGCGAGTTCTCCCGTGTGATCTGAGAAGCAAAGTGTCCTGGCACAACCGCAGCCACCGTCATACAACCAGCCATATCAAGACCAAGGGGACAGAAGGGTTCTCTTGGCTAGGCGACTAGCCAGCACGCTCTTCGTGAGACAGATACCTGCTCTCGACGTGCGAGTCCCGCTCTCGAACACTATAGTGTGTCTACCAACGACCCAACGCGAGTGAATGCAGAGAGCATCTCTCTTCGGAGTATGAATCAAATCTGGCAGGAGCCCTAGGCCGTATTTAGGAAAATTCATACAACTTTGCAGTTGTCATGTATAGATCTACTAGCTGGGAAAGTCTGTTCAGAGCAGCCACTGGAGGAATGTTCCACCTTTAAATTTGTCACTCATCCGCTGAAGAGACCTCTCAATATTGGAGATGGCACAATGTGGCACTTTCTTGTATCAAGCTTGGCTGCTGTTATCTCAGGTGGTTTCAGATCCAAGGTGGACGTGAGGTAGTCGACCACCCTGGCTATAGATGCTCTCACGCAGAGGTCATGTATCTGAAGGACATCCGACAGGTATTAAAAGAAATCAAATTGAATCACGATTGAATTGGGCAAAATGAAAATACTGTACTCCCATCGATCTACACTCATCTAGTAGATTCATCTCTTGGTACCGTGGTACACGGGCGGATACTCCTACCTTCCGCCAGGAACATCCATGACGTGACGGACCTTCCTGTCACTGTTGATACTTTCTTTCCACATCAACCAACGTATCCCACAATGGCTCCGGCCGACAGCGAATGTGTCTGTGAAATCACTTCCCACTGGGAGGATATCCTTGAGTGGTGTAAGTCTCTTTGCTTTCTTGAAATCCTGCTTCACCTAACATCTGCACTGTCCCCCGTTTTCAAGTTTATGCTTCTATATTCACACAATGGTGAACACAGGTTCCATGCTGCCGCCAAACGCCGCGGCCTCCGCCTCTTCTTCCGGTACTCGGGCCCGACAAATTGCGTCAGCTCCAGGCACGCCGTTGGCACGGTCTCGAGCACTCTCAATCGCACGGGAGACTGTTATCACCACGGTCACGCAATCCGGTGCCTTCTCAGAGACCGTGAGGTCCCAACTCAGAGCCATATACGATCCCAAACGGCCATGCTGGGTTTGTCAAGCGACGAACGCAGACTGCGCCCATGTCTTTGCGAAAGATGACGACCAGGTATACCATTCCTTTTTGTTGTTTGTTTAATAAGCTCAACGACGTTAACGTGTTTTTACAGGTATATCTGTGGGCAAAGATAGGCCTAATCCCCTATGGGGCAAACCTCAAGGCAAACGAAAATGCGATTTCCCTTTGCAGAAACTGTCACTATCGTTTCGACCATACCTCACATCCAGGACTTGTCTTCTTCCCTGCTGACCTGGAATTCTTCATCAAATTCGAGAAGGCCGACCAAGCTCGCCGTAAAGAAGCGGCACAGACTGGTGTATCCACCGGCCGTCGCACTCCATCAGCAGCGGAATATAAAAATGACCAGATGGAACAAGGCTTGGTTGGCCCACACTCGATTGGGGGTTCTATATCGCACTGTTATGTTGGAACCGTTTCTTTGCTCGGGACTGGACAGACACATTGGCAGGGCTATTATTGAAGCCCGCACGGAGGTCAGGGAATGGCATGGCGAGCCAATGTATACGCTCCGCCGCGCGTTCCAGCTACTGGGAAATATCCAGAACAAGGTTCTAACCCCTCAAATCAAAGGACAGCTGCAAGAGCTGATGGATCTGTACACCAGCGATCCGATTGAGGACTGTGACGACCCGGATTTTGATTTCGAATTGAAGCACTCCAATCGGTACGACAGGGGCACCAAACGTCCACATCCCGGGCCTAATGATACAGAGAATGCCGAATCTCCTGTTAATGCCTGTGAAAACTTGGATGAGGATAACGGCCCCCGAGACCCGCAGCGAGGCCCAGAGGGAAGGCCAGCGAAAAGACTCAAGCGTGGCTGTCGCTCAGTTGACGAGGCCTTTTCGGCGGAGCACCGTCAAATGATCCTGACACCTCATCGAACATTATCACGCCGATGGCAATTAGGACCCCTGTGCACCGCCGAGGATGCCATTCGTATCCACGCCCGATTGACGGCACCCATTTGAGACAATGGACAAACGGAGGGAGTGTCTCGCTCAAATCTATACGTTGCTTTCTCGTGGATACGGGGCCATTTGGGCTGTATTATTATCTAGTATTGCTAGGTCACTTTCACTGTCCTGCGCTTCTGTTTCATGTACTATTGCGATGATATTGTAGACCCGTTGGCCATCTCGCTTCATGCTCTACTCTGAAAGATGTACATGGTGAAGGATTCTTGAATTTCGTAAAGGGTGGCAACAGATCCACTTGGCATGACTCAAAAACTGAGTTATGGCAACTGAGATGTGAGTTGAGCGATTTCCTGTTCAACCGACATGAGTTTGGTCATGAGATTTTCTCGGGCCTCACGTCGCTCTCGAAGTTTTTCGCTCCACACCATCCTGTCGTAAAGGAACATAGTCCATAGGCGCTTGATCGCGGAAACTGCATCGATGTCCCTGACCACCCCCAATGACAATTGGCACAATCGAGAAGTCTCCCAGGGACAACAACGCAAGAAAAAAAAAAGCCCAGACGCCGCTGGCAGTGATTGCAAGCATGCTCAGGTACAACCTGTAAACCAGTCGCCTATGCCAACAGTGCTTCGACATTCTCGCTCCTCCATCCGAGTACTCGATAGAACGCCAGGCCATCGTAGGAAGATCGGGCACGCAAAACAGGCTCCCGGTACAGCTCATTTTCGCGTAGTGCGTCTAGTGTGGTTAAATTGTTCTGACGAGTTCGGTGGCCTCTCATCCAAGGATTTGCCGGTGCGGCGTGGGCCCAGAAATCTGGCTCTTCTTCATCAGCCGTCTCCTCCCCGTCTCGCTTGCTAAGGGACCGGGGTGTATTGGCAGGGTCGTAATAAGTTGAATTCATCACTGACGAGATGTGAGCCTCTTCCTTGATACTCTTCTACACTCTTTAGGCGTTACGTACTGTTGGCTGGTAGTAGTAGTAGTAGTAGTAGTAGTAGTAGTAGTAGTAGTAGTAGTAGTAGTAGTAGTAGTAGTAGATGAGAGTAAACTAAAGGATATCAAAGTAGATGAGAGTGGATGAGGCAGATGGGTCTCGCAGATGTAAAGAAGAGACCAAATAGGATTGGTAGTTGCGAAGGCAAATCACCATGACCCTCTCTTTCGCAATAAACACTACTCAGCTTTCTATCCTCAAAGACATCACATCCATCTCCATCTTCTTCTCCATCACCAGAATTCCGGGTCCTCACTTATTGAAGGTGACACCAAGTTCGGGGAGCCGATGCCGATCCCCGAGTCACATGCCTCGACCGCTGACAGGATAGATTTTCCCCCAAGACTTATTCCTTCACCTTCCACAGTCAACGAGGGCCGCAGCACTAGTCTTCAAAACAAGAGAGGAGGAATGTAGCCAAGTGGATTGTTTGGTAAAGGAGGAGCGAATAAGGGCGGCAGCAGAAAATCTCGACCTAGGCAGGATTGTGTAGGCCGCACTGCCTTGACCAGATGACTCCCCAACTCTGCACTGTGTACTGTGTAGTAACAGTGTAAGATTCGGACACTCTTATCTATATGAGCTCGAGTGCTGGACTGGGGACAGTCGATGGTGAAACTAGTAGAATCAGTATGGGTCATATGGGATCTCTTGGTCGCATAGAAAAATGTGATATGACAGTCCAGTATACCGGTACGATAGATGAGAGCCGCTGGTACACATTTGAGCCAGTGGGCAAAAGATCAAGAACGAAGAGGATATCAAACGACAGAAGAGACAGCAAAAAAGATCCACCCATAAAGCCCAGTAGCATGATGGCACGTTTCCACAGCGCCAAGGAGACAACAATCGCGCTCAATCGCTATTTCAAACGAGATGTCTCAAAACAACAGAACAGAGAGATGAGAAGGGGCAGACCGAGATCAAGAGGCCGGAGACATTCTAGTCCCCATGCAAAATGTTACAGAATGAGGTATATTCAGATGCGCAAGTGCCAAAATGAGGGCGCCGATGACCAACAAGAGGAAAAAAAAAGCCGAAACACCACATGCTATGCAGAGGAAATGATGGAGCGTTCTGAATGAAGAAGAGGATGTCTCAATTTCGATCAGAGAACTCGATGCCTGTAGAAGAATGACGTATTAGTGTTTGAGTCATGACCCGACTGAATCGAGGGGGAAGAAAAATGTATACGCACAATTTCAACAGATCCTCCAGACTGTCCGCACTGCAGCTGCGACCTCGGGGAATGTTGTGAATGATGTCGGTAATGGTGGTAAAAACATCCCCACCGCGGTAGGCCAACAGAGCGGGAGCGCGGATGTGGTTCATCTCGGCAATTTCATGGTGTAACTTGACGAAGCGAGTGGACGTTTGTCGTCGAGCAATGGTCACGAGACATTCTTCGACAATGGCGCTTTGATCAGACTATAGCCAGGTCGTGTTAGCACATCCGTCTTTCAGACAACCTGATCGAATCCGATCTCAAGTAGGTGGAAACATGGTACGTACGTAAGGGTCGTAGATGCAGACCACCACCACCGTATCTGGGGTGACCTGCTCGACGGCGTCCAGATACCCCGCGGCGTCGACCGTCTCGACCGAGCCAAACCGACGGCCTCGTGGGGATTGGCGGCGGGTGTTGCGGTTCTGCAACTCCTGCATCCGAGAGGCGCGCCACTTGTTCATAAACTGCTCCTCGTCCCCATCGCTCTCCGACGAGCCCTCGGGGGCGGAGGAGGAGTCATTTCGAGACGCCTTGTTCAGTCCAAAGGCGGAGCCATTGGGATCGAAGCCCGCGGCACTCAGCAGGGTCCTGCGAAAGGACTTCTTCTTGGCCCGCTCAAAGGCTTGTGCGTCGGCAATGACACCCTTGGGACCGGTGTTGGCTTCAAAGACGGTGTTGGGGACGTGGTAGTTGCTGCGGGAAGACACCATGTTGCTCGATAGATCTTCGTCCTCGTCGGAGGAGTCGATGAGTCGACGTTGGCGGATCTGACGGGGTGGAGAGGAGAGAGAGTCGTTATCGTCCGAGAAGTGGGGAGACTCGGCGCGATCTTCTGGGTGGGAGGAATGTTGAGCGCGGTTGTTTTGAACCAATTGGTCGAATTCTTCTTGAGCTGACATAGTGGAAGAGAAAAGAAAAAGAGAAGGAAAAAAGAAGAAGATCGTTCGAGAAGGGGGGGGAACCAGTGGAGTGTTTAAGGATGGCCGGAGGGATGGGTATGCGGAGACGCCGAGGATGGAGATGGCACGGTGTTTGAGGATCGAGGGGGGAATCTTGGGCTCAAAGAGGTGCACGGGGACGGGGCGAGATGGGGCAATGGCAGAAGAGGAAATTGAGGATTGAGGCACGAAGAAAGAAAAAAAGGAAGTAGTCGTCTGGACAGGAGAGCCAGATGCGCAGCCGTGAAAGTGGAGAGAGAGAGAGAGAGAGAGAGAGAGAGAGAGAAAGAAGCCACAAGGTGAATCCTCCCAAAGAAACAGAGGGGCTCCACCACGGGATTTTCGGGGGTTCGGGGGCTCGGGTGTGTTTCGGAAGTGCAACGTGGTGTACCAGTCCCCACAGAGTCGAGTCAGAGTCACTCCCGTGACCAGAGATCATAGTGTGGCCGCCTACCAACCCCCCCCCTAAGAGACCTCTGAGGTACCTGCAGACTACGGCCGTGTGCCAAGTTCCAAAAACAGGACGTGTGCAGACTGCAGACTGCAGACTCGGGGCGGAAATTCCCACGTGATGCTAATCGGTGAGGATCGACCAAGTCAGCCTGTTTCAGATGTCTGAAACAGGGCATCCTGGGGCTGATCTTCTTTTTTTTGCGCTTTTTCATACTTTTGAGTTTCGACGTGTTGACGCTCGGTGCTTTTTTTTTTCTCTGGGTCTCTCTGTGTTTTGGAATACTGCATACTGCATAGTGCATACACCGCATCAGTGCATACTCATCGTGTATAGTGCATACTGCAAAGTGCACCATGGCTTCATTGGACCGCAAGGCTTTTTCTTCCTCCTCGTGAGACCAGTCCAAATCTGTTTGAAGCGACAGTAATGGGCCCGACTATTTATAGACTGCAGCAGAGCATGAAGGTGGTGTCCAGGAGAGAATGTTGGGATCGGTTTCAACGTGCCGCTGTCGGGGCATAATCCAGAGCTTCAAGGGCCTGATCAGGGATCGGTTAAAGAACAGGCAGTCATGCTCATGCACTCATTTCCTCCATGTCCCATTCAAACAAAGAACAGGCCGCCACTCAGCATCGTCCAAACTCGACAGCTAAAGATAGGACCTGACCCAGGGTGGACTCGGCGGAGAAGCTCAAGAAGGAAGAGATCGTCAACAAGAACAGTCAAGAGCAAGTGATCGTACCTACTAGGTACTACCTAGTAGTAGTAGTAGTAGTAGTAGTAGTAGTAGTAGTAGTAGTAGTAGTAGTAGTAGTAGTAGTAGTAGTAGTAGTAGTGGATATCACCGGGGAAGAGAAAAGGGACCCCCCAAAAGAAAAGGGTCATTTTCACGTGAGTCTCCGGTGCGATGACGATGCTGATGATGGTCCGGACTGCGGAGCGTGTTGGATGAACCTTGATCGAATCTAGATGATCGGAACCCCCGATGGGTCGAAGCAAACAAGGATTGGGATATTCCATCGATGCCGATTCACACGACTGTGCAGTGTGCAGTGTGCACAAGTACGTATTCACTGACCTTAATTGGCAGTGCTGTGTCTACTGTCTAGAGGATGCTGAAAGTATTGAGTAGCAGTAGTACGAGTAATACCTGTCGTGCCGTTAAGCAGTGAGTACTGACTAGTAGTACTACTACTCAGTACTACTGAGTCAGTAGTAGGCTAGTAGCAGGCACCTTTATCGGCTGGAGGCTAAGCCCCTGATGATTGACGAGGCTAATCTAGTAGCTAATAGCTATACTGACGCACTCTAATCTAGAAATCATAGATTCCAACTGGATTCAAGAGCTATAGTATATGTGGGTAGTGGGCACTGGGTAGTGGGTAGTGGGTACTGTCGTGGTGCAGGTATTCGCTCTTTGTCTCCTCTAGACTCACCGTAGTGGTAGCTAATATCTAACTCAGTTGTAACCCCCACCACTTTACCTCACAACGAGTGAACATTCCGGGGTCTAGCCTGATGCCGTATCGGGACTTCCTCAATTGAGTCACTTGAGGACGGTAGCGACTCCAGCGAGAGTATGACTACGCCGTCGTGTGATTCCAGTCAGCTGACCTTGAAATCTCGACCACCTCACGAGGCTACCAACCCTGTCTCTCTGATATGTTATAATGCTCCCTTCCAAACAAGACACTCTTCACCTGTTGCTTCACAAGTTCTCACACTGACCCATTCAATTTCTGAGACCGTCCACGTCCACATGTCAGGGTGGCTGCGCCTAATCCGTCGGTCAAGATCGAGTCAAGATCCGTCGCCTTTGACCCCAAACAAGAAAAAACCCCCCTTTCTCCACTTTCCTCGGCCTCAGACACTGGGGTCCGGGATGGAATCACTCCGAGTTGTCGTCAATTGCTTGTTGATAGTTGAACAGTTCCACATGAGTCTGGAAAATCCAAGGCATCTTTGATTGGGGACCAACTTTGCTGCTATCGCACATGTCATCGATAAATTGTCCTTGCTGTGGCACTGTAGTGTCACTGTCCAGCCCCTCTAGTAGACATGCGTCATCCAAGTCAAAGTCAAACATTCAACTTTGCATCAAACACGGAGGTGAGTCCCCCTACAGCGATCAGTCCATCTACGAATATGACCTCCTGGTGTGATTCAAACTGGTTCCAACCAAGTTCCAACCCTCACCACCTGCAACCCTAAACCCATGAACATTCCGGGTCCCCCGTCATCCGGGTACACCTCGGTGCTATGGCCATATTCCTAAAACACGTTCCCAACACCGAAGGATCGACACCAAGTTAAATGAGAAAACAAACTTGGACCCCCTCAAATTAACCTTTGGACTTGAATTCTCCACGCAGCCCCAGAAACTCCATGGGGCCTTTCACGCGAACCAATGTTTCCTGTTTAGACTTTTCACCGGTGGGTTTGATCGACACGCGTTGCGGGATCGTTTGTATCAACATAAAGTTTGCGGACTACTCGTCTTGAACTTGTAGGGCGTGCTACCGAGCGAGCACAGCCTCTCGTTGACTGATCGCGTGATGAACGTTGCCCCTGAAAGAATGTTTCCTCCGTGATGGACCTATTATCATATCAAATGATTTGGCCGAGGCTACAAGGACATTGCGAACACTCGGACAATCCAGCCCGCTCCCCTACCTTTCTGACAAGATGGCTGCTCAAGAGTATGGGATCCTGCTTCATCCCCAGACCTCTGTCATCCTTTCCCCCTCAAACATGACACAATGTATCACTGCCATGTCCCAGTGCTCTGAACAATCAAGGGTTCTAGGTGGTGGGTAGTTGGTACTGAAGCGAGACCCCATAAACAGCTCTATTGACTGACCAATTCTGAGAACTTACACCAGTTCTCAATCAATTACCTCACCCGCTTTGCCCTCGCAATCAGTACCTGACCCATGAGGAACGGGAGGCAGCACGGTCACAACCCGAAGGCAACCAGTGACTGACCAAGAGGCAGATAGTGACACGCTTTCGACGACCATACCACTATGTGGCGAGCGCAAGCTTCCCAAGACCAGCGGATGATCAGGCCGTCCGAGGTAGAAATGGCCTTCTCGTGTGCATGAATGTCCAGGTTTACTGCCGATGAGCCTTGTTCCACGATACAGGTTCAGAAAGAGTTTGTTGGTCGTATAGTGCCATTCGGGTACGTCGGAATCACAATGAGCAATGTAGGCCTTCACGGGGCGTGATCTTGCACCCGTGCTGTAAAGGCGCGTCGAGTCATTAAATGCATGAAGGGAGCCTTTGACTGTTCGAAGACGACGACCGACATGGCGTTCAACTGCTTACTGATGCACTTGTCCTGTCCGGCGGCCATACTCATGACTCATGCCCCAGAACCATCAGACGAGCCGGAGAATACATGCGATCTAGAACATAAACCCGCTGGCACGACGGTGGCTCCCTTAAAAAAAAGACGAATACAATGGATCCGGGAACATACCCGGTGTGTCGAGATGAAAGTGCAGAAAGTGCTTCTGATTTGCGCGACTTTCTGGTCCTCGATTGGGCTCACCTGCTGGCTACAGAGTCACACGCGGAGCCCCGAGCCCCGAGCCCCGAGCCCTGTCACCCTACGAATCAGCCTCGTCTAAACAGCCTCGTATTAGCAGAGTCAGTTGCCCTAGGTAAGACTTTAGGTTGTACTCGTCCAGGGATTTGTAAACTTTTGAAACCTCAGCCATCTCACCAATGCTCATCGGAGAGTTTCATCGGAGAGTTTGAAATGCATGTAAAGGACGCGGAAAGCTGATGTAGCAAATTTAAAATCAGGAGTATCAAATTAAGAAACTCCGCAGGAGACATATCATGGAAGACGCACTAAATACAAACAAAGAAACTCTCTTGGGCTCGGATCGACAAATTTAGCAGCGGGGTGGACAAAGTCTCGACAAGGGAATTGGAAGCAAAAGGTTGATAGGCGGACACATATCAAAAGCAAGGGGTTCGTGAATGAAACTTTCGAGAGGGGAAAAAGGATTCGAACAAGGAAATTCGACGCGGAAACGCAGGCAGTAGTTTCAGACACAAGGCGAGATCACGTCCATATTTCACCGAACCGATTCTTGTCCGTCCCTCCACTGAGATGGTAGATACCGGGAACCGATGCGGGAGAAACAAACAAGAAAACCTGACAAAGGGGTAGTTGAACGAGACTGAAAGAATAATAAGGCGGCGTTGAAGTATTCAAGACTGGAAATGGGAAATAAAAGTGGTAAAGTCAACATGGGGGAGAAGAGAAGAGAAGCGGCTGAAAATGAAACGTCATCGCCGACTAGAGTAAGAGGGAGAGAAATGAAAAAAGATCAAGGGACCTGTGAAGCCGTAGGGGTCATTTGGGCCGGATCGTGACAGCAAGTGTCACACTTGGGAGGCCTCGCCACTGCTCAAGTCGAATTGTCAAACGTTCGGTAAAGATCAATGCAGATCAATAAAGCGGCAGAAGTTCTTGTCATGATTGAACGTCGCTGTCGTCGCTTTCATAGGTTATCCAGGCAGGACGTTCACCAGCCTCGCGTGACATGGCATTGTTTTCAGTTCGGATGAAATGGATCGAAGTCTGCGCCGTGATTATCCAGAGACCAATTCAGGTTCAAAGGTGGTTGTGTATTATCGTACAGTGGCGAGATTCACCGAGACAGGTGGAGAGATTTCAAAGACGTAAAAAAATATAAAAAAAAATTGTGGACAGAGCGAATGGTCGCGGTGGGTATCTGGTCTGTTGTTCAGTCGCGGAAGACTACCACGCCCAAACCTTGAGCTAGATGATCGGAAAGTTGTATCAGTAATTTGAAAACTTCCATCAAGTTGTTTGGGAGAAAACTTTACCAGGGAATCCCAGGATCCAGTGCACAGGCTGATACCGTCGTTGCTGACACCCAGGCAGCTGACCCGGTTCTCATGGCCGCTGAGCGAGCCCACCTTATCGCCTCGAAGGACATCCCAAACCTAGGAATTCAGTCAGCCATTCGCACGTTTCCATTGGTGTCAGCTCCAGGAAACAATCAGCCATACCTTGCATTCGAAGTCATCATAACCAGCAAACAATAACCGACCGGACACGGAGAATGCGACCGAGGTGATGCCGCACAGAACTTGGTCGCTCTGATTACGCCAACTTAGTTAGCTCCATTCAAACTATACGCGATTCACACGGAGCCCCAAACACATCCGAGAGGCGAGAGAGTAGTAGGTGGTCTTACCTGGTAGCTGTTAAGCTCACGATCGGCACGAATGTCGAACAGACGGCAAGTGGTGTCGTCGGAACCGGTACCAAAGGCATTGCCATCCGGGAAGAATTGAATGGCGTTGATATCGGACTCGTGTCCAGCGAAAGTTTGGACAGCCTTGCCTGTCCGAATGTCCCAAAGCTTAGCGAATGCGTCGCATGCACCAGAGACGAAAATGTTCTGGTTCGTGGGGTTGATGCTGATGGACATGACATCACCCAGGTGATCGGCAAATTCAGTGACTTTGGTGCCCGACTCGATGTCCCATAGCATACAGGTCATATCTCCCGAGGAAGTGATGATTCGGCGGTCGTTGATGAAACGGCAGCAGGACAGATAGCCAGAGTGACCGGACAGCTCGCGAGCAACACGAGTAGGGCCTTCACGCGATGATAGGTTGTAGATAGAGCAGATGTTGTCAAGACCACCACAGGCGACATAGTTCCCGCTGGGCGCGTAGGCGCAAGTCATGACCCATGAGGAGCGTAAAGGGATGGCGTGCACCTTGTTCGTAGTGTAGGCGTCCCAGATGATCAACTTGCCATCTTGAGAAGCTGACACAAGATGGCGGCGGTCGGTCGACCAGTGCATAGCGTAAATCTTGGCGAGATGACCCTTCAGCGTCCGGCGAGGCTTCATGCCAATTCGAGGAAGGGTATCGGTCTGGCCCTGCGCAACCTGGCGAACTGTATAGAGGAGGTCAGCCAACAATATCCCATTTCATTCGCCATTGATCATCGATCCGTCGCCTTTCCCTGAGAGTCGTTCGTCGCAGCGGAAATCGCTCGGAAAGAGCGTCCGGAATCGAGTGGGCAGAGGTGGTCAGGGAGATCGTACGAGAGGTATCGGCCAATTCGTCTTTCCGACGTCTGATCCGATCTTTCAAGCCCTCAGCTTCGCGCCTGGCCGCAGTAATCTTGGCCTGCATCTGTTCGCCCGTCATGTCGGCTGCCATTTTGCCGAACAATTACCCCAAAGAACCGTGGTGGTGGAATGCAGGGGAGCGAGGAAAACAACGTTCCAGGGGGGGGGGGAGGGCGGAGGAGGTGTGGAGGAAGGTTGGCGGTTGGGTGAGAGAATCGGAAAGGGACCCAAGGGAAAGAGGACCAGGAGACGGAGGAGGAGGGGGGGGAGCGAGTTAGGACGAGGGGGCTGAAAGTGGAGCGAGAAGCGCAGGAAAGGGACTGGTGGAAGTGTCTTTGACGAAGGCCTTCAGGCACGGGAGTCTCATAAATCACGTCTGGTCTGAGTGCAATGGAAAAAGACAATGGGCTAGTTTGGTAAGCAGCCGATATCTGCAAGAAGAATGCCACCTAATGAGAAAATTACGCCTGGAAGAGACAGGGAGAGAGCATCAATTGGCGCCGGCACTCGAATTCTGGAAAATTGGCTTAAGGGGGAGGAGAAAACGAGCTAGTCCTGCTGCTCGCGCACTTTGTCCGATGAAACCGTAATTCAGCCCGGTAATACAGTATGCATCAGAAGTGTCACACAGATTCACAGAGGGGCCTCACATACAGTCGTGGATGGATACAACACATTTACGTAAGGTTGGAGTCTCGTACTGTTGAATATCCCACGAAAGCTCAGGCTCAGGTCACTTCGTTACATAAAGTACACATGTATGTATCCAGTATTGTATGTAACTCCCACTGTATGCCTCTCAAGGCTCTCAGGCTCTCACAGTCTGCTCTGGACTCTGGACCTATGGGCCACTGGTCTACTAACATCTTGAGGGTAATATAATGAATGCTAGGTAAGTACACAGTACACAATACTTCTGCTGATTGAAACTCTCTTATGAGGATCGAGACGGTATCACTTTAAAATTGGAGCGTCGAATATATGACTGGAACGCCTTTCCAAAGTAATTTGAGTGTTCAGTGTTGAATGTTAAGTGTGTTCTGGATGCGAGATCTGAAGAGCGCCACTGTAGCCGTGTGGCGTGTACTCGTGTAGTCCTCCGCTCGATGAGTAATTGTAAATATGGAGTCATCTTGGAGGATGATGGATAAATGATAATTGAGTAATGGCATATTATACTTGTAGAGTGCGTATCTTATGAAATATGTTTCTTAATCATACACGTTTACCCAGGATCGCAAAATCCCAGATACTGCGTCAGTGAGAACTTAAGACTTGCGTATAATGTATACAAGAACGGCAGGTTTTGGGTATTTTTTTCAGGGGGAACAATCGACAACAATAATAATATCGGTTGGGTCCACTTCTATTCCAAACAAGTGTACTGTGGGGTGGACCACCGACTGGGGAGAGGGAACTTCGGTACTGCTGTAGAAGTGTAGATTAGTTAAATGACAAGTGTACTTCAGTGGTGGTGGCCCATGACGACGACATAGGAAATTGCTTGAATTTCGATAGATCCATAGAATATACAGCAGAAGGAACTCGTGATTTATTGAATGCCTTCGATCATTTTGTTTATACTTGATCTCGACCATCCTTCAGTTTTAGTGACGAGGCCGGTTGAAACGAGTTAGCCCGTAGTCAAATGAGCCGGGACCCCTAAAGCTACTGGTATCATGTATGTGACTATGTATACCCGGGTATTTCATCGTCAATAGCGGTCTGTTCAGTGTTCAGTATTCATACTTAAGAGTGCGACTAGAGCGATCCACCAGACTCTCCAACGTTAGAGCCTGTGTCCCGTCCATTATTCAGTAGTATTTTGGGACCTAACCATGCTGGACCCTGTCAACGCTTAAGGCTTGACAGCCCGTGGCTGGGCTCCCCGTGCTTCCTATACAACACATGCTTAGCACTTGACAGTTGCAGCGTCTGTCAAAATGAGCGGGCGCTCCAAGTTATTTGCTCCTCATACATATTGCATATACTGGTAAGCGAACATGAGCACCTATGACTTTATCTTCTGGTAGCAATTCAGACCACGTAATTGGCTCTAGGACAAACTTATTGTGCGTTGATGTGTTTGTGCAGCCCGCTCCAAGAAGAAGAAAAAGAAGACAAGGAGAAACAAATTTCTTCTGGAAGCTCTGAAGGTGTCACTAATCACTTATGTCCTGAAGTGGACTGACTGAATTCTGGTCCATGAAAGTGTAATCAAAGAGGGCTGAGCGACCTGAATCCCGGGGCAGCGGATCGCCGTCGGTGGTAGCGCCTATGCGGGACACAAGTTTGGTGTAAACAATGGTAGGATTACCTATGACGGACACGGACTATTGAAATTATACATCCCTCTATTGCAATAAAGCCTGGTGTACGAGTCCAATAGGTCGATCTTGATCGGAGTATATACCGTAACTGGTGAGAGCTAACCTACTGTCAGCGGAAAGCCCGTTCACTTCCAATGTGCATTCAACGAAACTGTCCACTACCAGGTAGAATGGAATTATCCAAACCGAGTGCAACGTTATACCCAATGTAAGATGACATGGCCTGTAGAGCCACAAGCTTCATTACCTAGCAGGCAACACCTGGTTTTCAGTACCACGCAGAATGTGTTAGCTATGCCCGAAGTAAGGATCTTCCTTCCCGTCGGATCCCGGCTCGGCGCTCAAACTTAATAAGTGTCTGGGACAGTAGTTAAAGGATAGTCGACATACAACGTATTAATACAATAAAGCTCGAACCCTGGACAAATGTCTCTTTGGTGTACACGAGTATTCCATGGAGTATATAGTGTGTACTGGATATAATGTTTGTAGTCAGCATGTATATACTATCCATGTAGTGGACCACAGGACACAGTGGACAGTGCCACTGGGCACTGAGCAATGAGTCACTAATCATGTATTTTCAGCCGGCAACCTCTCCTACTGATGGCGCCTCCAATAACTCTGATATTCTACCTACCTTCAGCCAGCTCTTCTTTGATCGAAAAATCTCGGTGACTGAGGTATGTCCCTCAATAGTGCTGCATAAGCGTGTAGAGCGTAGATAATGCTGGCAGGTCTTTGTGGACAATGGACACTGGGCATGATTTGGACTCTTAAGCTCTCGATATATGCGTTGACAGCTTTAGATCGCCGCCTTGGAGCAGCGCACGGGGGCCAATCCCTGTCTCTGGTCTTAGGCAGCTTGTGCTGTGTCATAGGCCTATAGGCAAATGTGAGGTATCGGAAGCTTCGACTACCACAATCATAATGGCGTCTACAATACCAACGGTCATACTAAGAGGTGGATTGATCAAGGCTCGAGTCAAAATATACTCATCGTCGATTGTGAGTTGCCTTGTCCAGTTTACCTGGATGATGCGGGAGTTTGATCCCTCCAGACAGCTGTGTGCCAGTGTTATGCTGTGCAACTCAACGTTCTTATTTGACCAAATTCAGGTAAGAATCTGGACTGTCAGATGCTTATGCGTGTCGGCCTAACACAGGCCCGTCTTGAAAAAGTGTTCCATCTTATAATCTTACAGTATATACGATACACAAATACAGTATCCCGTATGTATCTATCATACTGTACTGTATCAGTGTTCGGGCCCCAATCTCATCTCCGACCATTAAATTTTTGCGAACCCAGGGACTCACTGGACTGGCTATCGATTCTCCACGCAAGAACTTAGAATTAATTTGGTTATCAAGTTTAATTTTGTGCGCGGTGAGATTTCAAACACTTCATTTGAACAGTCAATAGTATGGATCCCAAAAACAAACCTTTCTGAAGAGTCAATGGTTGTAGTCTTGCTTTCGTACCTCTAATTGCATCAGAATTTAGTAACGACCCCTCGATATCTTTATAAGGGCGCTTCACATTGACGGTCGTCTTGATCCGTATACCTACGACTCACAAGAGAAGAGCGAACACCGCCTGGTTTGGATCAAACTCGTTTCACGACTACTATTTACGCCACAGCCCCGACACACTGGAAATTAGGTGCTGTTTATTTATTAAACTATCGAATCCACGCTACAGACTGTTCTTCAAACTCTCCACTACTGCTACACAATCTGGTCTTACCAAGCAAAGCAGTGACATGTAAATGGGTATTATCAAAATCAAAGAAAACTTCGTAGATAAATACCTTATCATCGCACCATACACATGCAGGCCGACGACCTGCTACTGTAAGTGACGTGTACTGTAGTAGAGTATCGGTTCCAGTTTGGTAATTCATTCACTAGACCAGTTCGATTTCCGGTTTGTCGCCGCCTCGGCGGGTCCGAGTTCTAAATCCTACCCGTCCTTCCAATTTCATGGTGCGCAAACCGTGTACAGGTTGGTCTGTGCGGACTCTGCTGAGGGGACTTGCTTCTACAGTAAGTGCCTCGGGTGTCGCAGAAAGACACAGAAAGGATGGATAATTTGCTCCCATTTACCCAATTTAAAGGTCTTATCCTTGAAACTCCCAGTGTCGCCCAGATCGGTTGTCTATCTGCTATCATGCGATGATTGAGAAGTTAGTAATGTGAAAAGGCGCCCAGGACAGTTCAGTAGTACAGTAAACAAGATAATAAATTTACTACTAATACAATAATATACCAGGTACCATGTATGAGTATTTTTGAAGTCTTTTTTTCATTGACTGACCCTCTACGGACTTCGAAATTGCCTGGTTCTGTCCAGAATCACTCATCTAGCACCGTCTCCAAAGCTCCGCCTCAGCATTGAGATGACTGCAGTATATGGTTCGTCCTGGAAAGAGTAAAGGGACCACTTCATTTCGGTCTGGTTTCTCCTGCTTCACTCCAAAATTGAACAGCTCATCATGCACGTCCGATGTATGTAGAAGGGTGGCCCACAACTGTAGGACCTGCTGAACGTGCGAATGCTTAATGCTCCACCTGACTCCACCCATGTATGTCTATTGTCTACCAGACCTACCTAAGAGATCTATGTGAACTTGTGAAGTGCATGGATGTAAGATTCAGGCCCTTGACCACTTCACGACAGAACACTCATCACATACAGCTGCAGGGTGACCACCTTGAACAACGTCTGCTATCTAGTCAGTTTGTGGGTCCACGCTACCGACTCTAATCTCGATTGCCGACTCTTGATAGTGCATGAAGCTGTAGTTGTGCATGGTTTGATAACCAGGTGCAACACGTGCTACTTTGTCAACATATCCAGGCCCACGGAAAGATGACATAGATCGCGTGTCGATTTCCAGAGACTAGTCAGGTCTCCTTTACCTGGAGAGGAACAATGGTTCAAGCCCAGAACCATGTGCTCTCCAGCCAGATATGCCCATAAGACACTCACGAGTTCAAGACCCTCAGGGCAGGACATCTATAGTATAATACCCGAGGTCTAAAGCTCGAGTACAAAAAACCGGAGTCGATAGCCATATTCCCTATGTCAAGACTAACGCGGCTCCAGCGGCGTTGATCTGATGTCAGGTTCTTTGACTTCAGCATGGGGACCGACAAGCAGGCATCGCGTGTATACAATGAGATGGAGTCATTCGCAGAGGACCTCCTTCTCTACGTCGGATCAATGAAGTCAAATCAGGGAAGAATAGGGCTAGCTCTGCTAGACTGATGATTATAAATTTACTGTTGCTGAGCGCAAGTAAGAGCAGGAAGGACGTATGTTAGGTAGTGGCTGACTTTGGCGGCAACTCTCCGTGCGGCGTGGCCCGCAAGGTTATATTTTATTAATCAGCCTTGCTTGACGGCGGCGGAGTGAATGCGTGGTTATGATTCCACGTTCCCGTTCTTCCCGAGGCCGAGCGACGGTCTTCTTTTTATCAGCCGCCGGGAGGGTCCCAGAGGCAAAAAGACTGTCGGCACCCATACTTTGTATGAAGGTAGTCAAAGCCAGGCTGAACAGGTAGATTCCAAGCCAGCTCGTCAGTTACTCATATGTGCCAAAGCCCAAACTTGGTCTTATTCAGGCACACAGTGAGATGGTCAGCGCTGCAATTACGCGTGGTGATCAACTCCAGCGCGGATGAGGGTAGATGGCAGTACGAGTGACAAGTCCCTTCGACCGCCTGATATAGTCCTGTAGCGTGCAGGCCAGTCGTACTTGTACGGTTGCAGCAGTGGTAAAAATAGACCGCTGTGACAGAGAACTTGATGGGGCGGGAGTGAGACTACGATACTTATCCCCACGACACACTACATGGAGTCAGGAATGAGTATACCCTGGGCAAGCATGGGACTCATCAAGCGGTGATCTCACTGAGAGTGGGAATGTGGGTAAGAGATCAATAGTCTCGTAGGCCGGTCGCATTGACTGCCACTGTAGTCCCTCGTCAAGCGTGGTGTGCTCGACATGGTCTCCGGTGACTGCAATTTTTGCTACGACGGTAGTACTGTCGGAGTAAGTCTCTACCTGATTTCTTGGGAGTGGCGGGTGCCAGTCCTCGGGTGCCGTAATATTAAGGAGGACGCCTCTCCGCTTTCACCCTCAAAGGCTTTTTCAATCTCACTCCCCCTTCTCACTGTCCACTTTCAGAAGCGCGCCCTATCCATCGAGCTTCGCATCTGTCGATTCCTGTTTCAATCCGATTCTTCTCGCATCTCAGATCCTTGGCCGATCGTGCCAACGCCCATCGCAGCCTGCTCCACCACAGTCGACCTCGGAGAGTCATCACAAGATCTTCTCCCCTCCCACCAACCCCCTCTCGCTTGCCTTCCCCTCACTCCTGGGAATCCATCGGGCGCTGTATATATCTTCTGCGCTGACTGCCCCGATGTCTCTCGGTGCATAAGATATATTCCGTTGAAGGGGTTCTTTGTTCCCGTTTTTCTGAGAATCCACAGTCGTCCTGGGCTGCCATCCCTCCGGTTAGGGGCTGTCACCCCCCCCTCCTATCAACATCCCTCAGGTCCTCATCATCCGGCCAGTCCGCGAGGCTTCCTTTCCTCCTCATTCTCACGTCTAGCATCTACCGGTGTCGTCTTTGGACACCTCGCTCTCCTTCACCATGCGTGAAGTCAATTTCAGTATTCCTAATGTGAACAAGGCCTCGGTCAACATCACCACGACGCTCTATGACCGGCGGGCCCTTGATTGCACATCCACCCTTCCACTCATCAACTCGCTGAATCATCTCGCCTACTTGACAACTTCATCAGCCCGGATCCGAGACATTCTCACCGTCGATGGCGGTATTGAACGACTCGTTTGTATTCTGAAGGAAGGCCGGAGCAAGGATCTGATGGAGATGTGGAAGTGGAGTCTGGCCTTCCAGTGCGTGGTCAACATTGGTGTACGGGGATCAGAAAGCGTACGGACAAGGGTCGTGGAAGCTGATATGGTCCCGGTGATCGCCACAATCCTGGACAACTATATCAAAGTGGTGGACAAGGTTCGGTCGCGCGCCGAGCCCGACTCCCACAAGCACAACTCGAGTCGACAGGCCGCCAAGTCGAGTCCTTCCAGTCGAGATACCTCTGAGCGCATTTCATCTCTAGATTCGAACAATCACACCGACGCCCGACCTCATTCGCGTCGCCAGGCTCCGCCTCCGAATATCGAAATCCCCCAGCCATTCTACCAAGACACTCACCCGACCGACTCCGATGCGATGGATATCACATCCCCCCCTCGTGCGCCGATGACTTCTCCCCCCGAAAGAAGCACTTTCCGCCAGGAAATCCACAATCATCGCGTTCACGACGTGCGTTTATCTCGCGCCAGCCACCGCCTCCGGGCCATGCAACCTCTTGCCACAGCTGTGCCCTCGATTGACACAAGCGAAACTTTTGGCCTGCGACCTGTTCGGGATGCCGATCGTTTGCTGAGCATGCCGCCTGGACTGCAAACTGGCCTTATTTCACAACCTGACTCCCCGACCACCCCCAGTGGAAACATCCACTCCCAATCTCGAACGCTTGCTCAGCCCGGGCCTGCACACCAGCGCCCAAGCATTCAACAGCAGCCATCGGCGTCAGGCGAGTCAGATGATGCAATTGGCGAAGATTCCGCAATGGGTGATGATGTTGTCTTGGGCCAAAATTCGGATCCTAGGGTGGCATTACCCAATACAATGGAGATCGACAGCGTCGATGAACAGCAGACCACTATGATTGACGATGTTTCCCCTGCACATGGCCTGACGGTCACCGATCCATCTGAAGAGGGCCAGGATGCCGAGACTTTCAATATTGCCCACCGCTCTGCTGTCGACGGCAGCATTATCAACAATGCAGCGGCACCACCAAATGGCGGACTCGGTCTTTCTCCTACTCAGGCCACGGAAAACCAGAACTCCCCCACACTCGCTCCTAGCCCATATGCTATGTATCTCCGGGATCGAAATGCGCCTGCCACCCAGAGCGTTCTTACGACAATGCCTCGGGATGAGGATGTTCTCATGTCGCTGCAGCTCCTGGCATACGTATCTAAGTACTGCAATCTGCGGACGTACTTCCAACGCTCTCACCTTGTCCCGAAACTCAAGATCGATCGAGAACTTCACCTCTTGGATGAAAATGCCGACCCGGCTTCTCCCGTTGAATGTGAAGAGGAGGATGAGTACCTTCTTCCCGATGATGTCAACATCTTCCCCTTGGTTGAAAAATTCACAGTTCGCCATCATTCCAAAGACATGCAGTACTGGGCCTGCGTGGTGATGAGAAATCTTTGCCGCAAGGACGAATCGAGAGGCGGCATCCGTCAATGCGCCAACTACAAATGTGGCAAGTGGGAAGAATTCCAACGTCAATTCGCCAAGTGCCGTCGCTGCCGTCGCACGAAGTACTGCAGCAAAGACTGCCAAAAGGCAGCTTGGGTCTACCATCGCCACTGGTGTCACACTACTCCCTGATCGCTGCCCTGTTGGGCCCACCAACTAATGAGACCATCTCTTTGCATTTCTCACATTATACCTCTACCTTGTCGACTCCGCTCTGTCCATGGCGGCAGAGTGGGCCAATCCTAGCTCTTGAATTTCGCATATGCATCTTGTCTCCCCGCATAGCGTCCTATCGCGTCTTCTCCCCCGTCTCTTATATCTCCATGGTCTCACGTCTCGTTTGCGCAAAGCATTTGCAACTTCTGGCGTTACTAATCCAACAACTGTCATCCTCAAAGATACCTATTTCTTCTGTCGAGCTTTGAATCTAATCTCGTCAATTCTATCCTTCTTTTTTGCAAATATCGCCTCCCCATCTCCTGATGGTCCTCCTCAACACGATCCGTTGTCTTGTATCTTTTTTTTCGGAGTTCGATTCGCACATGCAGGGGCGGCCGAGTCTGTCGACCGGTGGCTTTTCATCATTGGTCGCTATCTATTTGCCTCTTCCTATCAGCCTTGTCTCATAGTGTATATTGGTCACCCGTTCACATCTGAGGCCGTCGTTGACCGGGCATATATACCGCAGCATCTTTGAAGATGCTTTTCCACGCTGAGTCAATTGAGTGATATGCTGGGTGTGGATTTGGGGGACGGATTTCCTCGTATTTTCTTTTTCTGTGACGAGTCTCCCTTTGTATGTACGTAGATGGGTTATGGAGCCCTGGCGATATCTTGATCCCACAATGTCTCACATTGCAGTCGAGCGTGTCCCAACGTGATCTCCATTTTCTGTCTCCTCCCCGTATCTGGGGCAGTGGCAACTTTTGACCGTGTCAACTTAAAGCGCGCATATCTACTTGTGAGTTTGCCTGGTTTTGTCACTCTCCGCCAAAGGCCATGTAGTGAGTGTAGGCCTTTTCAGATTGTGCCAAACAGAAAAAAAAAAAGAGAGACAGAAAGACAAGCCTTGTTCGTGACGTCCAAGTCTCAGCATTACCCAAGACTGATTCCGTGGCCCAGTCTCTCTAATCCTTCTTTGTAAATCCGTATGTTGCCGCCAGTCTGGATTCCAAATGCTCCGACGCCGTCAACGGTCTCTTCCCCGGCTCCAGGCTTCCTGCGCCTCCACCGAACCCCACGGCTGCATCCCCCTGCAACCCGCCCGTCTTCAGACGATGTTCCGCTACAATCTCGCTCGGCACCGGCACCAACTCGGTCGTGTCCACGGGATGGCAGAAATACACCACCGTATACCGATCCTGGGGGTCGGACTCCGCTGCTCCTCCAAGGGGAACACGACCCGGTGCACTGTCGACTTGAGCAGGCCGTCCGTCCAGTAGCTCAGCAGATCGCCGATATTCACCAGGATCGGTGGGAATGGGTAGGCGTCGGGCTTGTCGCCGGGGATGATGGGCACGGGGGCCCAGGATCCCTCGGGCGTGAGGATCTCCAGACCCGGTTGGCCGGGTCGTTGGAAGAGGAGCGTGATGCTGCCGTAGTCGGAGTGGGCGCCGGCTCGGACGTCCTTGTCGTGCTTGTAGGATGCGGTTTCGGGGGAGAAGATCGAGGGGTACCAGAGGAAACGGAGGATACTGCCCGTTGGTCCGAGGCTGGGGTCGTGTCTGGTGGTGAAGAAGTCTTGGGGAATCTAGATGGGTCGATGAGATTTATTGATGAGATGGATTCTGGATGAGACTGAGAAATGGGGGCTGGGCGTGAGAGAACAGGGGTGAGGTTACCTCCAAGCCTAGGGAGAGTAGGTTCAGAATCCTTTTACAGGTCTTGTTGCAGAGTTGAGCAAAGTCGGAGATATCTGACTCGTGGGGCTTTAGAGATGCCGGAAGAGGCTGTTGCGCTTTGCCATCTTTGAAGTCGCCAAAGTTCATGGCTCTGGAGAATCGTGATGAGTCAATGAATGATGACCAATTGATATGAGGGTCCATTCTGTGGATACTATGATGCATACTCTTTAAAGTCGCCGGTCTGCAAAACCATGGTCAGTCTATATGTGACGAGAGTTTCAGTGGAGGCGCTTTGCGATAATCTTATACATACCCGCTGGTGTTCCGGGTCCAAGGTCTCTGTGTGCATGCCAGACCAGCCACGGTTCTACGCGATGTCCCACCGGCGCTTTCAGTTAGCTTCCCGGGTCAATTTTTTGATTCATTTGAATCCGTCGAATCGGTCGTTCAAACTCTCACGGAGGACTCACATTTGGCATGATGCGACAAGTCTCCTTGTCGGAGGATGGAGAAGCGAAAAACTTCTTCGACTATTCCATAAGTCAATACCACTTGCAGCTCGATTGGGGCTCAAGACACCGGGGATGGGGATGGGGATGTTCGAGACCTACAAGACCAAATGCATGATCCACAACCTCCGGCGTGAAATCTGCACCTTTACTATTCACATACAGGAAGCCGTACTTGGCGGTTGCTTCAAGCATCGCCTTCCCCACGGCCGGGTCATGGGGGTTGGAGATGTCAATGACGGGCAGAGCAATAGGAACGGCAGTAGTCGACATCTTGAGGATTCTCGAGCTGTCTCCAACCTGAAAGCCGAATGAATTAGGGGAGGGGGAACCGGTACGTGAGAAGCCCAAGTCCAGCGAAGTCAGGGTTAAACCTCGGCGGTGAATGTCTACTACGAGTCCGATGACACTTCGGGCTGCTCCGCGCGACTGTATATAAACTGGTAGACGCCGACGTGCGGGAGAGTGGATCACAATGGCGCCCATGCGACTTCGGGTCACAGTCCGGTTCCAAGCGATGGCGGCTTCCCGTCGGCAAAAGCGCGCATCAACTCTCAACGGGCCCCAAGCAGAAGCCAAAGAAACTCTTCTCGCTTCTGAAGACAGTCGAATGCCAAGACCTGCTTATCTTTGGGAGGATGGAACTCCATTCTCGTCCGTGGACCCAGACTCCCGAGTCCCGAGTCCCGACTCACTGGAGTGACTAATGGGATGGGAACTTGGGACTACTTCATTGGATATTCTCGCTCTGCTGGTCTCCAGTTTCGTCAGGGAATGAGGTGGAGAAATCACGCGACAGTCAATGGTGAATGTACAGGTGAGGACCTGCCGATCTTGTGTTCAAGGTTGGGCTTAGATGACCACCCAGGTCTGGCACGGAAGATACACTTGAGTATAAAGCTTCTGTGCCATGATTGGGCTAGGAGGCCAGTATGCTGGGGGTATGAGAAACGCCTGAACACGGTCATGCAGAGTCGAGTCTTCAAAGAATCGTCGGTGGCTTTGCACGGGCTTCGTCCAGAGGGTGAAAGCTGGTGTCTCGGGCCTGGTGGTCTCACCTGTGGTTCTAATAAGCTTATAGATGCCCGCAAAGAGAAAACTGGAACCGGGTACAATAATAGCACCTATCTATATCCTATCGCCTTCAGTAGGCCCAGCGCAGGTCAAGCGGTACTACAGGACGTGTAGGCAGGTAAATATTTGAGAACACCAACCTCACACTTTCATGATCTTAGAGTCCCGTTGTGTACAGTCGTATACTGTATGATGTATAGGAGCACTCCAGGTATGGAGGTTCCACTTGGTCATCATGCAGTGTGATTAAAGCTACAGGTACCTGCTTGTAAAGGGCGACGGTGGTACCCAAATCGAATTGAATGTAAGCAATGGACCACTTCACAAATACATATTTCTTTTTGAGGGCCTGCTGTCCAATTCCAACAAAAGACAAGGGGTAGTGACCTCAGAATTCGCCATCTACTCACATGCTGAAGAGTACCGAAGGTTGACCTGGGGTACTCCTCATATAGAGCGTTAGACATTGGAACCGATTGGGAAGCTCAAGAGATGAAAAAGAAGAGTTCATTGTCATAGCTCAGATGAACCTTGATAATACGACTTGATGCGGCGTGGTCCGCAATCAGACTTGCATTTTCATGATCATGAAGCCCTCGTATTCTCCAGATTGACAGAGTCTAGTATTGTACTCATGTACTGGGTATCTCAACGGTTGGGCCAGATAATACCTCTCCTCGGCTTGAAAGGTATAAGATATCAAGGAAAGGTGATTGCGATTTGGAGACTGCGAAGTCACAGCGATACTGAGCTGTTTGTGATACGTCGATATTCGTACTTCTTGCTACTTGGAAAAATACTGGAAATCTGCTACCACCTAAGAATCACTGAAAAGGTGACGATCGACGTAATCACTGCTAAGTAGGAAGTACTAAGTAGGAGGTAGTAGTTAAGTATTAAGAGTAAGTACTAACTACCGACGGGCGGGATCTGAATGTAAATCAATTGAATACCTCGAAGACCAAACCACTAGATTACGTTTGGAAGAGCCATTTCCGTTCCAACTACGGTAAACCCGAAGACAAAATTTGGCAAAGGGTGAGCCTGCATCAAGGGTTGTAGTAGATTCTATATTCCATCAATATGGTGCAAAAAGAAAGAAAGCAAAGCTGTACGCTTCGGTCCGGTAGTACCAGCCTACCAGGTAAGGTAGTGGGACTACTAGTGAGACACTACTACAAAGACTCTGAATCTGGACAGGTCCACCAGAGCAGTTACTCTAAGTGGGCATGTTTATTGCCAAATCCTCAAGAAACACTCTGGGCGCATCTGGCCCGCCTCCGCTCCTTCCCCCCTCCCGTCATTTCATGATTACACCACCCATCGGATCGCGACCCTTGACCTTCGCCCCCGATCCAACAAATTTTCCTTGTCCCTCCCCACATTCCCGATCCGCTCTCTCAAGGGCCTTGATGCTCGGCTCGTGACCGTCTTCAGTCTCGCAACTTCGTCGTCATGCCGAGTAAGTCCCGCCTAGCTTGACAGCAACCTGCCGGACCTCAATCACGACCGCAACCGCATCTTTCTAACAGGAGCTTTCGCGCCTTCTAGTCCGTCCCCTTGACGAATGGACCGTGGGCCGCACGCAGTCCCTGCCTCTGTCCACACTGAAGGGTGCGGTCATTGGTCTCGATGCTTCCCACTATCTCCAACAGCATCTGGTCAACCAGTCGACTCGAGAGGCCCTGCTCGGCGCCCTAGGGGGCTTTCCCTTCGCGCTCAAGGCCAACATTGAACGAGAGCTTCAGACTTACAAGAATCTGGGGGTGACATGTGTCTTTGTTTTCAATGGCCTCGATTTTGGCAAGAAAGATGAAAAGCCTCGCAACCAAGCTGCCATGGTTCGCTCGTTCGAGCAAGCTTGGGAGCTGTATGACCAGCAGCAAGCGGACCAAGTTGTCGATGCCTTCAGCAATGCCGGTATGAATAGCCTCGCGGCACGCATGTCCGATATCTGGTCGCCTTCATTGCCGGCCACAGTACTCTGTGGCTTCCTGGTGGTAGCTCCGATCGAAGCTGACGATGAAACATCAGGCACCCCGCCTCCGGAAACCCTTTACAAGTTCCTACAACGGATTCTCTATCAGAACGGCGTAGCCTTCATGGTTGCTCCGTACAGCGCGTGTGCGCAGGTATGTGTTGTGTACTGGACCCTCTTTTGCATCAACCGCGACTTGGCCGAATTTGGGCCCCAGCAAAAAAGGCCATGATGGAAATTGACCGTGCATCCGTTGAGCAGCTTGCCTATCTCGCCCGGGGCTCCCATCCGGTCATCGATGCCATTTACGGACCCTCCGAAGCTCTTTTCTTTGATATTGATAAACTCGTGACCCGCATCGACATTGAGCCCGCGCAATTCTTCTGGCTCACGAAACGCACACTCCAGGAGGAATTGGGTCGCTTATCAAATGATCAGTTCTTGGATTTTGGCCTCCTTCTGGGATCACCGTTCTTGAGATCGTTCCCGTTGTTTGAGAATCCCGCCTTCCCCGGAAAGCTACCGACCGTTCGGGACGCGCTGCCCATGTTCAATGCGGCCGGCCGGAGCGCCTTGACATTGTGTGCGCAATTCGAAGACGAGCGTCGGATGCAAGAGCTGGACTACACAAAGCGATACAAGCGAGCCTACTTGGTTGTCAAGCACCATGTGATCATCGATGTTGAGGGACGAGTGGCCCCGATGCACCAGGAGGAAACCCCCTCGGACATGCACGAACTCATTGGACTGCGACTACCGGAAGAGCTATACTTTTATATGTCCAAGGGCGTGATTGGTCATGATGTTCCCAACTTTCTCACATCTGGCGAAGTCCGCTTGACCCTGCCGTTGGGCACGGAAGACACCGAAATTTACCGTCAACTTGTAGCAGATACTCTCACTCCCATCAGGGCACAGTCTATCGGACTCTTGGCCAACTGCCTTCATCGATTCTATCAGACTAAGACGATCACCATCCGACCTTGGTTCGACCAAGACTCGACCCAAAGACAGATCAACCTGAAGGGACTCCCGTCCGTGAAAGAGACTGTGCAGGCCTGGAGAGTTTCCAGTGACAAGTTCACAGAGGAGACCAAGGGCCTCCAAGCCCCCCGCGGCTCGTTCAAGTTTGGCTTGCAGAGCCTAACGAACCCTGAATTCGTGGCCAGAACATTTGCCAGCAAAGACACACCCGTAGGAGGACCAATTTCTCGTACAATCTGCACTTTCTGACTTTCGGGCTAATCATCTGGCTTAGATTCTTTCCACACAAGAAGACATTTTGTCGAATGTGGTTTGGCGATTCTTGCAATTGCGCGGCTACGTGGACGACAAGCACAACTTGACCGCTTGGGGCAAATGCCTCCAACAAGCACTCGCAGGAGTAGAACTCGAGGACAATCTGGAAGAGGCAATTTTTATCGCGATTGAAATGCTCCGCATGGGTCTTCTCAACACAAAGAACTGGTTCTCGCATGTCTCAGGAGGTCCAATGCGAGGCTCGGGTATGTTTTCCCCTCAATTCGCCTTACCGCATGATGGACGTAGAGTAACTAATCCCTTGATCTCTGCAGAGGAGGATAAAACATTTAACATGTTGGTATCTCGCGTGGCATGCATCGCAAAATTGCAGCACAAGCCCATTGGCTACTCTGGCCCTCTTAGTCGACAACTCCTATGCTATCGCTCCCTCATTTGTGAGGTGCGCACCGCACTCAGAAATCTCATCGAATCGGTTCTTGTCAGTCTGTTGCTGAGCGGAGATGCTGATCGTGATCGCAAAGACTGGGTTGAGCTGGGCGTTAAGTGCGTGATCCCCCTCGAAACCAAGGTTGATGCACTTATGGAGAGCCTGACTGACCGTGACTGTAGACTTCCTTTTATTGACGATAACGACTGTGGCCTCGGTATTGCCGTGCGGACTTATCTGGACGACCTGCCACTACAAGCCAATCCCACTTCGCCAGAGGCTCGCCAGGAGGTCAAGTCCAAGGGCAAAGAGTGGTTCCAGCACAGCGAGAGTTTCACTGGCAACTTGGACCTAGCCTTTAGATTGTGGGATGCCGTAAGTGGTTTTCACACGCGACATCATTCTCGGACTCTTGACGCCCCGACCAAAGCTGACTTTCTTCGCAGGTCTACCAAGGAACGCAAAATGCAGGCAAGGAGTTCAAGGAGGCGCGACTTTGGGACAATGCCAACAAGTGGTTGGCAGACCGACGATAGAGGGTGGACGCCTTTGTATGAGGCATTGCACGGCTTATTGAACGCTGTTTTAGTCCGAACTTTTAGACATCTTCAGCTACCGAGTGTACCGACTACACCTACGGACGCAAAGGGGGACATGAAATTCTATGATGTATTACTATGAAAGTAATCAATAAATATCATGAATCATTTCGGTATCGTGGCCGTAAAATGGGCAACAGGACCCTTTTCACATAGCATCCTATAGTTACGGGAGTAGCTTGTTGTGTAGTGTGTACTGTAGTGTGTACTGTAGTGTGTATGTAGTACTGTGTACTGTGTAACTGTGTATAAATGTACCAGTGTTGAGTGTGCAAAACAACGTTCAATCTTGAAGTTACTTAATCGGCCTGTGCTCTCTGCACGCTCCCCGCCACCGAGGGATCTGCGGGCGTGCCTAGTGGGCCGAATGGAACCACTTGGCCTCTTCCAGTGGTTTGTCATCCTTTGTCGAACGAGGAATCCTGACCTGACTATCTCGGTCGACCAAGCTCCATTTCTCAGGGGTTCAACTTCCGTTTTTCAATCGTCTATCCGTCAAGTTTTCCACAATCAGCAACAGGAAAATGGCACGCCTGAGCTTTCTTCTGCTGGGCGCTCTCTCGGCGCTGAGCGGCTTCGCCAACGCCAGCTCCGCCGTCAAGGACCTGATTCCCAGCAACTTCGATCAAGTTGTCCTTAAGTCCGGCAAGCCTGCTCTCGTCGAGTTCTTTGCCCCTTGGTGCGGTCACTGCAAGACCCTGGCCCCCGTCTACGAGGAGCTCGGTGCAGCCTTTGCTTTCGCCGAGGACAAGGTCACCGTCGCCAAGGTCGACGCCGATGCCAACCGTGACTTGGGCAAGCGATTCGGTGTGCAGGGTTTCCCTACTCTGAAGTGGTTCGATGGCAAGAGCGATAAGCCCGAGGAGTACCAGGGTGGACGTGACCTCGAGAGCCTCAGCAAGTGGATCACCGACAAGACTGGCATCAAGCCTCGTGGTGCGGCCAAGGAGCCCAGCAAGGTTGAGTTCCTGAACGACGCTACTTTCAAGACTGCCGTTGGTGGTGACAAGGATGTTCTGGTTGCTTTCACCGCTCCTTGGTGTGGTCGTAAGTTTACGAATGCCCTTGACTATATATGCATTGCCAATTCGTAGAGGGACACTGTGAAATACTAATTCGGCGCCCCTTCTCTATGCAGACTGCAAGACCCTCGCTCCTGTCTGGGAGACCCTCGCAAACGACTTCGCCTCTGAAGCCAACGTTGTCATCGCCAAGGTGGACGCCGAGGCCGAGAATGCTCGCGCCCTGGCCAAGGAACAGGGCATTACTGGATACCCTACCATCAAGTTCTTCCCCAAGGGCTCCACCGAGCCCGAGGCTTACTCCGGCGCCCGCTCCGAAGAGAGCCTCATCGAGTATCTGAACTCCAAGACCGGTACCTTCCGGGCCGTCGGTGGTGGTCTTAACAGCAAAGCCGGCACTGTCGCTGTCTTGGACAAGCTCGTCGCCGAGTATGTGCCCACCAAGGACTTTGCCAAGCTCGCCACCGAGATCAAGAAGGCCTCCAAGGGTCTCCAGGACAAGTACGCCCAGTACTACGTCAAGGTTGCCGACAAGCTCAGCGCCAACCAGGAGTATGCCACCAAGGAATTGGCCCGTTTGGTCAAGATCGTGAGCAAGGGCGGTTCTGCCCCGGAGAAGCTCGATGATCTTGTCTCGCGCAGCAACATCCTGCGTGGCTTTACCGGTCAGACGGAGCCCAAGGATGAGCTGTAAGCCTACTCGTTCGTTGCGGGTCTGCGATACCAGCTCACTGGCATGAAAAAGTCCCAAATTGGTTCATGCGACCAATATGTATGATGAACTTTGCGCAGCATTCTGTGTATCTTTTCGGCTGTGTTTCATGAATCGAAAAAGAAATGCTTCGAGGAGACCGTATGATCATACGATATACGGCAACCTTGGCATCTGTATACAAGCTTAAATCTTTTGCTTGCGAGCTTGAGGATGTATATCTTTCTTCATTGTATGTTGCTTGAACAGACCGGGTATCATAGTGCACAGAATAGAATCAAAAGTAGAATATTTGCAGACGTGCTCTGTGACAAGCACTGTTGCGTGCCTTGTTGACGGCACCCTCTAGAAACTTCGCCGCAGTATGTCCAACAGATCGATCCCTGGGAGGGACCCCGCCCAATATGCTGGGCCATTGCTCACTTTGACGGAGGAGCATCTGAAGGCTCCGTACTCGATGCCGCCAATGAGGCCTCCAATTCATCTAAGCGCCGTGTCATATCGTCCACTGCCAGGTTGTTAGTCAACGGCTGTGCACGCAGTCTGTAGGGTTGCAGACGAACGTTTGCCGAACATTTCTTTCGTCACACCATCGAGCTTGCTCTGTAATTGATCGAGAAGCTCATCGACCGCCGTTGTAAGCTGGCCCATAGCATCTGAGTTCTGTGTCTTCTTGTCAGTCGAGGCACTCTGTCAACAGTCCATGAAGGGACTTGAAAAGGGTACGTACGGGTTGAGATAAGAAAGACTCTTCCGCACTTGGTTTCTCCGGAGACTTTGACTTGGCCATATCTGAGCAGTGACAGTAGCTATAATACCCGTAAGAGATGTGATTTGGTGTACTTCCGTATTTCCAGTAAACATATCTCCGGAGCGCTCAGCGACAGCAACCATGTCTCCGTTCGCCGTCCCTCCCGATAAGAGCGGATCAACACCCTTCTCCGGGGCCGGGCCGCGCTAGACCCATTTTGCTTCCTTATCGTGCCGCTAACCTGATTAGAGTTGATCCGAGTTCAAAAAAATCCCGTAGCAGCAATCCAGCTACGCTTTTTTGCACGGATTACCGACCATACTTATTTCCCCTCAGAACAGGCACCATGGTTAAACGAAGCAAATTACTTCAGACTCTCGATGCCCACCGGGGCCGAGACTACAATGCCGAGAAACAGAAGAAGATGATCAAGGCCGCCAAAAAGCGCAAGTCTACCGTTCAGAACGACGCCGGCGCAGAAGTCACCAAGAAGCTCGAAGAGAAGAAGCAAGTTGCCGAGTCCGAGTCCGAGGACGAGGACGAGGAGGAGAACGACGAACAGGTCGAAGGCGAGACCGACGAGGATGAGGAAGTTGACGTCGAAGCGGAGGATAATGAAGACGAGGACAACGAAGAGGAAGACGACGACGAAGAGGAAGAAGAGGAGGATATTCCTCTATCAGATCTTGAGGAGGATGAACGCGAAGATGTCGTTCCTCATCAACGTCTTACTATCAACAACTCCGCTGCGATCAAGACTTCTCTCAAGCGCATTTCTTTTATCAACCAGAACACTCCATTCTCCGAGCACAATTCCTTAGTGTCCAAGGAGCCAATTGAGGTGGAAGACGCCAATGACGATCTCAACCGTGAGCTCGCATTCTACAAGGTGTGCCAGGCTGCCGCCATCGAGGCTCGCGGTTTGTTGAAAAAGGAGGGCGTTGCCTTCACTCGTCCCGGCGATTACTTTGCCGAGATGGTGAAGAACGATGAGCACATGGACAAAATTAAGAAGAAGCTTTACGAGGAAGCCGCTGGCAAGAAGGCTGCTGCCGAGGCTCGTCGTCAACGTGATCTTAAGAAGTTCGGCAAGCAGGTGCAGGTCGCCAAATTGCAGCAGCGCGCAAAGGAGAAGCGTGATACTTTGGAGAAGATCAATACCCTGAAGAAGAGTACGTCGACGCTGCCTTGCCTTAGACTTTCGTCTCCCTGGAACAACCACTAATGTGTTATTTTCTTTTTTCTGAACAGAGCGCAAGGCCGACACATCTGCCCCCACTGATGATGCCAATGACCTTTTCGATGTCGCAATTGAGGAGACCGGCAAGCCTGAGAAGCGCAACCGCGAGGGCGGTCCCAATGCCAAACGTCAGAGACGGGATCAAAAGTTCGGCTTCGGTGGTAAGAAGCGCTTCTCAAAGAGTGGCGATGCTGCCTCCACTGGCGACATGCGCGGATTTTCCCAAAAGAAGATGAAGGCCGGCGCTTCCAAGCGGCCTGGCAAGAGCAAGCGCGCTGCCGCTAAGGGTCGGTCATAGAGGATTGCTGTCTTTATGAAGAACATTTTGGCAGACCGGAGTCTGCTTTCCGACGCATTGAGTCCTTTTTGAAGTTGAGGGTAGTGATGGCGCAAGGCGCAACCAAAATTTCTTTTTGTGGGGTGAACATCCGCCATGCTCTTCTGTACTATTCTAGATTTCTCAACCCTGCATATGCACATGATCAATTGAAATTATTACCTTGTGGTGTTTTTTTGGCCACACCTCTAAAATTCTTTACTGAAGCAACGATTCTTGGAACTTTGCGTCAGCCCTAATGAGTTTGGAAATTAGGGTGTTCGAGTTGATTAAGATCCCATTCCTGAGCACTGTCAATGGTGTGTTGTACAATGGGTTTTCCTTTCCACAGTGCGAATATACATCAACCTTGAGGTCTTGAACCCCCGATCATTTTGCTTGCTCCTCAGCCTCCGCTTTAGCGGCCCTCTTGCGCTCCCAGTCCTCGAGGAACCTTTGCACCTTGGGACCCCAAACTTCCTCCCCCTGCTCCAAATCCTTGTATTCCAGGACGTTCTCCGGCTTCAGTTCAAATTCAGCTTGGCGGCTTCGAACGAGCTCACTCATCAAGGCGCAGCTTCCCACAGCCTTGCCCAAGTCATGTGCCAATGATCGGACATAGAAGCCTGAGGTGACTGTCATGTGGATCTTTACAGCTGCCGGCTGTGGGCGTGGCTTGTCTGCCTGCTCGGTAGGCACATCTGCGGCTTTGGAATCCGAGACAGTAGCTTCAGGTTCGGTGGTGGACGCAACCACCTCGGCGCTTTCGTCTTCTGACACCTTCTGCTTCTTGGTTGCTTCTTCGCCCGCTGACGCGATTGGAGACTCCGCAGCAGGGGGTGTCTTTCGCTTGGAGATTGCAGATGAGTCGTTCTCTGCGGCTCCGTCTTCAACGGGCAACTCAGCTTCCTTGTCAAGGAGCTTCTCCGCAATTACCTTCTCATCGCCGGTCATCTCTTGCTCGGGCCACTTGTACTCATGGGTACCTGGCTCGTACCACTCGACGATCTTCAACTCCACCGTCTCGACGGGCCGCGCTTTGATCTCGACGGGTGGCATTTTGCCCTCTCGCGCATACTCGTACAATCGCTTCCCATCGATTCGCAATGCCGAGAAAATAGGCGGACGCTGCATGATCTTACCCCGGAACTGATCCAGAGCCTTTTCGACGGCCTCCCGGGTGATGTGCTCGTACGGTGCTCGGCGTACGATCTTGCCCAAACGATCATAAGTGTCTGTCTCCGCGCCGAAGAGAACGACAGCCTCGTAAGACTTGGTACAGGCAAGGAACTCGCTCAGCGATTTAGTGCCCTTACCCACACCGGCAATCAGCACACCTGTTGCGAGGGGGTCCAGTGTGCCACCATGTCCAATCTTTACTTCAATCTTCTTGTTTCTGTTGCGACGACGGTTCTTTTGGTATGAGTTTTCTTTCATGCGAAAGTCTTTCTCGGCGTCGAGCCATGGCCGGAATAGCTTTGAGGGATTGAAATGGCGCTGCAGATCGCGGAGCACGTCGGCAGAGGAGATGCCTTGCGGCTTGTGAACGGCTACTCAGGTTAGTGTTGTGCAAGCCAGACTTTTTGCAGCTTAGATTGGCCTCGTGCCGGACTTACCAAAGCAGCCTTCGAAAATCTTCTCTCCTGACATGGTGGTTCGAAATAACTGGAAGTTTCGTGGAAATGGCATCTGTCTCTCCGATCAAGTCACAAGAGCGCAGAGCAAGAAGAAACTTCCAAGGAAAAATATTACGTCGGAGCGCAACAGTACGATCGCGCGATAAAAGCAGCTCGTGCGATAACGAGGTCCGCGTCGGGAGGGCCCAATCGATAAGGACAACCGGCGGGTAATGTGTAGCTTGGCCATCAACGGAGGGCGAAGCTACATCAATGCGCGCGAGGCTCAGATCAGAGCTCGCTTTCCCATTCATCCACTTCGCGTCTAGAAGGGGAGAAAAGCAAAAGGAAGGCGCTGCGATTGAATTACTTACTCGACTGAAAGTGTCACCACCATGCTCTCCTCGCAGCTAACGCAACCATGAGCGCCCGTGAAGATACCATCCTCCGTCCCATCGATCCCTCCATCACCGACGAGAATGACTGGCCAGACTTTGACCTGGTGGACGTCAAGGTCCTTCGGCCTGGGAAGATGCTTTATGCCAATCTCCTCGATGCTACGGAGCAGAATCCGGTCCAGGTGATTGGATGCTTGGACTTGAGAGAGGATCAAACACACCTACGTGAGTCTTTCTTTGTTCCTTCCAATACTCGGCGCCGTGCTGCGCGTTCTATCCATCGCACGCTGAGCCTAAGCTCTCTACTGACATGAAAAAATTTCTCTGGTCACAGTGCTCGATACAGACTCTGCGTCCAAACGCGTCATCATCGACAATGTCACTCATTATGCATACGGACAAACCGAGGATCGGAGCATTGAGCTCTGGGTGGCCGGCAAAGCGGGCTGGTACAACATCTCACCAGCCAAGGGCTACGTTCCGACCTTCAATCGCATGGTTCAAGCTGTCGATATGCTATATTATCTAACGGATCAACACCAACACGGGAAGCGACAACTGAACCCATCTTTTAAAAGCCTCTGCGAACAGGTCTGTTCCGTGACCCAGATCTCTGACAATGGGGAGAGGCCGAGATTAACAAAAGCAATATAGTACGTGTTCCATACACACGGCAGTTGTGAGACAAGGGAACAGGCTGCGGCTGTGTTTGCTGATCATGCACAATTCCTCCTTCGACGAATGATCGAAGATGATGATCCTGACGGGGTGGAATGGAAGAGGACCAATGTATTTGTTCATTTACGTCGCCAATTCAGTGTGAGTCAACAGGCACTGTAGCCATTGTGCCCCGTCTCAACATTGACTTATTTCACTAGGATATCTTCAACCACCTGATGGAAGAGCGTTCACAAGAATCCGCGGATGAAACGGAGCAAAACGGCATAGAGTCCTCCACCCCACGGCACGATTCAGCGGCAGTAGCGAAGTCACAGGTGGCAACCATTTACTCGATGATCCAGAATCTGAAGGATGAGGGACACCTTGCAAAGCGACGACTGCATCTTGATCTATTGACGGAACGCTTGTCGGATCGATACTCTATGAATCGAGAGAACGCAAGCAGAATGATCGCCGCTAGAGCCGGTGCAGTGATTGAATTGTTGGATGAAGAAGATTGTCCGGGCTTCCGTTGGTCTCGCTATGTGATTTATCGGGAGCTCACACAAGTTGCCGCACAAGATCTTGTGCTTTCGGCCGAGCTTCTCAATCCTTTAGAACCCCTTGAAGACTCGAGCGACGATGAAGGCCTGCGACACACACAAAAATCCGTTCTTCGTCCAAAGTTGAACTCTGCGGTTTCGGGAAAGTTGATGGGGAAACGACACCGTAATTCCGTCCTCAATAAGGATATTGAAATGAAATTCCCTGGTCAGACGAATGGTGGTGGCGGCGATGACGATGACGACGGTGACGATAATGATGAAGAGATGGAAGGGCCGGAAGACGTTGACACACCGAGCAAGGTTCGTGGACACGAACTAATAAGGACGCCTCTTTCGAACGGAGGTTCTCGGGGTCGAACTCTGCTCCCGAATACTGGATCGGCAGCTTCGTCACTGTTGAGAAGTGTGCTCTCTTCCGAGCATCACCAGGCACCGTCATCGGCTACCAAGAAGAGCGATGATGGTTCTTCTTCACATCCGCTCGCCGAATTGAACAAAATCTCAGATATATGGTTTTGCCAGATGCCCGGATGCTCTAAGACAATATCCACCAAGGGAGAACAGCGTCAAACCGATATCGAAGCCCACGCCACAGAACACGACTGGGAGGCGCAGATGCGCATCGAAGTGATTGAAACCGAGCGACGTATGCATGCCCGGATGCCAGTGAGCAACCTCATGCAATATTTGCTCAACCAGCACGTGGCGCAAATGCGCTGTGCTTTTCCCGAAAAATACCCGCCACAAGGGAGTGAAACTGAGAAGCAAGAAAAGTCAAAGGGCGGCGAAGACATCAAGCACCAGGACAAAGGGTCCTTGTCGAACGGCCAACAACTTGAACATGAGGTCCACGAAGGCAATCATGTAACGAACTGAAATGATCGTATTTGCCGCTTCTTTTCAGGCATGATGAGTTCTGGCCAAGCTCCGCAAGCTTGCTTGTAGAACAGTTCTGGTTTCCTGCCTCTAATGGTAGAGCTTGGAATGTATATCGAACGATACTCGGAACTCAGCCGATGCTGTGAGACGAGTCATCTTGATAGCACCGGTCTGACACGGAGTTCCAGAGGTCATGGTCATTGACCGCAACTATTGAACACAGTAATGGCGAAGCTTCCGCCTCCTTCCTGGAAATGCACATCGTCAGTAGCACCTAGTCGCTGGTCAGAACCCACTGTTCAAAGCCATAACTCAAAGCCACCACTCAATAGTACATTCTGTTCCAGTGGACAATCCTGCAATTTAGACTCACCAACGACTTCAGTATAGCCCAAGCACCATACCAATCCTTAGGCTTTCAACAAACACCCCGAGATGTACGAGCAATCGACATTGCGCTATACCTTACAACGGTCGCCCCCCACCACGCCTTCGTAAAAACTTTCCTAACGGAACCGGATGTTTGTGGATGTCATTCTCAATTGGAAGTCTTGCGACAGCAACGCATCAAAAACCATTTTCTAGATAGATCATCCGCCCCAACTCGAGACCTCATCAATCAAACGTGATCTTCAACAAACCCCTCCACTCACATCTTTCTCTCACTCCAGCCCTTGGCTTCATGACACAGACCCAGTTTGAATCCCTCGCGTAAGCACTCACAACCTCATAAGCCCGCGACGCCTCGTTTCCGCCTCGTTGCACAACAAGCATGAAGTTTTCGATATTGCCAAGTCCATATCGGAATCCGAATTGATAGCGGTTCTGGAGACAGTTGTTCATGGCAAGGCCCGGTTGAGTCTTGTCGGTGGGATTCCTGGGGTGTCGTGTGATAGGAAAGTCAGGTTAGTGCAAAAGATAAAGTGGGCAATAGAGAGGTTTGGCAGGTGCGGTGATCGTTTCTCGAGTCGAGTCCGTTTGGAAAGGGAGGACAGTGAGTCGGGATACTGATATGCGGATGCGGCAGTGCAGTGGATATGGGTGGATTACCATGTGAGAGTGCATGTATCGTCGAGAACAGTCACAGAGCTGGAGACTGTAAAGCGTAAGGAGTTGGTGCCGTCGTTTGCCTGTTGGATGTAAAAGTCTCTGATGTCGACAGAGTTTCCAGAAGCATTTGATATAGCAACACAGGGTGTGGCTATCGCAACGAGGCAGGCGAGAGTACGGGCGAATTTCATCATCATGGATGCGAGGAAAGCCTGTTGATCTCGTTTTAAGTGGAATTATCCAGTGAATTGAATTGGCAATGTTGTCTAACAAAAAGCTCAAAGATAAAGCACACAAGTCGATGTCGAAAAGTGGTTGATGGAAAATGATGAACAGGTGAAGTCAACACTCTAGCACGGATACACGGGACTTTGAGAGAACTGTCAAGCAGTATAAGGTTATACTTTATGTCGCGCTGATGCGTATCCATGGTTGGTACCGAGCCGGAACTGCTATGTGATGGCCGCTGCTTCCCATGGTCGACCGATGCCAGTCCTCCCATTTCAACCGTGAAGCCAAGAGCCCTTCCTTTCAACACTTCATGGCAGTTGTCTAACAAAATCAAGCAGTACAGGAGCCATAAGATCGACTTGGCCCCTTCAGTAAGGCTCCATCCGGATGGCCTACTTGCTGATCGATCATAGCTTCGAGTTTCAATTTCGTACCTAAGAACATGCAAATCCGGCCGGGTAACCTGTGATATAGCGCTTTGCAATCCCATCAGATCGTCAAAGCTCAAATCAGAGAAGACGGGGTGCTACCCCATCAATTGTTTTCAGCCAAGGGTTTCCACCCGGCGAAGAAGCGATTGCCTAAACCGATTGTATACCACAAATGACAGATATAAAGACGTGTAACAAGTCTGTCAGCTTCCCTAGGCCGTCGATCGTAAGTACCATCGTCTGGTTCAGGACACGATAGAAGTAATCAAGACTCGTGGAATATTGCGACGAAGAACGGCAAACATGCAATGATGCAAACGCTGCTTTTGACCTTGAAAATGATAGCTAGACTAGGAAATGAGGGGGTATACCACGAATATGCTACATACATCATGTGCACAGTGAAACGACAAACAGGGATAGAAAGGAGCCAGTAGCCTCTAGCGAAAAAAAAAACGGACAATATATCCGACAGTGGTAGGTAAGGTTGAGATTTTGTCAACAAGAAATGCGGCCATTGGAGAGAATGCGGCCATTGAAGAGATGGGAATCAAAAAGATGGCCTGGCGACGAAAAGAAGTGACTAGGCTTGATGTGGACCCGCACACTTGCGATGCAATGCCGACGGTACTCAAAGATGCCTGACACAAAAAAGAAAAGAAAAGAAAAGAAGAAAAAAATAAGTATACAAAAGAAGGGAATGCGGATGGTCAAAGTCGAAGGTAAAAGTTATTGGAGAGAAAAGTTCGCTCGTTAGGGTACAAGATCATTGTTGATAAGCGCCGTGAGCATCACGAAGAGCTGTAGACACGTTTATTAGCATTCTGCTTCATGTGCTGGACCACGTGTTCTTTTTGAAACCAATTTGGCAGTGAGGGATAAGAAATGTCGAGATACTTACTTTGTAGAGTCCAAGTCTGTCCCTGCCGGGACTCACACGCGCACTGCAATGTACTGCCATCCAAAAAGTCTAGTACAATGCTATTGGGGAGCTCCTGCATGTCCTCGTCGGGTAAGCAAGGTGCCCGAAACTCAGACAAGTGATAGCGCTTGATCATATTGCGGGCGCTGGTGTCGTGAGCAGCGGGAGTGAGAACCAAATATCCGTCACTATCGACTCGCATGAATCGGCGCTTCCAGAGTAATGTCCCAGGAAACTGTACATTGACTTCGCCAATATCGACGGGCTCGAACAATGTCTGTTCAGAAGAAGAAGAAGCGGACACGACGGTCTCTGCTGGAGGTGAGACCGCAGAGCTCTCCTCCTTGACGGGTGAAGTCAGTGCGCCCACAATGTTGCGGCGAGAGGTCGACGTGATCGACGACACTCGCCGCATCAAGCGAGAGGCACGGGAGTCTTTCTTCTCTTCAGGTGGGGTCACTGTGATCGGGTTCTCCTCCGTTTTGGAGCGCGACGAGATGGACAATCGACTTGCAGGACGGGAGACAGGGCTGGAGTGGAAGTAGGATCCAACAGATGACATCGACATGCTGCGGTCCTCAACCGGACTCACTGTCGCGGGTCTGGCGGCCGTGAGATCTGGTGATTCTGCTTCAGAGACCTCATGCTGCTCCACAGTGAGCGAGCTGGAGGGAAGGCCGAGAGGCTCGGCCTCGGGCGACTGGACTGCGGAGGAATCAGGGGAGGCGCTGCTGTCACGGACGGTACGAGCCGTCACCGAAACCGAGGTCGTTCGGCGATGAGCCGCGGATGATACCGGGCGGACGTCATGATGATTGACGCTGGGTGCACGAGAGAAATCTGGCAGTGTGGTACCGTTCGGGACCTGGACGGACGCACGTTTGCGTAATTCTTCGAACGATGAAGAGGCGGACGGGCCAGGCACTAGAGTTGCTCCCGAGGGTGAGCCTTCGCGAGTCTGGAATTTCTCCAAAGCTTTGATCCGGCTGGAGATACCAGACGACACGTTGATCTTCTTCGCCACTAGGACCGGTGACGGGGAGCCCTTCTCGACATGTGAACTGGATACCGAGCGACCGACAGTCAGAGACTGCCCAGCGGTGGTGGATGACAAGTATGGACCCGAGGCCGCGCGAGGGCCCTTCCAGGATTGATCCCCGCCATTGGGAGACTTGACCGAAACTGGCCTGGCTTCCTCGACGGTGGCTGACCTTAGTTCCTCCATGAACGAATCATCCGACAGCAAACAGTCGTCGTCGGAGAATTCTTGTGCTGGGACCTGGATCGGCTCCAGATATTTTTTTCGCCTTCGGTCCAAGGGCGGTACTGCTGGTGCAGGAGTTGAAGATAATTCCTCCTCTGAAGCGTTCGGTTTGTGCACGACAGGCTCGACAGAGACCTCCACGGGCGTGACTAAAGGCGCGGCTGTGGGGTTACTGCAGGGCTCCACAGGGGAAAGAATGTCAGCGCCGTGTGTTTGGTCAACTTCTGCGAGGCCTGCCTTCGCGGTATGTGCTTCCCTGCGATCCCCGTCAAGGACTGGGTCAATCTCGGATTGTTGCACAGGGGAAGTGGTGTGCTTCAGAGCTGGCGTTGAATTTGGAAAGTTGGCTGCTTCTTCGGTGAGTGGGACCTCAGCGTTGGCGCTAGGTGGGACTAGCTCACCCTGAGCTTCTATTGGGTCAGGGGGTGTGGATTCGGTGTGCTCCGCAGCCGATTCATGCTCGGAAACTTCGATCTCAGGGGAAATCTGCGACGCGGCCTTGGTGATGTCTATGAGGGGTACGGCGCAGCCGAGTGAGGGGTCCGTATCGGCACTTGCACCATACCTGTCCGAGGTTTGACAATCAGAGTCAGACATGATGGACGCCTCCGCATTTCCCGCTGAATCACAGTGCGACATGTCAGACGAAGAAGCTATCTGAATGTCAGGTCCAGGCACATCGTGGCTCATGCGTGACCCAGGCAATGGCACGTCAGAGACGGGCTGTGCATGAGCCGTTGTTGCAGACACCATGTCTCCGAGCTGGACCTGAGCCTTAGCTGTAGAGCCGGCGTGTTGCTCGACCGGTGCCGAAGGTCCGGAAATGATCGCTTGGCCTGTGGGTTCATGCGATGCTTCTAACCTTTGAATCGTTCTCGACGATGGGCCATTCGTCATTCCAAGACACAGAGACGGACCGTGCCTGGTTCCATCCACCGAATCTGCTGGCTTGGAAGCCGCAACAAGCTCCTCCGATTCTGCCTGCTCCTCCTCCTCCTTCTTCTTCTTCTTCAATTCCTCGGCCCGCTTCGCCATCTGCTTTTTCCGTTGTTGCAGGGCTTTCATCAATCGTTCTTTCTCCGGGGTCAAGCCGGACGAGGTCGAAAGGGCGCCTAAGGACTTTGCGCCCGGGGAGAGGGGCGGCCGTGCCAGGGGCACGGACGAAGGAGGGACAAGCAGAGGCGGAACCGGGGGCGCGCGACTACTTGGCTTGATCGCAAAGGCGCTGCCTTGGGAACGAGGACGGAACGGATCGGGAGTGTTTGGAGAAGGTTTGCGCACGGAGGAAGATCGCATACCCGCTGGCATAGGGGCAACCGGTCGCTGTTCAGAATTCCGAGAGCTTCCGGAGGTGCGAGGTCGTCCACTCTGGTCGACGACAGGACGAGGACCCAGCTTCACTTTGTGTGTATGTCCCGCCGCTCGCTCCAGCTCGCGCAAGGACGGTCGCGCCGATTGAGATGACATGCGGATTTCTTCCGAGGGGCGCGGAAATTCGTCGAGGATATTCTTGTACCTGGACTGCTCTGAGGTGATTGACTGCGGAGATCTTGGAGAAATCGGGGAAGTGGTGTCTTCATGGGGCTCTACCGTACTGCTGAACGAGAGCGGAGATCGAGAGCTGGCCCTTGAGGGAGGGATTGGCAGATCGGGAGACGAGTACTCGATATCGCGTGATGGGCTCGAGGGAAATGGTACTAGGGTTGCCACTGACTTCTCCTCCTCTTTTGGTAGTGATGTTGTCTGTCGCGAAACAGGCTGCGTCTGCGTCTGCGGCTGTATTTGCGACAGCATGTTCAAGGCACTCTGGTCCTGCACTTCTTCCTTGGTGGCATTTTCTTCCACATCCTCTGTAATCTCCTTCAAACGACGGCCTCGGACGGAGTTGGAGGCGCAGAGGGCAGACCCCGAGGCCGTGTGGAGCAAGCACGCTGCCGAAAGCGCACTCTCATTGAGATCGGAGGCCGAAGTGATGGGAAGCACCGTATCATGGGGAGTGAATTTGTCCAGCATGGATTGGAACTGCACATTGCTCCGCGCTATTGGGGAAGAGATGAATTCCGGTTAGCAATGCATTCGCGGTCGATGATATTTAATGAAGCAATTGGAACGAAGCCGAACCTAGCAATAGACGAGAAAGTCCCTCCGGCATGTATCGGAGGATGACCTTTCTCCTCCGGTAATGCAAGAAACCATATAGCGGCGAGACTTCGTTGTAGTTGTCGACCGCATTGCGGACATCGGGGACTCCGCCGGTGCCTCGATCCAAGAGGGCAACCTCATCTCGCGCTGTGTAGTGTAACAAGAACCTAGAGTGATGGACCAAGTAATTAGCGACTGGAGTTCATTACATTTACGAAGCAACCTTTCACAATGCGCGGTCCTGCTGCGCATTCACCGAGTCAATCGGAGGGGGCCAGGGAGACGCATCAATCGCAAAGACAGTCTGCGACGCCGTTCAGGCACACACACGTACCATCCGCCCGCATCAGCCAAGGCATGGTGGTAGGCTTCCAGGACCGAGGGGGAATCTAGCCCATTGAGCGACATGACTTGCACGGCATGGAGAGCGTGCCGAGCAGCAAGGTGAGGGAGACCAAGTGGTCTGGTGTTTTTCCAACCAAATGACCTTTGGGAGGAAGGGAAGAGGAGCGGGTGATTCGAGACTCGAGAAAGAGGTAAAAGAAGGGGGGAGGGGGTTGTGTTGGGCCTGGTGTTGTCTCCAGCGGAAGTCCGGGCGGGACAACCTGCTAAAGCTTGCGCTTATGCGGGGGCTCCAATTCACTGTTCAACTTGACATGGCTCATGGCGACGACTGGAGAGATGAGGGCAAGGTAGAGACTGTCTGACAGATACCTATGACGGTATGATCAGGATTGAACGCTATGGTGGTTGGGATAGAGAGGTTGAAGCGATTTGACCATTTGCAGTCTCTAGAATTGCTTTACTGTAAACATCGGAGATCAAGGGCATACCCAGTATTCCTGGACTTTCCACCTATGACTACTAGGCGACCTAGCCGGACAGGATTGCATCTGTCTCATAAGACCAAGTTCCAAAGGTCGCTTAATCGTAAATACTTAGCTAGGACTATCTATGTCTGGGAAGAAGAGCTCAGGCCGTGCTATATAACTAAAGCCGGAAGATGCATTTGGGTGGCTCTGGTTCACGATAAGAGATAGTTCCATCGAGTCAATGGCCTCACAGTCTCTATGCATGTGGTAGTATGTACGCACCGTCGCACAGTACATAGCAAGCAGTTATTATGTGTAGACTTTGGTGGTACTGATGATCGGCCAGATTCACAAGTCAACTCAGGGGTATAGACCGGTTCGAAGCGTCCCAGCTCGGAATAAAGCCTTTGTAGACGGACCTCACGCAATATTGTGAATGGATCATGTCCACGAGCACGTAGACTCTATACCTCTGTTGATTGAAAGCCTGTAAGGTAGTTATGAGACAGGGGGCCATAGACTTGTATGTATCGCTACCAGCATTCGTAGTGACTCCACCTTCGTGGCCATCCTCATTAAAGTCGATCAAATGTGAAACGCTCGCGCGCCGAGTCGAGGCTTTTCTTCCATGGGAAACACGGCCCCTCATGCTTGTACGCTCGGGATCGATAGGCTAACCGGTGGGTTAAGGATGTTTGTCCGAAGTATGTAGTCGCCTCGAAGGACTTGCTGTAGATAAGCCCAAAAATTGACCTGCAGGCGTTTCAGGTATGCATTACACCTATCCTTAAAGCACTGACCACCTGCTCATGTCTACAAGTATGCACTATGCAGTGCATAGTATGCAGTAACTATATAGTATATACTATGTAGTATGTACTAATGTAGTATGTAGGAGTGGTTCTGTCTAGTGGGAGAATCACAGTCGGTCATTAGGCAGTGTAGTATAGCCAGTGGTTCACAATACTATAACTACACTAGATTCACCGCAAGGTAAACAGGTTCTCTTGCGGCGGAGAAACACTGTAATCAGGAGTCGCTGAGTCGGGACTATGACTGAGATAGGTCCGACTTAGTACCTAGTTACCTAGTACCTACTAACTTACCTACTCCTACTATAGATCTAGTATAAGAAAAGTCTTGTTTGGGGCTAAGTAGGCCAAACGGTCAAAGAGAAGAAACTCTCGACTCATCCGTGGGTTTCACTACTACGGTCGGACTTATACAAATTAAGGTACTAAGTCTCAGTAACAGCATAGGCATTGAGGCAGGCTAACGGATGTACTGTACCTATTTACCCTTCAGATGCTCGCAATTCTGGCATTTACCCCTTCGTATACTACTACGAGATTCAGAGATTCACAGTCATCTTGCTGCCAAGTACTAGGAGTTGGGGGGTCATAGGTTGTTACTCTTCAGGTTTTAGGCCATGATAAGCCGCCATGTCCTGATCATCAAGTTCACGATCTTTGGTCCTCGTTAAAGTCATTGAATCACGCTCCTCTTAGAGTCATGCTATGATGATCACGTCATCACAGAGTGTAACAGATGCAAGCCCTGCTCGCAACATCGCAATAGTTCCTTTTGATCCCGAGATTATTGCATAGGCTCAAATAGCAGTGTCAGTATTGCTACGATTATCACTTCTCCGCTGGTTGCCGCCCGAGCAGCAACAGACTCGGCGAACCCCGACGAGGTCAACACCAATCTTCAGCTTAAGAACCGTCTTACGGCAGTCTTGAATTATACAATATTTCTCTCCTTCCCTCACTTCATCACATCCCGAGAACATCAGGTACCTCTGGTTGGAGAACGCCCAGACACTTACATCCACGATATCCCAGTCAACTCACGTCCTCACGTCAAGTGACATCTCCTTCCAGTATGGCCAACTTGCCCTCACTCTCACAACTGCCCTCTCAACCACAAGAGGCCCAGTTACGTGTGCTCGATACGCTATTCGAGCCCTCACCGGAGCTTCATGAACTGGCACTCCCCATCCTCAACAAACAGCCGTTCACCTCATATACCACCCTCATTGATGCGGTCGGAAGTCAAATTTCCGCCCTGCAGTCCCCCGCGGAACGCAAGGTCTTGTTCGGCATTCTGGGCTCTCATCCGCGGCTCGGTCGCGCTCCAACCAACCCCGAGCATCTCAGTGAACTCAGCAAGAAAGAGCAGGCGCAATTGAATACGGGTGCCGAAGAGCAAGCGCAGAAATTGGTGGCGCTGAATGCCGAGTATGAGGCTATATTTCCCGGATTGCGATTTGTGTAAGTTTTGACTTTTGATCTTAGATTATGTTTGCAAGCTCTCCCGGCTTGAGCCCAGACGAGCAAATATAACTCGAACGCACGGTAGTAGGAGGTGTTTGCTAATCTGAACTTCGGTAGTACTTTTGTCAACGGACGCAGTCGGGAGGTGATTATGGAGGAAATGCGCCAACGCATGGACCGGGCCGACATGGAAAAGGAGATCCATGAGACGATCGAGGTATGTCATAGAGACCGATCGGTCCAAGACGGAAGAAAGAGCCAAAGAGAGCCACTGTGCATGATTTGCAGAACTGAAATTGAACTAATTAAACCTACCCTCTTAGGCCATGTGTGCAATTGCCAAGGATCGGGCGCGAAAGCTTCAATCGCGCATCTAGCAGGTTAATTAGATGCTTCCATCTGAGATCATTGGAGAAACACTCGGAACCTCACTAGGACTGCTGTCTGAAGATCTCTTTTTTACTGATCTCCAGAGTTCTGCCACAGCAGAACACATGTCAAAATATCGAGCCCATTAATCTCGACGATACAACTTCCCAACCTTGACCATCTGCCCTCAATTGTCTAATCAACTATCTCAAAGAAATCTGTCGACAAACTTCAGTCACGTGGGCAGAAATCAAGCTTATGGACAAGCTCAGTCATGTGGATATGACATGGATGACTGTGCTTCGGAGAAGCCTCGCCTTGAATCTGGCCTTTAATTCATTTTGAAAATCCCTCAAAGCTTCTTGATCCCTCCTTATTACCATTGGCCCCGCACTCTATTGAAGCCAGTCCAATTGGCTTTGGTAGGATTTAGAATCATAGCACTAAGTAGTAGTAGTAGTAGTAGTAGTAGTAGTAGTAGTAGTAGTAGTAGTAGTAGTAGTAGTAGTAGTAGTAGTAGTAGTAGTAGTAGTAGTAGTAGTAGTAGTAGTAGTAGTAGTAGTAGTAGTAGTAGTAGTAGTAGTAGTAGTAGTAGTAGTAGTAGTAGTAGTAGTAGTAGTAGTAGTAGTAGTAGTAGTAGTAGTAGTAGTAGTAGTAGTAGTAGTAGTAGTAGTAGTAGTAGTAGTAGTAGTAGTAGTAGTAGTAGTAGTAGTAGTAGTAGTAGTAGTAGTAGTAGTAGTAGTAGTAGTAGTAGTAGTAGTAGTAGTAGTAGTAGTAGTAGTAGTAGTAGTAGTAGTAGTAGTAGTAGTAGTAGTAGTAGTAGTAGTAGTAGTAGTAGTAGTAGTAGTAGTAGTAGTAGTAGTAGTAGTAGTAGTAGTAGTAGTAGTAGTAGTAGTAGTAGTAGTAGTAGTAGTAGTAGTAGTAGTAGTAGTAGTAGTAGTAGTAGTAGTAGTAGTAGTAGTAGTAGTAGTAGTAGTAGTAGTAGTAGTAGTAGTAGTAGTAGTAGTAGTAGTAGTAGTAGTAGTAGTAGTAGTAGTAGTAGTAGCTACTAGCGCTTCACCAGTCAGAGTCTGTTCCACCCGCTCAAAATCCTCACCAAATGCAGAACTCGCCCTCTCGGATCCCGGAGCCCTTCGGCGATCGCACTGTCCCGGACAAGACTCGAGTGGGATGCGAACGAGCTCCACCGACCCACGGTTCTCGCACTGCGCACGAGGCGGTTTGATGTCATCCACGACATCCGGCCACTCCCGTTTGCCGCATATCCAATCCATCGCCGGAGATCTAGGTTCTCGGTCCCAGCAGGCCTGGTATCAGTCGCCTGCGGATGCATACCCAGATCACTGAACTATGGGCTCGCTCGGAGAAATGACCGTGAGAAGAAGGCTGGAAAAGCCAATGAGGAAGTAGGCGGCGGAGAAGGCAGCAGTGCAGCCATACCCAGAGCTGTGGGAGAACAAATAAGGAAACTTTCTCATGACGAATCCTATCCTCCTCGATTCGTTCCTTCCTCATTCTCTCTCATGGACTTGGGCCTCTTCATGCGATCGCCGCGAGTGATCCAGCGGCGGAGAGCACCGATCAGCAGAGAGTGCGTTGCTGCACAGCTTCACTGGCCCGAGGATTGATGAGCTCAGGAAATCGAGACTTCTTAGAATGTCGAGACCCATAACGAACGGTGCGTGAAATGGCGGACCTACTTCCTTCCATCCTCACACTCTTGCGCCACGTTGCCGACATGATTGACCGCGTCTTGTGATACCCGCAAGACGTTTGCTTGAGATCGACACTGACACCTACTTTTCCTTCTCATCGATAGGCGCAGACTCAGGCGCATCAGACGCTGCCACAGCCTCCCAAATTGACCAGCACGATTCGCAACGGCGGAACCGTCGATCAACCACTGCCGGAGGAGGCGCGCCGTCCGCTTCCACCTACACTTCACCAGACGCTGCGATTGATCCTCTGTCACAGGTAAGCAAGCCGAACGCGTCCGCCGATCATCAAAGTTGATCGACGTTCCGGGCACGGTGCCGAGTCACCAGTAAAACCAAGTCTTTGAACATGGGCTGACAATGATTTCTCGCCCGAAAATCAGCATATCATTCAGCGAACGAACACGCAAAAGTCTATCCCTCACAAGTTGCTGGGTCGGGCCTCATCCGAGGCCGAAGCAGGAAGCCATGGCGGTAATACCTCAAAATCAGGTGGTCTTCAGGGTCAGTCTGGTTCAATTTTGAATGACCCCAAAACGAAAAAGTAAGTCCTTCGCGTGCCAGAGAAACATTTCATTCTCCTCGATCTTGGTCAGAGACCTTTCAAGTCACTCTTGTTATTCCGTGGCCTTCATGTTCTGTAAACCAGAATGTCTGTTCTGACCACAAGGGGGGGTTTCCGCAACTTTAGGAAAGGAGCTTCCTTATTGAGCCGCCTAATCCCTGGAAAGAAGAAGAAGAAGAAACAGAACCAGGCTCCAGGGGCAGCAGAAGAGGAGGAGGCCAGTGAGCCTGATACCCCGCGAATATCAATCGACAAGCTGAGCCCCATCGGGCTCGTCCCTCAGCATCCAGGACCGGCAAAGTACATTCGAAATCGAACGTACGGCAAAAAAGAGAAGGAGTTTAATCGAGTCTTTCTGGCTCAGGAGTTGTTTGTCGGTGGGAATACGTCTCCCCAGACCGCGGATCGACGAAAGTCATCTTCCTCAAGCAGCCCCAAGGATCCCCAAGCCGGTGGTGCTATCTGGGCTTTGTCGTTTTCAAAGGATGGGAAGTATCTGGCTGCTGCTGGGCAAGACCAAAAGGTCCGAGTGTGGGCAGTGATTTCCACCCCCGAGGAGCGAGGAGATGTTCGTCACCGGGAAGAGCCAACGCGGCCCACTGATCAGCCACCACATTTTCAAGCACCTGTATTCCACCCCCTTCCTTCTAGAGTGTTTGAAGGACATACAGGAACTGTAGTAGACTTGAGCTGGAGTAAGGTATGAGAAAAGAGGCCCGGCCAAAGCGGTTTCTATCTGTGATCACGGCACACGAGGAGAGCGAGCTGACACTTGGTGATAGAACAACTTTTTACTTTCCTCTTCCATGGATAAGACGGTCCGATTGTGGCATATCAGTCGGAACGAATGTCTCTGCACCTTTCTACACACGGATTTCGTCACATCTGTTCAGTTTCACCCCAAAGATGATCGATTTTTCTTGGCTGGCTCGCTTGACGCTAAGCTGCGCCTTTGGAGCATACCAGATAAAAACATCGCATTCGTCGCCACAGTACCTGATATGATCACCGCGGTATCGTTCACACCAGACGGGCGGTACGCCATAGCAGGGTGCTCAAATGGACTTATTAGTATTCACGACACAGAAGGGTTGAAACCGAGAGGCCAGATTCACAGTCGGTCACTTCGAGGGCGCAGTTCACGAGGGAACAAGATCACCGGCATTGATACGTTGGTTGATCCTGTAGATGATCCTCATGGCGAGATCAAGCTCCTAGTGACGAGCAACGATTCTCGCATTCGGCTATACAACTTTCACGAGCGAAACGTCGAAGCCAAGTTCCGCGGGAACGAGAATACCTGCAGTCAGATTCGAGCCAGTTTCACAGATGACGGCAGGCATGTCATTTGTGGAAGCGAGGATCGCAAAGCATACATTTGGCCCGTTGAGGGCAGACAGAATGACGACGATAAAAAGGCGGTTGAAGTGCTGGATACGCACTCCTCAATCGTGACTGTCGCTATTGCGGCCCCGACTTCGACTCGACAAATTCTGGATTTGACCGATGACCCCATCTATGACATGTGCAATCCAACGCCAGTGACCTTGGAGGGCGTTGATGAGCATTCACAGCAGTCTCGCCTTCAATCACACGCATCACCAGAAGAATCTTTAAGCAGTGACGGTGGACGTCGGTCGTCCGAGGCCCGAATCGCCCTGAATAGGAAAGAGGCCTATGAGTCGTCTAGCTATGCCGCCCGCTTCGGAAATTGTGCAGGGCACATCATTGTGACCGCGGATTACTCTGGCAAAATCAAGGTCCTGCGACAAGACTGCGCGTATCAGAAACGGCGGCACGAAAATTGGAGCGCCACTTTCGCCATTTCACGTCGGATTCTGCGCCGGTCGAATTCTCCTCGCAACAGCGTCGCGTCCGGTGGCGGCAAAGACTCGACTCACAAGACCACATCTGACCGCATTCTATCCTGGCGCGATTCCGTCGCTGGTCACGGCCGTAAAAGTAATGACGGCTCACGCCAAGGCTCCCGCACATCATCTCCACACCCTCGCCGTCGTCCAAATCTACTACCAAGGTTGTCGTCTCGGCCTTTCAGCTTAGCGCCTGAGGAGTCTCGCTCAGTCATGACACCTTCTGCGCCCCCTTCGCCAAAAGAAAAGACCCAGGATCTCGACAGGCAAGGCGACCCTCCCCTCATTCATGAACCGTCAAAAGAAAACCCAGAGCCCTATGAAAAGCCCGTCAGCTCTCGTGAATTTCTTGCAAACAACTTTTCCAAGGAGAACCCTCTCTGCTTGCAGGGTGACCACAGCTACGCATTCTGGAACAAGATCACACAAGGCGCCCTGGCCATCAAAGAACGCCAGTCAAACAAGCTTCAAGTCCCGAGTCGAATGACTTCCCGCAGTGAGCGCAGTGGAAGTGTTGCGACGAGTCATCTGAGCAGCGAAAATGCTTCCTCAATAGCAGGGGAGGAAGACATTTTGCGGTGTCAGCAATGCCAAGGGTCGAACTTTCGGGCTGTGAAAGCGAGAGATGGTGGCCAGAGGTTGATATGTGCGCAGTGTAATTTGGCTATCGAGTGAAAGCCGACGGGTTTTCATAATTTATTACTTATCACGACCAAAACCTGTACATTAGTTGATGCGTCGACGGCCTTTTTGATACGTGTTGAACCCCAAACGATTTGCCTCGTGGTCGAATCTTCGCGCGACAAAAAAGAGGCATGATTGAGTAATTGCAATGTGAACGTACTGTGAGCCATGATTAAGATTCTCATTATATCAGTCACATACTAGGTAGAGAGGTCAATCATGACTTATACGAGCTTGGTGCTGTACATCAACGATGTGGTAGGGGATCAAGCCCACGGCTGCCAAGACCTGGAAAAAAGTCCGCCGCTAAATGAAGGCGCCAAACTAAACTAACCTCCGTGTCCGTCCCCAGACGCATCCTCACCTCTCCTACTTGTAGGGCCACACACACACACACACACACACACACACTGCACCTCCTCCGCAGCATCCCCGAACCCACCCTTTTGCGCTGAACTTACGCAACGAGCTCAGCGTCTTCTTCCAATTCGAGTGCCGCTTCCAATCTGTGCAATTGAGGCCTTAAAACATCTTCTCCCCAAGAAAGAGGCACTTTTACCCCGCGTGCGCGCACTATCTCCGTCTACACGACCATCTCCCAAAAGAAAGGGGAAAACGAAGTCTGAAGAAAAGGGAGACATACTGCGAGACTTTCTTGTACGCAGATTTGAAACGATGCCGTACTTTGCCACCTCCCAGGCCTTCCTGGAGCAGTCCGCCCAGCTATTAAAGGCATACCCTGATACGGTACGTTGGCAGTGAGGATTGAACTTGGCCCCTTCTGAGTTTCCTCGTGTGATGCATTTGCATTCTTGTATCATGCTTTGGCTACTATCTGCGATCGGTGTGATCAGGCTCCTAGCGGGCTTGACAGCTCTGCTCTTGCACCGAGGAAGTCGGAGGTCATCCATCCCAAAGGAAAGCACGAGGGACTCAAGAGATGCAACCTCGAGAGAAATGAGAAGAAAGGGAGACACACCATTATGCACACACACACACACACACACACACACACACACACACACACACACATAAAACCACCCTTGCCAAATCAGCACTAACCATGATTCAATTCCAAACCACCGTCCAGACCCGGATAACAACAAAATACCACTTCCCCACCGAAACACCAGGCGCCCGCTCCAAGCGCGCAAAGTCCCTCGCCCGCAAAGAATCCTCCGCCGCACCCTCGACACAGTCTCAAGCTCAAGCACAGCCATCCGCGCCCGTGGCCGCTCTCACTCTCAAAACATACAACCCCACCGCCGGCATCGTGCTCCAGTATCAGACGAACAAGATCGCCGAGGTCGGTCGGTTGATGCTTGGCTTAGGAAAGTTGGCGAGTGGTGCGGATCTGGAGAGTCTCGGTTTGTCGGCGGGATCGGCGGCGGCGGCGGCGGCGGCGGGGGGCGATGTGGAAATGGTGGATGCGCCGGTTGAGGAGGATGCGGCTGGTGCTGGTGCTGGTGCTGGTGCTGGTGCGACTGCAACTGCAACTGCGGCGGGGGGATCGAACGGGAAGGGTCAACAGCAAAGTCAAGGAGGGAAAGGCAAGAAGAAGGGTGGCAAGGGAAAGCGGTAGTCAAGTCTGTCTGATTGATGGGTTGAATCTTGAAAGGCGCCAAGGGAGAATTGTTATTCATCAAGCGACATTAGACGGCGGGCTATGTCGAACATACCAAAATTAGGGAAGCTGCTTTTCACGCGCACTGAGGTAGTAACTGCCATGACTGAGAACACATCGACGAGTGTCTTCGAATTGATGTAGGTACTCTCAAGCTCGGAGAGGATTACACTTGAAAATGCATTGTGGGTGAAAAAAACAAATGGGTTCAATCTCAAAATGATTGCTATATTCTTTACATTGAACACTCAGGTACCTCACACACATTGGAACAAGTTCTTCAATCCGAGAACGATTCAAACACACCGCCATCCAGCCCATATTAGACAGTGCAGGTCATGACTTTTTGAGATCCGACCTGGCAAACAAAAGTAGGAGACAACGGAGAATAGAAATAGAATAGAAACCCAACACCTGAACCATGCGTAGCCAGCAAAGACAGGACAAATCCAGACAATAAAATAGACAGGTGACATGAACAAAACAACGTGGAATCGTGGGAGTAACAGTGCGAGCCAGGCTCTACAGCTGAAAGGGTATAAAACATTCAAAAGGGGAGTGGGTCAGAGGGGGGAGGGGGGAGGGGCGCAGAAAGGGAAACCCCAAAAGAAATCACAATCCTCCCAGAGGCGGAAGAAACAGCGTCTAGAAATCCTCGTCGAAGCTGAGGCCATTGTTGTCCTTGGGAGTCTGCTCACCATCGGATGAAGCGGTAGTCTCCTTCTTGGTGGAGGCCATGACACCGGCCTTTTGGTAGTCACCGACACGCTTCTCGAAGAAGTTGGTCTTGCCAGCGAGCGAGATGGACTCCATGAAGTCGAAGGGGTTGGTGGCGTTGTAGTACTTCTTGTTACCAAGAGCAACCAGCAGACGATCGGCCACAAACTCAATGTACTGGCACATGAGCTTCGAGTTCATGCCCAAAAGGGCGCAGGGCAGGGCATCGGTGAGGAACTCCTGCTCGATACCGACAGCTTCAACAATGACATCCTCAACAACCTGCTTGCTGGGGCGGTTGTTCAGGTGAGAAAACAGCAGACAGGCGAAGTCGGTGTGGAGACCCTCATCACGAGAGATCAGCTCGTTGGAGAAGGTCAGACCGGGCATGAGACCACGCTTCTTGAGCCAGAAGATAGAGGCAAAGGAGCCCGAGAAGAAGATGCCCTCAACGGCGGCAAAGGCGACGAGACGCTGCGCAAAGGTGGATTCGCGGTCAGAGATCCACTTCATGGCCCAATCGGCCTTGCGTCTGATGCAGGGGACTGAAAGTTGGATCATTAGCGTCTGAAAATATGACAACCAAGAACGAGGAAGCTTTGTTTTTCACGTACTGGTGTCAATAGCATCGAAGAGATAGGTGCGCTGCTTGGGTTCCTTGATGTAGGTGTCGATGAGGAGGGAGTAAGTCTCAGAGTGAATGTTCTCCATCATGATCTGGAAACCGTAGAAGCAGCGGGCCTCAGGGACCTGAACTTCACCGCTGAACCGCTCCAACAAGTTCTCGTTGACAATGCCATCGGAGGCGGCGAAGAAAGCCAAGACGTGGGAGATGAAGTAACGCTCATCATCGTTCAAGCGGTTGTGCCAGTCGTGCAGATCCTTTGACAGATCGATTTCCTCCGCGGTCCAGAACGAGGCCTCGGCCTTCTTGTACATCTGCCAAATCTATGGAAGTAAAAGAGATGGACCTGTCAGCTCTTATCTCGCAACGAACGGAATCCATTGAAAAGAATTAACTGAACGCGTTCGATCCACTTTACGCGTAGACGCGTCAGCGACGTGACTGACCTCATGATACTTGATGGGGAAGAGAACGAAACGGTGGGGATTCTCCTGGAGAAGCGGCTCGCTGGCCTCCATCTCCTTGATACCGGGAGCCACCTTGGGGACTTCCACGGCCTTCTCCATAGGCTTCGTGACAGTCATGTCGGCAGCCTGGAAGGCAGTGGGGGTGTTCTCTTTGCCAGCGGACTGGAAATCGAGCTTCTTCATGGGGGAATCGTTCATCTTGAGGTTTTCGAGGGAAGACGCAGCCTAGAATGAGAGTGTGTGTCAGTTCTGACGGTCTTTTCTTTGAGACGCGTCGCTTGGGTGCAGAGGCGAGATGGTGACATCACGTACCTGCTTCGAGGGAGTGACTTGGGAAGCCATTGCGTGATTATGTGATGTGAAGGTTGTGATCAATGGAAGAGCAAGTGAGAAGGACAGCACAAGCACCACAATCAAAGTCAAGATCAGAAGCTCTGAGGAAGTTGAAGTGGAAGCGTGAAAGAAGGGGGGGGGAGAAGAAGAATCAATTAAGTAGGCCGCGGACGTGAATCTTTTAGCGCGACGGGTGCGCCGGTCACGTCGCACGTGACCACGCGTCCGGCCGCGCTGACCTCAGCAGCCCCTCCGGCGGGCCGGAGGAGGTCGCGCGGGCGGGACGCAAGGCGCGTCGTCGTCGGTTGCAACCAACTAAATAATTCATCTGCGGAATTACGGAGATGCCAATGCTCCCAAGCCCAAGCGCGGTCTCATCCCATCATGCCACCGTTTCCCAGCAACTTCCGGCGTTCTGAAAGAGCAGCCGACCCATGACTGTGTGGCCTGGGGTTTCATTTTGGTAGCCGCGCCGACTACGTTGCAGTATGCTGCATTCAATTGAAGTCTACTACGCGTTGAATACAGTTTAGGAGGATCTCTTGATGATTGGCATTGCGACTGCGGCCTCCACAAAGCCCAGCCAACATGATCTGAACTGGTCTCCAACTGTATTACCCGCTCCTTTTCTTGTTTGTGGCGCCTCTGAATAAGGCACAAACCTTGTAAATCGATGGACGATGATGAAACGCGCCAGAGAATTCGCCTCTTCCAGTAAGACCAGTTCGAGCTATGACCAGATCAACAACACGCGCCCGGACCTGCAGGACGCGTCGGTCCCTTAGCGGCGCAGCTGTGCGAAGGTCCCACTTGGGTTGACGGGGCGAAGAAGGATCCATCTTGATCAGGATCAGATAAGCCATGAGAAAGACGATGCGTGGGGCGTCGACGCGTTCATCGGCGCAAAGAAGACGCGCGCTGTCATAGACCTGGCTGGGCCGAGAGTATTCGATCTGCTCACATTTCAGTGATTCCATGAGATAGACAGTTTGTTCAACAATCCCTGTGCTACTGGAACAGTGGAAATCTGAAAGTAAAACACACGGTCCTGGCGAGGTACATCTGAGGAGTCGTCAGACTACTCATGTAATTCTCATGATTTCCACAATGCGGCAGGCCTTTCAATGACAGCGCGGATGAAGCTATGCACGTTGTGATAGACGCCTTGTTCATCACTGATCTTGAGGAGAACTCGTAAATCATCTGGGTCAAAGGGGCCCACGGCCTCCTCCCGGAAGAGGTGTCCATTGATCGAGATCGCGTCGAGGATCGGGAACCGATTACCTACGACTACCTCATCATTTCAAATTGGTAGAATCAAGGTGCGGGGCTCTCAATGAAACACCATCACGACATTCCTTCCTCACGAGTCACAGATTTCTATTCATCATCGTCAAATTCAACTGCGATTCTTTCACAAAGTGCGCAGGCATCGTAGAAAAATGGACGTGTCCACGGCGCAACATCTCTCTTCCCATGGAAGACTTGAGACCCACCGACATGGAACGTCTCACGGCTGACCTTGAGCTGTGTGAGAGAAACGAGGGTGAAATTGCTCGGGAGCGGGAGAAGTGCGATCTCGCCTGCGGGTGGCTAGTATACTATATCAAAATATATAAAAGAATGAAGAGTGAGGGGGTGAAAAGTGCGAAAGCAATCAAGGCACCTTGGAAGGTGATAGAGAAATCTCCTTCTTGACCTGTAGACTTTTTTCATACTCTTCTTTCACTCGGTCTGCGCTCCAAAAATATCATCCCCAAAAATCTTCCAGAAAGATCCTGCAAAGGGACCATGCTAGTAGATCATCCAAAGAAGACGTATTGTATGCTGACCTATTCGGTAAAGGAATTACATGGGTGCTTAGAAAATGGCGTGAAACCTGCCCGCTGTGCGCTGATCTACGTGCTTTATAAACGTATAAATGTAGAAATGCATCAATACCGAGGGTCAATACCTAGTGAATTCTTCCTTAAGTGCGCTTCTATCAGCCACTTCCTATGATTCCACTGATGTTCATTCCTGCATTTGAGACGGTGTAGAGAGTGGTGTCTAGATACATGTTAGTCGATGCAGCCTTCAAGACCGCAATAACAAGTGCATAGGCGTTGGAAACAGCTCGATTTATCAATAGTGTCGGGCTGTGCCATGAGACCAACCTGTAATAGTGAAAATCGACGCAGTAATTTGCTCCATCATCAAAGGTGTCAAGTGTCAGACACCCCTCGGCACTGAGCATGTGCATCGCTGTCAGCGGATGACAAGGAAATTTGGAAACGTTGGGGCCTGGGTAATTCAGGAATTTATACGTAGTATGTTACATGTAAGACTGTCTCATACTAGGTTCACGTCAGCACCAAATTTCCCTCTATTCGATTGTCTACGTATCCCCAATACCCTAGTCATTGATTGCATCCAACCATAACACATGCACACTATCATCCGTTGGAATTCTCGCCATGTCTCCTCAAATCATCACAATCAACTACACTCCCGAAAACCGGCTCTCGCTCCAGGACGCGACCACCAAACAACCGCTCGGGAGCTTTCGGCTACTGCGTGAAGGGGACCGCCAAGTGCTGGTCAAGTTCTGCAATGAGGCCTTCTCAAACGAGCGGGTGGGATCAAGCATGGGTGAGAAGGTGCAGGGCATTGTCAGGCGACCGTCAACAACGGGTTCGTGGAATGAACTCGGCGATGTTGAAGATGAAGCGAGGCACAAAGTGGTACATTGGTACGACCAGGTCTCATGATATCTTCCGTACCTGCAGCGACAGGAATCGACTCGTGGTGATCCGTCATGGAGCTGTTGCTGACGACCGGCTTGGCAGGAGCCGTGTGTCTTGTCGTGTATGCCCTCGAAAGTGTGAGGAGGATGCTTGGGATTGTATATTCATCTTGGCGCTGATGGGAGTTGCCGAGGTCAACAGGTTGAGGATGATGGAGTCTGGGTGAAACTCCGAGGTAGGTATTCAGTAAACAGGTAACACAATTGACAGGATGCTATACAGTATATCGCTATCTAGGTAACCTGAATCAAGTCACACTCATTAGACCTCCGTTATATCGGTTCAAATGATATGATAACGTGTCGTGTCTTGATCTGAAGCATGGGCGGCGTTTGAGTTGTACCCTGCATCTTCTCTTCCACATGTGGTCCCGTCGCACGAAGTGATTGATAAGGACGATCCCCGGGGTTGGTACATCATGCAGCATCAGGTTGAGCAGCAGTGAGTGCAGTTCAAGTGGACCATCATGCTTATATGGCCTCGAACAATTTGGAATTGCTCTGCGGACTATCTTGCCGGGCTGCCAGCCGTCCCAGATCTCGCCTGATGTCCTTGACTTGTCTACGTTTGGATGTTATTTGAGTTGGCAATCTATGAAGTGAGCCTCTACGTCATTTCCATCCAGACATTTGGGGTGCGATCAGATCTGTATGCAAGTGTCCCCGAAGGAGGTCTGACATACATGCGACTGGTGGATTGGATTCTTCACGCCTGACAACAACCATGTGGGGGACACAAATCCATGTGGCCTTGATAAGATGATTCCAGACACTTATTGAATCTGGAGATGTTTTCTCTTTGGATCGAAGCCTGCGTCGGTTCCGGCCGCCTGGTCGGTTTGATCCGACATGCGCCAGGACCTCCATGGCTCCTGAACACCTCAACCTGTTGGATCCCCGTCTCGCCAAGGTCGAGGTCAGTCAAGATGATCTCGTGGACCACCGGACACTGGCGGTTGATGCAACGTCGGACCGAGGCAATTATTGACCTGCTGTGGGGATCGAGGTTCATGAACCATCGGGAGACAATGGCGTGGTGAGGATCACCTTGGCGTCACGAACTTCGTGTCATGGCATCCAGGATCCTGCACCGCCGATTTTTGGAGTCCACCAAGTTCGGTAACCCCGTCCGATGCGGGTCCCGGAGGTCAGACCCTTTCTGGTTCCCCACGAACCTTTTGACAAGTTGATCTCGAACGGAGGGGACGATCACCCGTTTCACCTGGCCTGATGACCTATCGGTTCCAAGCCTCGTGGGGTCGTCAACCACTGGCTCCACGTGTGACTGGTACCATTCTGATGTCGTGATCTCGAACTCCTGGGTTCTGCTCTGAAACGCTCTGAAACAGGACCCCGTCGAAACACCCAAGAGTGTCGAACGGGCATCACCGGTATGTTTGTTCCCATCTTGGACCCGCGATTCCATGAACTATTGAATATCTGACAGGTCAGGCGAAAGCTGGGATCGAGGGCCCGGCCCCCGGTTCCCTCGGGGCTGAATCGTCCCTCTCGTCCGGAGTTTGCTTCTCTGCCAGCCAAAAAAAAAAAAAAAAAAAAAAAAAAAAAAAAAAAAAAAATATAAGGAGGCCCCAGTACGCTGCGGGGATGGATATACAATCAAGACATCTTCAGTGGCATTCAGGCATTCAGACTACCCCAGAAGCCAAACTTTGCGGTCATCATGAAATTTTCCCTTCTCGCACTCGCCCTTGCAGGCCTTGGAGCTGCCACCCCTGTCACTTTGATTCAACGCCAGTGTGAGTGTCTATGGAATCTGTCCCTATTAGAAGATCATGGAGCAAGCTAACTCGTTGCGATGTTTCACCTTCAGTTGGTGCCCTCTCAGGCAACGAACTCCGCGAGGGAGAATGTCAGCCCGTGACTTTCATCTGGGCTCGCGCATCCACCGAGCTGGGGTTGATGGTAATTATCCCTCGAAGCAGATTCCCTTACGGTCACCTCCCGTGCTCACCTCATCGCAACAGGGACAATCCGTCGGTCCTGCGGTTTGCAGCGGCTTGAAATCCGCCCGATCCAGCGGTGTTGCATGCCAGGGCGTTGGGCCGCAATATACCGCCGATCTACCCAGCAATGCCCTGCCAGATAATACTTCGCCCCAGGCCATCGATGAGGCCATTGGCCTTTTCAAGCAAGCCGTGCAGAAGTGTCCCAACACTCAGATTGTCGCTGGTGGCTACAGTCAGGGTACCGCCGTCATCGATGGCGCGATCTCCCGACTCCCCGATAATGTCAAGGAGAAGATCAAGGGGGTCGCCCTCTTCGGCTACACCCGCAATCTCCAGGAACATGGGCAGATCTCCAACTTCCCCAAGGATCCGGTCAAGGTCTACTGTGCTGTGGGCGACTTGGTCTGTTCCGGGACATTGATCATCACTGCAGCCCACTTCACGTATGTGGCCAATGCCGCTGATGCTACCCAATTCCTCGTGTCGAAGCTGGCTTCTGCCTGAGGCGATATCTTTTCTGGTCCAAGATCGCGTCTGAAGCAGGGATGCTTGGACAAGACAAGTAGGGCTTCACGCTCATGGACGTCATTGGCTTCCTTTGATTGCATTTTCAAATTCCGGGTGAATCGAGTTTAACCTGTATCTAGTAGTACTGCCTACTGATGTGAGAGTCCAGGGGAGAATCATTAATCTCCCAACTGTTGCCGTGGAATCTACCAAACCTTCTTCCTTCTCTGATTTGGTATAAGCTCCACATCACATCGACTCTGTCTCCCTCGATTTTCTCTGCTTTTGCTCGTCGACGGTCAAGGATTCGCAGTACAATTCTTCCCCTTCAGTTGAACCCTACCCAGTGTGTGAGTATTGATGAGAAACTTACCCCGACCCCTTAGATGAGCATATGGTCCATCATGACCATCCACAACGGGTATTTCGGGTGACTTGATAGACAGAGTCGGCAAAATGACACTATCGGCGATGCTGACAGTCCAAGAGGGAAGAGGGCCACGCCCACGGCGGAAGCTACCCTACGCCGCAAAGTGAATCGCCATTGTGAACCTCGGACGACCTGTGAGAAGCCCAATTAGATGAAATATATACGGGTCCATACATACGTTGAATCATACGCCGGTCTGAGGGTCCAGTGTTTGGTCTGAGTATTGATAATGTAGACAGTGGAAAGAAGCTGAGTTGAGTACGGTCAAAGACCTGAGGTGTTTCATGGGGGGGGGGGGGGCAAAAACTCCTCTCTTTTTCCTCTAAGCCTTCATAGTATCCGCGATCACATGCCAGGTTTCGTGCTTGACGATCTGACAACACATGACACCATTGCCAAAATGAAAGGTGTGACGGGGCCTTTCTCAAAATTTCCAATTTCAATCACAATCAAGCTGGCGCGAAGCAATGACCTCCTGAATCTGAATTTCGTGGTCACCTCCAAGACGAGTTCCACGATTCATCACGTCATGCTCGTGTGTATTCGTGTATCTTTTGCAAAGATCGTTACACCAAGCCGATGATGATCTTGATATATTACGAGTGTGTCCATGCTGGTGATGCGATAGGTAAAAGGACAACACTGATGGAATGCAGCTACAGTCGGGGCAGCTGCACAACGTGAGAGAGGGATGAGGTGTGAGATTGCTCCTATGGAGAGATTCCATCTAGACTATGGACTGCGGTGTGCGGCAGTATCACATGCCATACCAACAAACACGTGAGCGACCTGGAGAGAAACATGAAGATGGAATGGAAAAGAGGCGCATCCACATCATGTTAATGGTTCTTTGCGATCCAGTCTATTTCATGCATACACTCGTCAACTGTCCCCCTCTTGGTCGAATACACGAGTTCTGTGGCAACTTACCGGGACGTCAGATTATTGAAGGCTAGATCGTCTGACTAAATGTCTAGGTCCTCGCTATCCCAGATCAAGAACAACCCCACGATACACGCAATGATTCGGAGAAACTTTTCCATGGTGCTCAACCCACTCAGCTGAATTCAGTCAAGCAGGAAAAGAGACTCCAATCCCGAATGAAAACTTAGACTCTATGTCACCTGTCTTAGGGGATTAGGTGTTGTTATGGGGCCTTCCGTGGGGCGAATAGGCGCTTTCGAAAACATCGCGCTGAGGCCTTTATTGAATTCTTCCATCTTCTCTGCGGAACCCTCAACTTGTATCATGACGCGTTGGGGTCAAACCGATAGTGTCTTGGTACTAATCACTCGGACCTTGACAAGAGGTGTGCATAGTCCTACAAGTTATTTCCTCATGCTTATTGGTGCCATTGCTAGCGATTGAAACCTACTTTTCGATGAGCTTGCGTCTACCAACCGGAGTCATTGAAGTCTAGTCTCCCGACGCGAGTGGGATCTGGAACAGACACCGCTAATTATCGGTACGCTTTTGATGGACCCCCGTGATCTCACAATGCAGATCAGAGCGTGGCCGTCTCATACAGGTAAAGCACCGCAAGTTTGACGTCTCGCAAGTTGAAGCTTCGCTGATCTTTGGTCTCATCGACGGGTATGAGGTACCTTGGTCAGTTTTCCTCGGCTTCTTTGCTTGTGAATCCTGCACTAGAGCCGGTATTGGATTCTTCCATGAGTCTGGGGCTACCTGGTACCCTGAAAGATTGTCACGAGTGTGTTCTTTCCCCTGATATTCTAGATCTCCTGGGTCATTAGGACGAGTAGTAAGCTGATAGCTCTCAAGACATCTGATTTTGACAAGATGGCCCACCGTGGAAGTGGCCGTGTCCTTACTTTGGCGGAATGGATCAGAATACAACCTTTGGGCCCGTCCTTTTGACTGCGCTTTATGCAAGTCCATCATTCAGCTCATATGGCAGAGTTCAAGGCCAGCAGTAGAAGTTGTCCACCCTCCTTCCAATTCTCCGGATAACGCGATGTTTATCGGGATTGCCCCCCGCACAATTCGGAATGGACCACACGGCGTACGAGTCTTATTTGAGAGAAACAAAAGCTTGCCAACTTGGGAATTGGCATTTGTTCGATCCTGCTGAAGATTGAGCCACCATGTCTTTCATCACTGTACACCCGGGACTCACTTGGATGGCGGATGGGCCTGACTCAATTAGATGTCTTGTCCTGCACCAGGAAGCAAAGATACCTGTCCCGCTATCTGACGAGTACAGGCATAGGTAGTAGTAAGTAACTAGATATGGTGTCCTTCCTCCAGCCGACTACGCCAATTATAGTGAGTGGGTGCTCTGAGCCTCTCTGCTGGGGTCAATGCGAGTACATAGCCACATCCATTCATACGTTTTGGAAAAGTCAACACAGGCCCAACCACGCTCGTTATCCAGGTTCCAGTAGTCAAGAATTTGAGTTTCAGCCTAGAAAATGCAGGACACATAATTTTCACATCTTGCTACAACATCATAATGGAGCCATGTCACAGTCTCAGGGAGAAATAAGGGTCAGTGGAAATACTCGATCCATGACAGGTGACAGGTGACATGCAACACGAGAAAAAAAACTGTCATGATGGCTGCTCCTTGCGAGTCACCCTATCATGCGAGTGATGGGAACTACAGTACGTGGAATGTACAGCCATGCAGTGCAGTCACCTCCAGATGTCGTGTTTACCGTTCATCCCCTCCCAAAGTCCAAGTGAACCTCAGCAAGGCAACCACGCTAAGCTGGATGCAGATCGAAACATCGAGGCACATCGAGGACAAGTTTCTTTGGATCCGGTCGTGGCTCGTGATTTGTAGCTTCAGGCTGCGGATCACTTCAAGTGGGATGTTGATTCCACTGTATATCGTACGCCCAGATCACCGGTACTCACCAGAGACGATCCGCCATTCTCGGGCACGTTCGGGCACCCTGAGAGACAAAAGCGGACTGAATTCTGGCGATCATCAAGTCCTAGTTTGACTAGCGAGACTCGTTGGCGGAGGCCACTATGATGCATGAGAAAAAAAAAAGCAAAATTCACCATTCAGCCAATCCGATGTTTGTCCCTCGGTCGAATTCAGAACTTGTCTAGGCTGGATTTAGTACTCCTTTCCGGGTCCCCGGGGATATGGGTGCGACTATACTTGCTATCCAGCACTCACAATGTCATTCTTTGGACTGTATTGTATACTGGTAGGTACTATAGCGTGCTGGGTGAGTCACATGGTCTGCCAGTGTCCCGTCATGATGAAGAAGCAACTTTGCGCTCGAGGGTGCGGCTGTAAGTTCATGCAAAGCAGAGAAGCGGCTCCGTACCCTTTGGCGTACCCTTTGGCGAGTCCGAATCTAGTCTACGGGGTTTGCACTGTAGTGTACGCTTGGGGATGAACATTGCACAGTCCAAGTTGCCCTTGCGCACGGGCAGCGACAAAAGTACCAAAGCGGTTCACCGCGAAATGTACCTGACCCAAGAGGGCGGAGTAGTTACCCAGTTCTTCCTGTCTGGTGGGATTCCCCTCCGACAGACCCGATCCCATGGTGCTGGAAATTCTTAATTCATTTCACACATCAGACGCCTTAAAAAGAAAACACATCGATCCACAGAACCGGGAGAGCAGTATGAATCCTCTAACCTGACGGCTAAATGGACAGCCGTTGGTCAATCTGGACCACCGTGAACCCCCTGAAACCAAAGTCATCAATTGTGCTCGTCTGATGGACTAGTCTAATGTGCATCAGCTGCAATCCATGTCAGTGGACCACTGACACCAGACTCGACCAGCATGACGTAAATTCAAAAGCATGTCGAGCGCGGCATTCAATGAGAGCAGCGCTGTCAGAGCGCCTTGCGAACGGGAAAATGTCATGCCGGACAACAACTTCCGGCTTCCCCTCCTTTGCCCATTGGACATTGGATGAGACTAAGTGGGTGAGATGCGCCGTGTTGGGCGACGCGCGCGCGCTGCGTCGAAATTGGCGAGATTTGCTGCTGGAGGTGCCCGTGCTTTTGATTGCCCCGACGATCTCCGTCTCGGAGATGTGTGCGTTGATCGCTGGATTGACGCGGCTTCTCAGTTTAGTCACAAGGCCATGATGGCCCCCGGCGATGTTTGTGAATTAGGCCTCCCGCATATGTCAGGAAGGGTCGGCTGTTAGGATCTGCAGTAGGCTCGGTTCGCTGACCTGCAGTTCCAGGATACTTTCGGCCGGTGCACGAACTTTTGCTACCAATGTTATGGTATTATGGCCTCTCCTTGTGTCTTTGGAAAGACGCCAGAAAGGTGACCATAAATACTTGAGACCTTTCGACAATCTCATTTTGCCTGATAATCTTTAAGATCTCCCATTGGGGAAAAAAAAAAGAGACCATTTTTGCAACCAGACTCGACTCTTCAAACGACTCAGACGGTGTCTTTCAAGGAATCATGTCTCGGGCAGTCGATACATGCATGTGGTACGACCTCGGTAGTCAGACAGAGATCATGTCTTGCGACAATGATCATTCATACTATTCACTCAGTCCCTCGACCCAGGCCTCATTATCTGAAAGCTTCCATTTGTGTCTCGGGAATGAAGCGAGATCACAGTTGGGAGCTTTACCCGATATTAGCGAGAATGAATCGACTTTCATCCCAGACCTCATCAACTCATCTGGCCTCGACTGCATCGCAGATATTCACAGAGACACGGAGATGAGCACCCAGTTGATACTGGCAGCGAAGAAGTCTTCGGAAGAGGTACTTTCATATCTATATCTGGGCTTCTTTAAGAAATCCAAGCTCTGACAGGCTCCCGTCGCGATACACAGGTCCCCAGTTACATCGGAATGAAGAGTCATTTCATGACTTCTTCAGACACAGCCGGTATCAGATGCCCTGGCCAGAAACAACCATCAACTTCAAGCCCTGTCGAGCAGCCACATTCGAGGCCGAAATTCCCCCAGTCTCGGTATGTAGCTGCTTGGATTCGCATGTTGTTCTCAATTTTCAGCTGCGGAAAATGCTGACGCCATCCCTGAAGAAACCATCTCTCGACACCGGCCCGAGTGTGGTACTGCACATGGGAAGGTTGTCAATACAGGGGAACTTTCAGTCGAGCGACGACTCTCAAACGCCATGTCGAAAAGATCCACATCAACCCCAAGGCTCATCCATGTCCGTATTGTGAGAAGAGATGCAATCGGGCGGATACTCTGAAGCAGCATCTTCGTGACGCTCATCATCTTCATTGACGTGGGCGTCGGTCTGGGATGGTTTGTGATGTTTCTTTATGAATGCGGATACCTTTTGCTTTTGCGTTGCTGAGTTTTTCTTCTTCTTCTTCTGCTTCTTCTTCTTCTTCTTCTTCTTCTTCTTCTTCTTCCTTTGCTTTCCCCAAAGTTTGCCTTCCAATTTACTTTTCTCTTTCTTGGAATCGGGATGGTACTAGATCAGAAATGGAAAAGAAATAACATTTCAATTATTCAAGTCGTGATCATTAAATACGCAGGCTATTCCAACATGTATGCAAAAACAAGCACAAAGTCCAATATGCAATCCAGTCATCATTCCATCCTTCGCACAGCACGACCCTCCTCACTCCATCGGCCACAAATGGTGTGTGACACAAACCCGCCGACTCGCCATCTTCGACCCACGAAGTCTCCCCCTTCGGCATGTCTGACGCGATAAAGCGGACTCTGAAACTGATTTCTGCTAGCAGCACGCAAGGCATCGCCTGTATTCACAACCAGACAGTCCTCACGGGGCGCAATGCCCGCCCATCCGTCGGTCTCCGAGTCCCAGTATTCCAACACTTCTTCCTCGCAGTATCGTAGCGTCATGGAACTGCCGTCGACGAATCCGCCCACGGGGGACTCGTCGCGCTGTTCTTCCGAGGAGCAGACGAGCTCGTCCACGGTCATTTCAGAGCTCGACAGATCGTGATCTGCGTGAAGCGAGCTGATATGTTGACGGACTTGCTCGTTGCCGATGAATGGGGAGAGGGTACGGATGAGACGGTGGGTAATGGCGTGGGTGTACTCTTTGACAAAGTCGAGACTCTCATCGTCCAGCGTCGAGACCAGATCGTCTTCTTGGAAGGAACTGTCGGAGATGCAGGATGACTCGGTGGAGACGAACGAGCCCGAGCTGGACTCGGTGTCGCTCGTTGCCGGGCATTTCTCCTGGTCACGCACGTCGGCGGATTGAGAGAGATACGCTCTACGCTGGCGGTAAAGTTTGCGAATCGCGTCAAGGTATGATTTGCCGTTGAAATACTTTGTCTGGCCCGACAGATCCAGGTAGAAAGATCCTGGATCCTGACATGATCGGAGAAGCTTGGACAGTTCAAGGGCGTCTTTTTGGAGCAGGCCAACAAAGTTGATCACCTCAAGAGGAGTGGATGGGGGCTTTTCGCCCTTCAGCACGATGAGAGCACTTGTAGTGGTGGCGGTTGCCATTTCTAGAAGATAGGGTAGTGAAGATTTAGAAGGTCTCAAAAAATAACAGCAACAAAATTTGATTGATTGTTAAAAAACAAGAAACAAAAAAAGCCCTCGAGGTAGGTCAACAATGCCTTTATTTATAACCTTTTTTCTTTCTTTCTGCTCCCTCGACATCCCGCGTGCAGAGCTGCAGCAGTCAGTAGTGTGGTGCAAAGCACTAGTGAATCAGCGCCAGTGACATTCCCCTGCCCAAAAAGGGTAAGTGAGCACGCGCCAGGGTGAGACGGGTGGATTCTCCGATAAGCGAGCTGACCTCTCGATAGGCCACAGATTGACAATCCCCTTGTGCCTCGTCGAGCGCAAACGGCGCGATAACTCTAATTAGTTAAGCTTCATACAGCCGACATACACTGACGGCGTTGCCACAGCGAATCAGACGAGTTGCGCAATACTGCCGAAATGAACTCTGCAGCCGAGGGAGGATTTCTGAGTGCCTATTGATCCTTTTACCCACGGCCTTCTCCACTGCGCCTGGAATGGTCGATCACAGAAGAGTGCCAGGATAGAGAAAAGGCGTTATCGCGAAAGGATTTTGCTCACGTGCCCACAGACGTCGAGGCGAAAACGGTCGCAGCAACCGGAGTTCAAACTAAAAAAAGTAAAGTCTGTTTCGGGTGTCAACAAGAGTTGCATATTCGTATAGTCGGGCGGAAACGGTCCAGGCCTCCAGCGGCCGACAGAAGCGTTTCCACCAGGAAGGATCTCGATCTCACCGCGATGAGAAACCCTACAGAAGTGAAAGATCCATGAAAAAAAAAAAAAAAAAAAGAAATCATTTCCACGACTCGCAAGTTTGACTAAGAAGAAAACATCCGATAACTGAGCATTCACACAGTAGTACGTGGCGCATCGCCATACAGGGAGCACGAAGAGGAGAGAGCGATAATGGATTTGGCCCCATTTTCCCGAAGCGAAAGCTTGCCGCATATGGCAATTCGTATTCGATTCCAAATCGAGAACGGTTTCTGGACTCTCGAGTTCGGACTCGTTTAGTTCCAACACTCTAGGGTTTTTCTGGCTGACAAGCCTACCTAGCGATTGGTAGGTGCTATCCTGTCAGTTTTTTTTTTTTTTTTTTCTTTTTCTTTTTCTTTTTCTTTTTCTTTTTCTTTTCTTTTTCTTTTTCTTTTTCTTGGGCTCGGACATGTGCCCCAAACTGCAAGTTGACCGTCAAGGTCGTTTGCTGGGGTCTTATCCGCTTGCTGTCGGTTTAGGCTCCGCAGCGACGGTCCAAAATCAACGACAATCAGATCCGTTTCTAATCCCCGCCCACCCGTCTTTCTTAGGCATCCTCCGCCCAATACCCACTCTTTGGATCCCCAAAGAACTAGGCTTACCGCACGAGCCCCCACGGGCAACGGAACCGTAACCTGCGCCTCCCACGAGGTGCTCTGCAGGGACACAACGCTCACAAGCATCTGCGAGCCAACTCTCCACCTTGCAATATCTATATTTGGGTGCCTCGTCGCATGTAATGGGACTGTTGGTGCACCGAGCAAGAATCTCGAGACTGGGTCACTGGGCAAACCCCAACTCAATTGACTAGTAACTTGCGCCAGTTCCGCGGTTGTCGAATAGTCCCACATCACGATCCCCCTGGCATTGTGGTTGAGACTGAGCATAGTCATGCTGACTTCCTCGTCCGCCGTCGAATAACGCGACCAGAAGGTCTCATTATCAAAAGCCATGGGCACCCCCCCCCCCCCCCCCCCCCAAGAGCGGCTTTGGGACAGAAGACACCCAGGATTGATATTCGGAGAAACGGTCGAGGTGCACGGAGATATCTTGCAGATTGCCTTCATAGTCATCGCAGCCGCAGCAGCCATACGTGGTGTTGCAGGGCGTATCGTAGACGGCTGACCAGCTCGTGTTGACTGCGAGCGGATACACGTCCGATAGGATGATATCGGCACCGGATGAGTATTCCTCGTAATAGAAGCAATAGCAGTTCAGAACCAGAGACACCGGATGCCACGGATCAATCGACTTGATCAAATCATACGTGAGCTTGGTCGCATCCAGTGGATCGCTCTGGCCATCGGGCTCATCACCCGTGTACCACAGCAAGAGTGATTTTCGCGCGTTGAGCATGTTCACTTGCTCCCGCACTGAAGTCAGGTTCTCGTACGTCCAACGCATGTCATACATCGCCCAGAGACCGACCTCAACGCATTTTATCGAGGAGGAGGTTCAATCCGGTGAAATTGAAAGCTTGATTGGCGAGTCCAGCATTGGGAACAATGTGAATAATGTTGTTTCCTTGATCCTTAAAGTTCTGCACATTGTCTAACGACTTTTCAAGCCATCCGTCCCAACTCACGTAGAAGGAGTATGGCAGAGGTGGAACCCAAGATGCTGGGGAGGAAGAACTGTTTCGAACCACCAGTCCACCGTGGAGACTTTCGATCTTCGTCACACTGCCCCCGTCAGTTCGATCGGGGAGCCGATACCCCTGGGTGCGAGCATTCGAGACCTGATTGCCTTGGGTGGCTTTGAGAGAGACATTCCATGGCTGGAACCGCGGTTCGAGATCGCAAAGAGGAAAGTCCAGCGCGACCGATGTCGAATTGACGGTCACAGCATGCTCTAATCGCACGTCTGTCCCGTCGACAGAAACCTCCAATCTGAGCTTGTGAGATTGGGGCTCGAACGTGTCGAAGGGCTCCTAGCTGAGCGGCTGTCCGCGAAGATGAGAAATTGCCGCGTCAATAATAAAAGCACCTCGATCATCATCGGCAGTATACAAATTCATTCGAGATCGAATGCGCAGATCCAGAAGGGGCACCGCGGATCAAGCAGGCTCCTCTAGCCAACCCCCAGGCTCGAATGAGGCGTTGCTGGCAATCCCCAAGCTTAGCTTTGCGTTCTCGCCCATGAGTTCAAAATTTTCTACGATTAATGGGCTACTTACGCACCTAGATAGGCTTTACCGCACCAAATGTCCACCCCGGCAGGATTGTTGAACGCTGTGGCTACAGCGAGGATGAAGAAGAGCGACCAAGGCATGCTGTTGCGGGTTATTGTCGCAGACTTGGACGATAGATCTGAACGCCGAGTCTTGTGACTTTTTAATTTGATCAGATGACAGGCGTCTTTGACATGTGCTTCTTCAAAACTCTTATCAATACTCCCAGACATTTCCCACCCCCTCAGTCCGATCTCCTTCTTATCTTTGTATCACTTGCTGTACCTAACAATCCCCGTGATGCAACTGGAGAAAGCCCTGAAGTATTGCCATGGTGCAATGTTACCGTTACAGCAGATACGCCTTCTCCGCGTCCTTCATCGCGTTCTTCCATGGACCGTGAGGGGTGCCGATTCTCCCTCGTAATTCGCCTCTTGCACTTGCACTTCGAGCAAAACAAATAGCCGGGATCGACATGTTTCGGGTAATTTGCAACGGAAAACGATAGCATTGAATCAACACAATGGGAAATTGATCGAGATCACTCCAGATTGAGGCATCATTCTCCTTAGCCATTGGAAGAACATCGAGAGTGCATTGGTCAAATGCCCTGTAGGTGGCATTTCAACAAATGAATCTACACTTGCGCTCACGGTTCACATCTCGAATATCGGTGAATCTTCAGGCTCGTAAATCGAGAGAAGCGATGACAATGCAAAATTGGAAGATCAGAAAAGTATGCGCCCACCGATGGCAACAGACAGCAGTTTTGTATATCCATTCTTTTCCGAAAAGCTTGTTTCAGATTTGTAAGAATGCCTATGTGTACTTGTGAAGCATTTTGTGTAAGTCCACAGAGCGCGAGTCGAGACGTGAAGAACATCAAAGGCCATGTCAGAGGAGGAATCAATTAGAAGCCGGATAATATCGTGTATTTTTCAGACCTCAGGGCAATTAATCTTGATTTGAGGAATAGGACTACGCGGGAACATGCGAGGACTAGATCTATAGAGGAAGGGGCGAGCAGCCCGTGGATGGTATGGTATACATGTTGGCTAAGACTGTCAAGTACTGCAAATTGAATGCAGGCAGGGGCCCTGTAGAAGGGGTACCCTCCATTGATATCACAACAAACGAGCACAATCCAAAAGTACACAATGAGTAAGAGTCGAGCTGAGAGTCGAGCTGATCTCCGCGATAAGAGACAACACGCAGAGAAGGGGTTTATCAACATGATCGATGGCCTGGTTGGGTCATGCCACGCTCCAATGTGAGAAATAAGCCGTCAAATCCTCTGAACGCCACATACAAAAAGAAAAGAGAAACTCAACGTCATGCGCGGGCTTTTCACAAATTCTCGTACGTGCTTCAAAAGTGTCGATGCCGTTTCCACGGCAGTTGAAATAAAAGGCCATAAGATAAGTGGATGTATAATGTATACAGCACACGCTGAGTTTCATGCATTGCCTACGAGCGCTTGTCTCATGGCGAAGACCAGCCGCCCGCCACTTCGACCCACTCGTTCAGACAGCTGCCTTGCTTGCCCTCGACATCCACAATGTCGGTGTCACAGCGACAGCGGCATCCAACGCCGTTCTCCTTGACGGGATCCGGGTTGGCCCAATACTCATCTTCTTCAATTCGCTTCTTCTCGTCATCGGTGGTCTTTTCGAGGTATGGCTCACGAGGGAGTTGTCGGGCGGGAGCGTTGGCAGGGCAATGCTGAATGGTAGTGTGCCGATAACCAAAGTCACGGAAGTAATGAATATCAGCAGGCGAGAGAAGGGCACCAGCAGCCAAAGAGTGAATGGGAGCATCACCCCACTAAAGAGTCGAAAGCGAGTGTTGATTAGTGACCACATCCTCGCAGACGTCATTCCAAGGTTGTCAGGTTCACTTACGCGTTCATTCCAGAAACCACCACTTCGATCCATCATGTTGAAGAAGTCCTCATAGGCCTTGCTCCGGAACCAATCCAGGCGTGCAATCTCAAAGTTACTCCAGAAATGGCACATGTTGTAGCTTTCGCCCTCCATGGCTTCAGGGTCAATATCATCGAGGTTCTTGTCACCGGGCTCGGTGAGGAGGATTTCGTCGGGTAACTTGTCCTGCTTCTTCTCCTCTGGTGGAGTCTCGGGCTCCTCCGGGCGTTCAACGAACATCTCCCACAGGCCCTTGGACTTGAGGTTGTATTTGCGCTTGTACGCGGCTGCGTAGCGCCAGATGTTGGGAACCGTTTCACGAAGCTCCTTGACCGCAATGGTGAAGCCATAGGTCTTGTTCGCCTCAGCCATCTTGATGAACGGATCACTGAACATGAAGGTCAGCATTTCAGTCTGAAAGGCCAAAAAGAGGAGGTAAGAGTCTAGACGTGTACTTACTAGGTGATGTCACAGAAGTACTTGATCTCGGGCTCCAGACGCCAGTACCACTCGTATTTCATCAGGAGAGGATGCTTGTAGAAGTGTCTGCGAGGATTGTCAGCGGACGGTACTGATCCAAGGAAGAGCTGTTGCGACTTACCCGGAGTAGAAGCGGCACATGTGATGATAACTTTCCATGCCACCGTACATGATAGCAGCGTCGCCTTGTTTGCGAATACCTTCCTTGGCGACCTCATGATCCACCCAGTCGGGGAACCCCCACATGGAATTTTCGATCTTGCCAAACTCCACGGGGGCACTCGTGTAGTTCTTCACGGTAGCCATGAATTTGTCGTCAAAGTCGCCGTCGTTTAAGAAGACGTAAGGGTAGTGGTACCAGCGATTGAAGTGACGCTCGATAGACTTGAGCGACTGGATAACGCCGTCCAATTCCTTATTCCGCGCGAGGACGACAAAGGCAGCATTGGCACGCGGTTCACTGTCGATGCGGGCTTGATCGATGGGCAGACAGCCGGTCGCGAAGACCTTGTCATACTTTTCGCTGATTTTTCTATCCGCAGCACAGTCAAATCGTCAGCACCGAGTCCCACGCTTCCATTGAGGTCTCGAGCCCGGGTTCGAGAGGAGCAAAGAAACATACCGAATTGATGGCGGTGTGCCCGCCGGAATTAAAATACCACCCGGCGAAGAAGGGTGTCGGACGAACAATAGGAGGATGAACACAATTACAAGGCATGGAAATAGTAAAACAAATCCCAAGGGTATAGAAATGGACGAGTTGCCCTTCAGTCGAATGCGACGGCGGAAAAAGGCGAAGCGCGACGAAGCTCGACCCTTTTCGCGAGGAGTGTCATCAAGTGGGAGGCTCGGCGCGGTGGGCAGCCGTTTCGTTAGGCGCTGAATAAAACTCATGATTGCGGTGTAAGGTACACGTCGAAGACCCCGCGGTGGTCAATTCAACGGACCCGAGGCAGGAGAGACGAGAATCGTGAGAGGCGCCCGAGTGATATGATTAGGAGATGACCGTGGGCGACGAATTGAGGTGCGGTCTCGGATGTAGGATCCCTCTTCCACGGACACTCAGTCGTCGGTATAAACAACTAGGTCGAGACTCGTCAAATTATTAGAGCACGAGGCGGGCCGAGTACGATCGGGACCTGTGCCAATAGGGGGGAAAACGAATGACCGGAGGTGTGCCTCCTTTCCTTCCCTTTACTTTCCTCCACACGATGCCGTGATGGCGAACGGGAAGGGAGCCGGGAGGCAATGAGCAAAACCTGTGGTTCAAAGGAAGATCCACAGAGATGAAGGGGAGGACATCAGTAGATGAGGATGAAGGTCAAAGGAGAGAGGTGGGTTTTTCTTTTCTCGTCGGAGAGAATGGAAAAGGACAGAGATCGAGTCGGGGCCGGGACGGGGATGGGTTGAAGTTAGTGCCAAGACTAGGGAGGCGCAAGCGCCAGATTGTTCGATGGTCTGGTCCTTTTTTTTGGGGTGGGGGAAACGGGTCGCTTCTTCGAGCGGTTGACATTACGTGGCGGTCCAGTGACTTCAGCTGTCTTCCGCAGTCAATGCTGGATTTTACCATGTTGATCTCACAGGCTCACAGTCTCGTATTCATGGTGCTTGTTAGCTGTAAACTTGTAATTTACACTGCAAACGGACGAGGCAGTACTTACTTCTTAGTTCTTGCTAACTTACTAGTTATAGTAGTGTTGATACTGGCCATTGGCTACATAGGTATGTTCTTCCTACTTTTGCCCCAGTTCGTACTGCCCTAGTTCTCAATGTTGAGTCCTATGTTGACGTTTTGGGAGTATGACTAGTGATACTCATCTCGCACTTTCTCACTAGATAAAGTCGGATGCTCATTACTTTCTCTTTGTATTTAAGATGTGAATAGATGTAAGATGGCGTGCTACTGTATTAAATTCTGCCGTAGTAATCTTTCCATGTCAGGCTGTTGGGTCAATCCGTTTCTGGCTTGGTGACCCCTGTCTGTCATGTGATCTTTGTCAGAGCTGATCAGCTTAGCCTACTGTAAATCCCGTGACTTCGGGGCTTTGTTCCCGAGTAGGGCCAGTACCAGGTAGTAGTTAGTTAGTTACTCGGAGTAGGATTACTAAGTACCAGGACTACCTTAGATACTAATGGGTCGTATGTTCTTTTTACACGAATGAGAGAAAATCTCTGCTAGTGATGTCTTCTTTTGTAAGCCACTCTGGTGATTTCTGGTTCATCGCGGCGCGCGATCATAGATCGATCTTTTTGGGTATCTGCGCGTGTTGTTGCGAACACTGATCGGACTCCGTCAACCTTCGGGCCGAGATCCCTAACGGCTCCAAGATCCCAAGATAAGCCGTGCTCCATATCTCAACAACACCCCTCATTTGAGCTTGAAGCTCCTTGAGAAGACTCTCGCAATATCGAGGCACTACTCCTAAATGGCTTATCCCTATTCTGTCGCTCCCCACCTGGAGTACTTGAACGTGCCTTTTGGGGAATTTGCTGCGGCCCGACGCGAGTTCGACGCATTTGGCGTGGGCGGCTACATCTTTGCCCATCCTGCACCCCAAGCCGACAATAGCTCGATGCCCCGGGTCTTGCTGATCCAAAGGGCTATGACTGATTCCATGCCGGGCTGCTGGGAAGGGCCTGGTGGTGCAGCCGAGCCGCACGAAGATCGAACTCTCTTGGATGGCGTGGTGCGTGAAGTCGTCGAGGAGACCGGTCTCCACGTCTCTCGCATTGTGGAACTCACTTCTGTCCATGTTTGGTTTCATGCGCGGCGGGGTATCCGCATAGCCAAGTACAACTTTATTGTGGAGATTCACGAGGCAACGCGACTGTCGCCGGAGGGGACAGTCGAGATTGTACCGGCGGAGCAGATCCCGGTCGAATTGGACGCCAACGAGCACTCGGCCTTTGACTGGGTCCTTGAAGATGAGCTCCAGCAGTCGCTCAATAGTAATGGCTGTGGGAAATATAACTTTGGTCCCTCGATCATCGGTCATACAGCGCAGGATGTCACGAGAGCTTTCTCGTTGGTGAAGCGAGCATCGCGTCCTCGAGTTGGTGACGACTGAATCAAATATTCCAGGAGTCGAGCGACATTCATCAGCGAAAAAGGCTAGTTCGTCGTATCCGAATCTTTTTCAATGTGGAATATCCTGGTCTCTGTCCATGCTCTTTGCCCCCGCAAATACAAATAGATATAGCGGTAATAGTGGAAGATGATCAAAGTCCATCCTGGAATCTGTGTCAACCTGCCTATACATTCCAGAGCAGTTGTCAGTTCAATCCTCCATTCGGTCCAGGAAACTCCAGATGTGATTCATCAGACAAGATACACAAGCCGATGGCGATTCCGGGCTTACCGGTTTTCCATCAAAGTACAGGGGACTTGACGCACGACGTTTCACACCTGTTGACAGATTGACGCAGTACTTCCTCTTAGTGAGTCTGTGATTGGTATATCGATCGAATGGCCCCCACCCTCTGATGGATCTCTCATCGATGTCTATCTGAGGCGAGGAAGATGAGTATTGTTGGCCTGATCCTTCAGGCCTCCATTGCACTGGACGAGACCTGGCGATCGGGCGGTCTGGACCTCTGGAGGCTCATGCGCGTAGCCACGTGATCGTCAAGTGAGAAAAAGGTACTGTGTTACCATCAATAAGAGCCGCGATACAGGTGCGAATGGTTAGTACTTAGTAGTATATTGATTGATCCTTTTCAACGATGACAGGATCCTGAGATATAGTACTCTGCTTTTTGACAAAGTCTGGTGAATGTCGCGTTTGAGACTCGATGACATATGTGTGATGATCATAATTGCCTAATTGGGGAACACAGGTATATATGAGCAACCTCCGCCGCAGAATCGAGATCTGCGGTGCCCATCTCACTCAACCACCTACACCACTCCGGAACTGCACCACTCGCGAGATCACACTGGGCATTGTTTGAACTTTGAACTGCCTCCTTCTCGGGGCCTGGGCGGGTCACTAATAGTTAGAGTCCACTTGGCACTTGCCGCACCATCTCTGCCGGGCCCATCTTCCAAACTCAAAAAGGACCACACGGCACGATACCCCCGGCCCCGTTCTGGGTTTCATCTTGAGATCAGCTCCCTCGATTCTCACACTCATCCAGTCCATCTCCCGGCTACTCACGCACACCAGTCGCACCACGGAATCGCTGCACCGACGAACCCTCGCGCTCCATTGTGCGTGTGATCAAGGACCCGATCCGGTCGCAAAGCCCCTCACCGCACCGCAAAGCCTGAGACGGAAGGTCCAAAGCATCGTCGTTTCACCTCCCATATAGCGGAGAAGGTCGCACCGCCGCGGGGTCCTGTCCCACCCCTTTTCGTCGCGATCTTCAATCAAAACAACCGCAAGGGCTCCCTGACTTCCTCGGTCCTCGTCTCTTCACAGTCACACTGCATTCACCTTTTACCCGGACATACACCTTCCCTCCCCTCTACGTCTCATTCGCTCGTCTTCTTTCTCTGTTGACTCTCCGTTGCCAACCCTGTACTACTACTAATACTGTCACCACATTAAATAACAATGACTCAGGCTGTTGCCCAGCTCTCGGGATGGGAAGGGCCCAACACAAAACCTGCGACTATTCCCATGCCGCCAAACGCTGATATGATCTCTCGGATTTGTCCACCGCCCTCCCGCAATGGCCAAATCAACATCGATACGTTCTCTCCCGTCAATGAGAACGGCAGTTTCGCATTTGATCGGGTCCTCAAGACAGGCCAAGTGTTCCGCCGGGTGAAACATAAACACGTCTTTCGCGCCTCCTGGAAACCTGCCTATCTTGTGCTCCGTCCCAATTTGCTCTCCGTCTACAAGGATGAAGAGGCCACTCGGCTCCGTGTCTCTATCTCCCTCTCCGAAGTCACGGCCGTGGCTCCCGTGCGGTCTCCTCGTTCCAATCGCGAACACGTCTTTGGCATCTTCACCCCCTCCAAGAATTACCGATTCGAGGCTCGGTCGGAGCGTGACGCGGAAGACTGGATCAGTCGCATCCGCCGCGAAGCGCCCACCGACGAGGCCGAAGCCGCTTTCCTGGCACTGTCGAGCACGAGAAATCCGCCTATGATCCAGAAACATCTAGTCGATGATACAACGGAGCCTTCGGACATAGATGGTAGGGGGATCAACAGGAATGTGAAGGCCAGCTCGTCGGAGACCAGTCACGGAGTGTACCCCGGCGCCGGTGGGAGCCACGGGATCGGGGCCCGCAAACCGCCTTACACCCAGGAATATTCGGGCAATGAAATCACATCCTACTCGGAGCTGTCGGACAATGGACCCTCTCCGGCGCGAAATAGTCGCCTGCGCTCCATGCCTTCCATTCACACTTTGTCTCTCTCAGCACCCGAGGACAAGCCTGTTGCTTCTCTGCCTCGAGACATCCCTCGACACGAAACAACTCGCCAAGCCGACTCGGCCATCCTGCGAGACCCTGAGCGAGTCATCTGTCAAGGCTATCTGCAGGGCCTCCGGATCAAGGGTGCAGTGCGGCAGTGGAAACGACTGTGGGTCGTCTTGCGGCCGAGAAATCTGGCTTTTTATAAAGATGACCATGAGTACTCGGCCATCAAAATTATCTCCATGTCCCAAGTGATTGATGCCGCAGAAGTGGATCCCATGTCACGATCCAAGAATTTCTGCATGCAAATCATCTGTGTGGAAAAGACCTATCGCCTATGCGCTGGCGATGAAGAGTCCCTGGCACGGTGGCTTGGCGCGTTGAAAAGTATCATTGTCGCACGGAAAAAGCTCGAGACTATGCCGTCCGCCACTGTCTGAAGACGTGGATGACTGCATGCAGATGTCCACACGATGGACAAGATCTCCATGTCAACGTTGCTCGACGTTTTGTTTTTTTTTTGTTGATTTGCCTTCGAAGAGCTGCCTTTAAAACCCCAGTGCGTTTGTAACAACATTCGAAATTCCTTGTGTCTGCACAAGTTCTTTTCTCTTACTTTTCTTTTGCTCTTCATTCTTCATCCTTTCCGCTTAGCGGCGCTAAGCATATTATACCCCTTTGCTCTTATACTTATTATTCCATTCAAGAGTGTCATGCGAACATTGGTGCCCCTATCATGCGCAACATGGCGTGTTGGTTGATAGTATCCCGGGGCCGAGGACAAACCTGGTACTCTGTGTTCCTTTCTTGCTCCTGCGGGATTTATCGTACCTGTTTGTTGACGACTTGGGATTTTTTGCATACTGGTGCCGATGACTAGCCCTGGTGGTTGTTTTACTCTTTTCCGCACGATTGTAATTAGACCTGGAAACACACTTTACCAATACACATATGGAGAGACTGCAGCTTTTCTGGAGAAGTACGTAAATTTACAGGGCGACTGCAAATACTAGCCAACCATGACGCCAACGAACGCCATTGAAATCAAGCGCAGGTGTTGCTAAGAACCAAACATCTGAACGCTTCTAGGGTACCACGTCGAGCGATGTCTTGTCCAACCTCACCCCTAAGACAGGTGGGTCTCGAAAATGTGGTAGTGTTTGCTTGGCCGACGTGGTAGTTATGCAAGGTACCCATCGAATTATCGAATTCTAGACCCTGCAACCCATTCTCATGCGCGGAGAGCGAGAGCAGAAAAATAAAAATAGAAAGGAACCGAAAAAGGGGAAGAAAAAACATGGGCAGTTTGGGTGCAATCAATCTGTTGTATTCGGAATATTCACTGGTCTCGTAACGAAAGTCTATCAAATCATTCATATCTATTCCTCGCGTGGTATACTTTCATATTCACCCGAGGATGGTCTCCCGCGCTCACCCGAGTAATCGACCTCTTGCCCCTGCGTCTGACTTTCGTGGTTGACGACCAGGAAGGAGAGGAAGACGATCGTGGCTCCGAGCCAGTATAGCGGGGATGCGTATTGAGATTGCAGGAACATTTGACCGACGAGGGATAATGGGATGGTCAAGCTGAGACCGACTGTGACTACGAGCGGTGTGGTCAGGAGCATGGCGTAGGCCCAGGCAATGTCGGAGATGAGGGATGAGAGCGAGTTGACCTGTTTGAGAATAGAATTAGCATGATGGTTGCTGGGTTGCGTGTGCTGATGATCTTGAGCAGCAAGGGGCGAAGAGGGGGCTCTTGGCACACATATGGATAAGCTCCACGTACCAGAATGATCACCCAGACTCTCTGGGTGTCGGGTAGTGCAAATTGCTCGACGCCGGTCCAATGCAAGATGAAGAATCCGGGCCAAAGGAGGATCAAGTTGAAGAACCCGACCATGCCGAAGAACATGGACATATCGACCCGGGACTCATCTCCCACCTGTTTCTTCATGACGATGGTATAAATTCCATACATGACTGAGCTGAACGCAGCCATGGCATCACCAACGGCGATCTCCGTGGGGGTCTTGTGAGGGAAAGTACTTGCTCCGCCGGTGACAGAAGTGGCATCCCCCGCGTCGGTGCTGGACAAGTCGACGCGTGAGATGAGGATGATCCCCACCAGGGAAGCGATCACCCCGAGTAGCTTGCGGAGGGTGAATCGTTCCACGCCAATCATGGCACCGAAGATCAATGTCCAAACGCCTACCAACGCAGGAGTTTAGCGCGTTGCCACAATCAAGCAATGGTTGAGAATTTGGCATTGGGGCTTACCGCTGGTCGAGGTCAGAATCGTCGTGCTTCCAACGGTCGTATACTGCAGACAGGCCATGGCAAAATAGTTCGCCTGATCAGGCCAAGAATTGCGTGGTTAGTTCAACAGCAGTCCACGGTCCGATTGGCAATGCCGAGTTTCCTCAAAAGTATGACGTACAACAAACTATCGCGAGTCAGTCCAGGAACAGTGTAGAGTTGACCCCCTCTCGTCTCCTGTTCACACATACCCATAAGAGACAGAACTCCAAGCTGAGCTTGGCTGTCGCTCGCAACCCCAGCTTCGCACCGTCACCCTGCATCTTCGGCCGCATGTAAGGCGAGTCCCGATCCTCCTGCTCATCATCAAAGGATGGCGATCGCAGTATATCCTGCTCTTCGTGTTTGGAGGTATAGGTATCCCAGTGTTGAAGCAGGCTCTGGAAGGAATCGACTTGCGACAATTGGTTGCTCCGCCAAAGGCCCCATGTCCTCGAGATAATGGCGCTGAAGAACGGCAGTGTGAACAGCGACGTATTGATGTAGGTCACGAAGAAAGGCTTGGGGTATGTATTGTCGGCAAAGATAGTCTACACATGGATGGACTGGATTAGAATCTCTCCACATCTTGCGCCGGATCTCAAGCCGAGGATACGGTTTGAGTCACACATCCAGGGGATACCACAGTCCAAACTTACGCTTCCCATGAAATTCGAGGCTGTCCATAGAACCACCACGAGCAAAAGCAAGGCCATGCCCAACGTCCGCCGACCTACCCCGAGGACCTGAGGCCCGGAGGTCTCTGTCGCTGGCGTCATTTTCCCCAGTTGAGACGGTTGCGGACTGAAGCCGAGATAAAGCGGGAAAGCGGCCTGAAATCGGTCGGAGTTCAGATTACGGCCGGGGGGACTCTTCGAGTCCCTCAGTCACTCGAGGTCCGATCTCGCAGTGATCGCAGCCGCAAGCCTGCTCTTGGGTCGCAGACAGACGAAAATCCCGAAATTTCGTCTGGACGGGTCCTTTGATAACTGCTCCTCCTCTGTCCTGCCGTTGTGGGAGGGTGAATAAAAAGAAAGATGGTTGGATCCGTGCGAGCCAGACTGTGTGGACTGTGGACTGTGGACAAGAGATCGGCGATAAGATCCTTGTGGGAGGGTGGGGGAGGTCTCGTGTCATCGAGGCTCCCGCTCGCATGCGATAAGATGATGAGGCACACAGGAAGTGCGGCCTGTCAACACCGGATTCGAAGGGCCGAGGCTTGGGATACGTGAGTCCAGAAGGGTGGGATCCATAGTATTACTGCCAGACTTTCGATAAGACCCAGCAGGAAGACATGGCCAGTTGAGAAGTAAATACAAAGGCCCATCAACTACATAGGTTCTCAATTTGAACCAGATTGAATCCAGACTGCGGAGTAGGTATACCTGGTTGCGTACTAACCTTTTCATCGGATATATTTCGGAGCGCGTGTATTTGGGACGGGAGATAGGCTTAGTACCAATGTCATCTTGGGGTGAGAGAGAGTGTCAGTGCAATTGCACTGTGTTCTACGGGGTATATTAAGTCAGGCTCCCATCAATTCGTTAATATAGAATATGTGTTAACGCAAGGACTGATGGTGTTCAAGCTGCAGTTATCATACTACATATTGATGGTAAAAACGAAACAGACATGTGGCGGGAGATGCGCGAAAGACACGCATGTTCAAGTCGACTCATAGGGTACTAGCCTAATAGTAGTTTTTGTTCATTCTGGATTACCGCAACATTGAAGTGTCCGTATGAAATCTTGACATTCGTGGAGTGTTGTTCACTTAGTCTTCTAACTCAGCTTCGGGTGGATCATGAAGATTCTGATAACTCCAGACGAAAACCCGACGAAAATCCTCGGCCGCGGCAGAAATGAAAATTGAGTCGCAAAGGCCGTGGACAGACGTACAAGTCGGAAATTTCACTCCGTGATCGTGCGATACTGGCCCGGAGCACGAAGGGCTGTTTATGCAAAGGCAGCTGGGCTCACATCTGCAGGGGAGCCCTGACTAGCACACCCAATGATCTTGTCAGTAAATGCGATCAGATCAGGTTGAATCGAGTGGAGGGCCTGTATTCTGTTGGACATCCTTGGTTCGTCCCCAAACGGATCGTTCGTTGGCACTCTCCAACCCATCAGACCTCATCTCCCATTCTGGATCATGATCGGCGCGTGACTTCGAACCACGAAACATTCCCGGATGCCACTTTGCCCACAAGGCCATCACAGCAGTCATGGGGACCGAGTCGAAGATATAAATTGACCATTCGTGACTGAGCAGGTAGCCATCGTTTCCAAGTGCATATTCGATCACTCTGAACACTGATCGGACCAGGATCAAAGCGCACACCACGTTCAGGACGCGCAGATGAATCTTCCACTGGACGCTGATATCGAATCTGCCGACGCTGGCCGTACGATTGAGACGCCGCTCAAATTCGAACGAGACGACAATGAACAGGCCAAACATGAGGACTTGTATCGCGAGTCCCGCCAGGACAATTGACTTGCCCATGCTTGCACTGGATCCCATCGCCATGAGACCCGACCCGGAACCCTGCACAAGGAAGCAAATGATGTCGCTTGAAACAAATGTCCTTGTGAGCCACCTGACAGGGATGATCGAGTGCTCGTCGGCTCCTATACTGCGAATGAGGCGTCCAAGGACCATGTACACTGAAGCCGCAAAGAGGACCGGTGCAAGAAGAATGCAAACACTCTGCATGATGTAGGGTCCAAGCTGCCCTGTCTGGTCATGCGCGATAATTCGGCCGATGTAACCCACAATCTCGACTGAAGGTATTCCAGTACGCGATTAGCTTTTTGTCATGAACATGTCAGGACCAGTTTTGGGGCGACTTCACTTACAGATCCCTCCAATGATAAAGGGTATACAAAACCTCGCTCGCGTTTGCCATGCTTTCCAACAGTGGAAAGCAGTCATGCCGCTGAAGAGTACACAAAATATGACCGCTGCTGGAATGGACGGGACATATTGCCATAGATAATAATTCCCTGCGTATGGTTCTAATTTGGCCATGATGAATTGCTGAGATAGTCTGCCCTGGCAGACAGCCTTTCACACGATATGGTGAAGAGCGTTTCAATGAAGCTGGTGAAAGATTGTCTGACTACATGTTCAAACGGGGTTAGAATATTTATATCAACACGCACGGGAACAGCCTGTGGCCGCTGATCGCATCTTCGTATTTCTTCGAGTCCAAAAACCCAAGAAAAAGGTGAGAGCACGACGCGTCAGAAACGGACCCGTGCATGGATTCTTGCCTTCCTCATTCCGCTCTTCGTCTTTCCATGATGTCTCCCCCGGAAAGCTCCAGCGATACGCGTATCCACTATCCAGCGATGCAAAGAGTGGAGCCTCTGGAGATTGGTAGTTGGTGGGTTTCAACTTCTATTTTGTGGCGCTGAAAGACAAGGTGGTCAGTGCATACGCGTATGGGTCCGATGTATCGCATTCGCCCATGGCTGGCCGTGAACGAGGCACCGCTACTGATTCGGTCCGGTGTCGCTGGAGATGGCGAATTTGAATTTTTCGTTCTCCTCGTGTCGGTAGACTTTCACGCGCATATACCTCTCCGCTCATGCCGACTGACCTAATCGCGAGTCCGTAACTCCGTATAGCTCGGCAGACTTGGCTCCCATTCCGGCGATCAAGTTCGATCCACGTACTTGGACAGTCGGCAATCTCGCTTGCAAGACAATTTCGTCATTCCTGAATCTTCATAGGCTTGTTGCGCGAAGCTGCCTTGCTTTGTTCACAATGCCACGGAGGTCGCACAAAAAATCCAGGAATGGATGCCTCGAGTGCAAGCGCCGCCATATAAAGGTCTAGTCTCTCCCACCGGCTCCTGTCCTCCTATTCGCTCACAAACTCACGGGGGTTTTGCAGTGCAATGAAAGCCATCCGAAATGTTCCAATTGCGTTGCCTCGGAGCGCGTGTGCGAATACGCGATCGATCCATCCACAAAGTCACGCCTAGTAGAATCGCCGAGACAGTCTGCAGCATCGGCGTCGCTCTCCCCAGCAACATGCTTACCGTGGGGCCAACTCAGTCCGAGGCAGGGGTCAGCATGCCCAGATGATGAACCTGTGAACATGCTGCACATAGAGCTCTTTTATCATCTGCTAAGCGACACGTTACCTGGTCTTGACGTCCAGCTGGGCGAGACCGACCTTGTCGGCCTGGTACCGCACCTCTTGAAGGCACCCTATATGGTGAATGAACTGCTCGCCTTCAGCGCCCTACATCTGAGTACAAGGCACCCAGAGCGGTGCAAATACTACCGAACCCTGGCCACTCAGCTTCAGACCCACGCCATCGCCAATTTTCAAGAAGGAGGACTCGTGATCGATCAAGAAACGTGTGTTCCGGCCGTTATGTTCTCGTCAATTGTGGGTCTTCACGCGCTTTGCGATTCGCTAGTGCACAGAGAGAAAGATTTCGCCCACTTTGTCGATAAATTTGTGCACTGCTTTCGACTTCATCTGGGTGTCAGAACGGTCTTTACTGAAGCCTGGGCCATGATACGCCAGTCGGTCCTCAAACCGCTCTTGGCCGACGTTGAACGCCAGCATCATTTCGACGGGCGGCTAGGGCTGGGATGCGCGAAGCTCTTGAGACTTGTCCAGGCAGCAAATCTGGGGGACCATTTGACGAGAATCTACAAGCAGGCCATTGAGCAATTGCAAGTCTCGGCAAATGTGTTCATCCCCTCTGCCATCGCTGGATCTCAATTTTTCGGTGCTGGATGGCCATTACTGGTTTGCTCGGAATACAACGACCTCCTGCTGCAGCGAAGGCCTGAAGCGCTGGTGATTCTTGCCCACTATGCCATTATGCTGCAATGCTGCAGAGGGTCATGGATAGTTGGGGATGGCGGGCACTATATCATCCAATCCACCAGGGACTGGCTAGGCTCAGAGTGGGCGGAGTGGCTGGAGTGGGCTGTTACCGACGTGGAAGATCCCGTCAAGCTACTGCTGCAGGTCTACGGATGACGACTGAAGTATTGGGCGGTTGGCAGGAGCAAAACGGTGCCCCCCCCCCCCCCCCTCCACGTCTTGGTCTTTGAAGCGTCTCATCTTCAAAGCCCTTGAAAGTCACCTGTGCGGGTCACCGGAAAACGTTCAAGGACTTAATCCTGATGAAATGAACTTGGGTTGCCTGAACCAAGTTTGTAGGGTCGGTCGGCTGGCCGGCATTACCATGCTATGTAGCAAAGGGAGACACAAGCATTCTTCACTGCGCTTACTTTCACAAGACGAATCGTCTTGCAACCTTAACAAACGAAAGTTGCTGCATTAGTCGCACTTGATACAGTCCGATCTTCAATCTCTGTCAGTATTTAGAAAATGCCAGAATCGACATAATCACATATTGAATTTCAATCGTCGGCTCTGAATCGTAGCTCCCTTCCTCAAGCACAAATGCTTGTGCTGTAGGTTACATAACAGACTGGGTCCGTTCAAAAAGCCGCCATCATTCCAGATGATCTCGGGCTTTTGTAAGTAAACCACTACCTTATGAAGCCGAGGTCGATCACCCAACTCCCGTCGAGCATGCGTGAAACTCAGGAAGAGTCTTTTTGCAGGGCCGATCTTGGTATGTCCCATCGTCCGAGCCTCGGTCGTGCTCCGACTAGAAGGGCTGCCAGCGATCAATTCCATACTATTTAAAATGTGCCCGTGGGTAGTCAGGGGTGTTGTGATCTCCATGCTTAGAGAGAACGTGGACCAGGGAAGGCTTGATGGAGATGCTCTGTAGATGTTTGCCTGACATTGGGAACCATATGTCCACGTCCACAGGTCACTCAACGCAAGGGTATCCACCGACATTACGACGCTTCTGACAAGCTTGGCTAGAAAACACTGTCTCGGTCTTCTTCTTAGATAGTCCAAGCACTGTAAGATCTACCATGCAGGTGAGCTCACCCACAGTCCACGCAGGAAGTCCATCAACCAGCCTACCAGGGAGGTAGATGATGTGCGGTCTATACATCTGTCTGGTGTTGAAAGAAACGAGGTTGGGACCCAGGAGGTCAAGTATTTGCCATGAGCTTATATTAATGGGATCAAAGTATAATACATTGACTAGGTGAAAGATTCTCACATAAGCATTGCACACAAAACACATATTTGTCTGGACCCTGAACCAAAAAGGAGTCATTCGAGGTTGGTCCAGCCATTGCCCTCAATTCGGCGAGGAGAACAGACATCTAACAAAAGAAACACGTGAACTCGAAACGCCCGCAAAGGCGATGAAGGAACATCCCGAAAGCAAAAACCCGACACGTGTAAGTATATACCTCTTCGTCTCGCTTTGAGCAACTCAGACATTCGAATAAACATGTGCAAGAGGCAGACTGTCCTCTGGACCGCCTGTGAGCGAGATGTGGCTGGGATACCAAACGAGGTAGATGGTCATGACGGCGACCATAGGCACGGCATCAAAGATATAGCTCGTCCATTCGTGCTGCAAGGGATACCCATTGTTCCCCAGCACGTACTCGAAAATGCGAAAGATTGAGCGGATAATGATCAGGGTACTGACCGCATAGAGCATGTTCATGGAAGTCTTCCACGTGTTGCCCGGGAGCAGAGATTTGGGCGTGGGACTGCGACGAATGCGTCTCTCAAAGACGACCGCGGAGACCCAGAAAGCGCCAAAAGAGAGGAGTTGGATTATCAGACCTGCCACGACTGCGATCTTTGATGCGGTCTCGTACCCCATCACCGAGAGACCAGAGGAGTTTGCTTGGATGAGGAAAGAGAGTACATCGCACCAGACAAAGGTCTTGGTCAACCGGGAGACCCGGATCACAGAAAGGTGTTCTCCCCCAACGTAGCGAATGAGACGTCCGAGGACCATGTAGACGGAGGCGGCGAAAAGCGAGGGTGCGAGAAGGATGAAGATACTTTGCAGGATATAGGGTCCCATGGATGTGAGGTTGTTGTGTGCCATCACGCGACCAATATAGCCGATAATTTCGACTAAACAGGAAGTACGGTTAGTTTCGCGTCCATCACAGCGGAGAGCAAGTCCAGTCGGGGGGTCATACATATGCCACCGCATGTAAATGGTATACAGAACCACTTTTTGCCTTTAAACATCTTCATGGAATGAAGCCCGGTCAAGACGATATAAGCCAGCAAGAAGATTACTGCCGCAGCTAGTGACGGCGTGTAATACCAAAAGGTATAATCACGGGCATGAAGTTTTTGCATGTTGGCGACTTGACAAGTTGCAGAAATTAATGATGAGGTGAAACCAAGCGAAGCAGCAAGTGATAAAGAGCGTGATGTAAAATTTCAAATGAGAAAGTGAGAAAGAACAAAAAACCCCCCAAAAAATCGGGATCGGTCGAAGAAAGCCGGAGAGATGAATATCAAGGTCGTGGTACGCCGGAACGTTGAAAAAGGGAATCCTATAGATCTTTAAATATTAGACGAAAGCAACTCCTTATTTTGGAGCCCTAACTTGCAACAGATCTCCGAGCCAGCGTGCTGAGGATCTTCCTACACGCACTGCCCTCGAAACGCCTTGCTCAGGCACCAGTGACCCTCACCCTGGAAAAAGAATACTGGGCGCCAAGATATCTTTCTGGAGCTCGCTAGTTGCCCGAATACGCGTATACAGACACGCTCCAAGTTCCGGTCAGCTTGTGCTCGGTCGTGCTGCTGAAACAAGACCCGGCAGAGCTTCCACCTTCAGCTTCATCTGATAAGAGGGGAGGAATTTCCTACTTTCTGACTTTCTCTTTACGGCAGTCTGCTCTAATTAAAGCATGGCGAGGAAAGCTTCCCTCGTCAGACTAGCGTTACCTCGCCAGTTTCGTGGCTGCCACCGAACAGTCAGTTTAACCCTGATACCCAGGCGCTGGGGTGGAACAAGGATGTAATTCACTGACTGGAATATAAGGTAATGACCTAGATTCCTCTGGGTGAAAGCCACACTTTCACGATCCCGGTATCTCAGAGCACGAAATTACCCTCAATGCCGACAATTTGAGATTCTATCTTAGAGTCTAGGCGACTTTGATGCTACCTGGTAGCCAATAAGGTACTACTATGAACCTATCAACCTCGACTTCGAAGCACGTCACTTCCGCTTCCACCGAAGTGAGAACCTGAGATCTACGAGAGATCTCACGACTCACAAGTATCGAACAGGCAAATGACGAAGCATTAAAATGGCCAGTGAGTTGAGAAGATGAGAAGACTTGTGAAGATCCCATATGGATCCACACCTGAATCAAGACGAGGCCCTGTGGAGTATGGACTCGTTGTCGTCCATCGACCAGACTCTTGCAAAACTATAACCCACGGTCCGTACCCTAAAGAACAAACGCTGCTGAATCTCGCGTTCATCAACGACTCTTATGGAATGAGCGTACATAGGCCTCATTAGAGCGAAAGAAGGCCACAGAATGCCTTGTGTACGCGAGGCCTATGACCATATTTAGGCATGTTTCGAGGTCGAGCTAGCCTATATTGGCGAAACTGGGGTTGTTTTTCCGTGGCTATGGATTCTCTCCTGGTGCAGCGGTTGAACTTCGGCTACCCGAAGATCTTCAAGTGGGTCGCATGGCTGGAGATCTATACGCGTATACACGGACCAGGTGCTTGTGGATGCCGTTGGCTTCGCGTCTAGGAGCCTCAAGGAGTCTTCCAGCCCGGAAGCCGCTCCACCCGCCAACCCACCAGAAGAACTCTGACCAAATCCCTTCGGTGGATGGTCGATAGGATACGGAACGCAGATCAGACATGTCTATGTACTTGCTGCCATCTGTCCACCTTGATCAAGATTCAGAATGCTCATCGAAAACTTCGTGTTTCCCCCAATGAGCCTGATATGCTCCTTCTCGCCTCATCCAAACCTGATTGCCATGGAAAAAGACATTGCGGTGGCCATGGGTAAAACACGTCCTCAGTCTTAACCTGTCGATTGCATGAGCCTCCCAAACTAACAGAGTCGGTAACCGAGGTCTAACCCAGACAGGTCGATCGAGTGAGTACGTCTTCACGCAATGCCATATAGCTGACCAGAAGGCTACCCCCCATATACGCTTGGCCAAAACGCGAGTTCCTAATTGCAGGCATTCACTTACGGCATGAATTCAAGTTTGAGTGGTTTGAAATGTGGGCGGACAGCATTCGAAGCGAACAATCATTACGAGTTGGAAGTTGGAAAGACATTCCGTATCATACCACGACACATGTACAGGTATACCAGATCCGATGAGCCAACGAATGAGAGAAAACACCAAGGGCGCGAACCCTCGGCCGGATGGAAAGGACGCCACCCAAAAAACTAGGACCAAGAGATGCGAGAAGACACTGGGTCAATCGAGAAAACAGAAAGAGAGAGAGAGAGAGAGAGAGAAACGGCGAGAAGAGTTGGCCAGACAAGACTGACAAAGCCCGGGAAACAGTCGCTCAAAAATTCAAACAAGTATAGAACACGATCAACAAGCGCAGCCGTCACGATCGTTGTCCAGATGGATATTAATGGGATCGCTGAATTCACCATTGAATTCCTCCGCCTCTTCCTGAGCGAGCGCACTGCGAGCAATGACTGCAAAAACAAAAGCGTCAGACGGCTCCCGATCTCAAATGGCCAGAGTCGGAGAATGTTGGAAGGGTGAAATGCTTACCCTCAAATGCCTGCTCCACGTTCAGAGCCTCCTTGGCACTAGTCTCGAAATACGGAATATTTCCCTTGGACTGGCAGAAGGTCATTGCCCGCTTTGAAGAAATCATGCGCTTGTTCTCTTCCACATCAATCTTGTTGCCAATGACCACCTGTACAAGTAATGTAAGCATGAGGGACACCCTAAGACCTTCAATGCGGAAGGTGATGCGCATCTTGATTTGCAAGCAGACAGAGAAACGGGGCCACTCACGAATGGGAAGCTTTCCGGGTCGCGCGGGCTAGCTTGAATCAAAAATTCATCACGCCAGCTATCCAGCGCCTCGAAACTTTTTCCATTGTTCACGTCGTAGACCAGAACACAGCAGTCGGCTCCTCGGTAAAATGCGACGCCCAGAGATTGGAAGCGTTCTTGTCCTGCAGTATCCCAGATCTGTGCGACAGGCATTAGAACCGTACATAGTCCTCCCCTTTAGCGATCGAGTGTAAGGATTCCGTACCTGCATCGTCACCAGCCGATCATCAACAAGCACTTCCTTGGTCAGAAAGTCTGCCCCAATGGTGGCTTTGTAGCTCCCGCTAAACTTCTTGTTTACCTAGAGTTTGTGGCAAATGATATCAGCACGGGTCGTCCGTATGTTGTGGGGGACTCTTTGGCGCCCATGAGGTAATTCTTGACATGAAGGCGAACGTACATATTGATTCATCAAGCTGGTTTTGCCGACCCCACTATCACCGAGGATGATCACCTGTAGCACGTGGTTAGACAAGCTTCTCAGTGCGAGGAATGAGCTGCAATCTGCAGTGCGTCGCGGAGCCGTTGCGGAGACCATACCTTGAGGAGGACCTTCTTCCGTGACGCCATGGCTGCAATCTATGACGAGAGTAGTGCGGCGAGAGACTTTTTACCGTCGCTCAGAGGAGACAGTAAGCAATGAAAGCGAACTGGAGAGGTCAAAGCTGTGGACGGAACTCTAGAGAGAAAACAGCCAGCAAAAAGACAAGGAGATTAAGAGGGTTGAAGCAGGTTGGAGCTGGAGTTGTGGTTGGGGTTGCGGCGGGATCCACTGATGCACGAAAGGGTCTGGGCGGTGGGCGGTGGAGAGGGGAGAGAGAGGCGGTGGGCAGTGCCGCTTCTATCGATAACAAGATAAACATCTCACTTGAGTGGCCCGCATATGATGCTGATAAAGTAATTGTGTCGGTCCAGTGTCCACAGTGCTTGTGGTAATGAGGAAACAGGCGTGTGGGCCACGCTTCCAGTCGCAGATCACAAGAAATCGACACTCGAAGATACTACAAATATAGAGAAGCAATATTCAAGACCGACCGCTATACATTGCCGACGGCGGGAAGCAGTCGCTGGTCTGCTTCAAAACACATTGCCGAGGTGTTTGTGATACCCCTCCTGCTTGGGCTACATTCTTCGCCTTTGGCCATATTATCGGGCGCTCCATCCCTCCGTTGCCTATTTTGCCGGGTCGATGCCCCACTGGAGAGATGAGTATCTGGCTGCGCTTGCAGTGCGAGACCAGCGAGAGAAAGCCAACCTGACGCTCTACGATGCCTGTTCGTGTGCCTCCACGGGAAGAGTCTCATGTAGCCGCTATCTGTGACTGACTAGCCGACCCTCGCTACTAGACACTCGCTTGGCAGATCGAACGGCTCAGCTTGCGTCACAAAGAGAGCCTCATGGCGACACTGGACAAGGCAGGCTGACCTCGGTCTCCGCGGGCGAGACTCTTCAAGCTAACGTCTCGTCAGCTGGGAGTGGTCTTCGACGACAGCCTCCTGCAGAAACAGGTCCGTCTCCGACAGAGCTCCTAAAAGCAACCCGCGCAGACCTCTCCGAGGCGCAACGCTCTCGAGGTGAACTGCAGGACCAGGTCCGGCGTTTGAGCATTGAACTTGAAAAGTTGCGCAAGAAGACTGGCCGTGATGTCCGACGCCTGGATGCAATGGAAAGTGAGAAAGCTCTTCTTTCCACACGGCTAAAAGACAGAGATGAGGAGTTGCGAGAGAAGACCAAATTACTAGAGGTAAGAGCCGCCGCAGAAGATTGTCTCGGAGCTTCAACAAAAAAATGAAAATGCATTACACTCACACACAGCAGGATTTCCAAGCGGAACTGGCGTCCTTAAACCTCGAGTTCAATATGGCCGAGAAACGTTCAAAGGAGCTCCAGCGCGAGAATGAAGAGCTCGTCGATCGCTGGATGGCACGAATGGGTAAGGAGGCAGATGCAATGAACGACGCAAACAAGTTCATGTGACAGACAAATCTCTTGACATTATTAAGAGCGAATTGAGTTCCAAGCATGACCATCTTATTTCCAAAGTCTTTTTTTTTTTTTTTTTTTTTTTTTTTTTTTTCAAAAAGACCACCACAAAGATCGAGAATGACCCACATATTCAACAGCCCACGGGCCAGAATGATCATCTACAGTCTACTGCTCCTACTATCAGTCACCGATGCTGAGAAGCACTGGTATCAGAAACGGCTACACGGTGTACTGGTGTAATACAGTCGCAAATTTCTTCGATTCAGACCTTTAGCCTGGCCCAAAAGAAAGCATGGCGAGATTCCACCTAAGAAACATTTGAGAACCACTGAATCCACGGCCCTAAACACACCGGCAGGATCTGGCATTGTGGACGATCAATCTGGAGTAGACACGACGATGTACGAGTATTCGTACACTAGAATCGTAGCAGGGAGGCGGAGCGGGTCAAGGACTGTAGTGGGTGAATCTAAGCACCGCTGTTCCATTAGCGCTCTGTCGGGGATTTGGATTCCCGTTGATGGGTTCGAGCTGCAGAAGACATTGATTGCGGGTTGAAAAAGATTGCCAAATCGAACACAACGTTTGAAAATCCAATGCTGTATCGTGTTGGCCTTTTACAAATTCAACATCTTTGTGCATTTTTAAGTGATATTGTACAAAATGAAAAGTATACCTTGGGATATGTGCAGGTGACGAGGACAGAATAATGTACGGGATATCACAAATGTACCGCTCAAGGCTGCATTATGCATATCTGCAAGCGTCGCATCAAGGGCTGATGATCGACTAGGACTTACCTTACCACTCACGGAGAGTCTTCAATGAATGCTTTCAACCGGGAACTGTCTTTCGTGGCAATGAAGTAGGTGCCACCAACGTCGGTCCAGCTGACGCTATTGGACCAGTAGTTCTTCTGTTGAACTCTGAGAAGATTGATAGGGGAATTCAGGTTGCGGGACTGAATCTTGTGGCCAGCAGGGACGAACGACTTCAAAGAGACAATCTTGCAGCCTTCCTTCATGTCAAGGAAATGATTGATCAGTTCGTTGTTGAGCTGGGGGGTAAATGCTTGGTTGTTAATCAGCACCACGTCGGCGCGCTTCAGGACATTTATAATGCTTTCTTGTTCAAGGAAGTCTCCTCGAACAAGGTGTGTTTTGCCGGGCAGTATGCCCCAAAGCCGACACCGAGCCTTGAACTCTGCCTGTTGCAACTCTGCCAGATCACAAGCATTCGCCATCATCTCGCATCCCCAACTTTCGCATCCAATTTCGAGTGCCGCTTGGAGGACAACATTGCCGACACCGGAGCCAAGGTCGACGAACACGTGACCAGATTTCAACTTGGTCTCCTTGAATATATCGCTGATGAATCGGGGAAGCAATTCCCCGTACACGTTATCCGTGCCATTCTCGTACTGCCGTAAAGACTCGACTCGAGGAGATACTGTCCGCGCATAGGTCTGATTGAGGATTCGCTCCACCCAGGGAAGGCTCATACGTTGAGTTTCGTCCAGTACTTTCGCAATGCTGCCATCGATCCTCAGCCGATCCACCGACTTGTTATAATCTTCCACAGCCTCTCGAAATTGTGTCTCCGACGTGAGGGCTATAGCGCGGCGCAGCCTGCGCCTTATTCCAGTCGTCTCGTCGTTGAATTCTGCGGCCTCGTGGCTGGGAATGTAATGGTCCGCGACGGTTTCAATGACTTGTACAATGTCGTCGATGGGTCGAAATTCATCATTGTCTTTGGGAACCATGCAATCAAACCTAGAGGGAACACACGCCGTTAGTCCCTGGAATTCTACTTTGCCCGAAATACGCGACATACCGTTCCTTCCTAGAGGCACTAGGATATTGTAAAAGAATTTCCTTCGACTTTCCTGCGGCGCCAAAAGCCGGCTTGAATTTGCCAGCCTTATCGCCAGAGGTTATATCGGCAGCGTGTACCATCTTGAATGGCCGGCTGCCATCCTCCGAGAAGGCTTTCGCCGAGCGGATGCGCCGCTCCGGGTCAGGTTCTGCGCTGACCTTGGCACGCTTGCGTATTTCGAAAGAAGTATCGCTATCACTCACGTCGTCGTCATCACTCGACAGGCGCGTATCTGGCGTCGGACGTTTCCGTGGGCGACTCGGGGTTGTCAGTCTTTTCGAAAGACGTGGGTCTGCGTCACTCGAGACTGATCGGGCTTTCGGCGCCTTGTGACTCGAGGACTGGGCGCGCGGAGGTCGAGAGGCTGCATTCTGGACAGAAGGATTTGTTGGAGCAGCTGGCTTTGTCTGCACCACCTTGCGCACTTGTGTTTTCTTCGCCTGTAAAGAGAAGGCTCCTCCCTTTTGGAGGTGGTCGAAAAACCCCATCGGATGTTGGAGGGGAAAAGTAAAAAAAAAGATGCAGGTAAAGGAGCACGTGGAAGGAAAAGCGATACGATGCTGTAATGCTAATGCATAGAGATAGACGAAAAAGGCGGTGGTCAACGCCTATGTATACATAAAGACTGAACACGAATGAACGTATAATACTGAGGCGATGTTGAGGAGATGGAGAGTGATCAGGAACAAAAGAAGTATTATTGTGATGCGAAAGTGAAAGGTAATCGATAAGCAGCGCCACTCGGGGAAATCACCGCCGTGAGCGATAAGTTTCTTGGCGCATTAGGTACCCGGGTTCTGTTAGTCACCCCACTCCTCCCTGCGGGAGTTGGGGTTTCCATCCCAAAAGCTCGTTTGATCCAAAAGCTCATTTTCCTACCACCACCCGCCTATTTCGATTCTCTACCAACCCCAACCGTAGGAATTAATTCGAAACCTGTCGATTTCATTTTTATAGGCATATCTTTATATACACTGAAAATCTTGAGTTTCCCTAACGTTCCGTTGGTTAGGTATCGCCAAGAACAGGAGCGTTCTTCGCGGCCTTCCGACTAGTAGCTTCTGCTTCTTTCATCTCTCTAGCCTATATATAGCGTTTTGCATCCTTTCCTCGCTATATACTATTATAACTTAGGTGCTTCTTACTCCGGTTAGTAGAAAGTTTAGATAAAACCACTCTCTTTCGGAGTTATTTAGTCTTATTAGCTTATAATAGCTCGGTCTTATAGATATACTTATCTACTAGTCTTTAAAGACTCCCTATAAACCTCTTATAGCTCTTAATAATATCTAATTTCGATATAGTATTAAGGAGCCTCTGAGTTCGTCGGCGGGCCGTTCGAATTATAGTAGATATGACCGGTAACGAAATAATCTCTATATCGCTAGAACGAATAGCCTCTGGTAAAGATATATTACCGCCGATGAATTATAACTCGGGGTACGGCGGTACCTTCTTTTGTAAGGGCGTAAGGATAATCTCGGGATTCTAAGGATATATTCTACGATCACGAAAGGCATAGATAATAGTATCGCGCTTAAAGGCCTTCTTACGAACCTCGGGTATAAATACTAGGAAATTAGCCTTATTAGTAGCTATACCCCCCTATCGTATTACCTCGCTATTAGCCTTACGGAAGTACTATTTAAATACCCGAAATAGATTTCTATCGAGCGGCTAGAGGATATCTATAGTATAAGACGGAAAAGGGAAGAGAAGGATATTCTTCTCTTTATAAAAGTCGAGGAATTATAGAGTTAAGTAAGAGCTATAGTTATCTATTAATAGAAGTCTTTTTTCTCCTTTCGACTTAGAGACTCAGTACTTCGTCTATATATAAAATAATCCGAGCTATATTAATACTAGGTAATCGGTAATCTATCTAGTCTCTGATATACCGAACTACTAGTTATTAGTAGTATACTTATACTAATAGGATAGCTAATACTTACCCGTTAGGATATAGAGAGATATTATTATCTAGCTATCTACTATAATATACTCTACGCTAGTAATATTTTCGCCTCTAGTAGTTAGAGAGCGCTTATTCTTATAGACTATTATCATAGATTAGTTAAGGCCCTACCTAAGCTAAAAGCCGGTCTTATCTATATTATAGATATTATATAGCTAGATATTATAAATCTTAATCTGCCGCTTAAGTAGATCGAAATAATAGGTAATTTCCCCGATATCTTAAGTATTAATCCGATCTTTCTCGAGCGTCCGGGGCTTACGTAATCGTAGTTCGGGGTATTTCTAGCGGACTCTTTATAGAGAGTTATATAGCTAGGTAGAGCCGACTTATAGCGCGTCGGTTCCCTCGGGCGCGTTTCTCTTCAAAATCCTATCTGCGTAATTACGTACTATCTTAGGAGTAGCCGGAATGTTTAAATCGTCTAGTTTAAAGAGCTATTAAACTATTACTTACTCCTAAATTAATGATAATTTGTTAGTGGTTAGGGTACGCTACGAGAGAGTTTTGCGACCGTCTAGACGCGCCTTAAGCGTGTGGCGCGAAACGCCGAAAGTACGCGCAATCGCGCTAATATTTAGCTTCTTTTGGCTCTGAGCTGTAGCTACAGCCTGCTAGAGGACGTCCTCGGAGAATTTAGGCATATTAAGATCGGTGTGTGGTGGTAAGGACTCGATATGGTGGGTGGTGGTAGGAAAATGAGCTTTTGGATCAAACGAGCTTTTGGGATGGAAACCCCAACTCCCGCAGGGAGGAGTGGGGTGACTAACAGAACCCGGGTACCCTTCAGCTCGGAGGGGTGAGGAAGAGGGCACATACGACATCCGTTTCACATCTCTCTGTATCTGCAGGTTGCGTTGCGACTGCACGAGGTTACAAATTTGTGAGCTTGAGGAAAGTCTCATTCATAGTCCGGGGATTCCTGGGAATTTGTGCAGAGACTGGAGGTTCTTCTAAGGCAGGCTTGGGGTCTTTATGGTCTGTGATCTGGAGCTCCCGTCTTTGTACAATAAACCTACAGATGTTCTTCTTTTGCTGCATGTCGTGTAATCCAAACCCTTGGTCCTCGGGTATCTTGCAAATTCAAAATCTGATCTATTCTATACATCATGTACATCAGAAGGATCAGGACTTCTTCTTCGCCAAGCGCTTTTGTGCCCGAATATCCTTCTTCATTCGGGAATCAACAATCTTGTATCGGCCCTTCACACCCTTGGGACGACCAGAAATACCACGGTTGGCGCCCCGAGCAACAACAAGCTTGACTTGCTGCTTGGGCTTCTTCTTAGTGGCCTTGCCCATCAGCTTGGAGATAGCTTGGGCCTTGTCACGTTCACTCAAGGCCTCATCATCTGCCAGAAGTGCGGACTTCTTGCGCAGCTTCTCCAACCTCTGGGCAGCCTTAAACTTCTTGCGACCCTTGGCCTCCATCACCTTCTTGATTGGGCGGGCGTTGATCGCACGCAACTTCTCCTTGATAGCGGAGGCGGCAGCCTTGGTGACCGGACGCTGAATCTTGCTGTGCTTGCCTTCGTCATCAACGAACCATTCCGGGAGACCGTCAACATCCCGGAACGAATAACGGTGCCAGCCGTCATCAACAACATCCGTGGCCCTCTTTTCGCCGGAAGCCATAGCCTGAGCCAATGCCATAGCCTCAGCAGTGATGATATCAATGTCTGGTAATAGTAAGACGTTAGCAAATGCCATCGTAGGTACTGATCAAGTGAGTGATTCCACTTACCAAGTTGACCATTGGCCTTGCGTGGATCGCGGTCTTCGTATTCTTCGTCCGAGTCAGCCCACTCAGATTCCTCCTTCTTCTTAGAATCCTTCTTGGTCTCCTTCTTGGTCTTGGTCTTGGCCGAAGTAGACAAAACCTCTTCGTCCTCTTCGACTTCGCTATCCTCTGAATCTTCATTTTCTTCTTCCAAGTCATCGTCCCGATCGTCGTCGTCGTCGTCGTCGTCTTCTTCTTCTTCTTCTTCTTCCTCCTCCTCCTCCTCCTCACCAATATCTTGGAACAGATCCTGATCAAAGAACATAGAAGCGTGGTTGGAGAGTTTTTCGGACTTAGGCGCAGCCACAGCTGTCTCTGAATCTGATTGGTCCTCTTCCTCCTCTTCCTCGTCGCTCTTGTTGTCCTCGGAGAAGCCGTCCCACTCATCGGCCTCGTATTCTTTACGAGCCTTTTTCGCACGTAGCTTGGAATCCTTGTCCTCCATGCGCTCTTGATAACGCTCATACATGCTGTCAAGCTCACGCTCAAGACGGTCTCCATCGTCATCGCTGTCTTCCTCCGATTCAGAATCCTCCTCAGTGTCGCTCTCGGCAGGCACATCACGAGCGTTGACAACTGCATCTCTGGCACCGAGTCGATCCACCCGCTTCAACGAGAAGGTAGAATCCTCTCCACCGGGTCCGACCTGTTCCATACCAATATCCATGGGAGTGGTCATGTGCATTTGCAAGCGTACAATCTCTTTCCGCTTCTTTTCATTTTCTTTGCGTCGTTCCTTTTTGCTGCGAGCAGATTCTTTTTCGCGCATGCGCAGGAGTTGTTCTTGAATAGCCAGCTCCTCGTCCATAGGAGCAACTTCTGCCACCTCATCACCCTCACCATCCTCCTGCTGCGGCTTCTTCTTGACGCTAAGGCCGAACTTCTCACGGACCTTCAAGCGCCATCGCAGAAGGTTTCGGAACTCTTTTTTGCCAAGGATTTTCAGATCCTCACAACATGTCCGAATCTCGTCCGTAGTTTCTTCGAGTCTCTCCAAAGTCGACATGGCCAGATCTCCCCCGATCGGTTGCTGGAAGCTCAGTTTGTTGTATCCTCCCAGAATAGCGATCGGATCGGTGGTGTTGATGAACTCGGTGACCGGAATTTCCTTGTGCTGAGTGTAGTCGCCCTCCTCGTAACCCTCACGCTTACGCTTCTTCTTCTCGGGGTTGAAGACCTTGGCCTCGTGGTTGGGGGTCGGATCTGACAGCTCAGCGAAGACGTGCTTCGGATCGAGGAATTTGGGATCGATGTGTTTGGGTGCTTTAAAGCCTCGGCAGACGACGAAAATTTCGGCAGACACATTTCGTGATGAAGGAGGCTTGGTTGCCTCAACGGACTGGAAAAGCTGCTTGAACACCCAGAGCAGAGGATTGTAGTCTTTAGACCGGAAAACTTTGGTAACGAAATTTCCACCTTCATTCAAGAATTCAGTGGCCAATTTCAAAGACTGTAGCACAAGCTCGGCCTGAGAGAAGGCGTCTTGAACCCAGGCAGTACCGACATTGGGAGCACCGTCGTGAAGAACAGTATCTGCCTTCCAATGCTTCAAATGTCCTCGAATCGTGGAACGACACTTCTCGGTAGTGATGTCGCTTTGGAAGGTGATGGTTCGAGGGATGGGCTTGATTGGGGCGAGATCGACGCCGATGATGATACTTTGAGCAGGCATACATTCTGCGGCGACTTGACACCATGACTGAAAAATCGTTAGAGCGGAAGTCCCTGGAAGACTTCGATATCATCGGTTGGAAAAACTTACACCGGGAGCAGCGCAGAGATCGATCAGGACCTTGCTCTTTTCCAGGAATCCATACTTCTTGTTCAACTGAATCAGTTTGAACGCAGCACGAGCGCGGTATCCTTTCTCCTTCGCCAAACGATACCATTTATCCAAACGACCTTTTCCGTGCTGATAGTGGTGATTTTGTTAGTATACGTGACACAAGGAGGGCGGTAGTTGACAGGATACCTTCTTCTGAATCGCCATTTCGCGATGAAGATGGTCTGAACAAGGCTCAGACTACCCTTTACACAGAATGGTAAATTCAAGGTTGCACAAGAACTGTATACCCTTTACCCCAGCGGCATCTTTGGAAAGAAAAAAAAATGGCGAACTTGTCGCTCACCGCCTTCCGCGGATCCACCACCCCTGACAGCCTGAGGCCAACAATATCCGCACTTGGGCCAGGCCAACAAGTGACGTCTGTGAATCTAAGGCTGCCGGCTCGGAGCGTGTGGTAGTCCATTTTCCTCTGGGACATATCAATAGTTTGACTTAACACCCTTCGGAGTGACCAGTATATCCAGATGACATTATTCTCGCCCCAATGATTGGCAAGGGATCTCGCAAACGAGCAAAGGCCAGCCCTTCTGGGGGAGACTCGCCGACGTCCCCCGCGTCTCCCACGTCCCCGAACAGTAATGCTCCGGACAGCTCGAGCGCCCAAGTACAGAACCAGACGGTATGTCTGGGTCTATGAAGTCTGGATACCTCTCGAAATACGAGCTAATAATTCGTGTGTAATGAACAGAGCTGGTATCCCGGGTCTTGGCCGGCTATCTCGCGCGCATACAAGGCAGCACCAATTACCGAGGTTGCCCGTGAGAGCATATCAGCGGCGCAAAACGTAGCCTCAAGCCTACTTGAACCCCCATCTTCCTCCTCCCTTCATTCAGCCCGTCCGAGTCGCCATTCTTCGTTTCAGCTTACCCAAAAGTCTGGGACATCCACCAGATCTCTACCCGCCGGTGCCACCACAACTAAGGTGAACATTGCGTCGGATGGTTCAGCTTCTACAACAGCTTTAGATACCCTGGAGCCACCGCGGAAACTGGCTGCGGACCCCCCGCACGAAGACTCAGGCGCGAATTATGGGCCGTCACAAACTGTAGTGGCAGACGAAGCGCGAGACAGCCAGAGCTCGCAGACTGGAGGTGAAACTCTTCAGGTCACGCAAGAACAAGCGACCCAGCCAAGTGGGTGGCTTTCGTGGATATACGGAAGCTCATACGTCGAGAAGGATAATACTGCTACGATAGATGTTGCAACCAAGACAGATCTCCAGCCCGCAGATGAAACCACGAAACAGGCCAGCCCTCCTATAACCGCGTGCGACGACAAGGGTGACAACGCTCCGCAGAGCCCCGACGAGAGTGGAACATCAGAGGGGGAGAGGACTGCCGCCGAAACCGGGGGAAGAGCTCAAAAGCGCTCGTGGCTGCAGATGTGGTATGGCACAGCTTCGTCAAGCCAGCAAGAGCCGGAAATCGCAGAATCAAATCCGCAGTCGGACTCACATAAAACTACTCCAGAATTTTTCGACTCCAACATGGCCCCAAAGAGCCCAACCGATCAAGCTGAGGACGCAATGCCTCAAAATAAAACCACAGCGAGTCCAGCGAAACCTTCAGGCTGGTCTTTCTGGTCCAGAGATACCTCGCAAGATACTACGACTGCAAAGAAAGTCCCAGAAGCGGAAGTTGTTGAAGCAACTATAACTCCCAGCAACTCCAATGAACCCACCTCAATATCCAAGGAAGACCTTCTTGTCAGTACGTCGAAAAAGGGAACACTGAAAATCAAGCCATCTCATGAGAAGCGCCCCAGAGTTGAGAGCCTCGGTCCAACCGAATCTCAAACGACAGACGTGGTCGCTGCGGACTCGAGACCAGCTGAAGGCGCAGCATCGAAGCAACTGCAGAAAGTTCTACCTAACCAAGTCCTTCCTCAATTCGAAGATACTTACGCGATCGAGGAGTCGCCGTCATTACTGCAATCCCTGGGCCGTTTGTTACACTACACTCAAAGCCAGCAGCATGTCCATATGGCCCGAGTCAAAGAACCACCCCGCATCAAACGGGCTCTGGCTATTGGTGTACATGGGTATTTTCCAGCCCCATTGATCCGGAGTGTGCTAGGTCAACCTACCGGAACATCGATTCGCTTTTCGAATATGGCCGCCGATGCCATTCGTCGCTATACGTCTAATCGCGGCTATTCCTGCGAAATTGAGAAGATTGCCCTGGAGGGCGAAGGTCGCATTGCCGAGCGGGTTGAGCTCCTATGGAAGCTACTCCTCAATTGGATGGAGGAAATTCGAAAAGCCGACTTTATACTGGTAGCTTGTCACAGCCAAGGCGTCCCTGTGTCCCTGATGCTGGTTGCAAAGTTGATCTCTTTTGGCTGTGTCAATGCTTCTCGTGTCGGCGTTTGTGCAATGGCGGGTGTAAATCTGGGACCATTCTCTTCTTACCGTTCGCGATGGATCAGTGGCTCCGCAGGTGAACTGTTCGAGTTTGAATTACCGTCCAGCAAAGTCTCAAGAGATTACGAAATTGCGTTAAAACGTGTCCTTGATTTCGGTGTTCGTATATCCTATGTCGGCAGCATCGACGACCAATTAGTGTCATTGGAAGTGAGTGCTTGCTCCCGCTCCTCAAAGACAGTCGTGCAACAGGACAAGGCTGACATTCCTCTTTTCTATCAGTCATCACTCTTCTCTACCGTCACTCATCCGTACATCTACCGATCGGTCTTTGTGGATGGAAGGGTGCACGCTCCTAGTTTGTAAGCTTCTCACGTTAACTTGTGGCATGACCCACGCTGATCCGGCCTTCCAGTCTATCCCATCTCGTCGGGTTTGCTCTCAAACTACGAAATCTGGGAATTTCCGATCATGGTCTCATTCGAGAGCTGAGCAGCCCACTGGCAGGAAGTCTGTACACTGGCGAGGGACACTCCCGTCTGTATGACGAAGAAGCAGTTTATTAGTTCGTATCACTTCACGCGTGCCTCCCTCAGAGCGGAGGGACCTGCAAATCACAGCTGCTAATGTTCATCAACAGTATGGCAATTCAATTTGCTCTAGAAACAACGTCAGTTCCGAGCGCCCAGCTGAGCGTCAAAAGATCCAGCCCTGCCGTGTCCCCTAACCCATACATCCTACCATTCGCCATGCGTGGTCTACTCGAGGAGGAATATGTCAGGCGCGAGCTACAGGAGGAGACGATGGAACTCCTGCACCAGTTTGACGAATGGAAGCCTTCTACTAAAGTCCTCAAGGATGTAAAGTTTCGACTTGAGGGCATTCGCTCAAAGCTGTGACCCCTATTCAGTACCTCAAATTAGCTTTTTAAATGATATCCCAAACTCGCACTTTGCCTTGAATAGGTTTGATGTGGCGCTAGTAGCTAATACGTTGATCGCGTTTGTGAAAAAAGAGGGCCGAAGGTTCCTGAGTCATTGCCTCCTTTCAACAAATGTAAGCACGAATAATCATGCGGTACGAAAGGAAGGCGAGGAAAGCTGGAGTCCGGCGCTTGTGTTGAAGAACACCGATGATCCGTGTCTACAGTCTAGTCCTGCTGCCCAGACATTGAAGTACAAATTAAAGGTTTCCCCAGACTCAGGGAACATGATGATCTGCAACAAAGCATTAATATGCACGAAATCTACCCATTTTTGAGGAGTTAGAGAACAATAATGGAAATAGAATCGAACCTAGTATTTCTGACGAGGGTCTCGCGAGGGCGCTGGGCCAACCTTGGCGTCTACTGTACTGAGTACTGAGTACTGAGTCACTGACCACTTCGGGGTTCGGTCGTCAATCACCTGCACGATTTAACAGGATTACAGTCCAGGTTTGAGGAGTGACCCGCTAATTCAAAACACGTTCCATCATACAAAACTCTTATGTAGTCCCTCTATTTGCACCCTGGAATTCTCAATTTTCATCAACACTCGAAGTCAAGATGACCGAACCTGCTCAAGAATGCTCGTATTCTTGGTCCAACTGTACTGTGTCTTCGCTGATCGGGACAGAAATCGGTCTCGCCATCGCTTCATGGGCTATCTTATAACGGGGCGGGTCAATAAGCATAGTGACAGACAATCCACAGTGAGGAATGATATAGAGAGCCATGCACCTGGTATTTTGCTCAATTCGCTTGAGAGCTATAGCAACCCGTTCCCCGCCCATGGCGACTCTCCCAGCTACACCCGGACACGCTATTTCTGGTAGGAATCGAGACGGCGGGCATCCTTTTATCAGTCGACAGGGCGCAGGACATGAACCTAGAAGCAGCGTCGACAATCTCAATCGGAGATGGGTGTCCAATACGGGCCTTAAATGGTTCCTTCGTCTCGGGGCTTCATCTGCAACGAGATCGGGACTCTTGCTGCACAACGTTTGCACGCTTGTTCTTGGGGTCACTTTACAGGCTGACAGCAGTTATGGGACAGTGCTCTGTGAAATTCGGATCTCATGAAGGAGAAGGTGGCGGGACAGCTGCATGCGCTCAGTCACGCACTCTGAGAGCCGTCCTGGACAGTCAAGTTTTGCTACATCACAGCTGTCACTTGCACAGATATTCAAAGTGATATGTCCCCTTCATTCCTTGCCTGGGTAAAGTGAAGGTGCAGGTATTAGCGGAAATTGGCCAATTGAAGCGAGAGCGGTCCTGCCGTCGGGGCTTGGCCCAAGGACGTCATGCTGAAATTTGACGCTTTGAATCATTTTGCTATGTAGCAATGACCAGAGTAGGGAGGGAGAAAGGACTCCGGGGGTCGTTCACCAATGAATGGGCACTGCTTATGTGATCGACCACCTGCTATACATTTGTTGAGGAAAATGCCGTCTGATATGCACCATGTACTTCATCTGTTGGGTAGCTAGGTCAGTTGACATTGTTTTGCAAGAAGAGAGGAGGGCTAACACATACCTCGCATTCCATCCAATGCTTCAAACGCAAGCGAGTAGTTTGAGATAGCTGCAATGATCCGTTCCAAGCCGAGTCTCAACTCCTCTACAATGGGATCCGTGGCGTGCCTGACAAGCTCGTTCTCGGAGTCGGAGGACAACTGCTTCGCAACACGAGCTTTGTAAAATATCATGAGCATTGCGTAACTGCTTTGCATGAGACAGCATGAAAATGACGGCATTGTTCGTGGCAGAGGCTGCCCGGTTGCAAGTATTCGGGCTGTGCCATTTTCGGACAAGGGCTGTGGATAAGGCAGTGCCTCGAAGAGGCGAGAAATAGTAAGTGCAGACCGAAGACAAATTTTGGCAGATTGCTGAGGACTGTATGGGAAGCCAGACGCGAAGGGATATTGTGGCCAAGTGGGCACATAAGGATGAATATCGGATGAGGTCGAAGAGTCGGAGGGAGTTGGATATTCACTGGAAGGAGCACGCTGGAATTGATCGAGATTACTGCAAGTGCAAGAAATGCTCTGATTTCCTAGCACGCGACTCGCTCGTTTCACTGGGACTTCTGTTGGAATGTTTGCTGAATTTGCCGCACTGAGATCGCAGTGTCGCTTAATGAATATGGGAATATCGGAAAAGGCCCTGAAACGATGGGTTTTTATTTGTGCACTGCATGAAGATCAGTACGGCAGACATGAGCGAGGGGCTTGACGGCTTGCATCTTTACCTTGATAGTTTGATTCGTGATATTGCACGTATACTTCGAGCGGTTGTTGTTTCGCGTCGATCGCCAAAGTCAGGCTCAGCCGGTGGGGCGGAAAGCACGTCAGTTTGCGCTATCACTGAAGTGGTCCATGAGTCAAGCTGCTGCATACGCTCGAACATGTAGTGCAGGTCGGACTGCGTAGCCAAGCTTTTATTGAGGTCCGATATGTACTGGGTTGCGGACACCAAGACTTGCTGTGATTGGATCAAGATGGACCAGCCCTGTGAACCGCTTAGCAAACGCCATAAATCCCTGGAGAGACAATACAGTAAAAGACGAAGACAAACCTCAGCGTCTGAATCGAAATTGGGATATGGTGTTGTAAATTGAGGGTCGTTGATTACTATCGTAGGCGGCTATAGGCGTGTGAGTATCTTTCCTCTATTGTAATCAGCCTTCAGGGCCAACACTCACAGTTGTGCTCACAATCGAGCCTTGTAGGACACAATAATACTAGAGAAATGGACCAATCAGTCATGCTGCAATGGAGGTCGAGTGATGAACGTGGGGAAATACCGTCATCCACCAAGCCCTTCGTCGAGCTTCAGACATATGGTCGTTGTCATTGCACGAATGAAGGTTCTTTTCGAGGGCAAGAGCCAAAGCCTGACCGGCTCGGTACCTCATTTTCAGCAGGTTTCCTCGCTGCGTGTATTCGTAGACGGAGAGGATCAAGAGCGCCAGAACCGTCTCGATGTCTTCGGGCGTGGAAGGGTGGAGTCTGTCTCGATTGACCGATGGTCGCATACTCGACAAAGCTTGACCGGGATATGTAGAAGATAACTCAAGATCACACTCCGCTTCGATCATCGAATTGGCCAATTGCGCAAATGAGTGTGCGTATGATCTGCGTACAAGGACTGAAACAGACGCGGATGGCTCCGGATCCTCTGGATGAGGAATGAGCGCAAGGACTGCTGAAATTGCCAGGCTCAATGGCGACCGAGGCTTATACATCATGACTGGCTCGGAAGTCGGCTCTGAGGACACCGGGCAATGCAGCGGCCGATCCTCGAACTGTCGGGAGGGCCGCGGCGGCAGTATGGGAAAGTATAGATGGATGAAGTCATAGTATGCATTCAGACTTGAGAAGGTAGGTCAGCAAGCTTTCAACGTAGTCAGGGTAAACGTTTGCCATGGAACTTACATGTCAGACTCGGTTCCGTACGTTCTCACGAGGCAGGACCTTGTGCTTATCGTGGATGGCATGGATTCCATCTGAAGCGGAGACGAGCTATCTTCCCCGACGTAGAAGCCCTGGAACAGTGATCCGACATGAGGGTAGTCGAGGTGCCGGAGTCCTGCACCTGGCAAAGACAGTACGTCGATTTGGTTGAATAACCCCGGTGCTGTGACAGCGTCAGCGACTCGACCTTGATCGTCACAGTCCACAGGAAGGAACCAGCTCACAGTCACCGAAGTCCGTGGATGAATCTACCATGTACTGGGTCTCTCCTTGCGAGGCTTCCCTTTCTGGCGAGCATGAGGACTTTTGCTTCTTTTTGCGAGGACCACCCCGTTTGCTCGGTAAATAAGAGCATTTCCGACCTTTGGCAACACACTGCAATAACGCTCACCGTTAGTATGATGATCTAATCACGAGGACTGGAAAGGGTCAATCGAGTGTCTTTTTGTAAATATGAAGCATCTAGGGTTAGACAACGAGAGCTGAGGGCATATCAAAAAGCTACAAAGAGAACAGCTGCTTACGTTCGAACATGGATCTTGACCACCGCAGCGCGTTCGGGAGGCGCGACTAGGGCCGATTGTTAGAGACCACCTTTTCGGCTCGACAATCACGCAGAAGAAACCAGACCGAACGAAGGATGATCACGATATATCGAACACGGTGACATACCATGGAAGGCAAGCAAGCTTCACGGGTGGTTGAGCGAATTTCTTGCGAACTGGTCTGGATGCCGTCAGGGCAGGCCCGCCCTCAGTTGGGACCGCATCGACCATAGCGAATCACACTTGTCGAATGGCATAGGGCGTTATATTCGGTTGCTCGGGTCTCACCTGCGCTCTTTGTCGCAGCTCGTTTGGAGAAATTATGGTTGCAGCACTCTATCCTCGATTAGCTCTATCGGCAACGGACAGCACTCGGCAATCTGCGTTCGAGCCTGCTCGTCGGCTGACTTTTGTGGAGCTGATCCAAATAACAGCAGGAAATCTCCTGGCAGAAGAAGTGACGGAGCTCTGATATAGAAGAGGCGTGCTGATTGCACGATCGCAGCGCCTCCAAATCCCGAGCCGTGGAGATCGGGATTTGCTCTGCGGGATGGCGGATGCGTGCCATCCTCCTGAGTCATGACTTTGTGGCAACCGCATACACTGTGGGCCATAAAGTACTCATCTATCAGATCGATCGCAACGGCGATTCACGGTGCTGATGAAGTCACCGTGTTCCAGATCCTCGGAACATCTATCAAACTCAGCTTGTTCAGCGTGGGTTCTGGATAATCTTGACTCGGCCTTTTCCCACACCTGCATCTGTTTAGTTGTTAACCGGTCAATCCAACTACGGGTCACGTGTCTCCTGAGGTATGCAGCTTCGAGTTCTTTAGACGTTGTGTCCCCTTCGCCTTTCTCAATAGTCTATCGTATTCGTTCCATGAAGCCACGCCCGTCCAAGGGCTCCGTGCATCTCACATTACCGTAGACATGCTACTGCCTCGTCCTGGACCGAGTGCATTGTGAGCCTCGACGATCACTGGCTAGACACATATCGGTCAACTTCAACATTTTCTAGATCTAGATCCTCGGACTGTCAGGCCGGTTGGACATACGAGAAGATCAAGGGATAGCTCTAAATATGGGTGCATTTATGTGGTCGCCATAGGGGGCGACATTCATCGTGAAAAAGAGAATTAAAGCCCCCTTTAACCAGTCCTTACCACACTTCGACTATCACCGATCTCTATCCTGTTACAACTTGAGTGTATCAATTTGCTAGACGGGTCATTGTCACTCCTCTTCATGATATATCGCGTGCTGACGCTAGCACAGACCATGTCATTCCCTGCAGAGGACCGTAGCAGGCATCTGGGAATATTTTTCAGGCGGTTCACAGCGTTTCAAGGGAAAATTTGCCGGCCGAAAGAGCAAACCCAACTCCACCGGCAGGGCTGCACGCTGTAGCGAGGTCGACCCAAGAGCTGCCAGTTTCACGTGGAAAGTAGTTGCAGATAACCTATTCCTGTTTCTCACTTCTGCTCGTACCAGGCGGCACGCGCCGCAGTCGAGGCTGAACCCGCACGTCTTGACTTTTGTCTGTTTCTTCCGCAAGACTGCCAACAACTGCGAATCATTCAACTGATCGACACTGGAGGAAGTCTTTTGCCTTTAGGATCGTCTGCTGGCCAAGGTAGCCCAGCCAGTATGTGTCCTTCTCGCTTTCGGGCGGAAGCAGGCAAAGGTACCCAGTGCCAGTACTACTCAGCTCTTGAGTCCAACAGACGTGAGCTTGATGCCACTCGTGAACCTGACACTATCCCAGACCGTATCCGGGATCTTGAAGGGCAGTTTGTGTCCCCCCAGCAGTTGATCGATGAGCCACATCCCGACCACGAATTCCTCTTTGGTGAGCAGTCCGATCTGCTGGCTGTCAACGAGATCCCACACCTGACCTAGCACTGCGGGTGGCAGGCGGCTACGGGACCAGATCTCGCGAGCGACCAGATTGAGTACCATGTCGGCGGGAACTGGCCTCGGGCCAGAACCGCTGAATCTGTGACGCGTCAGCTCCTGGTCCGTGGGGACGTAAAGCCCTCGGTTAGATGCCCAGACTCCTTCGTAGCGTTTACGTTCTTTCTCAGTGACTTCGCGCCTCCATCGTTTGCGATCTCCTTCATGATGTTTGTGAGGATGTTTGTGGAGCAGATTGACTTTGCGGCGGCGCGGGGACTCGGATTCCTCGACTTTCGGTCTGCTGCGTAATGTTGTGAGCATGCCTTTCGAGGGACTCATGCTTCGTGAGGGTTCAGGATGAGACGAGCCGGTAAACGTAAGTATTGATCGGGATCGTGCCCGTCGTCTTGAGGGAGGCGGAGGGGGGGCTAGCGTGGTCGCCGGGGACGCTCGAGCGGATGCAAGAGACGAGGCAACAATCGCGTTTGAAAGTGCCTCCTCGTCCATACTGCTTGACTCGTTCACCGTGGTCGAGCTGCTTGTTTGGGAGAGCTCGGAGGCGGAGTTGCCGCATGGCGCAGAAGAACGTATGGAAGGTCTGTCCCCGGGATTTGCGGTTCTTGTTGAAGCCCCTGGTACTGGCAGAGCCGCTCGGGACGGTACGTGTAGTTTAACATCATTTTTAGAACTTGCCGACTTTCCCGATCGTTGTGAGGGATGCGGACTCGATGTTGAAAGACGCACACCTGCGGCGCGTACTGGAAGAGAAGGAGGCTTGTATGGTGCATCTGCTCCCGCTTCTGATGATGACTCAGAAGCGGCGGGCTCGTCTCGGTCGTCTTTTGAAGTTGGATCGACTAGGTCTTGTTGGACGAACGCCCTTGGGCGAAGAGGGATGGGTGATCGTAAGTCGTATCGTTCCCGCAATGCCTGAGACGATTTGCGGCTGGCAGTACGAGCAGCAATCGTGTTCGCGGCGGCCTGGGCGATGTCGCTTTCCGAGCCCCGTGAAGGCGATCGTTCTACCGCGAGGCGCGCAGCGATCTGCCCTGGAGAAGGGGATTTGGAACGGGGTTGGATGCGATGAGGTGACAAGGTGCTGCCCGCCGTGAACCTGCCAATCTTCTCTTTCACGGACCCGACTTCTGGCCCTTGTTCAGAGTCCATGTCAAGTCGGCGATCGGCATCTCGATTCAAAGTACTCGCAACGGCATGTCCCGTAGACGTCGACCGTTTCTTGGTCGCATTAGAAGAGTTGGCAAAGGCTATCGTGGCGCCTCGCAGCGCGGAGTTGTCTCGGGGGGCCAGGGACGTCAACCGCGGGTTGCCGGCGGCGATCTTGGCGTCCATTTGCCTAACCCGACATGCAGAACTGCTTGACTTCCACAACAGACACGCCAAGGGGGAAAAGTAAGGTTACGTCACCAAACCGGCTCTTCAGGGGCACACTTGAAAACGGTCCGGACTTGCACTGCAGCTGCTTCAGACTCTTCAGGGTTGTCGAAACCCAGAGCAAACTCGGTCGCCTGATCAAGTCGTCGACTGTAGATTGAGATTGCGGTCCAGGGTCCACTTTTTAGGCCGCCATTTCGTGTGGCAGCGTGACGGCGTTCAGAGTCAGCAGTGGTTGATAACTTGATTGTCCACGTCAGGCAACGGCTTAGTGAGATTGAGATGTGCAAGAGACCGGACTCACTGGAAAGTCGAGGCGGGGGGATCAAGGTACGGAAGTATCATTATGCTGCTGTCGACAACCCGAGGTGGAATTGTTGGGATACCGTTTCCTGCACAGCCCCAGATAGGTAGGTGAACCTGTCAAGTCTCGCAGCCCAGTCGTAAATCATTTCGTAAAATATTGCAAACCCATGCTGGCCGGTGTCAGACCCAAGCTCGGGGGTGCCGTGGCCATGACATGCCAGAAGCCAAAGTAATGCGTTCTCGCTGGTCACGTCTAGCAAGAGAAAGGCTTCTGAAATATCATCCTGGCAAGATGCTGCCCATGGGCGACCTGACTGTAGCTGATCAGATGGACGCCGGTTCCTGGTCTCGTGACGCGCACCGCACTCTTCAACGACATTTATGCTAAACCAAGCTTTTAACTCCAGTCCGATTGTCTTTGTTCAAACCTTTACTGAACCATCGGTTCCAGTACTACTAAGTTGATCACGGTATCTCTCAAAGTCTCCGCTCCATCGTATTATTATTCACCGAGCCGACCCGTTGCCAATTCTGAGGTGCCAGGAGTTCAGAAGCCGAGGAACCAATCGCCGTCTGCTTCAGACCATCGCTTTCTCCGCAATTAACCCTGAGGGAAGTGGATAAAGTGGCCTATTTATCCTCCCGAATCAATCAGGGTCTTCTCCAACCCCTCTTGGATAATAATCATGATGGGCCAAGCCTCCGGAGCCCAGATGGGCAAGGCGAGGGAGCCCACACTCCACAGTCATCCTGACACGCTTTCCCCAGACTTCCCCCGGATTTCGTGCTGTGTCTTGAGGTGACGTATATCACAAGAACCTCTTGTTCGCCTTGGACATGCCATATCTACCACATACTGCAAGGCGCAATGCTCTCCGAGACTAAGCATGACCACGACGATTCCGTGGACCGCGCCGACCATACTATGCCGCCAATCGTGGATAATCTGACTGGCGAAGAGGCTCCTTCATATCAAGATAGCGGGGACCGAAGTGAACAAGCTGGCGCAAGCACCAGTCAGGTCAAGTGCAACGTATGCGGAAGCACATTTCGACGCCCCGAGCATTTGAAACGACACTTGCGCAGTCATACCAAAGAGAAACCTTTTGAGTGTGCGCAATGCGGCCGTCATTTCTCACGAACGTAGGTACTAAGTGCGTCCTCTTGGAACAATCTACCACGACGAAATGCTGACGTATCAACCGGCCATTCCAGCGATACACTACATCGCCATGAACTGAGCCATCATTCCACCGGGGGTGAAGGCGGAAAGGATCGTCCGCATCGAATTACCGTCAAAACATTCAGAGCCTGTTTCGCTTGTGCAACAGCTCGGGTGAGATGCAGTGGGGGTATGCCGTGTGGACGGTGTGAAACTCGGTCTCTCGATTGTCACTATCCCACAGAGCGCCGATCAAAAGCCAGGCTACGTGGCGTGAGGACGAAACGAGTTGCAGATGAAACACAAGCGCCTCGAAGATCACCACCTCGGTCGGAAGGTAAACAAGCGGACGGTTTGTCGCAGCCTTCTAATATCCCCGCCCATCAGCTCGGGCAATTTTCAGTCACCGATATGAACGAACCAACGCGCACTACCAAGAAGCTGCAAGCATCAAGCCACGATGAGTCCCGCGTAGCTGCAGCATCATCGCGTGACTCGCTCAATCGAATTCGCAAAGCGTCCTCAGGTCGCTCTCAGGTAGCTGCTCCGCCTTTAGAATCTGCCGTTGGAATCGGTAAGTCCCCCCCAGGCAGGAGATCCCAAGAAAAACTTGGAGCTCACAAAAGTTTGCAAGGACCAGAAGGCCACGTCACAGATGCAACAGACTTCAATCAATCAGGCAGAAGCTTTGGGACTGAGATCCTAGGGATTGACCTGGCAAACTCCTCGGAGTTGGCCATTGGCTTTGAGTCTACGATTTTTGATCAAGCACCAGTCAACACGATTGACTGGTTGCCGAATGAGCTATTTTTGGGCAACTCTAGTGATCATTCCTTTGCTGCAGTAAACTCACAACAGGTATTGCACAATGCGCCCCATCACAGTCCAACCACGCGATCCATTTGGCATCCCGCGATTATTGAAGAAAGGAATGCCGACTTCACGGGCCCTATTAGGAGAATGCACAAGTCATCCAATTCTATGTCTTCAAGAAGACCCCAAACGATGGCGAGACGTTTTTCCTGTCTAGATGGCGAGCCTTCAGCGCCTGCTGGCCCAAATGCGATGGGCAAGCGCTCGGCGAGCTTTCACATTGATGCTGTCAACGGCGGATCATCGAGACTCAGAAAGCACCAGGATAGGATTCATACAGCGAAATTACCCTCTTCCACGGGCCATGAGTTGTCTGAAGGACCTTCTACTCGCTTCGGGTTTCCCAAAGTTACAGGACTGTCTCTCGGGAGTGCCTCTGAAGAAGCTCTGCGCCTAACTCGACCTATTCAAATCTCCGTCTATGAGGAGATTCATCGAAACTTTCTGTTCCTTTGCCGGAACACTCACACAATATTCGACATGTTCGAAAGCGAATACTTTCCAAATCAAGAAGAATGCACGCAATACTTGGCTTGTTACTTCGACTCGTTCCAGGCCGTCTACCCGATATTCCACGTTCCCACGTTCGATGTAAATCAACATCATTGGATTCTTGCGCTGGCCATGATGGCGATTGGATGCCAAAGTCCGAAACACGAGAGCTCCAATCGAATACGTCTCGCATTCCAGGAAATGCTTCGACGAGCCATTGTTGTCGAGGTCAGCCAAGCCTGCCTCATTACTCGATTGGACAGCACTGACGATTCACAGAAAGAAAAAAGCCCGATCACTCCAGCGAGGTTAGATGTACTTCAGGCGATGCTCCTGCGTTGTATTGGAGTCTTATATAACAACGGCGAAACGGAGAGATCCTCCGCCTTGGGTCTTTTCAAACAGCTTGTCAAATTGTCTGAAGACAACAAGCTTCTTGTCAGCATCAGTCCAGAACAGAGTTCAGAGCAGGCATCCAATGAAGTTCTTTGGCTCAGCTGGATTGATAACGAGATCCGACGACGTACCGGTCACTGCATTTGGGTAAGTCTTGGTCACCACATTTGATTGAGGAGTTTGCTGATGTAAAAAGCTCGTGGACTGCTCGCTCGCTTACGAGTTCGACGAACGACCGCAGCTCTCTCTAGACGACGGACAAGCTCTATTGCCAGCCAGTGACAAACTTTGGCAATGCAAGTCGGCTGAAGAATGGATATCACTGTTGGATAAGCACACAGGTAACGAGGCTCCCGCTTCTTGCTTGCAAATAATCTGACCGAGCTACTTCTAGTCAACCAATCGCTCTATGACTCTGTTCACGTCTTGTACATTGAAAAGAAACTCGCCCCCGGGCTGAGCGACTTTAGCTATACCCTTCTCATTCATGCTTTGTATCATCGCATGTGGGAAGTCGGTGATTACTTTCGCCGACCACTGTCATTTTGGAATCCCACGGCCAAGAAGCAGTCCCGAGAGACTGCTATCCCAAATGGGTCTGTGTGGTTACCAGGTATCCCTTCGTATTCGAAATGGCGCAACAGCGCATGCGACTGCCTGGAAATTCTACATTGGACTGCGAATACCGCAGTCACCGGAGTCAGCAGGCCGGACAGACCTGCCATAGTACACCTCCATGCCGCCCGATTGATTCTTTTAACACCATTTCAGGAAATCCGGTCACTGGCCACAGATCTGGTCACAGACAGGCTACAATGGAGTGACCGTCATCGAGCGATCCAATGGCAGTACGTCTGGCGATGGATTGTCCACGACCAGTACAAGGCTCGGTTGTCGGTTATCCATGCTGGCGCAGCTCTTTGGCACGTTCAGCAATATTCAAAGGACTCATTCCATGAGCCCATTATCACTTTTCTCGCGGTCCTTGTCCTCTGGGCTTATGGATCGTGCTCTGTTCTGTGCTCTAAAGAACTCAGCCCTCGCTTGCCACCTCGTCAAAATCGCTCACTGCATCCCATGAGGTCCATACGCTTGGACCGACCATGTGATGACGAGCAGGTTCAGCAATTCGTCCGTGGAGGTGATTCCGTGAAGGTGAGCATGACAGGCATTCAAGACCTATGTGCGATGGATGGCCCCGAGAGTGTGCTACGACTTGGTTGTGAGATACTGTCAAGTTTAAATACTTGGGCTCAGTCGAAGAAATACATGGCAGTTTTGACGGGACTGGCCAGCGTCATGTCACATTACTCTGAGGCCGAGCGCAGCCACGACGCAGACATGAACGGCCGGGGAACGTTCTCGGCTCTCATGAGAGATGACTGATCACCAGGATAAAATCTACAGAATACATACTGACTGAACAATTTTGATTGAATGTGATCAGACCTCTTTTGTTTTATCATATATTCCTTAATCAGGTATCAAGTGCTACCCGCACACTCCCTCGATAATACTTGTCCTTTGCGACCGCCCTTGTACAGCCTGTCCCTCCACTAGGCAAGACGTGAGCGCACTCAGGAACGGATGGATCGTACCTGATACACTTACACGGCAAGCTTACCTAGAGAGCTCAAGTCCTGCAATGTTTGTTCCACTGTAGCTGCAATCCTCCTGGGCACGATTTCTGATCCGGTAAGCACTACCTAGGCCATATATCCCCCTCCCGAGTGCACTTATCGGTCGCCTTAGATAAAACTCTACATATAGCAATAGTGCATAATCCTTAAATGGATATTTGCGGGCAGAAATTCCAGACCTGATCATGTAGAATGTATGAGGACTCATGTCCACATTGTCCAGGTGCTCAGGGAGTGTACAGCTGTACATGCATTCAGCGGTTATGTGCATTTGCAGACACAGTCACACGTGCCGGGCCCCCATTAGTTAGTAGATTTCCCTACTCTTATCTTATCGGGTAGTTGCCTAAAGCCGTTTGGGGGCACCTTGGAAGCTCTACATGCTTGAACGTTTTCATCCTCCAGAAAGCTGCCAGAAAGGTGACAGTCATGGACTCGGACGAGATTGTCCCTGAAAATACGCAGATAGAAGTGGAGGACTTGGATGAGAAGTGGGTCACTGTCCTCTTGCTCGTCCCTCGAAATGTCCACATCACACTAAATCAATTGATCAGATATCCGAATCGTCCCCACAACCGTGGTCCAACGCTGCCATTTCATGACTTGTATTTGAATCTTTTTGATCCGCTCAGTGAAATTAGAAAGAAGCCCAAAGGCGGGTCAAGTCTAGCCAGAAGGAAGGCTGGACCAAATGGCAAAAGTGCGGCGAGTTTGAATCCCTACGAGCTTCGGCGTGATATCATTGCTCGTTTTATTTCGAGATGGCGAAAGGAAGTCGGCGACGACATTTATCCTGCTTTCAGACTGATTCTTCCTGACAAGGACAGAGACAGACCTATGTATGGCATCAAAGAGAAGGTCATTGGAAAGATGCTTGTCAAAATAATGAAGATCAACAAGGAATCCGAAGACGCCTCGAATCTTCTCAATTGGAAGCTCCCAGGGGTGTCTGCAGCTCGAATGGCAGGTGATTTTGCCGGGCGTTGTCATGATGTTCTATCTAAAAGACCAATGCGAACAGAACCTGGCGACTTGTCAATCGAAGATGTGAACAAGAAGTTGGATGAGCTGTCAGCGGCGTCCAAAGAGGATCAACAAATTCATATCCTGTCAGATTTCTATCGGCATATGAATCCAGATGAGCTAACATGGCTTATTCGCATCATTCTTCGCCAAATGAAGGTCGGTGCAACAGAGCGAACTCTGTTCCACGTCTGGCATCCCGATGCCGAGAATCTCTATAGCATTTCGAGTAGCTTACGCCGAGTTTGCTGGGAACTTCATGACCCCAATATCCGACTTGACGCAGAAGATCGTGGGATTGGACTCATGCAATGCTTCCAGCCTCAACTGGCACAGTTCCAGATGCAGTCCTTTGACAAAATGGTCTCGCGAATGCGCTCGACTGAAGATGATCCTGTTTTTTGGATTGAAGAAAAAATGGATGGCGAGCGTATGCAACTTCACATGGCTTCTGACAGCACGATTCCTGGGGGCCGAAGATTCCGTTTCTGGTCACGCAAGGCCAAGGAATACACCTATCTCTATGGAAATGGTGTGTACGACGACAAGGGAGCTTTGACACGGCATCTGGATCAGGCTTTTGCAGAGGGTGTACAGAGTCTCATTCTCGATGGCGAGATGGTGACCTGGGATCCGAAACAAGACGCTCCGGTCCCATTTGGTACCTTGAAGACTGCTGCTTTAGCAGAACAGCGCAATCCGTTTTCTGATGGGCCCCGGCCACTCTTTCGAGTATTTGACATTCTCTACCTGAATGGCGCCGATCTCACAAAGTATACACTTCGCGACCGCCGCAAGGCCCTGGAAAGGGCAATCAAGCCGATTCATCGTCGTTTCGAAATTCTTGAATATCACGAGGCCACCAACGTTGCCGACATTGAAAAATGTTTACGAACTGTCGTCGCCGAAGCATCGGAAGGATTAGTGTTGAAGAATCCGCGGTCGCCTTATCGACTGAATGAGCGGCACGATGACTGGATGAAGGTGAAGCCAGAGTACATGACTGAGTTTGGCGAGTCCCTCGATCTCATCGTAATTGGAGGATACTACGGATCTGGGCATCGGGGAGGTAACCTGGCAAGTTTCCTCTGCGGACTGCGTGTCGATGACCAACACGCCTCGCAAGGAACCGATCCGATGAAGTGCTGGTCATTTTGTAAAGTCGGAGGCGGTTTCACTGCGGCCGACTATCAAGAAATTCGTCATCACACGGATGGCAAATGGCATGAGTGGGATGCTAAGAAACCGCCGGCAGGGTTGATCGAACTTGCAGGAGGAGAGGCTCAACACGAGAGGCCGGACGCATGGATCAGACCATCGGACTCAGTGGTTCTCTGTGTGAAGGCGGCTTCTGTGTCTGTCAGTGACCAGTTTCGCCTGGGGTTGACACTGCGATTTCCCCGGTTCAAGAAGCTGCGCAAAGACAAGAACTGGAAAAGCGCTCTGTCGATTCAAGAGTTCTTGGACCTCAAGTCAAATGCCGAGCAGGAGCATCGTCAAAAGGAATTTTCTGTTGACAACTCCCGAAAACAAAAGCGAGTCAAGAGGACTGCGAATAAGCCCCTTACTATTGCTGGGTATGATGAACATGCAGAGGCGCAATATTCTGGACCCTCAGGACATATCTTCGATCACTTGAATTTCTGTGAGGCCAAATCCAAGACAAGCAAATCAACGCAAGCAGTGCGATCATCCGCTAATTTCTTTCCGTCTAGTTGTCATGACGGAGTCAATCACACCGGAGAAAAAGACCAAGGTCGAGCTTGAACAGTTGATCAAAGCCAACGGAGGCAAGATCTTTCAAACCAACACTGCTGCAGAAGACACAATCTGCGTAGCTGACCGTAGTACGTATCATGACCTCGGCCAGCTGTGAAGTAGGTGCCTGTTTTTTGACCTTAATTGTCCAGGGACCATCAAGGTCGCGTCGATACAAAAGAGCGGACAAGCCAACATTATACGACCTTCGTGGTTGATTGACTGCATCCAGCAGAACGAGAAAGACGCCGGTCTGCCGGATTTGCTGTTGCCATTTGAACCGAGGTTTGCTTTCGTACCTATTCTTCTCCTGGGCAACCTGTAAAAGACCAAAGACAAAGCTAATTTCTCAATCGAGTGGCTTAGACATCTGTTCTTTGGTTTGGAGGGCTATGAAGAGGAGATCAAATCGAATATTGATCGGTTTTCAGACAGTTACGCTCGGGACATTACGGTTGATGAGTTGAAAGAGGTACATCTGACGGACTCGATGGTGGTCGGTCAATTGTGCTAACGTTGGTAATTTCCAGATCATGAATCGCATGCCTGTTTCTGATGACCCAACTCAACGCCCCCCGAGTTACCAAGCCGCCCACAAGATTGAAGCTCACATACAAGGCAAGATTGATACTGGCTATGCGGTCCCTCGTGGATGGTTATTCCGTGACCTGAAATTCTTTTTTCCCGCAAAGCAAGCGAATAAAGTATCTGGTGAAACGGATCCAAACGATTTGCCATATACCGCTGGGGCCGATGATGTTCGTGTTGTCTCGGCTTGCAATACCGCTCTGTTTGGAGGAGCGTCCATAGTCGCTTCACTGAATGCCGGCACTGCCACCCATGTGCTTATCAATACAGCACAGACATCCTCGGCCGACATCAGGGCTCTGCGCCAATCCATCAGTACTCGATCTGGGCCGAAAATCCCCCATCTTGTCAGTCTGGATTGGCTGGAAGAGAGCTGGAAGCATGGAACACTATTGGATGAAGAAAGTCAGTCACTATCGTCATTGATTGGATGAGGCTCAATTTTCTCTCCCCGCTTGGCGGCTACATTACGTTGCATGTTGCTAACAATTCGTGTCCTCGACCTAGGGTTTCCTGTACCACGATAAGCTGAGGGGGTTGCAGGAGCGTGTATGATTTGTTGCTGGAGGAGCAGCTCGAGGTGTCGGACTCTCCAAGATCGTAGATTGTTTATTTACTTGTATCCTATGATTATTTGGCTTGATATCGAACGGCAATAGGTCTCTCTCTCTGCAGAAGAACTCACGATGCTTACCAATGCCGAACAGTTGATCATGGATCAGCAACTTACAAGCTCTCAACGCAACTATCGCGACCGTCATGAATAATACTGTCCTTGTCATCGCCATCGTCATCAATTGTCAAATGAGGCACATGCAACGCTTCTCCAGTAAATCCATGCATCTATGAGCTGCCAGGTAAACAGATACAAAAGAAGAAAAGAAAGGAAAAAGAGAAAAAAAAAAAAAACAGATCACTAGCTAGTGGCTACTAACTACTAACTAGTGCTCCAGCTCTGAGCGTGTCCATCAGTGCAAAGTACAAAGTAAACAGCTCAGTGCGCCCTGGGCAAAATCCAAACAAAAGAGAACCGGCCTATCCAAAGACAATTACAGCGATGCCTCGAGCCTGATTAGGTATTTCCTTCCTATCTGGCACTGGCACAGCGAATAGAGAGATTGTGATTGATCCTTGTACTTGGTAGTTAGGCAGCTACACTGCTACACCTGGGTAGTGGTACATACCTTAGATAATTACTGATATGTAGTTGCTGATGTTCTTGGTTGTTTTGTTTTTCTTTTTTACCATTTCTTCCTGTCCTACAAGTGTTTAAGTGACCAGTCTTCTTCTCTTTATTTCCGCTTCCGTCTCATGTCCGATCCGACACGAGAATGAAAGGCACTTGATTGGGTCAAGATAGCGGTTGAACCAGGGACCATATACATCCAGTACCCTGAGTGGTGAGCACTGAGCGCAGCACCTGCCTGTAGCTGACTAGCCGCGCCAGGGTCCGTCCAAACAAAAAAAGAAAAGAAAAGAAAAACATAAACATGGACGTTTTTGGCCTTGATTCTCCAACCCTGCCAACCCCCTGAAAGCTTGGAAGCTGGCAAGGTCGAAGCTATAAGATTATATCCTGGACGAGTCCCGTCGGACACCCGTCCACAGTTCTCACGGGCGCCGACGGAACACGTGCTTTTATCAGCAGAGAGATGGAGTCCGGGGGGGGGGGGTGCATGATTCGGCCATCGGGGCAGAGGCGCGGAGGTCGGAGCGGGTCAGCGATAAGAGACGGGACACGTGAGAAGAAGGGCACAGTAGTGAACTTAGTACATGACTACATGTACAATCATGTAACTTATGTAGTTAATTGAGGGGCTTAGACAATCAGGGCCAAGACAATCGGATTGATTACGAGGCACGATCATGTCCAGGATTCACCCAGACAAGGAAAGTGGAAAGAAGGCAGAAAGATAGTAAGACTAAGGGATGACTGGAATCGAACAGACCTCGGAAGATAATCCTAGAGAAGACCACCATTAAATGCACTGATGCAGTATTCCTGAGCCGTGAGCCGGAGCCGGAGCCGGACAGGTGTGCCTCACTACGACCCAGAATGACCGGGGTCATATGCAGAGCAATCGAGCGATCTAGAAGCCAAGAAACTCGCGAGTATTGTACCCAAATCAACATCAATGGGATTCTGGGATCATTAGGATTGACGGTGTATTCAATTTCACGTCGTAAATATGTATGACATGGAAACAAGGGAAATGTTCAAGACAGTGTCAAACGGTAATTATAAGTACACCGATACTTGGACCTTGGACTACTAGTAGATAACAGGTCACGTCACCGACCTTGCTCTTAGTAATTGGACGATGCTACTGGATCTGGAGGTAGGCGTGTATGTGTGTGTCTCTGGCTATATCAGGGCATAGTCATAGTGCATACTGCATTGTGCACAGTGCATACTGTATCAGTGCTGTTCGCAAGTTGAAAGACTCCAGGGTGGAGGAGTCGTGATCGAATGCGCTCGTCATGAAGAAATCTTAATCGCAGTGTCATGATTCAACAACGGTCCAATGATCAAGCTTCGCATCAGGGCATCGAACGGTTCTGACAGCCAGTCAGTTGAAGTCAAGAAAGTCCCACGCTCTGTTCGGAGCTCATCGTGGGGCTCCCAGGGAGAAGTAAAAAACAAAGAAGCTACAGCCATGTGGAGGGGTGCCACTGAGCGCACAGCACTCTCGAAAAAAATGTCATCTTAGCGAGGGTTGTACGCACCAACCCTCTGGCGGGAAAACTATGGCCGGCTGAATCGTGGGCAGTGGGCAGTGGGCATGATGGACAAAAGGTGTCTGGGGAAGAAGAACGTGGGCGGGTGATCTCATGGCTGGCCGCGTGGGGAAGGGATGATATCACGATGCAGCGGGGAAATTTCATGGTCGAACTCGGACCCCCGCGGTTGTGCATCATCAACTCTGGTTCCGTGGGACGCAGACTAACCTCGTTGTTGCCACTTTGCCTACGTTGGAACAACCCGGAGTTTCGAGAAAAAAAAAAAAGGAGTCTAGACTGGAGTGCTAGGAGGGTATAGTGTATACTATGGTATTGTTAGGAGAATGGCTCTCCGGAGTGATAAAAGTAGATGGTAGAAAGCAATGGCTTGCAAATGGGGGTATGAGCGAATATGAGACGAAAAGCAAGGAGCAGAAAAGGAGTGGTCATCAGAAGCGTGTCGACCGGGACACTTTGTAGAATGCAACGCCTCGCTGGCGGGACGCCAAAGAGAAAAGCAACAAAACGCCGAAGAAATGGAAGAGGTCGTAAAGGTACAGGGAAGCAAATGGCGCATTCCACGCCGGGCGTGGAATCACTATACGCATCTCCTAGATGCTCTCAAGAAATGGACCACCGCTCCGATCTATGCGGAGATGCCTACCCATCGAGTCGGCACAGTGTTGTTATCCTCGCCATCCTCGTAATCGCCAGACACACGGTAGGAGTTGCTCTTGCGTGGTGGAAGCATAATGCGCGCCCGTGGAGGAATGTCTTCGCGCAATTTACCACTGCGTCGCATGTTCATTTCAAGCACAACCATGCGGAGAAAGTCACAGTTTTCACGAGGTTCGCGTTGTCGCGACATCGAAGGCACCTCGGGATCAAAAACGTGATATTGATCCCGGTTCTTAGGTGCGACCACGTGGAAATTACTGCGCCGATTGCCCCGACCTCGAGAGCGACGATAGGTCTGCATCTGGATCGAAACGGCACAGCTGCTGGCGGGGGGAGAGTGATCGTGGGGCTGCTCGTGGTATACGCACATCTCGGCCGGGGAGATGGGGGTGGGGTTGAGGTAGCGACGCAAGGCCGGGGAAGGCGGCTGTTGCATGGGTGGTGGTCGGCGGTCATCCGTCATCTCGGGCGTGATGGTGAACAAGGACCGGGTCAGGAAATCCTCGGGTTGAACAGAGGGAGTCGCAAATGTGGACACCGACTGAGCCGCGGATTTGATGGCTCGCAATGAGGCTGTCAGGTTGGATTTGAAAGACGACTTCAAGCTTGGAAAGGATCGTGTCGAGGTAGTTCGTTTGGGTTGACTAGCCTCGGGTGTGGTTGGCCCAGAGTCACTGTCGAAAACGAGCGCCTCGCGTTCTTCCAAGGCTGATTCAAGAAGTGGGTGGTCGAGAGCACAGTCTTCGCCTGGGGCGTATCGCACAGTCCGCCTCTCTGGCATGCTTCGTTGGCTACCAGGCGTGGGCGGTTGAGGCGACCCCAGCGGCGAGCCCATATCCGGCTCCAGCGATGGGGTGGAATCACTTGAGGACGACGGCACAGAAAAGGGAGACTCGGGCTCCAAATCGGCACAGAGACCGAACTTTTCGCACTCATCTGGCGGACTCAGCAGAATATCCAAGGGGTAGCCCCCTCCCCACTCAAAATATAGTCCTCTCTGGACTTGATCCCCTCCTGCATGATCCGATTGAATTCCTCCACATAGTGTCGGCGTGGAAGCTTCTTGGGCCGTCGAGTAGACCATGACCGGCGTGGGACAGGAATTGCCGTAGCGTCCAGCATCGAGGCCACCGACCGCGGCAGCGGTCGGTCATTCGATGACGAGGAGGATGAGGACCGACGGGAGGCAGTCACCTTGGATGTCGTCCGGGAGCGCACCTCTCGTTGAACGGGCGTACGGGACCCACGTTTAGGTGGGATCACCATGGGAGTGGTCACCGTGGACGGCTCCGGGAGAGCTTCCAGGCGCTTGAACGTCTCCTCGTCCGGTACATTCAAGCCCAGCAGCAATGCGTGCTCTCTGATATCAAAAGTGCCGGCGGACTTTTTTGTCGGAGCCGAGGAGAAAGTAAATGCTCGTGGGACCATCATCTTCGCAGAATGTCAAGTTTGATCGGGGCGGCGGAAGTCTCAGAAGAAAGTCAGGCCGGAAGAGGCGCTTTGATCGAGGGTTTGGGCGAGATACATCAGTGGGTGAAATGGGTGACTGGATATGATTGCCCGGCGCTGCTGTCGGGGGAAGTCACAGCCAGAGCCGGAAATTCGAATCGACTATGAATGGTGGCGAGAAAGTAGCCGAAGAGGCGTTGCGTCTCCAAAGAGGGACGGCGGGTATAGTTCGAGATGAGGAATGTGAGCTCAACGGGGATGCGGGAGAGGAGAGGAGAGAAGAGAAAGCAACGGTTGTGGCACGAGATCAAAAGAGGTATAAGATTGACAGTCGTCGGGTGTGGAAAGTGGAGGCAGGAAGGGAATAGTAATAGTGCAGGACTGTCAACGCTCAAAGGGAAAGATAAGAGCGTAAGTATATAGTCGCGGTAGTGGTAGTGGTCCTGTGGTAGTAGATAGGCGGATGGTGGAAGTAGCCGTGCTTGGTGTCGGACGATTGTGATCTCAGCGGATGACGGGGTGATAAGAGGCGTGTTCATGGGCGATTGGGACTGGCGAGGGTCACACTTGAGGGAAAAGGTTGGGTATCCGTTTGGGTGATTTTTGGGTTCGTTTTGGGTCATGGCAGACGGCCAGGATTAAAAACCAACTGGCAACCGGAGAGACGGTACGATTACCGGTATTGGGCAGGTATGCCTTGGGAAGTTGGGAGCAGCGATGGAGAAGCTTCCCTGAGGGATCTGCCTCGCATGGTGGCTGACTGGCTGCATTGCGACCATGTCGTCTTGCAGCGGGCCACCTTTGACCAAAGCCGCATCGTCGATTGGCTCGGGGATGCAAAATCCTCGGGTGGACCAAATTCCAGCTTCCGGTATTTCCGCGGTAAGGAAGTGTTTGACTCATGACGACGACTCGTCTGGTAAGTTTGGGGCTTGGGCGTATGAGACGTGTCACGGCGAGTCCAACGCAGGTCGGCGGTACCTATGTACATACTGTAACCTCCATGTTGATGATTGACTCAATCTCCATTCGGAGCGGCCCACCCCAGTCTCACATTATTCATTTCCCTTTTCAGCCATGGCCCCTCCGGTCTTAGGCGACCACGACTGACCCGATCATTGATCGTGCGACCTGCCAAGTGGAGTCCGACGGTGGGTCAAGCTGTCTTGGGTTTAGCGCCTTGCTTAAGGTGGCATTCGTGCCGTTTCCTCGAGTCTCGCGGAGTCGCTTCTACGGCTGACGCCGCCTTGTGCTCCGTCGGGATTACGGGGTGGAATGTTCGACTAGTGGAGCCGTCGAAGCCCTGCAGCAGATCTCGTGAAATTATCGCTGGTTGATCATGGAGACGGGGCACTAACGTCCCGCGACTGCAACATGCCAACGACCAGAGCAGAATGCTCTCTCATATGGGTCGGTCGCAATATTGCTCGGGTTCGAGTGTCGGAATGGAATTCAGGGGAGACGAGATAGCGCAACGGTGAAACGTCTCCTACTTATTACTTTTTCTACCCTAGGCTCATTCACTCTACAAGTCTACAGTGTTGAGGAAACAGGACCATATAGCATACCTGTCAAAATATTGACCCTGGTCTAATACACCATCTTTCGTCTTCGTCGGGGTCGAACAGCACAATGGTAAAAAATAAACATATTCGATAGTTACTGTACGCTACAGTCACGACTCACGGAGTCAGGAGTCACGAGAGCATAGCAAACGTAAAACTTGTTGCTGAGATGAGAAAAACAATGTCACATGTTGTAGATGCCTGAACTCTCTGGCATCAACAAATCCCATTCAGCATTCGGGTTCGGTTTTCCTTCAGGCACCTGGTAAAGACTTTAGCGTCAGAAAATCTACTTCTCATCCGACTCTATTTCCAGGTACCCTTTGCTTAGTATCTCTATCCAACAACGCGAAAATCAAAACGAAAATTCTTCCTTTGGTGGATATCTATTGCCCCTTTCCACTTGGCTAATAATGTGACAAATAGCTCACAACGTTGCTCCCAACGCCGCCCCTTGCCTCGGCCCTTTCTTCCTCTCGATCGGACCCGCTCCCCTTCATCCCATGTGGGCCGTTTACATAAGGTTGAAGCGACAGTGGCCCGCTGAAGCGGAAGTGCTCAGTTAAGGTGGCTGCGACGATTCACTTGTAGGGGGCCCTGCATCTGAACCAGAGTTCAACGCCGCGACCGCGGTCCAGTTTGTACAGAGTAGTACAGACTAACTCTACAGAGCTACAGTACCTGCGTTCAGCCACCTCGAATTCCGTTCGTCTCATGGGTCAAGCACAAAGGTCATGAAACGCGTCGAGTCTCCCGTTATGCATCAATGAAAATGTTCCTTTGATGCCAGATGGAATCTCGCGTAAGCGCGTTCCTTGCAAATCTGTAGTCTCTGCTTGAGGTTTGGTATCATTGAATGCTTAAGAGGCAAGGGCATTTTCTGCGCAATATTTACCATGAGCCTCTTTGATCGCTATGCATCATGTCGATGCCAACTCCATTGCGATAGGCTGTAATGTACTGCTGGGGGTTTCTCTCCGGCCAAGGTTGCTCTGACGAGCATATATCTTGCCTGAAGGTTTCTCCATGACAACCCTCCTCGAGCTCTGTTTTTCAGTGAGTAAGGCAGCGAGTCACTAGGTAGAGTGGGGATCCCTCTCACGCCTTGGAGGGAAACTTGAACAGGTAATGACTCAGTCTTCCATCAATCAGACCCTCTGTCAGTCTCCGTTGACAACAACCCAAGTACCGCTCGCTGTACATGGTTCTGGCGGGCTGCGTCCCTAACTTCCGATAGATAAGAGATAACGGACAATCCAAAGTAGTACGCCACTACGCCTAACTTGCTAAGTACATCGGATTGAAGAGTTTAGGAGATTCGATTGATTGACACAACATATCCTGCGACGCAGACAATGATCATGACTGGCTCTGACAAACTGAGAGAGGAAAGGAGGTCGGGATTCCTCACTTGAACGACCTATGGACTTGACGGTAGAGTTTCCTGAATTGACTTTGTATTCCGACACTTCTAGCGGGCTGAGAGAAGCCGCTGCTCATCGTTGTCATCATCATTGCGGATCATTGGGTGGCACCGGACCGTGGCTGAGAGCTTAGGGCGAAAGTATATGTCTGTAGTTCTTGATAGTTGCTCAGCGGCTCTTTGAATTCCTATATTGAAATAGCAATCTCCGTCGATTCATACCTGCTAACTCATTTGCAACAACAGCATTCATGATGGATGCCTAGAGGCAAGGTAGAGAGATCCGCGTGATGACGTCAGCTTTGTTTACCGTTGGTGCTAGGAGGTCCCTTCAACTCTTCACATATCTCCAGAGTCTTTGCACCTAACAACGATATCGAGAGCAATCGTTCTCAACATGCCCTTCAGAGACGCAATTCAAGGCATCATCAAAAAGGCGGACAAGGCTTGGGAAGAGTTCAGTCATCCCACCTCCCAGCCACCTGGACCATCGAACAACGGGCCTCCCCCACCACCAATCCCAGCTGCCACTAGACCACCGGCGTATCAAGAGCCGGGCTTGCAACCCCAGATCTACTGGCAGCCCAACCTACATTCTCAAGCGCCAGTCTCCGCCAATTTCTATCATGAACAAGGTCAACATGGATGGGGAAATCAGGAGTCGCAGAACTATGTTGACCACCCGCAAAACTCATTCCATTCACCCCAGGGAGATGCGCTGATCGTGCGCGCCTTGATCAACCACGGGCATCCGGATCATGCCCAGAAATTTACCAGCGCCAGACTGTCGAGCCATCAGACCCTCGGTCGGCCACGAGGATGTCTGTCGGCTAGAATCACGGCGCCGGTTGCTCGAGGTATCTGGCCTGCGTTTTGGCTGCTGCCTAAAGACCCCTTCAAGTGGCCCGAGGATGGTGAGGTCGACATCATGGAGGCGTGGAACGGCGATGCTGTGAACCATACCTGTCTGCACTGGGGCCACTTCAACGGCGAGGACTGGGATAAGCATCGCGTTCTCGAGACTCCCATCCCCAACATTAACTCGCCTCAAGGGGTCCGATACGATTTCATTTGGGACGAGGACGAGTCAACGGGCAGGGGCCGCTTAGCCTGGCTGATTGATGGTAGGCCCATCATGAGAGCCGAAAAGCCACCGGGCACGAGGAAAATGAGCGATTTCAGAATTCTCATCAATATTGCTGTTGGAGGAAACGTCTGCCAGGGAGTCATGCCCAGTGACGGATGCTACGAGACTGTAGTTCGTGAATTGGCAATGTGGGACGCACCGCCTTGGGGTTGGACTCAATTTGAGTCGATCTGGAATGACTGCAAAGATGGCAATACCATGTAACTTCCAGCACGGATCTTCCGCATTACCACTCTGGAGCAGCCTCTCAACCTTCCCACGAATTCCGTTCATACCCCCGCTTTTGGAGTACATTCACTTCAACATCATCAGGTTCTACTAGGAGATACGCCGATTCAACCTGTGACTACATGGATTCATTCGCCCAGGAGACCAACTGCCGCACTTGCAACTTGACTGACCTCGAGTCCTTGCTCTACAGGCTTTGTTGTAGTAGCTACCTCGGGTATATCAGGAGTAGAGTATCACTGGGGAGCTTCGACTGAATTCTCTTATACTCGGCGCTGCTGATCCATTGCCTCTCATGAACTGAGATTGTTCACGATGTATGTTATGTGCCGCTTATTCTTAATAAATACTATCAAGTCATCGAGTATCGAGTATCGGGCAACTTGAGAAGTTGAGAACACTGTAATGCACTAGACACCTGACACATTCATACCGTATTACGGTTGGGCACCACGCCCACGTTCCTTAACCCCAAAGGTCGAGTCGCTTAAGTGTTGTGTGTTGCGAACTTATGACCAGTGGACCGCTAGCAGTAAAACTAAACACTGAAACGGTAAAAGTAAACAGTAGGAACCACTGAACCAGAGGTCAGTGAGAAGTCAGGGTCACGGGTGGCTGCAGACGTTCTAATCGGGAAAGGCTGCAGAGCGGCGGGCTCCGTGGCATATCAGTTCCCCATCCGTCAACCGAGTGACAAAAATCTGTAATTGTCGCACACACACTCGTTGACTTACCGACTGACACTCATATCCACTGTACCAATCCTTGCGCAGCCAATCTGTAATTGTTCTACAACCTTAAACCTACATTCAGGGCTGGTACGTACTTTTGCCGATAATCAACTCGGCGGTCAACTGGAGGTATTTCTGATTGAACAATTCCCAAAGCTGCTGTTGTTGTTGTTGTTGTTGTTGGTGTCACCGCATGTTGTTCCTTACTCGGAAGGGCCCGGCGAGTGGGCAGTCAAGACTTGACTCACGTTCCTGCATGAAGTGCTGGCGGTGATCGTTCATTCATGTATCCGCGAACAATGTGATCTCGTCTGGGAGGGACAGCCGTCAAGGTACTGTGGGCTCCACACTCCGCATGTCTGTGGCATGGCATGACTGAGATCTTGTGCCCTACGTGTGGTCCTCAATAGTGTACCTTACTATCCACATAGTCGTACAGTTGAGCAAAGTAGCAATTTTTACGTCTTTAGTACTGACTGTAGTAGTAACTTGTGGGATATGGATGTTATTGTCGAACTCACTGATGAAATCGATCGACACATTTTTGTATGGCTCACAGGCTGCCCCTTTCCCGGTCCCCACACACCCCGAATAAAGGGTTTTTCTGACCGTTTTTTTTTTTTTCTGTTTTGTGGTACAACAGAAGAAAGATACGCGTTCGGTAGCGGTGAACCACGCTGAGTTGTGTCCTTCCTGGTGTGGCTTGGAATTTGACACATTCACTCCGAGTCGTCGCTTAATTCACGAGTCACTGACTCCCATCCTCGCGCCAAAAAGGTCTTTTGTTGTGGGCCAGAGGGGCACACGTAATGGATGGGTCATTCAAATGACTAAAGGAATAAGGTACGACATACTCGAAGAACAATGTTTTGGAAATGAGATGCGCCCAGGGTTGTTGGTCTCGCAGCTGGACTCACTGACTCACCACGAGACTCACGGAATGTAGAGTCCCTCCTATTCAGATCCTACTCTAGATGAACTGTCCGCACAGAACAGTTGTATTTGATAAGCTGTAATTGAGAGACGGGCGTTCCTCACCTATTCACCGGCGAAATGCTTGATGTGTGAGCTCAAATGCTCTCGTAGTGTTCTGACCGTTAGACATGACTTAGAGCGGGCGTAACAGGGGGTTTTCATAGACCGAGTTTTATCATAGGTATATTACCTTAGACTTCATCGTCGCGACCAAACTACTAAGGCAGAGAGCCCGCCTGACCAGTCCACGTCAAGATTTCCATGCTAGTCAAGTCAGTCGTGGTTCAAGCCATGGATCAGATGCTAGACATCCAGCTAAGACTCCTGTTTCTGAGACTGCATCCGACTCGGCTGGAGTACCAATGGTCTCGGAGTCTGAGCTACTTGACAAAGTGACAGTCATATTGTGCGTACAAGATTGGACAGCCACGAAACCTTGTATTCGAACTCTACCCACTCAGATCCTGCACCAATGCGTTCATAGTGATACCTTTTCCACCATATGGAAATTGGAATATCGTGTCGATCAATAAGACCATGAGACCACATGATTTCTTGACTTAAGAGGCTGCAGTGCATGAGTCGCTCCACCTTGTCCAGGCAGGCGCACATGGACTGGTCATGTGATGAGACAGGAGCGATGTTGAGCGTTTAAGGATCTGACATCGCTCTCCTTTCTCGCTAACCAGCCTGCTTTAACGGACTTGATGGGAGACTGTCGGGGACCACCTGCTCTATCAGTAACACCTACTGCCTAGTACTAGGCTCATTGGGCCGTGCTGCCGGCTTGCCCGGTACTGTAAGTCTACTTCCTTGGAAAGAGAGGAAGTTCTAAAGGTATGGGTATGGACTGGACGGGGCCGCCTAAGTTGCCCATGGATGGCTGAGTCAGCTATGGAAGCCGGCCGCAGCGTTATCTGAAGGCCAGTTCCATCACCTGTTCACGAGAAGGCCGCCTATCGATTACTCTGGTCTGGCCAAAATTGTAGCCTGACGAAAGCTCCGAACGAGTGGCTGACTGCAGACTCTTCACATGTCACCATTCGACTGTCTTGAAGATAAAACCTGCCGAACTACCACCGTCTTCTCTTGTGGAGAATAGTATCCCACGACGAGATCTCCTATCGCTCGATCACCCCGCAGGATTTCCACATCAGCGTTGCCTCGTTCTGTGGGGCTTATCTGCGGGGCTGGATCATAGTCATTGTCTCCAGTGACCATAACGGTACCGAGCAGTGTCTGGCCATTGAGGCTGGTAGAAGCTGCATTGAAGTATTGCCTCTGGACATCAGCCGAGAGAGACGACCGATCTCTTTAGTGCCGTGTGGCTCCTGGGCCTGTTGCTCCTCCTCTTAAGGTGCGGTCAATTCTGTCTTCGTGCCTCATCTTCGTGGCTTGATACGCCAGCCTCTACAGTCGCCGGGTTCTCAGAAGCATATGGTATCCGTTTCAGGCTGGCTCCATGGAGTGAGCAATGGATAAAGAAGGTCCAAGTCATCATTAACATTGGAGCCGAGAAACGGAGATCAGTACCAAAGAAAAAGGTGGAGCGACTAGTCGCATCAGAGAAATCTGCAACGAATCCACATCTTGATAACGGCGCCTCGCGTACTCATGGCCACAGAAGCCGGTGCGTCAAAACGGCGCTGCGTAAGCACTGCATGTGTTGCCTGCCGCCGCAGGAAATCCAAGGTCTGTTGGCACTGCTCGCAAATACGGATCTGGCGATCTTCCGAACTGACGCTGCCCCCAGTGTGACGGCAATTTGCCCAGTTGCGCAGCATGCTCATCTGTCTACCACACGCCATGTACGTATAGTCTACTTATCAGATGTCATGGCAAATTTAACGTTGGAGCTTATAAGGTATTTATGATCCAAATTCCGACCACCGACGCAAGGGTGTGTACAAGAGGGATACCGATACGCTAAGGACCCGGCACACGACCCTTCAAACGCTTGTTCAGGCATTGCTGAACTGTGAAGAAGACGACGCATTTGACCTCCTCCGTCAAATTCGTTCATGCGATGATCTGGAAGAAGTCGCCAAATCGGTTATTGCTGGTGAAAAGGGACTTCACCCAGCTGCCTCAGCGGCCCCTACTGCAGAAACTGACCGGCAGTCCTTCGAAGATGATGGTGCAGCCGATCAATTCGAGCATGAGCTTTCAGGAAAAATGAGCCAGCTTGTGCTGGATGGCACGCGCAGGTTCATTGGAGGAACATCCAATCTAATATTCCTTCCCTCAGACTCAGAATTTGACGAGTCGACATCGACGAATGATCACGCTGCAGTCAACGAGTCTTATACCATTCGACGATGGACCCTCGTGACTGACGATGATTCGCTCATCAGTCACCTTCTGACAATGTACTTTACCTGGCACTATCCTTTCTTCACACTTCTTGCCAAAGACATGTTCTATCGCGATTACGTGCGTGGTGTTGCAAGCCCTTATTGCTCATCGTTACTCGTGAATGCAATGCTAGCCCTGGGATGCCATTTTAGCTCATGGAATGGCGCTCTCGCAGACCCGTTGAATACCAATACAGCGGGTGATCATTTCTTCAAGGAAGCCAAGAGACTGATTTTGGAGAACGACGAGCACGAAAGTGCCAAACTTTGCACGGTGCAGGCATTCGCTCTCATGTCAGTTCGCGAGGCTGGGTGTGGACGAGAAGGAAAAGGCTGGGTCTACAGCGGCCTTAGCTTTCGCATGGCCTTGGATTTGGGTCTCAATCTCGATCCCAGTAACATGGGCTCACACAATCTCAGCGAAGAAGAAATTGACGCCCGGCGCATCACTTACTGGGGGTGTCATCTCATTGATAAGTACGAACAAGTGGTTACCATCTCTTTATGCCGAGCGCTAACAGCCCACAGATGTTGGTCCAATTATCTAGGCCGGCAGCCTCAGCTATCTGCGTCAAACACCAATGTACCCAAATTTGAGGTATTTCCAAAGGAAGAGACCGAGCTTTGGTCACCTTATACCGACGCTGGTGTCCTCCAGGATCACACGCAGCCATCCAGAACCAGAGCGGTGGCATTTCACATTTCGAAGTTGTGCGAAATCAGTAGTGACCTGCTTGTGTTCTTCTACCATCCAGCTGAACCGGAGAAGATCCAGCAGAAACAGCTAGAACTGAAAAGGCTCAGTGACATCCATACGCGACTCGAGGCATGGAAGAAGGAGTTACCCAAGGAAATGGAGCCAAAGGAAGGGCAACTGCCTCAGGTCCTTGTCATGCAGTAAGTGGTCACGTACATCTGCTGCTGCAGCTTCATTGAGCCTTGTCTGAGTTTCGATGTCACAGCATGTTCAATCAATTGCTATTCATCCATCTTTACCGGCCCTTCCTAAAGTACAGTCGAACCAATACTCCACTCCCGTCACACGTCTCACCACGCAGGATCTGCACACAAGCCGCGTCCGCCATCTCCAAATTACTGAGAATGTACAAACGAACTTATGGATTGAGGCAAATATGCAACATTGCCGTTTACATCGCACATACTGCATGCACCATACATTTACTGAACCTTCCAGAGAAAAACGCCCAGCGCGATATCATACATGGGCTTCGGAATCTTGAGGAGATGGCCGAAGGGTGGCTTTGTGCTCGACGCACGCTGAGGATCCTGGACCTTTCAGCCCTCAAATGGCAGGTCAATCTACCTTCCGAAGCAACTGCGATCTTATGGCGTAGCCATACCAAATGGGGCTCGTGGGGCTCGTGGGAGCAATCAGCCTCGCCTTCAGCCTCTGAGGGCTCGCAAGCCGTCCATCCGCATCTCAAGTCTACTGTCACAACACCAAGCCAATATTCACCAACCCCGAATACTCGCCCAGACTTTTCGACAACGACGTCAGAGATGACTGCGAGAATCAACTTCAATTTGCTGGCTTCCTCAATAGAATTAATCGGGGATACTCGTCACATGGAGGCACCACTTCAAAATTCCCAACCTATGCCGAGCGCTAGCGCTCAGGGATCGGAATTTGTACCTTCAGAATCAAGGAACTTGCGATCTTCTTTCAATCCCCACCTTGCCTCGGCAGGCTCGTCATCCATGCACCGTTCTTCTTCGAGCTGGTTCGATCCAGCTACGCTATCAGCACCTCAAGCTGTATCGCAGATTCCACCGGCCTATCCGGGTACAACTTCGCCTGCATTCAGAGGCCCACAGCTGCCGGTGGATGAAAGCCAGGAGTGGTGGTCCCACGATTCTCTCGGCCTGGGGACTTGGTCTGGTTTGTGGGGTACAGGAACGGTGCATTCGCCTACCAACCCGCAGTATCAGGATGATCAAACCCAACCATACCCACTACCCAGTGCCACAGCTCAGCAATCGACCGCATCTTACCCACCAGCACATCACGTCCGAATTACAGCGCAAAGACCCGCAACTCAAAAGAACCCCACTGGTCAAAACAACAGCATGGGGTACGAGGAGCCGTGGCAATGAATCAAAGCATCTTGCCGCTGAAGAAATCATGAGCACCTCATGCAAATCATATCCGCTGAAAGGTGTCCCGCGCATGGCCTTGACGCCAGATGCCAGTCTTCACACTACTTAGTTACAGCTATATGTATTCATGATATCCCTCGCCTTGGCAAAGTTTTGGGAGACTCATCCACCGAGACTCGGATGGACAGTTTCTGTACATGGATGGGAAGATTGAATTGCCATCTCGGTGCCACCGAAAGCAAGGTTTCACAAAGAAACCAAGGTCCTGGACATATTGAAGTGCCATTGATTTGTCATAAATGATCATTAAAGTGGGAATGAGAATACCAGTATCCGCGTACAAGACGCCATGAGGATTCACACGGCCTCCGCAGAGGGCAGATGGCGAAGAGGCGCATGGGAAGGTGCAAATTCGATATCACTGTAAAAAGATGTTAGCAGAAGGAAAATGGAAGTGTTTCCCTGTGAGAGTTTTGACGTACCAGGAAATAGTCGGCCACGGGTTTCTTCGCGGGCATTCCCCTTGTGTCCTGCGCTGCTGCCTCGAACACACGATATCTTCTCCCAGGACTTGAGACCGAACTTGGACCAGACAGACCATTGCTACGACCGTACTCTCCATTGCTTCGTGCGATAGTGCCGCCGTTGCTAGTGTCTTCTCCTAGTTCCAAGATAGCAGCCACATTACCGCATCGATAGCAGTAGTTGGGTGCAGACCAGACCGTCACAATCCCGCCGTCGAACATCTCTTTATAGCCCTCCATGACAAGCTGATGGGCTCTTGCAATCAGTGACAACCCGTTCTGGTGGTTGAACTGTTTGACGATGTCTCCGCCGAAGAGGAAGCCGGCGCCTCGAGGGCTCAAGCCCCAACCCTCAATCTCATCGGGATCCGACCACAGCAAATCGCACATGGCACCTTCATGAGGTACCTCTTGCTTGCGATCGATCAATCGGATCTTGTCGACTGAGTCGATCAGCGGAGAAAGTCCACCATGAACGCAAAGTACAGCCCCTGTGCGACTGGTCATCGAGCTGCCGTTACCGTCTCCACTTGCGCCTGTTCCTGGGGCGCCTGTGCGGGTGGGGGCGCTGGTCTGCGATGGCGCAGCAGATATATCGCGAGGGGGTGAGATGTCTTGAGCGTCTGTGTCTACATCCGAGGATGCTCGCTGTCGTGGGCGATACGAACTCATTGTGACCTCCCCACGAGAATTCAACACCTCCGTCTCTAGCTCCCCGTCATCCACGGCTATCGTCGACTGTGTCAGATCATTCGCGTTCGACCCGCTGGGTTCTAGTTCCGAGCTTGCGCCAAGCACGATGGCGCCGAGCGCGAGGTAGTCGAAGACTTCGCAGCAGTATCGCCAGACGTTGGCGCTTCCATATTTGCGAATGCACTCGTCGTAAAATCCGTACACGGTTGTAATTTGTCGCGACTCGTGGTTCCCGCGAATAAGGGTGATACGGTCTGGGTAGCGGACTTTCAGGCACAAGAGGAGGAGGAAGGATTCTAGGGAGTAGAATCCGCGATCGACAAAGTCGCCCATGAACAGGTAATTTGTGTCAGGCACGTCACCACCCACGCGGAACAGTTCCATCAGGTCGTGAAATTGGCCATGGATATCGCCGCAGATGGTGACCGGCGCATCGACGGAGACGACATTGCCCTCTTCGATCAAGAGCTCACGCGCTTTGTAGCAGAGTTCGCGAACCTGAGATTCGGGGATCAGGCGGCAGGCCCGCAGCTGCTCGATCGCCCTGTTGGAGCGCAAAAAGGGTTCAAATTAGAGATATGCTATGCGAGAAGAGGAAGTGCAGCTTGGTCCCTTACCGGTCTAGGTCGCTCATAATGTAGGTGGAAAGAGATGGCGTGAAAGGGTAAAATGAGGTGGCAGAAAGTTACGGATAAGGCAGAGAGGATGAGGGGTGTGGTGACTTTTGAAGGGGGGGGGGAAGGACAACTCCCAGCTGATAGTCCCAACTCAGATCAATCCAGGTTCACAGAAATCGTCCTCTCTACTGGTGACCAGCCTAACGTTTATAGTTCTGCATTATTATTGATTATTGATTTCGAGCTTGGGGGCGCCTGGAAGTCACCGCTCTCCACGAAGGCGCTACTTCGGACTTTGCGCGACGGTCTGCCAATCACGCGCATGGCAGATAAGATTAGATGCCCACCAGTCTTCGCATCCGCAATGCTCGACTTCGCCGTCTCTCAAGCTTTCGGTTCAATCAGCCACCTCCCCGTTAGGTGAATTTCATGGTCCCTCCTTGGCTTCCTAACGATTGTGATTTTGCCTTCTCGCATCCGATTGATTGCTCCTCCACGATTTTGGCAATCGTCTCTCCGCACGCACCGCGAAGAATCGACATTCCTCGACCAGTCATCCAATGGCTTGAGTCGGCAGAAAGCATATAACCACCACCACGGCCTTTTCGGCATCTTCTCACGTCTCGTCATCGATTCTATCGAAACCACAAAAACGATGCCGCCACATCTGCACCCAAAGTCTCGGTCAACGAGTACCCTCTTCGCAGGGACCCTGCTCGCGTCCCTTGTCGTGGTTGGGCTACCTCACTTGTTCCCCTGCCCAGCCCCGCGACGCACTTTTACCGATTCAGATATGGCCATGGCTGCCGATGGACAACAAGTACCGCGCATGCGCCGGCGGAGGAGGAAGGAAACCGAGCTAGACTCTGACTCGGGCCCCTCTGTCTACCCCACGGCGCCGAGCACCGCGGAGGATGAGGTCTCGACCTTCTTCGAAATGGAGGCAGAGGCGAAGCGGATGGCACAAGTCGGACACGAATGTCCAGTACCAAAGCCCAAGGGCGTTCTCGGAGAGCTTCTTGGATTCCGCAATGCGCGTGCAATTGATCCTGCCCATACACAGACTGGCAAGTCGCTTGATGAAGGCCGATAGCGCTGGCGAAACCCCCGAATTTCACGATTCGAGATGAGTCGCTGACCGCCGTCATTTCTTATACCCTTCATTCTGCGATTGTCTTGCTTGAGTTTTTGATTTTGATGATACCATACGATTGATCACAGGTTGGGGGATTTTCCTCTGCTGGGATGAATCGCGTTGCTCCTGCCAGGAGCTAAAGGGCGACCAAATTGCCCATTGTAACTAAGCCAACACTTCCATGTACAAAACACGACATTGTAGGATAGATAGAATGGTGGAATACAACATTTTTGAAGAAGATCTGTCACAAGTCGATCACTATGTATGAGCGCGGAGCTGGACTGACTGAAATGTTCGTTCGCTCCCGTCGGCAAGTGGCCATTAGACTACCCGCCGGTCCCCATCCCGAGAGGCAGACCTTCATCTTCCGGCCGAATACTTTTAAAGGAGTCTTGCCTTCCGTCTGAGGCCACGCTGTACTTGATAGTACTCTATCACACCCTTGTGGTGACGCTGCAATGTCCAATCCATGGATCAAGTTTGTGCGTACAGCACTGACTCATCCTAAACATTCGCCATGGATTATCGCCTTGTTGTTCCTAGGCGATGCGGCTCTTTGCGCACTGATTATCTGGAAGATCGCCTGTAAGACAGACAGACCCCCCTCTGTTATCGTGCTAAATGAGACCGAAATTCGAGGCACTACTAACCCTCCGATCGCAGATACTGAAATTGACTGGACGACATACATGCAGCAAATCTCCATCTATTTAGCTGGCGAACGTGACTACACTGCGATCAAGGGCTCAACGGGGCCTTTGGTCTACCCTGCTGCTCATGTCTATATCTATTCGCTGCTCCATGACCTGACTGATGGTGGCCATGACATCCTCATGGGCCAGATTCTATTTGCAGGCCTGTACCTGGCAACTTTGATTGTTGTTTTTGCCTGTTACAGACGAGTTCAGGTCCCGCCATATCTCTATCCCCTGCTGGTTCTTTCCAAACGGCTTCATAGCATCTATATGCTGCGCATGTTCAATGACGGGATTGCGGCGCTGGCAATGTGGATTGCTATTTATCTGTGTATGAGACAAAAGTGGACTGCTGGTATCGCCATCTGGTCTTTGGGTGTGGGAGTCAAGATGACTTTGGTTCTACTGGTTCCCGGGATCGCTGTCGTCACCCTCTTGAACCTCGGTCGGGGACGCAGCATCGCTCTTGGTGTGATGGCGATTTTGATTCAAGTAAGCAGCCCATTCTCCGGCTACAACGATACGGGTTGCTCACATGACTGCAGGTCTTGATTTCTATTCCCTTCATTCGCGAGAACCCGCTTGGCTATCTATCGAAAGCCTTTGAATTATCACGGCAGTTCATGTTCAAGTGGACCGTGAATTGGCGGTTCGTCGGTGAAGAGACCTTCTTGTCAAAAGAATTTTCCTTGGGATTGCTAGTGTTGCATGTTTCCCTATTGGCTCTAGCTTCAGCAGTATGGGTAAAGCCATCCGGGACCAATGTGGTCCGCTTCCTTCAAGACAGCATACAGGGCCGTCATCCGCCCATGTCACTTTCGGGATCATTCATCATGACCGTCCTCCTGAGCTCGCTGACAATCGGCATGCTTTGCGCTCGATCGCTGCATTACCAATTCTTCTCATACCTGGCATGGGCAACGCCATTTTTGTTGTGGCGCGCCGGTTTCCACCCCGTTCTGATCTATGGGCTATGGGCCATGCAAGAGTGGGCTTGGAACGTGTATCCCAGCACCGATCTCAGCTCGCTGGGGGTGGTCGTGTTGCTCGCTGTGCAGGTCTTTGGCGTGATTGCCAATGGTATCCGCGACACGGAGAGCAAGCGCGGCGCAGCTGCGCTTCGTGCGAAGGGGCGCACCCAGTGAGCCTTGCAGTCGAGAGTTGATCGAGTATGTGGAAGTTCACATAGACAGCAGCTTCTTGTTCACTTTTTTGCTTTACGCGTCTGATTCATCGGAAGATGGCATTTTTCCAACTCTTGACTCTTCTTCATCAGAGTCCGAATCAACAACAACGGCAGGTTGCTTGGCGAATTCTTTCGGCCTACAATCCAAGTAGAAGTGTTCATTAGCATGGGCTGAGATCATCGTGCGAAAATAGAAGACGGTGTCAAAGGAAAGAAACAAAAAGATTACCAGAAGGGAGCCTTTCTCCACGCCTTCTCGTCGCGAACAATGTTGATGATTTCTCCCTTGATCTTGTTGTCGCGCTCCTCTTGCGGTTCGGTGTCAATCACGACGTAGGATCCACGTTTGATCCAGAAGGTTGAGCGGAATTTGGCGGGCAACTCCACGAGCATCTGAGTCTTGTCGGCTTGCTCGATCAAGTAGATGTTGTTGCCAGTCGCTTTGACTGCTCGAACGATCTGCTGCGTACTCGACAGCTCGTCGGGGGGAAACATGGTTCCTTCAGCAGTCGCAAGGACTTTTCTGCGAGGGGGCGCCATTGCTGTCGAAAGACGATCGTAGGTCTCGAGCGAATAGGGTCAAATTGCGACACTGCTCTGGCAAGAGAGATCTCGGGTTCGGAGGAGTGCACGTGGAACTGTGAAAAGATTTGTTGCCCGTCTCCGAGCGGGTTGACCAGTGCCGAGCCGGCGGGGGAGTTGAGAGCTGGTGTACATTTAAACCCCACTTAATTGAGAGAGAAGCTCTTGTAGTTATCGGCCGAGCTTCTGATCTGTTGGGTAGTCAGTACTGAGGTCCAGCATTTACTATTTAGTCATTGTATTCGGACATTCTAACTGTTGAGGTGTGATCTGAGATGATGTGATCACATAGAGGTCGACTCGATACAAACCCTCTGAAAGTCATGCTCTACTTAACCTCGATTCGCTCTAAGCTCTCATCTTCGACGTACTCCATTTTGCTAGCTGATATCGCACCACGGTGGTATATCTTCCGCGCTTTGGTGTCTGAATCTGTCCCTTCGACTGGCAGTCTTGAAGGTCGACGACACTCTACAGATGTACGGTGGCCAATCTGTCAATGAGTCATTGTTGGTTTTCGATTCCGCCGAATCATCAACCGCACTACTACTGTCATGCAAGACAGTAGCTGGCTGGAAGCCACTTTCCGAATTACGCTATGCAGAAGCCATTCTGAACACCCGGGACTTGAGCCTTGACCCCCATCTTGTGGGGTGAGCTGGCTTTACAGCCCACTGCATATCAATCAGCTGTGACGATGGAACACCTTTCAGATCTTCTGGACCTTCAAAGACAAGGACAGTCTCACGCAAATCGCTGTGGAAAAGGTCGGCCTCGCGTGTCAGTGGCTGCTGGAGTCTGCCCAGCTTGAACCAGACTATGGAATGCCGGCGTGGTCCTCGAGTCAAGCGCTCGGTTTCAATCGTTTCAATCGTTGAAATGGACGGCGAGTCTGACTTGGATCGTGACCAAACATTGCCTACGAGATTGTCAATCCGATACGAAGCCTTCTTTCGTCACGAACGTGATCATCATTCATCAGGATACACCTTGGAATACAGGTCAGGTTCGCACTTCTCGCCACGGCGGATACTTGTGACAAGGAAAACTGGGTACTTACTACTTACTACTTAGACTCGGAAATTAAATACCGAGACATGTACAATGTACCTTCGAGACGTGCATATAGGTGCGGTACACTCCATCGTGATGTACTTCGTCAAGGAAACAGTGGACACTAGACACTGGACTCGCAATGCTGGTATATCAGCGAGACACCGGGCATTGCAAGCGATGACCCCACAACTCAGGCATGTCTATACTTTATACTCTATACTATTGGTGGTATAATGTGGTACTTATGAATGACTCGGTCATCTTTCCGACCTCGACGAGAAAATTGGCCTTCAGGTCTCTGCGTTCGATCCACTGACGGCCCCCGTGGACCTGTCGAGGCTATTTGACGCGTTTCTGATTATCAATCGTTGCACCTCCTCCTTTCTTCCCAAAGTACTTCCTGTGCCGCCGCCATCAAAAACGGGCTTTGGACAGTTCCTCACGCTGCACCAACAGGCAGAATCCTCAACAATGGCGCTACCAAATCTAGGAGCATTTATTGAAGTCGAGCGCTCCAGTCGTGTCTCGAGTCCGCCAGCCGCAGCTCGAAGGGACAAGACTCACACCTCGAGATCAGAGACCGTCTATGAACTGCAAGACATGCAGTCGCAGTCAGCCTCTGCAAACTCGCGGCTGTCAAAACCTAGCGCAGCTGTGACATTGAGCCCGCGGCCAACGCCTCGTCTACTGGAAGACCACCAAGGCTCCCTGCCCACAGCTGAAGCTCCAGACTGCGCTCCAGATCGTATAATTGTACCATGGAAGACCAAGTGGCGGGTGTTGAGTTGCAGTATGATCAATTTCGGGAACGGTTTGAATGACAGTGCTCCCGGTGCACTGATCCCGTATATTGAGAGTCACTACGGTATTGGATATGCCGTGGTCTCGCTCATTTTCGTCACCAACGCACTTGGTTTCATCTCTGCGGCACCAGCCACCCATGCCATTGAGCGTCAGTTGGGCCGGTCCAAGAGTTTTGCCCTCGCCATGTCGCTTCCGGCTATCAGCTACGTGATCATCATCTGCCAGCCACCGTTCCCTGTCGTCGTTTTGAGTTTCCTCATGCTTGGTTTTGGTGTGGCGCTCAACCTGGCTCTCACCAACGTCTACTGTGCCAACTTACCTAACTCGACCACCGCGTTGAGTTGTCTTCACGGCGGCTACGGTCTTGGTGGTACAGTGGCCCCCTTGTTCGCCACGGCAATGGTCTCTCGTGGAATTCGGTGGTCGCTCTTCTACATCGTTCCCTTGGCATTCTGCCTGCTCAATCTCATCTACGCAATCTGGGCCTTTGCAGGGTTCGAGGAGGACACATCGGCCGAGGTGATTCGGCCAACAAGTTCGCGCCCGTCGACGGCCAGCCGCTCTCTGTCCCGGATGCAGCAATTGAAAAGGGCCATTCACAATCGTACGACCCTGCTCGGTGCCCTCTTCATCTTCGCTTATCAGGGAGCTGAGGTGTCCACCTCTGGCTGGGTGGTATCCTTCCTCATCAGCTACCGACTCGGTGACCCTTCCCACGTGGGCTATGTCAGTGCCGGATTCTGGGCCGGGATCACCGTCGGACGTTTCTTGCTGGTTCATCCGGCAGCCCGAGTGGGCCACAAGACCGCAGTCATGATCATGATAGCCGGTGCTGTAGCCTTCCAGTTGATGACCTGGTTGATACCGAATATTGTCGGAGATGCAGTCGCGGTTGCGATCCTGGGACTGCTATTGGGACCCGTGTTCCCGAGTGCTACGGCGGTGTTTGTGCAACTTCTACCACGTAGGATGCATATGACGAGCCTGAGCTTCATCAGCGCACTGGGAAGTAGTGGTGGTGCGGTCTCGCCCTTTATCACTGGCCTTCTGGCCCAGCATGTGGGGACCATGGTGCTGCATCCGATCTGTATCGGGCTCTATGGCGTGATGGCGACGAGCTGGCTTCTGTTGCCCAAGATTGTGAAGAGATCCGACTAATCAGTATTGTATGATGATTGGGTACCTATGCTTAGGGCGGGTTGGGCCAACGATGCAAGACATGGGTAGGAGTAGGGTAGGTGAGATATCAAAGATCAGGTAACTTGCCCTTGAGCCAGGATGAAAGGTCCCTCTGCCAGGTAAGGTAGAGACAGTCTCGAAGCCAGTTTCACAATCAGGGTAGCGTCAAGAGACTGTCGGGTCTCCACAGCGGGTACACCTTCTGGCACGGGGAAATCGTTCAGTTCCTTTTTCCACATAATTGAAATACATCGAGCGACCTCAGTTGGGCAAGAACGGCTGGAGAAAACGAGGAGCGACGCGGTCGTAGCGTAGGTGAGTTAGTACCTACTACCTAGCTTATACCTAGGTACTACCTAGTAGGTACTACTAGGTAATTAATGGTACCAACTCTGAGCCCTCCAAGACTGAACAGGTTAACCCACTGCAGTACTGCAGCCAGTGTATGTTGCGAATACTGGATGAAGACTCATACGATGAGTCCGAGAAGCGAACAGGGAAACAGCGGAAGAATGTAGCCACCAGCATACATTAAATGGGAGAGGAGGCAGTGTAGAAACCGAGTCCCAAAGATTGAAATCGGGATGTTGAGTATGGAGAAGTCTACTAGTAGCTACTAGTATTTCCATGATCGTGTGTCTCAACACGTGGATCCTCAGAGTTAGTAGTAAGTTACCTGTTATAGTAAAGTAGGTTACCTTAGGTGCTAAGTACTACTTAGTAAGTAGTAAGTACCAAGTACAGCTGGAACACGCGATCGTGTGCAACTGCCAATACTGAATACCGTCCCCAATCGCTCGGTCTGGATCGTGTCCGGCACGTTGCCACAACCCCATTGTCGAAATGTTCGGATCGCGATGGGGCCATGGCATCATTCCCGGGAATGCTCGCCAAAGTACCGGAATGGGACACCACAACACCCCGTCCGTATTGGATGCTGTTTTGATGTTTGATGCTCGACAAGAGACCGACTGCGATGGGTGATGCCGATGTCCTCTCAGATGAAGTCCAGTGTCGATACTATTAATCTGGAAGTACTGGAGATTGAATCCTGATCCCACACTTCCTCCGAAAATATACATACGATGGTACATGAGTCCAGGACCGTCTTCTGGTAGCGCAATCGAGGCTACTAAGGTACCTCATACCTATAGTAGTCTTTGAGGAGTATCTTCCAATGTCTTCTCACATGCCAAAGTGGACCTCTTTACTAAAGGTCACCTTAGTACTGAGTTGCGGTTTACTGAATTTAGAAGCTAAATTACCTATACCGTGACAGGAGTACGTGTCTACGAAGCTTCCATATTTTCCTTTCATTCCCGAGGTCGTATCAAAGTACAGTACATAAACTACACACTACCTACCTTTGTTCACACGAGCGCCGCGAGCTCAGTCAGGCGATGATCTTGGGCATCTTCTTCGGAATTTTCGTCGTGGCATTAACCCTTTCGGGTTCTCCAGTGAACCTGACTCTCTCTCCCCTATCTGCTCCTGTGTCGGGACCACAAATACAGTCCCATACTACTAGACTACTAGACATCCGAATTGACTGTTGCGTACCCCTCTTCCCCTCTTCAGGTCACAACAAAAGTATTGCGGTATCCCCGCGACGCCCGTCTCACCTCTCGCTTTTGCAGTCACACACACACACATTCTTTCTCCCTCTCTTGTCCCCTCTGCGCGACCACACCCACTGCTACGACTAAACTGGACGGGACCGCGGGCCCACGAATCCACCGGCATTCCAACCCGTCCGAAATCTTAACTTGACCAGTTCTACTCCATCACCCCCCTCCTCCACTTCCCATCCCCATATCCTGGTCTTTGTGGCCGCCCCTCCCCACTACGCGACCTCATCATAGACTTCAATCCCGCACAGCCCACACCCTGCCCAAATTTTCCTCTCCTCTCACTCGATCTTGACACCATCCCCATTTGATCGTTGTTACTGGATCGGCCACCCCCCCTCCATTCGCCCACCATGGACGGCGACGAGTTGATCGCTTCGGTCCATCATAAGATCGAGCGGGAGAAAGCTCTCATCGCTGCCGCAAATACTATGCGACAATCGACCGACAATGCTCTCGTGCTACAACAGGTCGATGCCAACATCCGGGATGGCCGCAGGAACATTGCCTATCTGGAAGAGAAGATGCGCGAGCTCCAGGTGCGCCAAATGGAACGGGAAGGTGGAGGTTCCCCTCATGATTCGCGTCGTCAACAAGCCGGAGGACCCCCACCTCCTCCGAAAGATCATACCGGATATCGCGGTGGTGAAGGCGATGCGGCACAGTATCCCCAAGAGGGCGCGGGGTCGATGCCCTCAGGCGCCCCATTTCACGATCCCCGACCATACGCCCCGATCCCGAAGCCGCGCCCGAATTACACGAAACTTGGTATGCTCGAGGCCTTTGACATGTCTGCGTGGGAGGGTCTGTTGCTGGGATCCTGTCGACAGCTCTCCCGGGATGCAACCCATCTGAACACGCTAACCAGACGTCGCTCCCAGATCTGATCAAATATGATACTCCTTACCTCGGGCCGAAGATTCAGCTCATGCTGTCCCAGCTCGAGTTCAAGCTTACCGTGGAGAAGCAGTACAAGGCCGGTATCGAGAAGATGGTCCGTTTGTATCAGGACGAAGGGGATCGACGAAGCCGGTCGGATGCCGAGAGTCGGCGAGTGGAGAGCAACCAGAAGATCCAATTGCTGAAGCAAGCACTCAAGCGCTACGAGGATCTTCATGTCGACATTGATTCAGCTGACACCCCTGATGGTGGGTTTGCGATCCCCATGCGAGCGTCTGCGGGGCGTGATGAAGTGACTGACCTGGTTGTTTGCAGACGAGTCGCTCAGCAGTCCCAATATGCGGAAGCCCTTGACAGGTCTCTTGACCATGAGAATTCACGCGGTCAAGGACGTTGATCATGCCACCAGCTCACGCTTCTCGCGCGGCCCTGAGACTTTTGTCATTGTCAAGGTGGAGGATACCATCAAGGCCCGGACCAAGGCCACCCGAAATGACAAATGGATCGACGAATCCTTCTCCATCGATATCGACAAGGCCAATGAGGTCGAGCTGACCGTCTATGACAAGTCTGGGGATCGCCCCACCCCAATTGGCATGCTCTGGGTGCGTGTCACCGATATTGCCGAGGAGATGCGTCGCAAAAAGATCGAGACCGAGTTGAATGCTTCTGGATGGGTCTCAGCAGACAAGATGGGCGGTTCGGGCACGCCTCAACCCAACCAACCTCTGGGCTCACCCGGCTCTTCGCACGGCGGACCTAGCGGTGGTAGCTTTGGTGCTTCGGCCGCGCCAGGAGGGGCTCCCCATGGTCAAAATCCGAATGCGCCTCCAACCGTGATGATCGATTCCTGGTTTGCTCTCGAGCCATTCGGCCGCATTCATCTTCAAATGAGCTTTGGTAAGAAAGGATTGGCCCCGAGGCCGATTTGGGTGGCGATGCTTCCAGCAGATAACACTAACTTTCCATGCAGCCAAGCAACTCAAAGACCGTCGCCCCTTCGATATCGGCCTCAATCGACAAGGTGCCGTGCGTCAGAAAAAGGAAGAAGTCCACGAGAAGCAAGGTCACAAATTCGTCACTCAACAGTTCTACAACATCATGCGCTGTGCGTTGTGTGGGGACTTCCTCAAGTACGCCGCCGGCATGCAATGCGCGGACTGCAAGTACACCTGCCACAAAAAGTGTTACGGGAAAGTGGTCACGAAATGTATCAGCAAAGCGAACTACGAGACCGATCCCGACGAGGAGAGAATCAATCACCGGATCCCCCATCGATTCGAAGGATTCTCAAACCTCTCGGCGAACTGGTGTTGTCACTGTGGTTATCTTTTGCCCTTCGGACGCAAGAATGCCAAACGTTGCAGCGGTAAGATCGCAAGAAACTATTCTCACCCGGGCCCTCGTGGATACTTTGCTCATTGCTATCGACCCTCTGTCTAGAATGTGATCTCACTTGCCACGCGCACTGCACACATCTTGTGCCAGATTTCTGCGGCATGTCGATAGAAGTTGCCAATCAGATTCTCGAAGCGCAACTCCATGCCAAGCAACATAATAAATCCACATCTGTTAGTTCTGGTCTCAGCGGTCGTTCCCTCCGCCCAGGTGGCCCACCGCAGCCCCCTCAAGACAGTCCCCAGAAATCATCCGACCGCCCCTACGGCGCACTCAACAGACTGCCATCAGCGGAAGCGGTAAGCGCTGCGACTAACTCCTACTTGACCTCACAGTCACCTGCAGCGATTGCCCAGGCTGCTCGTCAGCCAATGCCTCCGCAGTCGCCTTCTGCGACTTCTGATGCCAAGGCTGCCGCGGATGCTGCCGCCAGGATGCGTACTCAACCGCAGCCCCCAGGTACGTCCGACATTCCCTAAGTTCAAGAAAAAGAAGATATTTGGCTCATACATGATACACCAGTTGAAGCGAGTCGCCCCCTGAGCAGGCTCAGCAGCCTCCTCCACCTGCGCACGCTCGTTACGATCCGTACCATTATGCTCAGTTCCAGCAACAGCCTCCTGCTCCGCCGATGCAGAAGCCTACTGGGCCGCCACCTCAACAGGCCGTGCAGCCAATGACTCCTAGCATTCCGGCACCGCCAAAGGAGCCGGAGCCTCCTGCACCACAATCCAAGACTCGTATTGGATTGGACCACTTCAATTTCCTGGCTGTCCTCGGAAAAGGTAATTTCGGAAAGGTCATGCTTGCTGAGACGAAAAGTTCCCGAAAGCTGTATGCGATTAAGGTCTTGAAGAAGGAATTCATCATCGAGAACGACGAAGTAGAGAGCACGAAGTCTGAGAAACGGGTTTTCCTCATTGCCAACAAAGAGCAACATCCCTTCTTGTTGAATCTGCACGCTTGCTTCCAGACGGAGACTCGAGTGTACTTTGTCATGGAGTACATCAGTGGTGGTGATCTCATGCTGCACATTCAGCGTGGGCAATTCGGGCTTAAGAGGGCACAGTAAGAACCTCCCTCCCCCCAAAGCGTCCGGTTGCGATAGGACCTTGATTATGTGAAGATGCTGATATTGAGTTTCCAGATTCTATGCTGCTGAAGTTTGCCTGGCTCTCAAGTACTTCCACGAGCACGGTGTCATCTACCGTGATTTGAAGTTGGATAACATTCTCCTCACACTTGACGGCCACATCAAGATCGGTGATTACGGTCTCTGCAAAGAGAACATGTGGTACGGATGCACCACCGGCACCTTCTGTGGTACTCCTGAATTTATGGCACCCGAGGTCAGTCTCCTCTCATTCGTCTGGCTCCTCCTTCTTCCTGCTTCAGTTATTTACATGAATTTTTATAGATCCTTCTTGACAAGAAGTACGGCCGTGCTGTCGATTGGTGGGCATTCGGTGTCCTGATCTACCAGATGCTGCTCCAGCAATCCCCCTTCCGTGGTGAAGATGAGGATGAAATTTACGATGCCATTCTCGCAGATGAACCCCTTTACCCCATCCACATGCCCCGTGATTCTGTCTCGATCTTGCAAAAGTTGTTGACCCGTGAGCCCGAGTTGCGTCTTGGTTCAGGCCCAACCGACGCCCAAGAGGTGATGTCTCATGCATTCTTCCGCAACATCAACTGGGACGACATCTATCATAAGCGCGTTCCTCCTCCTTTCATTCCCACCATCAGCAGTCCCACGGACACCAGCAACTTCGACCAGGAATTCACCAGTGTGACTCCTGTTTTGACGCCTGTGCAATCAGTGCTTTCTCAGGCCATGCAAGAAGAGTTCCGCGGCTTCTCATACACTGCCGAATTTGCCTGATTACTCCTGGATATTGGGGGCTCGGTTGGAGATGCTGCTTGGAACTCTATCTAATTTCTCATCTCATTTTTCCCTGCACTACATACCCGTTACATTACACTTATAATTGAGTCCTCAGGTGGTCTAGACTCAGACTTTACTTGCGTGACTTCTTCGTGTGAGCAAAAGAACAGGCGATCGCTCTCTTTCTTCGATCGCTATCCTGTTTGGTTCACTACGCACCGAACCCCCACCCTCGCAAGCCCAGAGCTGGTGAAGCAGATTGCATGAGTCTCTGGCACTGATATCAATGCCTTCGAATTACGGTCAGAAGCTCGTTCCCTTTGTGGGTGTGTTTGCAGTAACTTCACCGTGCTCTGGACAAGTTCAGGGCTCTTGGGTTTATAGAAATATCTGAATTCATCTGTCAGCCGTGGAGTGTGGAAGTGTGATGCAGTGACTACGGTCAAGAGAAATCCAACACGGTTATAATTCTTGAAAATGTGAGACGATCCTTATGAGGCTTCCGCCGGCGGATGTGAAAGAGTTTTTTTATAGTTTTGTGTGTTCATTAGTGGTTTCCTTTTCCCATGGCTTTGGTGCAAAGACTCTTCTTAGGCGCGCTGCTGTCATTCTGTAGCATTTGCACCGCCCCTGTGTGGGATAAAGACTTGATCGTTCCAGCCTCGAATAACAAAGATGCATATAACAATCAAACATGCTTACTTTCCCCATTACAATGGATCGTGCTCGGAAAACAGCTAATTCCAGTACTTTTCCACCTACATTTGTTGCTATCTTCAGCCTGACGTATCCTGCGGGTCAGTTTAGAGGAATGACTATTTGTCCAAGTGATTCAACGTTGAAGTGGACATTAAGTCAAGGAGGAATACATTTTTCCGTGTCTTTCTATTTCATTGCCCGCTTAATTGAAACTTGGACCATGACCTGCACTTACTTTCATATGGATGAAACTTACCAAAGAATTCACGGGCGGCTGAACAAAGACTTGGGTCGGTCATCATACCTATACTTTGTCTTGGGTGTGAAGAAGTCTTTGTACTTTTGTTTATCAAGTCCTTTGTGCTCCTTCTATACCAGCTTTGTCCAAATTCATTCAGTCTGAAACTAGACCTCGCTTTCTCTCTTTGTAAATGATTTCACTTGCAAATCGTGTTGAATGACTGTAAATGTTTCCCAGAATTCCCGATTTCTGAATCTCCTCCCGTCCTCTTCCTCTAGACACATAAAGTCTACTCCCGCCTATCTTTCCTACAAAGCTTCATATCTATGCTTGACTGGACAGACTTCATCCGCAAATCGATATTTATATTTTCATTCAGACCAGATACCATATCGGCGTCCCGTACAAGAAACTGCTACCTTTCCGGAGATACCTACACTATGGCGAACAAACGCAAAGCCTCCACGGCCCAGCAGGGCCCGGCGCATAGCCCATTTATCTGTAATAGTTGGACGATAACAGAAGAATCGCTTCCTCCTCCTCCAGCCGATCCATTCGAAGACTACTCGCCACGAGACATGACTGGGTGTCCACCTTGGTTTGGTCACGCAGAGGAGAGAGAGGATGGAGAGAATGAAGGGCGCCTAGCAAAACGAGTCAGAATTGCAGATGATGGTTGCCGTTATGAGGGGCCTGTCATAAGTTCAGACAATAATGCTCCTGTCTCAGCTGCTTCGACAGACCATTCCATTGCTCAGAATGACATGGCCGAGTCGGAGGTGCGAATCAGTCAGAAGAACCAAATTTCTGCTGCGCTTGCTTCACAAAAATCGTCACGGAACTCTCGTCACAGAACAGGGGATCCAAAGAAGCGGAAGAGAGCAAAGAGAGCAAAGAGCTTCGATGAAGGTGATCGTAATTATGTCGATGACGATGACAGCGAAGACAGCGACGAGGATGACATGCCCGGTGCCATACACAGATCCGAGCGCGACGACGTAGTGTTTATCTTGAGTCGGCAGAAAGCGAAACGCATGGCCAAAGCAGTCAAGATTCCCAAGAACGCTCAGATGGGAGATGAAGAGAAAGCGCTGTATCTTGATCTAGCCACTCGTGGCTGCTTTCCACTCTTCCCACCGATTTGGAAGAGGGACTTCACCACGCTGCCCGATTCACTTTTTCCGAGTACAGAAAGCGAGCTCGACAACAATGACTTTGCATTCACTGTCCATGCAAGGCCAAGATTTCACGCCATTCGTGCCTTTCACGCCCTTCTCCGAGCTCCAGGCCACGTACGAGATTGTCGGATCCTCACCGTGCGTCCTCAGGATGTCGCTCGAAAAGCAATCAAAAAGTACCTTCGCTGGGCCATTGCTGATGCCGGCCTGACAGAAACCCGCGAGACAAAGTCCGCCTACGCCGTGACGACTCAGCGGCCCGGAGAAAAGACGCTATCTGTTGTTCAGCGAGCTACTGAGAAAATGGAATATCTGGGTCGAGAGCATCAGAGAATGTTTGCAAATGTCGAAAATCCATACTGGCCGACTTTGATAGGATTCTGCATTTGCGGCCCCATTGTCGTGATACTTTCGGTGGACACTGATCCTAGTTCTCCGATCTGGGAACCCGAGCGAGACTCTCATGTGAAGTACATGGGCCAGTTTGACATGTCCAAAGATAGTCAGGACGTGTGGAATGCTCTTGCTGTGGCAATTGCCGTCATTCATATTCGGCGCACAATGATACGACTCGCGACTCGCTACCCTGACGTAGTGGGCGTTGCTCACCCACCGACAGGAAAGGAGGAAATCATCGACGAGGACTTGTGATTTTAGGGGTCCTCGTAAAGAGACATCACTTTGTAGATACCGTATGAGCGGGGTGCAGGGTTAGGTAGTTTAACTTCGATTGGGTTCTTGAGACAGGGCTGGAATTGATATATCCCCCTCAACGGCGGGTCAACTTGCAATGAGCTTGTGACACCAACACGGCATCATGGTACGAAACATATCAATACTTTCACGGTATAGGCGGCATTTCGCGCATCGAAAAATTTCAAATTCAGTCCATGAAGAGTCCACCTCGGGCCCTATATGACGGAAGATGACAAGATTTCCCCAAAATGTTGGCCGTCCATTGAACTAAAATGGATAGTTACTTCTGGCATAAGTACTATGTAGCTCCGACTAAGATGTCACATGACCTGACCCGCATCAGTGTTGACGCATTTGCTGGCAACCAATTCAGGAGGTATTGATCACGCACATCGACCACCCAGTATTACGCCATGGACGCCGCGGAGGATCGTGATGTGAAGCTCCAGCGAGCGTCAAATCATCTTGTGGCCGAGTTCTCCAGTCGGCTGCCAAAGTTGCTCTGGAAGACTGTGCCGGAAGCTACCTCTCACCGAACCCCACGCAAATGGGCTGAAGCATCCAAAACAGAGAAGCTGGTGGCACTGGTGAGCACCGTAGCTGTCAAACATAGACGAGAATTGTTCATATCACCAGAGCTGACATTACTTGATAGCTTGAGCCTTTTCAAGAGTGGCCTCAGCTTCTGGACCCATATTTGCAGAAGTTGCTCCCTTCATTAGTGGATGCATTCTTGGCTTATCTGGTGAGGCACCGCGGAGAATATGGCTCTCAACCCACACAGGGCCCTCGGAAAGTTGCTTTCTACCCGCTACCACGGGCAATCTGCCGACTTCTCTATACTTTTTGCAAAGTTCGTGGAGTGAAAGTTATAAGCCGATTCTTCAACAATGAACCGAAATACTTGGACTCGATGTTGCGCGCCTTTGTTGAGTGGGACAACCCAAATGATGCGAATGAGACCACAGAAACCAGTTTGACGGAGTCACGAAGTCTGCAATGGCAGGAACGCTATGTGATGCTTGTCTGGCTTTCACATCTTCTACTAGCGCCATTTGACCTGGCCTCGTTATCGTCTGACGACATTCCTGTGCCTTTTGACAATTTGAAGGAGCTGGATAAACTCCCAGACCACACCCCGATGGTGGCGAGATCTTTGTTATCGCTCGCTGTTCATTACATCAATGTGTCCGGCAAGGAACGCGAGGCTGCGACTGCCCTTCTAGCGCGGCTTGTGTTACGTGGGGATATGCAGGCTCTGGGATTCCTAACAAAGTCGATGAGGTGGGCTTTTACGACAATCAACCCGTCTGATGAGAAAGAAATACCGTCTGTCTACTCCTGCATTGGTATTCTGTCCTTCATCGCCCGTCTCGTCGGCTCAGGTCAACTCGAAGACCTGGCTCCCTTATTGCAGACTATCTTCGATGAAACACTGAGGATCGTGCAAGGGATCACGCTTGTCTCAACGGTTGCTCAGACCTCAGCATCAGCTCGGAAAATTGTCGTAAAGATTTTGCGCAATGTTACAGTCATGGCCCTATCCCTAAGTGAGAGAGGAAACAGCAGCATGGCCGATGACAGGTTGTCTAGCATTCTGGAGGAGGCTATTGACCACTTCTTGAATGCCTTGGCAGACAAAGACACACCTGTGCGTTTTGCTGCGAGTAAAGCTCTCAGTGTCATCACCTTGAGACTCGAGCCAGAAATGGGTACAGAGATCATCGAAGCCGTCATTGGCTCCTTAGGAGAGAACATTCTCTACGAGAAGGAGGACGGCACTTTGATTACCGCGTTTGAGGCACGTCGTGCAGGATTGCATTCTCTCAAGCGTAATCTGAGTGGAGTTGATGCTCAACGTTGGCAAGGGCTTATGCTTACCCTATCTCATCTTCTATTTCGCCGCGCACCCCCAACCAAACAATTGCCTGAGATTCTTCAATCGCTTGTTGCTGGCCTTGGATTCGAGCAAAGATCATCCACCGGTGGTTCTGTTGGAACAGGCGTCCGTGATGCTGCGTGCTTCGGAGTCTGGGCCTTGTCACGGAAATATCTCACCTCGGAGCTGCAGGCCCTCCAAAGCCAGACTATTCCGGCATTTTCAGGCTCGACAGAAGTTGATGTCTTGCAGAAGCTTGCTGTTGAGCTTGTAAGTTCCGCGTGCGTGGATCCTTCTGGCAATATTCGGCGCGGAGCCTCCGCCGCGTTACAAGAACTGGTCGGTCGTCATCCGGACACTATCAGACAAGGCATCCTTCTCGTTCAGGTGGTGGATTATCACGCCGTTGCGCGCCGTTCCAGGGCGATGATAGAAGTTGCCAAGGCCACCGCATGTTTGGACCAACTGTACTGGGCTCCTTTGGTTGAGACTCTGCTGCAGTGGCGAGGTATTTGCTCACCCGACGCCGAGTCCAGAAGACATGCCGCCCAAGCCGTTGGTATATTAAGCAAGCAGCAAAAGTTTGCATCAATCCAGGTGGTCATGGATAGATTACTTGCTAAACTACCCGGATTGGCTCGAAGCGATGTTGAGTCGCGACATGGTTGCATGCTTTCTCTGGCTGCTACGGTTGATATTTATCTGAATGAATGGATGTTGTCGCCAGATCTTAGGGACTCGACAGAGGCGAAGGCTGTTGCGCTCCAGGTGGGCAGATTGTGGGAGGTATTCGTGTCACCGTCTGGACCTACGGACAATGATTTGACTCTCCGAAGCTTCCGCCCTGAGCTAACTTCGGAGGCATCAGCTAAACTGATTACATCACTTTCCCAAGTCGTCCAGTCTACCGGGATGTCAGGTCCTTCCGATCCAGTGCTGAATCGTGTGCTGCACGTCCTTTCTCTATGCGTTTCCCGAAGAGACGATATCTCCATTGAGACAGCATCTGAGGCTCTATCCGCAGTCTTCCCTCTTCTGGATTCAACGAAGCAGGAAGACACCGTGCGGGGTTGGATCCATCATCTTCGTTCCTCATCCAAGCTGCCTACTGGTCGTGGACAGATTCTTGCTATTGGCGCAGTATACAAGCAGCTTGAAGGATGTCAAACTGTCCAGCAGGAAATCGTAAGCGAGATACTCAGATCCTCGGGCAAGGATGAGCTGATCGAGAAACGGGTCGCCGCTGTGAGTTGCGTGGCGGCAAACATCTTGCCATACACTGGTATGAATGATCCCTGCTCATGATGGCGTTTTGGCCACACTGCTAACGGATGGAACAGTCATAGTAGATGAGATCGCAGAGAATGTCCTGGAGTATCTCAACGATTACACTACAGATAGACGAGGCGACATCGGATCGCTGGTTCGAGTGGAAGCCATCAGCGCAGTGAGCCTTCTCCTGCAACCGAATTCTCCGCTACCATGTACTTCACCACTTGTCAGAAGACTAGTGGGTAGTTTATGCCGTCTGTCCACCGAGAAGCTTGACAAGGTCAGACTGCGTGCTTGGCTTTGCCTGCAACAAGTCTGGGAGATGAATAATTTGGATCTACCTGCAATGCAAAGGTACTTGCACAAGTCTAAAAACTCTGCTCGGCTAATAACTAACGTGAGCAGAAAATATGAGCATTTCAGCAATGTGTCCTCGACAGAGTATTTTGAGCAATTACTCACGCTTTACTCTCTCGAATGGCTACGCAGACCTTTGCTGCAAGGTTTTATCACATCAGCAACAGCGGGCGCTGACGGTCTCATTCGCGCAACACGTTCAGCTTTTATCGGATTTGTGGTCTCACACGACCCTGCGAGTCAGCAGGTTTTATTGACTGATACACTCAAAGATCTTGCTCTTGTTCTCGGTTCGAACCTTCAAGACGACCGCTACGCAATTCCTGCGGTTGACTTTCTCGTATTCTTGATTGACAGCTTTGTGGTGCCAGATCAATCGGAGTATGATGCCGTGTTGCGAGAAGTCTTCGTCTTGGTACAGAAATTCCATTCCCGATCAACAAGCATCCAAAGACTGGAGTCTTCTGTCAAGGTCTACGCAGCGCTCTCGCGAGTTGACTCATTGCGTACCGATGTTCTAAAGAAGCTGACTGGCATCTTGCTTCATCCTTTCCCGAGAGTATGCTTTCACCGCGCTCTAAGATGATTTGCGCTTTACTAATCTTTCTTTGTAGGTCCGTGCTTGCGCCGCCGATTATCTTTTTGCAGTTGTTGGCTCAGATTTAGTCAAGTATGAAGACTGGTCTGCTCAACCCAAGCACTTGAAGCCAAAGGTGGCGGAACTGAGGACCACGCTGCTACCTGTTGAGTGAGAGTGAAGAAATACTCAGGAAGGATTTCCATATTCTGTGACTAGTGACGTAGAAGAGTATATAAATTATGAGTGGGATGCTTTGACCAGGATCTAAATGCAACTCCAATACATTACTCTTGACCCTTGTGATGTCTAGTCAACTCGCTTACGATTTTTCGGAGTATTTGGTCCCTGCTCGACAGGTCGTTTCCTAGGCCCCATTACTTGCCTTCGATAACAGTACATCACACCGAGCAACATCGTTTTCCATAAGCGACGAAAGACTGATGTTCGATTAAAATTCACAGTAAGTGAAGAGAATTTCAAAAACCGTATTTCCATATCCCACGATATGGTGAGAACAAAGCTTGCACATCTGGCTAGTGCCACCGGTGGGTTGTCTACGGGTGACTTCCCCGAAGGAAAAAAGAGATGCATCATCCGTGAATCGAACACGGGCCTCGTCGATGGCAACGACGAATTCTACCACTAGACCAATGATGCTGGTCCATGTAATGAGTGTGCAGGTTTGAATATATAAATCATTTCTCAAATTTCATTTGGAGACCTGCCTCAAATGGTCTTTCCGCGTTTTAAAGGTCCTGTTCGAACTCCCCGACATCATTAACTCCAGCACGACTTCATCACAGTCACTACCATGGCCGCCACAATTGAATCAGCAGGGGGTGTTCCGCCTAATTCCACGTAAGTCATCCGGCCGTATATTGCCAACTCGAAGCTAATCTCGCGCCATAGGGTCTACGTATGTTCGACAGAGGAGCTCGCTTCCTTCCGCGATTTTTCGACTTGTGCGCTGCCCATAGACTGACATATTCATTGCACTGAGAATAGGTTCGGAATCTAGAGGAGCGCATCAAGATTGAGCAACTCAAGGTCGCGCTCGAAGAGATCTTCTCAGAGTTCGGCAATGTGGTCGAAATTGTTGCCAAAAAGAACCTGAAAGCCAAGGGGCAAGCATTCGTCGTCTTCGATAGTGTCGAAGCTGCGACTCGTGCTATTGAGGACGTCAACGGCTTCGAACTCTTTGACAAGCCCATGGTTCTAGACTATGCAAAGACCAAGAGTGACGCGACCGTTCTCCGTGAGGGTGGAAATGAAGAGCTTGAGGCTCACAAGCGGAAACGCCTGGCTGAGAAAGGTATGTAGTACAATCTTCACTTCTCCCCATTCTTCGTTTTCTACCCCAGAATAGTCATGCTAATGTGACTCAAATCAATACAGAGCGGAAACAAGCACACGAAGCGCTCGAGGCCCAGAAGAAGCTCAAGCGTCCCGCCGCAACCGCCGCAGATGTCGCCCGCCCCGCAAAGACGACAAAGGGTACTGGTCTCAAGCCCACAACAGGCGCTGCAACTACAGTGGTTCCCGACGAGTACCTGCCTCCCAACAAGATTCTGTTCTTGCGGGATCTGCCCGACGATGCCAGCCAAGAGAGTCTTACCGAAATCTTTGGCCGTTTCGAAGGCTTCCAAGAAGTTCGTTTGGTACCTGGTCGCAAGGGTATCGCCTTTGTGGAATATGAAACGGAAGTTGGCGCCATCAGCGCCAAGGAGGCTACATCGGGCATGGCGATGGGCGAGCAGAACAAGCCAATTCGGGTCACCTACCAGAGACAGTAGTTGTCGCTTATGTTGCCTCGTCAACATGATTTTAATGCACTGATACCTCAGCTGTTCGCCCATCATCCCTTTGGTGAAGCATCAGATCATACCGCTTTAATGCTACAATACCTTTGCAGTCTTCACGTAATCTTTTTCTAGTGGAGAACAGGACCACTGAAATTTGCAAACTATATACTCGGGACATATTGCTGACTAGACGTGATTCCCATATAGGTTCAGAGATTGTAGGCATAATAAATCATGATACAAATACTAAGTGCTAAGGCTGCGCTGGTCAAGGTAGTAACAGATGGATGAACAGGTAAGGTTTAGAAAATGACATCGTTGTCCTCATTCTCCCCGAGGACGTCGGCAGCTTCTGCTTCTGGTTCCGGTTTCGCTGGAGCAGATCCGCCCGCCGCCGCTTCTTCAGCTTCCTGCTTCTTCCGAGCTGCAAGAATCTCGGCGTCAGCTGCGGCAGTATCTCTCTGCTTCTTGCCAGAGACCTTCTTCAGGCGGTAGAACTCTTCGCGATCAAGTTCATCAAGCTCGGAATTGATATCTGTCTCAGTGTGAGTCTTTTTAGGCAAATTTTGGTAAAAGGTTGTGACAAACATTTGATAGTGTTTTCAGTGCGAGGAATGATAACATGCTCACTAGAAAACGTCAGAACGAGACCATAAGCATCTTGGCATCTATGTGATGATCGCATACATTGCATTTACTGGTTTCAAAGAGCGTTAGCAGGTCCATATTCGTCAGCCATACAAGCATTGGCCCGTCTTACCTCTTCGGTTGACGACCTTAATAACCTCATCCAAAATCAAGAATGCGGTCTGTTAAAGTTAGCTAGAGTTCACTCGTTCCCCATCGCGGTTTACGTACCTGAAGACTGGCCAATTCGACCAAGGTCTCCACAGCCCGAGCATAGGTCTCTCTGCATCGCTGAATCTGCTGTCCTCCCTTGCCGAGTCCAGTCAAGGCGAAGTCATTGACACCCTCCTGGGTATAGCTCTCGAATTGCGGAAGAAAGACACCAGAAACGTTCTCTTGCTTCGCTCGGACCCGGAATCTGGCCTGCTTGGCCGATTCTTGCACTTGGTATCCGATATCTCCGCCAACAGCATAGCTCACTTCGGCGAGGGAGAAAGCTGCAATTTGCATGACACGACCCATCTTGCGCTTTGCCTCATCGATACGGCGTGTGATCTCTGTCCACCTCAATCAGCTTAGGGCAAAGATGTGGAGGATTGCGAAGATGCCTTGTAACGGTATCATACCTCGGAAACGCCTAGAAAGGAGCAAAAAGTCAGCATAGCACAAGACCCGTGTTTCAAGCAGGAAACTCACTTCGTCAGAGCTTCGCTCTTACGTTTAAGCAAGCTGTGACCGGTTTCCGCCCCCTTCAGCTTGCTCTTCATCAACCCCAGCGACTGGCGAGTCGGAAAAACAGGCTCACGGCCCTATTGCAAAGTTTAGCAAATGGCCATGCACAACTTATCAGAATTGTAGACTTACAACTGCACCCGACATGATGGCAGCTTGTGATCCCTATTGTCGGCTCTGCGGCGTGGTGCTGCCACATTGATATGACGCTCGTGCCGATAAAGCTCCACCGCCCACTTACTGCGGAACAGATCACGTGGTATCAATACGATGATTGCCGCATTTCCGTCTGTCAAACTATCGCGCACGAGCTCATGTGCTCCGCGTTTACAACGTTTTCATACTGAGCATCTGCTGTGCCTGATCATATCTCGCTCAATCAGAGTGGCGCAATGCCAGGGACACTTTTGCCCCCGAGATCGCACCGGCAACACGCAGAAATGGACCGACCATCTGCGTCCCGGCCGGATTTCTATCTGATCGTAGGTGTCTTTCAGGTCGTTAACCAAGAGTGGTTGCTGACAAGACCCCGCAAACAGACGGATCAGGACACGGTCTATGAGCAAGACCTACTACGCGATGCTGGTAGTATCAAGCCATGGCTGGCTTACATCGAGTTCAAGCAGCAAAATGGCACACTTTACGAACAGGCCTTTGTATGTCGGCCCCTACGCGCCTCTTCCTGACACGGTTCCTAACGTATTCTTGTGCAACTAGGTCATGGAGCGAGCATGTCGCAAGTTGCCACGGTCATACAAGCTATGGAAAATGGTGAGTGATTCTGTTCGTCGCATGCACCAAACCACACGTCTCACTGATCCCGTCCCACTCTAGTATCTTGAATTTCGGACGAAGCATTTGAAAGGCCGCAATGCAGTCGCTTACCGTCCCGAGTACGTCAAGGTCAATGCCCTGTTCGAACAAGCCTTGGTCCTTTTGAACAAAATGCCTCGCATCTGGGAGATGTACCTGTCATTCCTACTTCTGCAGCCTTTGGTTACACACACCCGGCGCACATTTGATCGTGCCCTCCGCGCATTGCCTGTTACTCAACACAACCGGATCTGGCGACTTTTCAAGGGCTTTGCGCGCTCTGTATCCGGTCCTACCGCCGTCAAAATCTGGGCGCGGTACATGCAGATCCACCCTGAGAACGCAGAAGATTACATTGATGTGCTAGTTGAGATGGGAAAATACACGGAAGCCATCAAGGTATTCATGAACATCTTAGACAACCAGAGATTCCAGTCTAAGAACGGCAAAAGCACTTTCCAGCTGTGGACCGAGATGGTTGACCTCCTCGTGTCCAAGGCCAGAAGTATCGAAACAGGGCCTCAGGTCGGCATCGACGTGGACGCAATCCTCCGCAGCGGAATCGAGAGATTCGCTGACCAGAGAGGAAAATTGTGGGCTGGTCTTGCCACCTATTGGATCACCAAGGGCAACTTTGAAAAGGCTCGAGATGTTTTTGAAGAGGGGATTACTACTGTGATGACAGTACGTGACTTTACTCTGATCTTTGACTCCTATGTCGAGTTTGAGGAGTCAATCATCGGAAATCTTATGGAAGCTGCGGCTGCTCGTTCAGAAAAGGGAAAATCGGACGAGGAGGCCGATTTCGACCTTGACCTTCGAATGCTTCGATTTGAACAGCTCATGGACCGACGACCGTTCCTTGTCAATGATGTTTTGCTGCGACAAAATCCACATAATGTCATCGAGTGGGAAAAACGAGTGGCTTTATGGGGCGACAATAAGCAAGAAGCTGTTAACACCTACACCGCAGCAATTGCAGCAATCAACCCAAAGAAGGCGCATGGGAAGTTTTCAGAGTTGTGGGTCAACTATGCCAAGCTTTACGAAGAAGGCAACGACTTGGATACTGCACGAGTCATCTTCGACAAGGCTGTCAAAGTTCCTTTCAAATCCGTTGCCGAGCTCGCAGAGACCTGGTGCGAGTGGGCGGAGATGGAGCTTCGCGGGGAGAACTTCGACAGGGCCGTCGAGATCATGGCCAAGGCAACTCAAGCGCCGAAGAAATCTACCGTGGATTACTTTGACGAGACGCTCTCGCCACAACAGAGAGTCCACAAGAGCTGGAAGTTATGGAGCTTCTATGTTGACCTTGTCGAAAGTGTCTCATCGCTGGAAGAGACCCGAAAGGTCTATGAGCGCATTTTCGAGCTGCGTATTGCGACCCCTCAGACCGTGGTCAATTACGCGAATCTTTTGGAGGAAAACAGTTACTTCGAAGATTCATTCAAGATTTACGAGCGGGGTCTGGATCTCTTCAGCTATCCGGTTGCTTTTGAGCTCTGGAATCTATATCTTACAAAGGCTGTGGACCGAAAGATTGGTATTGAACGACTTCGAGATCTTTTCGAGCAAGCATTGGATGGATGCCCACCCAAGTTCGCCAAGCCTTTGTACTTGATGTATGGGAACTTGGAGGAGGAGCGAGGACTCGCCCGGCATGCGATGCGAATCTATGAGCGGGCAACACGAGAGGTATCCGATGAGGACCGATTCGAAATGTTTGAGTTTTACATTACCAAATCCGCCTCCAACTTCGGGCTCACTTCAACTCGACCGATTTATGAGCGAGCTGTTGCTGCCTTGCCCGACCAGGAGGCCAAAGAAATGTGTCTCAAATTTGCCGAAATGGAACGCCGACTTGGAGAAATCGACCGGGCTCGCGCTATTTACGGACATGCATCCCAGTTCTGCGACCCTCGAACCAATGCGCCATTTTGGCAGAAATGGGAGGCGTTCGAGGTGCAACATGGCAACGAAGATACATTCAAAGAGATGCTTCGCATCAAACGAAGTGTTCAAGCCCAATACAAGTACGACACATCCCCCCAGTTCCATTTATCAGATTAGAAACATGATTTGCTGACTTCATGAAATAGTACCGATGTCAACTTCATCGCTTCGCAGGCCATTGCTCGCAGCCAGCAGCAACGTGCTCAATCAGATACGGTGGCGCACGGCGAGGAGGATTCCGAGCGTGCGGATGCGATGGCTGCCCTTGAGCGCGAGGCTCGGGCTCCCGTGGGCTTTGTTGCAGCCAGCACTGGACCTGAAGGCGGCAATCGACCATCCGCTACTGGCAAGGAGCAGCCTGCAGCCCCGCCTAACCCTGATGCCATTGATTTGGATGATGACATGGATGAATAGTTTGTCACGTGTCCCCTGGCAACACTTCCAATTTGCTATTTGTCCCAGATTGCTTCATGGCCGGCGCCCATCAATGATATTCGCGCATTCTTGCATGATCTGGGATCTTCAATGCAGCATAGTTTGTCAACTCAATTTTTAAGGCGCTCCCGGATTCTTTGCTTGTGTCATTGAGATCCTTTTCTTTTTTTTTTTCTTATTGGAGGACGTTAGCGCCATGTTCGTCAAGTTTCCCACCCGCTTTTCGACTCGCATACCAAAAATACGCATCCTTGGATTAGTGTGGAGTGGACTGCGCTGATCAGACAATATACAAACTCGCCAATTTTCTTGATAGCTCCCACACAGGTCCATACCCGTATAGACATGGAGTAGGAATCTTCGGTCACCTGACCCTCTTGAAAGCCAAGCCTCCATGACTAACATTTCGCATTTTTCAGAGATTATCAAATTGAATTGGAAAGTACGAGACCGATTAGAGTATCTGTATAAGACAAACGGACAGCCAAAGATCTTTTTCTGGAGGATCTTTACAAATAGTCTCTTTTCTTTGAATACAATTCAAGACTGGGGTGTTCCTCATAGTTTCACTGTTATTATAAACTCATTTGACCTGGCCCGTCGCAATGGAATCTTCGTAGCATTTCCCTTAGTTCCGAGTGCAATCATCGGCTGCCGTTCAAATGGCCCTACATGTACCAATGGTGCGTGGATCCTTCAAACAATATCAATTGCCGGCAGAACTTCGAGCCCCGATTCGGTAGATGGTATGGGAACCAACGTCCGGTGGAAGGACTGTGTATTTACCTTCGTGTACTCTCGGGCCCTCGGCTATTACTATAACATGCCAGTGACTCCGTGTCAAAACGGTCTTCTTAATCGATCTGACACGGTGTTTATATCTATTACCAGAATGGCTGCGAGGCTGGGTTTGCCCGGCAGAAGTACTAGGACAAAAATTACCAATTAATGGTGAAGAATCAAACGCAAGTTGCAAATTGACCGATTTACTCTTCGTCGACACAGCTTTTCTGTGCCAACCACATGAAAGATTCCCATTAATGGATGCAATTGACTGAGGTAATTGCAAATGCAGAGAGCATACAATATGCGAATATTGGGTGGTATCACAGGTTGTTGATCAGTCTCACAAATTCAAGGATCCCCGATCTCAAAGGGGCATAATTGAAGCAATTAAAAGAGAAAAGGACTCAGGATGGCCATGCGGTTGAATATCCGAACCAAGATTTCAAGGCAGATATCTGAGCCTTGGGCTAGTTGTTCACTGTGACAGGTGAACCAGCCTCATTTTCATGTTCAGCAGCGGTTTCTTGTGGCAGCGAAGTTTCTCCCTGAGACCCGCCCACATTCACACCCTCTTGTGGAGATGGCGACGCAATGACTGGCTCGACTGGCAACTTCCCTGGCTCCTTATCTGCATCAGGGAAGACTTCTACGAAGAGATTCGGTAGGAATCGATCCAGGCGCTTATGAGTCTCAAGCCAGATATGCTCTTTACTTGCATCCTGAGATGGAGGTATCAAGTAGCCACCGTCAGCCATGACAAGTAAGATGTTCTTGAGACTTTCGGGAATCGCTTCTTCCAGATTGTCGCTTTGGCCGCTGTTCATCATGCGATCAAGGATATCCAAGATTTGAAGCCAAAGTGGAAGCATGCCCTCCCGATTGGGGAGCTGATCCAGGAACCGGAGGAAAATCTTGCAGATTAGTGTTGCAGCCTGTACCCTGGTCTGACCCATACCAACGGGGTCAGAGTGGTAAACCTCGGGCTTAAGGAGACGCAAGACTAGCGGAAAAAGGACGTCATCGAAGAGAGCATTCCACTCCTTGTCGTCACCGGAGATTAGGTCCACGGATAAAAGGGCTCGTTGCAGAGTGGAGATAGCGTGATGACGAACGTCCCGGCAAGGATTCGTGCATTGTCCACGAAGAGATTCGAAGATTGGCGACCAGTACGCCGACCACGCTGAGAATATATTTTGTCAGATTGAATTGCACAAGCTCCGCGAACGAGATAGACCAACCTTCACGCTCTTCAAGGTGAGACTGCTTGACCAACGCAGGAACCCGCCCTGTCAAATGATATATTAGGCCCAGCGATTTGATCGCTCTCGTCACGCATGTATTCTCGCTGTTACCGAGTCAGTATATTTACTCTCCCTGAGAGTTGCGAATCTCCATACCTCGCCTTCGGTGGCTTGACACCCTTGCTTCGTCGAGCATGGGCATCTCTCTGACGCTCATCAATAGAGCCGATATGACCAGCCGTCACAAAGTCGTTCGCAAGCGACATCACTAGTTCGTAATTATCGGCCGTGACAATATCCGGCATGGAGTATATGATGCTTTCAAGCAACTCAAAGACTAAAGGAGCAGCCTCCTCATGCTGGTGCAGACGTTGCAAGACAGACCAAAAGTCAGGAGAAATCGTGATTTCGTTCCGCAGACGACCAGTATGGGAGATGCATCGCGACAGGCCTTTGATAGTCGGCACAGCAACGGCCTCCAAAATCTCCTGATCATACCCAGAAATGGTGTGGAGAATGACGGGAACTCGAAGGAAATGCTGGCTCTGAGATGACACAGGGTCAGAAAACATCAATTGCGTGTCCAGATTTGCGCGGGTAAAACCTACGTGACTGAGCCTGAGCAGGTTCAGAAGATATGAAAGAATACGAGATATAGTTAGAGGGTGGAGATTCTTCACGTCACGGGTGAAGGTTTGCAGAGTCGTCGCCATCGATTCTCCGAGAATGGAGAGTGTTTGCTCGTCACGGAGGGTGAGAACAGTAGCTAATTCCAGGAGAAAGATCATGGATGGATCGTATTTGGGTCGGTTAGGATCAACCCTGGAGCCCGAGGGTCGGGGTACATGGCTCGGACGCTCGGGTTTGACCACAATGACGGCGGGCGCATTCTCCTCGGGAAGTTGCGACAAGAGGGCGCCGACAAGGGGCTCCAATGAGGATACAGGCAAGGACCTGTCCGGTGTGAGCGAGAAACGTTGGTCATGAACGAGGGCCACTTACTTGATATTGTGCAAAATTTTTGGAATAGAACAAGCCGTGACACAATCAACAGTGCATAACGTATTTTCGAGCTCCTCGTCGGAAGGCTCTGGAGGGTCATCCGCTGCATAACTTGAGAGATAAGAGGTGAACGCGGAGAGAAGACCTGTCTCATTGGTACGGCCGTCTCTATCCACGACTTGCGATGGCGGCTGAAGAGGAATAGGCGGCACGTCCAATTCCGCGTTCAATTGAGAGTCGAAGGGTGGAGTCAGAGAATTAATGAAAAGATTGCTGAGGATGCGAACAACGGGTTCCCACGCTTGCTTCGGCGTGGACTCGTTGCCGGTAAGGATTCGAAAGAGGACCACGGTAGCCAACTGTGCTCTGAAGTCTCTTCCAAACTTGACAGCTAGCTCACTGACCATAACGCTTTTCTTGCCCACTTGTACTTCAGTGTTCAGAGCAGTGCTGGGCGGGTTGGCGGTTGCCAATGTACTGATCGACGCGAGTGAAGAAACGATCCGGTCGAAGCACTCCGTCAAACCATAGCGGGCTGCAACCTGGGCGCACTGGTCAAATCCATTTACCACCCGGGAGTAGACGGCATCATCAGATGCAGACATGAAAACATAAGACAAGGTTGCAATGACTGGCCTCCAAGTTGCTTCAAACATCTCTGCATCGTAGACGTTGGTCTCGCCTACAACAATTTCCCCAGCGGTCGAAGATTTGAGCAACATCTCCTTCCAAGCATAGTCGAACGCGTGTTTGTTTTCATGCTCGTCAGGCAGAATGATCTCATTATCCTTGATGGAATCATAAATTTCTTGGAGAAATTCTTCTGAGAAATCCTTGCCGTCGTTGACGCCCCGAAGATTTCTTGAGAAGGAAAGGAAAGTCATTCGGTTCTGCGCCTTGACGTTCGGATTGTACAGATCGGTGTTCAACATGATGATCGCATACGTGAGAACGTAAAGCGCGTCCTTATCTGCGATTGCCTCATTTCGAACCTTATCCATGTAAATTTGGGAAAAGGTCGTGATGATGCGCTCGATCAGCTGCGACTCGCCCGGCAGACGGAACGCGCTCAGCAGCTCTCGCAGAGCCTCCACGGGGTTTTTGCCGGAGAAGTCCAGGAGATCGACAAATGCATCTAGCAATTCCTCATTGTTACGCTTCGAGATGAATTCGCCAAGGACCTTCTTCGACAAGCGACCCGTGCCTTTGAGAAAGCGGGCTACAAGCACTGGGTTTTTTGCATCCTCGATAATACCATGACTCTCCAAGTAGGCAATTCCCGCCTTGGGATCCTCATTGAAAAGATTCGCACCCTTGATAATGAGCTTCTTCGTTCGCCGCTGGGTTCGGAGGCGCTCCAACGGAGGATAGTCCCGTTGATTGGGCTCATCGTCCATTCTATCGTAGAGGAATTGGACATAGCCCAATAAAGAGTCAAGGCATAATGGAGGCACATTGGTAGTACTCCACGTTGCAGAATCGGGGAAGGCATTGCGTGAAAGAAGACCAATCAAGTCCTCGCATAGATCTGCTCGGTCAACCTCACAGTCATAATTGACAAACAATTCGACCATGAAGCTCGGAATCCGCAGAAGCAAGCCTAAGCTTTCCACCATAGCTTCCCGAACTTCCGGTCGTCGCGAGCCACCTTCCATGCCAAGCTTTTGCCGATCCTTGACGGGCACGGGCGTCGATCGTCCACTGTTCGTCTGCGATGATGGCTGCTTGACGAGCTTCGGCGCACGGGGCACCCCTTCGTAGAGCGAGGGATCAATGCCCGGCTCGCGAGGAATATCGACGCGCGGATGGAGACAGGCAACTAGATAGGAAAGATAAAGTTCCTGCTGCAGCTTCAACACAGACCGACAGGTAGACAGTAAGGTCCCAGCCACTCTTAAGGACCCAGTGAGAATGGCTAACTGCTCTGATCGGACCAACTGGAAAAGATAACGACAAAGATCATCTTTGGCAAGCGTAGCTAGGCTGGGATGTCGAGCAATGGACGGACCAGCCACTTCCAAAGCAACATCGATGATTCGAAGAGCCATTACCCTCATGGTATCGGTATGTTGTCGGTTGTGGGGATCGAGAAGATCGATTAAGACACGAAACAATTCTCGAATTGAGGGCAAAGAATAGGGCTTTGGCTCGACGTCAGGATCATCCTGCAAGATAGGCCGCGCAGTGGCAGTGACGGTCTCCTCACCAGGTCTGTGCTCTGAGGAACCTTCACGGGTCACTGCCACACGCTCTGGGCCTGCAGTATCCGAGCTGATCGCCGATTGATGCTGAGACGTCACAGTGTCGCCATTCACCGATGGATCCATCTTCAATTGCGAGCCGTCTGGCCTGCTGCGTTCATCTGTTAGCAGGTCAGGGCCGGGTGTTGCCTGCTGATTGAGGCGTGAAAGTCGCCTGAATATGACCTGGCACATATTGACCATGGCCATCTCTGCGGATCTTCGCAGTACCTCGGACAGTCGACCTTGACAGCACATGCTTAACCCGGTTTCCATCATTTCACAGACGCTTTCGTCGCCCAGTAACTCGCCTTCTGGCCGAGATAGCATGCCTTCCATAAGCTTTAGAATACGGAGCAGCACTATTTCATCTGCAGAGGAATCACTTGCTTCAAATCGACAATGTGTAATCGCCGCGGAGAGCAACTGCATGGCCAGAGGCAGGCGGGGCGAGTCTCGGTTGATGATATTGTAAGAGAAAAACTTGGTAATGGCGACCAATGCGAGAGATGTGATCGCCGCCGACGTTGAGGATGAGCGGACGACTTGGAGGAATGGATGCAGAAGGGCCGGTGTGTCGAATGTTCGAATGTCCTTGCAACCTTTGAGATCAATGCGGAGACGGGTGAAGGCCGACATCAACGGATTGTCTTGCAAGCTCTTGCCCTTTTTCCCCCGAAGTCCCCATCGGCTGGCCAGCACATGATCCTCCTCTCCATTTCTGGACGATTGACTACTCTTGCGTGGACTGGACGGTGTTGAGGTGTCTTGCTCATAGAGCCGTGAGCCCCCATTGCCGCCCAGGATCGCGGAGACGGAGGAGTGCGCCCAGCGAGCCTGTTTCCGCATGGACGAGGTGACGGTGATACATTCGGTGGTCACCAGTGCCACCGGATCAACTGCAATGGTGAGCGGTTCAGACATGATGTGATCCCGCATCTCGAGCTCGAGATGCGCTCCGTAATGCGTGTCACCGTTGAATGCGGCGAACAAACAGCTGGTCTCTCTGTCTCCAACGGCTGCTAATTGCCTCTTCGGGGTTAGTGTTTTCCCCCGCTTGCTCACCGCCCTCCACAGGGGCATTCTGCTTATCCTGCTTATCGGATACGAGTCGTGAAGCTTCTCCTCAGGCACGGACAGCGGTCGGGGTTGTACTTGTAGTTGTCCTACGTGAGACTTTGTCTCGAGCAAAACATTTTTCGAGCACTTGCCCGTGGCATCAACTCATGAATCCCATCAATCATCATGATAGTGGAAGATTAGCTTAGATGAGGTCAATCGAACAAACGCCATGGAGGATGGCATTTCATCCTGCAATTCTGATGTTATCCTAGAGCTTGTTTCGATCGGTATATTTAAAGTTATGCGACCTGTTTGTAAATGATGCATCTGGAAGCGTGACAGCACATGACAATAGCCTTGTTCCATTTCTTGTGTCTTACGCGACCGGGACTAGGTAGGTATGTACATACTACATAACTACTACTTACATCATATTTAGGCTTAAATATGAATACGCTGGTGCGGACCCCTGGTGGATGACATGTGAATACTGGGCACTACTGAGATGGATCCCACGCTCGCTGGATTACTTACTCTCCGGAGTCCTTGCGGAGAAAGAATACAAGTATGTCAACCACCACTTCTGCTCTAGGATGCATTACATCTGAAGCTGACAATTAAAAGTGTAAGGTATCGATCTGGCCACGGGCACGTATGACTCGTACCAAAGAGAGCGTCCCCTACTTAGCATCTACCTATCGAGCATCGATTGTGTATGTCAAGTCTATCAACTGAGCCATATGGCAGGTTATGGCAGGTAGTGGCACTGATGGAAAAGGTCCTTAGCGGGCACCTCTACTTCTAGCTGTAGATTTGCACATTTTAGTAAGGTTGCACAGAGCTTGAATCCTACAGAAACTGTTCTAACGTAGCGGGTCAGTTGGTAACTACCTCAGACTGTACTAGTAATCCCTGCGCTTGAATGTCCACTCTTGCTCCAGAACCTGACCGCCGAGGGGTTGTCGAAACCAGGGAATGTACAGTAGTAGCACGGCACATTTGAAACAAGACTTACTGTACAACCCTCCGAGACAACTTTAGGTTGTTCTTCTAAGACCTTATATGTAAGTCAGGCATTAGCTTCCTACCTAGAGGGGTGCTGATGTGATGGGTCATATTGATCCGCCTTGCATGTGCACTGGGCAACGGTTGTGGTGGCACGCGTTGGCCTGACAAACACCACATTGGACCACATTGGACCACGATGGATGACTGGAAGGACCTCGCTGCCCGTACATCCGGACATAGTTTGTTTCTTACAGAGGGTCTGAACTCTGAAGTGGGAGTGTACACTATAGTATCTTCCATGAATACGGCTCGAACCGGCTTTGAGATTCCTGAAGATCATCTCCACTTTGGGAGGTAAGGTAATCCATCCATCGCGGGCGCTAAGCATCCTGTAGTGGATGATTATTGCTGTGGTAGCTCGAGTCGATCACCCATCCCACTGCCAACTAAGGTCTTGTCAGTACTATTGACCCATTGCTCTGGATACTGGGAATATTCCGGCTTCTCGCCTCACTTACTGGTAGTCTGGTAACCATGCTGAGGATTGAAAGCTGGTCTTGCTATATCTCTGACCTCGCTGCGTGTCCCGGTGTTTGAAAGATGAGTCAGAGCTGGTAAAACTGGAGGGCGGGTATTTGTACCTGTTCCAGGTAGTCCTCTGAATTTTGATCGGTTAAGTTACCGTTGATGTGCCTCAACCATTAAAGAAGTAGTAGCACTAGCCCGTGATACGGTCTAGAGGAGAGTTTGAGTCGAGTGCATGGCAAAGGAGTCTGAGAGAGGTACATCAACATCAGGTGATCAACTGACTGCTCGAGTCATCCAAGGTCACCATTTTATCGGCATACAATCCAAGATCAAACCATCATCACCACAGTAATGCAGTCATACAGCCATCCCTTCTTCAGCCCTGGGTCTCCATCTCCAAATCGTGGCTGTCGCCCGCTGCCCGCACTCCACCCGCGTATCTCCATCTCATCGTGTTGGTAGTCGACTTTCCATCCCCCCCCCCCCCCCCCCCCCCCCCCTCGAAACAATCCGCTCTCTTTCTCTTTCCTGCTTTGCGCGCCCCTCCTTGTGGAATATCACACACATTCTCTCTTCTGATTTCCACAACCACTTACACCACTCGTTCCTTGAATTTACATTATCTTTTTTTTTCTTTTCTGATATCTGTCTAATCTACCTTCTCTGTCGAGGTTCTTGACATTCGAGATAGTACGACCGCCATTCATTTGGACAGCAATGCTCTCTTCTCCGCATGCTCTTTGTCTTCTCTAGCTTCGTCGTGACTGCGCAACCTGAGCCCCCCCCTTCCCACTTCACCACGCTCTTTGATTCTTTCTAATTCTTTACGCCACCATTTCCTCGGAGCTATCGGGAGTTCGGTACACGATCGCCATCGGTGGAGGAGCGCCATAATCGCGAAACGGCAGGTGCAACACACACTCCCGCCATGGCACTCAACACGAATGCGCCGGGAGGCACCACAATGGCGGACTTGCCTCTAGAATACCTCAGTCTCTACCATGCCGTTGATACCCATCTATCTTCCATTTTCATCTTCTATGGACCTGTCGCGACAGCAAACGCCACCGTGAGCAGCTCGCGCATCCAGGCGCACATCTTCACGCCCGCTGGGTTCCAAAGCTACTCTCGAATCACCATCTCCCCCGCCGCACCCCTCTACGCAGCCGTCAACCATTTGCCCCGCGACAAACAGGGAGACCCCATTACGCGAGGACTTGCTGTTAGCATGTTGAAGTATTTCGCTGAATTGTCGGAACCCGTGAGGAAGCAGTTGACAGCTTCTGCCCGAATGGGCCTGCGACAGGGCGAGAGGCCCCCAAGGCTCTTCGATGATGTGCATGCTGCGGAGTTGGCGAATAACATGAAGTTGGTCGAGAACCCGTCCGAGATTGTACGTGATGTTCGCAGTGCCTGTCAGGAAAGGAGGATCCCTTGGGTGGACATGGATGTGGTGTTGCCTGCGGGGCTCATACACTGTCCACAGCGGCGAGGAAGCGCTGGCTCGGACATTGAAATGACCCAGTCACTGGACTATGGCCCATATACACAACTCATCGAGGCTCTGGGTCAGCCGATGTTTCTGCCTACCTCCAGGCTGAAGCGGGCGCCATCACAACCGACCAATGTCAGCAAGTCGAGAATCTTTTCGCGGAGTCAAAAAGAGGCCCTGAGATTGACCATGTGTGAATTTGTGGATACGGAGGAACGGTATGTCGCCAAGGTGTACACCTTGGTGCATGAGGTCGCGGAAGAATTTCGGCAAAAGGCCCAGCGCAGAGAACCCACGAGCCTCAGTCCAGATGAGAAAGCTTTGGAGGCCCTCTTCCCCCCCCTCTTTGAATGAGATTCTGGACATCAATCTAGGATTTCTCGATGTGATCAGGAACATCCTGGAGGAGACGGAGAAGGATGCTTTGGAGGATATCAGTCAAGATACCGAACTGCCCGCCTCCAAAGCACATCGAAGCTCTTCGCGGGACGGCAAAGATGCCATCGGCGCAACCAAGTTCGCCCGGGAGTTGCTGGAGTGGTTACCCCGATTCTCAGCGCCGTATGCGGATTACATGCGTGCGCACAACGGCTTCACCCAAACACTGAACTCGTTCATGCGCGACAAAACCTCGAGCTTCTCTCGACGCGTGCACGAGACTGGAGAACAAAGATTACGCTCCCTGCTGATGGAACCTGTCCAGCGGCTACCCCGCTATAGTCTGCTGATCGATACCATGACAGGCAGTCTGCCGCTGGTTCATCCTGCGGTTCGGCCTTTGCTGAAAGCGCGAGATATTGTCAAGGACATCTGCGCCCTAGATAACGGATCGCCATCTAGTCATGTGCAGAGCCTTCGACGGCTGAGGGAGATTGTTGATGGCTGGTCAGGGAAGTCTTTTCCCGAAGGTCGACTGATCACCGCCGTGGATGTTAATGAGATTACGCCGCCATATAATCTAGAATCGCGGACCTCGGCACCAGCTGCCGGCATTATGCTACTCTACAAGAACTGTCTCGTTCTGATTTCTAAATCTGTGGGCAGTCGCGTAACCGCACGAGGATTGCTCGCCGATATCGACGACGCGGCATCGTCGAATGGCGAGACGCCGACATCAATCCCAAGCGCTGACCTCAAAGTTGCGCAAGTGTTCGAAATACACTCTGTGCGATGCATGCAATCGGGTTGCGGTCGATTACTCTACATAATACCTACGACACATTCCCCGAGTGCAGCTTCTCCAAAAGGTAGCGACGACGTTGTCGCTTTGAAACTGACGGCATTGTACGAAGGAAAAGTCGGCAAGTTGATTGAAGAAATCACCAAGGCCCGCATTGAGGGACGATTTCCAGAACAACAGCGGGAGGGGGGCAAATGGACTTTGCGCAGCCCTCCTTCGCCAGCCAACAACACCGGTATTTTAGCGTGCGTCTATGAGAATGGGCAGAGCGTCGCTCTAGAACAGGGGCCGGCGCCGTTCATACGAATGCTCTTCGATACACCAAAAGCTGAGTGGGCCGAGACTCTTCAAGCATCAAACGCAGATGTCGTCATGTCGATAAACTCCTCCGACAACGAACAGTTCAGGCTTGACATTGACTCAGTAATCGGTTCTCCGTCGACGGACTTAGTGACCGTGGACACGTTTGTTCCGACACTTCTTCGAAGATGTATGTGTGCAATGGCGCTGAGCCAGTTTGAGCGCGCTGCTAATGGGTTTATAGTACATTCGCTTCTCGTTCCCCTGAACGGCGCTCGCAACACAAAGCTGATGAAACCTCTGATCAGTTCTAACTATGAGATTCTTCGTTACATTGCGGGCGCTTTAGTCATGCAAGTCAAATCATCACGCAGCTTCCGACCTCCCTCGCCCACCAAGCTCATTTCAAATTTCTTGGGAGGCAGTCGCGAGACTGTGCCTACAGTCAAACACCCCAGTTCAGCTACCTTGCTTGGTGAATTTCCGAAAATGTCACCGCAACGAATCAATCTTTCCAGATCCAATACCCTTCCATCTGCATTTCCCGGAAAGGACAACTGTAAGGAAAAGCAACCGGAAAAGGACAAAGACAAGGAGTCAAGCAGAATTTCTATGGTGGAAGTTTCTGGAGCCAGAGGTCCGGATGGTCAGCTGCGGTCCTTAGAACAGACGTTTGCTGCTTATATTCTCTCGTTACAATCTCGCAGTGGCAACATTCTTGGGCGTATGCTGCGTAATCGAGAACATGCGGATCGCGCACTTGTCAACGAGCTCTACAACATTCTACTGGAGGATCCCAGTAAGTTGCAAGCAGCCGCCGAGGTTCCCGTGGATACTCTTTTCGTTGCATTCGAGACATTCATGAGAAATGCCTGGAGGGAGAATATGGGGCCCATCATTGATTCAACAGCACTCAAAAATCTTCAAAAACATTTCGACAATATGTTTCCCCGGGACTTCGAGGAGCAATTCCGGAAGTTTCTGGTCAACACCAACCCACAGAATTGCCGAGCCTTGGCGGCTATCACTCGACTCCTTGCTGAACTTCTCGACGCGTCTGGAAATGATGGTGACCGTGGCGCCCTCACGGTTGCCTTTGCAGAAGTCCTGACAGAAGACGGGGACCCTGTACAGCATGTGTCACTCCTGGATCGTCTTGTGGACGACTTCGACAATCTGTTTGAGGAGCTCATCCCTTACGGGTCATCTGTGGAAGGCGCCTTGAATTTTGACCGGAGTAAATCACCTCAAACGAGCAAGGGGTCAGTGAGCTCCAATAGCTCTTCTTTCCGCCGACGCTTTGGATTCAATCTTCATAAAGACAGCTCCAAAGCTGAAGGAGAGAGCAAAATGGCGTCAATTCTACGCACCCTCAGCAAGAAATCCAGTCCAGGCGAATCTGACCCGAACATTCCACGAGGCTCTCTACTTCGATCCAAGTCTACGGACGTAGATAGCCGCTTAGGATTCTTGAGACCAACATCCCGTGAGCGTCCATATGGCTTCTCCTCCGAGGAGCAAATTTCTAGGCCGGGTACCGGACAAGGGCAGCCGCCGTCCCTATCATCCCTTCGGGGCATATCTCACGATGGTGCTGTGAAGCTTCGAAGGAGAAGAAGGAGCTCTTTATCAGACTTTCGCCCCGATACGGCGTCTTCTGACACCTCGCATGTCTCTTCTATCGCGCACCTGCGCCCAGCGACTCCGTCGAACAGACCGCGAACAGAATCAATCACGCCTGCTAGTCAGCCCCGACCTCATAGCAGCTACCTAACCTCTTCAAGTAGGCCTACGTCACCGACCAAGGCCCCTTCTCCTGGTCGTCTTGGATCTCCTATTCGCCAAACATCGCCTACGCGCCCTGCAACTCCAAGCCGGAAGGAGAATGTCGACCCCAAAGTGCCTCAAAGAGAGCGATCGACTCAGTCCAAGTTTCAACATGCTGGATCGCCTCCCCAAGAGTCCAAGCGGCGATCCCGTGCGACCAGCATCCCTCAACGAACCCCTGCACTCCGAGAGCGGGCACCTGCAAATGGTACCGAGGTTAGGCGGCCGCAGTCATCCTCCTCCTCGCAAAGACCGCCAAAGCTGCGAATGCAGAGTCCTCAAAAAGTAAGCGATATCCGGTACCCATTGATGTGAAAAGTCACTAACAATACGAGCTAGCTTCGAGAACGTGTGCAGGCGGAAAAACACAATCAAGCCATTGGTCAGGCCAGCTTCCACAACGAACTCCAAGCTCTAGGTGACGAAATAGTCCACTTTGAGTTGCCGATGGGCCATGACGCGGAGGATACAGTGGATACTCCCAGAGAACGTCGATCTCCTGACACAAAACCTCATCTCCAAAGCCGATTCAAACGCCTTGAACAGCGATTCAATTCCATGGCTGGAGAATACAACGATCGAACCTCAGCCCTTGAAAGAGATCTAGAGTCCTCCTTGGTCGTTAGCGAAAAGCGCGTCAAAAAGCTAGACGAGCTATACCGCGAAGCAAGTGCAGAGAATGAAGCACTCTACGACCGATTTAATGCAGAACTCAGCAAGATAGCGAAAGATGTTCGGTCTGGCAGCGCTGAAGACGTCCTCAAAGACCAACTGAGTAATGCGCTGGAGGAGATCAGCCGTCTAAAGAAGGAGAATTTCCGACTTAAGAGAGAAGTCGGAGGCCTTAGAGCCCAGTCTGCAGCTGTCGCTTTGCTCAGAGCTAGCGAGCAGTAGGCCCTTGTCTTCAAGTATCACCTGCACAGGCGCCCAAAAAGCCAATTCACCCCTTCCTCAATCTTCCATTCCTCGTTCTTTATTTCTACCGTTCACTACATTTTCATTCTGATATGCATCCGTCTGGCGAAGAGCTACGTTCCACTCTCATGTTCTCTCATTCCCGGAGGTCTTAGCTTCTATCTCCTTTGTCCTCCACTGTTATTTCAACGTCATTGTCCAGCTCTTGTCAACGATACGACATACCATTCCCTTTCTTTGGAGTTCTTGTTCGACTCACACCTACATCCGTGAGTGAATTTGTTTTATGCATAGCACTGGAGAATTTCATGTTGACCTGAATTTCTGTCTTTCCCATTATTCTGTACCTTACTTTGGGGTCTATTGTACAATTAACCTCTCCTAATCCAGAATCTCAGGTCCGCCCATAAGCCGAACGGCCTCAGTATCAATCATCTTGAACATCCATTCCCATTTCACTCTCCACGTCTCTCCACAGTATGTAAACTCTACAGCGTCCTGGCCATGTTTTCTCGACAATGCATCCAGCCTGAAGTCAAGGGTGGGTAAAGCCACGAGATGCTCTGACCCGCGCTTTAAGTCTGCACCGGGCTTTTCCACAGCCAGGATGGGAAGCGTATATCGCGCCGAGCCAGGAGCATGTCCCGCAAGTCGGGAACGAAGTGCATTTTGAATAATGAAGGGGAATTTTCTTCGTGTGCGCTTCATTTCTGCCCTCAATGCCGGGTCGAGCCTAATGCGGGCGACATCTGTCTTCTGAAATTGCCGAACAACAAGTGTTAGGTCACGCGGCTTGGGGGCTGATTCCTGCCCATCCGCCGTAACCGAGTGGACTTTGAATCTTAGCCAGTACCGGTCATCCCAAAGTGTCCAGGGAGTAGAGACTTCCGGTGATTTAGATGTCTTCCGGGGACTCGGGGTTGTCTTTGAGTCCAACGCAATGTCGTGTCGAATGACTGGGCCTTTGTTCTTGAAAAAGGGCTGTCGCGATAGTAGCCATATGTTGCTGCCACCGGGAACACTAGGTTCGGTCTCTTTCACAGCTAGAGGCTGGAACATGAGGCCGCCCAAGGTGAAGGTTTTTCGAGAAGACAAAGCCATTTCACTTTGAGAGTCGTTTGTATTGGAGTGACTAGTCCCTTGGGTATTGAATAATCGATCCACAAAGGGTTCATAGCTGCGCACCGGGAAATGATTCCCATGGAAGGGAGAAATCAACTCCGTGATGCGACGGAGAGTGAGCGATTGAATTTGTAAAAGACGAGAAGGGGACAATTGAGACTGCAGTGGGTCTAAGAAAGACGGGAGATCTACAATCTGCAGGACCATTGTTCCTGATTTCAGATTCAGGTCGAGCATGCGACATCTCGAGGTGAGCAATTGGTTTGAGAATTCGGTAGAAGTGTGAAGGAAAGATTGGCTGGAGCTGATTAGAGAGAGGATTGACGGTGCTCGCAACGCTCGTGGTAGAGAGTCTGAAGCAAGCATGCTGCGGATAGCGTTCCGTGGGGTCAATGTCGGGTCGAAGTTGGTCGGATCTGAGACGTATGGAATCTTGTTCGCGTGACACGTCTCAAGAAGGCGAGCTTTGGGGAAGGACAAGAGTGGGCGACAGAGATGGATTCCGCCTGTCGCAACTGGCACGCCAGGTAAAGATGCCTGGCTTGGTAATCTCGTCGGGGGTTTGTTTTTTGACAAGGATTTGATCCCCTTTTGTGGACTCGGTGGATTGAACAGGATACTGCCCTTATTCTGGTCATCGACTTGGACGTGCATGGGCACCTGATCCTGTCTCTTCTGGTCATTCAATCGAATGGAGGAGCCACTCTCGGAGACTCCGTAGAGGCCATGACACTCTGGAATTCGCGCCACTTCAGGAATACCGGCAAGACCGGCGCCTCTTCCACCAGAGCTAAGACGCCATATGGTCGTTTCCACAGTGTCATCCTGGTGATGGCCCATAAGGAGAGCATTGATGCCCCTTTCTTGACAGGCTAAACCCAAGGCACGAAACCGTAGATGGCGAGCGTGCGTTTCAAAAGCAGTAGGTAGAGCTGAGGCTTCTAGCACGCTGTCTGAGCTATCCTGGCTTGCAAATTGAGCCCAATTCAGCTCCAGAATCCTCGTTTCGATCCCTGGGTAATAAATAGGTCAAAAATCCGGACCATGAACCTTTGAGGAGTCGCAGACCAAAGAGTCGCTTAAAAGCGGACCCGAACTGGAATCTCAATCAAGCACGGACTCACCCATTGCGTCGAGCCACCCAGCTACAGTTCGTGCCTCTTCACTACTTTCCGCCCGAGCACGGTGATCAACCACAAACCCGGTGACCGAGACAGGTCCAAGTAGACCAGAGCGCTCTAATTGACGACACAGAAAGGCCAGGGCCATAGAATCAGCTCCACCACTGATGGCGAGTCCTGTAACTGAGTATCAGAATGGTCTGCAATTCATTCCATTGAGATTTACCCTGCTGGGCAATCTCTTCGCATCAATTCGGATGTCTCTTACCGAGCCTACGCGGCAACTGCGTAAACTCATTTCGATCAAGAGTCCGACCAGCTGCAAATCGTCCCTCTGAACCAAACCAGGCACGGCGAAATTGCTCGACGAACTGCGTCGCCGTAATCGCTTTGCTGCCGGCCATAGAGGCGATAGTCGACAAGGTGCCAAATGGTGGTGTTGATGATGGCCGGCCTCGGTCAATTTATTCTTCCGAATGCCCGAACTAAGGTGCGTGTCTCTCAAGTGCGTCCCATGGTGTGGCTGCTCATGGTGCGCTGGATGTTGAGAATGCGATCAGATACAGGATGAGACTCTCGGTCAGCAGGTGATGCTGGAACCTAGAAAGTGGTTCTGTCGTTTGTCTCCACTTCATGGAGAGCCCAGGGCACGGGACTCCACTTTTCTGATGTTGAAACTTTACATAGAACGATGATCCCCCCAACATTTGCGGGCATAAGAAGGGCCGTCAGATAAAATATTGCCAAAAAGCCTACGTAGGCTAATTAAACAAGCTGTGAAGAATGACATTAATTAAGTGCAGCTCTAATCGACTACTCTGAACAGGCAGATTAGCCAGTAGTTTCTGTCAGCGTGTCCATACTAAAAGCCCGAAGGACTAGAGCGAGATGGAAGGAGGCCCGCAAATTCCTCGACATCACTCGGATGAGCGATATTCCAGGGACCCCACTGCATAAACTATATACTATTCTGTACGAGAGCGCGACGAATAATCACATCTTGCATTTATTGTTGGAGCAGCTCTTCTCAGCGTCTGCAGCTTGCTCATTGTCCGTGCGACAAAAGCAGGACGATTGAATCGGCACATCAGCCAATGCAAGTGCAACTGTCAGTTGGGGTCTGATGATATTTGCTTCAGCATCCCGTCCCAGCCGAACCAGACATTCGTGATAGCCCTGCAATGCCCAGACATTGTTGGGGTGACGGCGAGCTCGAATGACCGACTCATCCAGACCCAGATCGGCGCGGTACACGGCAGCAGACTCTTCCACATGATTCTGCTCCAACAGCAAAGCGGCATAGGCATGGCGCGCAGGCTGCATCCAACTCCACGGTTCGCTGTAACCCAGCTCATCGTCCAACTGTACGGCGCGGCGGAGATGGTCAAAAGCTTCGGCGTAATTGCGGCGACGGTATTCGATCTCACCATCCAACATCGCGGAGGCAATCCCCACAATGTCAATGCATTTGTTTGGAAAATCAAGCCGACTATCTGGAATTCGCTTCGCGGCCTCTTCGTAGAGTTCCTTTTGCTTCATCGCATTAGGAACATCTCCCGTCGCTGCATACGCGACACCCTTGGCATAGTGTGCTAGTGCGGTGGTGACGCAAAAGAGCTCTGGGTCCTCAGGAAGTGGGTAATCGATGATCTCCGTCCACATACCAAAGCGAACCATGACGTGCGATCGCACTGACATGAAGACCTCACAATAATCGGGCATGGCTTTCAGCATCTCCAAAGGCAGCGTGCTTTCCATGCGATTCACCGTATCCATGGCGATGCCCTTTCGACCCGCGAACATGGCAGCGTAGATCAGCGTGTGATAGTCATGCATGCGGTAAAGTGTATAGAACCCTTTGGTTCCGCGGTGATGCATGAATTTCTCGTCCGCGATGGTGGCTTGCGTATTGCTGCTGATTGCTGCTCGATAGTCTCCAACCAGGAAATCCAGGTGAGATGGCATATGGCACAGATGACCCGAGTCTGGCACAAGTGTACGCAGATGGTCCGCTTGAATCAAAGCAAGCTCCGGTGTGGGTGACATCTCCATCAGGTGAATGTAGTGATGTAGCAGGCCAGGGTGGCGCTTCGCAGCATCATGCGCCAGCGCTTTCTCCAGGACGGCCTTCGCCTCCAAAGTTCTTGTTCCCGGGTTAGGCTTCCCTGTAACTAGGTTCCACAATTTCCACGGTGTCAGAATCATAAGAGCATCGGCGTATAGAGTAGCCACGTCCAGATCGTCTCCGAATCGCTGATACACAGCTCCCATGGCGTCACAATAGGCTTGGTTTTGCTTGTGATACTGCTCTATCGGAGCCGGTTCGTCGCTCTGGTAGCGAGACTGAAGTGCAGTGATCAAAGCTTTTTCCACCGGCGACCGGTCAGTGGTGAGCGCCAGTGCTCGACGAGATGCCTCGTAAGTACGCCGCACGATGTCCGGGAGATCTTTCCGCAGAGCTTCCCATGGTTGATTATAGTTAGGACCAAGCGCCAGAGCCAGACCCCAGTGGGCCATTGCACAAGATTCATCGAGCTTGATGGCCCGTTGAAAGCACAAGGTTGCCTCGGCGTGGGTGAAGGCATACGTCCAAACTAGACCCCGGTTGAACCACACTTGGGCGTCAGGGTGGCTGGTTGTGATTTTCATTCCATAAGCACCCGTGTCGAATGCATAGTCCTTCACTGTATGAAAATCTGAGGGGAGTGCCGTGTTTGCCATGGCGACTATACGATCTTGCAAGCGATTGACAGTCTGACGTGCGAAAGTGGCAATGCTTCGACGATGGCCGAGAGGGGCGGTAAAAGAGGAGAATGCCTGCCAACCTTGAGCGTGCGGGCAATCGACTCCTCATTACTCCCGTCGGCCCTGCCAAACCTACAAAGCCTAGATCTCACCAGGTGTCTCGTCAATGGTAATCGGCTCCTGTCGACATCTCTCTCGTCTACCCTGAGTTGCTTGGTTCACAATATTACTTCAATTGAGTGCAATTCGTGTTGATATTCTTGTCCAAAAAATAGAGCAAAACCTTCCCACTCAAAGTGGCGGATAGTGGCCAGTGCCGACTAGCGCGCAGATAGATAGAGTATCTTACGTACCAGCACCTCACTCATGGGCTTGATTAGTATGTATCATCTGACGGCATTTCGGAAGAGTTTATAAGATTCAGTGACACCGGCTTCATCGTTTCCAACACCACAAGACCTCTCAGTAGGATGTTGATTTGGTATTTTCGCTTCTGTCAAGGTCGGGATCGAGGCACCAGTTGTCTTTGATAAAACTACAGACGTGGACCATGCCGTGGTAACAGGACATCTCGTGATGACTCGTTAGCTTATTCATATCATCAATACCTCGGGAAACGTTCTCTTTTCCAGCCTTCGGAGTTTTAGGAGAGGCGTGCTTGAATTTCTGGGTGGACGGGTTCTTGTCCCTGCGGTTCCTGAGGACCCTGCGGGGGCTGGACTCGTGGGAAACATACTGGGATACTGGTGGAGGTACTACGCTGACCTCAGGCTCCTCTTCATCGCTGGCAAATTCCATATCTGGTCCATCGTGGGGATAGCAGACATAGTAACGTAGGAAGAGGTCCCAAGGCGCCGATACCATTCGCTCAAAAGTGTAGATCTGCGAAGTTCGGACTTTCAAGATGCCAGACTTGTTGTATTTAGCCTGAACAATTCGGCCATGGCGTGGTCCGCACAAGAGTAGAAGAAGAACCTTTGATGTAGAAGTTAGTCTCGGTTGCTTAGGGATTCGTGAGGCTTGTTAAATTGTGTAGGAACCTACCGGGAATAGTGATGTCCTTGTGAAATCCTCTTGCTGCAGGCGATTTTTGATCACCTGAGCAATACAAGCGAGCTCGCAAAAGAGCAGCTCGCCTACGACGGCAATGGCACCGGTGCGCACAACGAGCATCATGTGTGGACGGATCGTACTTGGATCACGGGGATTATCTTGCCACTCATAGTTAGCCTCGACGTACCAACGCGGAATCTGAGCGTTTGGGGAATAGCCGCCAAGAAAGCCAACTGGAAGTTCTTCGAAAGGATTGCCATCTGCAAGTTGAGTCCACTTGGAGGTGTCCGTGAGAAATTCGTGGGAGCGCCTGGTCCTCTTGTAGGAGCCTTTGTAGAGTCTCCCCAGGTAGGAGGAGGTACTTTCCAGGTTTCGATAGAAGATATCGGCTTCTCTTCCATTCGGCTGGCGGTAGCCTACTATCCCTGCCTGATCAGGGAGTCTGTTGTAGAGCTCATCATACCTGTTGTGTAAGTTTTGAGTGTTTTGCGATTGTTCCGACATCTTAAGTGAGAATCCGGCAAGTTTCTCGGGGGACATGGGCTCGAAGAGCGACGTGCCAAATGATGGAATATCAGGATTGAACGTTCCAAGGGTAATCCGGAGCTTCGTGAGATCATCGCGCGAGTATGTGGGCTTAGGGTGGGAGTCGAGGGCCTGGAGAAGTTTGGAGACAGCTTCATCGTATTTGGTCCTCAACGAAGCGCGTCGTGTCATCAGCTCATCGAGTGAAGGATTCATTTTAAGATTCAAGGCCCAAAAAAAGGCCAAGTACAATTGGAGGAAGTGGTTTGAAACTACGTGAGTCTAGTCAAGGTGGGTGGAATCAAGAGGATGCAGTAAGTGAAGGAAAGGCAAGAGTGGGAGTTTGGGGAGTATGACTCATGAGGGATGATGAAATCACATGCATAGATAGTAGAGGTAATGTCTGCGTCGGCCGGGAGCCAGCTTCAGGAAACACGAAATATCTATCTATATAATCTTCAAAGTGTTCCGGAATTATGAAGTAATGATGAAGTGAAGGTACCAGTGTTGAAACGACTTGGAAAAACACATGTTCTATAAAGCCCACGTGACTATCCGGCTACCCTTTCCTTCTCCCTGTGTCTACCTACAAGGTAGGGACCGTAGGGTGATGATGTATAAGATACGGTGGAAGATACTCAACGAGTAGCCGAATGCATCCTGTTCAGCATTGAATACCGAAATACTCCAGTATTCGAAAACCACATGCAGCCGGCATGCATAGATCGAGAATTTAGAAGTACTGAAATCGCTACTTCTGTATATTTCATATCAAAGAAAAGCATATCCATATCGGATACCACCACATTGAGCAATCTAGTATTCGGAAAGTCTTCATGAATTTCTCAGAATCACTTCAACTAAGTAGGTGACTACTAGCTTTACGATACCTTTGCAATCAATCCGAGAGATGTATACCCTCGTTTGGCACGAAGCAGCTGCCTAGGGTCATTGACGCATTATTGGGGGCATTCTGTTCGATCATTGTCACTTTTTTGTCAATGAATCTTTTCCGATTTTGATTCTCTTCAATAAGATTGAATATGCTTATTCCAGGGCGCTGCTTCAGTATAGCCGATGATTCCGCGGCTCGCCGCAGTCCATAACCTAGGTAGAACCTTTCCTCCGTGGTAATCTCCGCCTTATACTTCTCTCACATTCTGCAGCTACACCTACAAAGTAAACTGTATCTCATCACCCTCCAGACAGAGCGTCGAGAAAGCAGATCCTCTGCAGGAACGTATCGTCACTACCTCGCTCATCTCCTTTCTCGTTGCAGTCTATGCGAAGCATCTTTGCTTGGAGAACGCATGCGTCTGGGCTCTGGACTCCGCAGAAGGCCGGCCTCCCCCAGGTAAGGTTCTCGTTATGGTTCTCAAGGCTTTCGGCGAAGACACGCCGACAGAGATTACTAGCCAACCTTGAAACTGTCTGAATAGATTTTCCAATCAAAGCTGCAACTATTGGAATCTCCTATTCATAGCTCATCTTTGTTGATCTTATTGATCTTAGTACCCTATATAACAACAATCTACCCGGCGGCCATGCCTATGCACATGTCTAGAAAGAAGGCAAGGACCTGGGCTTATCGTGCTACGTAGACTTTCAACATAAGAAAAGTGTAGTCCCCGTACCATCTGAAATGGAATGTATTCAGATGTTAGGTACTGTTTGGACATCAGTCAGAATACTGATTTGAGCCTTAGTCTGAAGACAGGGTGCGATGCTATCATCGCTTAAACCGTCTGATGATATACGGCCCCAATTACAAAGTACCTCAGCTACCTTCAAAGTCACATTACGTGAGATCCTGAAAGGTGACAGAAAAGAGTGTAAATCCCTCTTCAAAGCTAAAAAATCTAGCAATACAAGATTAGGCAGCAGCCGAGCCAGCAACCGACCCTGAATTCGTCATGGAGTGAATGCTCGATGGAGCTGCTGTACGATCCCCATTAAGAACGTGGCCCTCGACCGTTGGCAAACCATGAGTGTCAGGGTCCGTCAATCCAGGCGGGGGATGAATTTGCTTTTTGCCATTTGCCTTGTAGTGGAGGATCATGTCACCAGAGGTGCGCCAAAGATGCGTTCGGATGGTGGCAAGTGTCATGTTAGGCGGGCAGAGCTAGAACGTGTATGTCAGTACAATGGAACTCCAGGAAAAGGCAAGAAATAGATCCTACCATCTTCTGGCAGTAAAGCTCGAGATACTCCTCCGGCGGCATCTGGTTGGATTCGGGATCATCGGGATTCGGGGGGTCGATGCGCTCGGCAACGTAGGCCAACACCTTTTTAGTTCGGAGCATGCGATTTGCGTTGAGGCGTGAATTAGTGTTGGCATTATTCCCTGGCCCAGTCATCGCACTTGGTCTGTTGGAGATCAAAGTCAGCGTATGCAGACCCTCGCATTCGAATCATTAGATCATCTACTCACGGATCAGGTTTAGCCACAGGAGGCAAGGAATCGTCGAATGGTTTCAAGACAAAGGCAATCTTGACTTGCTCCTTGAACGGTATTGAATTCTGCGGGGACTGTTAGCGATAGTGTCAAGAGGTATATCATTGAGATGACAAGTGTACCTTCAGTAGCAGCTCTCCAAGCCAATGGGGGATAGCCTTCTCCAATCGTTCAACATCCTGGCCAATAAGGCCCACGTTTCCACGATAGAGGTCTGAAGCCACGGCGGTGTCACCGGTCTCTTCTTGAATGAACACTGCCGTTCGCGATGGAATATCCAACCGAGGCGTCTCATTTTCTGCGCTTGGTGTGATTGTGGAGCTCAATTCTTTGCAATTCGGATTTTGGGCCAGATAGTCCTCGTACTCGTCATGAATCCGTTCGATAACCCCACTAATGTTCGTCTCGTACACCTTCTCTTCCTTTACAGATGAGACTTCGGACTCTTCAGGCTTCTCATCCGGGACCTGCGGCTTAGTCTCCGTGGATGTGCGACCCAGCTTCTTGGGGAAGTTCAATTTCTTGCCAAAGAACGATCCCTTTCGCTTCTCTTCTTTTTCAGGCTCCGCTGGCGATTGCGGGAGTGCCGGGTTAGAAGCGCCATCGAAAGGTGACATGGGTGCTTTGTCATTGTCATTACGGGCGTGGCGAGAGGAGAAGTAATCTCCGTGTTTCTCTGAAAAGGACGATGGCCCTCCATCATGCTGGAGATTACCCGACGACAGCCCATCTGGTATGTCAACGTCGGTGGGTGAGAGGAACGAGTGACTTTGCATCGACGAGCTCAAAGCAGCTGCCGGGCCCGGGGTGCCTGCATGAATGCCGAAACCGGGCGTCGTGGGACTTCCTGGGAAGTCCGTGCCAGGACGCAAGGTAGTCATTGACAGATCATTGTGAATCGGAATGCCTGTGCTACGAGGGATTTCGTATCCAGGCGTAAATGGGCTCTTGGGAAATAGTTTGGCTCGTTCCTCTGCTCTGGCGAGTGCGGCATCGCGGTAGTCTTTGTCGCGTCGAATCTGTTCGTCGACCAACGGAGCGAAAAGCCAGCGGAGAATCCATTTACCCAGGTTGACTGCAAAGGCCCGTCAGCATCACAAACTCACACCTAGCCCGGACCACAAGTCATGAAGTGCTACTTACTGCGCTGATCATCCCGGAACTGGGCTAGATCAGCCGGGGACAGATCAGCCTCATCCGCATAGACCTCGGCATCGAAACAACGATTGGGTTCAAGAATGACTGACAATCGTCCCGTTCGGATGTCAATGGTACACCAATGGGAGATACTTTCAGTGGTGTTGATTTCGCTCGCAACATCATCGATGTGGCGCTTTCCAAATGACTGGACGGGAACGCACTAAATTTCAAAGTCAGTTTGAACAGGTCACTTGTACAGAGCTTTAGTGTGAAAAGCCTACCTTGAGTAGATCCCACAGGACCACCTCCCCTGCCGAGTCTTGCGTGAGCGTACGTTTCCGGTCATTCAGCATCAAGCTCTTGATGAGACCATGCTGGCCCTCTATCGTTTCCTCTGGCGCCGAGTGCACAGGAGTTGCCATATCGAGATCTCCTTCCAGCCCAGGCAGTCCAGACTGCACACCGCAGGATGGAGCAGGGCGAATCAGCTCGGAAGTAGCTGTGAGCTGCAGGATTGCGGAGAAGGGAATAGTCTTCGGGGTCTCCTTTGTTGGAGTCTCGGGCTTGGGAGTCTCGGGTGGCACCTCTGGCGAGTCGGGAACGCGTCGAGGATGAGGTGGCGTCTCAATGTCCAGGGTGGTATCAACATTTCTCCAGCGGTTGATACCTGATTTGGGAGTAGCCGTCCAGATAAAGTCGCTAGCCGCCACCACCTTGACAACACCTTCGTGTTCCTGCAGGGCTGCAACGCAGGTACCTTGCTCGATATCGGCCGATCTGCGGGTGTCCGTCTTCGCAACCAACCCGGATCGGTCACTCGAATAGAATACCGACAGATCTGGCTCGTCTGAGAACAGCGACCAGACGCTGTCATTGTGCATTGTTAAGGTGTTCATGCAGCGACCCGCCGTGAGCGACCAGACCTTGATCGTCTGGTCCGACGATGCAGTGAGGATCGTATCTCCCGCCTCATTGACCAGAATGTCGCGAATGGTGTCGGTGTGACCGACAAATTTGGTGACCAGTTTGCCCGATTTAGGGTCCCAGACGCGAACTACATTTTCGGGCCCTCCACTGGCCAGCACGGAATTCACCGCGCCGAGGGCATAGACGGACCCTTTCTCGGTAGTATCGTCTCCCTCGGCATTGATACTGAGAATCTCACCGGCGCCGCTGAGATCCCATAGGTACAATTTGTGATCGAGGCCTCCCGATGCAACCCACGTGGCCTGACCACTGGGAGTCGCAAGTGTCTTGACATAATCACTGTGCTTTCCGATGCGTTCTGGAACATCAGTCGACTCTGAATGTGGCCGCCACAGTCGAACAGTGGTGTCCGACGAGGCCGACACCAGGGCCGAGTTGTTGTGGGTCAAGACAATGTCATTGATCCAGTGGCTGTGAGCCTGCACTTGTGTCTTGAAGCGTGTTGGACCGGGGGTGTGCTTGGACGACGAATAGGGATTAGAGGCATGCAGCTGAGCCAGCGAGCAGTCGAGGTCCCACGAGCAAACGACACCGTCACGCCCGGCGGAGTAACTACCGTTGGTCGAAAGAGTCGTCACATTAGAAAGCTGTGCAACCCACGTGGGAAGAGCGGGAAATGGGAGAGACGGGAATGAGCGCATCTCGCACAACATCCGCGGCAAGACCAAAATAGACCACAACACAACACGGCACAACAACAACAATCACAACTCGACTGATGACGTGTAGACATGAGAGAGATTGCATAGACCGAGAGAAAAAGGAAACAACATGTGCTACTTACAGAATGGAGTTCTGACGGTCGACTGCCAGCCCGTTCACTCCCAGTCGGTGGCCGCCGGGAGCATCAGGCAGAGGAAGCACTAGTTCCGAGGCTGTGAGTCTGCTGCACCAGCCAGTCGAGATCTCAATGAGGATCAATCAGCTGGGTTCACTGCGACTTACCGTACGTGACCCTTTGGTGGTTGAGTTTTCGTGCCATACATGCAGTTGGGGGAGCGCAAAGACGGGGGGATTGCGGAGGAAATGCGGAGCTTATCTGCCGCTCGTCAGGGCCGATCACACACGTTCACGGTGGGGAGAACGACGTCACAATGTTCAACCCACTCTAGTCCGACTGAAGGGGAAAATTAGGTGTCAGATGAAAAGCAAGAAGGACTGAGACGATGTGCGGATCAATTCAGCAAGATGGTGTACAACGAAGACGGAAGAAGGTCAGGACAGGGGAGAGGCTGTTTTGACGATGAGGGGAAGTTCAGTTGGAAGCGTAGTGAGAGAGAGACGGAAAGAGTGCAAGGGAACCGTGCCAGGGGCAAGGAACGCCAAATCGCTCGCTTCGACGTTGATTATCGAGACTTTGATTTCTTCACCAGACTCTCGGATCGGGCCCGGATGCCAGTTGGTCACCGAAAGATGGTCCATTGCACAAAAATTCCAATTGGAAAAGTTCCCTTCCCCCCAAATCCAGCCCTTCGACCGAAGATAAGTGAAGCATCGGCCAAAGTCCAGTCCGACGCCATCTCTAGATCCGTGGCCACGTCTAAGCTGGATATCTGGGGAAGTGGAGGTCCCACCGGCCAACACTGAACAGGGAACACAGCACAATTGTAGATCCTCAACAGCACCGGGTTGAGTTCCGTGGGGGCAGTCTGTCGGGTCGAGGTCAAGGTGTGTTGAGTGTTGCTTCTGCTGGCACCTACCGAACCAGAGCATCTGGAGATGATTACCTTACATTCCTTCTTACTTGTCGCCATGGATTGTGTGCGCAAAAATATTGCACATGGAGCCCAGCTGCATGAACAAGCACGGGTGATATTTAATCTCGTCCAACGGAGCATCCGGACTTAGTCCAACCTTGAAGGATGCTGAATTGAGCCATCTTGAAAGTACTGTAACAGATACTCGTGATGCATCTGTGAGAGACCTCCAGTGCACAAGGCATCGACGACTGGAAATATCCTCATCCTTGATCGAGTCGAGGGGGCAGTTCACGTTCCTCAAAGTTTCCACGGATGCCGCCTCCATTAAGGCTAGTCAGTGCCCTTCTTCCACTCACGAGGTACCTTTTCATCTACCAGCCAGAGATGACAAGTACGACTTGAAGGACGACAATAGTAATGCAGCTTGCATCGAGATCCAGAACATGTCTCGCAAATTGTCATTCACCACTATTGTACAGCATCAATTCTATAATGAATTTACGGCAGTCGAAAGAGGTCAAGTCAAACTTCCCCTTGAAACAGGAAGCGCCCCTCTACCTTTTAAATAGCCGACCCCAAATGTCCATCATCGCGCTCCTTTGCTCCTTCTAGTGTGTTCCACGCCCACTGATAACTGCCTAGGAAGACAGCTCCGCCAATACCGATCCAGGCAACGCGGGGCCCAATGCCTCGCCAAAACGCACCAAGGCCCTCTTGCGCAATGCCTCGAACAATCTCCTTAACGCGCACCGGTGCAGATCCACCGTCTCCTCGCCGCGCCAGCATCACCCGTGTCTTGATCACGTCGAGCGGTGTCGTCAGACCGGCGGCAATGGCGCCAGCTACGCTACCGAACATGGCACTGGTCGAGGCGGGGATTTGCGCCATTGGGGCCGAGGGTGACGATGACGATCCGGACACGTCTCCTGCGCGGAGATACCGTTGCGCATAGGTAGCTTTCATCGACTCCCACATGGTGAATTGCAGGACAGTGAATGGAATCTCACGGGCGATGGTGATTCCCGCGCCGCGGTACAGTTCTCGAATGACCTGGCCGTAGCCACGCTTCAGTGTCGCGGTAGACGCAGCCGCGCTGGATCCGGCCGAGCCCGGCGTGTGCGGCACCTCGTGGCGAAGAGAGAGGATATCCTTCAGCGCGAGCAGACTCGAGCCACCGAAGAGACCGGCCTGCGCGCGCTGCTTGATCACCTCGGTGGGCACGCGAACAGCGCACGCAGAGATCTCGCCAAGGGAGGAGGCGAGGGAGTGGGTGAGGAAGACATGCGTGGTCGAAGGGGTGTCGGAGGAGTTGGACGGAGGAAGAAGAGAGCGCTTGACGCCGTCGTAGACGATGAAGAATGAGGCGGCCGAGGGCGCTGAGCCAAAGAGAACAGAAGGTAGACCGGCATAGATACCGCGGATCGTTTGACGCAGGGACAGGCGGGGAGCTTGGGGTGTGGAGAGGTCGCGTGCTTTCTGCAGACGGGTTTTAATGGTGTCCAGAGGGTAGAGGGAGCAGTCGACCGTGAGGCCTGCAACGGCGCCGGACTGGACAGATAACTTGAATTAGGTCCTGCGATTTCAAGGGGGGGGAGAAATATGCATAGCAGGGATCAAAGGTCGCGCTGTACCAAAAGGGACCTGGTCCACAGAGAGGAGACCAAGGGCTCTCCGTCGCCTGGCTGCGTCATGGCGAGTCGGGGATTGAGATTGGTTGGGAAATTGGGGGAAATCGGTATGCTGATTGATCAATTTGAAACCATACTGAGGTGCTCAGATTATCTCAGCTCGTCAAAAGGGAGTGTTGCGCCGCGGCTGGGCCGTTTCAAGCTCAGTCAAAAAGATTCCGGCGTCGGAGAGAATCAAGCTTCGTTGCCGCAAGCTGGTGGAGATCGAAGGGTTTGCTCCGCGGCCAACCATGCGGGTGACAGCCGAGGCCGCTGCAGCGGAGATCTTACGTCAATTCCGGTAGATGCAGTGACAGCCTGACGGAACATTAATTTTGGCGCCAACTAGATTTCCCACATTAGACGTGAGGATTGAAAGATTAGTAAAAAAAAATTTAAAAGATACGAGACCTATATAAACCCAGACGGGTGTCAGTCGATCGAAGGGAAAAAATACTTTCTTCTCTACAGTGGGGACAAGTATCTACAGGCGCCGACGACCCAAGTACAGGGGAATATGACCTGAGTTGAAGAAAGAGATGCAGATGAAGCAAAGATAAAGGTGCGCCAGTTGCTTGAGATGACTCGGTAAGAGCGAGACATCCGAAGGAAACGAAAATGAAACCAGTCGACCGCCACGCCAACTTGGCCGTTTAAGAGCTGCATGTGGCAGGGAGTTAATGGGCAAGACGTTTCCATCAATTTTTGCAAAAAAGCAAGAAAAGGGGTCCAGCAAAGTCCGTCCAAATCTAGAATTTGCCTGGCTTCGGGTTATTGTAGACATGCGAGGACCGCTGAAGGCATCTGGGAAGGCAGTGCACAGGGGTGTGAACTATAGACCACAACCCATAATGGCTGATGAGTTCACGCTCAGAAGTGACAGCGGGAATGAAATGACCATTTGAGATCGCCACGCGATGATTAAGATATTAATGGGTCGACGCGCGGGGTGGAGCGTGGCAAGGGGTGTTGAACAATGAGGAAGAACAAAGAGGCTTCGGTGATATATAAACCGTTCCAAAACAGACGAGTGTCTGAGGCGATCAGGCCCCGATGATGGGTGGCTTGTCGGCAAGGTTTGATGGCCACCGTGGATGCTTACTTGGCCTTGCCGCCTTTGCTTGCAACTGCTGGACTTTGAGATGGTGGCTCAAGGACGTGGGTGTGGTTTGAAGCACCGATGACCTCACCCGAGTCTTCTTGTTGACAGTTCATGATGTTACGGACCCATTCATCGGCAAGCACTTCTTCAAGGGTTGCACGCTCGCTGGGATTGACCTTCAACATACGGCCAATGATGTATCGACTTTCTCGAGGAAGGATGCGGAGGAGACGCCAAGGCCCTTTGATGACCTCCTGCTTCGGAGGCGGCTGGGGCGCGTTCGGGGGCAGAGGCGGAGCTTCCTTGCTGGTGGTGCGCGCCGCTTTATGTCCGCCATTTTGGCTAGGCTGCTTCCGTGGCATTTCACCAGGGTTATCGCTCTTTTCTGTTGGGGAATCGGGAGGGTTGCTACCATTTTGATCCGCTACTCCAGCGCCCGAAGGCGCGGCGGCAGACTTGCCGGGCACGTCCTCAGACTTGTCCTTGTCATTCTGTACCGTGGAGGTCAAATCTGGGCTGGACTTGGCTTTCGGATGGCGTCGGGAATCAGCTTCGGTCACTGGAGTGCCTGGTGTTGGCGTTGCCACAAACAGACGATAAGAGTTGTCGGATGTGCGTGGTTGTTTCCACGGGAAGCGACGAAGCGTCATACAACAGAAGATGATCGCCAGCGACCAGACATCTGTGGGACGAGGATCATATTTCTTCTCGTCGTATACCTCGGGAGCCAGATATGGATCAGAGCCGACGATACCTGGAAAAAGAGGGAGATATTAGCAAAGATGCACAGCGAAAACCGGCGGTCAGAGGACAATAGAAGCGGGAGGGAGCCAGCACAGGCGCTGTATTTACCTGACGCCGGAACGATATCGTTCTCGAAGGGATAGCGAAAGACGACGGCGCTGCCGAAATCGATGAGCTTCATGATGCCCCGATCGCTGACAACAACGTTGTCTAATTTCAGGTCCCGATGTGCGAGACCCATACCGTGAAGGTAGGCGACACCGCTAAGAATCTGCTTGAATGAACAAGCGATTTCCTCCTTGCTCATCTTGCCTGTCATGACAATGGCGAACAGATCGAAAGGAGCATACTCCATGACCTCGTACCAATGGGGCCCCTCTTGAATGATGTCGAGAGTCTCGATGATGTTGCCGTGGTGTAAGGTGGAACCGATACAGAACTCAGCCGTGACCTTTTTCGAATACTCCTTCGGGGTCTCCCAGCTGTGGCGATCCCGGAACTGTTTCACGGCAAAAGTGACGCCGTCACTGTTCCGCTTCAGCAGGCGAACTGACCCGCCTGCACCAGACCCCAGCACTCGACCCATTTTTCCATACTTTGAATTTAGCCCATGATCATCGGCAAAGGGCACATTGTCGGTCGCTATTTGATATGGGGTGCTCTTTCCAGAGGTCCGACTCGAACGCTTCGAGGCGGAGGTTGGTGATTCGGGACGCTTGTTGCGATGACCCATCTTGAAGAATCGCTTCAATTCGGACATGGATCCATGATGGTGATGATGATGGCCGTGTCCGTGTTTGCTTTCGCTGGACTCTTTCTTGCTCGACCGTTTGTCGCTGGACTTTCCAAGATCAATGGCGCTAGCCGATCTCGGAGGATTACCGGGACGGAAGGATCGTTTCGAGTCTCGACTATTGAAGATGAACCGTGCATCCAGCTGGGCGAGATTTTTGGATTGCGGTGGCCGCTTGCTCCGGGCATATGGATCATTCGGCTCACCGACGGGAGTGATCGTGCCGGGCGGAGTATGAGAGTATCGCGGGGTTGGGGGAGGACTTTCTTCCTGAGAGCTAGCATCGGCTCCGGTAAAAAACTGAGCGCGATGTCTGGGGACGGCGGTGTTGATCTGGGATGGTTGTTCCGCGGAGCCGACCTTTCTCATTGGGAGATGATCCGTAGAGGACGGCCGCGAGGTGGGAGCGCTTCGCTGCGTTCCGTAGTTCTCGGCCGATGAAACAAGAGGCGAGGCTTCTGGTGTCATCGCGGACGCATTCTGCTTGGCTCGGTCAATTGCTTGTAGCGCGGCTGCATTGTCGCCAGATCGACCGTCGCGGGAGTTGGTTCCCGCTGGCGTCAGGGGAGGAGACTGAACTGCCGATACGGGTGGAGAGTGATGGGGGAGGTGACGAAGGACCCAGTGCCGTGGGCGCTGCGATCGCTCGAATCCCTCGAGCCAACCTAGAAGCGCGAACGTCAGCATCACAATGATCCTAGCACGGGACACCGTAGACCAGTCTCTCGATCAAGGAACGGTTCAGCGAAGGAAGTAGAGACCGAGGAGGTGAATGGTCATATTGCGCTGAGGCGTGGCCCTGCCCATGCGAGCATGAATCCCAGGCCCTGCAACGAGCCGTCGCATAGGTGTCATGAAATGCAGAGAAACAGAATGAACATACCCTGGAAGGTGGCAGAGACATTGGTTCGAAGGAATAGTTACGAAGGCGTGATTCTTGAAGCTGCGACTTCTGCAAGCTCATCGCCAGCGATCGAATTTCCTCCTCGCTAGAGACTTGTTTGTACGCCTCGGGCTGCGGTGGTATTTCCTGCACGGGCGAAAGAAGGGTCTTTGAAGGTTCGATTTCCTGCGTGATGGAGGAAAAGCGCACCTGGCCAGACTGCGACTTGGACTTGGCGTCCGCGTCACTGGCTTCCGAGACCTGGGCGGGCATCTTGGCTGTGGATTCGGCAGTGGGCTTCAAATCTGAGCGCGGGACCATCAGTCAGAAACATCCCATTCCCGCTTCTCGTTGATGGCCTGCATGTAGGACGGGCGATGTGTGGATAGAGAATCAGACATTGGAGGTAGACATACCTGACTCCGTGAAATTGGCAGCTGGTGAGGAGGATTCGGCCAATTCAGACGTCATAGTCCCAGACAACCAAGTTCCTAACCGTTTGAAGGGGGGTGGAAACTCGGGCGGGACGCATGCCCCTCGCCAAATGCAATCAGGTAGAGAACGGACACAGAGCAAGGACAGGGTTGTCAGAAGATCAAGACGCGATGCAAAGGTGTGGTGCGACCGTCCTTGCAATGGGAATCGGTCGGAAGGTGCAGAATAGGAAATCGGGAAGTCCAGAAAGCGTTTGGATGACACAGAGTGAGGAGGGGATGCCCGCCTGGTCAATTACGTGGGTGAGGCAAATCTTCCTCTTTGAGTTTTCGGCGCCGAGTGCGTTGCGATACGATAGGCCGGGCCAGTACAACAGCAGCGGTCCAAGGCGGAGTGGGGTGTCCTGTCGAACGCAGCCAAAAGGAGCTGCGACGCGAGGATGCTGAGGGCAACGGCGACGGTTGTCTCAAACCCCCGAGGCCGCGGCTGTCGATCGAGGCAGGATAGAATGGAAGAATCGCAACGCCGGAGAAGAGGGGGGCAGAAGGAGGGAGAGGGAAAGAAAGAAAAAGGGCCGTGGTGGTGGGTGAGTGAGGGTGAGGGTCTGTCGAAATTGGCCTGCCGGAAGACCGGGAAAAGCCTCTTTTTCGGGGTAAGTGGGATCTTCAATCTACTACGACGGTGGACTGGACTCTGTAGAGGGGGAGTAAGCTTGGGCCCGAGAGCGGAGGCGTGGGCTGCAGTGCTTCAGAGTAGATGACCCCCATGCCAACTGGACAACTTCCACGATCCAAGTTGGAGGAAGCAAGTCTTTCCAGAAGCGTCACGACGGCCACGCCGAGGGTGCTCGGGCGAGGTACCTGGTACAGACTGTCCGTACTTGGCCACCCGCCTCGGCTGGGTAGTCGGTACGGTAGCACTGGCGCTCGAGAGGGCAAACTGCAAAATACCGGGCGAGACCACCCGTCCCGATGCTTGGCAGCAACCGGCATCTACTCACGAAGAGTGATTGCAAACAACCACCGGACTGTATCGAAGTTATACAGAATAGGATTATTTGATATCCCCAGCTATTCAACCCGAGCCTCCGATTGGGGATGGATGCTCTGGCACAATTGTTTCATGCTCATCCAAGTGGCCAGGAAATCTGTTCATATCAACTCGACAGCGAAGGAAGTAACATAATCAGTCGGAAGAGGGCGGACCGGGCAGTCGACTTGCGAAGGGGCGGATGCCGATGATGTCGTTTTCGAGTAAAGTATAGTTCCTCTCGGTCTCATCCAAGGGCCCTGATGGTTCCGACGGCTGGGATGAGCGGGAATTGCTCTAATCCGCACTCGATGCACGGTACTGTACCGATGCCATGCAGGTATGCAGTAGTGCCGCGTGGATGCCGGCTTTCCGGTTGTCCGTGAATATTATGCAGCTGCTTACCTGCGAGCGATGATATACTGGACACTGACAGTGGATGGCATCATGATCCAGTCGCCAGCTACCTAGGTACCTAGTCTGTTCCCGGTCATGACCTGTGGGGTGATGGCCCCAAATGCGATCACACATTACCTCCTTCTCTACCGGAACTGCTAGGCTGTATTTGAGGGAAAGCAACACTCAACTGAATGTACAATCCTTGCCGTCCTTGAATCATTCTTGCGTTCCATGCATGACTCGGTTTCCTGTTGTGCCAGTGCCGACCACGCGAACGACCCGATCCAGCGATAACGGTCGCTTGTTGCGGCTGGAACCCGAGTCGGCGGTGGTGCACGACCGCACGGTGAGGACGACTGTCTCCGCTTTATCTCCGCTCTGGATCTAGACTTCGATCTGATATTGCACGTAACGCTCTCACATGCGAGAGTACTACTACAAGATTGCAAACTCCAGCAATACAGTGATCTCCGAGCCGTCTGCTGATCATACACACAATGCCTGACAGTCTGTCTGATATGTTTCAGCACTGTCTCTGACTCTGACGGATTAACCCAAGATTTCGACAACTAATATCACGATTGGGTCATGATTGTGCAGGAGATCGGTATGAGTGTAGTGGTACATGGTAGGTGGGCACAGTGCCAGTGAAACTACCCGATAGGTAATCGGTAAATACATTCCATAGTTACAACAAGAACTATGTGCATTCGTACAGGACACTTTAATACCCACGTCCCCAAGCCTCAGTCGGGTCTTTTTTTCTCCCAGCGCTCCCCTGGAGACCTGGAGACTCAGGGCTGCCAAACTCCTCGACATCTTCTGCCAGCGAAGAGTCGAGTGGCCCCCACTGTTTGATGAGAATCTTTGACTATTAGCACGTCCGTGCTCTAAATCACCCTGAAGACTTGCTTTCTCCCCCGAGCACGCGCGAAAAGGCTGGACAACCGAGATGATCTGATACGGGGCGGTACACTGTACAAGAAAACCCATCCATTAAAGAATCATGACCCTGGGCGACACTAGCTCGGCCGACGATGAGACTATGTGGCCGCCAGAGCCCACCTGGAACAGCGCACGAAGAAAAGGAAGCATGCAGACACTCGGTCCTTGAAATTCAGTGCACGACTTGAATGCCGATTGATTTGGCTTGCGCCATGACACTCTTGCATAGTCCCTGCAGACTCAATCCGGACAGCCGCGTCTCGCTCTGCTTGATTTTGGCGATTTCGTAGATGTGCTTGAGTGATACGGTGCCGCAGGTCTCGTGGCCGGGGTTCATGGCACCTCGAAGGCGATTTTTCCGGGGCTCGACATTGGCTGCATTTAAGAGCAAATACGTTGTTGTTGGTGTGCGGAGATCGAAATAAAAGGAGCGATCTGGACGGACGGTCACACGGGCGGGAATGGGGACGCCGACGTTGATGTGAGCAGTACGAGCATTGAACTCCTACACCAGCGAAAGAGTTGGGGTTAAAGAGTTGTCCGTTTGTTGGGTGATGGAATAGCGACCAACTCCGTGGAGTATCGGGTTGAGTAACAGTAACGTACCTTGCAGAAATCCATACTCTTCACACCCTTACTACCGAGGGCTGGACCGACGGGGGGACTGGGACTGGCCTGTCCAGCACCGACAATGAGCTTGACAAACTGCTCCTTCTGGAGCGCATTGCGTGCCATATTGAGAAATGAATGCGGTGAGCACGATCGACTGTGAACGACGTGCGTGGAGACCAAATTGCGCAGGACGGGCAAGTCGCGCAACTTCTTCAGAAGTTCTGCGGAGCGGAAGAGTTGGAGAATTCACCGCCGAGAGGCAGATTTCCCCCAGCTGATTGGACCGGGTGCTAAGCCTCGAAAGCTGAGAACTACCGAACGTCATTGCCCAAAAGGGAAAATAAAATAAAAAAGATCAGAAAAACAGTTGGACAACTGGACAACTGGGAGTCGGAGTTTGAGAGAATTCCAAGCGAGTGACACACATCTGAGAGCTGGCTGATTTTCTGCCGCTGGACATTCTTCGATCGTGTGGAAATAAGTTCTGCTCTATCCGTTCCCTTCCACAGCTCTTCGGCTTCTTCAACTTCCGCGCAGTTTGGTCGCGAATTTGGCGCTCCCGCACCTCCTGACCCATTCACCTCCGGCCTTTTTGAGTCGCCCCGCCGCGTCGATCTCTCGATCTTCTCTTCCGTGGTTTCCCCCTCCTCCCTCTTTCTTCCCTGCTCGACCCCATCACACGCGGTCGTTGAGCTTTTTTCTCATAATTACCGCAATCACTGCCCCTTGATACTTGACTTGGTGACGTGACGACGCAGTACGACCGGAACAATCATGAACTGGCTTAAATCGACGTACGTTCCTGGCGGGCATGGTGGGCGGTGGAGATGCAAGCTGGGGCAACAGTTGAGCTAACGAAGACTCCTTGGCGGACAGTCTCTCTGCGGCCGTCGGCACGCAAGAGCCCATCTATGGCCCCGAGGCCATTCACTCGGTCGCCAAGCAGGCCGACGAGACCTCTTACACCGAGCTCTCCAAGGATCACCTGCGTTGGAAAGCATTCCAGTATACCAATGTGGAGACGCAGACTTTCTACATCATGGCCGACGATGGAGGTCTCTTCATGGTCCAGGTCATCTACAGCAACATCGCGTGAGCATTTTATCATTCCCGTCTCTATACATAGCTATCCACTACAACCTCACTCATCCGTCGGAGCTCTGTCATTGCAAGATCGGATATCAATGGTGGTCATCCTGGGAAGGGTTTTCCATTGTCAGATCGCTGACCAGATGATCTCACTGCACAGCGGCATCCATACCACGGCCCACTTCAACACCAAAATTTTCAACCTGAAGGGCGACAAGCCGCATGTCTGGCACACAGATGCTTTGTCCAACTTCATGTTCGACGAGCAGATGCAATCCTTCGGCGCCAACAACCTGACCATCCAGCTCAATGAGGAGGGTGATGCCTATCACATCAAGTCCACAGTCAACCCCAACAGCGTGGTTGATCTCAAGTTCACCCGCAAGGCGCCCGGCTTCGTTGCAGGCAAGGACGGTACTACCTTGTTCGGTACCGATCCCAAGTCTCCCTGGGGCTCAATGTATCACGGATTTTGGCCCCGCTGCGCCGTCGAGGGCACCCTCACCACCAATGAAAAGACCTACGATCTGACCGGCCGTGGAGTTTTCATCGCGGCTCTGCAGGGCATGAAGCCCCATCACGCCGGTAGGTGGCAAGCACTCCACGTATGTGGTAGCCTTGGCTTTGCAAACTAACGTTTTCATCTAGCTGCTCGTTGGAACTTCATCAACTTCCAAACCCCCACTTTCTCCGCCATCATGATGGAGTTCACCACCCCTCCTTCATACGGCTCCACCACCGTCAACGTCGGTGGTGTGGTGAAGGACAACGAAGTTGTCTATGCCGGTACCACCAACACCGTCACCCACACTGGGTTCACGCAAGACCCGGAGAGTGACTGGCCCGAGCCGACAGTGGTCAAGTGGGAGTGGACTGGTAAGACCGCCGACGGCAAGGACTTTACCGCCGTCGTAGACGGCCCTCTCGGCAAGCGACAAGATCGTGTGGATGTCATGGGCGAAGTCCCTGGCTTTATCAAAACCATCGCCGGCAGCGTTGCTGGTACTCGCCCATACATCTTCCAGGTAAGAACTCTTGCACATTGCGATGATTCAGCCCTTGGCTTTGCGTTCCCGCCAATGCTAATTTGAATACTCCATCTAGTTCTCCCCGCAGGAGAAGTTGAAGCTGAAGATCAAGGTGGGCGACACCGAGGTCGAGGAGGAGGGAACTCTGTTCTCCGAGTCTACCTTCATCTCTTAAGGCCAAGAAGCAAAAGACTTTTCATCTTCCCGTACATAGGGAATCACTTTGTCCCCCGACTTTTCTTCCCCTTTCTTCACACACTATTGAAGAAGACCCGTGTTTAAGCAGTCATAGAGACTGGGCTTACGACCTACGCCCCGGTTATGCTAACAGATTGTATAATGAGACATTTCTAATGCTGTTTTCCTGATCCATGTCCTGCTTGTACCGCCTTTGTATCGCCTCTCCTTCTAGGAAAGACGTGAGTGCACCCAGGAACGAACGTGTCGTAGGTGGTCTTTTCAGATGGTCTTTTAAGATGGCCTTCATTTAGATATTTATGCCAAGATCTTTCTCATAATTTTTCATGTACCAATGGTGCATGGATCTTCTATCCAAAATTGACCGTTTACAGAATTTCGAGCCCGGATGAAGATCGTGTAATTTGTGAAGCGGACACAATAAAGTCTAGAGGACTGGTAAGATAAGGACGAATCCATGTAAATAAACGACCCGCCAGCTGTCAAAGGGTATTGAACGATTACTCTACCAACGCCCTGCGGATGAACAATGGAACAAATACAGAAAATCTATATTCAACATGCAAGAAGAAAGATATAAAACAAGTAAAATACAATACAGGGGGAGTCCATTGACCTTGACAAGGCCGAGTCCTCAGTTGTCAACCATCAGTTGCTCACCCTCATCCAACAGCGTGGTAATGCGTGACAAGTCCGAGATCATTTTGCTGCCGTGATTGACCAGCAACAGCTTCTCTGCATTACCTGGCAGACCAAGGTAGGTGGGTGGCTCACGCTCGGGAAGTTGGTTCACCCAGCTGGTGAAGTCACGGATACTGGTACCGCTCGGCAGTGTGAGGAGTTGGTCATTTTCCACGCCAGAGACAAGTTTGTGATCCTCTTCGAACGCTGCAGGCGTGAGGAAGCGATTGACCAGGTCGTCTAGCTGTTGGAAGTCACCAGCATCGTCGATCTTTCCACCGTACATCTCCGTGATGAGCGTGCGTATCATCTCCCATGGCAATTTGAGAGGTGCGACATTGGACCGACCTTGGGCCACCTCGTTGACCCAGTAGTCAATGATATTGGCCGAGCACTCGTACTGTGTAGAACTTGGTCAGTATACGTACGGAGAGAATTGACAGGATCGGAGGCAAAGTGGGATTATCAAGAGGCAAATGAGAAAAGTGAACTTACGTCGCTATCATTGAACTCCCAGAAGCCCTTCCAGCCAAGATTTGGCGCATAACGGAGACGCTCTTGGACAACGGCATGGAAGAAGCAGAGAAGTAGGTAAACACGAGCTTTCTCCACAGGTGCTTTGCTGGCACGAGTCATCAATGTCGACATTGAGTCCTTCATATTGGCGCGAACACCAGCTGGTTGCTCGTACATCAGCACACGAGATGCGCGAATGAGGTTGACTGGGATCTTAGGACTGGACTCCATCGACAAGAAAAGACGGAAGTCCTTGTGAGGTTTGAGTGAATCCAGTCGCTTTTCCAAGCTCTGAAGCCATGACGGCGCCAAGTGCACGTTCTTGACAAGCACCCAGTTACCTGTGGCAGCGGCATTGCTGATTGCCTTGTCAGCACTCTCGAGACCCTCGTTTGATCCCATGGCAATATGGGCACAAGTTGCGTGAGTACGCTCAACCAACGCATCCACCTTGTAGCTGGCATCGAACCCTGGGCTGGAGCTGAGTGCAATGGGAGCAGTCGCTGTGACCTGGTCAACAACATCCTTGAGATCACTACTACCGTCGTAGAGCTCTCGTCCAAACACAGCCTGCACAAAGCGTTCCGCCGTGGGCACGAATCGGTCCATCCGACAGAGCTTAACGAGTAGCAAGGAGAGGAGTAACTGGTCAAGTTTGACAGTTTCTTCTTTCCAGACAACGGGTACGAAATTCTCCGCAATCTCTTCACCAAAGAACCGATCCCACTGCTCTTGGGGAACGTTGGGTACAGCTTCCTTGAATGACGACATGTTCAGTAGCTTGCTCATCACCTGCTCGCGTGCGTTCACGTCTGTCGATAGATCGTTGCCCTGGATAGACTCGTCCAAGATACGATCCAGGATACCCCTGTCCATGGAGAAAGGTGTCGCCTGAGCAAGTAATATGGCCAAGGTAATTCGATCTTTTTGAATCAACCCGAGTGAGGTCCGCTGGTAAGTCGTGATGAACAGATCCTGAGTGATGATACCCACCCGAGCCGCGTGATCTTTCTCTCGAGCAAGGCGCTTGTTCTGGTAGAGAACAGCGTTAAAGATGTCCACGAAGTACTGGAGGGAAAATTGATAGAAGTGGTTGATGTGGTGAAGCTGCTCCAAGACAGCGAAGACAGCACTGCATGCTTTGGCAATGCTGCTGTACTGATTGGTGATGCTCTCAACTTCCGACATGACACCTTCTGTCTCCGACATCTTCTTTGAAATTTCAGCGGCTTCTTTTTTCAGTGTCTCAAGTGTCTCAATCACGTTGTCGTCGTCGAGAATGTTTCCGCGAGACTCGTTCAGAGCCTGCAGCAAACGCTTCTCAAGTTGTCGTAGGTGGACCTTGAATTCACCTTGCATTTTAACGAGATTATTGCGTCGCTCGTCAATGTCGGGGCGCTCGAACTTCAGAACATCGTTCAATGACTGTGTTTGCAAACTGCTCTGAGTGACTGTGAAGTTGACAAATGTCGTCCGACTACAGATATCGGGAGGGAACTCTGCAGAAGGATCTCTCGTGGAGAGGAAGAGCTTGAACGAAGGTGAGAAATCGATCTCTTGCTTGCCCAGTTGAATCAAAACACGACCTCCAGTCTTCTGGTACTCTTTGTTGAGAACGTGGTTGAGAATGGGATCCAAGTGCTCAGCATCCTGAATGAGAATGGGGTTTCCGAAACGTAAAGCGCTCTCCAGTTGCTTCACGAACGAGTCATCCAGGAAGCTGGTGACAGTGAGCTTGCGATCTTTGCTCTCCTTCTGCAGGAACTCAGTCACTCGACCCGAGGGATCAACGATCAGAGGGTATCGGTTGAAACGATTCAAGATGATTGCATTCTCAGTGCAGAGGTCATCAACAGGTAGCGAGTTCGCCTGCCATTTGAGACGCTCGTCGGCATTGGAGAGATACTCCGTGATCGGGTTGTGAGGCTTGAAGTGAATACCGGATTGAGCAAGTTGGTGAACCCAGTCATCAATCATTGCCCTGCGGAACTGCTGATCATAGAGACCCGCATACGCTAGGAAGGCTGCAGCAATCAAGACATCGCCAACCAAGGTACCAATTTGAGTCTCGAAGGACTTGCTTCCCTCTTCCCAGCGTTCACGTTCCGATGCAAGACTGTCCAGCAGACGAACACTGCGGTCAACCTTGAATTGCACTCGGGACATTTCAGACTTGATGGCCTGGGTCTCGCTGATCAGGGCCGCGTATTCGCTCTTGTAAGTGGCAATGCTACTCTCAAGCCCTTGAATGGTGTTCTCAATAGCCTGCGCCTCGGCCTTGGTCTGTAGAGCCTGCTCTTCGAGGTGGTCGACCTCCTCACGAAGAGGGCCCACCCTGTCCAGGATAGCTGAATAATTCACCTGTGCTTCAACCCATTGCACGAGGGGGCCACATGCCTTACTGGCACGGTTCACACGCTCATAGGTGAAGTCTTCCTTGGAAAGGAACTCGTTCTGCATTTTGATACGGTGGTTGCGAGTCATGTGACGCTCATTGTCATAATTGACAATGCTAGCAATGAAATCCTCGCGACGGATGATTCCCTGAATGGTCTTCCAGCTATCGACCTTATGGCCTAGGAGGGTGCAGACAGCTTCAAGTGCAAGCCGGACGCTTGCCGGTGGGTTACCCATGGATCGAACCTCGGTCAAGTGCTGGCGCTTGATGTTACTGACACTCTTTTGAGCTTCAAGCACAGCAGGTTCCGCGCGCGCGAGGTCATTCAATACGACCTCCTTTCGGGTTGCAACCTCCTTCTCCTGCTTTTCTAAGGCTTGTTGCACCTCTAAGGAGACCTGCTTCCGCTGCTCCGCTTCCTGCTGATCTGCGACCATGCGTTGCAACTTCTCGTTGGCTTCAGTGTCCTTTTTCTCCAGCTGCGTCTTCTTCTGGGCTAGACTGGCACGCAGATCACTGACTTTGTCGACTGTGTCACGGAGTTTCTCCAAACCAACGTTCAAGTGACGCTGTTGCTCTTCAAGATCCTCGCGTTTCTCATTGAACAATTTGACATATTGCGCAACAAAGTCTAGATAGTGACGTGGAGTGAGGAAAGTGGACCGCCCTTGCTGTTTCTGCAGTCGCTGATTGAAACGATGCAGCGAATGATGAATGAAGACCATTGAGTTGACAACTGTATCTCTATGCGAAGCAGGGAGAGACAACTCCCGATATGCAACGGGGATGCTGTCGGGAGCGACGAAGTTCGGTTTGTCCAAATCAACGGATTGCGTCAACTCAGATCCAACCTGGAAGAGAGCTTGATCCGACCAATCGCCCATCCAGTTAAGCACGCAACGATTGAAAAGTGCAGGACTGGTAGCTGCCTTTGAGGAAAGACCGTCTTCGGGGGGATTCATGGTGAACACCACATGAAGATTCTTGATGATTTGCTGCGTAAACCACTTGTACAGCTCTTCTTGCGAATCCAAGAGGAGACCCTGGCGTTGAGCACCTTCTTTGCAGGCAGTCATCAGCGATGCGAACTCGTCGCCCTCAAAGAGACCAGGAACTTCAGCGTTTGCAAGCAGCGTGTTCATGCGCTCCAAGAAGCCAGAATCGAGGACATTCGCCTCGTCCATGATGAAGCAAATCTTCTCGCCCTTGCAGCCGGCACGACGCAAGACGGTTCTTAAATCATCATCAAAGTCCTCTGACGAGTATTTACCATGGACCTTGATCTGGAAGACCTTCAGTCCATTCATCCAGGCAACAAATCGAGACAGTGTAGTCTTCCCACTGCCGCTGACACCGATGAGAATCAGATGACCTTGAGGTTGCCGGAACACGCGGTCGATGCGGAGAGCGTGCTCGAGCACATCGTTAAACAGAACCAGTGGTACATCCACTTCCTCTTCGCAGAAGGTTCTGAGACGTGCTTTCACAAAGTCACGCAGAATCTCTTGTTCCACGGGGACATAGTTTTTGGAAAGCCAATTGGAGAACAGAATCGGACCCTTGAGAGCAATTTCGTGGTCGATTGTTGGGAAATGCTCCAGTGAAATACGGCGAACAGCGTCTGCAGTCCAAGCACGCTCATCCTCAGCAACCAGCCTGTCTTGGAAAAGACGCAAAGCTTCGTGAGCCCAAATGCGCACAAGACCCTCAATTGACAGAGTCTCCAGAGGCTTGATCGCCTCGTAAAGACCGCGAACCCATCGAGTCAACTCACGGGGAGAGTACACATAATGAGGCTGAATCTTCGGGGTGAATCTATTTTGCGATTCGAGGTAGAACTGAACCATGGCCTTCGTGAGAGCCTCAGAATATCCGCGGAGAAGTGGCAGAATCTTGAGAACTGCGGAGTTAAAAGTGCCGTAGATCTGGTTGAGCGATATCTCGCCGGGATAGTCCACCATTATCAATGGAGCATGACGCAGGAATCGCTCACCCATTGGCGTGCGACCTGCATCGGTTGGCGGGTTACAAGCACCGACGAACTGGATTCGATCAAGGCTAACCCACGTCTTGTCTGATGTGCGCCAGAACCCGTTCTGTTCCACTAGTTGACGCAGGAAGGCAATAGCTCGCTGAGTGCCATAGCGATCAGGGGCAGGCAAGTTAATCTCGTCACAGAAGATAACAAGCCAGCGGCCAATCTGGTTCGGGGACATCACAACGCCATTGAGAGTCTTTTTGTATTCACAGTATTGCTCAAAGGTCTTGATCAAGAGATCTGGCGTGGTGGCGCTGGAGAAATTGAGGCCAACGACCTCCAAATTTGGCAGCTTCCTCAACGCAGCGAAAAGCGTCATGGTTTTACCAGATCCGGGAGGACCACAGAGCAGCAAAGGTTTGTGCTCGGCCAGCCAAGAGTAGAGAACATCCTCGTGACGAACAGTATCCACAGTAGGAATGATGATATCCGTCTGAGTGATAGAATGAGTGTTAATGTCAACCGTGGGAACTTGGGACTGCCAGCTAGCCCATTCAGACTTAGGTAGGGTGACATCGTAGTCAATAAGCGAGGAGTCACCATCCGGCGGAAGATCGACGGTCGTCATGCCGGCAACATACTGACCAAAGGTTTTGCGATCTGTTAGTGGACAGTCACCGGTGAAAGACCAGACAAGAGTCAACAAAAGCTTTTTAGACATGTAGGACTCAATCTGCTCGGAGTCCATTGGGAAGTCAACGTGCTGAATGTTGTACTCTAGAACGTTTCGACAAGCCTTGTTCAGCAGGCTAAACATTGTGTTGAGGGCGCGAATCTCAGTGAAATCCATGATGTGCCCGTACTTCTTTGCCTCTTCGAGTGCTTTCAGGACTAGGTCGTCGGTCTCGAGATGCTTTTTCAGCACCACGGAAAGCATTTCCTGCGTACTTTGAGTTCTAGCCGCAGAACTGCCGGCTGGCGCGCTGTCATCATCGAGATCCTCAAAAGTCTTGGTCTTAAGGCCCTCCACATAGTTATTTATCATCATCGAAGGGGTGACAGTATCCTCGTTGAACCAGACCATACCGCAGCGACTGACAGTAGCTAGTGTAGCATATTTCAGAGTCTCGACTTCGAACATGACACGAACGTTGTGGGGCAGATTCAGACGTTCTCCGTTTGGTAGCGTGAGAAGCTTATTATCGTCCAGGACACTGTTCAAGTTTTCAACCCATTCTGGGTCAACATCGCCGTCGAACACAATCCAGTGGCGCTTGGTATCCTCGCCGCGAAGGTTGTCCACAATCTTTCGCAGGATGCCAGTGAACAGACCGTCAGTCCATTCGCGAGTTGTACTATCGAGATTACCGTAAAGAGCTTCCTTGGACATGACCTTGGAGTCAATGATGTGGCAGACGCCTTCGACATCTTCAATGGCCTGCATAGCCTGGAGGAGAATCTTCCAAGCAGCCGATTTACCAGAGCCAGATCTGCCGACCATCATAACACCATGGTGAATGCCCTGAATCTGATACAATTGAAGAGCCTTGGTGATCCACATCTCGCTGTCCACGTAGTGTTGCGCCTTCGCAATGCGACGAATCGCTCCAACCAACTCGTCATAGTTCGCAGGCACATAGTCAACCCCTGGGAAAGTTTGTGCCTGAATCTCAAGCATCCGGCTGACGTCTTCCTGAACGAGTTTGGGAGCAATGGTTTCGCGCAAACTTTGCACGATGATCTGTGGTTCAATGATTTCGTCAGGGCCAAGGTCAGTCTCTGAAGACGCTAGACGCGCTCTTTTCAAACCACCAGAACTGACAAGCACACTCTTCAAAGCACGAAGACCGAAGTCATAGTGAGCTTGTTTAGAGAGCTGGGCAGCACAGTGATCGAAGAAAGGCACAGTCTGTTTTGAAAGAGGTTTCGCTTGCTTGAATCCTTGCGAAAAAAGCATGACTTCCGCAATAAGTTCCTTGTCGGGCTTGGACATAGCGACACTGCGGAACAGCTTTTTCAGATTGTCCGGCAAATTGGAACGGCCAGCGTATCCGGGGTTCATCGTGATGAAGATACCGGTATTGGAATTGACCGCCAAGCGACGACCAACCAACTCAATCTGGGATTTATCGTCCTCTTCTCCCTTTCGAAGTCCGATTTGGATATTTTGAATCTGCTGCGAGACGGCAGACAGAATTCTCTCCTCCAAACGATTGAACTCATCGAAGCAACCCCACGCGCCGACCTGACAGATACCAAGGAAAATTCGACCCATAGCTTGGAAGTCAAAGGTGTCGTCGCAACAGAAAACAAGAGTGAAGCGACCAAGCTGCAGACCCAGAGCCTTGACAGATTCCGTCTTGCCAGTTCCTGCCGGGCCGTAAGGCGAACCTCCAAGTCGCTGGCACAGAGCTTGAGTAAGGGTTAAGAAACAACGATCCGTGAGTGGAGTGCGGACCAGACGTTCGGGCACGCCAAGGTACTCGAAACCGTAATTCAGCTTTGCATTGGCCATATGAACATACAGTCGCTGTAAGAAGTCGCCTTCCGACTGATAAACATATCGCATTTGCAGCAACCAAAGATAATGAGTTGGAGTCGCAGCCTTGGCGTCGATAAGCTTAGAGATCGTATCACGTTGATGTACGAATTCGGTGATCATGTGCTCGCATTTCTTGCGTGTGATAGCATCCAATTCACCTAGCACAGTCGCGGCCAGCAGTTCCAGAATTCGAACTTCGGAATCGTACAAGGCTGGAAGAGTGGCGCCACCATCTTCGAGTGATTTCCGTACGGCATTTGTCCAGACGACCTGACTTGCGAGGACAACAATCTGAGCAGGGTAATTGGCCAGGTAGTCACTGAAAGCTGTCCGGTCTACGTCACCAGCACTGTAGAGGGTCTCGAACTGCTCAACGGCTTCACCAAGAAGCTCCGCCAAAGTCAATTTCATATTCGTCTCCAATGCTGTCAGCCAGTCGTTGATTCTAGGCGTTTTGACCAGATTGACCTCTCGCTTGAGGCGCACCTCCTCGCCTTCCTTTGAAGTGAAGCCAACGATATTATTGTCATCGTCCATGAGAAGACCCGACAGGCCTGCGAACATCTTCTTGAAATGCTTTGCGACCCGGAAGATGTCGTTGCTATTGCCAATGATTTCCAAAAGATCCTCGTCTCCCACGAAGTAGAACCGTGGAAAAGACACACGCTCTCGTTCAAGGTATTCACCGAGGGCCTTTTGAATCTTGTTGAGCAACTCAGCCAACCGTTCCAACGATTTCTGAACGCCATTGATAGCCAAAACATCCAGCACAAATGGTGATTTGTAAACCTTTTTCATGACTGCGAAGAATTCAGAGTTAATGTTCTGGAATCGGCTGGATTCCAATGGCAGTAGATGCTTGATGTCGGCATTGCCAGTAAAAACACCTTCCAAATACACCCATTGTCTCTGCACGTCAATCCAGACGTCGAACAAAACATGCACGCGGTTCAGCTTGTCTTCCCATGCGGCCGCTTCTTCTTCGAATTCTTTGTAGTATGGCGAGTGTCTCATTGCTTGGAGAGAATTCAAATTTTCGCTACACTTGGCGAAAAGATCATCAAAGCCACGAATCAGTCGGCACTTGTTTTGATAGTTGACTAATTCCAAGGAATAACTCTGCCATGTCTCACGAACAGTCCTCAGGAACTCTTCGAGAGCTAATTCACCCTGAGCCTGGGCAATGATGTTTCGTATGACAGGCTCACTAGTGGCAAGTTGGAGATCCCAAATATCGCCTAGGGTGAGGGAGACGAGCGAGAATCGCTTTCCGGGTTTCAATGACTTGTATATCTTTTGCCAGTGTCTCTCCTTGACGGCCTCAGATTTCATGTCAGAGAGGAGAGAATTAACCTTCAAGAGTTGTCGGAGGACATTTTGGATATGTTCAAAGGCAGCGTACTGTCTCATTCGGCTTGGCATCTCCTTTGTCATCTTGATGAGGCCATCAAGCGCCTGCCGCAATTTCCGGGGCTGGACGCTGTTCCAAAGACCTTCACGCAAGTCGTTGAGGCTTTTCCAAATCGTTGACAAGGCGGCCCAGACCGACATGAAATCCTGTACCTCTTCCAGAATGGCAGGAAGTAACGAGTCAGAACTGACAGGCAGATCGAGTGCCTCCTTAGCCTTCGAAACCATTTCAAATTCGGTCTCAAGGGCCTCAAGTCGTGCTTGAAAAGAGCTAAGGGTCCGCGAAGCCTCCTCGGGAGGTATTGTACCGGAAACTGGCTTTTCATCGTTCCATTGAGCAATAACTTCCGCGATTCTATCGTTGATGACACGATCCTCGGCGGTAATCTTGGCACGAAGAGCATCGGTTTGATCTTGAACAATCTTGCTCTTTCTTTCTAGAAGCTCATTCAAAGCAGTCCATTCCCCATCCACGTTTCCAACATCCAGCCAGTCGTTTGGAAATGTGTATCGCTGGCGTGACAATGTGGTTTGACCCTGACGGAAGAGTTCCACCTCAGGCTCCCAGACTCTGATCTTGCGTTTGCACTGCTGAACAATAGTGATGAAAGAAACGGCATGCGCCGTCGAGGAGGCTTCCAAGCTCTGCTTTTCCAGGTCCCGACGGGCCGTGGTAAGCTCAGCGTGGACTTCCCGAACGCGGCCGCCAAGCTTAGATCCAAACTTTTGGAGAATTTCGTGCTGCCACTGATCGTACTTTGCGTTCACCTTTGTTTGAACTTGTTCATAGTCGATTCTGATGTTGCCGAAAGATCGGCTCACTTCAGAGGTATCAAACGTGGCTCTGCTCTTGCGGATTTCCTGAAGAAGCTGCAGCCACTGGGACAGATCATCTCGAAGAATGTCGTAAACTTGCTCAGATTGCAGATCCCACAGAGACTGGAATTGTAGCCATTTGTCGACGTATTCTGACACGTCAGTCAATCGACTGTCGACGACTTCGTACACTTGCTGAAGCTCCTTTGCACAGTTTTGTGGCAGGTTTGCAAAGCAAACTTCGGATTGTCGCACGGTTTGCGTGCTGATAGATATTTGATACCGGGATGCCTTGATCTTCTCTAAATTACACACGACTCCTAGCCAGGAATCAAACTGAGAGAACCAGCTTGCGCGCGCAAATTGGAGGGGTGGATCGACATGCAGGAGCTGATTCTTCATGGAGATCTCGTGCACAAGCTCCGGGAACGAGATATTGTAAATCACGGTGCCGTCTGTGTCAGTTTGTGTGAAGGCTATGCTTTGGCCGTTGCGAGTTTCTTCGAACGCATCAATCCACTCGCGAATGGCACGGTGAAGCCGTTCACTTAGAATTGCCTCGATTTTTGTGTTCAGCTGAGAAACCCAGAACTCGAGGTTTACATAGTTCTCAAGGTTCAGCTTGTCAACGGCAACTTGAATGATGTCTAAGCATTGCTTGAACGCCACGGCATCGTAAGCACACGTCTTCAACTCATGAATCGACTCCTGAATGCTTTCATTGATTGACGACAGCACTGCGGTCTTTGTCTGTAAAACAGATGCGGAGCCTGCAAATTCGCGAACAAATTGGACATGTTTACTCTCGGTTCGTGTTGGCATGGTGGGATCATTTGCGCCATTCGCAAGGGCAGACTGCTTGACGTGAAGCTCATAGGAGTGGATAAATGATTCCCACCTCAACGGAATTCCCTTGTTGACCATTGCCTGACAGTCATTCACGTAGCCATTGAGCAGAATAGCAACATCCGACATTGAAATAATCGTGCGATTAGTCTGAAGCAAAGTGCGCACACTCTCCATTAGACTAATGGCGTATGGATAGACACGCTTGGCCTCTTTAGAGATGTTGCTAACAGCATGAGGAACCTGGAAGTTCAACCAGATAAGATTGCGGACCTCCTTGAACAGAGCAATGATCTGAGCGTCAAAGTTGACGGCCAGCTCCAACTTGTTTCCGGCAGCACGGTTCCGCACAATATTGAAGAGTCGGCCAGAAATGGTAATTTGTCGTCTCTGAACATCGTACAGCCAGGATTCAAAGACAGGTCGAGTATCGAGCTTCTTACGGAAGAGATTGCCCTCCGCTTGCAGCTTCTGGCCTTCTGAGTGGAGATGCCAGTCCTCGCCAAGAACATTCTCTACCTTTCGCATATATCCATCGAGTTGACGCTCAATTTGGCGAGCCCAGATAATGGCACCCGAAACGGGTGGCAGGTCCCTTAATTGAGCCATTGCGTGAGCCTCGGAATGACCATACTGCTGCTTAAAACGCCCGTGCAGCGCGGAAATGTCCCGCTTGACATTGTCAATCAATTGTGTCTGATATTCGCCGATGGCGCCGCGAATCTTCGGGCGGACGAGCAAGGCGTTGAACTTGGAGAAGACTCGGAACATCTCATTAGCATTCTTGGCAGTTGCGAGTCGATCACGGAGGCGCGCGATGATCGAGTTCTCAACGCGCGATGTGCGTTCACTGTAACCAATCTCAGCCTGCTCCCATGCGCGTGATCCTTCAGGCGAGACATCAAGGGCGTCCACGTTCATCGCAGCATAGGCGTGGGTCACCTCCTCAACGGCGTCAACGTCACCAATTTCCTCCACGATTACCAATTCCTCAGAGTCGGCGCCGGCGCCGGCTTCTGCGGAGGTGGTGTTCTTCGGTCCAAGGACGTTGATGATGGTCTTTTGAAGCTGCTCATGATTGATGCGGAAGGTGTCAATGTACTTTAGTCGCTCACGGGTCTTATCATGACGAGCGTTGATTTTGATGGGAATGAACTTTTCATTCCGTCGTCTCGTCGATTCACGGGCGACATTCGTGAACTCCTTCAGATTTTCATCCCATGAGCGCCAGATAGCCTGAGTCGTCTTGATCAAAGAACGGAAATCACGGTAGTCAAGCTGAAGAATCTGACGGCCTTTGACAAGTTCGTGAATCTTCTTGTCCAGGTCGCCGGAGATTGCTTCAACGAGAGAAAGAGCACGCTTGATAGGATACGGGCAAATCTTCAATTTTTTGTTCAGATGGTTGAAGACAAGGCCGAGAGACTCTTGTACTTTCTGCAACGAAGTTGCCGAGAGAAGCTCGTCCAAAGGGAAGTCACGCATAAGCTGGTTGTACTTTTGGACTAACTCTGTGGCATCTTTCAGCCCAGTGTCAGCCACAAAGCTCAGTGTGGGCTGGTAGCGCTTCGCGTGACGAAGAATGTCCATAGTCAACTTCACTCCGTCGCTAGCAAGCTGGTTTTCAATGCCCTCCAAGGCCGTTTCCATCGACAACCAAAAGTTCACTTCCAGAGAGGCTGATTCTCCGTCCGGATCCCGAGACATCTTTGTGATAGTTTGAATGGATCGAATCCATCCATTAACAGTATGCTGGATGCTGTTGGTGAATGCACTGCTGTCCAAAACGGCAGAAGGAATCAGCTCGACCGTTGGCTTGATGCCTCGCGCCTCGGCCTCCGACAGCGCAGCCTGCACCACCTCGTGAAGTGGTAAGTTCAATGCAGGTATCTCCACATTTTGCTGCAGATGTTGAAGACCTAGCTCCAAATCGGCAAATCTTTTCTTTGTCCCCGAGATTCCAGTCTTTGCCTCGGTATCCGTTCGCGATTTGGAGCCGACAGCTGGTTCCTGGTTGCGAGTGTGGGCCTCAAAGTATGGACTTAGAGCGTGGTGAAGGAAAAGATGGATGATTTGGTAGGGTGACATGGAGCTTCCCTGCTGCGATTGTGCATTATTCAAGGATGCCGGACCAGGCAAGTTGATCACTTGAATCTGAGAGGCTATGGGAAGCGCTGGGTCGATCGGCGCGGGGCGTTTGATGAAGGCCACCGAGGCCACGGTTGTGGAGGCAGACGATATCTCTGACGACAAAGTGTAGGAGTATTCTAGAATTGATTCTAGCACGATTGAGTCAGATTCGATTTCAATGATTCCCGGCGTCGCAAGACCGCCACTTACCAGTACCTTCTTCATCACCGCTGGCCTGGTCTGCCGCCGCGATGTCCTTTTGTACGTAGAGGGCAACTTGTGACTCAGAGGCAAATCGCATGCATTTCTGCGCCGTGTCGTGGTATTTTGCGCTTGAAAGCAAGCTTCCAGCACTGCCAAGTTCGGACTTCGGAGCACCGAGTGTCACCTGCAGCACCTCCGTGAGGTACTGAACCACCGTGTCGGAATCCACCGAAACTGCCATCTCTGGCGTGGAAACGCCATTGGACGTTTCCGTTTTAGCGACTTCCATGGCGCCTATCTCGATTTATTGTAATGCGGCCGTCGGGGTCATTGGTGATCAAAAATGGCGGAGTAGCTTCGGCGGGAAAATTAAAGGCTGACGGCGGTACGCGTCTTGCCGGACGAAAGGGCGGAGATGAATGAGCGACGGGTGACCACAATGTCAGGGAATCAGGGGGCGAGTATCCTGTTCAATCAAAGCGAAACGACTCTCGTCGAAGTTGGTTAAAATGAAGACTTGGTTCACCTGAGCTATCCTGAAGTACAGGAGCTAAACACGCGGTGTTTGTTGGCAATAGATCAGGGGATACGCCTTGCCTGATTAGGCTAGGCCGACTGTGCTGAACCATGTGACGGCTTAGCTGGGGCCCGAAGGGAGCTTCCCCTAATCCTGCAGCGGTGGGGTTGACTGAGTCTAAAATGACCATCTAAAACGGCCATCTAAAGAAACCCTCTATAAGACCCTTCAAAAAGACCCTCTAAAAAGGCACCGAAGAAGCCTATTCAGTCTATTACGTAGCCCATTGAACCTAGACTCATGTCAATATGGCCTTGAGAACTGTGGCTATAGCGAGATACCGACTACAGGATGTTAATTCTCCAAGCTTGCTGTAAAATTGTATCAAGTACGAGATGTTCTTTCCTGGGTGCACCCACGTCTCGTCTTGCCTGGAAGGATGGGCGGTACAAAGGCGGCCGCAAATGACAAGTACTATCATGTGAAAACTACATTAGGTACCTAAGGTACTACTGTACTGCATAGGTACCCACTACAACAACTACCTACGTACCTAGTGTAGAGGGGAATGCTCAAGGCAGTCTGATCTCACCAGACAGGTCGAGTCATAGAGGAACCCAACCACAACCACCCGCACGCACGTCCAGAGATCTCCCAGCCCGACCGTACAACACCTATCCGTTGGATGTCAAGAGGCACAAGTGAAGATCAAAAGGAGTGTGTCATTGCAATGCAAAAGAATCCGACTGTAAAGACTGTCCTCAACCCTCAATTCCCTTCTCCGATGGATCTCCCGGATCCCATGAAGTCGTTCAATTCCTTAGTTGTCAAGTTGATTCACCCCCTCTCGTAATGTCCAAATAGTCTCTCCCGACTATAAGGCCACCATCAGGCACACGCACCTCTGCAAACCATCTGCTCTAGGTACACGCAACCGGATTCCCTACTTACTATACTAGGTACATTTGTATATGTCCAGGAACTGTATTGCGCCTCACTGGTCGTGACCTCTGATGGGAGATCACTCTTGGTTCCTTTACCATTTCCCCTGATGCTGCCAATTTCATCCCTCTTTAACACTTTTTACCTCTCCTCGTGTCCCTCAGCTTCTTTAATCAGCCTCTACCATTTTCAACAGTTGAAGGGTTCATGATGGACTACATAATCTACATTGGTGACGATGTCATAATGACTCGTGCGACTCTGAGAATGAAACACGAGCAAGCTGTTAAGACCGTGCATGAAGATCTCAAGTCCAATTCGAAGGCGATGTATTCGCGCGAGGATCTTACGAAGCTCAGAGTCTCCCTTGAGACTTCCGATACTCAAGACCTACCAGGTACAGGTACCCGTCTCTTCGAGCCTATGGCTCCCGACAAGATTTCGCGGTATTCTTTTGATGCATCGAAAATGTCAAAAGACGACCGCGAGTTTCATGGGATTTACGACACTTGCTACCGACCGCGAAAAGGCACAGCTCGCATTCCCGAAAGCCACGATGCCTAAATCATGGAGTAGAATGCGGAGACAATCTTCACATATCTGAAAATTTACTTTGAGGGCTTGTGTAAAGAAACGGAGGGTAACTTTGAGTTTCTCTACGCTACTTCGAGATGGCTTCAGGTCCAACATGGCAACTCCCTCTCGAACTTTCCTGCTGGCTTCCTTAGCCGCTATCCTACAAACACCCAAATTCCAGTTTGTCGTATTAGGGAAAACTACGAGTAACATCACAAGACAGGACAAAGAGCCCCTCACATGATGCTAGTGATACGCACCGGTATGGCGATGGCAGGGTCCTCCTTTGCGAGCTAGCGTGCATCGCTCAGGTGATAAAAAATCGCCTTGAGCAAAAGGAGTTTGGAAAAACGTCGCTTTTTCCGGTGTGATTGGATAAGAATTCTCAACAGCTCTACTGATTGCTTTCATGAAGGACAAGAATCTATACTAATTTGGTGTTTTCTTGAATACGACAGGTCCTTCTTATCTCATTGTGCGGAGAACAACATGGCCGTCTTGTGGAGGCTAAGTTCAACAAGTCCGGCGTCTTCAAGGTTCGGCCCTCGCCGGTATACGGCTTCACCAAAAGGGAAGGAGCACCTTGGGAACTCTTCGCACATTACCTTGCCTGTGAGCCCATCGATGGACCAATTGTAGAGTTTGTGGATGATGAAGAGAAGGAGCAAGAATCCAGCGGATTTCCACAGTCGTCCCTGTATGTTGCCCTTCACGCTGGATTCCCCCAGAACAAGATACCCCGCCGCTCTCGGGCTTTCCAATGCAGGTCAAAGAAACTTGCCTCCTGGAAGTGACCTGGGTAGTTCTGGAAGTGATGTGGGTAAATATTCTGACGATAAGTGACATCTCCTCTGTTGTCGCCATTTTCTACAACACCAGACCGGCAAAGGCAACTTGTTTCTCGACCGCGGCTTTGGGAATGAGATAACGGCTCAGCGGCATGAATGAGAGAGAGTTCATGCCAAGGATGATGCCTTGCTCTTATTGCTAAGGAGATAGGTATGAACTAAGCTTACAAGGTTACATACTGAGTTATTCAATGAATCCCGAGTATAGAAATTCAATTCTTGAAGCAACGCATCAAGCACATTAAATTCCGCCTAATGCTGTTTCAAAAATCCCCCCCCTTATCGAACGACTCCGTCCCGGTTCTCAAATTGGCCTAATTCCCTTTCACTCTACCAGGGTCCGCCGATCCGCAGTCGCATGTGAATTTGATGCGAAAATCAGCCGGTAAGAGTGTTTTGAGTGCCTCGGTGGCTCGCTCACTTGCACGAATTTTTGCGTACCGACTGGAACTGCCAACTGCCTCTCCGACATATTGGCCATGTATCATGACAGCTGCAAGTATCCTGGGCTGTTTTGAGTCTGTATCGGGAATTTTGCCAACCTTTACGCTGATGTCTCGGCATTCATAGATGCTGGCCACTTGGTGGAACAAGTAGGTCTTCTATAATTTAGCCACCGATCGATCAAATTCACTAGTACAAGAGGGATGCTTACTGTTGGCTGTCTGTTTGCAAAGGTGTCGTAGAGTGAGATGTCCTCAAAGTACGGCTGGATGTGCTTCCCAAAGAATTCTTGCACAACGCTGTAATCAAATTCGGAGTCCACGAATATTGCGGCAATATATGCTTCGAGCATGTCCGGCAAGCACTTTCATCAGAGGGAGAAGGTCAGCATCATGGTAAAATAAACTTATCAAGATTACTCTCGGCAACAATTTGCTACCTTTGGTGCGTCCGAGGCATGAAGCCAATAGTCCATCTTCCCAGCACTCTTCTCTTCTGCTTCCTGCATCTCCAATGCGTAGCGAGTAATCTGACCTTGAATAGGCCCATCTGCATGCTGCAGATGTCGATGCAGTCCGAGGTGGACCGTCAAGGCGCCCAAGAACTTGTTCGAGACAATCGCCATCTGCGAGGAGAGTATTAGTCCTGCCATGTAATGACAGAGTTGACCACTGGGCGCTGACCTTGTGTTCTGTAAGCCATTGAGGGTCTTTGTCCGGAAAGCGATTAAAAAGATACTCGACACAAACCATGTCAAGAAGTGCGTCGCCCAGGAATTCGAGGCGTTGATAGCACGGCACAATCGCAAGATGGCGTGGAAGCGACGAGTGTGTAAAAGCAGATCGCAACAAAGTGGGACACCTGAACGTGTAGCCAAGCTTTGCTTGAATCTGTTGCGCGAGATCCAGCTCGTAGCCATTCGGTTTGCTATTTTGCCACTTCGGCTTGGTGTAAGAGGAGTAGTAGTCTGCCCAGCATGTTGCGGTGTGAGTGACCTGAAGTGTATCATTGTGTGCGAAGAGAGTCACGGCGCGAACAGCGCTATCCATTCTATGGCTTTTGCCGCCTGATAATAATGCCGCTGCAATGAGGGCCTCGCACACATCAGCAATTGTCTTCTTGCCAAGTTCGTGACTACTTTCCATCTCGAAATTCTTGGAGATGTCCCGGCCTTGGAGAAGACGGGGGCCGGGAGGGAACCAAGTGTTGCTATAAATGTGATCGTTAGTCCCCGCTTTGACAAGATAATTGCGAGTAGCTCACCGAGAAAACCCTCGATTTCTAACAAACTCGTGTATTTTCATGTTCACAGCCCTTTCGTAGAGATTTTTGTTGCAAACGAGGCACATCCGGTAAACATGATAGTCGTATTCATTGTCGTCTGGCCTCTGGCAATAGAGTGCGATTGACGTACCCATCTTCAGAAAGCTGTCCCCGAGAAATTCGAGACGCTCATAGTTCTTGCCCATGCCTCTTTGAACGTGGATTTGAAGCTCTCGATGCTCATCTGTGTTGTCCGAGTCTTTGGTGAGGGCTTCGAGGGCAAGGTGCAGCTGCAAATCGAGGTTCAAGTGCTGGCCTGCCTCCCATGCGATCAGATACGACTCAATACGGCTAATAATAGCAGGAAACGCCAGGCAAGATGTCACAAAGGTCAATGGTAGCTATTAGTTGTCAGTACTTCCATCCCAGTACTTACAGAAGCGTACGCAGAAACTTACAGCTGAAAGCATCAATGGTCCCGGGCAAACGACACAAACCGCTTTCTCTGCTTTATCCAGTTCTGCGCCTGGATCAAGGAAATTTCTGCGGAGACACACTGTCTCGACGTGAATCACAGGTTGATTCCAGTCGCATTGCTCCAAAATTGCGTTTCTTGACTTTTTGCCTAGGCTTGACGAATAGTTCATGATGTTTTCCATGTTGATATCACGTCGGCGTGGCACCCATGCAGGTGGGACATCTGATGGACGTAAGTCAGGATCGATCCTCAGTGGGAAATATCGATATTTCCCACTCCATGGATCATACATGAATGTTTTCAGAAGCACACTAGGATCCAGGTCTGGGGACCATCTCCAATCATCATGACCTCGGGTAAACTCTAGTGCATCCCAATCGATCAATTCGCGTGGTTGCTCCTCACTCATTATGCCGACCATGCCATCTCGTGCAGGCGCGAGCCAATATGGAAATTTTTCTCCCAGTGGTTCAAATACCTTATGGAAAACATCACGGAAGACCGATCGCATGAAGGCTGTCAAACAGTCCAAATCATCTCCTGTGAGAGCGATCGAGCCTTCAACGCACACGGTCCGAACAGTCGTCTCCACATCATTATCCAAATACACAGGAAATGGCGGCAGACTTGGGAGCTTCTGCCGTGTGAGCAACAACATCGGCGCGTGGTGACGGGATAAAGGTTTGATCGGCTCTAGCTTGATCACTGCCACATGGAGTAACTCTGGTGCTGAACCAATTCCGTATGACCAGAAGGACGGTTTGCAGCGCCGATCATACTTTTCTTGCTTCTTCGACGCGATCGCCAGTTTTGCGTTTCGCATGAGAGGCAGTGTTCGTCGAAAAATCGGTCTGAAGTGGCTATCAAGTAGGCTGCTCTTGCGGAGCAGCAAGCAGGTATCAAAAGCCGCTGACCCTTTTGCCATTGCCTTGCTCGATTCCATTGTGCCTAAGACACCTCGAACAGGAGACTTATCTGGAAGCATGACCTCGCAACCGTATTTGTCTCCCATGGAGATGATTATGTAGTTCACATATTTGCGCGTTCCTCTTTGGCCACTATTGCGACCTTCTTCGATGTCCTCTTCACGATACTGAAGTGAAGCACCGTACCGGTCAAGAACATCGATGGCATGTTCGTAGGTCAACCTTGCCCCCGTGGATGCGATGGTGTAAGTACGCTTCCCCCTTTCTTTGCCAAGTAATGATTTCAGATCAAGATCGTACTCATAGCCGCGCAACAGTCGATCTTTTGGCAGAGTCTCACAGAACGCTCTCATCAAAGTCTCCGACTCCCGCACTTCTTGAATTTTCTTCTTGTGTTTCTCGTTATGAGCTTCGATCATGGTCACAAATCTCGATCTCGTGTGGCGGGCACGTCCGCGACTTTGAATGTACTGGATGAGTGTGTTGTAAAGATCAAATCTGATGACGAAGTTGCAGTCAGGAATATCTAGCCCTTCTTCCGCCACTGCGGTCGCAAAGAGACAATTGACTTTCCCATCCTGAAAATGGGATGTGACTTCAAATTGGTTGCGAAAGGTCACATTTCCAGTGATATCAGAGTTCCGACTTCCAATCAGAATTTCCGGACGAAGATTCTTCAATGACAGGCGCTCGCAAAGGTGAAGTAATGTCTTCGCCGTATTGCGTCTTTCTGTAAAGACAATACATTTATTCTCACTCGACTCACTGAAGTGAAGCGTCAGTCTCTCAATGAGAAGTTTGACTTTAGAGCTCAGTTGATTGGGATCGGTTGGGTCTTGCAATTTGTAACTTTGCACCATTTCATATGCTTCCTGTGCTGCAGAAAGCTCCTGTTCTCTTTCTTTTTGCGCTTGATCAGGCGAGTTGAGCGCAGCATGACTTTCCATGCTGCTTTCAAGGTGGGGAATTACGTCCTCCCTCAAAGCTCGCCGCCAAATTTGATCAGCACACCATTCGCCTAGCTCAGAGCTGGCAGTCCAGGCAAACCGGAAAACAGGTTCCAAAGACTTGATTTTCCCGAAGCTTCGCTTGAGCTGAGAATACATCTTGGTCGCATATGGGGGGTCCAGCTTTGGGTATGTCCAAGTCTCTTCAGTGGGCTTGTTGACGACCTCACGAAGTCCCGCCAAATCTGCCGTAGTCGCAATTCTGCTGTTGAGAAGAGCCTCTAGTCGCCTGTGAACATAAATGTCAGATGCCAGATGTATGCCGGGATATCACAGCCTTGGATCAACTAACGCTGCAGCTTCTGTCATCTTGGTCTTCCCATCGACAGGGGATGCCGTCATACCAAAGATTAGCGGACGCTCCGACGGTTGCGCTTTGAGGTAGAACTCTCGAATCATACTTTTTGGCAGGTTAGCCACATAGTCACATTCTCTCACGAAAATTGCAGAGACCAACCGAGCATAAGGGTGGGATTTCTTTGCATGGTGGGCTTCGTCGAAGATCAAGATATTGATCTGGTCCATCTTGATGAAGCCATTGAGCAAACAATGATTCAGGATTTCTGCCGTGCAGACGATGACCATGTTTTTGGTGAACCATTCTTCCCAAGTGCTCTTTTCCCACAAATCGGGTCCCATAGCACCATAGATGAATGCCACCTTTTGGTCAAGATTTTGTCGCAGGACTGCCGCCTGTTGGTACACGAGAGTGACGCTATGAGCCTGGGGAAAGTCAGAAATGTGTGGCCAATACGTCTCCAGTAATACGAGATGAGTTACCAAGAAGAATGCGATTCGTGGAGGTTTCCCATCCCCACGGCTAATGAGCTCTTGTTGCAGAACGTTCTTCAAGAGAAGTACAGCGATCAATGTTTTCCCAGATCCTGTCAGTCTTGTCAGTCTCGATCAGTGCTTCTGGGTCACTAAGCCGACGTACCAGTATCGAGCACTGCGATTGTGTTCTCTGTTTTTGCTCGCTCAAAAAGCTCGAGCTGGTAGACTCGTGGACGCAAATCTGCTCGACCCGCTTCTTGTCTCTTGAGTAACTGAGAGATGCTTGGTACACTGTATAAATCATCCTCGAACTTGTCATCATTGTTGTAGTGGCTCCGGGACTCTGAATAGGCTTCCGGTCCCCGTTCAGCATGTTGCTTGAGCCTAGATTTGAGTCAGAGGACAATGCCGTGTATGGAATCATGTAAAGACATACAAAAATTGAAAGTTGGCTTCTTGAGTTCGCTGTCTTTGAAGCGTGTGAGTGTCTGGAATCACTTGATTCTCGAGTTCTCGTTCCGACTCCTCCGATGAACCCATGGAGACGTTGTCGCCAAGGTCAAGAGAAGGCATGATGAAGTGTGTGTTCCTCGACTGCTGTGCCTCGTGCAAGAGCGAAGATTCTGGTCAAGCTACCTGAAGAGAGTAAAAAAATAGATTAGATGAGCAGGAACGGTGGGCAGCTGATGGATGAAGTGAGATGTGGCACCTCAGCGATGGAGCAGTCAGATCCCCGGCACTGGTAAAGCAGTGTTTCTGGAGCTAGCAATGCTTTGCAATGAACTTGGTATCAAGGTGAACTGCATCCGCTTGAGATATGTATGTGAAGTGAGAAAGATTCGTTTCGGTGCGGACAGGGACTTTATATCCTACGAAGTCATGGGCCAAATCATAACGTAGATCTGGGAAGAACTTCTCTCAATGATGAGACTCAGCCTTTGTTGAGATGGCCAAACATTGAGGCCACCGTTGAACGACATTTTGGTCTGATTTGATCTGATCTATTGAACTGGTAGTTGCCTTTGTACCGGAAATGCACACTTTAACTTTGAAAGTACAGGGCTAGTCCATCTCTGTCTGAGGGCAAAGAGGGTTCCGTCGGTGGACACGCCACCCAACTACTCCAGGCGCGAACTGGCTGACTCGATGATGGCGGTAGCCTATTGCTTGCCTGTCGATAAGAAGGATGGGGCTTACCTCCCCCACTTATCGTGCCTTATCGCTCGGTCAAAAGCTCCAGGTCAGGATTGCGGGGAGACAAAAATTACTCCAACATTAAAATCGTCGCTGGTGGACATACTTCTGCTCTATTAAGATGGAAGAGTCTCAAAGCCTACGCTCGCTGTTTCAGTCCGCGAAAGATGCAAAGGCAGGGTTGGAGTCGCGGGGAGACACAAATTCTCAGGAGTACCAAGATGCCGTCAACACGGCGATCGCCAAGTTCGGTGAATGTCAACGACAAGTCAGCGTTCTGTCCTTGTTCAGTTCCAACGAGCCCTTGGACGATATCTCGACGGGAGATGTACAGTCAGTCAAAGACTCTGATTTCACGATTGAGAAGTGAGCAATGACTGATGTTCACATCCTAGGTACCTGACACTTGAATACTATCTCGCCGAACTGATGCAACGCGCATCCAGTTCAGACCGTGAAAAGTCTCTACGACGCACGTTGCAACTATATGAAAGCTTCCTTTCACGACTTGAGAACTATGAATTACTCTCACCGGGCGATAAGAAGTTATTTGAACAATACATGGCCAACCCATTCACATTCACACTCGCACCCCTGAACGACGCAACGGCTCGGCGAGATATAAAAGTCAGACGGTTTCGTGAGGAGAAGGAACTGAAACAAAAGCTGGAGGTAGGTCATGATACAATCTTTGGAGATCTGTGCGATGAAGGCTGACACAGGATCAAGTATCTTGCTCAAAATGAAGCTCGGCTGCAGAGCGATGATGACGACACAAGACGCTTGTATCTCGCCGAGATACAACTACTTGTGCATCAATCTTTCCAGGCGCTGGATCTTCTGATTCAGGAACTGTCCATGTTGTCCGCCATTCGCCAGGCGCCAGTTGCCCCACAACCGACCCCTGAGGATTCAAGAGAACGAAGTAATCTGGGAGGCACTAATTATTCAGATCGCTTAGATCCATCTCTTTCACAATTACTAGGCCGCGGACGCAATGGGCCTCTGCTAGACAAGAAAGGCAAGCCCATGCAGCCTTTCACATTGTTGGATCGCCGCACACAGCTCCAGCAAGGTGTTTTCCGTTCTGGTCACAACCTCCCTACCATGACAATCGAAGAATACCTGGACGAAGAACATCGGAGAGGCAATGTTCTTCAGGGTGGTGAGCAGTCTGGAATCAAACCGGAAGTGGACGAGGATGATTTGGACAGGGCAGATGAAGAGACGATGAAAGCACGTGCATGGGACGAATACGTCGAGGCCAATCCGAAGGGAGCTGGCAACACGTTGAATCGTGGTTGAAGGTCAATAATCGATGTAAAAAATTAAAACTCTCCCACTTAGTACTCAAGCTCCAGCCCGAGTTTAGCAGTTCTTGAAAGCCTTCGGTTAGTGACAAACGTTGTGTTGCGCTACGCAAATTGAGTGGGCTGTGCACGGTGCCCTTGAAAGCCGTGAAACGCTTTTGTGAGACTGCATGGAGCAGCCTGCAGACCTACTCTCAATTCGAAGTCTATTGCCTGGATGAAGAAACGTACGCTTCGAGCGGCGGGCTTTGGCTCTCTCTTGATAGGGTATCTTTTGTGGGCTATCTACAAGCATGTGGCCAATGCTTCCGACAGTAGCTTTTACTTGGAAGCAGTCTCCTTGGCCAGCTTCTGACGTTGAATTTCTTCCAAAATGGTCCCAGCACCTTGCTCAATCAGGGCCTGAGCCACAGTAACGCCGAAGGCTTCTGCGCTCTCCGTCGAGTCGACTTCGCCATCAATCTCAACTTGAGCGCATTGCTGTCCATCAACACTCACGACCACAGAGCGCATACGAAGCTTCTTCTTGCCCTCGGCAGTTTGCACCCATTCCGTTTCCACTCCGAGGGGAGCACTGCAGCCGCCTTCGAGGGTTCGCAGGAGATTACGCTCGGCGAGACAAGCATAGGTCGTCTCCCAATGGCCAATCTTATTCAACATGCTTTGCAGGACGACGTTATCCTTTTGGATTTCAATACCCAAAGCACCTTGCCCGACAGCGTAAAGCATTCCACTGCTTGAATCGAGATACTGCGTGATGCGATCTCCCAGATCCAGTCGCAGCAAGCCAGCCGCTGCAAGGATAATGCACGTATAGGGGCTGTCTTCAGCGTCCAACTTGGCCAAGCGGGTACCAATGTTCCCGCGAACATCGAGGACTTTCAGATGCGGGTATTTGCGAGCCAATTGCGCTGTTCGGCGGATAGACGAAGTGCCGACAATAGACCCAGCAGGAATTTCGGCTAAGCTCTTGTAAGGCAATCCTTGCTTCACAACCAGGACGTCTCTGCTATCCTCGCGAGGCATCATCGGGCCAAGCGTGCAGCTTGCAGGTAGAACGGTCGGCACATCTGTCAAGTAACGGAGGAACAGCCGATTTAGTACATGTGTATGGCAACACGTCCATCTGAATTGAGCCACCAACTTACCTTTGAGGGAGTGGACGATCAGGTCAACTTGGCCGTCCATCATGAGCTCTTCAAGCTCTTCGGTCCACAGGTTTTTGCTTGTGAAGTCCCGCAGAGCAATCTTTGTGTTGAGATCGCCAGCCGTCTCCTTGGAAAAGATCTTGAATTCACATTCCGGGTGTGTCTTTTTCAAGGCAGCGGAGACCAATTCTGTTTGTTCCAGCGCAAGCTTGGACTTGCGTGTGCCGATGGTGAAGGTGGTCTTGGTGGCGGGGGCGGGGGTCGCCATGGTGGAAATTGCTGGAGGGTGACTGTACGAGAAGATAAACCCGAATCAAGACTGTGTGAGTGGTTGATCTCCGAGTGTGCGAATCAATCGATGGGCTAATGCGAAGAAAAAGCGTATGGAAAAGTTGGTCGAGAACTAGGAGCTATCACAGCGCAGTCATAATTTTACTGCGTGGTGCATCCCCATGTAGATTTCCAGATGGCCCGAGAACCACGGGTCCACCGCGTCGTGGTCTGCGCAAATGGGAGTACCCGGTACTGTGCGAGTCGCCAGCACGGCACTGCGCAGACAAGTAGTGGGGACACCGTCGCATGCCGCGGAGAGGAGGCCGATCACGAGACACGATCCGAACAATAAGTACTAACTTAGTTGGTGCTGAATAACCTCAGTATCGGTAGCCACGAGCCAGTAGGTAGTAAGGTAGTAAGATACTAGTTAGTAGGTCCTGCCTCACCTCCCTGATTATGAAAGCGCTTATCGGGGCTGAATGACCAGAAGATGGGCGCTCATACCCACGACTGTAGGAAAAGAGCGTATACGAGTACTCCTGCACAATAGCTGCTTCTTAGCAATAACGTCGCAACTCGCCCCCGGAAGCTTTAGGGTTGCGGTTTTTCGTGTAAGGTCACGGGACGAGTTAAAGACGACCGATCTAAAGACGCATGGAATCGAGGTGTAGTCCATCATAATCGCAGTAGTGTATCTTGACAAGACTGATGTTTAACCCATGTACTTCTTTGAACGCTGCATCGCTGTCTCCACTCTCCAGTCATGAGCAAGTAGGGCATCCAGCTGTACCAGGAGGTATGAAGGAGTCCGGCTTCACGGTCATTGTCGAACCGAGTAGAAAACAGGAAGTACATGCGAATGCGGCCGTACCTCGGCAGCCGGACGTGGAGATTAAGAGGACATGCGGACTGGACTCTTATCGCCCTCCCCCGGACTTCCGCCTCCTCCCCCAAAACTTAATCCGAGCCTGGAGTCATATGAAGCCACTACGGCCTACGAGCCTTCGGACCGTAGGTTCTGGAATCACCTCATCTTTAGCATATCCCTAGTTCTGAATCTTTTCTCTTCTTTCTTTACTTGCCTCTCCGTACCCCCTGATACCACAACCACAAGCAACGTTTATGCTTTCATAACACCGGTCCTCGGCTGGTCCTTCATACTAGTGAGACCGTCATCGCCCCGACCGCTCCACATAGACACTCGACTCTACCATTCGCCACTGTCCGGTCTTCATCCCCATTCAGCATGGGATCCAACACCGGTCGGACTGTCAAACTTCCTTTGGTGCCCCTGGCGAAGGGCTTTGTGCTATTGCCAGGTGTCACTTTGCGCATTCCAGTCTCCAACCGCCCAGACCTGACTAACTTACTGTCATCTCTGGTCGACCGACCTGCGAAGCGCGATGGCAACACCATCACCTTCGGCTGTGTACCTCTTGCCTCGCCTTTCTTAAGCCGTGATGGACAACAGCTGCTGGAGGGCGATCAGTCGGAAACCGGAGGAAAGGACGACTACGACTCAATCGACGCTGGTCAAGCGCGTAAGGACGATCTGTTCCGCCATGGTGTGGTTGGAAAGGTCATCGGCGTTCAGCGTCGGGCGTACGCGGAGCCCTTCTTGCTGGTACAGGGCTCTCAGCGTTTCACTATCAAGAAGGTTCTGAAAGATCGTCCGTTTTTCGAGGCGGAAGTGCTGCTGCACGATGAGACTTGTAAGCTCACCTTTCCAGCTAATGCTCTTCACCAGTCTACGACAAGCGAATGCTAAACATGCCCTGCTCTTTACTATAGCATCAACCCTTCATGGCGACCCCGAGGCTGCCGACTTGTTTCAACAATTGCGACAGCTCTCTCGCGAACTTCTGACTCTTCTCCGCCTTTCCTCCCTTCTCTCGGCTGCTTCCAATCGAGTTTCACCACTTGTCGCGCGAAAGTTTGAATTATACATCTCTAACTCAGAATTGGGTCACGCGGGAAGGCTTGCTGACTTTATGGCCGACGTCTCCGATGCAAGTTACGAGGAGAAACTGCGGATCCTGGCATCATTCGATGTTAAGCTGCGCTTGGAGCGCGTGGTAGAGATCCTCACCCGCCAAGCTCAACATATCAAGAGCAGTGTCAAGGTGACATCTATCACCACCACCTTCCCCTCCAGCTCGAGTGTTGATATTAGTCAGATCGATCCTCGAGACCGGGAGATTCTAGCGCGTCGGGCCATGCAAGGTCTATCAGGCCTCACGCCGCCTGCGCCCGCTGGTCGTCGAAACAACGATAACGAAGAGAAAGAACCAAATGAAATTGATGAGCTGGCGCAGAAGTTGCAGGACGCGCAACTCAGTCCTGAGGCACAGAAAGTTGCAGACAAGGAGTTGAAACGATTACGCAAGATGAACCCGGCCAATGCCGAATATGGGGTTTGCCGTACATACCTGGAGAACCTGGCTGAGATTCCCTGGGCCAAGGTTACGGAAGACCAGTTGGGCCCGGAGACTTTGGCACGAGCCCGCAAGCAACTTGACGAAGACCACTATGGTCTGGATCGGATCAAGAAGCGTTTGTTGGAGTATCTCGCGGTACTGCGGTTGAAGCAGAACACCAACGCCGATGTGGAACGGCAGATCACGACTCTTACTAGAGAGCTTGACACGACGTCCACTGATGATCTGGAGCCCGACTTGCCTCTGGCCGCAGGGAGCGATCGGGTTGCGCTGGAAGCTCGCCTTGAGCTTTTGAAAGCAAAGCGCACTACTGACAAGTCTCCCATCTTGCTTCTTGTCGGTCCTCCAGGTACTGGAAAGACGAGTTTGGCTCGATCGGTCGCTGCTTCTCTTGGCCGCAAATTCCACCGAATTTCTCTCGGTGGTGTCCGTGATGAGGCAGAGATTCGAGGTCACCGGCGCACTTATGTCGCCGCCATGCCTGGTCTTATTGTGAATGGGCTCAAGAAAGTCGGTGTTGCGAACCCTGTCTTTCTACTTGACGAGATCGACAAGATCGGTGGTGCCAATTTCCAAGGCGACCCCTCGGCGGCGATGTTGGAGGTCCTGGACCCTGAACAGAACCACACCTTTACTGACCATTATATCAATATCCCCATTGACCTAAGCAAGGTGCTTTTCCTGGCGACGGCCAACTCACTTGATACAATCCCTGCTCCTCTACTTGACCGCATGGAGACAATCTCACTCTCAGGATACACGACAGTGGAGAAGCGGCACATCGCCAAGCGTCACCTTATTCCTAAACAGATTCGCACCAACGGCCTCGCAGAGAACCAGATCAGTTTGTCGGACGAAGTCATCGACAAGACCATCACTGCCTATACTCGCGAGTCCGGTGTGCGTAATCTGGAGCGTGAGCTTGGATCCATCTGCCGTTACAAAGCCGTCCAGTTAGCTGACGCTGGAGACACGGATCGATTGGGAGAGTATAACCCCAACGTGACTGTCGAAGACTTGGAGGAGATTCTGGGCATCGAGCGTTTTGAGGAGGAAATTGCCGAAAAACACGGACGGCCTGGTGTGGTTACAGGTCTGGTGGCCTACTCAAGTGGTGGTCAGGGAAGCATTCTTTTCATTGAGGTGGCCGACATGCCTGGCAATGGGCGTGTCCAGCTCACTGGCAAACTCGGTGATGTCCTCAAGGAATCCGTTGAGGTAGCTCTTACATGGGTCAAAGCCCATTCATTTGAACTAGGCCTGACTCACGACCCCAACGAAGACATCATGAAGAGTCGCAGTCTTCATGTTCACTGCCCGTCTGGAGCGATCCCCAAGGACGGACCCTCTGCCGGTCTCGCTCATACTGTAGCTCTTATTTCCCTCTTTACCAACAAGGCAGTCCCGCCACAAATTGCCATGACTGGCGAGGTCTCCCTCCGCGGTCGGGTTATGCCTGTTGGAGGCATCAAGGAAAAGCTCATCGGTGCTTTGCGTGCTGGCGTCAAGACCGTGCTTCTGCCCTATCCGAATCGGAAGGATGTCAAGGACGTTCCTCAGGAAGTGAAGGATGGATTGGAAATAATATACGTCCAGTAAGTTTTCCGACATCACGCCCGGTTTACATTCATTCTAATCATGTCCTCCTAGGCACATATGGGAAGCTCTGCGTCACATTTGGCCCGATGCCCACTGGCCCGGCCAGCACCAGCCGACCTTTGTGGAGAGCCGACTCTAGATTGTTCTTGCTGACTGATGTTGCGTGCGTTTTCGTGGCCTTGTACTGCTGTTTCTGCCAGCTTTCTTTCCTCCACTTGTTTTGCATAGCGTGGATGAACCTCGCAGTGCGCTTTGTTAGTAATTGTTCATCTCTTGTCTTCTATAACCCTCCGAATTGAACCCAAGCAGTCGAATAGGATGTTTAATGTATTTACTACGGAAGCCATTTCTTAGATCATCGGTGCCTTCGGCCGCTAAGTTTCTCATATTGTAAGGAAAATTGGAAGTCGCGTCGAATTTTTCGCGACCTTTGAACCGCAAAATCATAATGATATAATACATACAGTAGTGCGCCAGATGAATGTTAGAATACAAATAACATTGACATGTCAAGTCCCCAGAGCCGCAATGCACACGTCTCTATTTCTCCGACTTCACACCCGTCCTGACAGATAACCTGCGTGCGAGGTCTAAGCCCAGCGCTTTCGAAGACGGTCGCCACTCCTCGGGAGCCTTCTTGAGCTCCTTGGCCTGCTCCTCAAAGGCCTTACGCGCATCTGCGTCTGGTTCTTGGGCATAGTGCGACTTTTGCTGCATACCCTGCTGCATCTTTGCTTGCCACTTTTCACTAGCATCCCATGACTCCTTCTCCCATCTGTGGGTGCATCACGCAATACGTTAGCCATGGACTCTCTATGGGGTTGTATCATCACAACAAGAAGAGTGCTGTGCACGATTCGCACGAGACATCCTTCTATGTGACCACTCGTATGGTAGATGAAGACGTACGGGCTGAGATCCTTGGGCTCTTCGGGATAAACGAAGGGCTCGCGCAATTCGACGGTCATTCGCTTCTGCGCCTTCGGTCGGCGCCAGGCACCAATATTCCTGCCGTCTCGCGTGATACGAGTGATGGGCTGTTGCTCAATGTAGCTCCGCACGCTAACAACACCGACGTTATAGGCATTTTGGAGGTAGTCGCGCAGATCCAACTTGTTGAAGTTCAGAGGGACTCGGAACTGGGCATAACGAGGAGAAAGGAAGGGAGTGCGGGCTAGTGCGATCACAAACTCAGGCCTGGTTTTGCAAATGAGTTAGTTATGTGGGTACAAATCAGACGACGTGAAGGGGCGCGAATTGGAAGGTGGCAGAATGGAGTCCTCGTCTTGAGGAACCGCGGAGGATAAGAAATTTGAGGTTGTGTATAGCCACTTTCGCCATGGAGTGGACTCACAAGAAAACCTGCTTGCGCTGTGAAGGGGGTACGAAGGCGTTCTTGGCCGCTTTCGGAATGGCGACTGCTCGGCGCACCATTGTGTATGTATCTTTGTTGGGATGGAGGGTGAAGACCTGCGCCTGAGATAATTGAAGCAACTGGAGTATCTTCAGCGGGTTGTTCCCAAATTGCGCAAGTTGCCGCCACGCTTACCGTAGGTCCGTTAGCCAGCCAGACTTTCACGGGCTGCATACATTATACAATGTTCTGGGTTATTTAAGAATCAACCGCAAACCGTCATCTCCGGCAACTGATAATCTACCTGGTTGATGATTTTGCTAATGGCACCATCATTGGCTCGCACGAAATCAACGTCCGGCTCCGTTGACGATTGCAGGAGTATACATACTCTCCAGTCAGCCCGCCGATCCGAACTGTCAAACTATATCCAGGGCCCGGCCCATGACAACCCTTTGAGAGTGTAAAAGAATTCTCGGTCATCAATTGCCCACAATACACAGCGACGAATAGAGGCCACCTCGATATGAGATAAAGATGCGAGTAACATATTGGCTACCAGGTAGAACGATCCTTGACCAGTTGGAATCGAGCATGCTTTGAGAGGTGGTACCAGCACCGCGTGTACTGTACTTTAATTTTGTGTCGAAGGTTAGGTACTACCTTATCAGCAGACAGGTAGGTAGCCTTTGCGAGGGTATTTTTGAAGGTCCTTTCGTGGGGGTTTGAGAGGGTCTTTACGGCAGACTTCACGAGGGTCCCAGGTGGACTCCCTACCTACAAGGACTTTCCCAGTGGAAACTCGAGGTAGGTTCATATGTAGACATATACCAGGAAGCATCTTATTGTAGGTTGGCTTGTCCTGATTCAAATCTGTCCGCTTTGATGATTGATACGCCCTGGACAAGTGGAGTGAAAGTCCCATGGTATACGCCGCGTAATAGATGCAATATCATTATGGATGCGAGTAGTCCAGATGCAACAACAAAGAGCCTATCATACAGTCTAAATTCATCATCATTATAGTCATCAATGCACAATGCCAGAGCTGCTGTAACTTCCGCGTCATCACTGCCTTGATGAACCAGAGACATCTAAAGCCTCTAGGCGTTTTGCACTTTCCTCGACCTCTGTGCTACTGGATCCGACTTCTGGCTCTTGATGTGTGTCCTCCTCCTCGGAGTCACCCTCATCCTCCTCGTCATCATCATCATCCTCATCGTCGTCGTCAAGGTCGTCTCGAGCAGCACCGGCGTCTCCGTCTGCTCCGACTTCCTTCATGTAGGTTTCCAGCTCACGAGCCATTTTCCTGGAGAATCCAGAGGCCTCGACTTCCACATCCAGGCGCTTGCCCGGGTTTCTGAGGAAGTTCTTCTTCGCATCAGAGAAGAAAGGCCCTGGTACATCACTGACAAAGTGGAACTTCCTCTGGAAGTATCGCTTGATACAGTTGACGTCTCGATCAAAGTACATCTCCGCGTTGACATGGTCAATGGAGACCATCTGAGGGAAGTCGATAATAACCGGTTCCAGCCGGATATTCTCTTCAGACTCTTCAGTATCCGCATCAGCCGCAGCCTTTCCTTTTTCGCTAGGATCCGCAATCTCCTTGATCAAGATGTTGAACTCGTTGAAATCGCCATGGATCAGACCAAATCGCGCAAGTTCGAGAATGATATCCATCAATTCCGAATACAACGCTTCTGGATGGGGCACCCTGGAGATCTGGCGGAGTGGGAATGCATCGATCAATTCCATGACAATCGTATGTCTGTTCTGGGCGATGGGCTCTGGGACCGCAAAACCGTTCTCGCGCAGCGCCTTCATGAAGGCAAACTCTTTCATAGCCGCTAGACGGGACATGTACATCCACGACCCTGTGTTTCGGTGGCGAAGGTAGTCGCGGTTGGTCTTGACAGTTCGGAAGGAGATTCGACCGAGGCGATGAATCTTGAGGATACGCTGCGAGCCGCTGCTGTGGGCGACAACGACAATGTCTGACTCTTTACCCACACCGATCTGGTTGCCGACCGAGTAAACCACCTTCTGCTTCTGGTGCGCGTTGAGCGCCAAATAGTCGAGACCACCATATGTAAGTCGATAACCGTCATCTGCAGAAATATCGAAAAGTCAGAGGATGAATTCCATGCACTTCATATCGAATGGAAAGACCCGTGGCATACATTTTGCGTTCTTGACCTTGGCGATCAGATTCGTCTTGGCGAGATTGGAGATGGAACGATGCACGCCGCTGCCGCCACGGAGGCCAGACAACTGGGAGATCAGCGGAGTAGGAACGACTTCATGGTTGCGACTGCCGGCTTCGACCTGAAGCGCGCATTCCCTAGTTAGCTTGCTGCGGACATTTGTAACAGTGGCAGATTTCATGGCGGGGATGAGGGGCTGGTAAGTACCCCTTGAAGCACTCTGAAATCCTCAGAGGTCAAATAACGCAGAGCTTTGGCGTCAAGTTTCATTTTGAAAGATTTCCAGATCAAAATCAAATCAGAACAAAGGAGCCCAATAGTTGATAATAAATCTCCGTAATCATTGGCGTCTGCGTCAATCAAGATGCGGAGATAGAAAAAAAAGATAAGCTCACAGCCCTAAGCCCTATCTCCTAATCGAGACTACCAATAGAGACAGATCAATCTGTGAGATAAGGGGAGGTGTTTACACTACAAGTAAGCACATGCTGTTCTTAACAACTCGATAGAAAAGAATGTGTCCCTGGCGGTACTACACGCGTCTGAATGAAAGAGGAAATAGAGATCGGAAGACATCGTAATGTGTATGTTAATTCTTGGATGCTCTGATCCTAAATTAGATCCGGCGATCCTTCGCCCGCTATGGAAACCCAGTTGCGATTGGTTGAGCTGACAGATGCCTGCCATCTTATTCTGGAGCGACCCAGTCAGGGTTCTGTTGTAGAATGTCAATTAGTATGTGCTTACGCTTTTGAGAAGTAGACAAGGGAGTCGACTTACTTTGCGAAGAATTACCAATCCCTCAAGAGTACTGCTTAGGGGAAGGTACTGCTCGTCTTCGAGCTCGGCTCTTTCGCCGTAAGACAAAAGGACTGGCGTGCTCTGCGTCTGCCATCCAGTAATCGTTTTGGGGCGACCGGCCTGGCCAACGACATCGACAGCCTGACCCACCCGAACATTCACAGTCACAGGCTGTAGGTCTTCATCCAAAGTCACAAGGAAGCGGGGGTACATGGCGGTGATAAGGAAGTAGAGGAGATAGTGATGTTCGGCCAGGATAAATTGCTTCGCATCAATGAGAGACACAAGCACAGTGAGAAGACCGGCAGCTGATACCCGTGAGAGGACCTGTCGGTCAGTGTGGAAGGGGTTAAGGGTCATGGTACCCTTGCCCATGTGCAGAAGGCCTTGGGCGATCCGGACCATGAATAGAGAGTTCTGATCGCGGTGATAGTAGCTCGCAAGTTGACGAAGTAGCTGTGCCAAACGAGCGTTGTTAGTGCCAGCGCCACAGAGACCCATGGCGAAGATTGCGTTGATGGCCACGTCATTATCGTTGTCGTGGCTGTATCGTGACAACGTGTCATAAACCTTCATCTGGGGGTTGCTGGGGCTGATAAGACCCATAGCCAAAGGAACGGCTCGGCGGATGTTGCTTGAACCGTAGTGCATTAGATGCCCGAATTGGCGGAGGATCATGTCCTGACCAACGTCCTCGCCCATTGCGATGAGGGAGAGACCCAAGACCGCATAGGACTGAACAAGTTCATCACCCTTGTTTTCTTCCTTCTCTTCAATGATATCATTGCAAATGTGCAAAAGTTCCTGCAACTTCAATACTGTTCCGGTACCAGCCCATGCACACACCGACGCGAGAACAGAGGTGGGCTTGGCCATGGGGTGATCAACGGCCTTGAGAATGTCAAGTATGACATCCACTTCTTCCTGGCGTCCGAAGTACAGTAGAGCTAAGCCGAGAGCCATGAATCTCGTCCATTTATCCTTCAGCTGCTTTTGGCGCTCCTCGTCCATCAGCGTCGTGGCAATAGCCTCACTGACCTGGTGATTAGACGACCCGACAAAGATGAGACCCAGAGAAACAGCGGCCATAGCAGAAAGCTGCATGTCCAATGAAGCATCCTCCACAATTGGCAAAAGGATTTCGAGAAGCTCCTCTTTGTTCGATCCGGCGTATGCCAAACCAAGACCCATAATTGAAGCAACCCGCATCGGCACGCTCTTGGCTTCCAAAACATCAGGATCGCTCAGAAGTGCAAGAGCAGGGTCGCTTTCAGCCCGAACACCAGAATTCAGGATACCAATGGCGAGCAACGCACCAGCCTTGACCTGGTCTTCCTGGGCGTAGGTGAACTTATCGATCTTGTCGAGACCGTCGTCAACATCGCGGTGCAGAAGCATACCCAGCGACGCAGTGGTCGAAAGCATGCCGTCTTCCTTGGTCTTCCAGACCCACGGCCCCTTCTCTCCGTCGACGAGCATCATCTTGTCATCGCCAAATCCTGCATTCACGAACGAATTGACAAAGGCGCTCGCAAGATTGTGCCGAGCTGAGTCGAGATTCGTGAGCCCGGCCCCTCGGCTGTTTTCTAGATGTGTCTTGTAAATGTCTTCGGGCATCTTTGGATCCAAAATGTTCAATTCTTTCCCAAGAGATTTGAAATGCTTTGGAATGGAGGTGTTGTTGAGTGAGTCATTCAAGGCCTCGTCCTCCTCGTCCTCTGGCAGGTCTAGCCAGATCTGTTGCCGTGAAACGAGGAAAGCCATCTGTTTCTTCAGAGCCTTGTCATCGGTGGCGTTAATGTCACTCTTGATCAGGTCAATGTCGTTCAGGCGAATAGCGAGGACGATAGCTTGAGAGAGCTTGTTGTAACGGACATAGATATCATGGGCGGTGCGAAGGAACTGTTGGTCCTCTGGGTAGGTGAGGAGGTTAACCATGCTGACCATGTACAAGCATACACGAGGGTACGTGTTTTCGTCAACAAATCGTGGAATTTCCTCGATAATCTCCATCTCACTCAGTAAATCGACGGCATCGGCCTCGGCGTTATGACTCAGGAAGTATGGCACCAAAGAGAGCGCGAGATCGACCAAATCTTGCGTCTCTTTCTCCGCATTCAAGCGATTCTGATATTCTTGACCGATTTCAAGTGCAAGATGGCGAATGTATTCGTGGCCCCATGAGCCAAGGTCCTCGGATTTGGCGAGGAGACGGTACTTGAGTGTTTCCAGCTTCTCCTCGTCGCCGTAGGTCATACCGAGCACGGAGAGCATGTCTGCCAGCGAATCCTAATCACAGACAGAAATCTTAGCAAAATGAATTTCTCCGCATGCACATCGCACGGACATACCTTGACAGAGCCCGCATCCCACTTCTCATATAGTTCCGCGAGCTGATCATAGTGAGGGCGGAGAAATTTGAGGGGCTTGGGTACAGCGGTCATAGATGAGGTTGATGTCTTGATAAAGTTCTTGATGGCATCAAGTGCTGGCCCGTAAAGCGAGGTATCCGGCTCCTGTCGCAAGGAAATGTTAGCACAGACGTCATTGCAAACTCCGAAGCGATCACGAAAGGTTGACAAACCTTTAACCGCTCAACAAGCATCTCAAGCTCGTCCTTGAGCTGCTGATCTTCTTCACTGAGCTCATCTTGATAACGGTCAGCGTCGAATGACAAAGATGAGCAGGTTCGGCGAAAGAGAACAAATGCCCTTCGCTCCGAACCCGTACATGTAACCGATATAGCTCACCTTCCTGTGGTTCTCCACCCTTTTTCTTACCATCTACAGGTGCCTTCTCATCCTTTTGTGATTTCTTGCCATTCAATTCGCGAACATCGTCAACCTTGCCCTTGCCCTTGTCGGCGGAGGTTGGCTGTTCGCCGTCGTTCGCCATCGCTGACGGGGTCTAGCGGCCGGATCGTGTGAAGGTTGAAGAAATTAGGCTAAAGTCTCACAGTAAAAGAGTCCAAACAAAGTGGTGACTCAATCGGCGAGACTCGGAGAACTTTGTGATCGATAGATTGACGGTGTTGATTGTGAGCTGGACGATGGAAGCGCAGAGAGCAGAGAGCTCGGCCGTGCACCGGTGCAGCTCCCGAGTTACATAATCAAACCGCCAAGACCTGACCTCAGCCCCGTCAGTGACATGTTTCCTCCGTCCATTCCGCACTCCGTGATAGACACCTCAGGACGCTCTATTGTTGCTCTAAGGAAGATGACGTCCTGACAGAGGTAATAGCAAGAAAATTTTGGCAGAGTAAATGTTGAACAGAAATAGGCGACAGTCACTTCACTCACTTGAAAGCTTCTCGTCGGCAAAGTCGTTGTTCACTGATTACACTGGTGAAAACCTCGCATCGAGAGGCAACTTCGGGGTGCACATGTATTGCTACAAAGGCTTGAGCTCGAACGATTCCCCAAATCCAAACCAGGTTCAAGCCTCACTGGTTATTAGAAGACACCGCGACCGGATGCTCGTTTGGACCGCACTAGACTCAAGTTGACGGGGGCCTCAATGTCACATGAAGTTCTTCAGATCTCTTCCTTGCAAGGCTGAATTTCAGCGCGTCAAGTGAGATGAGCATGGACCGGAACACTAGCAATTCGGTCTAGACCTGAGCTACATAGCAGATGTATTGCGAAGCTCATAAAACGCATATTCACTTGAAGGTGAACTCGGATTGGTACACACTGACACAGAACACGTAGTTATGTACTGGGCTAGAACAGGTATCCATTCCCGACATAAAATTCGAATGATGCTTGAAGAGACAGATCATGTGACATGCCTCTAAAGTTGGTGCAATTTTAAGCCTCCAGATAGTGAGACGTATTGAGCATTTCTTCCAGTTATTATCGCTCGCTCATCTCATCAATGACAGGCAATCGGAACAACGAAACACGAACAGATCGGACAGTAGATGATCCTTTCAGAGAACTAGTGTATGCCCTGGATCTTGAATGCTGGAACATGAGGACCCTTACGAATCCCGAGAGTGGTCGGATTTAAAGCAGGGTCTACTCTAATCGCTATCAAAGGAACACCTGCTAGCACTTCCAATCAGTTACTAGGTAGGTACATAGATCTTTTTCCTGCTCATGTAGAACGGTCGAACGGGCAGGTTGGACTCCATTACAGTTTGTAAATGCACGGTCCACTTGAGTTGTGCGATATCGTCATCAGAGTTAGTTCCAGGAGAGGCTCCACCGAGACTGTCCCCGGCAGTGCTTATCGCCTTATCACCTAATCACCCTATGGACTTTCCAAACATCCATTTTCTCTCCGCATCACCTCGCCACATGTGTCGCGCCATAGTTCAATATGGAAGTAACGATGGGTGAAGCCGCAGATGCAAGAGGTACGAAGCGTCCAGGCGAGGAACAGGATGCCCCTGAGCCTCCAAAACCCAAGCGTATCAAGGTAGGGAAAACATCATTTGTTGTATCTAGAAAGTCCTCCTCGAATATCAGCTCACCTTGGACAATCAAGGCATTAGATCCCGACGTGGTGAACAAGATCGCTGCGGGCGAGATTATTGTAGCACCGATGCATGCGTTGAAGGAATTGATCGAAAATGCTGTTGACGCAGGCTCAACGTCCTTGGAGGTCCTGGTCAAGGATGGCGGGCTGAAGTTGTTGCAAATAACGGACAATGGACATGGAATCGACGTGAGTTGGTTGATAAGTGTGAGCTGTTGGTATTCCCATAATGACCTGTGCTAGCGTGATGATCTCCCGATTCTATGTGAGCGATTCACGACCTCCAAGCTTAAGGAATTTGAAGACCTGAGTTCTATTGGAACGTACGGTTTCCGAGGCGAAGCGCTTGCGAGTATCAGCCACATCTCCCATTTGACCGTGACGACCAAGACGGCAGGCTCCAGCTGTGCTTGGAGAGCACACTACGATAGCGGAAGGTTGGTCCCAGCTAAACCTGGCCAGCCTGCTGCGCCCAAGGCTACCGCGGGACGAGGAGGAACCCAAATCACAGTGAGTGCTCGTGCCACCCCCATGGATCGGAGTAAGGTCTGGAAGTTGACTGTGTCTACAGGTCGAAGATCTTTTCTACAACGTTCCTACTCGACGACGAGCCTTCCGGTCCGCGAGCGAAGAATATGCGAAGATCCTTGATGTAGTGGGGAGATATGCGGTCCATTGTGCAGGTGTCGCATTCTCGTGCCGCAAACATGGTGATTCTGGGGTGAGCATCTCCACACCTTCAAGCGCTTCGACGACAGACCGGATTCGCCAGATTCATGGGAGCGCCGTCGCCAACGAATTGGTCGAGTTCAAGGTCGCCGATGACAAGCTGGGGTTCCAAGCCTCCGGTCTTGCTACAAACGCAAATTATCATGTCAAAAAGACGACTATTCTTCTATTCATCAATCATCGTGCCGTTGAGTCTACTGCTATCAAAAGAGCGGTGGAACAGACATACTCTACCTTCCTGCCCAAGGGTGGCCATCCTTTCGTCTACCTCGACCTCGAGATCCAACCTAACCGAGTTGATGTCAACGTGCATCCGACAAAGAGGGAGGTCAACTTCCTAAACGAAGATGAAATCATTGAGATGGTGTGCGACGAGATAAGATCCAAACTTGCTCAAGTTGACTCAAGTCGCACTTTTCTCACACAGAGCCTTCTTCCTGGAATGCAGACTATCGAGACTTTACAACCAACCTCCAAGGATGGCACGGCGGATGGCAAAGTGGGTGGTACTCCAAAAACCCCTGCAGCCTCAAAGCGCCCATACGAGAACAACTTGGTTCGTACGGACTCGAAAGTTCGAAAAATCACGTCCATGCTCACGCCGGCTGCGCTTGCATCGCCGGCTGACCCGAACTTGGTGGGTGAGCCGGGCATCGCACCCCCGGCTTTACAAAATGACGGCCTCCAATATGAGACCACCGATCGACAACCACTGCGGATCGCGCTCACTTCAGTCAAGAACCTCCGCGCCGCTGTCAGGGCTGCCATGCACAACACATTGACTGAAACATTCGGCTCACTCACATACGTCGGCTTAGTTGACGAGCAACGCCGTCTCGCAGCAATTCAATCCGGCGTGAAGCTGTACCTGGTCGACTATGGCCTTGCCTGCAACGAGTTCTTCTACCAAGTTGGACTCACCGACTTTGGTAATTTCGGGATCATCAAGCTAGAACCTCCCCCAAAACTGGGGGACTTGCTTCAAATCGCTGTCGACTTTGAAAAGGAGGAACTAGCGGATGAAAATAGCCCAGAATCAGAAACCATACTCGCCAGTGCGGCAGAGCAAATATCACAGACTCTGATTGAACGTCGCGAGATGCTGGATGAGTACTTCTCAATGAAGATCAACGAAAAGGGCGAGTTAATGAGCCTCCCACTATTACTCAAGGGCTACGTCCCATCGCTCGCCAAGTTGCCGCGCTTTCTTCTCCGTCTGGGCCCATACGTGGATTGGACAAACGAAGAAGATTGTTTCCGCACGTTTCTCCGCGAATTGGCTGCCTTTTATACACCCGAACAACTCCCCGTCTCTCCTGTGCCTTCGGCCAAAGACTCCACAGATGCCGCGATCGCTCCGGAAAGTCAGCAAGGGAATGACCAGCACAATACAGAAGGCCAAGAGGTTCTTGGTGAAGATCCAAGCATTCAGGCGCGTCGTGCCCAGCTGATGAGAATGTTGGAGTATGCTGTCTTCCCAGCCATTCGATCCCGTCTGGTCGCTACGACGCGGATGCTCAAGGGCGTCGTTGAAGTTGCCGATCTGAAGGGGCTTTATAGGGTGTTTGAGCGTTGCTGAGGCTTTGGACTCGGCGGAAACGGATTGCGCCTAGATTATCAGCGTCATATTACACGCTTACGCCCTCGTCGTCCAAGGTCAACTTTTTATACCACCCATCTGTATTCTATTTTAGCCTATATGGCTCGTCATCGGGCGATAAGCTGCGATTTTGAATTCTGCTCGAACTACCAGTATGAAGCTGTTATGTCTGATCGGTGCGACTGAGATAAAATGGCAAATCTGCGTCTGCAACATTCAAGGATTCAAATATTCAATCTAGGTGTACGTACAGTAGATACGAGACCCGAAGAAGGAAATCACCGAAACCAGCTAATTGTCGAGATATAACAATCGATCCATGTTATGCCATTGTAGTGTAAGCTCTGTGGGAACAGCCATGCAACATGGGACAACAATGCCGTACACATACGCAGCAGAAATTCAAAGTCCGCAACGGAGACCCCAGACAAGTAAAGAATGATCACTTCAATAAATACGAAACGAATGTCAACTCAAATCATAAGATAGGCTCAGCTGAAGTATACCAGAGGCAGCCAATTGTGGCGTAAGAAATAAAGGTAGTAAGTATGGAAATGGAAGAAGTAATCTCGCAGAAAGAGCCGTGTCCGTCATCATGAATGCGTGTCATCAAACAATAGTTAGTGGCCAAAATGCCAGCTCCGAATGAAGAAAAAAAGTGGTAGTGCCAGGGTCCAGTAGTTAGTGTCTGAGGGTCGTTGATCAGACATCACACATACATGGCCGTTAAGAGTCGTCAGGAAGGATAGAATCTTCATCAAATGGGGTCGTAATGCAACAGGGGGAAGGAAGTGATGGGTGTCGCTTAAATCGATGGCCACCTCAGACATTCAGTCGGCTTAGGGCTTGTCTTCACTTTGACTGGCCACCGTGGAGGTCATTTGGTCAAAGTGCGTGTCGTGGAGCAGGGGTACGCATAGCACAGCGACTTATGACCGCGCGTACGGCTTGTTAAGCAGAGCGATCTCTCGACAGACAGTCGTCCACTCTAGCTCGCGTTTGGACGGAAGGCCCCGCTTCTGCTTCTGCAGTTGCTCCCACTGTAGGAGCTCATAGCTGGTAACGGTACTGTCAGCAAATGAAAAGCTAGAATGAGATGCTAGAACTCACACAAAACGAAGATGGGGCTGAATGATCACATTCAGGCGTCTAGCCCGGACGAAACAACTAAGAAGGGGTTAGATCAAATTTATATTAGGGAGCACACACGGGTCAGGACATACTAGGCACGAGGAAATGATAGCCCCTGTGATGCCATGACTTCTGCGATGCAGATACTGGCCGATCTCGAGACTCCCACACGGCAGTGGACCAGGGTCGCGCTCCCATCGTCCTTGCCTTGACCTGAGACGGGGTTAGCACACGTGCGCGAGCAACATCAATACGTGTAACGCCTTGCGACACGGACTTGGGGGTACTCACGTAGAAATTCGAGACATCTGTCGATCTCCTCAGAAAGGGGATCGATGCCGTTATCCTGGACATTGTGGATGAACATGAGGTTCTCGCTGCCCCACTGCGAGCGTTCGTCCGAGCTCCAATGAACAACCTCTCCAATACTCAGAACACGGCGAATGCCAAGCTCTCGCAGGAGAGCCGGATTGTTCGCATGGTTCAAGTTTCCCAGATACAAGTGGGGTAGGATCCGACTGGGGAGAGATCCGTCCATCTTCAAAAACCAGTCAGGATCCCAGACGCACGATGTGTCCACAGATCCGGTGGCCGGACTCTCCTGCAACAGACGCGCCTGGATATGGCTGAGGAATGCGACGTCGGTCGGGTACGTGAAGAAGTTTCGCTTTTTGTCACAGTGCAGCTGAAGCCAGGCCTCCGGGGCAGGGACCCCCTCCGCAAACATGTAGTAGGCGATGGCGAGCAACGAACTCTCTGTGTATCCATCCGCGCAGTGAATCAAAATACGGCGAGCTGGTCTTTCGGTACGGCCCATGACAACGTCGCCATCTAGATCACTTGTCTCAGGTGAGTGATCTGGATTTGCCAGATAGTAGATCCATCGAATCGTGTTCACGATGTCTTCTATTTCCCGGGTATTGCCCGAGGGGAGCACAACTGAGCCGGAAGAGGGGAACTCCATGCGTTGAGTGCCGCCCTCGAGCTGTTTGTCGATCATCCCCAGCAGTCGAGGACCCGGGATATTGGCCATATCGCTGGCCTCGACGAACAGGTCATAACACTCGTCCTTGGGTGGCGAGCGAACGTGAGGTCTCAGCATGTAGTCGGGCGTGGGCCCCAGGAAGACATTCTTGGAGATCTCTGATGCCCGAGACATGCTCCGCATTTCGAATCGTTCCCATTGGACTGTGAGATGGTCATTAGTCGTGGTCTGGAGAAGGGTGATTGTAGAGCCGACGCCACATACACAAATCCATGACATTACCAGTACTGTGACCAGCGCTGTCTACAGCCACGAGATCAGGATGTTCTTTCTCGAACTCCGCAAAGGGATCTAGTTTCAAAATTCAGCGTGTCAACACAGGGATGGTTATCATAGGGTGGTGCACGAAGGCAGAGAACTGACCCGTCAGGACGAAGGTGTTGTACGTAGGCCGCTCTTGTGCAGGATCGTGCTTCATCCTCCAGGCTTGTTGCGCGGTTACAAAGTCCTCCGCTAGTTCCAGCAGGTCCGATTGACTGTCTCCATCCTCGCCGTAGATAATGATATCTGACATGGCCGCCAGCTTGGCTGTTTGGATCTGGAAATTACGCACAGAGAAACCTTCTGGGGGATCAGCCATCAAGAAGCGAGCTGAGGGGTTGATGACCTCTGGTGCGGTCACTGCACCCTTGATGCGAGCTCTGTTCAAGTTGTCTCCCAGCTTGACGATGGTGATGCCGCGCCAGCACCAGGGGGTTCGACGCAGCCCACGCTTGCGGTTGGTGAAGAACCCTGTCTGGAGACGATTGTCGGGATGAAGCCCATGTAACCACGGGAACATCTGCGAGGGATCGGGTAATGGTTGTGCTGCCTGGTGGTGGATTGCTTTGGCTAGGGTTTCGGCGCCAATGCCGTACACCTGAGGCGACTCTGATGGTGAAAGTGCGACAAACCCGGTTGGCGGGTAGAGTATTGAAGAGGCTTGTTCCTGTGTCACACGTGATTCACGAACATCAGTCAGGCGAGGGGTGGTTTCTAGAGGCGACGGTCCCGGTGGACACACGGGCAAATGTTTGTTCGGGATGGGGCTCGGTCTGCGAGGGATAGCCAGGCCTGTCGGGATGGGGGATGCCGGCGGTGTCGAGTGCTGCAACGCATGTTGCTGCTGAACCACGACGGTGGCCATGTTGAGTCTGGGTTTCAATTGACAGGGTACTGTGTAGTCAATGCTTGTCCTCTGCTTGGGGATGTGGATTCTGGCAATCAGAAAGAGGATGAATCGATTGTCGCGGTCATATCCTTTGTCGATCCGAGGATGCTAGGAATCAATCGGCCCCGGGGGAAGGTGGGCGGCGTGCTTGAGAACGTGCCGCAGCCTCGACACCGAGCCTATGTAGGGTTAGCAATACTGTTCTTTGCGAGTGAACCGCTCCGACGCCACACTTTAAACAGAACTGCACCAAGTGGGCCATCAGCAGCACTGGAAGAAGGGAGACCGGCTAACCCGATTGACAGTGACAGTAGTTTATGGATAGCGATCCAGCAAGGGGTGCCGAAGAATGCCCGAGGGAAAAGAGAGGAGAGAGGACCGGGGAGAGGTACGGGATGACTTTTGCGGTCGAGGTCAATCGAGGTGTCACAAGAGGATGTGTCAGTCAAGTGAAGTAACAAGTTTTCAGCAGACGGTTGACTCTCAAACTGATGTGAAGACGTTAAGAAGCAAAGTGAAAGTAATGTGAGTCGAAAGGGGAATGGTAAAAGGGAAAGGGTGCGGGAGGGGAAAGCAACCGTTTGTCTTTCAACGAAGAGGGCGGGCAGTGGTAAATCACAGGAGGCAGCGGTTTCCCAGAGAAGGACTCATTTAACTACGACTGGGAGTACCCGCCGTACTACTGGTGTGAGTAGGACGTTGGGAGGAAGATGGAGGTGATGGTGAACTCGGCGGATCGAGGGTCTACCAAGATACCCCAGTCGGAGGTACCTCAAACATTGCAGTTCGGTCGTCCAGTCCAGCGCCCATCCAACATCCGTCCTCCACTGCTTCCAGTCCCGCCGCGAAGTGGATAAGTGCCTCCCCGTTGATGGAGTGGGCCCTCGTGGAACGTTATTTGGAACGGAGCGACGGACAGACTGCAGCGTGCCAAGTGCTTAGTGTCAGTGCCTCTGTCCGTGCTGTTGTTGGGCCTGGACCTGGTCAATGTAAGCACCTGCATAGAGACCAGACAGCATCACCGTAGTCGTAGTAGTCGTAGTAGTCGTAGTAGTCGTAGTAGTCGTAGTAGTCGTAGTAGTCGTAGTAGTCGTAGTAGTCGTAGTATTAGTAGTATTAGTAGTATTAGTAGTATTAGTAAGTACTTAGTACTTACTAAGTTAATAGTACTTGCATGAGGCGAGAAATGTAAAGGTAGCCCACATGGACGATACTGTATATGTGCTTCGGCCGCTTATGAGGGAGAGGGCATCCTACCTACTATACTTACCTGTCTAGGTACTTACTACAGTAAGTCACAGTACTGACTACTAGTACTAACTTAGTACTTACTGAAATCACTAATCAAGTCATGCTCGGTAGGCGTTAAATACGGCGATTACTGCTGCTAGTGATAAGAGGGAGAGTATTCCCAGTACTCAATAGTCCCTGCACTCTAATGACCTACAATCATATACACATCTTGCCCACGATCCATGATGTTACTGACAGACTTCCTAGTTCAGGGTGTTAGGGGAACGGGGATATAGTTCAAATCGACTGTTAGGGTTCAAACTGTGACCATCAACAATACACTTCAGTTGTAAGTTGTAACAAGCTTGGGTACTGATAGTGATACTCAATCCTTCAGTTGTGTCCCGTGACGGTCAAAGGTACATGCCGACGGTGTAACTTATCATCGGCGTCAGCATCTCGTTCGGCTTGGTCCCGCCCATGGCTCCATCTCACGGACTGTCTCCACTTTGGTTCCAGAGGTTCCAGAGGCTCCAGAGGAGACCTTGATGGAGCTACAGTACACGACAGATCCCTGTTTTTCTATTTCCTGTTCTCCCGGCACACTCGTGAGTCGTGACTACTGACTACTAGTCAGTGACTAGTAAGTTGCAACTACTATAGTATTCACTGCTTGATGGAGTCTTCCCCCAATTCCACCCACACATGAACCGTAATCTGATATGTGTTATGGAGAGCTCGGAAAGTCTAGATAAGTCACCGAACCGTACTTGGTTGCCTTATCGACCGTCTCAGTCGTCGAGTCTCCAGGGTCAGTCACACTTACCCTCCAACACTTTCTCCGTCTGATCAAAGTGTGGGAGACATGCCAGGACATAGATCCCGACCGATCAGGTGAATGGCTCAAAGTATCGGAGCACCGTACGTGAATGGATGTATCTTGCCTGCGTTGTGAAGGCACCCTACAAGGGAGTCGTAGTAATTTAGTACTACCGAAGCAGCAGCAGTAGTAGTAGTAGTAGTAGTAGTAGTAGTAGTAGTAGTAGTAGTAGTAGTAGTAGTAGTAGTAGTAGTAGTAGTAGTAGTAGTAGTAGTAGTAGTAGTAGTAGTAGTAGTAGTAGTAGTAGTAGTAGTAGTAGTAGTAGTAGTAGTAGTAGTAGTAGTAGTAGTAGTAGTAGTAGTAGTAGTAGTAGTAGTAGTAGTAGTAGTAGTAGTAGTAGTAGTAGTAGTAGTAGTAGTAGTAGTAGTCGTAGTCGTAGTAGTCGTAGTAGTCGTAGTACTGGACTGCCATGATTTTTGAGTGTCTCGGGGATAAACTCCCATCTGTCCATCAAGCTCTCTTGCTCTCTGCCCCTCTTTGAGTTCGGCCTCTCAACCCCCCTCCACTCATCACTACATTTCGCCAATGAATCTCTCTATCGCCGAGTGTTTCGTTTGATGACGCTGAGATTCTGACCTTCGTCCTCGGGTGTCTCGTGTGGGACCTTCCAGCCGCGCTCTCTCCATCGTGGCTGCACCACCAGCCCCTCTGCGCACCTGGCTTCTCGGCCTTGCTGGCCTCGCCCGTGCATCCACCCATCCGGAGTGGGACTCGACTCTCCAGAGCACTATTGTCCCAGAGGAGTAGTCCTATGATCCTATCTGCACCCGCACCTGCATCTGCACCTGCATCTGCATTTACGGTACATCACCTCCACCAGTCTCACTGGCGCCATGATGGATCTCTGCTCTCAAACCCACCCCTCTGCTGGCTACACTTGACATTTTGCGGGACGCCAACTCGTGAATGCTGACAAGTGGAAACAACACAAAAAGCCCTCTCCACACATATGGACCACACTTTGCCCGGGCCGCGACTGCACACGAAGCACCCACCGGGCAGCAGCCGCCTCTTCACAGTCAGCCCCAGAGTGGTCGCCCCAGCTTTGCCCGTGGGGGACCCTCACGACGGTCGGGCAGAACTACAGTCGGGACTCGGTCGAATGCTACGGATACTTTCCATGAATGTAGCAGCTACATCCACCATGCAGCACAGCTCACGCATGCGGGATTCTGACTATCCTCGGGACTCGTGGGCCCATGGAATCACCCGCGCGGACATGCTTTCCTGGGCAAGACCCATGGGTTGAGCTGGAAAGTCAATTTGACGACCATCCTTCTGATTCACGGAACACACAAGAGCGATATCATTTCCAGGCCCTCGGTACATGAGTCGCAGAACTGCCCAGCGAGATTGATAGTGATATGCCGATAACACATCCACGACTGTTTGTGGACCGAAGATCACCTCGTGTAACAGGTGAATTACGCAATATCCCCGACCGGGGGAGTGTGGAAGACGGTCCGGCCTGACGACATGAGCGGCGATGGTCCGGTTAGTTTAGCTCAGAGTTTTCGCTTCTGTGGTCCATGATTCGTCCTCGTGTGGCCCGTGCTAGGATCGAGACTTGCTTTCCGCTCCCAGAGATAATAATGGCGCCGATGTGTTGGAGATGTGGGAGGTTGACCCCGGATCGTCCCTGTGATCGGGGGATTCCCTCCCTCTATTGTTGAACGCAGGGTGGGGTTGCAACATTCTTTCTCTCTGGGTACCGACTCTACCGAGGACCGGCTGCTGACTTACTCCCGGAGAACGGCGCCGGTGCGGGGCATCTATGATGATGCTTGTCAAATGCCCACGGCTCAGGATCAGCGAGGTACCGGACGTACCCCCAGATATGGGGCCCGCTCGAACGTGGACTCTACCTTACCTGACCTTCACTCTTTCAGTCCTACACGTGACAACATCATTAGTACATATCGGATGATGGCGACAGGCACGCCTCCCGTCGCTCCATCGAGTGGGAGATAATTTCGCGGCGAATGAATGGTGACTGCGCACCCTCTTTGGCCAGAGGAGAACACAGCCCTGCCAGCGAAGTTCGGTTCACTACAGTTACCGTCGCCCAAAGCGCGCTGTCTGCTACGCTTCAATGCATCCATTCGTCCCTCAGCGACACTGATTCGTGGGGAGATATGTAATAGAACCTCAAGTAATCTCATTTACTTATCCAGGGAGAGATGTTTGCTGCTTGCCCATCAAAACAAGTGGCATCATGTGGCGGAGGATGCCTCATTACCCAATCTGCCCATCGAGTCATGCCCTAATCGTCTGTCTCATAGATTAGCAAATCTTGTATCTTGGGTACTGGAAGATTCGGTAAGCTTACCGTGTCCAGCTTGTTGTCCGTCTCCCACACATCCCGCACCCTCCAATCAGGACCTCTGGCTTGGGCATAACCAAAGTATTCGTTGTCTGCATTAGATTCAGGTGACCTGCTCATGTAGTAGGTAGGCACTAGGCCCTGCCAAGACGGATCTCGATAGACAAAAATCAGGTATGCAACTCGATTCCCTACTTCCATACTGCTGACTCGCGCCCCCTTGAGAGTGAAGTAGTCTGCACCGCGGCCTTAATTCTGACTTGATAGAGCTGAATACCCTCACACGTGAACTGGGAGACAATTCGTACTCGTTACCATAATTACAAAGGTTTCGCTCTTTCCACCATTTGCCCTGAAGTTCATCTCCACATAGCGCCTGCAATGCAATACCCGACCCAGAAAGAGCATCCAAGCCATCAATGTCATCGAACGTGCTAACCTTAGCAATGACATCTCATTCTACTGCTCACCATACTTTACCCCTAACATGAACTCACCATGACCCGTTGCCCGATCATTTGGTTCGCCACGCCCGGTGATGGAGATGTCTTTCTTGGTCTGATGATCATATCCCCATGTCCTCCGCCCCCTACCGGCTATGCTGATGATGCCTGACGGCAGGCTGCATGAACTTGGACCGGAATCCACAGCGCTGTCGGCTTGCGTTACACATGATCTGCTGAGAAATGTCCCTCGCTCAGAGGGAGTATGATTTAGAAAGGGTTAACGGGTGGAGATGGGCGGCTTCATGTGTTGATTCAATAAATAGGGAGTTTTTGAACCCTTGAGCTCGGTATGAGGCGGCCGACAGAGGGAGACCTTCAATGGAGGCGAACGTAATCTTGTCGAAGCATGCGCAGTGACAGTCCAGCTCAAAAACACTACTGCATCGGCAAGGCCACGAAATCCAATATGAAACAGAAATCCAAAAAGAAACCAAGGATCCCTCCTAAGCACCGTAGACTGTCCAGCGCCCGAAACAAATCAGATTCAGGGGACCATAAATAGCGTATAAATCAATTCTAGCAGTCCATTGCTCGTACAACTTCAGGAATTGATGGTCCTCCCCCTTCCCCCTTTTGACTGGTACCCTACTGGTGTCGTTCTGATCATCATGTGATCGCCACATAGGCACACTATTATGCTCTGCGTGACAACCCCAGTCGGTTGCGCAACTGACTCGGTATGCTATAGCACGAGAGCCACTTGGGCCCGAGTCATCCGCTGGAATCTCTATGCATCGATTCCGATCCTTTAATAGTCAGGATGGCGATGAGTTCCCGCTGGCCTTGCTGCTCGGTGTAATCTCCAACCCGAGTGCGGTTGCAGTTTCTCTCACTCTCGCCATAGCTCGTGCTTAAGGAGGGAATCCAAATTATGTACGCAAGGAAAACTGAACTTTCGTCCTGGTGCTGACTTGAATTTCAGAATGGACTGTAGTCTATATCTCAGGGCCTCTGAAATGTAATTCATCGTGTGTGGAGCGTGTGCTGTGTAGTACTTGCCCATGACGACTTCCATCGTCACCTCGACTGCCAAATCTTTAAAATTCGCTGAATTGATACACGAAGTCGTATGAAGCTCTTGCCAAAAAGACACAGTTAAATGGCCTTCGCAGTCGAAGCGAATACTCAGGCAAATACCTTAGTGCAAAGTTTATACTGAATCACAAAAGTTGAAAGTGTTACCTGTATACCCAGAGCTACTGGCATTTGCGTCAGGTTGATATGAGCTCAATAGGGGGTTTCATGACACGTCTCGCGCATTGTGGTAAATTTTCATCTCCAGTCCTGCAGGATCAAGGTCAATAATCGTGTCTCGTACTTCATTCGAGTTCACAAAGCATCGTCTCTCATGAGATGCCAAAAAAGAGTTGAGCCGGCAAGAGTGGCCCGCATATTTATGGTGAGGAATGATCTTCCAATATTTTGTAATTCTAAGCTTCAATCGACGCCGCTGATCTAAATTCCCTCTCGAGTAGAGATTCAGCCAAATGCGGCTGAATAGACGATAAGCATTGATTGCATGATGATAAGGGAAAGATGAGTATCCGCGGGCGGGCGGTGGAGTATCAAGGTGTGGCCCAAGCGCCTCGGCGAACTCGCTTGCGCCGACAAAGGGTTCTCCTAAGGTTGCCTCGAGCCTGATCATTTGCGTCGCTTGTACTTGATACGTCTAGGGTGCTCTTTCCTGGCTCATCATTTTAGACAATGAATAAGACCCAAGTGCTTCAGGGCCGATATTGACAGTGCACCAAACCAACACCCGTCGCGTCACCACCAAGCGGGGTACAATTTCTCCGCAGTGACTTTTGAGCTCCGGTGACATCACGCATCTCATCGACAATGGCGATGAATTTTGTGACCTTCAACCAGGACTACAGCTACCTGGCGGTAGGTGAGTCTCTCTTAGTGTCCTCACTTCATGCTTTCGCGTACCATTTTGTCGCCTCATCACTGACTCATGACCAGCGACGTCCAAGGGCTTTCGCATTTTCACCACCGATCCCTTTGCTAAGAGTTATGAAACAAAAGAAGGCAACATCGCTGTTATCGAGATGCTCTTTTCGACCTCCCTAGTCGCACTGATTCTCTCCCCACGGCGCCTCCAAATCACGAACACCAAGGTTCGTCCGGAGTCTGCACCCGCAAGACTTTCACCGTCGATAGCATTATGCTGGTTGATTAGCCTGGAATAGCGTGTCTGATGTATATTCTTTCCCCGAGCAGCGTCAAAGCACGATATGCGAACTCACCTTTCCCACGACCGTGCTCTCCGTGAAGCTGAACCGGAAGCGCTTGGTTATCGTGCTCGAAGACCAGATTTATCTCTACGACATTCAAACGATGGGGCTCTTATCAACGATCGACACCTCACCAAACCCGCATGGTAAGGCTTCAAGTGTCAAGGCTGGACAACGCCATCTCTAACATGTAACAGCTATTTGCGCTTTGGCGCCCTCATCAGAAAATTGCTATATGGCATACCCACTGCCGCAAAAGGCTCCAACGACTATCAAACAGCCTGCACATGCTCCCCCCGGGACATCACATGTCTCCCCCACTACCGGAGACGTCTTGATCTTCGACGCCGTCAAGTTGGAAGCCATCAATGTCATCGAAGCTCACCGTTCTCCACTTGCCTGCATCACATTGAATAGCGATGGCACGCTGCTCGCCACTGCCTCGGATAAGGGCACCATCATTCGAGTCTTTTCCGTTCCCGATGGTCACAAGCTCTATCAGTTTCGACGAGGATCAATGCCCTCCCGCATCTATAGCATGTCTTTCAACACGACCTCCACTTTGCTCTGCGTCTCGTCTTCGACAGAGACGATTCACTTGTTCAAGCTGACCCAGCAGGGACCCACTTCGGATGGCTCATCCGCCCACTCACCAGTAGGCCGCGACTCGCAATCGGCCAGCAGCTTATATGGACACCATGACGACGATGAGAACAACGGGGAAAGCAGCGCCGACCTTGCAGCCAGAAAGCACAATGGCACCCTGATGGGCATGATCCGCCGGACTTCACAGAATGTTGGCGGAGTAGTCGCTGCCAAAGTGGGCGGATACCTGCCGAAGGGGGTCAGTGAGATGTGGGAGCCCGCGCGAGACTTTGCTTGGTTCAAGCTTCCTCGATCTGCTCAAAGTACAGGCAGTGGTGGCAGCAATGGACCGCTCAGAAGTGTTGTCGCCATGAGCAGCAACACGCCGCAAGTTATGGTCGTCACCAGTGATGGCAACTTCTACGTCTTCAATATCGATTTGTCCAAAGGTGGAGAAGGGACACTCACGAAACAATACTCGTAAGCAAAACTGCTACTCAAACCCGCTCTCTATGGACCTAACTGACATGATAACTTGTACTCAGGGTCATCGACTCGGTCGATAAACTGGGGCATCCGTCTGTGGATTACTAAGAGCAACTTGTTCAAGGATCATGATTTATCATCTGCGCCTCTGCGCGTTCCTTTCTAGATGCCGTATATCCTAGTTGGCCATCTTGTCCTTACTGCTGCGAAGAACGCCCGTCTTCATCTCCTCCTCATTGCATGTTTGCGGCAGAGCTTGGCTGTCAGGGCCTCCAATTCTGCTCTCGGGTAGTGGCTACGAGTCTGCATTTAGTTGCCTTGTACCTTGCAAAACGTCTTGGCTGCTTGAAATGCGCAATCCATGATTTACACATTCCAGCTTACTTCATTGCTTTGTTGCTCAAGACCGTTCACTCGTTCACTGATCTCTTTTTTCTTCATTGATTCTTCGTCAATATTCCCCCGCATTACCTTGTCAAGCGCTAGCGTCTCTCTATCGATCAATGTTCCGTATTCATTTCATCAATGCCCAATTCATGTCCTTTGTCTAATTATACACATTCGGCTTCTCCTCTACCGGCGGGAACCTTGATATACGCAAGACTTTGTTATCCTTGCGGGCGTTGTAAGACCTATTTCACCTACCTTAAGATATCTGATCAAATATTTTCACGACCGTATTTAAATTGCATTCAATGACCAAATGTATACACTGGCCTCACTTTGTACTACACAATCTTGGGGTATTGATATTCAGACATAAGATTAGATTCATATGTCCTGATTGATCCGTGCTGATCATGATTGAATCTTCATTGATAGAAGTCTCGCAAGGACTGTTCATCTACAAGATGAAGATGATCTGAGTCCTGAGACTTTGAGGTGCATACGGGCTGGAGGGCTCGGCTCAGCTGCGGGCCGGCTGGACAAGATGACTCAGCATGATCGGCTTTGACAGCGTCTTCATTCCCGAGTTCCGACGCTGATCCGGCGCATCGAATGCTTGTATAGCTGTCGAGCCAGCCAAGGCTAGGTACTAAGGTGGGCTGACCCATCTGTCATATCCTATAATGCGCTCAAGTCTTTCATGTGAATTTTGCCGGTCAGTTGTCGATTCTAGACTTGTTGCTTTCGAAAAAGTTACTTACGCATCACAGGCGATCAAAGATCAAATGTGTGAACACAGGCAAGGCGCCTTGTCGAAAATGTCAGCGAAGCGGCATCCTGGACTGTGCTCTTAGCAGACCACAGAGCAGACCTTTTAGCAGACCCCACAGGCGTCCTGATCAAGCTCGAGCCGTGGACTCGCATGAGATAGCAAGCAGCTCACCTTCTGGATTATCACATGAGCCTGTTCTGAATCGGCGACCAATTTCAGGGATTCCTTCCCAAGATGCTGGAATTGTTCAAGGCCAGGCATCTGCCCATGCTGGACATGAAAATGCTACTCACGAGCATATCCGTACCCTGTCGCCGAGTATTGTACTGAAAGTGTTGAATATCTTCATTAACAAATTTCCGGAGCTCGGCATTCTGCATCTACCCAGCTTCATGCAAGAGCTCCAGACCACGTGCCACAATGATACCAGAACACTACTGGCAGCAATTCTTTCGGTCACTCATTGCTACTTCAAACAATCGAATCTCGTTGGACTGGAAAATCTTTTGTCTAGAGAGGAATATGCGTCTTATGCCCGAGGCATGTTGGCTCATAGCTCCTTCCAGGCGCCGAGGCTTCAAGTCGCACAGGCTCTGCTGGTCATGGGCCTCTTCGAATGGGGATCGCGTGAATTCCACCGAGCTTGGATATACTGCGGTTAGTTCATGTCCTACTGTGTGGGACAGTTGAAGATCGCGCGCTAATAGCTTCAGGAATTGCCATTCGCATCATGCAAGCCATCAACAGCCTCCATATCGCACCGTATCCTGCTGATCCACAAGCGTCTGGCAATCAAGATCCCAGTCAAGAAGCCATCAATTCGGCAGTCCAAAATCGAACAATGTGGGCATGCTTCATCATGGAGCGGCTCATTAGTTCTGGCACCTATAACCCGCCCATGCTTCCCTTGTCCGAGATGGAGAAGATCAAAGTTCTGCGCCCATTTTCCGCAGTCGAATTCGCTTTTGGTACCGACTCGACCTCACAAAGAAGCAGTATGGTCCAAAGTCTTGCGACTCTGCAAAATCGTAATTCTCATTTGCTAGATATCACGCAAGCATTCGAAGTTCTGGTAGCGGGCTTCGACATATGGACACATGTGATGACCTTTGTCCTCAACGATGGGCGGCGAGCACCAGAAATGTGCGCACCTAGGAATTGCCCATGGGTGCCTGGATCACCATGGTCCAATACTCGAGAGCGTCTCGAGGAATGGCGCGCGAATCAACACCATCGCCTCCATTATCCGCAGAACTCTGTTGTGGCTCACATTACACTCGGATACGGAGAGTCTTTTACATACGTGAATCTGATCTATTATCTTTGGTGTGTTGTGCCCATCAATCTCGACCTCTGGAGACGGAGACTAATCTATACACTTGCCACCAGCACCGTCATGCTACATCGCGAATATTTTCCGTTCTTACCAACTTCAGAAACAGTCCCAAGGGGCCCTGTGGACCATCCTCGACTTCAAGCGGAGGCTCCTCCCGGATGGTGGGATCGAAGCGCCCTTGAAATGTTCGGAGCTACTGAACATATCGCCAGAATTCTGCATGAGGCTGCAGAGTGCGGGTCGGAGCTGTTGACACCATTTGTGGGATTCTGCGCCTTCTCAGCCGCGTACATGAATCTTTATGTCTCCAAATTTCCACAGATGAACCTGGGCCGAAGTCCTCAGGCTGAACAACACCTGCAATATTGCCTCGCCTATCTTGAGGGTTTTCGGCATGAATGGAAGCTTGGCGAGAGCTGGGTAAGTCATCGTGAGCCTGCATCGATACCCTGTCGAGGATGAACCCCCATCACTGACCTACTGCCCTACTATCCTGCCGACCTGAAGATGACCACAATTAAACATGCGTCCCTTCTTTACGAGAGAGCAAGCTCAGATAGAGCGCGATACCAGGGAAAATCGAGGAAGGATTTCGACATCCTTCATCAATCCATCCACGAGTTCCGAGTCGTGGATCGCTCGCACCAATACATACAAGAAATAGAAGGCGCTGAACGTGCAACAGACCCTTCGACCTCTGGCACCACCCCGATGACGAACACTGCATCGGATTCGTTAGATCTAGATGCACCGCTCAATGACCTGCTGACCGAGGTCAGCACGTATGCTCATGAGCAAGGCATGTGGTCGCATTGGTGGCCATCTCAAGAAGAGATGAATGTGCTGCTATTTCCCGACAGCATAAGTTAACGAGCACGACCGTCTGATGGGACTCGATCTGTACCCATTACGAAAATGGCAATTCACCTGGCGAATGGAAACGTAATCGATCATTGATTCATTACACCCATCAAAACCGATGCGACAGAGTCTATTTACAGGACGTGAAAGTGGACGTGAAAAAGGAGGTATCCCTCTTAGTTCCCACGTCGAAATTTGGAGGGGATATTGGCTTCCACAATTTGCATATCCTCCAGCTTGTCGAGTCGCAATTGGGCAGCCTCCAACTCATCATGCAGGCGGAAATGCTCAATGTCTTCGGGATGCGTCAGATCCTCTTCCTTCGCATCATCACCGTGGAATTTCTCGAAGTGGTGGATCTCGTACTCGTACTCCAGATCGCCGTGGTGACCGGGTCCGAAGCCGAGGTCGGGCAAACGCGTTCCGGCGGCAATTGTCTTGACGAAATTGTCGCGGCTGATCAGGCCTGTGTGTCGGGGGTCAAACAAATCGAAGACAGCCCGGACGGCAGACTCTTTGCTTGACTCAGAAGCGCTTTTGTTGGACTCATCATCGAGGCCGTACGTTTTGCGAACCTCGTCTGGAGTCCATGAGCCAGAGGAGTCGTAATCGTGTAATGTGAAGAATGATAGCGCATCAAAGCCTTCAATGTGGTGTTCCTCTGATTTAATGATCGACAGTTAGTTCAGCAAATTCTTCGATACTGCAAATGAAGTCATGTCTTCCATACCTATCATATGTCTCGTGGCCCAGTCGTCGGAAGGGGGCTTGCCATCGCTGGAGTGTGTTCCATGAGCGCTGACGATGCCACTACTCAACGCAAGCACGCTGGCAGTGATAAGAAGTAGACGCGATACCATTGTATATTTTCCGAATCGAAGAACAGAATGTGGAGGTTGCGTTTCTTTATCGCTCCATGACCGAAGTACGAACGCAACAGGGGACACTATGGAGGTACCGACAGCTTGTTTGCAGTGTTTGCACCGTGAAATTTGGGCCGCGCCGGAATTTCACCACAGCCTCTCACCTCCGGACCGCATGATCTGAGCACGGCATACCAATCCACGACTTTTCGACTTATCCTGGGACGTCGAAAATCTCCTCGACTACACTTATCGCTAGAGACTCCTAGACAGAAATGCTTCGATAATGCAGAGTATGTGGTCCCGCGCCGCCCCGTCGCAGACATCCTGCCGGTGTGTGTCATGCTTGAGTACCGTTGCCAACAGCGTCACTTCGCGATCGGCAACAGCCGCCAGCAAGAGAAAATTGAGAATCGGGAACTCTGTTACCGCTCTATATACCAGCATATTTGCAGCGGCTGCTCTTGCGGATGCGAAGGCGAAGACTAAGCGTCGGGATGACCTTGCGGAGAAAATTGCGGCGGTTAAGGCGGAGGTGACCGAACTTGTGGACGAAGAACAACGACTCCTTGAATCCCTTTTGTCGCGCAGGAAGAACAGGAGTATCAATCGCATCATATATGACAAGGGTTTTGGTGGCGTTGTCTCCTCTCCAAGACTACGCCAGCGAACAAATTTAAGTCACCCCTCGAGGTTCTTGCACACCGCACGCCGCCTTGGTAGCCAGAACCCCCAAATTGATCAGAATGTTTCGACGGAAGAGTTTGGTCATCTCGATCTACAGGAAGCGGAGGCGAGCGCGTTGCGAGCGGCAATGAACGAAGCCCTTCCGGAATGGGTTGTCGGAGACACTGCACGCATCAAAGCCGTGCAGAAGCTTGCGCTGAAACAATTCGCCATCAGGATTCTACTCCGACCATCGATCGCTCACAAATATGCCGGTCTACCGATGAACTACGGAGCCGATTTCGATGTCCCTTCTGTCGATGTCAATAATCTCTTGAACGAATTGAACATTGTACGGCGGCAGATGAACGCACTTCTACACAAGCGAAATGTGGATCTTTCCGAAGTTATTCAGGACTTCAATGCGATGCGCTCCGAAGAAGGAAGAGACAATGACCGTAGACTTGACGATGAGCTACGGGAGTACGTTCAGCTGTTCACAAATCAGCAGATGTCACTGCAGGAACTGCTGCTTCGAATCTCAGGGAATTTGATGAAGTCGGCAGACCCGGACCGCACGGCAGCTTTCCGAGAGCTGCTTATTGTGTTTACGCAAACGCGCCAAAACGATCTCAACGACCTCCTACTGCAGTCACTTCTTCCTAATCGCTTCTATCTGAGCACCTCGCTCATCGTGACAATCATCTCATTCTTCCGCAAATCCAAGAACTTAAAAGACTTCGACCTATTCCTCCAGATGTTAAGTGGCGAAGGCTACACCGTCAATTTGGGGACGATTGGTCTATTTAGGAGGCGCAAGATTAATGGGTTGACCACTGTTGTTCCGCCACTCTATGGCAGCAGCACTGTAATCTACACAGAGCTTATTGCGGCCGCTTTGCGATTTAATCAGCCAGACCGAGCAGATGCCTGGCTCCAGGCTGCGAGAAAGTCAGGCTTTTTTGACAATTTCAACACATTGTTCACCTATATTCGCTTCTACAGCATCCGCCAGGACTGGGAAAGGGGCCTTAGTGCTCTGAAGAGAGCAGTCACCTATCTTGTGTCGTCCACGGATCTGTCTCCACGGCTTGTTGAGCGTTTGCTGTTATATATGGTGCATCTTTGTGACTCGTGCTGCCAGAAGGAAGTCTCTCAGAGCCTCATATCAGCTGCTGTGCATTGCGGTTTTAACCCGAATATTCCCTCTCAGCACAATGATATCACGCCCATCGTGGACCAGGAAGGCCGACGATGGAAAAAGGCCGCTGAAATGACACCACATCACAACTTATCACGACCTCTGTGGCAGAAATGCTACGACTTTGCGCATGACTTTGGTCAGCAACTGAACCATCTTGAGACAGCTGAAAGTGACCTCACACAACGAAAGCTCGATCGGCTTGCCACTGTTCATGCGCATGAATCCCTGTCTGCTGCTCTTCCCCAAACCAGTGAGCATTCCACGAGCAGACATTTAGTAACGGATCCCGCAAACGCCACACTAAATCAACCGTCCTCAAGCGGTGAAATTGCCGCGCTGAGGGATGAAGTATCCCAGCTCCGACAATTAGTGTTTGAGATGCGAAAGCACCACATTGAGGCTTCTTTCAAGAAAGACATTCACCATGATTTGGAGTATGAAGATTCTCTCATACAATCCTCTGAAACAACAAAATCTCAAAGTACACATCAAGACTCCCGCGTCTCATCTTCAGAGTCTCGAAGAACGTCGATGAGCGTCGAATTTGAACGCATCCCGACGCCAATTGAGCGTGACGAGCACGCCGCGCCGTCATCCAATTTCTCGTTTCGCCCAGCGCAAGTCATGATGGGACCTGCCCTCGTTCAAGATCATGCCATCGGCACTGTTGACGCTCAAAACCAC